>NC_136758.1:11465200-12807700 GCF_936440315.1 Barbus barbus
TGATGGTGGGATGACAGATGTATCCAGTTAGCGGTGCATGATAAGTAGTGTGCAATTATGCATTTATGAAAAGGCACATTAACATCATCTCAATAACATAAATTGAGAGCATTTTCATTGATTGAAGCTTCATGTTGTTTGAAGTAATTTCCAAGTACCTCATGTAACGTTATGTGTGTCTCAATGTCACAGTTCAATACACTGTCAATATCATAACTGAAATATCAAA
The DNA here is from genome assembly GCF_936440315.1 of Barbus barbus. NCBI lineage: Eukaryota > Metazoa > Chordata > Actinopteri > Cypriniformes > Cyprinidae > Barbus > Barbus barbus. Next base: position 11,465,430 of record NC_136758.1, read on the forward strand.
ATGCAACTGCACCATTTTATGCTTATTCGGACATCTTGCTTCTTCATTAATTGAACTGTAGGAAGTTATATGAACACAAAATATAAATCAATCAAATGGAAATATTGACACAAGGATATGAACTCTCTGTGCAATATTGTTAGAAAAAATGGTGGTATATCAATGCACATGCTTGCATTTAGTTTTAATATATGATTTTATAAATTATAGCATTTTATAACACAATAAGTGGGTCACAGTGGGCCAGAAACTCACAGAGGACACATGAGCATAGCCAGGATGTCATCAGATGTGTTCAGAATAACTATCAGGCCCAGATTCTGTTGCACGCATTGCGAGGCACTGACTGCACAGAACATGCACCTCATTTATCTGAAATGAACTCGATAGGGAGGCCAATATGTTGGAAGAAGCACAGATGTGATTTGAATCTACAAAATATACAGCCTTATACCTGAGGGTTGTAACGTTAGAAGGCTGAATAGAACATCGGTTCAGGGGATGAAAAGAAGCTTCCCCGGTGCATGATGTTACATGAGTTTAAGCGTGGGGAATATATTACGGTATCGCTCAAAACCCATCACTGCAACACTCTCTCATCTTTCACAAGGCACTAACATGCGATTCACGCTCCCCCTGTGAGCCTCTCTGGTAAGCGCCAGTGCACGCATGATGGGAAAACATGGAAGTACTTTCAGTCATAAATTCCCCATCTGCTGTTGCCACAAGAGCCAGAACTGGAGCTCTGCCGGTGACCTGACATGGCCCAGCTTTCTTCTCATCCAATCACAACTAGCTTCCTTTTTTTTTTTTTGGAAACCTCAAGTCAACATTCTTCATGCTTTTTATAAGTTTACACAGGTGTGTTTTTTGATATGAACTTGTTTGTGTGTTTAAAGACAGCAGTATTTAGACAGATTAATAACAAAATCCAGTGGAAACGGATTGCCGTTTTCCTTCTGCTTTTTTATTTTCATTGGCTTTTAGTTGCAATTAAGCAAATGTTCTATATAAATAAATGAGCTGGCGAATTAGGATGGATAATGAGGAATATCGGCATCATATAACAAACTGAATCCTGGAGCTCACCGCTCTTCATTCTTAGTCTTTTTCCATCTATTTAAATTAAAGACACATCAAATCACAATGGCAGGTATTATTATGCTAATGGAACGTTTTTATTATTATTGTCATCTTAATGGCGAGTGTCTCGGCGTCTAGAGGCCTCGCAGTCACATCGTGGCCCATTCAGAGGGAGCAGAGAGGAACAGGAGAGCTTAATGAAGGCAGCTAAGGCTGCTCATCAGCACTGGGGCACCCCTCTGCTGATAATTGCACACATTATGGCCTATTAGTGGAGTGTGCCACCTCTCTGTGGAGTGCCGAAGAGCTACCGGAAGGGGAGCTCAGGGCTTATTCGGGACAGTTGGGACAGGACAGGTCAAGGCACAGATCTCAGCTGACCAACACATAAGCTAAATGTCTTTTTCGCTCTCTGTCAGACCTCATTATAAAGTATACCATCCAGGGACATCTGATCTGCCGTGTAATAACCATAGGTGATTTTGTTTTTAACATATTGACTGTTTATTAGTACTTATAAATAATATATTCTGCATGACCATATTCTACATCCCTAATCCTACCCAATACCTAACAGCTACCTATTAATAAGTCGTAGTTAATGGTTTGTTAATACCGAGAATTAGTTTTTGCCAAACTTTCTTCTCCCTTTTCAAATCTCATATTGCATCAGAAAGGCATTTATTTTCAATAAAAATTAAGGAAATGATCAAAAAGTTGAAAATAAAAGTATCGGGTAGGGTTAGGGTAGCTGTAGGGAGGGATTTATTGTCCCAATAAGCTGGCATCCATTTAATACTTTGAATTAAAACTATAATTTACACTCAATACGTTATTATTGCGTACTGTTTTATAATGTACTACAATACTGAGGTGCAGATAATTGCCACTATTTGCAATAAGTAGTATAAATAGCAGAAAACCTTGCTATTTTAACATAGTGTAAATAGAATCTATAGCTATTTGCACTTAGTGTAAATAGCATATCGTAAAAAAAATACTGCTATTTGCGCTTAGTGAAAATAGCCACTGCCTTAAAATAAAGTGTGATTGAAATTTGCATAACCACTGTCGTTGTGTCTATTGATTACTCAAACTAAACACAGAGTCAGTTTGATTTTAATGGTGTTGTCATAGAAATGCATAATTCCGAGAACATGAGTAACTCCAGGAATGCGCAGGTCATCATCTAGTAATTACAGTACCTATAACATGGTGTAAACGCAGCACAGGATTGTGACTAGAGAACCATTTCCTTAAAAAATCTGAAATGAATTAGTTGAGTTAATTTCCTGCAAAACACTGTTACTAAATCTACAGTGAGATACTACGAGAACGGTATGTGATTGGATTACAGGACAAAAGATTCTCATGAGCCTTTTTCAAAAGCATACAACGCAACCAGTGTATTTGGACAGTTAAGGTCAATAATTGGAGAGTATTTATGCACCCCTCATTAAATGTCATGAAAAGTGTGGGTCAGTCTGATTCTGAAGCTGTTATTTAACATTTACTTCCAGTTGTATATTTCTGCTGTTCTACCTACTTGCACTTCATCAGATCTTCGTGGCTTGAATTAAAATTTGCAGGACTTGATGTTGCCTAGTGATATTGTAACATCAGATGACATCATCTGAACTAGCTTTATCTTGACTTTAGGTGAATTGAGGCCACTGGAAGCAGCTGTTTCAGTTTGTCTGTCTCCTCAAGTGTCTGCTTTTCATATTCCTCACAGTACCATGTACTGCACATTTTGCCTCTTTTATTTTTCTCTCACTTATTCGAATGTTGCAAGTTGGTTCATTTATAATTAAACATTAAAGAAGCTAACTTTTCTCTTTTTCTTTTTTTTCCTCTTTTTTTCCGGCGAGGGGGTTGCCTGTGGATATTGTTTGCATATTACAGCATAAAAAATCATGAGAGACTTAGTTTAGTCTCTGCTTTCATAACATCCTTTTCCCCTCTAGTCAGTGATTATATCACATACAGGGTATCCCCTTCGAATGATGTATGAAAATTAGATTAATCTTTAGTTACTCAGATCAAATACTTAGTGGGGGAAAAATAAAACAAAACTTTACTTTATGTTCTTGGTAAGCGAAAGAAAAAGTATAAAATCATTTAATATTCATGCAACTTATGGCTTCAATGAGCAAAGTCGTCTTCATTAAATGCCAGCCTACACTGAATCTGTTACACATCTGTTACCTTTTATGTGTTTCTTTATTTTATAGAGCATATATTTGATGATCTTTCAGTTACTAATAAGACTGTGCTACTTTCAGTACTTCTACAACACATTAAAATATTAAGCCTTTTTCCCCCGCCAACTTGGTAAACTCACCAAAAAAAAATAAATAAATAAATAAATAAATAAATATATATATATATATATATATATATATATATATATATATATATATATATATATATATATATATATATATATATATATATATATATATATATATATATATATATATAAATACATTAATATACAATCATATTATTATTATTATTATTATTATTATTATTACTATTATTATTTGTAGTAGTAGCATTTATTAATTTAAGTGCTGTCAGATGATTAATCACGATTAATATACACCTGCATGTGTGTGTATATACATAATAAATATACACAGTACACACACATATATTATGTAAAAAAAAACTTTTAGAACTTATTTATTTATTTTAGCGAAAATAGCCTACATTTTTAATAATAATCACAATTTTTTGTGAGTTCACCAAGCTGGTTCAGGGTGTTTGTCACTCTAATTAGTAGATGTAAAGATGCAGTGGGTCATTTATGAATAAATTAAATAAGGTAAACATAAAAAAAATAGTTTACCCACATATGTAAACTACTGTAGGCAAATTAATGCAAATTGTTTTAATATAAAAATTCCAAGCTTAACATCAAAAAATTGAATTTACTTGACAAAAGACACCTTAAATAGTGTGCCCTCGAAATGTCAAATGAAAACTCACTAATACACAAACAAACAAATAGGGGTCAAAACTCCTGCAGAATTCCATAGTTGTGGAATCAATGCATAAAATGAATGTAGATACAGTGTTGACTTAATTATCCACTAATTTGTGTAGCATTTTCTTTATGAATCAACGCAGAAAATGAATGTAGATACATTATTAACTTAATTATACTCTAATAGCATCTTGTTTATGAGGATATACAGTCATGTCTCTTCGTACGGTTCTCTCACTGTTGCGTGACTTGCTGTCACCAAAGTGCGAGAAAACAGGAAGCAGCGAGTGCGAGGTTTGCACCCGTCACCCTGTCTATTACAGTGGAAAGATGTTTGAGGCTCGCTCTGATCTCAGATGGGGTGTTTCTGGCTTCATGCCGTTTGACTGTGGCGCTGCTGCTCACAGATCTTTACAGCGCAGGCTTTAATTGAATTGTAAATGGGAGCAGGGTGCAGGACTGGCCCGGCTGGGGCAGGCGGCAGATGGGATGCAGGACCCGGCCCTGCAGGATGGGGTGGGTGTTTGAGTGGGCAGAGGGGGAAGGGTGGGATGGCAAGAGGCCCGTTGCATGGAGATGACCAGATCCAGAGACCCCTGTTGAGCCGGTGCACACTGCAGATGAGAGAAGTCCTGGAGAAGGGCCAGTATCTCTCTCTCTCTCTCTCTCTGTGCTTCTGCTAGGGCTTAACTCTCTATCAGCTTGGCCTCTGTGCTGCTCCACGTGCAAGGCTACATCTGTTTCTCAAATTAAAACGATCAAGTTGTTGCTTTAAAAAACTGTTTCTTAACGAAAATATATGCAAGAAATCATTATTTTTTAGTAGTGGTTTGAGTGATATATGTTTTAGTATGTTGAGAATCAGCTGTGGAGTCACAATTTAAGTCAAAGTATGTTTATAAAGATTTACATTTTCTTTGGTTAGTGATTTTTGTCCAGTTTTATGTGCTATTGACAAACCTTCCACATAAGAAAGAGATAAAAACAGTTTTAACAGTGAATAGTATTGTAGGATACTTAAACTTGTCTTGCTCCATCACATGCAAGTTTGCGTACTTTACTTGCTTTGTCATGTGATTATATCTCATTTGTTCACCTGAAGCGTTGCTGTGCAGTTGCAGTAAATACTAAAGTTGAAAGTGCAACAATTTCCCATATTATACAAACTTAGAGATTCTCAGCTGGTGGGTTGTGGCCCAAAACAACACAAAATAACATAAAATAAAACAACAACATAATAAAATAACATAAAATAAAATAAACACAGAACATTAAATTAATGAATTAAAAACTGTAACATTTTGCAAAATGAATACTTGGATGAAAAAATAAAATAGACAAAATAAACCAAGTAAATGAATAAATAAAACACAATTATGTTTATGCATTTAAAAAAAGTCAATTTTCCTATACTTGTTTTACTATATTAATTAAATATTTAGCATATGTATAGGCATGTGCAGTGTATAATATTTATTAATTTGAATGGTTGGGCACACTTTATTTTAAAGTCCAATTCTCGCTATTAACAAACTTTAGCCGCAATACATAGCCGCTGCTTATTAATGGTAAATAAAAATAAGGTAGTGGTTAAGTTTAGGTATTGGATTAGTTATATACGGTAGAATATGGTCATGAAGAATATGTGCTTTATAAATACTAATAAACAGCCTATATGTTAATAATAGGCATGCTAATAAGCAACTAGTTAATAGTGAGAACTGTTAATAGTTAATAGTTTTTACATTTACTTTATATGATAAACAAAACAACAACAAAAAACATGACAACAACAACAAACTTAAATCACGAGCAAATATTTGCTATAACACACTCATTCTACAGCTACTAAAAAAATCACTTGCACTGAAAGAAGTGTGTTCTTCAAAAAGAAGAGCATTACAGAGGAAAGATAGAAGCTCAGTGAACCCGAACAGAGAGAAAGAGGGGAAAAAAACATGGAGAGTTACAGAGTGACAGAGAAAGAGAGAGAATGTTGGATTTAGTTCTCCTGAGGGAAATTAGAGCTCTGTCAGCAGGGAAAATGATCCCAGTCTGCCCTCATCAGGTGAAGACGATCCTGAAACCTACACTCTGCTCTCTCTGGTTTTTCTTTTTTTTTCTTTCTCTACCCCCTCTCTCTCTCCCTCAGTAGATTTCATCTGAATTCTGAATATTGTATTCCATATTGCATAAAAAATAACATTTTGAGGAACATCTTTGTGTAATTCAAATTTTAATATCAGCTTTTGAATTAAATATTAATATTATTAATATTAAATATTTGTGTTCTAAAAAGTCTAATAAATTACTTACAGTAATAGTTACCTGTAATATTGTTCACTTTTATGGGTTGCTGACATGAAATACTTTCAGGAACTTGACATACCCTGCAGTGACATACCATTCTTCATTTAAACAGATTTTTTTTTTTTTTTTTTTTTTTGTAGTTATACAACTTTTAAGACTTTAATAAACTTAATGAGACTTAATGAGTAATATCTGTACTATGGCCAATGATGAACAGAGAGAAGCTATGTCTGCCATATATAATCTTTAAAATTAGGTTTGTTTGTTTAAAATAATGTATTAAGGTTGACCCAGTAATGTTAAATGAGTAAAATCTGTTCATTTAGATGTTACAACATGAACCATATTTTTGGTTCATATTTACATTAAATGAATTCATACACATAAATTGCAACCTTAGTAAATAAATAATTAAACATTGCAGTAATATTGTAATAACATTGTAATACCTTTATTACAAAACTATAATAACATAACAACATATAATAATAATGCTGGCAACACATGCACACTTGTGGTGATTACTTTAAAGTGCATTTTTGCTGGAATTAACCTAGATAATTTTTTTTTCTTTCTTTTTTGGTATAATTTCATATATTTAGGTTGATTTAGTGATGCTAAATAATATTTTTGAATACATTATAAAAGGTTTAAGGTTACTTTTTTCAGTGTAGAAAAAAAACACTACTTAAAAAGCTGTTTTTTTTTCTTTTGTAAGATGTGTGTGTACTTTACAAACATCACTTCTTACATTTCAGTGACTAAAAACATAGCATTCTGTCCAGTAAGTATTTTTGTTCCAGTCTCCTTACACATTCACACTGTGTCCCGAGGCTTGCGTCTTCTTCATCTCTATCTTAAACACATCCACTTTTGCTCGCAGCACACACACTTACACTCACAGTCACACACTGAAAGTCTCCTGCGTTTACCTCAGATGCCCGCATTCATATTCCCATTATTAATGGGAGAGGCTGCTGTTGCCTCTCCCATAATTAGCCAGGCTTATCTGTGTATTTGAGAGCTGATATTTGTGCACCTGTGTTGAAAGATAATGCTGGGGTACGAGAGCCCGTCTGGCAACCGGAGACGCGGGCCAGAAGAGGGATTTACACGTCACGCTGGAGAATCTCACCGGTGTGCCTGTAACCTTTTCCACTAATGAAAAAAAAAATACTAATAAAGCACAATAAAGCCCAAAAGAGGCTGTTATAGCTTCATGTGTGCTATAATATGCTGGAGAGGGTATGCTGGGATCAGATGACCAGGCCTTTGATCCAGTAGGAGGAATATGTTTTTGGACCTGTGGCCTTTATGACTGTCTTCTGCTTTATGAGCGACTCACAGGGGTCTCACCTTAGGATCATGACCCCATCCGAGGTTGCCAGAGATGCAGATGGTGTTGTGGAAGATTTCTATTAACTATCAAATGTTAAGGTTAGACCTGTATATTAAATATGAAGCTTTGATGATTCAAAGCTGCAGGTTTGAATCCAGCTTGCAACCTTTCCAGATCATGTTTCCCCTTTTTCCCATTTCCATTTTTTATTCTCTTTTATCTTTAATTTACATGAAAACCAATTTCTAGTGAACCAAGTTCATAGTGACCACAGATACAATGTCATTTTTGGAGCATGTTCTCCAGAAAATTATACTATATTGTATATTATTTATATATATATATATTTTATTATTATTTTGTTTGTTTGTTTTTCACAGGGGAAAAAAGTAATGATACAAGTTTAGAATGACATGAGGGTCAGTATATAAAAAAAGTGTTGTTTGTTGTGAGCAATCCCTTTAAGAGTCACTGAAAGTTGTTGACATAAAAATTTTAAAACATAAAATGACAATAAAACCTGTTTTTATATACCGGTGGGGACTTAAACCTGAATACACACAGACTCATGGGGACTTTTGTCATGGTGGGGACTTAACTTGAGGTCCCCATGGGTAAACAAGCTTATAAATCACACAGAATAAAGTTTTTTGAAAATCTAAAAATGCAAAAAGTCTCCTGTGAGGGCTAAGTTTAGGTGCAGGGCATTAGAATACACGTTCTGTACAGTACAAAAACCATTACGTCTATGGAAGTCCCCACAAGGATAGTGAAACAAGTGTGTGTGTTATGAAAATTATTCAATGATTTTCCAAAAACAGAGAAAGAAAAAAAAAATCTGAAAAAATAGCGGGTTTGGAATCACACAAGGGGGAGTAAAAATTTAAAAATATATATTTCTTTCTTTCTTTGTGACATGCATAGATTTTCTGTCACCTTGTATGCTTTTTTTTTCTTTTTTCACATTATTAAGAAAGACAGAAACAAAGAAACAAAGAAAGAAAGATCCCTCACCAGGACAGTTGTAGTGATGTATTTAACATTTCAAAGTCTGCACTCATAAGGGCATATGCTAATGGAGAATATGAAACAGAAGGCTGGTCATTGGAGAGTACTTCTACCTTCGGATCAAGAGCTATAGGATATGGATGGCAGAATGATCAACACAGCCTCCGACACTGCATGTTTCTCTCTCTCTCTCTTTCTTTTTTTCTCCATTGCTGACCCAGTGATCTAGAATGGTTCTCTCAGCTGTTCTCATCGTAATGATGACCTGATTCTGCAGCATGAAAGTAAACAAACAGAGGTGCAGAATAATATTGCGTAGGATCCCAAGCAAAGACAGGTGGATTTCCTGTTTGTTTGAATGCGCTCGGCATTGATTATTAGGAAGCTGGTGGATAAGTGCTGTAGCTTTGAGAAAACAGTTGGGAAGAGAGTGAATGTGTTTGTTAAATGTGTTGGAGAGGGACTCACTTAACTTTCCTTGTCAGATTTAGTTCATTTTTATCTCTCTGGATCAAATTCACAGTCATGCAACCCAATTCTATGATGTTGTTTGTGTGAATCTGTTTGGACACTAGAGCTTTGAACTGACAAGACCAATCCATATTTCTGATATGAAGCTGTTGTATATCAGAGCAGGAGGGCTTCTGTTGTATATGATGAGAGGGGTCCACTAAACTCATCTTTACAATGTTGTTATCCCAAAAAAGCTAATTGGAAAATCATGCCTTTTTTGAAAATTTTCAAAATCATACCTACAATTCACTGCAGTTTCCAACTGAAATGACAGCTAGAAATGGCAACAACATTTATGAATTGCTTTTCTGATATAGTAAACTTGCTCAGTAGCTCACCTGGTACAACTTTGCAATTGAGATGTGGAGTACTCATGTCCAAGTCTTGTGAAACACAGATCGGCAAAAGAGCTCAAAGACATGTAAAAATGAGGTAAAATGGTATGATTGCTTTAGCCAATGCATTTTTATCTCACATTTTCTTTTGTTAACACTGTCGGTTGGGTGTAGGAGAGGGTTTAGTGTAGGTGCTATGTTATTTTGAAATGCCATAGACCATTAACCTTTTAGTGGCACTGGAGGTTTAATTTCTGAACTGCCACGATAAGTGAACCAATGTAATAAAATGTTGGCACAGTGACGTTTTTCTGATTCAGAGAAAATTGCACATGCTTTTTACCACCACTCACTGGACATTTGACATTGTACAAAAAGCAACATACTAGTAATATAATGACACAACCATCTTTAGGGTTTGGTCTGAAAATGAGAAGATATCTGGTGAGCAGCAGTTCTGTGGGCAAAAGAGCCTTGTCGAAGCCAGAGGTCAGAAGAGAATGGCCAGACTGGATTGTGCTGATAGAAGGGCAACAGTAACTCAAATAACCACTCGTTACAACCGAGGTAGGCAGAAAAGGATCTCTGAACACACAACACACAAAGTTGAACCTTGAAGCAGGTGGGCTACAGCAGCAGAAGACCACACTGGGTATCACTCCTGTCAATTAATAACTGAGGCTACAATTCACACAGTCAAAAAGGTGGCCTGGTCTGATGAGTCTCAATTTCGGTCAGAGTTTTGCATAAACTCTCAAATGGCTCTATATTATCGGTGTAGATGTAGCAATTAATATCCAGCCTGTGCCATAGGCAATCTATATCAGTATTTACTCACATAAAGGTATGGTATGATATAAGATGCTTTTCTGTTTTTCATGTGTAAAGATTAATCAAAATCTCTAATGTTGTGTTCTAAATAAATAACAGCGCAGAAGTCTGAAACAACATAAGGGTGAGCAAATAATGACATAATTTTAATTCCTGGGTAAACTGTCCCTTTTAAAGAGTCCACTATGCATCACTGGAGCTGTGAGACTGTGGTCTGTTCTGAATTGAATGTCTTTGTTTGTAGCAATGTGTTCAAAGAAATGCAATTCCAGGCAATGTTAAATCAAATAAGAAATTCAGGAATCACGTTGTCTTGTCCCTGAACATGAGCTTGACATTCAGATGAGGACACCTCACACATTCTGTCTGATGAAGTGGATGTAATGTATGTCTGGCTGGTTTAGTGTGTGTGAGACAGACAGAAATGGATGAGGGTGAATGACACAGTTTTCTGATAAAGTGAGGACATTGAGTTTGAAAGAGGCCTCTGACTCATGTCTCTCTCATTTCCTGTGTTTTTTTTTTTTTTTTTTAACTGTCTTTCTGGGCTGAACAGTTCCTCAGTCAGTTTTTATGGCTACTTTGTCCTCACCCAGACCGTGCCCTCTTGCATTTGATGGCTCTGTTCCTCTATTATGGCCTGTGTTGATGACTGTGTCCATTGACATTGCTCTGTGCTCTAAAGTGAGGACACATTGATGGCCACATTGATCATTTCGCAGACATGGGGCTGTAGTCGCTGCTTATAACTAACAACACAAGTTCTAGAATCATTCATTTAGAATCAGTTTTGAAAAAGAAAGGCGTCCAAACCATTTGATTGGTGGCATAATAATAATAATAATATTTCATCATTTCATCTACACTCTTAAAAAAAAAGGTGCCAGGAAGAACCAAAAAGGGGGTTTCGAGGCGATGCCATAAAGAACCTTTTTTGGTACTGCAAAGAACCCTTTTCAAAGGTTCTTAAAAGAACCCCTTGCAGTTCTTCATGGCCCCAATGTAGTTAACAAACATACAAAGAAATCCAGGAATAGGAATAAATGCATGTTTATTACTTCTATCCCTTGTGCCACAAAATCATATGAATAGGCAACCAAAATGAATAAATTAGACAAATTGCCCAAAATCAAACTGAAAGCAGCATTAAATAAACACAAACCAGAAAACAGCAGAAAAAAATACAATAAAAACAGTACAATACAAAACAGTACTGATACTTGTAAGATAAACAGCAGCAACAACAAATACATATGCAACTTAAGATGGCTTAAGATGATTAATTTTAACTACAGGTAATTAAAAACTTCCTTCACAGAGAAACGCATTTCTTTCAAAAAGAAAGCCTTAAACTGATACATCTTAGACTCGAGAATTGTAACAATGAATTGCATACCATCTGCAAACCAATACTGTTTTAACATCCAAAAGTGATGGAAAGACTATGAATTTTCATAAACAATGAAAATGATCTACAGTTTAATATAAATGTGTGTTTTGTGTATGTGTTGTGTGTAGGGGTGTAACGATACACGACTCGCAGTTGAACGATTCATGGGCATTTTCCAAATGGAAGTGATCATCTCTGTCCCCGTGTAGTGGGGAGCGATGTAATTTCCTCGTCTTCAGCTGGGATGTTCCTGTGACAATGCAGCACGATCTGTATAGGCATAAAAATGGCCTATTTGATATTTTAAAAGGTTTCATACATATTAGTTTTTATATATTAGCATATTTAAATGTTTAAATATAAAATGTATGTTTATTTACAACAGTTATGCTAACAAAAAAAACACGACATTAAAACAGCAACATCTGCTGACAGAGACCATGCTGCGTTGTCACAGGAACGTCCCATCTGAAGATGAGGAAATTACATTGCTCCCTTTACCAAGTGCATTCCAAATGACTGCATAATGATACACGTGCCCTGCTCACTCCAAAGTCCCCACTACAAGGGGACAGGGATGATCACTTCCATTTGGAAAATGCCTGTGAATCGTTCAACTGCGATTCGCGTACATTTACACCTGTGAATGTGTTTGTGTGTCTGTGTAAGTGTGTTTGAGTTATCTATACACACAGAGAAGTGTGTGTGTGTGTGTGTGTGTGATTACAGGGAATCTACAGGGATCTACAGGGAATTATAAACCCTCTGTACACATAAAGGGACAGGTATAGTCTTTTGGAAAACGAAAGCCTCCAAAAACATCAAGGTCTCTCAAATATTTTGGATAGACAACATTGTATATTTGGTAGAGTGAGTACAGGAGGCTGAGAGCGAGGGAAATATCAGTGCCCCCATCATCTTTGACCATGTCCTCTTCATCCATCTGAATGGTAAATGAGCCACTTGTTAAAGGGTTCCCGTCTTCAGTTTTTTAGAACGATGTTGGATATAGAGGATCCTGTGACAACAAACATTTTTAGGGTTTGTAGGAAATAAGCAGTGTTTTAAAATATATAATAAAAACAGTTTCTCAGTTTATGACCTTTTACTTTGTTCTAGTTCATGACCCCTTTAAAATAGTAAGCACTGTTTTTATTATCTGGTCACTGTTGCCTTGTCTGTTATTACAGATTGCTTGATATGTACTGAGTATTTAAGCATTTTAACCTAAATCACAGCAGTGTCTATGAATGATGTAGGCTACCAAACACACATCACAGACATCTCTCATTATAACAACAAGTAATGAGCGACAGGCCGAGGCCTGCTCACCTCGTTTGGGCAGATAAGAACATTTAAAATTAGATTATTTTTAACCAATTAGAAAAACAACAATAAAAAACCTTTGATATTGTGTTTTGGTTATTTCAAATTTATATTTATGCACTTACCGTCGATTTCTGTCAGACTCTGAGGAAAAGCAACCTGTCAGCGCGGGCGTAACGTTAGCCTGAAGTGAAGTGAGCAGGAAGAAAAAATATAAATAAAATAGGACAATTTATTCATAAAGTTTGGAAAAGCCATCCTGTTATGTTGTTAATTAAATGTTTTTTTATTTTTATTTCAAACATACCATTTTACTTCTTGACTCTCCTCACCGCACATAAATAAATAAAAAATAATGATAATTAACGATAATAATTAATCATGTCTTTATCATGTGTTTAAACAGTAAGTAGGACTATGTGAACGTGGGTTGGCATTTAAAACACTAGCTTACATTAAATTTAATTATTACATTTAGTGAATTCATAATGGCCATTTGCTTTTTTACAAATGCTTCTATTTCAGATGGTATATTATATGCTTACATGAAGCAGACTAATATTTATTTTTAATTTGAAATCACAAGGCATTTTGTAGTCTCTATAGCTGATACACTCAGTTCAGTTCATAGATCACTCTCCTAATGAGCTAATGATTTGATTCAGGTGTGTTAAATAAAGGAGACATATGAAATGTGCAGAGCTGTGGATCAAGCATTGAAAACCACTATGGGCTATGCAAATGACATTGTGCTATTTATTATAATCGGATACCTTGTGTCACATTATTTTTCTTAAGAATCAATAAAAATCATTCTGGGATTTATTCCAACAATATGAGGTCACATGCAGAGGCGTCATGCCCATTCAAAGTGCATGGGCCCCCTCAGGTTTTTGAGTCAAGTGGATTTTGAAAGCAGCTTCCAAAAGATAATATTTTATATTTTTGATACACACTGTTAGCAATTGATGTCATTTTTACAATAAATTTTACATGATTAAATCATTCAGTGCGTCATATCATCAGCAGCTAATTAATCTAATTTTGTAAATTTAATGCAAAAATTTAGTGAGACAAAGTGGAACTTTTATATTTTAAGATTTTGTAGCCTATACCTCAGCCTTTTTATTTAATTTTAAAACATGATTGCAGACAAATTTTGCTTTTGTTAAATAACTAGCCTAATAATTTTTGAGTCAAAAAACAGCATTAAAATAGAGATAACAGATATAAAAGGACTCATCTATGGTCTTTCTTTAATTAATAAACACTATTTATATAACTCTAAATTACTTTATATTGCACTATAACTGAACGCAACTAATAGAAAATGAGTTTGGAATGAGTTCTTGACCAGACAGGACAATTTAGTTCACTTTCCAAAATATATAATAAAAATATATTTCCAACATATTGAGTGTGAAAAACCATTAGTCTAAAGAACTTTTCTGTGCTACAAAGAACCTTTCTGTGCTACGAAGAACCTTTTTTGTGCTACACAGAACCTTTTGTGCAATGGAAAGGTTCTTTGGATATAAAAGGTTCTTCATGGAACCATACAGGGTCCCAAAGCACCTTAAGAGTGTAGTGTTGCATTAACAACTCTTGTGGAATTCTTGTATTGAGTCTTTTTTGTTCTATTATGAGCAAATTTCCCAATAGTAGCTTGACATGTTCTCTCAGCTACCTTTCCTGGTAATTGCCTCTTATGTGGTATATCTTCTTTCTATCGGCATTTGCTAAGAACATACTGTCTGCTAAGTGCAAGTAAATGTTGTACTTTAGCTCTCTGTGATGGTCTAGGTCTCTTGAGATGAAGACCAGTGTTAGGAGTGGATGTGTGCCTCAAATATGTACACAATACAGTTTCTATAGATCTACAATGAGTCACATATAAGTTGTAAGTATTTTCTAGAAAGATTATTTTTACTAGATTGCATGAAGTGATGTACATAGCTATGTGGAGGTAACAGGTTATGAGTAATGCAGTGTTGTGAGAATTCAAACTGTCAACCAATAATGAACTTTCATTAAAGTGATGTGCAACGTCACATGCACATATAATAAAATTGTGCATTTACTGACCCAATGCGCAGTAAATAAGGTAATGCTGAATAGCTGTGCATGTCAGTTTTTATTTATACAGGTGATTTCTCAAGCTTATTTTCCTTAAATAAATGTCAATGATAATAAGTTTTTGTTTTTTGTTTTGTATTGTTTTAAAACTTTCATTCAGCAAGGATGCGTTAAAATGTTCAAAAGTGACCGTGAATAGCTTTATAATGGGACAAAAAAATAAATTCTGTTCTTTTGAACTTTCTTTTCATTGAAATAATAATAATAATAATAATAATCTTAATAGTAGTAAACTAGTAATGTATTTTAAATAAAGTAATGGCCAATACAGGAATAAATTATGTTGCAATATTTTAAAATAGAAAACATTTATTTAAATTGTAATATTTTTATATTTTACAATTTTATAGTTTTTTCTTTATTTTGGATCAAATAAATGCAGCCTTGTATTTGTATAAGAGACTTTATTTAGAAACAATTTAAAAAATCATACAAGTTTTGAACGGTATTCTAGAACTCAATGTAAGATTAGTCAGACAGGAGCTACAAATACACAAAGAAAACTGTTTGTTGTTGTTGTTGTTGTTGTTTTACACCCGTGTTTATTCCAAGTCATTTGATGACAATGGTTTGTAATGATCTGAATTAATTATTGGTAATGCAACATGCTTTTTTTTTTTAACTCTGTAAAGCCTTTGTTACCAAAAAATATAAAAAAAATCTATTTCAAATAAATGTTCTTCTCTTGACCGTTTTCATTCACCAAATGATCTTAAAAAAAGATTAGCTACTAATAAAAAGATATATATATATATATTTATTTATTTTTATACCCGTATTCAGTCCAAGTCACATGAAGGCACAACTCTTCACAATGCACAAACACTGATTTTTTTTTTTTTTTTTTAGTTATAGGTTTGTTTAAATCGCTAATTCTACAAATGAACAATATCGGTAATGAAGCCAGAACTTATATATAAAAAAGCTTTTTATATATTATTTTTTAATTTATTTTTTATAAGACCCTCCTATACAGCTTGCAACAAGCGCAGACCTGTAAAAGTTCTCAGGTACTCTTGTGCGTTGCTCAAGGTCGATCGATCCTGTTGTCAGCTGTGTCAGCCGGCAAAGGCTCTTCTGAAGTGTTTTCATTTTAAGCCCGGTGCTGCTGCTGAAACATTTTTCTATCTCATATTGATTTTATGTGTCAAAACCCAAACCCCTGCTGTTCGGAATGTTCCAGGACATCGGGTTGGTCTGGGTCTATGGTTCGCCTCTGACTTTGAGGCAGCCGGTGAATTTGAGTTGGCTCACTGATTTCCAAGGGTGGTGCATTGTTGATGTTGGCCAGAGTTTCTGGCTGAAGTTGAGCTGACTGGATGAATGAAGCAACCCCATCTTCTCTAGTTTACACACATATGTTTCATTCACCCCCCACCTTTACTGACGTTGACATGGCATCATGTGTAGTTCTTTATGGATTACAAGGGTGGGGGGGGGGGGGGTAATTTACCCTGATTTAATCCAGCAAAGTTTAAAATTAATTTTAATAAACACAGATTTATACTGTACTATGTTTCTTTAAATGGAATATGTCCTCTGGCTTGTATGGTAATCTCTAATGCATGCATAAATAATCCATTACTCTGCATCTAAACCCTATACATTTCCAGCCGACAAACTTTAGCTCAGAAGAGTTACTTTAACACACAAATAAACCCTCTTGTGACAATTCTGTGACTGTGATTTTAATGCTTATCCAGAATGCACAGAATATATGTCAAAAGGTGATTCATTATTTATATATTCCACTACTATGTATCATTATTTTCCATTTCTACACATTCATTACTTTACATTACAGTGACTGGTTGGATTGCGATTTGACAAGCTGGCTTTATGTCAAGAGGTCTGACTAATTAATTTAAGTGCATTTACATTGTGTTTTCCAAAAATAAATTCAGCCCAAAGCTTGAAAATGACAGTTTTCCACCTTCACATGAATCTAGTTCAGCTTTGGTTGTAAATAGAAACCTTTTCTTTCCAATCAGACTGGCTTGCGTGGAAGGGCTGGGGTTATTTTCATTATATTTAGCCGGAGGGGCTCGAATGAAGGCTCCTCTCTTTTGTATTCCCTCTTCCTCCCAACGGTAGCCTGTGGAGAGGTCACGCTAGCTCAACAAACAGACGGTCTGTCTGTAAATGGGGCAGTATTCGCATTCGGATCTATCCCACTGTAATACTACGCTCGCTTTTCCAGTGATTGATTGGGCATGGTGGTTATTTTGGCGTTTAACAGCTGAACAGCTGGACATTCTAATTGGATATTTATGGTATTATTTGATGTTCCAGACCACAGAAAACACAGAGCAGTCATGCAAAGTTACGGTGTGTTCTGTTGTCATTTTTATCATAACTTTATTAACACCAAGAAATATGGAAACTTAAGGGGTGTTCACACTGACAATGATTTGAAATGATCAGAAGTCATTTTTGTCAATGAGGTTTGCAATGTTCTGCAAGATGAGTCACAACAAACATTGGTGAACAGTGAAAACTTTATGCAAAAATGTAGTGGCATAATGCATCAGCTAGGGGAATGCATTCATTCAGGACAGAAATCAATTATATATTAAGAGGTAAATATTTATTATTATTTATTTATCATCAATGTACTATTTCACTCATGATGCATGACATCACTACTTGTGGGCGGGGCCTGTCAGACAGGTAAGCAGTCTTCAAAGGGTGCCTTCATATTTTGCCTCTTTATGCTTTATCTTACTTTCTCCATGGACAAATCATCACATCCCCATCTAATGCTAAATACCTGCCTCTTATTACCATCCCATTCCACTGCCCCAACAGAATTTCACCTTTGATTCATCGTGAGACGGTTCAGAGAAACATGTAATTATTTTCTCTCGCCCTCCCCAAGATCAAAGCAAATGTGGGTGATTACAGGGAGTCAGAGCTCTTTGAAGATGTTACATGTGTATCAGTTTAGTTTGTGTGTGGGGGGCACAGAAACCGGTCCGCCTCAACTCATCTGTGACCAGGGCCCGTCACTCACCCGCACACCTCTCTTGGATTACAATTTGCAACTAGACGGATGTACTGTTACGTCCTCTAAAGTCAAAAATCTGGGTGTTATATTAGAAAGCAACTTGTCCTTTGAAAATCATATTTCCCATGTTACAAAAACAGCATTCTTCCATCTTAGAAACATTGCCAAGCTTCGAAACATGCTACCTGTTTCTGATGCAGAAAAGCTAGTTCATGCATTCATGACCTCTAGACTGAACTATTGTAATGCACTGCTAGCTGGTTGTCCTGCATCTTCAATAAACAAGCTACAGATAGTCCAAAATGCAGCGGCTAGAGTTCTTACCAGGTCAAGAAAATATGATCATATTACCCCAATTTTACAGTCTCTGCACTGGCTACCTATTCAGTTCCGTATGATTTACAAAATATTATTACTTGCCTATAAGGCCCTAAATGGTTTAGCTCCTGCGTACCTAACTTGTCTTCTACCACGCTACAATCCAACCCGCTCCCTAAGGTCGCAAAACTCTGGACTTCTGGTAGTACCTAGGATAGCAAAGTCCACTAAAGGAGGTAGAGCTTTTTCACATTTGGCTCCCAAACTCTGGAATAGCCTTCCTGATAACGTTCGGTGTTCAGATAAACTTTCTCTGTTTAAATCTAGATTAAAGACACATCTCTTTAGCCAAGCATTCACATAATGCATCTTATAATCTTGTACTGCAGTTATATCTGATCAAATGTACATGATTATTATTCTTTAGCTTGGGTTGAACAAATCATTTTTGCTTAGATGGAACAGCAGCTACGCTAATTATGTCTCTATTTGTTTCTCTGTTTCTAGGAATTACAGAAGCTTCAGTCTGGATCCAACCCTTAAATGATCTGAGATGACCGAACACCTGAGAAAAGATAATGCCAACCCCTCAGAGGACCTCAGAGGATGCCAATGCTCAGACAACATACAGAATTACCAAATTTTGCCATAAGTTAAATATATTAAGGTTCTGCAATATATAAATATATTGTGGAAACTTAATTTCCTGTAGAGCTGCTTTGCAACGATTTGTATCGTAAAAAGCGATATACAAATAAACTTTAACTTGAACACCTTGACTTCATTTGCTCCTCTTGTTTGCTTTTCACTTTTCTTATAGAATATACAGTATGTCGCTTTCTTCTGTTTTCACAAAAGGTCCGGGGGCTTTAATTTTTGTGTGGTCCTATTTCGGTTTATTTATACCGATGGAATGGATGGGGTAAGACCCTAATGTGATGAGAGACTGAGGTATATACGGTGGTTATAAAGAGCTGTATTGTGGTTTTTCATAAAGCAAGATTCTCTCTATGGCTCTGTATACACATCAAAAGATAATATAATCCTTAAAAATACAGATGAGTTTAAACAGGGGCCTAGATTGTGACTAAAAACTAAAAATAAAACTGTGCAGCAATAATTTAAAATCTAGTGAACATTAGTGGTGGTCACATAAGCTATTTGTGTGTCCATATGCCGTTATTAAAATATCAGCTTATTTGAATGTGTGGGACCATTTCTTGCACAGAAAACCACACATAATGTGTCCAAAAAAGACTCTTATGAATGTTATTTTAAAGGAATAGTTCACCCAAAAATGAAAAATGCTGAAAATTTAGTCAAGCCACCCAAGATGTGGATGAGTTTGTTTCTTCATCAGAAAAGAGAAGTGAAATTAAGCATTATATCACTTGCTTAACAATGGAGTGAATGGGTGCCGTCATAATGAGAGTCCAAACAGATGATAAAAACACCACAGTAATCCACAAGCGATCCACACAACTCCATTCCATCAATTAACATCAAGTAAAGTGAAAAGCTGCATGTTTGTGAGAAGAAAAAAAAATGTTAATGCATTCACTACATTTTCACTTCCAGCTAAAATACGAGTCCTGTATCCATAATATTGTTTCTCTAGTGGAAAAGTCTGAATCAGGAGAGAAATATGCACAAATCAAGCACCATTTACAAGTGAAAACAGTTCTAAACAAATATGTAGGTGGATTTTGATGTGAGAGGACAAACGGCAGTGGACTTTTTCCCCTGAGGAAGCATTATTATGGATTATGGATTTGTATTTTGGCCAGAATTAATGAATTTACGACACCTTAATGATGGATTTGGCTTTTCACTTAAGACATTAATTGATGGACTAGAGTCATGTTGTCAATTTTTCTTGATTATTTCCAATGAAGAAACAAACTCATCTACAGTAATATCTTGGATGGCTTGAAAGTAATTTATTTATTTATTAATTTTATGTCTGATTGGAAATGTATAGAGAACTGCTGCTGTTATGTACAGTATTTTAGATTTGTGATGCTTACTTCAGTCTGTTTACTGACTGGTTATTAGTATGACAATGTGTAAATTAATATAAATTCATAATTGAGTGTTGTATAAATTAAAAATGTTATTCTAAATTAATAATGATAATATTAAAATAATAATAATATTTATATATATATATATATTTTTTTTTTTATTTATTTTTTTTATTTTTTTTATATTTTTACCATATGATATCCAATTGTAAAGATAAACTAAATGAAATGGAAAAAGATTAGCTAACTGTTGGATCCATAATCAACACAACATTTATTGTTTGTTATTTATCAACTTAATAAATAACAGTTTATTTTAATCTTTTTTATTTTCTTTTTTTTTTCTGGAGCCCTGCCAAAGCAAGATGCATTTACTTAAACATAGAATTTGTCCAAAATATAGAAAGCAGCTAGAAAGGTACTTAGACAGTAGATTGTAAAGTCTGGCATTATAATTTCATTTCCTTATCCGCTGATTTTGCCATTTGCTCTCATTTATATTAAAATCTGTCCTTCAAATCGCTATTCTAGGATATTACGCCCATGATAGGCTTTCGTTTGTAACCATAGAAGGCTTATGTCAACCGACAAGCAGACAAGTGTGCGGTCTGCTCAAATAATGAATGAATACATTTCATGGAAAAGACTATTACAATTCCTCAGATTTTTATATTTCCGTATAGTGTTACACTATCGTTACCGTTCTCATTTAACTTAACGTCGGTTCAGAGGAACGAGTGGCCAAGTTAAGCTGCAGAGTCCTGGCTGACTGTTGTTTTGAGGTATGGATGTGCACCATGCATGCAGAGCGAGAGATGAGGCCGTCTCGTCTGGACGGCTCAGCCACACAGCTGTGGTCAGCCAAGCATCCCGCTGCATAAGGACACGAACCCACACGAGTTCAGGAGGGGAGGGAGAGACGGAGAGCTTGAAGGACAGACAGAGACAGACACATTGAATAAAAAAAGATGCTGGTCATTTATAATTGCACATTTTAGGAGACTGGTCAACCACAAAGGACGGTGAGGTCAGTCTGAGAAGCTGTCCTGCATGTGTCTGATCTTGCAGAACAAGACGATGACGCATCGGATTTACATAAACCACCCTCACTCAGCTGGAATTTGCCAAAGTAAATAATGATCGTATCAGAATGCCGGATAAGATCCTTTGCACAAGGATATCTGGCCCCTGCATGAAAAATCATGAATCATCAAAGTCCATCTGCTTTGTCTGGATTGTTTTAGATGCTTGTCTTTATGAGTCAAGAGTCAGATGGGTTGTTTGTGATTTATGAAGGCCTTAATGTCATTGTGCACATTTAGTGTCAGTGAACTACAGTCCATTTTAATGCACCTTTTACAAGTATGAAGTCAAACTTGATTATTTTTTACTGTCTTAATACATTTTAGTCTTTAAAAGGGATAGTTCACCAAAAAAATGAAAATTCTGTCATCATTTACTCTCCCTCATGTTGTTCCAAAGCAGTATTTCTTTCTTTCTTTCTTGCTTGCTTTCTTTCTTCAGAACACAAAAGATGATAGCCAAAAAAGATTTGGTTACAAAACAAAACAAACAAACAAAAATCATTATTTTATTTTCCTAAGATATAAGGTCATTCAATTTTTTGAACAACATGTTAGAATAAATGATGACAGAATTTTTATTTTTGTGCGAACTATCCCTTTAACATAAAAAAAAATCTTGCAATCTTCAATCATACTGTACTAACTAGTTATTCATCTGAAACACATTTCAGTTATATCATGAAGGCATATATACAGTATAAAGCAGAACGTTTTAGAGTGAAATAGGATATTCAATAATAGAAGAAAAAAAAGGATTTATTGGGAAATGAGTGAATTATGCAAAGTGGACTTCTTTATTGAAATGAATTTGAGGTTTTATTGGATTATGAAGTACTGTTTCCCCCTAAAAACTTAATGCTACCCACTCTTGAGGAGGCATTTGGACCAGGAACATGGAAGCTGAAGGTCAAATTAACCTTTGAAAGCATCTCAAATTATTACAATGTTAACACCTTCTATAAATAATTATTTGAAATATATTGTCATATTAAGTATTACTAATATTAACCAGCACTGAATGACTGTGTTAGCTACTGGCAATATTTTAGAAAGGCTACATGACCTGAAAAGCAGCCTAAAACAATGTATTGGCAATGAAATCTGCCAATGAATTATGCAGAATAAGACCAGAAACCTCTATTAAAAAAGTAAATGGGGCCCATTTGGATTTCATGTTGGATTTAAGGTTTAATTTGCCTGACGTATTTTTATATTCAGTCAAAAGTTCAGCGCTCATACTTGACATGACTGAAAAATTCTGAATCTGTCAGAGAGCCCTGTGGGTGCAATATGTTTGGTAGACTGCTGCTTAAAATCCAGACTCATATTAATAGCAAGCATGAGGATTTCATGGAGTCTAACAAGATTCTCTCCTTGGATCTCAACCTTGCAGACGCCAACCCCCACTCTTAAACACACACAAACACACACACACACATGCACACACACACAACCAACTGCCTAATGACATCACAGAGGAGCGTCTGGCGAATTGCACACATGCTGATCTTCTTCCTTTACCCTCCGTTCGCTGTCTTCATGAGCCGTATATGAGCTAACTGTTTGCACAGGCCATCTTTAATAAAAAGCGACAAGGATTTATCACCCCTTCACAGCATCACATGAGGCCACTCCATCAGGCCGTGATATCTCTCATACGCAGTCAAACTCGCAGCTTATTAATGCAGCAAGGATGCAGGGGGCCTCCAGGAATAACCGGATATTTCTGAGATGAACGGACACTTGTTAAGGATGTGTAGCCTCTGTGAAAATATGCTTTACTGTACATCTTAGTGCTTTAGATATTTAACAGGTTGTGTCCAGTTGTATTGACATTTTTTAAGCATAATGATTTGATTGCTAATTATTGGTGGTGCACGAGTCCAAAATTGCATACTGTCTTAGTACAGTGTGTACTACATTTGATGAGGCATGTACTTCATGACTTAAAGAAAAGTACTATAACATGAATGAAATCCGGGCTTACTACATCCGCCATGTTGGCTTATCATGTGACTTATGTCATCAACTTTACTTTAGGAGCCTTATGGGATAGAGTCCAGTTAATGCAATCTATACAAATCTCAGCAAAATAGTAGTATGTTTTGACTACTGTTTTGTGAATGCTGTAAATTTGGACTTTACTCATTTCACTACTGTTTTTCATTTACTTTGTCAGAAGAGTAGGAATATTTGGAGTGAAAGTCATAGAATATCTGTTATACTAATAGTATCAGACTGCAAATCACTACTTTTTGCACAAAGTTCACCTTTTTCACATCACCATTGGTTTCTGTCGCTCATTAATAAGAATGACTTCTGGTTGCTTTGGGGCTGTAAATCGCTGTCAAGATGTGTTTAAAACAACCACTAGCCAAAAAAAAAGAGTGTGTGATTGCAACATGAGACTGGATTTTTAATTTGCTGGTGTTGAGCAGTTTAATTTTATGCAAATGAAAATAAGAGTGCAAAAAATAGAAACCAAGACTATAGTGACCTCTGACTTTTAATCTCTGTTAGGCCCTGTTTACACCTGGTATTAAGATGAGTTTTCTACAGTCCTGTCACAAGTGGTGAGGTGATGCACATTACTGTTTACACCTGAACTTAACTTATATTTTAAATATGTCTTCTGTTACCACTTGTGTTCAGATTTCATCTAGGATCTCCACTCTTGTTTCATTACACTCTATGTTCGTGGGAGCATGAATGAAGTCAGTATGATGCTTATGAATGAGTGGGAAAGGAAGCGAATGAAAAGGATCCGAATGGTAATGGTGATTTTGATTGTAATCTGTGTGTTTTGGTCCAACAGCGAAGTTGGAATCAATTGTTTTGGTTTGCTTTCTCAAAATACATTACCCCTGTTTACCCCTGTATTTAATGTCATCCAATTGTGACATCCATTGATGAGCATGTATCACACCAAGTGTAAACAGGGCCTTAGTGTGAATGCCCCTTAATTGGTGTGTTAATTTGTGTACTAGTAGTGAGAATACCTACCAGTGAAATGAAGCACAAGACATATTTAGACCTACGAGACTTTTCTTTTAAATAAGCATTTTTATCAGGCTCCTATGAAAACAACACTGGACATTTCTGAAAATAAGGCATTAAAATATGACTAATAACCTTGTCTTTGCCATTAAATTGAAATTATTGAACCTAAATATAGGATAATGATAAAAATGTTAATTTTAAAGAAAAAATCTCAGATGGCCTTGGAGGTTTTGCATCTGAAGTCTTCATATATAGATATTCTCTGAAAACAAGTCTTAGGCAATATAGTAATTTCTTATAGTTTGTGTTCTATTTCATTACAAATATCTAAACATTCTTAAATCAAGATACATTTACTTTTAGTTTAGTTACATTTAGTCTTAACTCAAAAAAATCAACATTTTGTTAGTTTTTGCTTAAAACAAGAAATTATATCTGCCAATGGGGCAAGAAAAATCATCTTTTTTTCCCTTTGAATGAAGATTATTATTTTTCTTACCGCATTGACAGGTATTATTTATTATTTTAAGCAAAAACTAACACTAGTGAGCATGAACATTTGAAAAAGGCAAGACAGTCTAAAAGTGGTTGGTGTTAAACAAAATGCAAACCGTATGCAGCTTGTTCTCATTACACTACCTTTGATTTGCAAAATTCAGGGTCCCAGTGCTGGGGGCTGGGATGGCTTTCCCTCGTTAGGGTCCACAGTTTTGTGCTTTACATCAGGGATCCACTGTGAGGTGTTCCGGCGGCTGGTTGCTAGGCGATGGTGGCCTGATTAAGGAGTCCATCGGTGGGCAGAGTTATCGCTAATTGACAGCTGCTAGCCCTGAGGGTTTTATTCCAACCTGGAGACCTCAGGATAATGGGAGGGCAGCGCTCCATCGCCCCCAATGTGAGAATCAGCTATAAGGGCGGCACGACTGCTGATGCTGCCTCCACCTCCATGGGAGTAGAGAGAGGGATCAGGGGTAGGATGACAGCCACAGAGAGAGAGGGAGATAGCGAGAAGTACGTAAACCGGTGGGAGGTTTATGCCCACAGTGCCCGGTTTTGCATTACCGCCCATCTTTCTCCATCTGGAGCTGCTCCCTGTAGCTTGCCAACCAACCCACTTCAAATAAGATAATCTTATTACCGTCCAGCCTGCAAAACTTGCATTAAAATCCAATTATTTCCAGTCACTTTCTGTGTGCCTACTGTTTTTATGACGACAACGTGGTAAAGAATTATGTATTTGACTAGGTAAAAAATATATATTTAAATGTTTCATAATAATGATTGTTTGGTTATCTTTCTATAATTCTAGTTACTTTGAATCCTTTTTTATTTACTCAAATGACAACTAAATTGTGTGAGAGAATATTTTTTTAGATAAAAGTTTGCTTAGTGTCTGCTTTTATATTCTAAATATGCACTTTTTTTTTTCCTCACAGCATTACACAGAGATAAAAATGCTCATTTTGAGTTATAGCACCTAATTTCTCTCATAAGAACATAGACATTTTTAAAAATATAATAAGGTTCCTGTATATTTCAAACCCATAATTCTGCTGCAAATGAATGGAACACAATTACAACCATGTCAGCTCTGCTTTAAGTAATCTGTATGACTGATTATTTTCATAGGAAACATAAATTGAATTACATCAGAGAAACATGGCTCTGATGAGGCTACCCTGCCTCCATTGTAATTATCTTCATATTACTATAATTATTTGAAAGTGTGCAAAACGGATTATTCTCTCCTGTAAACCCTGGTGAGAGGTGATCCTTTTTTTCAACTGGGCCTGTTCTCCATGTACTGACATTGTGAAGACTTTTAACAAAACTTGTTTTCATTCCCTAACATACTGGATCCATTATAGAAAATCCCAAATCACCTTTACATTCTTTTTACCTTTGTTTCCATATTAACCTTCAGTGCTTATATAGAAATATTTAAAATCTAAAAGGACACCCTTGACACTTGACTTACAATATTATGGCTCCAAGTAGTAAAGCTTCTAGAGGCCTATTGCTTTTCGTTTTAGAGGCTTCTTGCCTTTTCAGCTTATTTTTATTCTTTCTTTAAAATTTAAATGCTGAGTGTTGTTGGTCAGCAGTGAATTTGAAATGCCACACACATTCCCAGCTTATTTATTTGACAAACAAATCTGCCTTTTTCATTCTATGATGTCATTGTTTTAGTTTTTCTACTTTTTGGGTATCTTTTTATAAACCGGTCAACGCTTTTGCTTGAAATCTGGTGTGCATGATCTTATAGCTGAATGGACAAACATTGGTTATTAATATATACATGATTAGAATCTTTGTCTAAGCTATTTTACAACTGCTGTATGATACTGTATATTCCCCTATTCTCTATTGTCTTTATCTTCCTAATGTGTACATTGTATTTCCTAATTTCTGTTCTGCTTTGACCAGCTGTATTCCTGCTTGCAGCTATATTTCTCCCTCATTTAGTTCCAGACTCTGTGGTATTAAATCTTAATTTCATTTTAAAGGAGCAGTTCACCCCAAAAAAAGAAAATTTGCTGAAAATGAACTCACCCCCGGGCCAAACAAGATTTAATTGAGTTTGTCTCTTTATTGAAACAGATTTGGAGAAATTTAGCATTACATCACTTGCTCACCAATGGATCCTCTGCAGTGAATGAGAGTCCAAATAGCTGATAAAAACATCACAGCAATCCAAAAGTAATCCACATGACTCCAATCCATCATTAAAATACCTAGTGAATTGAATAGCTGCAAAATCCATATGTTTTTAACTTCCACACTGTTAGATATTTCTGTAATTTCTACAGTTATTTACTGTATATCATGCAGTATAATACTGCAAATTCCCTTTACAGTAAATAACTGTAATACCCTTTACATCATGGGAATTTTCTGTGATGTCAGACCCCACATACAAACACTTACTCTATTTTTTTATAATTGCTGTATACTACTATATTTGCCGTAACGGCCTCTTTGCCGCCATTCTATTGAGGTTGTTTTATTTTCCTCATTCCTTACATTTGGATTGACACGATTTGCCCTGCACCATGTCTACAATGCCGCAAAAGCTTGGGACCGACTACACTGGATGTGTTACATCACTTGTAATGATTCGCAAATATGTTTGTCCACAGAAACATAAACAGCGCAAGTGCTTGGAGTACAACTGTACGCCAGAGATATACCGGGGCATCACTTTACTGTCCGCATCCACTGTAGATAGTACATATAATGGGTTCTATATTGTCTTTTGTCGAGTCGAGTCGAGTCGAGTCGCGCTCTGCGAGTTTTGCCCGGGGATGAAGCGTGCCGAGTGGAAGCGTTCCGGAGAACATCTGCGCTGTGTGTCGATGCACTTTTTACGAGAGAATAAAACCAGCAAGCAAGGTAAAAATATATGTACGTTTGTCTGTGTGTTTGTGTCAGATTTTTGCACACCAGTTTAACCTAGTGACGTTTACCCGTCAACATAGCGGCAACAAACTTTACTATGGTAAACTGCACTGTTGTTTCAAAGGATTTTTGTCAGCTTATTGAATTGTTACAAATTAAAATTATTTTTAACGAGCAACGCTTATCTTATATTAACATTAGGTTAACTAATGTGAAATTTTGTTCAGGTGTTATTAGTTAATGTTGGCCAGTAACCTTTTGAGAAAATAAAATTGTATGTTAGCTAAGTTAAATATGTTTTATGGCTAGCTGCCTTTCTAGTTTGGGAATTAGTTTGTTAATAAAAATGTTTTAAAGGCAACTGCAATGAAGCATCAAGAAAGACATGAGCATGCCAGCCACCCTGAGACTGATAATTTGTGGTAAGAGAATAACTATGGTTTTGAGGTTTGTGTATTCTATATGGGGGTTGCCTTTAAAACTGTGCCATTTCTACTTCTTGTTTTTCAGAGAAGACATTTCTGTCACTAACAAAGTGGATGGTGGGCAAAGGTGGTGGCCACGTTTTGGAGCAACACCTGGGTTTTGCAGATGGCTATGTATTTTTTGGCTGCTTGTCTTTTTTCTCCATTATGTTTCTGTTGCCTAAAGATTCTTTCTGAGGATAAATCCAGAGGATAAAACATAATGCACTGCAAACGTCCTACGACAGGAGAAATGGTGAAGATGCACTGTTCCATCATTGGAAGACTATATTTTTAAGTGTTATACATGCAATGTTTTAAATAAAGAATTTTATATTTTGTAATTATTGTGCCTGTTTTAATTGAATGCCAGTAGTAGAGTAAAAATGAAATGAATTCTATATAAAAATTATAAAATCTAATGAAATCTATATTAAAATGAATGAATTACAGTAGTATACTGATTAATTATTTTTTACAGTAATTTACTCTAAAACAGTACAGTTTGCAACTGTAAATAATAATCAGAATCAGAATTAGCTTCATTGCCAGGTATGTTTGCACATACAAGGAATTTGTTTTGATAACAGAAGCTCCACAGAGCGACAGAATGACAATGACATGACAAGACACAGATAATAAAAAAAGAATATATATATATATATATATATATATACACACTGAACAAAATTGTAAACGTAACACTTTTGTTTTTGCCCCCATTTTTCATGAGCTGAACTTGATGACCTAAGACTTTTTCTATGTACACAAAAGGCATATTTCTCTCAAAAATTGTCTAAATCTGTGTTAGTGAGCACTTCTCCTTTGCCGAGATAATCCATCCACCTCACAGGTGTGGCATATCAAGATGCAAAATTTTTTGTTAATATTCTTGATGAGGCTAAAGGCAATAGTAAAAGGGTATGGCAAACTATTAATAAATTGATAAAGAAATACACTAAATCATGTAATAAATGTTTAGAATTGTTTTTTAAAGGAAGTATAATTGATAAACCTGATGAAATTACTGATGTAATTAATAATTACTTCGTTGACTCAGTTCAAACTTTGAGTGATACATTTGGAATAAGACATAAATAAATGAAATCAGTGAATTTAGAAAAATCCGCATTTCATTTGACAACAGTTACAGAGAGTATAATTCAGAATATTATAAAAGATTTTAAAAATTCTAATGCCAAAGATATAGATGGTTTAGACTGTAATTAAAAAAAATAATAATAATAATGATATCTTTTTAGCATCAATTACTCATTTTGTGAATTTATCAATTACACAAACTACATTCCCAAGTTGTTGGAAAACGGGGTTAGTTACCACAGTCTTTAAGACAGGTGATCCAACTAATGTGGTAAATTATAGGCTGATTTCAATTCTATTAGTAGTGTCTAAAATAGTAGAAAAGGTAGTAACTGACTACCTACTACTACTGACAACAAAATGTATTGTGTCCTATGCAATATGGGTTTCGTAAACTGCTGTATGTTATTTTATTGAGCAAATTCAATCAAAATTAGATAAGGGTGGGGTTGTGGGTATTGTGTTCCTTGATTTACAAAAGGCATTCGATACACTAAATCACAATATTTTATTATCTAAAATATCACATTTAAATTTTTCGGAATATACAATAAAATGGATTGAGTCTTATCTTACATAAAGGAAACAGTGTACCCAGATTAATACATACATATTGTCTCCAAAGGCGTTTCAGAGAATTTGGCAGTACATCCAACCGGCCTCACAACCGCAGACCACGTGTAACTACACCAGCTCAGGACCTCCACATCCAGCATCTTCACCTCGAAGATCGTCTGAGACCAGTCTCCCGGACAAGCTGCTGCAACAATCGGTTTGCATAACCAAAGAATTTCTGCACAAACTATCAGAAACCGTCTCAGGGAAGCTCACATTCGATGGCATCTGGCACTTTGGAGAGGTGTTCTCTTTACGGATGAATCCCGGTTTTCACTGTACAGGGCAGATGGCAGACAGCGTGTATGGCGTCGTGTGGGTGAGCGGTTTGCTGATGTCAACGATGTGGATCGATAGTGGGGAGGGTTGTACCAATGATTCGCTCAGCAGTCTGGACTACCCTCTGTAGTCTTCTGAGGTCAGATTTGGTAGCTGAGCTGAACCAGACAGTTATTGAAGTGCAGAGGACGGATTCGATAATGGTGGAGTAGAACTGTTTCAGCAGCTCCTGTGGCAGGTTGAACTTCCTCAGCTGGCGAAGGAAGTACAACCTCTGCTGGGCCTTTTTCACAATAGAGTCTATGTGAATGTCTCACTTCAGGACCTGGGAGATGGTGGTGCCCAGGAATATGAATGACTCCACTTACAGTGCTGTTTATGATGGTGAGATTGGGGAGAGCAGGGGGGTTTCTCCAGAAGTCCACGGTCATCTCCACTGTTTTGAGCGTGTTGAGCTCCAGGTTGTTAAGACTGCATCAGACAGCCAGCTCTTTAACCTCCTGTATGTAAGCAGACTTTTCACCATCTTGAATGAGGCCGATCAGTGTGGTGTCGTCTCCAAACTTCAGGGTCTTTAGATGTGCAGTCATTGGTGTAGAGGGAGAAGAGCAGTGGGGAGAGAACACAGCCCTGAGGAGCTCCAGTGCTGATGGTGCGGGTGCTGGATGTGTATTTTCCCAGCCTCACTAGCTATTGCCTGTCTGTCAGGAAGCTGGTGATCCACTGACAAACAGAGGTGGGCACGGAGAGCTGAGTTAGTTTGGGCAGGAGGAGTGATGGGATGATCATGTTAAAAGCTGAGCTGAAGTCCACAAACAGGATCCTCACATAAGTCCCTGGTCTGTCCAGATGCTGCAGGATGAAGTGCAGTCCCATGTTGATTGCATCATCCACAGACCTGATTGCTCTGTGGTCAAACTGCAGGGGGTCCAGTAAGGGTCCAGTGATGTCCTTCAGATAAGCCAAAACCATTTTTCGAATGACTTCATGACCACAGATGTTAGAGTCACAGGTCTGTAGTCATTAAGTCCTCTTATTTTGGGTTTCTTTGGGACGGGGATGATGGTGGAGCTTTTGAAGCAGGAAG
Organism: Barbus barbus; assembly: GCF_936440315.1. Lineage (NCBI taxonomy): Eukaryota > Metazoa > Chordata > Actinopteri > Cypriniformes > Cyprinidae > Barbus > Barbus barbus. The sequence continues at coordinate 11,497,072 of NC_136758.1, forward strand.
GGACTTCACAGAGCTCCAGTGATCTGTTGAAGATCTGCGTGAAGATGGAGGCCAGCTGGTCAGCACAGAATTTCAGACAGGCTGGTGTCACACCATCTGGGCCTGGTGCCTTTCTTCTCTTTTTCTTTCTGAAGACCTGGCGCACATCATCTTCACTGATCTGCAGTGCAGGAGGGTGGGAGAGGGGGGGTTACTGGAGGTGTTAATGGTGTTTTTCAAACCTGCAGTAGAACTCATTCAGATCATCTGCCAGTTGTTGATTCTCCACAGTGCTGGGGGATGGTGTCTTGTAATTGGGGATGTCTTTCAGACCTTTCCACACTGAAGCAGGATCACTGGAAGGGAATTGGTTCCTTCGTTTTCCAGAATAATTCCTCTTTGGCACTCTGATCTCCTTTTCCAGTGTGTATTTGGCCTGTTTATACAAGACTCTGTTCCCCTTCCTGTAAGCATCTTCTTTGGCCTGACGGAGTTGTCTGAGTTTTGCAGTGAAACACAGTTTGTCACTGTTAGATGAGTCCTGGTAGGAATGCACATATCTTCACAGAAACTGATATAAGTTGTTACAGTCTCAGTGAGCTCATCCAGATCGTTTGCAGCAGCTTCAAAAAACACTCCAATCAGTAAGGTAGAAACAGGCTTGTAAAACCCACCCTGTTTCATTAGTCCATCTCGTTACAGTCCTTAATACAGGTTTATCTGATTTCAATTTCTGCCTGTAGGTCGATATAAAATGAACCAAACAGTTATCAGAGAGTCCTAAAGCTGCCTGTGGGACAGAGTGATATGCATCTTTTATTGCTGTGTAACAGTGATCCAATATATCACTGTCTCTGGTGGGACATGTACCATGCTGTCTGTATTTTGGCAGTACACAGGAGCGATTTGCTTTATTAAAGTCCGCTAGAATGATTAGAATGATTAGAATGAGTCCAGGTGTTGTTGCTCAGTCTCTGTGATCAGATCAGCAAGTTTCTGTAAAGCTGAGCTCCCGTGCTCTTGCGGAGCAAAAAGTAAAGAATGAATGAGCAAAACTCCCGCAGCGAGTAGAATGTCTTACAGTTAATGAAGAGCGCTTCCAGAACGGGACAGCATATCATCTTTAACACAGTTACATCTGTACACCACCTTTCATTGATATAAAAGCATGTCCCGCCGCTGCGCGATTTCTCCATTTATTCTGCGCTGCGATCCGCTCTAAACAGCTGGAAGCCCGGGAGATGGAGCGCGCTATCCGGAATGGCGTTATTCAGCCAGGTTTCCGTGAAACACAGAGTAGTGGAGTTTGAAAAGTCCTTGTATAACCGGGAAAGCAGAAGGAGTTTGTCCGTTATGTTGGGTAGAGGGTGGAGATTCGCCAGATGGATTCTAGGCAACACCGTTCTAAATCCGCACTGTCTGAGCTTCACGAGTGCACCGGCTTGCTTCCCCCATCTGCGAGTCCTGAAGCATCTGAACAGCGCCGCAGCGCCGCCAACTACAACGTTCAGCAAAACGTCAGAATAATCGAAAACTGGTAGGAGATTTTGTGGTGTGTTCTGCCGAATGTTCAGCAGTTCATCTCTGGTGAAACTGATCGTGTTTGACAAACAAAAAACAGGAAAAACTAACAAAAACACTAAAACAACTGGAGAGCCAAGCACCATGGCTGCCGTGTGTGGCGTCATCTTGAGGTCTCTTTTTTTCTTAAATCTTAAAACTTTTTTTCTTAAATCTTAATTACAGTAACTTACTGGCAACACTGTTTGACAAAAACCCTTTGAAATGTCTAACATTGTAACTATTGCTTCCAGCTAAAAGTCTATATCCATCCATCCTCTATCCAAGTCCTCTCATTCTGACGGCACCCATTCACTGCAGAAGACCCATTGGTGAGCAAGAGTTTTAATGATAAATTTGTCGCATTAGATCTGTTCCAGTGAAGAAGCAAACTCATCTACATCTTAAATGCCCTGAGGGTTGTGTAAATTTTCTGCTAAATTAAATTTTTGGGTGAACTATTCCTTATGTTGCAAACTGTACATGGTTAAGTGAGAATCTTGCACGACCTGCAATTCTTTACCCAAGGAAATGTGGTAAGACCAGGAATTCACATTATCCACATCTGTGAACCATTACTTTTAGCCTTTGATGGACAAGTACTATTTGATGGTAGATATTATAAGGAGATTACTAATGAAAATGCACTCTACCCAGAGTAATGTTGGTCTAATCTGTTTAACAGGAACTCTTGATAAAGTAACCTCAGCCAGTATTAACAACACAACTTCTCTTCCAGTGGTAGGCCTGCCATCACCCTCATTGTGAACACAAAGGAGTGTTCTTTGATCAGCCTGCTATGTTTCATCCAGCTGACTTTATTGTAGTTGCTCGTGGTTATGCTTACTCTATTCCAATGCATTTCAGAAGAGTTTGCTTGGAGAAAGCTTTGCTACTTGTCACTGCAATGGTTTGTAACCTTTGAGAGGTCTGTGGAGCATGACATGCTCAGCTTTGATGACTACTCATACTGACTAAAAGCAAACAATTTTTTAATACTAGCATGAACGCTTGATACTAGCTATGTCACAAAGTTTTAGGTCTGTCTGTTTATTAATTTATCAAAATATTTACTTAAAATGAACAGTGCTTGGCTATATAAATTAATTAACTCTGGCTTAATTAACTCTGACTTGATTAATCCAGAATTGGGAGAGATGTTACCTGCTGATTTGATGAGGCCTTTATCACTCTACAGTATACAACTGACCAAATCTTAATGGCAAAGAAGCAGAAAGATATGACAGTAGCTGACCAGAGATAACTACCTTCCTCTCACTGATATAACACATGTGTGCTGTTTTAACCTGGAACAGGCATCTCAAATGCTGTCGCAAACATGTGGACTCACTTGAGCAAGTCCAGAAAACCTCACTGGGAAGTTCACAGGAGCAACTTGATCAATTATTTCAATCAAAGTTAAAGGTTGAAATCAGATCCACATTGCATGAAGGGAAATGCAGAGACGACACCAGATCAGATTTAAGGGGTGTGGCATACTACTTTACTACTCATACTAGAAATGCAGCATATAGAATGTGGTCAAATGATTATGTTAAGTATACAGCCAGGCCATTGGAATACTATATCCCACAACGCACTGTGCCTAACTCGACTTTCCATTTTATTAAAGGGATAGTTCACACAAAAGTGAAAATTCTGTCATTAAGTACTCACCTACAGGTACATGTCATTCCAATCCTGTAAGAGCTTTGTTCATCTTCAGAACACAAATTAAGATATACTTTTGATGAAATCTTAGAGCTTTTTGACCCTGCATAGCCATTAGACAGCAACGCAAACCAAAATAACTATTTTGTTCAACAATTTATTCTCGTCCTTATTTATTATTTATGTCATCATTTAACACAGTGAGGTCATGTGACAAAAATATGGCATTTAAAAGGTTCTTGTTGCAAATTCCATACTCCTTATGCAGTTTTGAAAAATGTATATACTGTAGATCGTAGAAGAATAGGTTTTACATTTTACATTGTAAAGGGACAGTTCATCTAAAAAATTAAAACTCTGTCGTCACTTGCTCATGTACATGTTGTTTTGGACCCACTGGAACATTCCTTTTTTTTTTTCTTTTTTTTTTTCTGCAGTAAAAAATAATAATAATAAATAAACTGATTTAAAACAGGTTTTTTTTAGGCAAGTAAATATGACAGAATTTTCACCCTTGGATGAACCAAGTCTAAATCTGTATAGTTATTTCATGCTATTATGTATACAATTATGCAATGCTGTACTAAAGACTTTAGATTTAAAGCATATGGGAATTGGCTGATCCAACTTGAAATATAAACTCTTTTAATGCTATTTGAGCAAAACAAACACATTCATGGGACAGTTCATGTCAGATTTTGTTCTGATTTGAAATATGTCATTTAAATGTGAGTGTGGCAAACAGTTTTTTTTTGTTTGTTTTTTTCCATTCACAGAGATAAGCTTTGGCCTTGGATGCCCAAAACAGCTTCCCAGAGGTATTGCAAATATGGCCACAGAGTGAATTGACTTTCCTTGAAAGGGACTTTGGCTATACTCGATCTTTATGTGTAAATGTAATGCATGCACTCAGCTTTTACAGATCTTGCATTTTTAATGAAGTTTTGACATGATGAAGTTGATACTTGCAGAATGATACCGTACGATTGACAGGAGAGAAGCTATGACCAGTCACCTGACGTGCATTCATTCCCAATGTTTGGCACAGTTCACAGCCGTCATAATTTAAAAATGACCATCTCCAGCCAGAAACTCAATAAGATTATAGCAATCCTGAGAGAATGAAGAGTAAAAATTACTTTTGATTCCACTGATCAGATCCTCTATTAAAGTAGGGTGATATGTTATCAGTTAAATAGGCAAACACATTGAACAAATGCTCAAGAGGTAGCATTTGTGGCAAATGTTGGTTACTACAACATGTTGGGGGGGGGTAAAAAATACTAGGTTACAGTGAGGCACTTACAATGAGGTGTGGAGGTTGTATAAAGTCCAGCAGGTTCAGAGCGAGAGAAAAATAGAGATGTGGAGAGAGTAAGAGATAGAGAATGAAACTATATAACTTGCTTTCTCTGGCAATCTAGCTGAGGTGCAGCCAGTGTAGAAGCAGTTTCTGACCTTCTGACCCTGGCCTCAGCGTAGCCTGGGATAGGATTAAATCAGGGCTGGATCTGGGTCAGTGCTTACCCATGACAAATACAGGCTGATAACATATCTTTTAATTACAGGCTCCTGCACCTTCATCAAATTCCTCTAACCAAGCCTCTGAGCCCAGAGGGGTCAGTGCTCCCTCATAACTCTATACACCAGGTCCAGGATAATATGATCGTGAGCAAGGTTGAGCAGGGAATTATACAAGCCTGTGACTGCACCGGCAGCCACGTTTGTCTGCTGGTTTATTGTGTCATGCGGTGAAGTATCATCCCTCTGTCAGCATCATACCCAATCTAGTCTCTTGGCATTTACGTACCTGGGTGCACTTTTTAGCGAGACATGAAATACGTACCAATAACTACATATTACTGCAGTTTCAGTTTCCAAAAGAAACAAACACTAGAGGCAGTAAAACTCAGACACCTTTGACTCCTTTTCACACAAATTTACAGAGTTTTGATTAATAAAGCGTATTTTTCGCACAATTACTTTAAGAATATCATGTTACGACTTCAAAACAATATAAATATACTGGAAGATTTGAAAACTGATGCCTTTGAATGTTAGCATCGCATATATCCAGCCTCGTGTCTATGGGTTTTCATAGTCTGTAAGTTTGTTCGGTAGCTCACGGAGTACGGAGCCGTACTTAAGAGGCAAGGAGCTCCGGTTTGAATTCCATGTAACTACGGTTCGACAAAACAGTTCAAATCTGCATAAAAGGAAGTTGAAATGGCAAGGTTGAATCAACAAATACGTTTGTTAACAATATCGGGTAGGTTTAGGGTTGGGTTTGGTGTAGGGCATATTTCCAACACGATAGAGCATTAACTTTTAGGGACAGACCCCTGATATTTGAATTCTAAACCGCCGCAGTACGTACCTGTAGCAACATAATAAAAACACAGCAATACCTACCTATATCAACATAATAAAAACGTGCCAGGGTTCACGTATTTAACCTGTGTTTTAGTGCCACTCAGTGGACATTTCTCTTTGAAACTGTGGCGAAACATGCAGTAAGGTACATAAAACGGTGTCGCACAGAAAGTGCACAGAGGTACATATTTTTATGAGACCAGGTTGAATTTGCTTGGGTCTACTAACAATGTCCAACAGTGGACCTATATATACGAAAGGAGAAATCTGTATTTTCATTTCATTTGATTTTATCCTTAAATGCATTAATATTTCCATAAAATCTCAAATTATGTATAGAGTTTAATAACATCATTTGCTGGAAATGATATTTTGATTAATCCTGAAATATAATGGCCAACTCCTGTTAGGACAACATGTCTTGTAAAGGCTAAATTAATGGCAAGCATTTTATGTTTTTCATTATTTTTGCACATTTTGACAATATTGACTGGAAAATATGGAGAAATATTTACCTTGACTCTTCTGTTTTTTATTTTCTGATACATCCAAAGCAAATTTTTAATATATTTTTAATTAATAAATAATTGCAATATATTAAAATAATCAAACTCTAATCTAAATTAAAATGCTAAATTGCACACACACACATTCATATTTCATATCTTTTTTTTTTTTTTTAAGAACATGTCCTAATCAAATTTTTATTTGATTTTAATTAATACATTAAGGTAATATATTAAAATAATGTAATTCTAATCTAAATTAAAATGATAAAATACACACACACACACAAATAATTAATATTTCATATTTATTTTTTTATTTTTTCATCATACACCTCTTTAATATATCAATACTCATAGTTTCTGTTAATGAAAAAAGTTTGATCATAAAGCAGCTTTATCATAATTACAGTAGAAATAGCAAAATCATGGGGGCCTTTGAATAATGTATTGGACAATTAAAGGGCCTTTGAGTCAAAAAGTTCCAAGGCATAATTGACATATTGATTCATATTTTTATGATGAATTTTTATATTTTGAAACTGAAAGTCTAAGGTCTAGGGGAATTATACAACATGTACAATGTGACCTTCATATACAAAAACAGTTGAAAGCTTTTTTAATAAAAACTAATTCCTGGAACACAAAAGTACCCATAGCTTTGAAATAATGAGAGACAAAAAATGAGAGCTTATTTTTACCTACGTTTTGCCCTCGTTTCATATTAGGTAACGTAATAAATACAAAACCATGACGTTGAATGCTTACTTTATGTCCAAACAAAGGAAATGTGTACTATATCAAATGTTTTGTGCCAATGTGACTTAAGGAATTTCTCTCTCACACATACTTCTTTCAGCAAAATGTGGCACAGTTCAGTAGGTACACCAAGCATACATCAAAATGGCATTCATTCAAAAACATAATATTCATTGCAAACGGTATACATTTAGGTAATGAGGCAATTATCTCCCCACAGATGTGTGTTTAATTGGTTAGATGGCAGCTAGCGCCAAGACCACATTAAAATGGTTTCGGGAGTCTTTGGAGTGCCTGCAGACAGTGAGGGATTTCACACCATTTTATGAAGAAGACTTTTACATTTCATGCCAAATAATGAATTCTAAAACAAAATCGCAAAAGAAAAAGATGAACCCAGAGAGAATCGTGGGGTGCATTTTAAACACCAGGCTCCAAAGCCTGCCTCAGGAATGTCAATTATAAAGGAACCTGTCACCATCCACGCTGATAAGGCTGGGGATTTAGATTTAACGCTTCACTCAGGAGAGACACCAGAATGTAGGCTTCCACACACACACACACACGTTATGTGCAGCACATTTCTCCCTAGTTTTTTCATCATCATAGTTAATCAATACCTCCAGCACCAATCGATACTGTGAAGCTGGAGGACAATCATTATCCAACGATGGTTGAAAAGTAGTCTGCAAACTTCAAAAATAGAGAAGCAACATTGTTAGGAAGTAATTCCTGCACAGCCACACAGATCAATCAATCTCCAGAGAGGTTAACTACATAGAGGTGACCTGAGTCTACTGAGCAGCAGCCAACACACACACACACACACACTCAAACACAAACACGAGACCAGTCAGCAGAACAGGTGTGCATTTGACACCATAACAGAGCACCAGTCAATGCAGATGAAACACAATTAGACGGCAGCTCAAATTTTACACTGTAATGATATTGAACTATTTCGACTCGGGTGACTAAGTGCAGTTGTGTCTTTGTAGGTTAATGTTAACAAACAGAATTGCTCTGCAAATATTTGAAAACAACAACAAAGGGGGTCATACAGACTTCTATGTATTCAACAATAATAAACAATGAAGTGTACAGGAAATTTAAAAGAAGAGTTCGCCCAAAAATGTAAATGTTGTCATAATTTACTCACCCTCATGTTATTGTGAACCTATTTTAACCCCAAAATATGCATTAGGCAATGTTCATGCAGCTATTTTACATATAGGCCTATCAGTATGAGTTAATTGAGAACAGTGTTATTTTAGTACTATTTATATAGTTTTATTAATATTTTGAATGAGCTTTTAATTTTTTCTTGTTTTAATTTCTGTTTTTTAAAGGGGTCATATAATACGATTTCACCTTTTTAACTTTTGTTAGTGTGTAATGTAGCTGTGTGAGCATAAACAACATCTGAAAAGTTACAAAGCTCAAAACTTCAATGCAAAGGGAGAAATAGCCTTTTACAGAATTCGCCTAGCATCGTCTACAGCGAATGGCTGGTAAGGGACTACAACAAAATAATTCCGGGTTAGTGACATCATAAACCCAGATAAACCCCGCCCCCAGGAACATGCAACGAAGGGGGCGAGGCCATGCTGCGCTGCTTTAGAGTAGAGGAAGAAAACTAGGGGTGCACGTAAAAATCTATTTATATGAATCGCGATTCTGTCTTCTAACGATTCTAATGGATGCACAAGTTTCAAAATCAATGTTCTAAAGCAGCGGTTCTCAATCCTGTTCCTCGCGTCACCCTGCTCTGCATCTCTCTCTCTCTTTCTCTCTCTCTCATTCAGATTAGCTCAGCTTCAACAATGAACTGTTCCATTTATACACTTATTTTCACATAGCTATGACAAGCGCTAAACATGGACGCGCATACTGTTGCCGTACTGTATTAAAGCTTTAATCATTATAAAAAACGTTTATTAAAAGCTAACATAGGCAGTAGCATAATAACAGCATATCTAAAAGTATGAGACTACAGAAAACAAAAAACATAGGCCTACCATTAAAAGCCGTGCTTGCACATGTTCTGCGCGATCCTCTTCACTAATATCCTCTGCGTCTCAATCAGGCTTAAACTGATAAGCAATATAGATGACGCCATTGTTTACAATACAACTAGAGAACATGCGGCTGAGGTGAGGGGCGGGACGTTTAGACGCGCACTAGAGGTGGTTTAGCCAATCACAACACACTGTCAATCAGAGCCCATCTTGTATTTCTGAGGGAAGGACTTCATAAAAGAAGGAAATGATCAGCACGTTTATCAGAGAAGAGACATAGCGGTGTGAAATATAGGTAAATTATGTGAAAAATGATGCGTTTTTTAACAAACTAAGCATGTTAGACTGCACCCCATAAACACAATCAAGCCTAGAAAAAAAAAAGTCAACCACCCCTTTAAGTAATATTACCATGTGCTTTAATCATTCTTATTTTTATTTACTTTTTAAAAAAATATTATTTAGGTTTCATTTATTTATAATTCCGTTTTAGTTTTATTCCAGTTTTAGTTTTTAATTATTTTATTTCTAGTTAGTCATTTTAGAGCTTCAGCATAAACTAAATTAAAATCAGAAAGGTTACCTTAGCAACTAAATGAAGGTCTTAAATCTAATCTCTATTTATATTTTATTTAATTTCAGCTTTATTTCAATGACCTTTTTTAATTTAGTTTTAGTTAATGATAATAACCCTGATTGAGAAGAAAACCCTCAAACTCCAACAATGACAATAAAATTGCAATTAGAGCATCCTAAAAAAGTCTGTTTTAACAGACCACATTTAAATGTACAGTATGTGAAATAAACAGTTGTATAACATTTATAACTCTTTATCTCTTTCTCACACAAACCTGCCAACAAGGTCTAATATGTAATAATATTTGTAGGAAAAGTGTTTTTCTGAGAATACTGACCGAGCCAAACCTTGCTTAGCTTCTGAGATCAGATGAGATCAACCCATGGTTGTATGGCTGTTTCGGTTGAACTAATTTGGTCAAATAATTAGCATAAGAAGTGAAAAAGAAATGTACTTGGTATTTGTGACATCTTAATTTAGTCTATCTCAACCCATTTTTTCAGTGTATTATGTATTTTCCAAAGGTGATAAACAACTAGGCAAATGATGGCCATCAAATAACATATTCCTATATCGCACAAGTAAATAATGAGGTGATAATGTGACGTCAGTGCAAATATACTAAACACGGCAGGAAAGAAAAAGCCAGGACAAGTAATTTGGGTTCTTCGATTACCACGCAGCCCAAGAGAAAATAAATTAGCTGCCCGTGCGTTCATTTGTTTAGAGATATGTGAGGGTTATGTTGAAATGACCTGCCTAATTGCAGTCTGAATATTTATCTATATCTCTACACTGTGTGTTCATAGTTTCAGTTTCCTCTTGTTTTCCAAGCTCCTCAAGTTAGGGTTTCACATTCATTTCCACGGGTGACCTTTTATATGAAATGCAACATTAGTCTTGTTCTCTGTGGCTTGTCCGCTGTGGACAGAGACTAATGTGATGCTTGACCCTCACACTGACCCTCTGCCGGCCACTGCAATCAACTCCACATGCCTCACACTGCTTTGTCCTTTATGGTCAACATACAAGATGCATAGACGTAGTTATTACTGTACACAGGTTTTGTCTTCTGTCCTGTTGCTTCAGGTGCTACGGTGATGGATTTGGTATTAAAAGTGCAGATATTATTGTTTTGTATTAATATTTAATAGAATATCTGTGAAACACAAAAAGCCCCATTGCTACAAGAAGTAAAATCATCATTATACTCACAAATTCCTGTTATATTAAAATTACTGCGTTTTCAAACAATGCTGCTAAACCACAGAAAATAAAACAATTTTGAAGCAGAAACAGTGAGTGACAGGTCAAATATGCTGTCATATTAGCATCTTAATTTTGCTCATTGTCAGGTGCTGTTCGTGTCCACACTTCAACAGCTGACTAATAAAGGGCCGGGCTCGTGTTACCTAACAAGCTAGCCTTTAGAACCTAATTGCTTTCGGTTCAATAGCTTAAAAAGTAATTAATTACTGGGGCAGATTGTAATGGAGGTTAAGGTGGCATTTTTGCCAAGCTAATGAGATGGTGTGCACACAGCCTAAGCAGATGTGATGGGGTAATGTTGGCCCTGAATACAATTCATCTAGGGCCCTATTTACAGTGCTATTTAAAATAAGTTGAGGACCTTTCCAAGGAGTATTCATACCAGAAATGCTAATAACACTCAAGGGAGGTAACTATAGTTTCCGCCAAAATACCATAGCTACTACAGTTATTATGACTACAAGAAAGCTGTGGTAGGCCTATTTGCCACAACTGTCATAAAAAAGATGGATGGATGGATGGATGGACCTCTTAATTACAACTTTGTGACCACGTTCATGTGTGTTCAACCCCTAAATATATAGGGGGAATTCGTATGATTTGTGAAAACCTAACCCCGCCCCTAAACCTAATCGTCACAGAAAGTGAACAAAATTGTACATGTGAGATCGTACTAATTTGTATGAATTAACTGTCATATAAAATATTTACAAATTGGCCATGAGATAGCGTTTGACATGACTTGAATGCATCAGTAGGCAGATAGATAATTAGACAGACAGTTTGCAATGCACAGGAAAGAAGGGGAATCTTCAAGACAGGAAGGAAGGACATGCTGTGTACGTGTGTGACTTTGGGGAAGATTAGACATCTTCACCTTTAAACAAGGCTCGAGATAGTCTTTCAAGAGGAGGGGAAATGGCCTGGCTCAGCAGTTTGATTTCATAGGGCTTTGAGAGCTTCCTCTGGTTGGTTCAGGTTGCCTAGCTCTCAGGGAGCAGAAGCAGCTCATTGTCTCCTCCTCACAAAAGGAAGATCACAATGATTGACAGAGCAGTTAGTCAGTGGAGCTTTATTGGCGGTGTCACAACTCCCCTGGCCAGGAGCTGCTGTGACCAGTGGAGGTACAAGTGTCCAGTCAGACATTTTGAACAATCTGTATTATAGACATATTAAACAGTGTTAATATTATCACGTAAATGAGGTACAGTCACTATGAGTCATAATAAATGAAAATGTTTTGTTTACAACAGGTGCAGATTTGTGTCACGCCAGATCCATTATGCTTTTCAGTTAAGGGATGATATTCACTTGATGGTGAGCTCCAAAAAGGTAAGGAGGACCTGTTGAACCTCCTTTTACCCCATCGCATTTCAGGCCTTTTGGGCAGATCTCTTAGGATTTAGCTGGGTCTTCAAACCAGACAAGAACAAAGGAGCTGGCAGGCCTTAGTTTAAACTGAGGTTTGAACAAAGACAGGACTTTAGGTCCCATCCTGAGGGCCTGAAATGGGCTCTTCCCCAGTCTGCAGAGCAGAGGTCACCTCCAGTCCTCATTGAGGATTAGGGAAGAGAGACAGCGAGAGAAAGGTTTCACCTGTCTTTCTGCTCTCATGCAGCGGGTTATATAACAGCTAACTGCCCCATTGTAAGTTCCACTGGAATTTCTCATCAGGAACTCTTTTTTTCTTCTTTTTTTCAGTTCTTCACTTGGCTATTTTTGTAGAAGTTATGTTTGCATCTACAGCTTAAAATATTGGTTTCTCGATTCTTTAAAGCACCTGCAGAGGAATAATTTTCTAAACAGCAACAGGATGCTCTTTAGAAAGGTTCTATTAGAGCCTTTATTTTTTTATTACAGCACTGCCACTTATCACTTTTTATAAAACAGATGTTTGAAATATCCTAGAATGGAACTTCCTGTTTTCAATATAACTAAATGTGCATTTCCTGAAGGAAATACCAGCACTTGAAAGGCAGCAAGTGGAATAGTGTTAAATACATGCTTTTAAAAAAAGACCAATCACAATCACGGTATGCGAATATACATGAGAAAAAAGAGCAATTTCAATTCAATGCACAAATGTGACATTGTGCAGTGTTATTTAAAATGCATGTTTTCTATTAGTTTAAACTGTAATTTAATACTGTGATGACAGCTTATTTTTAGCAGCTGTTACTCTAGTCTTCAGTGTCACGTGATCCTTCGGAAATCATTCAGTACGCTGATTTGGTGCTTAATAGACATTTTTTAAATTATGATTATTGTTATCAGAGATATAAACAGTTGTGCTGCTAAATATAATCGTGAAAACCATTATACTTTTTTCTTCAGGATTCTTTGAATATAAAGTTTAAAAGAACACTGTTTATGTGAAATTGAATTATTTCATAACATGTAAAACTGACTGATTTCAAAGTGTACATATAACTCAGTATTATTTTTTTTTTACTAAACCCATGAAACTTTAATAAAAACTCAAAGTTTACCTTTATGTGGTCAATTTACCACATTATTTCTTTATACAATGTCGCAAAAAAATTGATTCTGTTCCCTCTGAATGGCAAAATTCCATAACATTTCTGGGAAAATAATAAAAAAATTTGGGAAAATTAAAAAAAAAAATTTAAAAAGCAAAAAGTTTACAAAAAAAGCAAAAACAAACAGCAAAAACATTCAAATAAAAATGCAATTCATTATGTTGCTATTCATTTAATAATCGCTGGCAGTGTAGTCTATTGAGGTTCTACATTGGCAGGCGCTGTAGAACTAGTTGTTAAGCTTTGCACACATGGCACATCCTGCAAGGGAGAAAAGCTAGTCGAGACTCTGGACAAACAAGCCCAAGGGCCTTTGCTCTGCAGCCAAATTAGATTAAAAACAACTTGTTTCTGCCGCAAATGAAAAAAGGGGAAGCAGTTGACTGTGTCAGGCCGAGGAGAGGCAATTCCTTTTGAGAAATATAGACGCACACTTTCCCCCTGCATATTCAAATACGAGCTCCCACACAAACATGTTGGGTTTTCCTCTCACACGCACTCATTCTCAGCAGCCATCTCTCTTTACTTCTGAAGCTGACATTCCTGGCAGGCAGGGAGCTTTGAAGTGGGCAGTGTGTGAAAGGGCTCCCGTTACAAGGCCGAGCCCTGAGAAAGAGGATCCGTCTGGCGGTGGAGAACAACACTGGCTCAAGGGTTAATCAGCAGTCCAGCACACTACACACTCTGTCCCCTGCTCACAGCTGTAACAAGACTCTGTATTTGGGGGTTAAGAAATACCGAACGGCCAGAGCATACCGAACGGCCAGAGCTTTGAAGTTGAGTGGCAGCCGTGGATTGGACCAGAAGATGAGAAGACTTTTCCCTCATAGCTGTCTGCGTCTCATACGCATACATAAACATACATTGGGTCAAAGGGTGTGTAGTGTTATTGAGTGTATATGTGCACGTGCTTTTGTGCATGCGTGTGTTATTAAAAGAGCCTGAGTAATCTTTCTCTAACCTTTTCCATCCCTGACCTCAAGAGCAGATCATCAGCCCCCCTGTGGCTTTTTCTTCCCAAGACACTTTAAGTTACCTTTGAGATAAGATTTGAACACAAAACATGACAATATTAGAGTTATAATGCATTTGTCTGGACCTTAAACACTACCCAGTCATGTTCCCGTCATTTTGTATCATTTAATGTGTTTAATGTGCATTTTTGGCACGTGGGCTGTTCACACATGACCACTAAATTGAAAAATGACATTCAGCTTATACAGAAACATACATACAATTTATACAGGCTGTATTTTTGGAAACGCCGAATGAGACACGTTTTAATTTGACTTTATTAATGGAGTTAATTCACTTTAATCTTTATTTAAATATAAAAAGAAAATATTAAATAGTAAAATAAAAATATAATATTTAATGTGATAAGTAAAAAAGTCAAATACATTTATTTCGCATAGTTCACATCTATAATATATTCATAGATGTGACATCGCTAGAGACTTAATTATAATTTTAATATCTTTAAAGGGGGGTGTGATGCTGTTTCATGCATTCACGCGCAAGTCATAAGTTACTAAACAGCTCAAATTAAAAGGAAAAATGATTGTAAATAACATCCATCTCAAAAATATTAATAAACATGCAAATCAACATAAATTAAACATGAGTCGCATTTCAATTCATAGGATTCACATATATATCTGTTAAAAATATATCTGTCACTTCGCATAACAAAATGTGAACAAAAAGGAGCACCCTGCAATATAATCAATGCAAATAACTAATATAATAAATTTAATATAATATAAATAAAAAAAAACATGCACAATTATACTACATGTATATTTAAATTAATTATTCCATTATACAATTTGATTAATATAATTGACCATATTCAAAACCCCCAAATTTAGTTATAGATATATACAAATAAATTGTTTTATACAAAAATGAATTGGTTATATTTGATGAACACATATGCTTCCTGTGATTTGGAGTCTCATAGATCACCCAAGAAATCCCAGATTTGTTTTGGACCCCATTGACTTTTATTGTATAGACAAAAACAATTGAAACACTCTTAAAATATATTCATTTGTGCTCTACAGAAAATAATACAAGTTTGAAACTTCATAAAATGAGCAAATGAGAAGAGATTTTTTGATTTTTTTTCTGAGTGAACTTCACATTTAAGACAGATAAATACTTTGTGAAGTCCCCTGATTCACAGGCACAGTCAGATAATGGAAAAAAAAACATAAAAACAAGCTCTGAAGATCTTATGAGGCCTTTCCCGTCTCCATGCAATGGCTTTTACACACAGCACAATACACACCTGAAGCCCCCCAGAGTTGCAAACCCCACACGGGACGAAAGATGCCCACATAAACAGCACGGTTGGCTAATGGCAATCTCATACTGACATGGAGCCATTATTCTGAAATTATGAAACCATTAGCGCTGTTCAGCCAGCATGGCCAACATGCATGTTCACATACAAATAGCTTTTATTTTCACTCTACGCTTGGATAACAGAGAGGTGCCGGTTTGAATTTTCCTAATAACGCAATGAAAAGAGATTTAAATAGGGAGTGACGAAATGTTGAAGGGACCACAACACTGCGGCTGAAAACACATTTAGGAGTAAATTACAAATTTCATGCCTCGGCCGCGTTCTTTATCAAAACTCACACAAAGACTATCAGAGGACAGCAGTAATGACATAAATATTCATGAGTGTGCTCACCTCAGAATAACAAGCATATATGTTTTCTTAATTATGTCCCCAGTTAACTTTGATAATTCTGCTTTTGTGCTGAAACTGCAGAGGAAGTTTAGAAAAGGCGATGAATTAGCTTCATGGAGGAGACAAAAAAGACCTTTTTGTTTGTTTCATTCATGAACATCGTACAAACATTTTGTTATGCAGGTATAATTTTAATGAGAGGCTTCTGGTATTATAGACATTCATTTATTCGTTTGTTTGTGTGTTTGTCTTTCTTTGGATTTCCCAAGCGTACTATGCCACACTGATCTAAGCAAACTCAACATATTCTCAGTAAACTCTAAATCCACACATAAATCTGTACTGGGAAATTACAGCAAAGATCTCTTTGGGAAATACAGTAAGTTCAGTGTTCTTGTATCATCCCATAATTCACAGATGATTCTAGAATACACGGGTTACATTAATCATGGGCAAAACATGCCAAGGTAGTTCATATTGCATCGTCAATGACCTGTGAGAGTTAGTGGAAAAGTTTCTGGCAGCCATACGTACATCGTCTCCAGTTCCTCAACGCTGCCAAGACTAATACTCCTAGTGTGTGTAGATGCAGCCTCTCTTTCTGACAAACACAAGATCTTTGATATGTGACCTTGTCATAGAACTTGCAATGTAACCATCAAGTTAAAAAACTAAGTTTAGACATATTTTTCAACCTAAAAAAAATTTTATTGACTCATTCATTCATTCATTTTTGCATATATCATACATTTTACTGCATTATCTAACATTGCCTTATCATAAAAGATCAAATTATCTAATGCTTTTAAAAGACTTATTGGCATACAGTCATGATGGTCTACAGGGGTCCTCTCTTTGATGTAATTTCCTGTTTTGTTGTTGTTGTTGTTTTTCTGCATGTTGGTTGCAACATTGACTTTGGTTTGCTGGTTTTAAAAGTTTTTCAAATAATAATAAGCAGTGAAGCAGTTTTATTTAAAAAAAAATCATTCTTATAATGAGGCTTTTGTTTTCCTTCATTATAACATCATGCTAAATTAATATCAAAATGAATTTTAGTTCAGAAATTAAAAACATACTCTTTATAGAAGTGGTGTATTCAAATAATTTTAATGTACGGAAAAACTTATTTTTTTTTATTTGGTCACAATTTATAGGTGGCCTTAACTACTAAGTACTTACATTTAAATTAATAATTTGATACAATGCACTTATTGTGTACATACATGCTGTTACATTATACAAATTAAAAAAAAAAAACCTGCATGCAATTACATCTGTAATTACATTTATAATTACAAAGTAGACCCATCCCTTACACCTTAACACACCCTTAAACCTACCCATACCACCAAATCTGTCCCTAACCTTAACCGTATCCCACCTCAATAGCAGCAGAAGTGTTTTGCAAATGCAATACAATGTGAACACAATAAGTACATTGTGCTTACTTTTTGGATGTAAGAACATAGTAGTTAAGGCCACCTAATATAACGTGGGACTGTTAAGGTATAAGGGATGGGTCAACAGTGTAATTATAAAAGTAAATACAGAAATTAATTACAGATGTAACTACATATAGGTATTTTTATAAATATAAGTACAATGTACAATGTCCAACTGGCCATCTAATCGCTCATTGAACATTGATGTGGCTATGTTCTGAGAACACCACAGATGCACACATTCGTAATGCATTGGCAGCACAATACACACCATGCATCGCCAATTGCATGCTCCCTGTAGGACTCCAAAATCCCAGCAGGAGGTGCGTTCTAAGATATTGATCGGCAGTAATCTGTTTTCCTGGTGTGGGTGGTGGGAGAGAAGGCCGACCTGCGAGTAGGGTCAGCGAGGCCAGATTCACTCTCTGACCAGGCAAGAGCCATGCAACATTGATAAATGAGCATCATGAGTACCGTATCACTCCGAGCGCATTAGCACACACGACTGCAATTCGCATTAAGCCATCCAACACGTTTGGCTCTTGTAGTTATTTGCCCGCTGTGATGTATTTGATGGCGGTAAATGAACACAGTTACAGTGCGTGTTGCGTGGCAAGAAACATTCAGTGGCCCGCTGCCCCTGTGGGGCTGCTAGCGCACGCTGTCTTTTTTGTTTACAAAGTTGTTTGAATATTAAGCAGGGCCATTTTTCCAGTCATAATGAAGCTTCAATGCATAGCCACACATCTGCACATTTACATATTACACTGTAATTTAGCCTCAGCTCTTAATTTCCTGCCTCATGCGAGCCGAGAGCGCGGTGGGCACTGATTTACATAGGCTGCAAGGACGGCCAGGGGGAACGTGTGGCTCTGTGTGGCGCTGTTTGTTTACCAATCATTTGCATTGCATGTAAACAACATCAGAGTAATGGTCTGGAGCCTCGCGTGCTGCCAGTTGTCCACGCACTCAGAGATGGGAGACGCAAAGCGGCAACGCTCACAGATGGAGTTAGTGGATCCAGAAATCTGCATCATCTCCCTAGGAGCTGTTGTAAACATGGAAAACATGGGAATTTGTGTATGGATTTCAGGTCCAGTGCTCCATGTCGAGGCTCCAAACGAATGTACAATATGCCACTTTTTGCTCTCATAATGTATCAGACGGCTCCAACTGTGTTCAGCAGACAGACAGTGATCAATACATTTAATCAGCACAGCCGCTGTCACACACCATCAGAGCGTGATAATGCTGTAGGCATCTTTAAGAGGCACAGAACACATGCATACACGCTGAAAGGGGCTTCAACAGTCCACTGAAAATTTGAACGAAGCCTCAGTGGGTTTTAGTGAATCATAGTAAATCAAGATTCAAATGCTTGGGCGGTAGTTTTTCAATAGAGAAATTTGAGTATTGGCAAGGGGTAAGGATTATTTCTGGCAAAATCCCTACTGTTAGACCAAGCTCACTACATTCTCATGCAGAAGCAGAGAGCTGAGCTGATTGCTGCTGTATGAGAGTGACATGATTTTTGTATTTTTGACATGATAACTGAAATTGAGACAAATCAGTTTGTAGTTTCTGTGTGAGAAGAGATAAACACGGAGCACTAAGGTGACTACATATTACAGATTTAGTCTTTTTATTGTTGTTTTTGTTTTATATAAAGGTCACTTTAAAAGTGATTTGAAACTATTTTATAGTACCTGAATTGTTAGTTCAGGTGTATTTTTCATATGTATTTTCAAATGTGTTCAGATTTTATTGTTTTACCCACAGTTTAAATCTTAAAATATGGGACTCCACAATAAAAATATGAATTACTATGTTTAAAAATAATCAAATCAAAATATGAAATATTCATGAATCATTTTAATATTCATTGTATGAAAGTGATTTACACTACAGATGAAAAGTTTTCAAACATTTTCTATTGTAGTTTTCTAGCATTTTCTATAGTAATGTCATTTAAAATCTAATTTATTCCTGTGATGCAAAGTTGAATTTTTAGCAGTCATTACTCCAGTCTTGAGTGTCAAGTGATCCTTCAGAAGTCATTCTAATACATTTCTTGTCACTTTTTGTCCAAATGTTTTTTTCTGTCACTTTTGGTCAATTTGATTGCATTCTTGCTGAATAAAATTACTGTTTTCTTACTGCCTCCAAGGTTGTTTGCATCAAGGAGACAACAATGCCAATGGAGAGCTTAAGATGAAATACAAATGTATATGATGTGATTTGTGAAGAAAACAAATAAAAATCAAGGTCACTTGTAAAAATTATTTTTGTATGCCATTTCCAAACAAATAATAATTCAGTCAAATATTTAAAAATGTGAATAATTATGTATTTCGGACACCACCCCCCAAAAATGCACATAGTTGAAGAAACACCCAGTAATCAATGGACACATGAACTATACATTATTTTATTTCAGACTGAGGAGAGTAGTTGTGCAGCATGACAGAAACTGAATGTCAATGAATGTACATCTCGTTGTGAAGCATCGCATTGATCTTTTGAAGTGTTAACAGATTCGTTAATTATATTGGGAAGGACCAATTTTTGTACCATATAGTTTTGTTTTGACATTATTGGTTTGACACCAGCTCATATAAAGTGCTGTTTTTTCCTCAGTGGAAATGTGGCTGTGGCACCATCACCATTTCAGCGAAACAGAGTTCTTTACTGACACAGATGCTAAAGCTTTTTCATATTAGCATATAAGCCTACCTGATCCCATACACACACATTTCTTTGTTTCTTGGGCTTTCCCTCCTGCTGTATCTCACACAAACACAGACACACACCACGGCGGCCCATACTTAAAAAAAAATGTCTCTCATTTCCTTGGACAGGCCTGTGTGTCCACTCCCCCAGATCTCTGCTGCACTTCCATTTCATGGTGCATGGCCCCGGCGTGTGATTATTCCACTCTCTCAGGTACAGGGGGAGTTAATGTCTGAGGAAACTGATGTCCCTGTCAGATGCCTGCCTCTCCTCCCTACACGACCTCCCACCCCTCCCCGTGTGGAGCTTGTCACCAGACACGCTACCGCATTGCCAATATGACAGCACCCCCTCACAAATACACGCATCCGCTCACACGTGGTCCCTCCTAACTATCAATTCTCCACATAAGCGAACAGAGAACCGAGAAGCATATGCCACCAGCCCTTGATCCCCTGGCCTGCATTTACATCCACTCCATGAAGTATCATCTGGTTAGACACAGCTGAAACCATACGTATACGCCTGTAAACATAAGCCTGCCGTAAACATAACGTAAACAACCACAGCTGCCATCTGCCTGACAAAGACGCAAGATAACCAGCAGTTATCAGATGAAGTCATTCTGTGCAAAAGTAAGTGCTTTTAGATGTCTACCTGACAGGAAGAGAACAATGTTGAGGTTTCAGTGTATTTCCTGTTGGTATGTGCTCTACTGAATCCTTTTCCCTGCTACAAAGTTTTTGGATCCAAATTTTCATTGTCCTTCACCTTCATATACATTGCCTGTTTTAATGAGATAATTAAGCAATATCACACAAGCAAGAGTGCTGTTGTTAATCATCGCCAGAGTAATATTCAAACCAGCAGCAGCTGCGAGTGTGATATTGCTTTTATACAACAGTTTCCTTGTCTGTTTTTTTGGCCATACTAATACAGCTGCAGAATATGTTTGTCAGTCCTTTATTTGAGTCCTTAATAATATGATTACGTTCACACACAGTTCAGTTTTAAATGTTTTGTTACATTTACTTCCATTCATACGCATGTGGAAACTAAATATGATATTAAAAGTCACTCGTTTTTATACAGTAACACTGTCCAACATCGAGTTGTTAAAGTTACAGTGGAGGCTTGTCTCCCTTCGGTCCATTGACTCTCTACAGAGACCCTTAAGCCCAAAGTATACTTAACTTTTTAAGACCAGAGTATACTTCAGCCGTCCGCATCCGCGCCCCGTCCTCATTACATAATTTTCATCATCAGGAGGGCTCACGGACAGCCACGCACCCCATCCGCCTGCAGGCAATGTTTTGAGACGGAGTGGACGTCGTGTGTACAACAGCGCATGCGCAAGAAAAAGGCAGCAGAGTCTCGAGTCTGGCACTCGAGTGTCGAACTCGGCAATCCACGCTCATCCGCGGATGATTATGCTTAAAGCTGTGCAGGACATGGAGGCACCAGCACAATCAATTGCATTTTTTTTCAATGAAAACAACTTAAAATAGGCCTACGTTGTAATTTTTGCTCATAAAGGTAAGAGTAATACATCATTCGGAACTGTAAAGGGTCTACTTTTATTTGTGTGTACTCACAATATCAACAAAAGGTTTTTAATAAAATAAAGAAAATGATGTACTTTCTTGCCATCTCATCTTGAACAGGAGCGCTTGAATTCACAAAAAGAACCGAAAGTCAGCCAATATATATGCCTCACAGACATGATAAATAGATCTATAGAAAGCTTTAAATTACTTCTTAACGAAATAAATCAAATCGAAAACAAAAACTCTTTCATTATAATCATAATCCGTGAAGATGCACTTCTCTCTAAAGGCGCGTCTAATGAGGAGACGGCGAGTCAGGATCATCTTCATCTTTGCGACACTGACACAGAAAACATTAGTTTATTAGTAAATAATTCAAATATCTCCTTACTATTTCCCCCAGACACATTCATGGTAATTACTTTTGCTGGGGCTTTACGGAAAGCTTTATTGCGTGTATTTGAACACAGAACTCTTCATTTACGCTGACGGCACTCGCTGCTGCTGCGGGACACTAAACACCGTCGAGTCGCTCTTGACAGTCGTGGTAGCACAGACTCGTGGTGTTTCCACCAGCGCGGCAATTTTTTTTTCATCACTAATTGATGGATGTCTAAAATATAAAAATAAGAAGAAGCCTAAAACAGACCCGAGGCCCTGCCTGCTCTGAACTATGACGTGGAAATTGGCCTGAAGCCCGGCAAAGTCGGGCTCTAACACTGCATCTTTCTGGGGGGAAAAATGCAGCGATTTATAGTTTATGTATAGTTATTTTCAAAGCTTTAATGTGCTGTCAAAACTTCATTATTGTTTATTTATTGTTATTGTTTTCTGTGCTCGTTTTGATCAAAATAATGAGATCTCACTCAAAGCAGAGCATCAACCCAGTGAACTGCCTCTCACTCTCTCCACATCAGATGTTTACTCCACTCTGCGTAAGGTGAATGCACGGAAGGCAGCTGGCCCTGACGGAATACCTGGTCGTGTGCTTAAAGCCTGTGCGGAGCAGCTAGCTGGGGTCTTCACGGACATTTTCAATCTGTCCCTGGCCCAAACATCTGTCCCCACTATCTTCAAAACCTCCAGCATCGTACCAGTACCGAAACACTCCACTGCCTCGGTCCCTAACGACTTCCGTCCTGTTGCACTCACCCCCATCATTGCCAAGTGTTTTGAGAAACTGGTTGCATCCCACTTAAAATCCTGTCTCCCTGCTACACTAGACCCATTCCAATTTGCCTATCGCCACTTCACTCTGCCCTCACCCACCTGGACAGTCAAAACACACATGTGAGAATGCTGTTCATAGACTTCAGTTCTGCATTTAATACAGTAATCCCCTCCAAGCTGATCTCCAAGCTCAGCCAGCTTGGAATCAGCACACCCATCTGCAATTGGATTCTAGATTTTCTGACTAACAGACCTCAGTCCGTTAAGTTAGATAACCTCTCCTCCTCCATCATCACCCTGAACACCGGCGTGCCACAGGGCTGCGTACTGAGCCAACTCCTGTACTCCCTCTTCACCCATGACTGTGTTCCTGTTTATGGCTCCAACACCATAATTAAATTTGCAGATGACACCACGGTGGTAGGTCTGATCAAGGATGACGATGAATCAGCCTACAGGGATGAGGTGCAGCACCTGGCTGTGTGGTGTGCCACCAACAATCTACAGCTAAACACCCAGAAGACAAAGGAGATCATTGTGGACTTCAGGCGGACTAGGAGTCATGCACACACACCCATCTACATCAACGGAGCTGAAGTGGAGCGTGTGTCGAGTTTCAAGTTCCTTGGCATCCACATCTCTGATGACCTCACCTGGTCCCATAACACCTCCACTCTGGTCAAAAAGGCACAGCAGCGCCTTTACTTCTTAAGGAGCCTTAAGAAAGTTCACCTGAATCCCAGGATCCTTGTGGAATTCTACCGCTGTACCATTGAGAGCATACTCACGAACTGCATCTCAGTATGGTACAGCAATTGCTCCGCATCTGACCGCAAAGCACTCCAGCGGGTGGTGAAAACTGCTCAACGGATCACCGGCACCCAGTTAACTTCCATTGAGAACATTTATTATAAGCGCTGTCTGGGCAGGGCAAGAAACATCATCAAGGATGCCTCTCACCCTAACCATGGACTTTTCACCCTCCTTCCATCCGGCAGGCGTTACAGGTGCCTACGCTCTCGCACTAGTAGGCTCAGGAAGAGCTTCTTCCCCGAGGCTGTGACACTTCTGAACGCCACACCACTAATCTAACTCCTGCACCTGCTTATTATTACTGCACTGGTCACAGTACTTTACACACATGCATTTGCACTACTCACATTTTTGCACAGACTGCACATTGTCAAAGTTATTACACTATAAACTGTATAAAGTTGTTACTATATAAAGCACAGTAAACTATTTCTATAAAATATTGCACTACTGCTATTTTGCATAGAATACATTGTTCTATCAATATTTTGCACACTCATCCAGCTGTATTTATTTATTACCACTGTTCTCACATTTCTGCTGTTCATAATGTATATAATCCTACATTGCTCTGTTCATAATGTACATACAATCCCTACATTGCATTCCTATTTATATTCTGTATATACTTTGCTCAATACTGTATATAGCAATTCCACTGTACATTCTGTAAATCTTATCTTCATTTACTCTGCACTTATATGTATATAAAACACTATATTCTTGCACTTCTGGTTAGATGCTAACTGCATTTCATTAGCTCTGTACTTGTACTCTGCATAAATGACAATAAAGTTGAATCTAATCTAATCTAATCTAATCTAATTTAATTCTAACAAGTAAGTTCTTGTTAAAAACTAACCAAAATGTAAAATATTTTGCTTATAATTTCTGCACAGGAGAGATTTGGTGTTGTTTCCAAACAAAAGGAAATATATCGGTATCGGCATCGGTATCGGCCAAAATGAGTTGAAAAATATCGGCATATCGGATGTGCAGACAATTGCCACTATTTGCAATAAGTAGTATAAATAGCGGAAAATCCTGCTGTAAATAGAATCTATAGTTATTTGCACTTAGTGTAAACATTAAGTATAGGGACATGAATTTTATATACATAAAAACTGCCTCTTCATTTTAAAACACCACTGCACGCCAATGCCATAAAGTGGAATAGATTGCATATTTGTTTTGGATGTATAATACAGTATATTGCCAACAGTTTGGGGACAACCCCCTCTAATGAACAGGTTTGACTACTTTAGTAATTTCTGTGAGTACAAATCTTAATTTTTTCAAGCATATAATGATATTCTAGGGAATTGTGTGCTTCTAATTTTATAGCAACAGTTTGGACAGGAAACCTTTCTATTCTAACATGACAATGCCTCTGTGTATAAGGCAAGGTTCAAAAAGAAATTATTTGATTCAGTCAGTGTGGAACAACTTGACTGGTCTGCAGAAAGCAAAATC
Source organism: Barbus barbus (assembly GCF_936440315.1). Taxonomy (NCBI): domain Eukaryota; kingdom Metazoa; phylum Chordata; class Actinopteri; order Cypriniformes; family Cyprinidae; genus Barbus; species Barbus barbus. The sequence continues at coordinate 11,522,206 of NC_136758.1, forward strand.
CTGATCCCAGCTGAACACCTCTGGTTCGAATTTAAATGCAGACATTGAACCAAAAACTCATCATCAAACACCAATGACTAGACTCAATGTATGAGTCATTTTATACACTTCCAAAACTGTTGCAACAAAGATGGAAATACATTTTTAAACACACAAATTATGTTTCCATCTTTGTTGCCATAGTTTTGGAAGTGCCTTTTTTTGTTATAACCTCTTAAGACCCAGCGGCCCCATATGAGGACATTATATTTTAGTGAATTACTCTGAGACTATACATAGCACAGTTTTAAGTCTGGATGTCCTGTACAGAGCACATTCAGCGAGATACCAAATGATTGGATGTTTCACCATGAACACTCCCTCTCCTTGGTCTTCAAAAATGTCTGAAATTAATTTAGTGACACTCTTATGGAAATATGATCATATTTTGTAATTATTTAAATCTGTCTAATTTTTTAATTGTGTGTCATAAATTAACATCTCAGGAAAATGTTATGGGGTTTCAAATCAAAATGTGACTTTCTGTTACGAAACAGGACGTTGATTTCATACATGTCCTCATATGAGGACACCGGGACTAAAAACATGTTTTTTACGCATTTTGGGAGACATTACAAATAAATAGGGAAAGAAATGATATTTCAATATTCTATGAAATATTATATATTATTATGAAAATCTGGTCAATTATTACTCCCATTATTACACTTCTTTTTTCATTACAAGTTGCCCCAAAAACACGTTAATATGCAAATTAGATTTAGTTTATAGATAGGATAAACGTACCTATTAAGCTCACCAAAAATCTACATTGAGATATTTTTAGTGCACAAGATATTGGTTTCGGTACAAAAAGTTATGCTAAAATAAAATATTAATCTCTCACATAAAAATATTAAATTTTATTTTAAATGACAAAAGAAGATCATCCATCATTAAATTCAAAAAGTCTGGCTGTGCTTAATGGGTACATTTGTGTTCCCATTAAGCTCACATCATATTTTATAAAAAATTCTTGCTTATTTTAAGGAAAAATTTTAAAGAATAATTGTAAAATGTTTTATTTGAAGGTACAAAGTCAATCAATCAAAAAAAAAAAACCTAAACACTAAAATCAAGCAACAATTTGATCAGTTATATATTCATAGTGAAGTGTCATTTAAGCACACTGCAACATCAAAACTAGTCCACGTTCAGCTAAATAACATATATTCAAAAATTAAATAAAACACACCAATAAAGCATTTCATTCATGGGGATGAACACAGAAACAATACGCACATTTCTGTGTGAGTTTGTTGTGATCCTCAGTCGTTTAGTGTATGATGGCCAGTTTTCCTTTGTGACTATATACAAAGTCGTTAAGTGTATGAGGCCTGATGTTTTAAAAATGTGTTCACATTTTAAAAGTCATGTAGTGTATTCCAGCCTTTAGTTGCTTTTTTCCTGGACAGATACGACATGTTTCTGATGGACGACATGCCTCTTTCATCTTTGGCCATAAACTATAGTTATGTCTCGATTTTGTCATCTTAAAGCTGTTAAAATAAGTTATTAGACATTTTATCATTTTATAGATTAACAAAGTGATAATCATCAGTTAACATTTAAAGTCTTTTATGAAGTATTTACATAGACGTGCAATGTGGAAGAGCTTAAAGAGCGCACACTGAGCTTAATGGGAGCAGCAACAATTTTTAATAAATTTAATGTAATATTTATTAAAATGACAAGATTTTGCTAAATAAATAATCTAGTTCATGTATTAAGTTCATACATATTTTAATATGAACAACTATTATTAACAATATCTATGAAATTATACTTTTTCTCATTGATGTCACACTGAAGCGCTGTGATTTTAATAGTCGTGTACCCTTTAAGCTCAGCTTAAAATAAAATGAAACCTTTAAAAATTACAGCACTGTAAAACGAGAGACCAGCAATAAACTGTCAATTTATTAAATGATGGATGTAAAAGTACAAGCCAGTAATGCCTGTAAAGTAATATATTAGCGTAGCACACGATCTTATACAGCTAGTCAGCTAACTGTGTTGCTAAAACTATCTTTTGGATCTAATGTAATTATTTCCCACATCCATGTTCCAGGTTATAATATGCAAAAGTTTGAACATTAATCTCTAATGTTACAGTAAGTTGTAAAACTTACCCAAAATAAAGGATTAAACATTTAAAAAACGCACATTTATTGGGCTACTCTTTTGGTGAACGTTTTTAAACGATTTTCAAAATAGCCACCAGACAGCATGAACACATGGAGACTCAAATCTCAGCGTGCAATGACCTGATTGACTTGAAATTATAGGAGGTATATAGTAACAAACACATCAATTGGTTAAGACATCAAGTCGGATAATAAATTATTTTTTCTTTTTATAATCTGAGCTCAAAAATGAAAGTGTGCTTAATAGGTACGTTTATCCTACATTGTATATAATGAGAAAACCCGTTTATGGCCATTTTACACACAATTTGCATAAAGAAAAAAAGGTATGTCGAATCATTCTGTTATAACATAGTTGAGAATCATCTTTATACAAAGTTTGGTAAAAAAAAAAAAAACTAAAAATGTATTGGTGATTTAAAAAATCTATTGTTTTGCCCATGCATGATCATTCATGTCTTTTTAGTTTTTCAAAGAAATTGAGTCCCGATGTCCTCAACCGAGGACATAGCATAACTTATGAATGAAATATCATTTTTTTTTTTTTTTTTTTTTATTCTAAACGCTCTAAACAATTTAAAGACATGAAAATGACTTTTTTTGTCGGGTCTTAAGAGGCTAAAGAAGGTGGTGTGTCCCAGTACTTTTGTCCATATAGTGTATGTACAAGTCATTGGTGATGAGTTTTTGGCTCAAAGTAGTCAAACTTGTTCACTAGAAGGGGGTGTCCCAATACTTTTGGCAATATAGTGTATGTTGAATTATTTGACATTTGAAGGTTTTAGATCTAGTCTTCCACTGGAACTTCTCGCGTAAGTGTGTGGTCTGCATGCAACTCAAAGGCATAAAAGCTGCTGTTGGTTAATGAAGATTTGACAGGTGAACTTGCGCCTCGATTGGACTCTTTGACTTGCATCGAATGTGATAAGACTATCCAGTTTTATGGACATCACAGTCTTTGATATCAGGCTACTTTAATCACAATCACTATGGTTTCAGATGATAGTCACAAACAGAATACGGGCTAGATTCCCATTGCATGTGTTTGAGTAACTACTGTGAGCTACTGTGTAAATAGGACAACGTTCATAAGTAAATGCAGTTGTCAGTCCCACACCCTGACAGAGTGAATGTAACCATCTTTTTTCAATGACTATAGTTACAAATGAAACCACAACTGAATGATGTTTTGAGTCTCTGAGCAACACAGAGGCTTTCCTGAATAATTTAGTCTTTTCAAACAAGTTAGTTGAGTGAACACTTCAGAGAAAGACAGTCGCTTGTTTGGTTTCTGAGTTAATTACTGTTTTGAATGAATAGGTTGAGTGAATAATTCAATGATTCATTTATAAAAACGAATGGTCTCTTGTTTCATTACTAAACCTTTTTTTTTTTTTTTTGATTAAGTGATTCAGATTAAGTGATTGTCGCCACATACACTGAAAAGTCCCAGTTGTTTTTAGACTATATACAGTACCAGCACTTTTAGAATGTTGCACATCCAATAAAATTTGAGGAACCTGAAGTAACTGTTGTATATGTTTTTATAAACATACAGTACATTGAGTGCCTGGGCATTTATGAAAACAAACAGTATAGGCCTGCAAAATCAGGCATGTGGTTCCATTTTTTGAATTATTCAATTATATTTTCTTTGAATGATGGCATCTGCTTCTCCCAGAGTCAGAATAAAAATGTAACTTCACTACAGAAGTATATATGTATTTTTGAATGCCCGTGAGCATGTTTCTACAAAGGGTCTTTTCCAAGTGTTCCAGTGTATCGCTCTTTTGGAACACATGGGACATATGATTTTCTCACAATCAGAGCCTAGAACTCATCTATAATTAACCTACATATCATTTTATTGCAGTGCAAGCCTTTCTTTTGCAGACTTGGACTTCCCTATGCGTTTTTATAAACTTTCTCTTTCTTCACTATCTGATGACATTTGGGAGTCTCTCTGCTGTGGTGATTAAGTGGAGCTTGGATTACATAGGTTGGTCCAGTGGGGGGACCTTGGCAAGAGTCATTATCTAATGTTTTCCTGTTTGAGTCATGCAATGTAAAGACACCAGCTTTGTCCACTGATCCACTTCAGTCCGTTCTCTCAGTCCCGCTGCTTTTCAGTGAGATTTTTTAACCATGGCAACCAATGAACATTCAAGCCAGTAAAGACCGCTAAGTTGACCTGAGAGACCGCAAGTCAGTGGGCTGAAATTTTGTCAGGCCTAATGTTCTATGACATGCCAGTTTGATCTGGCAAGTTCTTTGAAAAGCGGATGCCCTGAGCCACGCTGGCAGAGGCCGAGGGCTGATAATGGCCAAGGAAAAGAGCCGAAGCATGAGCCAGTTAATCAAGAGACGTGCCAGATACTTTCAGCAGCTCCCGAATTCACTGCTTTGTAGCGCCAGACAGCACATCCATTGAGCCAGAACTGTTACACTGCAATCCAATCCATTTATTTAAAGATCAATAGTGTTCAATTCAGCACAGGCTGCATCAAATGATTGGCACACTCAGCGGGAAATGAGTGATGCCTTTGCATGAAGTCACATACAGTGGCAGCAAAAAGTCTGGACACTTAAGCTACACATAAAAATGCATGAATTTTATTGCAGTGCATACAAAATATCAAACCAAGTGATATCTTAAAACTACAGTACAGTATGTTAGACATTTTTCTCAGAGCTGACTTCACTTTTTCATTGTATTTTTGTTATGAATTGTAGCCATCTGGTCCCAAAGTGATTGTATTTACTGATGAATAAATGATGAATTATAAATCTGTTGTTTTATCATTTAAAACACCAGCACTTCATTTTATGAAATATTTTGTTTAAAAAAAAAATGAAAATTGTGCATGTAATGTATTCAACAATAAGTTAAAGCAAAGCAAGGTTCAGGTATTAAAATGTCATGTGGTGTGACTACCCAAGAAGAAGAAGAAGAATTGTGTAAATTCTTTTTACCTTATAAATAGACTAGTCATTAAAAAAAAAAAGAACAATGATAATGATAACTGAGATGGTCTACACTACCATTCAAAAGTCTGGGGTCGTTTTTTATTATTATTAACAGTCGTGACGTATTGTCAAGTATGGTGACCCATACTCGAAATTGGTGCTCTGCATTTAACCCATCCAAGTGCACACACACAGCAGTGAGTAGTGAACAAATGCACACACACACACACACACACACACACACAGTGGGCAGCCATTTATGCTGCGGCGCCCGGGGAGCAATTGGGGGTTCGGTGCCTTGCTCAAGGGCACCTCAGTCGTGGTATTGAGGGTGGAGAGAGCGCTGGACATTCACTCCTCCCACCTACAATCCCTGCCGGCCGGGGACTCGAACCCGCAACCTTTCGATTACAAGTCCGACTCTCTAACCATTAGGCCACGACTTCCCCAACTATTATTGATTTCTATTTCAGTTTTCAGTGTCATGATCCTAGAGATCATTTTAACACATGCTTAATATTAGCATTTATTTTGGAAGTAGATATTATTTGTAAAATAAAAGTTCACTTCTGATCAATTTAAGGCATCCTTGATGAAGAAATCTGATAATTCTTTTGAAAAAAAAGGAAAGAACTTGTTAATTACACCAAATGACATTTTTCATTCAATTTAAACTTAAAAATGTAAAGAGTGCATTTCTATTTTACATTTCTAGCATTATTTTTATATATCTAGTTCAATCTATTTCGTCTTTTCATGTCTACCTTTAAATACCACTATGTTTAATATTTAGTTATATAATGCAGTGACATTCATGCATTATTAAGTGTACCTTAAGTGTCCGAATACTTTTTGGGGCCGCTGACTTTTAACAGAAATCATTGACAATCTACACTAAAAAAAGATTTTCTTTAGGGGGAAATCAGTAGATTGTGAAAGACCAATACCCTACATGTGAAAGTAACATGATTTATCTTTCCACTTTACAATCAGATAAATTGCAGACCTTTGGTTCAATACCTGAGGACTAGAGCTTCAATTGTTAATTTCCCTTGTTTATATGTCAAATTGGTTATTTTCCCACTCGTTCTATAGAGGAAACACATTTATAATGCACGTTATCATTTTAACAAACCCGGTTTGTGCCCATGAATTAATTTCTATCTACACATGCATAAGAAATGTCCTGGAATCAATGTAAGCTATGTGAATTCATGCACATATGTTTGAGCGTGCCGTTGAGGCATAGCGTGCGCTGCTTTGCATTAGGCATGTGTATCAGTCGACGTATGGCTTGTGCCTTTGATTTGAATGTATATTATTCCACTCACATCCTTGAATCTGCCACTGCGACTCAAGGCCAGTTGTGAGGGCCCAGAGACTGACATCTCTGAGTCTATGTGTTCAAACATCTCTCCTCTTGTTTCTCTTTTGATCAACGCATGCCATTCTCACTGATTTAGCAAATCAGTGATGCTTGTCAGAGATTTAATTACCTGGATCAGTGCTGGTTGAAGCCTCTGGCAGCTGAGAGAGAGAGAAAGAGATGCAGGCCACAGCGTTTCTGTCCACACACCCAAAAATCCTGCTTAATCGCCCACAATCCATTTCAAAGTCAACTTGATTGGACTTCTGTCTGTAGAATAATGGGGAATTAAGCAGCACCCAGACAGTTACGGTTCATATTTGCATATGCGTATATGCCAGATTAGCTCTTCCTGCCCTCGGTGATGGAGAGAGATCAGTCAAAAAACGACTGAATCCAATTGTGTGTCAGATAAGCAAAAGTGAAGAGCAGTCCCATATCTCCCCAATGCTTATCAAGCACAATGAAATGTTTGAATTACAGTATGTATTTATCTGAGATCAGAACAAGTAGATCAGAAATTGTTTGGACACTTAAGCCATGCTAAAAAAATATGTAAATGTAATTGCATTAGATCAAACGAAACAGTTATGAAACACAGTAAAAGTACATTTTCAAGCAAGATTATTAGGTTTTGAATGAAAATTTGGCCCAAAAGAATTTTTGGCTGTGGAATATGTCACTCAGTTACTTTCTTCAAATATATTGAAATATTGGTAAGGTGTTACAAAAAGGATCCATTAGTTTACATTAATTAACCACATTAGATAACATGAACTAACAATAAAAGAAAAAAGAATTCTAAGGCATTTTGGTAACACTTTATTTTAAGGTGTCCTTGTTACACGTTACATGTACTTACTATTATAATAATAGTTATACATAATTACATGCAAGTAACCCTAAACTAAACCCTAATCCTAACCCTAACCATATAGCAAATAAACACAGTAGTTATATAATATTACTCAGTACTTAAATGTATAATTACATTGTAACAAGTACACAAAATAAAGTGTAAGCCGCTTTTTTTTTTATCCTAGTTAATGTTATTTCAATTTCTAATGCATTACTAAAATAAAAGTTGTATCTGATAGCAAAATTTAATGGACCTGAGCTAACCTGAACAAAAAAAAAGGAACAGTTGTGTTTTTACTAACTAAACTAACTGTTTAAACGAATATAGTGTATTAAATAATGTATCTAATGGGACCTTATTATAAAGTGTTACCAAAATATTTTAAAATCAATACTTACATATCCATAAATGAAAGTCAATTGGTCATTATATCCTTTATTCCTGCTAAAATCTTTAAGAGGTAGTTCACCCAAAAATTACAATTCTGCCATTTACTTGGCAAAACCAGTTAGACTTACTTTCTTCTGCAAAAAACAAAAGAAGACATTTTGAAGAATGTTGGTACCCAAACAGTTTTGGTAACTGACTTTCATTGTACAGACAAAAAACACTAGACATTTCACAGAAAGAAATCTCACACTGAAGAAATGTTGCCATGTTAGAGTAAAGGATGATTTTTCATCAGCATAAGATGGTTTGTTGGTTTTTGGGATGTTTTTTCAGCTGGCCAGACTGGAAGAAAATCCCTTCTGACCAGCTAAACTAGCAGAACCCAAACATAGTCAAATTGTGTGACTAGCTAAACCAGTTTGGAAAGGCTTTTCTGACCATTTTAAACAGGAACATAAAGCTAAATAATAATAATAATAAAAAAAAACATTAATGATATATACAGGCTGTTACAGAGATTCTTTGGCTGATTTTTGTGCAAAAATAGACATTGTTGTTGAAACACAGTAGCGTTTAATAAGTGATCCATTTACTGCAGGTCATTTTTGTCTTGATGAGGTGAAGCAGCTGCAACCGAGGAGAAGAAAAACACGGCCGAGCAACAGAACCACTCAGCCTTTCTGAACCCGCTGACCCCCATGTCTCGTACACACGCACTCACTCACCGAATTCGGTCCGCAACGTCAACATAACCCTGACCCAGACAAACACAGGCATCAGCGCGCAGACATCACACTCTTCAGCTGACAAATCTCTCCGCCACCCATCACTCTTTTATTCATGCTCTCTGCACCCAGCCACCCCACGCCTTTTACCTTGCTCTCGGCAAAACACAGACGGAAAGTCATTTCGCTTTTATCAAGTTGTCATTTCTGTACTTTTTTGTTCCGTCAGACTTGGGCTGTCACTCTCGGCCTGGGCCACATGAGAACTCCATTGTATAACAGCCTGAGGAGGAAGCAGCACAAGACTGCAAATAGCTTTTACACTTCAGCAAGCTGTCCCTGATAAATGAACATCATATGAACATTCGCTACTTGATATCCATCAGTGATTGGCCACAAAAGATGCACAGAGCAAATGAGTTTTCAGCAAAAAATGAATCACTATCAAATCATGTAACATTATTCAAATCAGCGAGTAGTGAAATACGGCTGCACACAATGTTATATTAAGATGAACATTGTGTCGAGCGTGCATTAGCTCATTTGCATTTGTCCAGTGCTTACTCAATTAATAATCTTTAAAATAAACAAAGTGTTCTTCAAATGCTGCATTTCCAGCAGTCTTTTGTCCTCATTTAACTCTGCAGTCTACAATAGAGAGGTTTGTGGACGCACATCTTGCTAGATGCTTTCAGGAAGTAATGCCACTTTCTATTGTCTCTAATACAGCCTTAAGGTGTTTTTCTCTAGACAGTCTCAATTTATGCACATGTCCTGCCATCATCATCAACAGTAAATGCTCTTGGGCCTCCTGGCTTTGTGTGCCAAAAACAGAGAACCTGTGGCTATGTCTCTTCTTTGAATATTTCAGATATAATTCATTAGGAATAAAGGACAGATTTGAGGTTTTAAGTGATATTTTGTTCAACAATGTACCCCGAGGACTAATATTGGTTTGAGAGTTAACAGCAGCTTTGCATATTTTAATGTGGCACGATTACAGTCAACCTGGGGTCCAATTAGTATTGTCGTAATTTTTGTGTCATTTTTTTATGGTTGTCAGTTCTGACTCCTACTAACATATCTTTTGTTTTGTTTTTAAAAAAAAACATGTGTAGTCTTAAAATGATCATGACAAGATTTTTTGCCTTTTTTTCTGATAATCTCGACAGCTGTTGTGACATGCACATGGTGGTTGTAAGCATTTACATATGCAGTGCAGCTGTGAATGTGATTTTCATAGATCATCATGGATCATATAATGAATTATGTCAGGGTGTATTAACTCATTGGTTCTCAACTGGTGAGTCGTGACCTAAAAATGGGTGGCAGGCCTAAATGTAGAAAAATAAAATGCAACTAACCATGCAATTAGCTCAACCATATAATTAGGATAGGAAAATAAATAGCCTCAATTTTTAAATGAGATTATTTTTTTATTTTTTTTATGTTGGCGTCAAAGGCTGTATTTTGGTTTAAATTCAATTGTCATTTGGTAAAATGGTTAAGAATATTTCTTAATATTTCCATATATATATATATATATATATATATATATATATATATATATATACCATATACTGTAAACTGTAAATACACTAATGGTCAAAAGTCATATAATTATACATAATCAATATATTTTTAAATGTTTTATGCTCCTTAAAAAATACAGTAAAAACAGTAATATTGTAAAATATTATTACAAGTTTTCTATTTTAATATATATGAAAATATCATTTATTCCTGTGATGTCCAAGTTTAATTTTATTTTCCCTTATTTGTAGTGGCTGTGGATAAAAGCATCTGCTAAATGTATAAATTTAATTGTAAACATTATAAGTGTCTTTACTGTTACTTGTTAAACATTTGAATTGATTTTTTAGTAATAATTTTAATTATGATTTTAAAGTTTAAAGAATAGTTCCTTTTCATGGTGTTTTTCTTTGTTTGTTTGTTTGTTTTTTGCGCTTGTTTGCAAAAAAACAATTTTTAATAACAAAAATAACAGTAAAAGTAGCAAATCACAGATTTAGAATGACAAGAGGATGAGTAAATATTTAAATTGCGAAGGAACTGTTTTTGTGGACATTAAACATTTTAAGAATCACTTCAGGCCACAATATAAAATCTGGCTCCTGAAGCAAAACCAGCTGAGAACCACTTTTTTTAGGAATCACCATGTAAACAACATGTGACCATTCTTTATATCATATCAGTCTTTCTCCATCCATTACCTCACAAAGCCCAAACATGTGAGCGCATACATACACACTATTTCTATTTAACACATATAATGACTGCATAAACAGAAACGCGACACCCAAGAGTGTTTGGCACCAGCCGGCTGCTGCAGAGAGCGCTTCTGCTTATCTCCGCCGTTCAGTCAGGGCTCATGAAAAAGAGTTCTGCTCTCCCCTCCGTTCTCTAAAGCGCTGTTGTGTGGTTTGGGATTACCTTCTCTCGCCCTCTCTCTTTCAGTGTGCTGCAGGCTGCTGCACTCCCCTCCTCAGCAAAGCCCTCGCTCTCTCTTCTTTTCTCACTGTGTCTGACACACTAGCCAGTCCTCAGAGTATTACATCATCCTGATGTAATGTCTAACCAATCACATGACTGCTCTGCTAAACCTTCAAGGATTATGGAGCCCTGTAGCTCAGACTGCATAATGAGAGAAAAAGAGAACTAAAGAAAAATAGTAGGATAGAGAGAGAGAGAGAGAAAGTAAAGGAGTATCAGAGAGATGAGACAATTTCCTTAGGCTCTATTCTGGATAAATTTTTCCTGCTCTTCCTCTTTAGCTCACCCAGAGGATGGCACAACAAAACTGGAGCTTGTGCTTTTGAGATGAAGAGACATCAGGTTCTCAAGTGGGGCTTTGTGAAAATAATGTATATTATGTTCTGCAAGTGTAAATCCCTCATTTCTAATGGTTATTTTAACAGTTTAGATTAAATCAGTTTTAAAAAAGTTAACTTTGTCTATTTTTACAATAATGTTTAATGTAGTATTTTCTGTCTTCTTTGAAATAAAGCAAGCAAGAAAGTTTTAATAATTTTACAGTCACAATTTTCTGTACAGTTATATCAATGGGGTTTTCACGCTTCAAGAGGATGCAAAAGTACCATAAAAGTATAATTAAAGTGGTCTAAATAACCAAAGAATTATTCAAGTTTTCCATAAACCATGCATAAGTTCTAGACTGTTTAAAGTGAGTTGACCTCAAGAACTAAGTCATTTGTAAACAAATCATTCAAACTGCTTTTGTGAACAAGTTTAAATGATTCTTTGAAATAATCCAACTCTAAACAACAATTTGAACATTGCTCCTTTTTATGAACTCCCATGTTTGCACAATGGAGAGTTAGAATTGATTTTTAGTGAATAATGGCTTAAATGTCAGTGTCTTCCTTATATATAGTCAAATATCATATGACTTCCAGAGAATTAGAATATAGTGCATGAGTCATATGAACCACTTTATAATACTTTGATGGTACATTTCTGTCTTTTTTTGAGCTTGACAGTGCCAATTCTCATTCAGTTTCATTATATAAATTTATTTTCGACTGACTATAAAATGTTAGACCAAGAATATTGAATCCAGTTTATTTTCCAGAAGTTATCCATTTTGTCTGGTTTCCAAAACCAGTCAAAAGAGTTTTGTCTGATACACAAAACTAGTTAACAGAACTTTACTTTGTCTGGTAACCAAAACTGTATTAAAAAAATGTATTTATATATATATATATATATATATATATATATATATATATATATATATATACACACACACATATATATATATATATATATATATATATATATATATTCTAAAAAGTATTCTATCAGACTGAGAGTGTGATGGCAGAAAGCAGGTTTTAAGTAATCAGAAAAATTAGCAGGGTTTATTCAATAATTTCAGTCAAATTTTTGTCTAAACTTCATAACTTCTTTGTCTGATTAGTCTGACCTTAATCATCACCTTATGAAAGAAAGGAAGTCATATTAGTTTGAAAAAAAAACATGAGGTGAGTAAATGATGAAAGGATTTTCATTTTAGGTTAATTATTCCTTTACTTTTGCCATTTTCTGAAATTTTTAATCTAATTTCCCTGTGATACAGAAATGTCCTCTTATAATAAAACCGATTAAGCTTTACTTTGTTGAATGCCATAGCAGAGGCAGTAAGAAACTACAGATGTGCCTTGTTTTGAAGTTTTACCACATCTGTGGTTCCCTTCCAGGAACTTCGAGCTGCGTCGAAAACGCATATGGGAACGCCTTCAGCGTGACCAGGCTCTGAATATGATGTGTAATCAGTCAAACAAGGGCGAGGCGTCACGGGCGGGGTGACGTCACGACCAGGAAGCATATAAGCACGTGCGGCGGAGCCGGCTTCAGCTTTTTGTCATTCAGCGAAGCGCTCTGTGTGTGTCAGTCTTATTTACTGTTGTTTGTCCTAGTTTTAAGTGGAAAGCATTCAGTATCATGCCAAAGCCAAGGGCAAGCTCAGGGGTGAAGCTTTCAGACCACGTTTTGAGTTGTGTGTGCATCCTTGCCCTCGCTATATCACAAGCGAGGACACACACGATTTGCGCGTGGTCTGCCTGGGTGCGGAGCACGCAAAATCGGTCTCCGCACCCGGAGGGCTCTCTTCGAGAAGGGAGCTTTTGCGAGCTCCCCACGCGGTGCCGGTCCCGCTGCTGCCGAGGCAGAGCGGCGGCTGCACTCGTGGGGCTCGCAGGCTGATCTGGCTGGCGAGTGTGAGACGGGCATGTCCCTATCTCCTCCCGTATCAGCCAGATCTGGCGCCCCGTCTCTCGGTGTGGAAGCTGTCTCTTCCCCCGAGACGAGGGCTCAATGCTTCGTCTCTCTTCCTCTGAGGAGGTTGATGTGACGAGCGTTCACGAGGTTTCGCCGCCTCTGTCACCCCAATATGATATAACTATGAGCTTTGTAAGCTGCAGTGTTTGCACAAGCATAAAATGAATAAAGCCGGTCCCGCTTGCCTTTAAATCAGAGAGAAAAAAAGGCAGAGCGGCGGCTGCGCTCGCGTGCACAAGCATAAAATGAATAAAGCCGGTCCCGCTTGCCTTTAAATCAGAGAGAAAAAAAGGCAGAGCGGCGGCTGCGCTCGCGGGGCTTGCAGAGAAAAAAAGAGAGAAAAAGGCTGATCTGGCTGGCGAGAGTCAGACGGGCATGTCCCTATATCCTCCCGCGCCTGATCTGGCGCCCCGTCTCTCGGTTCGGAAGCGGTCTCTTCTCTTCCCCCGAGACGAGGGCTTGACGCTGCGTCCTCCGAGGACGTTGATGTGACGAGCGTTGACGAGGTTTCGCCGCCTCTCTCGCCCCAGAGAGCTACTTCTACACAGGAGCCTTCCGTTTTCCCCGATCTCCTCACCGAGGTGTCGAGATCGCGGGTGAAATCTTTTCGTCCCGGCCATTCGTTCCCGCGGGAACTGAAAGAGCGCGGGTATGCGGCGATGCCGCGGGTTGAACAGACGCTTGCGAGCTATCTGTCTCCCTCTACGGCATCGCCTTTGAAGGCTCCTGCTCTGCTTACAACATCTTTGGTGGGCAGAGGGTATGCGCTCTCTATAAACTCAGGTGGCTGCTGGGCGGGCGCAGCCTCCTCTGCATACCAGCTCCTCGCGCAAAAGGTCCTGTCGGGCGAGCCCCAGGACCGCGGAGGGCGACCCCTACTGGGGTGGAGTGGCTTGCATCGCGGCACTCGGTGACCACTTCACCTCGGTGCCCTCCAGGGACTTGTCTGCTGACCCTGCCGCTGTTCCAGGGCACAGCCGGTCCCAGCGAGTATATTTCTCAGGTTTGTCCGCCCGGCAGCGCGGAGCCGAGAAACTCGCCTCAGCCGCCAGATTACGCGTCTCATCCCGGTGAAAAAAAAAAACCGCATCGAGACAGCGGTCTGGCCGCTTCTCTGAACCCAGAGGTCAGTCTCGAGAGACTGATTCCCTTAAGATCATTGGGCAGCGAGCTGCCGAATGTGTCTCTTTGGGTCCTGCCTTGCAGGGTCTGGTTCGTTCAGAGGTCCTGACGGGTGAGCCCCAGGACTACGGAGGACGACCCCTACTGGGGTGGAGCGGCTTACACCGTGGCACACGGTGACCGTCTCCCCTCGGTGCCCTCCAGGGACTTGTCTGCTGACCCTGCCGCTGTTCCAGGGCACAGCCGGTCCCAGCGAGTATATTTCTCAGGTTTGTCCGCCCGGCAGCGCGGAGCCGAGAAACTCGCCCCAGCAGCCAGGCCACGTGCCTCCTTCCGGTGCGCCGCTTCGAGACAGCGGTCTGGCTACACCAGAGGTCAGTCTCGAGAGACTGATTCCCTTAGTAGAGCATTTGACAGCCTGGCAGCGGCTGCCGAATGTGTCTCCTTGGGTCCTGCAGACCGTAGCGAGAGGCTATCGTATTCAGTTCGGCGGGCCACCCCCGCCGTTCTGCGGGGTTGTTATGACTGCGGTCCGCCCCGGGCAGGCTCTGGTTTTGGAACAGGAAGTTGGTACTCTGCTGAGGAAGGAAGCCATCGAGTTGGTTCCTCCTCACGAGACCCAGTCCGGTTTCTACAGCCAGTACTTCATTGTTCCGAAGAAGGATGGAGGGCTGAGGCCCATACTGGATCTGCGTTTACTGAACCGCTCAGTCAGAAAGCTGAAGTTCAGGATGCTTACTATCAAGCAGGTCGTGACTCAAATCAGGTCCGAGGACTGGTTTGTCACGATAGATCTCAAAGACGCATATTTCCATGTTTCCATCCTTCCTTCTCACAGGAAGTTCCTGAGGTTCGCCTTTGGGGGGAAAGCGTACCAATATCGGGTTCTTCCCTTCGGCCTAGCACTTTCACCCCGCACTTTCACCAAGTGTGTGGATGCGGCACTGGCCCCGTTGCGGCTTCAGGGCATCCGCATACTCAATTATATCGACGATTGGTTGATCCTCGCTCAATCAGAGCGGTTGGCGGTTCGGCATCGAGATGTCGTTCTCGCCCACATGAAAGAACTGGGGTTGAGACTGAACGCCAAGAAAAGTGTGCTTTCTCCGGTTCTGAGAATCACTGATCTAGGCGTGGTGTGGGATTCGACCACGATGCAGGCACGATTGTCCCCTGCTCGGATCGAGTCGATCCTTACTACAGTCAGGAGAGTGCGAGAAGGCCAGTCACTCACTGTCAAGCAGTTTCAGAGACTGCTGGGGCTCATGGCAGCTGCGTCCAGCGTGATACCTTCTGGCCTGCTGTACATGAGACCCCTACAGTGGTGGCTCAAGACCAAGGGGGTCTCCCTGAGGGGAAACTCACTCCGCGCTGTCAAAGTGTCACGCCGTTGTGTCCGTGCCTTCGACATGTGGAGGAATCCTTGGTTCTTGTCCCAGGGCCCGGTGTTGGGAGCTCCTTGTCGCCGCGTCTCGCTAGCGACGGACGCTTCTCTCACCGGTTGGGGTGCGGTCATGAGTGGCCACCCTGCCCGCGGTCTGATATCAATCGGCTAGAGATGTTAGCGGTGTTCCGTGCACTCAAGCACTTCCTCCCAGACCTGAGAGATCACCACGTGCTGGTGCGCACCGACAGCACGGCAGTGGTCTCTTACATCAACCACCAAGGAGGTCTGCGGTCGCGCCCCTTGTATAAGCTGGCACACCAGATCCTTGTGTGGTCCCAGGGCAAGCTCCTATCACTGAGAGCTGTGCACATTCCTGGGCATCTTTATATGGGAGCAGGCGTCCTGTCGAGACAGGGGCCGAGGCCCGGGGTATGGATCCTTCACCCTGAGGGGTGAAGCAGATGTGGAAGGTTTTTGGCCAGACACAGGTGGACCTCTTCGCCACTCGAGAGTCAGCGCAATGTCCCCTCTGGTTCCTCCAGCTCCTCCGGGACTGGACACTATGGTACAGACGTGGCCGAGGCTCCGTCTGTACGCCTTCCCCCCGATCGCTCTGCTCCCTGGAGTTCTGGCGAGAGTGCGCTGGGACGAGGTCAGTCTACTGTTAGTAGCACCGTTCTGGCCGGGCCGAGTATGGTTCTCGGACCTGATATCTCTCCTCGACGGCACTCCGTGGGAAGTGCCCGTCAGGAGGGACCTCCTCTCACAGGCCGGGGGCACCGAGGTGCACCCTCGCCAGGAGTGATGGAAGCTGTTGGTGTGACGCCCTGAGGGGGCACAGCTCATAGCTTCCGGTCTGTCAACCGAGGTTGTCGAGACCATCCTCCAATCCAGAGCTCCCTCTACGAGGAAACTGTACGCCTTGAAGTGGAGGCTCTTCACTTCTTGGTGCGGGGACCGCCAGCTCGACCCAGTCAACTGCCCCGTTGGTGCAGTACTGGAGTTCCTGCAGGCCCGTTTCTCCGCAGGGGTAACCCATTACACTGTTAAGGTGTACGTGGCAGCTATTTCGTCATACCACTCCCTTACCGGTGGCCAGTCAGTGGGTAGACACCCCCTGGTTACACGTTTCCTCCGCGGTGCGCTGAGGCTGAGGCCTCCGGTACGATCTCGTCCCTACGTGGGATCTGGCTGTGGTTCTGGAGGCTCTGTGCAATGCACCTTTCGAGCCCATTCAGGAGATAACTGAGAGACTCCTCACTATCAAGACCGTTTTCTTATTGGCTATCACCTCTCTGAGGAGGGTGAGTGACCTTCAGGCCCTGACTACAGCCTCTATTCACTTTGCGCCCGGTTCGGCGAAAGTATTCCTCTACCCCCGCGTGGGGTATGTTCCTAAGGTCCCATCGGTCGTTCCACAGCCGGTCGTACTGCAGGCCTTCTGTCCTCCTCCCTTCGGGGAGCCAGACCAGGAGAAGCACAACCGTATGTGTCCAGTGCGAGCACTAGACGCATACATCCACAGGTCCTCCCTGTGGAGAAAGTCGGACCAGCTGCCTGTGTGCTATGGTCCGCCTAGGAGGGGTCTTCCTGCTACGAAGCCCTCCGCTTAGTAGGTGGATTGTGGGTGTAATGGCTTTGGCATACGAGGCCTCTGAGCTCCCCCCGCCGGTGGGAGTCAGAGCGCACTCAACCCGAGGTGTGGCGGCCTCCAAGGCCTTCTGGGCAGGTGTTCCATGCAGGACATCTGCAACGCAGCTGGGTGGTCCACGCCCCTGACTTTCGTTAGGTTCTATGACCTCGACATCCGAGCTACTCCCGGCTCCTCTGTCCTTTCGTCCTGACACCAGGCAGGGACTTGTCAGTCTGGCGGCGTTGGTATCTCGTTCCCATATGCGTTTTCGACGCAGCTCGAAGTTCCTGGAAGGGAACGTCTCAGGTTACGTATGTAACCATGGTTCCCTGAAGGGAACGAGACGCTGCGTCGCGTTGCCACACTTCCGGCATCCCTGCCAGCGCTTGCTTCATGACTTGAAGCTGAAGCCGGCTCCGCCGCACGTGCTTATATGCTTCCTGGTCGTGACGTCACCCCGCCCGTGACGCCTCGCCCTTGTTTGACTGATTACACATCATATTCAGAGCCTGGTCACGCTGAAGGCGTTCCCATATGCGTTTTCGACGCAGCGTCTCGTTCCCTTCAGGGAACCATGGTTACATACGTAACCTGAGACGTTTTTCTCTTCATGTATGTTGAGTGCTTGTGGTTGTAGCTGCATCAAGTGCTTCCATCAGACATCAGAGAGAAAGAAAAAGGACAGCAGCTGTTCTCATCTATGCCTCAAAAACAAAAAAAGGTGACAATTAGCCAAGATGAACTGATCACTCAGTCTATCAGCTCTGGATTCAGGTTTAATTTATATATATATATATATATATATATATATATATATATATATATGCACACACAGTATATATATATATATATATCTGTTAGGAATTATGTGATAGTGATTGGGTGTCATTACAGGTTTGAATATGAGCATATAAAAATTAATTCAGTATGCACAAGTTGAGACATGATTTCTTAATCCCATTCGGTACATCCTTGGACATTTTTTCACTGGGCTCTTTTTTTTTTTTTTTGTCCACAAAGGATTCATGGATGATAATAGGTGTCTTGATTATATGTTTCTCCTGGCTTATCAGTAAATATTGCTTACACCACTATATTTCTTGTTTGCAGTGGACCAAATGGTTAGTAATCACTGTCAGTCAATTTCAGGATTGAATGTATTCCCTAAAGACATAGAACAATAACTTAACAGATTCACTCTTACATTCAGATGCAGTTGTTGCTTCTAAAACTTACCTTTAACAAATCTAAATATCATCCTTCAGTTCTGAGTCACTCTGTTAACTGACCATAGAGAATAATTATATTCCAGATGTCTGGAAGCACTCTTGGTATTTACACAAATGTTCAGAGCTCAAGGTCTTGCATAAAGCGACATGAGCTCATCTGGGGGTGTAATTATGGGCACACATTCGTCTTTTGATATATAGAACAGGCTGACAGCATCCGACACAGCTTCACCTGACTTCCCTAGAGTCTCCCCCCGCCTCCCAGCAGGAATCGGGTTCAATGCTTGAGGTTTCTGTTTGAAAGCATGCCAGAGGTACAGGCGTGATACGTACTACAGTATGACTGCTTGCATCAACCTTTTCTTCTCGTCGCTGCACTTTATAGAGATTTAGGAGTTTAAAAGCAAGAAAAAAGGCGAAGCATATCAAGGGTGTTGAAGAATCTCATTAGATGAATACTCAACATCAACAGCAAGAAAAAAAAGATTTCAAACCTCTCAGCCCCTTCCACGAGAGGAGGAGAGAGAAAGATAGAGACTAATGTAAATTTCAAAAATAAGGAACACATTAATATTTCATTTGCACCTCTTTATTTTTTCCCTCTGAGTGACACTCATGTGCAGATAGCAGAGGGGGGTGATTTAATGATTGGAGAATGTTATCTCTTTCTTTCTCTTTTCTCGGCTCTGCCACTGTCACATCTCTCCTCTTTCTTTCTGCACTAAATCAGCACTTGGGGCTTTTGCTCGGGATTCCTCTCAGGCCTGACAGCACCACATAATTACGCTCAGTTCTCCCTTATCTCAAAGATGAGAAAATATTAGATATTTAGTGAACGGCGCACTTGCCTGCGGCCTCTGTCACAGTGAGACATGCCCTGACCTTCTGTACTCATAGAAGATCTTCATATATTTAAGTCCCAGAATAAGAACCATAGAATATATGAAGCACTTTAGGGATAGTTCAACCAAAAGAAAAATGAAATGTCTTCCTTCACTGTTCCAAACCTGTATAGCTTTCTTGAAATTTAAGCTGTTGTTCATCAAAAAAAATTCCTGACTTTCATGGTCACCTTTCAGTTTCATTGTATAGAATAGAGCAGCAGCCTTAACATTCTACTAAGAGCCTCCTTTTTTAGTTCCATGAAGGAAATTTTACATTTTATCAGGGCTATATTTCGACAATGTTTCTATTTCAATGAAGCAAACAGGCCCCTTAAGTTAAATGTTGTTGTTGTTGTTGCTGTCACCTGCCTTAAATGTCATGATGGACATAAGCAAAAAAAAAAAAAACTCTATATTGTGAAAAACTTATATATCTCTTCCCACAATGACAGATATTTCTAATTTTGTCTAATTTCCTCACTTGCAGAGAGCAAGGCCAGTCAGTCCCAAAGATTTTAAAAACAAATCAAATTTGTGTACAGTGTAAACAAGGCCTTAGGCCGCACTGCTCACAGTGTGTTGTAAGAGTGTTTCGATTAATATGTATAATGGCTTATAGATTAATTATATATGCAATTAATTTCACTGATGATGTGAGAAAAGCTCATCCTGATGGCGAGAGCTGAGAGAATCATACGTGAGAAACATTTCAACCAGTTAATTCAGAACAGGCACTGCATTCTCGCATTTTCTGTATTGTTTCATTAAAGATTGTGATTATTCAGCAGAACATGTCTGTTCTGTGTGTGAGCTATGAGCACGGGGGCCGTGTTTTTGAATGTACCCCTCATGAAAAATTTAATATCCCTCCCACTTGCTCCAAATGATTTATCTTTTCATTACCTTCCGTCCTTATGATCCCAGCATAATTTGAACCTTTAATGCAGCGGGTTCACAAAAACAAGAGCAGACACATTCATCTTAGCATTTTGTCAGCCAAAGGGACTATTGAGAATAAATTAACTTGACTCTTTCCAAAGCACTTTATCTTAAATTTTGTCCTCTTCCTCTCTTCTTTTTGTCAATCTTTAGGCCCCTGACTAAAAAGGTATTGCAAGCTATCGCCTTAATGTCATGTTCCAGGATTCCAGACACTATGAAGTGAACTGACCATGGAGAAGTCTTTAGCAGACTGCACAGATGAACATGCAGCATATCAATATCCCTATATGAGGCAAAATAACCTAACCTTACAGCAGAGAGTACATAACTCCTGTGGTTATGAGTGCTCTGAGAAATTCTGCCTTGGCTTGTTCTGCTCTACATTTTATTCGACCAAAATTAGTTGGTTCCTGAACCAGTATCACAATCCCAGTTGAGGAATAAAGGTCTTATCTGGCAAAACAATTGGTCATTTTCTAATATATAATATACAGTGCCCTCCAAAACTATTGGAACAGTAAAGACAAAATTGCTCTGTTGGCTGTGGAGTCAAGATGTTTACAAATATGGTTAAAAGATGAATATGAGACAAAACTACAGAATGTCACATTTTATTATTGGGTGATTCAACACACAGATGTTTTACCAGCTAAGAAGTTCAGCACTTTTAGAGTTTCATCCCTCTATCTGATGTGAGCATAAGTATTGGAACAGTTGCCTCACAGGTCTTCCTAAGTGATCCGCTGTGTCCTGTTGCATTAATTCTTCAGATATTAAATGCGGGGAATGTGTCGTATCAGTTATATCCATTACTTCTGTATTCTGAACCTTGCAATTAATGATGACACACACAAACCGGGATGAAGATGAGGGAGCAGACTTTGAGAGAAAAGCAAGCAATTTGGATGTTAAAAGAAAAGAGGAATCAATTAGAGCTATAGCAAAAACAAAGTGCATGGAGAAATCAAGAGTTTGGAAACCACCAGCAACCAACAACAACCTGATCGGCTGAGAAAACAACAGTAGTTGATGACAGACAAATCATAAAAGCTGTGAAAACCTCTGACCAGCACCAAAAATAGAAAGGCAAGATTAGAGTTTGCAAAAAAAGCACAAAGGTGAGCCAGAAGAGTTTTGGAACTGTGTTTATGGACCGATGAGACACAGATGAACCTTTATCTAAGTGATGGGAAAGTAAAAATGTGGAGAAAAAAAGGAAACTGCAAATGATCCCAAGCATACAGCCTCATCTATAAAGCATGGTGGAGGTGGTGTCATGGCATGGGCATGCATGGCTGTCTCTGGAGCAGGCACTCTCAACTTTACTGATGACTTAATATATGATGACAGCAGCAGAATGAATTTGGAAGGGTACAAAACCATCTTTCCTTCCAATATTCAAGAATATGCCACCAGATTAATTGGGAAGTGTTTCATATTGCATCAGGACAATGACCCAAAACACCCTGCCAGTTCAGTCAAGGAATTTATAAGGGCAAAGAAATGGAAAGTCTTAGATTGCCCAAGTCAATCTCCAGATTTAAATCCGATTGAACATGAATTTCACCAGCTGAAGAGGAGAGTAAAGGCAGAAACTCCCCAAAACAAGCAACAATTTTAATCGGCTGCATTAAAGGCTGGGAAAAGTATTTCTCATAGGATGAGACCAAGAGTCTGGTGATGTCTATGGGTCACAGACTCACTACTGTGATTCTGTGCAAGGGATCTGCAACTAAATAATAGCTTTTAATCTTTTATATCTGCCTTATGTTCAACTGTCCCAATACTTATGCTCACATCAATGAGTGGGATGAACTCTAAAAGTGCTGTTCTTTTTATTTGGTAAAACATGTATGTGTTGAAACGGCTAATAATAAAATGACATTCTGTAGTTTTGTCTCATATTCATCTTTTAATCATATTTGCAAATGTCTTGACTCCACAGCCAACAGAGCAATTCTGTCTTTATTGTTCCAATACTTATGGAGGACACTGTATATGTATGTATGTATTTATATCTGATGAGTTCAGATGCAAAAGCCTCTAAGGTGCCATCTAAAAGTTTCTTCTAAAATGAGCATTTTTCTCAGGCTCCTATATTTATGTTCAGTTATTTTACTTAAATGGCAATGAAAATAACCTATTCAATGCCATTAAAGTGAAATTACACATGAGAGCCTGAGAAAAATGCTAATTTTAGAAGAAAATTTTAGATGGCACCTTAGAGGCTTTTGCATCTGAACTCTTCATATATATATATATATATATATATATATGTATGAACATCTTAGATGACAGGGGGTGAGTAAATTATCAAATAATATATCAAATATAAAATAAATAAAGATTATTTTAAATTCTACAAGTGAATTTAAGTATCATTACATAACTACACAATATAACTAAATAAATAGACCTATATAAATCATGTTCTACACTTTGGCAGTGCCTTCATTGGCCTAAATCTATAGAGTATTGGGATTACATCATCAGGAAACATTATTCATTTTACAATATGGAATCACTGGAAAAAGTTTCCTTTACTTAAATTTTTGCAAAATCCCAAAAACATGTACAGTCCACTGCAGTTTCCAACTGAAATGAACACTAGAGGCAGTGAAACACAAACACAACTTTTATCGGTTTCACACAAATTATGGTTATGGGGCAGATTACCAATTAATAAAGATTTATATTCACTTTTGCCCACTATTGGGTGGGTTTAGTGTCAGGTTTAGTGAAGGTGATATGTTATTTTCAAATGCCATAGAGCAGGGGTCACCAAACTCGGTCCTGGAGGGCCAGTGTCCTGCAGAGTTTAGCTCCAGCTTGCCTCAACACACCTGCCTGGACGTTTCAAGTATACCTAGTATGAGCTTGATTAGCTGCTTCAGGTGTGTTTGATCAGGGTTGGAGCAAAACTCTGCAGGACACCGGCCCTCCAGGACTGTGTCTGGTGACCCCTGCCATAGAGCATTAACTTTGTAGCACCATTTACGATACACATTTCTGAACTGAGACATTATATTCAGTACAACAATCAACGTTATGAAACATTGCCAGATTCCCATTTATCTGTTTTGGATAAAACTGAATGTGCTTTTACTTTGAAAGTGTAGAATAGAAATGTCACCACAGGCACATTTTTCCAATGAGTCTGGGTTGTAATTTTCTTGGTTTTGACTGATTGTTGTGATTTCATCAATGACCAATACTGTTTTGTTTGTTTTTTTCTGATAATGTACATAAATACACCAATGAATGTGTGAATGATTTACACAGAAATTCATTCTGTTCGTGTTGCATGGAAGCCCATTGTGTTTATCAAGGTCTTTGTTGATGTTACCTGGACTACAGTTGACATCTGGTATATAGTTACGCATGAAATCATACGAGATTGTGGTCTGCTGCCTGCTGAGATGGAGTTTTCGGTGATGGAGAAACGTCCAGAGGAGGTAAGAGCTCTGGACTCTTTCATTTGGTGAATATTGAGGGTCAGATGTTTGTTGAGTGTCCAGAGTGACAGCATGTTGTGAATTACATGTGACCCTACGATGTGCTTGAGCGAGCCTGCTCAGTATTAGAGCACCGGTGGACATGAAGACAATATTACTCGTGAAGAACATAAGGCGATACCCTTGAAAGAATATGGCTGCGACCAGTGTTCAAATGACCTCCCGCACACCCACCATGTCTCAAATTGATTACGTGATTGAAAAGCACATTCATTCCTGATCACGGATGGAGACATGCAGCTGTAAAAAGCTCCTCTGAGGGTCTTCAAGAGGATTGTGTACAGATTGCAGGTGATTTGAGGGAACCAGTCAAGGGGAACGGGAACGTCATGCCGGCTAGTTGTACAGAATGGATTGTGTAGGTGGATAAGGTGAAGTTTGATGGGGTTTTGGAGGTGACGAAGACGTCCTGAGACCGGTTTTGTGCCTTGTAATGGGTGTGAGCCAATTGATTCTAGATCTGTACTACAGCCAGCCTGCTACCGAAGCATCTCTTGGGTCTGTAGCTCAGAAAACACGGCCATGTCTGGCAGTCGGCCCACACCGGTTCTGTCTCACTTGATTAAAGAGTGTGATTGAAGCACACAGCCATTAGGCAAAAGAAGAGCGAAAACATGTGTTTGTCCTTC
Source organism: Barbus barbus (assembly GCF_936440315.1). NCBI lineage: Eukaryota > Metazoa > Chordata > Actinopteri > Cypriniformes > Cyprinidae > Barbus > Barbus barbus. Next base: position 11,546,861 of record NC_136758.1, read on the forward strand.
AGATACACAGCCTTCATCGATCGGCATCATTAAGCCTCCAATGAAATTGGGGTCTAAATGCCCTTATAAATTCGTCTGCTGATTCAGTTTGGCTCCAGCGATTAGGCAATAGCTCATTGGTACACAATTAAAGCCACGTGTGGTGATTGTGTAGTCGTGTTGTCATATTTCTCTGCCGCATACTCATAATTACTTCCCTGTGCAGGGTACAAGGATGTGACTTTAAAGCAGTTACAGCTGTCATCAGAGGAAGTATGGAAATTGAAGGTTAATCTAAGTAATATTGATCAAATCCGTACCAGAGCTAACCATATTTAAAATGACATTGTCATATGAATTATAGAAACAATTTAGTCAGCTTTGCTATTCAATGAAAATGGTTCAGGAAAATGTCGGAGAGGAATGATTCTGTGTATGTTACTGTTATATGCTAATGCTAATGTTTTTGTGAGGAGCTTCTTTAAAACTGTTGGGCTAATCACTGATGCAACAATTTCAAAATCCCAGATGATTTCAAAAAGACCCAGATGTTATTTATGGAACGTGTTTTTGTTTCAAAATGATTTTGTTTTTGAAAATATCCCCAGTAGTTCACAACTGTTAAAAAGTCTTTTATGTTCACCGAGGCTGCATAAATTTGATTAAAAATACAGCAAAAACAATAAAAGTTGTGAAATATTATTACAATTTAAATTGACTGTTTTGTATTTAATTCCCGTGATGGAAAAGCTGAATTGTCAGCATCATTACTCCAGTCTTAAGTGTCACATGATCCTTCAGAAATCATTATAATTTGGTGCTAAAGAAACATTTCTTATTATTACCATTGTCAAAAACAGTTTTGCTACTTAACATTTGTGGAAACTGTATTTTCAGGACATTTGCTTTTGGCTAATGAAATATTACTTTAAATTACAGCTGAGTGAAAATGAATTTCTTGATGTGGAAAACAAATCTCATATTTGGTGAAATATTTTCACCACTCATGCAGTCACCTGTATTAAAATAATCCTCATTGAAATGGCCTTTGAAAGTCAATTTGCCCATTCCACAAAGGAAGCCATACCTTTCTGATGCCGCTCTAGCACATGAATTATGGAAATGGTTCACCTAGAGAGGCCTTTTAATGGGATGTTTCTTGCCTCTAATAAAATGTCTCCACCTTATCAGGGTCCCTTACAATCCATATGTTAATGTCTAATGTTGAACTATTTATCGGTGCAATTTGTATCCTTTCTCTTCCGGCGTTATCTGAAATTATGCTGTAAATTTCAGCAGGGCTGAAACGATAATGCTTATCGACCCACCCGTAAACCTCATATTCAAATTTTTTGGTTGCATGATTAGTCCTATTTATCTGTATAATTGGATTGAGTTTTTCTTTTCTCCCATTGCTCGGTGAGCATCTGCAAAATGGGTTCTGCTGATTCGGAGGCTGTGGACTAAAACAAATGCTTTGAGGAGGGACCCCCACATAATTGCGCTCTAGATTAATTCCATCTGGAGACAATCAATAGTTTTACCCTTGTATTTTTGAAGTCTAATCAAGTTATACTTGCCTACGAGATTTGCAAAGAGAAAAAAACTTTGGGACCGGTGTCAGAAAGAGGTGGTATAGGACTGAACTGTTCACCTAGGACTGAACAGAGGACTGAATAGAGATTTCCAGCGAATTCAAAGGCTTTGCTTTGTAATGGTTTTCAGCACACTGTAATTCATGCAAACATCCCCAGGCTATTTATACCTAGAAATTAATTGTGTCAAATATGTAATCCAAATAAATATGACACTGTAGTGAGTTCAGACTTGGTTCACATACATATTCAGATGTTTATGCAACTGTACTGGATTTTTTGACACGCATCCCATTTATGTTCCCATTAATTTACGATTTTTTTTTCTCTCTAAATGTTCTCGGAACATGGAAAACATTTGTTCATAAAGAGAACCTTACCAAAATGTTCTGAGAATGTTTCTGGGATTGTTCTATGCTATTGTATGGATTTGTTAAAGCAGAAGTTCACCCAAAAAAGAGCTCATCTATGGCTATGTTTACACTAGTGCGTTTTCGTTTTAAAACATATAAATTTTGCTACAGTTACGCCTGTTGTTTACACAACTCCTGTATTTTTGACCCTCGAAAACGGAGACTTCTGAAAACGCTGCAGACCCCGTTTTAGTTTGAAAACTCCAGAGTTGCATTTCAGTGTAAACGGAGACTTTTGAAAACGATGGCATGGCTGCCCACATTCTCTCTGTGTATTCTTGTAGATGGAGATCGTTTCTGAAACGCAGTGAAAACACCAGTGTAGACAAGCATCGTTTTCATTTTAAAAAGCCGTTTTAAAATGAAAACGCACTAGTGTAACAGGGCCTATGTGTTGTTCCAAACCTGTATGATTTTCTTTCTTCAGTAGAACACAAATGGAGTTTACAAGGGAAATGAATCCGAGTGAATGAGAACTAAGGCTGCAAAATGCAAAAAGGCACCACAAAAGTGGTCTAAATAACTTGTGCACTATATTCCAACTCTTATGAAGTCAGACAGTAGATTTATGTGAGCCAAAATTAATCACTTTGGATAAATTGTCTGCTAAATGTAAATGTAAATAAATTTATTTAAAAAGAAAACCTTCACATGTGGCCTACTGTAGCTCTCCTTTGCACATTCTTGGCACAAGCAAAAAGATGTCTGATTAATGAATGAATCATTCTTTGGAGTCAGATTGGTTCAATTCACTGGCTTAGTATGCGGACTGGTCTAGGGAGAGCGATTACCTGCTCACTGAATGTGAAGATTAACAGTGAATAACAACTTAAAATTCTGTTTGTTTCCTGTACAAAACAGATGTGTGACTTTAGAAAACGTAGAATATTGTATAATGCTCACGTGTTATTTATTTATTAATGTATTTATTTAAATCATTGACTTGACAGCCCTAGTCCTCCTTCACTTTCTTTATATATAAAAGAGTAACCAGGATATTCTTCAAAATTCTTTTCTGCTGCATAGAAAAAAAGTCATATAACAACATAGATGAATAGGCGGGTGTTTCTTTATGATGTACGTATACATGAAAATGCAAAAGTAAGAGATATGTAGACTACTTTCATTTTTTAAATAAAATTGCATCATGAAAAATGAACAGTTAAGTCAGATGAGCAATGTTTCTGAACACATAATATTTCCTGCTAATGAAAATGTATTCATTGGAATTTTAACTAGTTCCAGTAAGGCAAATTATAGCAGTAATAACCTTACTGTGACTTTGAGATGTTTCTCTTCTTATTGATGACACCACAAGAAATTCAGAGTGTTTATTAATCAGTGAATAATACTGAATTTGTGAAAATTTATGAATCTGAATAATAAATGAATACGAATATTGTTCTAAATTGATGACATCCGTTTTTCCTCACTGAAGTGGCTACTTCATTAAAAGTGGAAAGATGAGCAGATTAGAGACCAAATTACACCTCAGCCTGTGAATATAGATAACACGTATAATAGCAATGCGACACATGAGGGATGCTTGTATTCAAAACACTCAATCATCACTGGACTATAAGCATGGATGCCATGCATATAAAGATGTACATGCACTGGTATAATCATCTCACCGAAACCCTTAAATTCCCTTCCATTGGTCAGACAAAATGTTAGTCCCACCTCAAAACTCACCATTGGTTGTGCCCAGGTTTCTGCAATGCCACAGAGGCACAGTGATTGTACAATTTGGAGAAATGAACCTAATATGGATTGTTTGTCTTTAAAGGAACAGTTCAGTGAAAAATTAAAACTTGCTGAAAATGTACCCACCCTCAGACCATCCAAGAAGTAGATGAGTTTTTTTCTTCATCAAAAAGATTTGGAGAACTTTATCATTATATTACCTGCTCGCCAATGGATCCTCTGCGGTGAATGGGTGCCGTCAGAATGAGAGTCTCAACAGCCCACAAGTAATCCACATATAATGCTTCCTCCAGTGAAAATGTCTGTCCAAACTGTTGTGCACTGTTTTCATTCATAAATGGTGCTTGATCCGTCCATATTTCTCTTTTTTTTTCCACTGGAGAAAGCAATATTATGAAAATTTTCTGCTAATTTAAATTTTTAGGTGAAGTATTCCCTTAATAATATTCTGTGATATTTCAACTAAGCCAATGTCAATTAGTTAAAATCAAATTTTAATTAAATTTTTTTCATTTTTATTTCATTTTTTTTCCCCCGCAAACCTAAAATATTAAAATGATATGCAGAACTAATCAAATGAATCACATTGTATACACATTTTAAAAACTGAAAAACTCCATCACTGACAAAAATGCCATTGAGAAATACTGAACAAAGTGATTCTGAATGATACAGTGTTGTATGGACACCTCTGAGTTGTGTGAAAAAAAGCAAAAAAAAAGAAATCTGCAGATAATCAGATACTCAAATCTCTGCCACTCAGTCTGTCAGTCTTTGAATGTCATGCCTCCATCTCTCCGTCATTCATCTGTGCCTCAGGGACAGAGAGCTATTACACTAGATCATATGTCACAAAGCGCTGGAGACTGATACATTCCACCCAAATATTGAGAAAGACTAAGCTCACATGCCATTTGACGAGACTTTGTCCTATGACTTTGCAAGCTCAAACGGGTGTTTCATGTATCATGTTTTGTCAGATACTGTATGATGAGAGGAAAAAAGAGAGAGCAAAAGAAAGACACAAAAGGACGGTCATGTACTCTTCAGAATACTATTAAGAATGCCTGTAAAACTGGTTTAAATTCTGAATTGAAATAGAAAACTTTAAAATTGTAGAAATAAAGGTTAATAAAATTATAAGAAATTCATATACCTGCATTTAATATTACATTTTATTTATTTGTGTATAAATTAATCATAAACATTTTATCACACACAGTATAATTTTGTAAATTATATTAATAATCAGTGCTTAAAATTAAACCTTTATAAATGTATGTATAATAATATAATAACGAGTAATATCTAACGTGTGACATATAACAATTTTACAATTTTATAAACAAAATTTGTCTGAATACAATGTAGGGGATATTTGTGGTGATTTATGGTTAAATTAATATGCATTTTTAATTGTTTTGAAAATAAGCAAAATATGTCTAATCGGTTTTCTTTTTAATAATAAATATGCATAAATAGTCTAAATTAATGATCTAATTATTTATGCTTTATTCAAAAACTTGTTGAAATAATGAAATACTTGATGAATTTCTGTTACGGTTGGTGGTTGTGGAAATAGGAGCGCTCACAACGAGGAATAACAAAAGGTATATTTATTCTGCATCAACACACATTTAACCATTACTAACTTTAGAACCGACAAGGATAGGGACAAAACTGAATGCTTATAAAGAAACAGGAAACAAAGGAGCAAACTAGATAATTAATCAAACACAGGTGACAAGACTAAATGATGATTACTAATTAACTAAATAAGAACAGGAACTACCAAATAAGGTCAAAACAGAACTGAAAGGAAAACCGACATGTGACAATTTCTCTGACTCAGTAAATTCTTATTCCTGTTCAAATTACATTTCAACATCCTGTGGGACATGTGTTCAGTTTGATTCAAAATCCTTCTCATTTACCAAAAGTTTTTTTTTTCTTTCTCAGAAGTGCTACTGATGCTTTATGCTTTCATCCCACCACAAATTGTGGTCAAAGCTTTTAGACTTCACCTGTGCAGACTAAATTAAAGACATGTGAAATGAAATGGAAATAAAATATGCAATGGCTGTCTGTCATAATTTTCTCCCCAGATGATGAAATTGTGTTGTAATGGTGCAGCAGGAGTTTGTTCAGCTACACTGCCAAGCCATTATATTATCTGGAGGGTTTGTGGACCCCTAGTATGAACAGAAATTAGAAATGATGTATGAAGCACACTACCTCTGAGTGACAAAATTCAATATTTCCAGACACTGTCTTCCTGTTTCTGTCAGTTACTTCTCATACTCTACAAAAAAAGCCCTTAAAATATGGCCCAAAGTACCAAGTTAATACTAAGAATTTTTTTGCATTGATTTTTCACAGGTATTTTGAATTATGCATTGCATTGTATAACTCAACTTCTTTTGGTAACATCTAATTACAGCTGTTATACTTCCTGTTATATCATATTTAATTTTTGATTTTCTATTCCAAATTAGCACAGACAATACATTTATATATATATATATATATATATATATAAGTATGTTTCTAAACTACATTTTATTGCACGGCAGTCAGCAGTATGGCAACACTGAAATTAAACTTTAAAAATAATCTTTTGAAGTGAGTTTCATAAAATGTTTTGAAATAGATGCACATTGTCAGTTTTATGTATGTAGCTACTTTACAAGATATCGGTTTTGTCACTTTCTGTTGCCGCAGTGTTGCATTGGCAGATGTGAGTGGCTGATGCGCTGTTATCATTTTGCATTTATGGAATACAGCTAAATATGAAATGAATTACGTTTTTCCTTTAGCTCTAGGGGAATGATTGTAGAAGCTATCGGGCTATTCTAATTTAATGTCAGCCGCAATATTACCACATTTGAAATATGATCAAACCGATAGTCATCTCTATCCAGTCACATACTGACATTTCTTTTATTATATGAGATGACCATTACCATATCCAATCTGGCATATATTCGTATTTTGTAATAAATTCAGTATTAATGACGGGTGATTAATCACAAATATTGGTTTAAAGACATCGCAGATAGACTTCTTTGCCAGAGTATTAACTCTAATCTGTTGGAAAATATTGAAAATTATATCTGAAAATTATAGCAGACAACTAGGACAGTATGAAATTTCCAGATAGTTTGAGCCGCAGTTATTCCATGCATTAAACAGGGTTGAGGTTAAATGTTCTTCTCCATCTCGTTTAAACAGCCCTGTCGCATGAGACACCTTAGTGCCGTCACACATTCAGAATTCATCTATGTAAACATGTGCAGAAACTGGTCCGATCCCTCAGCCTCATTTGAAAAAATTGAGCATGGGTAAGTGAGCACAGAATGGTGAGTGTTTGCTGTAGTGATATGCACTAGACGCGTCTCGGGGAGCCGGCTAAATAGATCAGTCTCAAGTGACCTCCTCCAGAGTGGGCCGTGTAACACTGGCTTCATTTCCATGTGTAGATTAAATGGACCCACCAGTGGAGGATTTGGCTTAGGGTTCAGCACTTGTCGCCTTCCATTCTACTCTATTGAAAGTGTTGCTTGGGCCTATGGAAGTAAAGAGAGTGCACATGGAGCCAGAAAGACAATTCAATTTATTTTCTGCAGTCACTATTTACTCTTGAGTATGTCTAAATTCATTGTATAGACTAATAGAAACATTGTTAGAGAGGACAACATATGATAAAGTAACATTTATACTCATTTAGACTAAAAATGCCTCTTTATTGGCCTACCATATTGCTATACATTTAGATATGGGGTAAGATGACCCTCCAACCTTTCTTTTTCTCTCTCTCTTGGCTATAGATGACACAAAATGTCATCTCAACCCTTTTGAGAAATGGCGCATACATCGTTTCATCTGAATATCAACATTTGTGAGATTCAGTCAGTTGAAAGAGTTTTGAGGTTATTTGATCTGATTTTGTGTCTTTGGAAAATAGTTATGTATGATGTGAATTTAGACATGGAAAAAATCTATTTGTTAATGATTTGTGGACATGTTCATGTTTTTAGATTTGTGGAGTAAAAATTTAAAGATTTTATTTTGAAGTGAAAAAAATTAATAAAAATTAGACCCTTGGGGTAAGATGGCCCTGCAGAATTGGCAGAGCAGAAAACCCCAAGTGGCATGTTGTTACTAGTTTTATTATTTGTTTATTTAATACATATTGTAATTGTCATTGCTTTTCACTAAAACCTGTAGGCTAATTGAGTGAAATAATTAAATTTAAACCCACAGTGTTGCCATTATGGCATATCGTCAATTAAAACATGGACAATTAAATATTTAAATGTTCATATGCATATTCATATCATATGCACTGACTAAATTTACCTTTCAGATGAATCTCTTTTACTGTGATTCTGCTTCTCTTTGAATAATTGTATATGTAGTCCTATGACAACTGATTTAGCCTTTATTTATTTATTTCCCTGAATAGCACATTGTTTTGTTTTTTACATTTTTGTACATTTCTTTAAATATCTGAACATGTATTTTTATTTTATTGTATTTATCTTATTGTATTTTATTTTATTTTTGTGGTAACATTTTTTACAATTCAGGTAATATTTAAATAGTGAAATTTAAATTTGAGGAACTAAGGGAGTCCCAGAGGTGCTATGTTTGGTGTCCCCAGGGCACAGGCCCCACTGCTACAGTCCATAATCCAGCCATGGCTATGGATCACAGCTGGCCAAAATCATGTAACTTCCTTGTTAAGTGTTCTAAAACTTTTTCTTTTTCTTCTTCTTCTTCCAGAGAAGATTTATTTTTTTCCTTCCACGCTCTACTGTATGTGAAGTTTTCCGCTGGACGGTATCTCATAGCTTGTTCTGAGAACTTTAAATCCTCAGAGACAGAGAGAAGGTTAGAGGAAAGATGTTGCATTTGATTGCATTCAGGTTCTAAAGTAGCAGCGGTTGAAATATGTTGTCCAGACAGTAGCAGGGTCAAACGTGATTTATGCACCGGGTGTTGATTCCTTGAGCTGTCCTGCTGTTAAGCTGAACAATTCTTAATGTTGTAAATGATTTATTTAGGGTAAATGCTAAATCATTTTATAGCAGGTAATCCAGATGAGCCAAAATAGGATGGCGGAGCAGAGCTTATGCTTACTAAAACTCAATTAGCCTTTGACTGTGAAGAGTTACCATAAAACCTCCTACCTGCATATACACTCATACACACACAACCTCACATTCAGATTCAACCTTGTGGTCTTTTTGCTTTCACTGACCAAGGTGAATGTGAAATGTACCACAATTGTATAGTTTGTAGTATGTACACACGTGGTCAGAATTGTTGGTACCCTTGGTAAATATGATCAAAGAAGGCTGTGAAAATAAATCTTCATTGTTAATCCTTTTGATCTTTTAATTTATAGACTCACAAAAATCTAACCTTGGAGAATATCTAAATCATTGGAGAATAAGAATTTAAAATGGGGGGAAATATCATTATGAATTTAATGTTTTTCTCAAATACACATTGGACACAATTAATAGAAATTCGTATGAGTAAAATAAATAGAATATAATTCTATAATACAAATAATATATTTCTGATGTGCAGCAAAAGATAATTGAGCTTCACAAATTAGTGAAGTATCTTTAGGAAAAGAGCTAGAGCAGTGAAAATTCCCATTTCCACAATCAGGGCAATAATTAAAAATTTCCAATCAACAGAAAATGTTATGAATCTGCCTGGAAGAGGACATGTGTCTATATCGTCCTAATGCATGGTGAGGAGGAGAGTTTGAGTGCCTAAAGACTCTCCAAGGATCACAGCTGGAGAATTGCAGAAAATAGTTGAGTCTCAGGGTCAGAAAACCTTTTTGAAAAATGATCAAACTGCACTTCCATCACCACATGTTGTTTGGGATGGTTTCAAGAAAAAATCAAGAAATGAAAATACTTTCACCAAAAAACAATCCCCAGCATATTCAGTTGTCAGACACGACTGGAACTTCAAATGGGTCTGGCTTCTATGGTCAGATGTAACTAACAAATTTAGCTTTTTAGCAGCAAACACTCAAGATGGGTTTGGTGAACACAGGGATAAAAAGTACCCCGTGTGTACAATGAAATATGCTGCTGTATTTTTAATGTTGTGGGCCTATATTTCTTCTGGAGGTCCTGGAAATCTTTTTTAGATACATGACATCATGGATTCTATCAAATACCAACAGATAAAAAATAAAAAAATAACTGACTATGTTAGAAATCTTATAATGGGCCATATTTGGATCTTCGAACCGGACAATAATCCAAAAACAAACCTTAAAAACAACACAAAATAGGGCACTGGGCACAAAACCAAGCTTCTGCTATGGCCATTCCAGTTCTCTGACCTGAACTCTATAGAAAATGAGTGAGGTGAACTGAAGAGAAGAAGCACCAATATGGAGCTGGGAATCTAAAGGGTCTGGAGTGATTCTGGGTGAAGGAATGGTCTCTGATCTCTTGCCAGGTGTTCTCTGACCACATCATGCATTATAGGAGAAAGCTCAGAGCTGTTATTTTGGAAAATGGAGGTTTCAAAAAGTATTGAATAAAAGGGTACTGTTAATTGTGTCCAGTGTGTATTAGAGAAAAACATTTATTTCATAATGATATTTCCCCCCATTTTAAATTCTTATCCACATGTGTATTTATATGTAATATAATATATTATACATGTCTAAGGGGAAGACGTGGCCTAATGGTTAGAGAGTCGAACTCGTAATCCAAAGGTTGCGGGTTCGAGTCTCAGGCCGGCAGGGATTGTAGGTGGGGGGAGTGACTGTCCAGCGCTCTCTCCACCCTCAATACCACGACTGAGGTGCCCTTGAGCAAGGCATCGAACCCCCAACTGCTCCCCAGGCGCCGCAGCATAAATGGCTGCCCACTGCTCCGGGTGTGTGTTCACAGTGTGTGTGTGTGTTCACTGCTGTGTGTGTGCATGTTGGATGGGTTAAATGCAGAGCACGAATTCCGAGTATGGGTTACCATACTTGGCAGTATGTCACTTCACTTCACTTCACTTATGAATCTGGAAATAAAAACGGAACCTATCTAAATGTATGTGATGTTTCAGACATTTCTTGACCTTGTTCTATGAACTGAAAATCTTTATTCTTCAATTCCCAAGCTCAACTTCTAGTCTGCACTGTTATAAATCTATAAGAAATGAATATTACTTAGTGCCTTTATAGAGTGCACAACAACTGTAGGTATCAAATAGAATCCCCCCACAACTGGATACATGGGAAAAAAATCGAATGTTTCTGTTGTTACATGAAAAAGCCAATGTAACAAAGTTCGTAGATCGGGAAGAAGGAGGCGGGAACCGGCAAACATTCAAGGAATTTTAATAAATAAAATAAACACAAAAGTACTGCGGCAGCCCCTCACAGACGACTGCCGCACACAAAACACAAAATAAAGTCCAGGCCTGGTCCTCTCTCGTCTTCCACTGTCGTCACTCCTCCTTTTATCCTTCCGGAGCTCCTCTGTGGGACTCGAGACCGGTGAGTGGTGCAGGTGTCGCTCATTATCATTAACTCCACCGGCCTCGCTCCGTTCCCACGGCTCTCGGCTCTCGGCTCTCGGCCCCGCCCCACTCACTACAGCCAACAACACTTTTCAATACAACAAATTACTAAAAAATAAAAATAAAAAAAAACCGCATAAATGTTTGCAGGGGTTCAGTAAATTTTCATAATTTTCCATGAGTTTTCTATGACATTTGATTTTATAAATCATTTTACATAATTTGCCCTCACAAAGAATATTTTCTACCCAGAGAAATAAATAAATAAAACTGGGGATAATGTATTCCAGGCCTGGAAATTCCCTGATATTTCTATGGTTTTACTGGACCATATACCCTTGCTCTCACTTAGATTATACATTAAATGCATAATTTAGATGGATTTGAGAAGAATCCATATGCATATCCACATCTCTCTGATTTTGCATATGAGACTATAAGTCTTACCATAACAGGCGTGACCTTTGTGCCTCAATCCTTTATTCTATAATAGGGATGCAAGGTGTGACCAAAATACCACAGTGTGAATATATCACAGTATAAATTATTTCATATCACGGAAATAGCATATTACCATACATATATATATATATATTTTTTTTTTTTCTTGTAACATAAGACAGAATGAACAATATGTGTGTGTGTGTGTGTGTGTGTGTGGCTCAGTGGAACTTTCAACACAACATATATCAGTTCACACAATGTATTAATGCTTTTGAAAATTAGTGCTTTTGAAAATTCATGCCATTATTAATACATTTTAACTAATCTCAATATATCATCAATTCCCAGTCCTGCTGCATGAAAGAAAACCCTGTTAGCCATCTACTAATATTTTAGCACAGTAGTTTTCTAAGCAGCGCTAATGATGTCTCTTTTTTTGTTTTGCATGATTTATTTGAAATTCATGAGGTGTCCGACTGCACAAGTTGACATGTGTCTCCATGGGGATAAATTATTGAGAAGACTTTGGTGTGTGGCAGCTGAAAGTCGAGTCTATTAATAATGCAGAGGTCTGTATACAGTTAAAGCGTTATTACTTCTCTTGTAAGGTTTACGTTTTTACTTCACTGCACGACGCCATTCTTTATATTCCGATATTAGCTGAGACAAAATGCATCTAATTCCTGCTGTTAAAAATTAGAGGTTCATATCGGAAAATGTTGTGCCATAAAATGCAAAATCTCATTTAAAAATGGCCTTCTTGTGTTCCTCATCAAAGAGCTTAACCGCCCATATTTCTGGAGGAAAACTATATCACTTCTGAATGAGATTTCCTGCTTGGGTCGTTTGATTTCCATGGCAATACTATAAGAGTGAACCATAAAGCGAACCCCATCGCTATCAGGAGATCATTCTAGAAAGTTCTAGCTCCCTAAGCATCTTCTCCTCCCTTCCGTCACGGTCTAAGAAAGCCTTATCATTCAAACAGATTGCAGCGGCGTATGTGAGTGTGCGTTTTCACTGAGACTGTTGCTGGATTTCTGTGGACAAAAGCGCATAGTCTTGAGGAGAGAATTGGATGAGACGTGCAGCACGGACAGAGGAATCCTCTGATTACTCTGCCAGGCTTTTCTTCTCTTCTCGGATGTCCTGAGACAATCGTACAGCTGTCTGATGCTCTCCCCGCTCGCTAAGGAAGTGCCACACATCCATCACGCTCGGAGGGCGCCAGCGCCGTTCCAAGTCTCGCTCAACACTCTTCCGTGGCCTGGAAGGAGGCCAGACGTTTCTCAATCCTGAACTGGCTCCTCTCAGCATAGCGAGCTTGCAAGCATCTCCAGTTTTGGACGGGTTCATGTGTTCCAATTGCTGCTATCTAATCTACTCTGGGATGTTATGTTTGTCTACAGAGCTTGTTTATCTAGCAAAAGCTTTTGGGAGGAAGTAGAACAAAGGATGGAGATATTAGACGTGTTGCATGGTTTGCATCACCTCACAAACAGCTGCTGGCATGGTATGAAATGGGAACTCAGATTCAGTTGTATATACCTGACATACTAGTCCTGTTCCAAATCCTAGGAAGCCCAGTTTCCTAACCCTCGTGGAACCTCACAAGTTAGAGATTTGGAACACTCTAAATAAAATCCTGGGTTAAAAACAAACCAATTTGGGTAATTTTGACAACCAAAAAGGTGATGAACCCAGCACTTGTTATTTTGACCCAGCTATGGTTTATTTAACTCAAATTTTGTTTACAACCTGAATTCCGGAAATGTTGGGACATTTTTTAAATTTGAATCAAATGAAAAGTAAAAGACTTTCAAACCACATGAGCCAATATTTTATTCACAACATAACTAATGTTTAAACTGAGAAATCTTACAATTTTATTCACAAAATGAGCTCATTTCAAATTTGATGCCTGCTACAGGTCTCAAAATAGTTGGGATGGGGGCATGTTTACCATGGCATCTCCTCTTCTTTTCAAAACAGTTTGAAGATGTCTGGGCATCGTGGTTATGAGTTTCTGGAGTTTTGGTGTTGGAATTCGGTCCTATTCTTGCCTGACATAGGTTTCCAGCTGCTGAAGAGTTTGTGGTCGTCTTTGATGTATTTTTTCATTTAATGATGTGCCAAATGTTCTCTATAGGTGAAAGATCTGGACTGCAGGCAGGCCATTTCAGCACCCGGACTCTTCTACTTATGAAGCCATGCTGTTGTAATAGCTGCAGTATGTGGTTTTGCATTGTCCTGCTGAAATACACGTCGTCTGCAGGGGAGCATATGTTGCTCTAAAACCTTTATATGCCTTTCAGCATTCATAGTGCCTTCCAAAACATGCAAGCTGCCCATACCGTATGCGCTTATGCACCCCCATACAATCGGAGATACTGGATTTTGAACTGAAAGATGATAACACGCTGGAAGGTCTCCCTCCTCTTTAGCCCGGAGGACACGACGTCTGTGATTTCCAACAAGAATGTCAAGTTTGGACTCGTCTGACCATAGAACACTTTTCCACTTTGAAACAGTCCATTTTAAATGAGCCTTGGCCCACAGGACACAATGGCGCTTCTGGACCATGTTCACATATGCTTCCTTTTTGCCTTTTTGCTTTAGTTGGCATCTGCAGATGGCACGGCGGATAGTGTTTACCAACAGTGGTTTCTGGAAGTATTCCTGGGCCCATTTAGTAATGTCAATGACAGAATCATGCCAATGAGTGATGCAGTGTCATCTGAGGGCCCGAAGACCACAGGCATCCAACAAAGGTCTTCGGCCTTGTCCCTTATGCACAGAGATTTATCCCGTTTCTCTGAAACTTTTGATAATGTTATGCACTGTACATGATGAGATTTGCAAAGCCTTTGCAATTTGATGTTGAGGAACGTTGTTTTTAAAGTATTCCACAAACGTTTTATGCACTCTTTCACGGATTGGAGAGCCTCTGCCCATCTTTACTTCTGAGAGACTCTGCCTTTCTAAGACATCCCTTTTAAAGCTAATCATGTTACAGACCTGATGTCAATTAACTTAATTAGTTGCTAGATGTTCTCCTAGCTGAATCTTTTCAAAATGTCTTGCTTTTTTAGCCCTTTGTTGCCCCCGTGCCAACTTTTTTGAGACCTGTAGCAAGTATCAAATTTGAAATGAGCTCATTTAGTGGATGAAAGTGTAAACTTTGCCCGTTTAAACATTTGTTATGTTCTCTATGTTCTATTGTGAATAAAATATTGGCTCATGTGATTTGAAATCTTTTAGTTTTCATTTTGTTCAAATTTAAAAAAAACGTCCCAGCATTTTCGGAATTCGGGTTGTAAACGCTATGTGTACATATGTATGAGTGAGAAAATGTGCAGAAAAGAATGAGGGCGCAATAGTTATACAGCTTATACTGTTAAACAAAATCGCTTTTTAAAAGTTTCATATTGAATAAATTACATTTAAGAAAAAATCTGACCAGTTATTTAGCTCTCTTTTTTTCTCCCTCCAATGAACACACTAACACTACGGGTAAACCATCAAACTGAATTATGGCGAGAAACACACAGACTGAAAGAAACACTGAAAGTCAGGAATAAACTGTGTATTATAGTGAATTCATGCCTTCTCCATTTAAAGGGGTTTTAATCGCTCCTCTCAAGCACCATTTCGGCTTGTTCAGCTTCCGTTCATAAGTCACCTGTCACCGCTTGAATGATTTGCATGTGGAAGAAATCACTCTGACAAAACCCTCTAGTTTTAAAAGCTGTTTTTTTTTTTTTTTTACATATTTCCAGACATATCCCTGTCATGAGCACCTTGATGTATATGCATGTACAGGGGAAGTGGTATCGGCACACATAAAAGCAGTTGCGCATGAACTTGAGTGAAGTGCATGCTCTCTTTATGAACAATTATTACTGTGCTATAAATTGGGTCAGATCAACCTAGCTTATTCACCTAACAGTTTCAGTCTGGCATGGGCTAAAAAAAATGACCCAGCATTTTTCAGAGTGTAGGTATCAACTCTAAACATCGAGATAATAGTCCTCATGTAAAGCACAACCGAATGCACAAATTCAGATGTGTTTACAATGCATGATGAAAGAGATTAATCATTTGATATAGGTTATTCATGTTAATTAATAATTGTCAGCATATTACACTAATGCAAAGGCATTAAAAAAAAAAGGAGCATTTTGCAGTTTGTGTAATAGCACAGGGGCTGACTGAGCAATTTGTTTCTGCTACCGTCCATAGTGGCTTCAGTAATATGATCGTAATACATTTTGTATTTAGATATGTTGACTTCTGGTTGGGTCAATCACTTGTTCATAGTAAGTGTAAATCGTGCATTAGTTTCTCATTATAGCATAGTTATTGTGAATGTAGAATTATGAATTTGCATATGCATTTCAACTAAAGATCTGAAATCATTCGGTCAACCTTTTAATATGCTGAACACAGGGACGGATTATGACTCACCAGTGCCCTGGGCACGGACTGATTAAAGGCCCCCCTCAGTTGAAATTGCGCTAATTTTTTCTTAAATTCAAATATTAATGGATTTTTTCTAAGTGAAAATACACTAAGTGAAAATAGCAGTATTTTTAGCGATATGCTATTTACGTACACTAAGTGCAAATAGCTATAGATTACATTTCGACCATGTTAAAATAGCAAGATTTTCTGCTGTTTATACTACTTTATATTTTATACTACTCGCAAAATAGTCGCAATTATCTGCACTTCAGTATTGTATTACATTATAAAACAGTATACAATAATAACATATTTAATTCAAATTATTAAATGGATGCCACCTTATTGGGACAATAAAGCCCTCCCGACACCTACCCTAACCGATACTTTATTTTCAACTTTTTGGTTATTTCTTTCATTTTTATTGACAATAAATGCTTTTACGATGTGATTTGAGATTTGAAAAGGGAGAAAAAAAGTTCGGCAAAAGGGATTCGAAACCTCGTCAAAAAGCATGCGGTGTTCCATCTGCGCCACTGGATCTCACGATTCAGAGCCGTTTTTTTATAAATAATCTTGACAGTCCCTATCACACGTTGGTGGGTGGAGTTAGTGTAAATAGTCTCTTCCAGAAGGTGGGCTGTTTGCACTAAGTGTAAATAGACACTCCATTTACATTATCAAAGAATTAAAGCAATCTCAAAAACTCCCATTAATCACTGAAGTTGCTTACATTGTGAAATTAATACCTTGCTTACATCGTAGGCACTTCTGCACTTTGTTGTTTCTGATGAGAGAAATCGACAGAGAGCAGAATTCATTCATGAAGCGCGCGCACTGAACAAAACAGCTGTTTCAGTGATGACTCATCTGGACGCCTCTTATTGGCCATTGTACTCAAACTCAACAGAATCATGTGTGATTGGTTATAATGCATAATGTTGTAGAAAAACGCAGCTGTCTCTGGCTCCGTGCCAGCCAGCGAAGATGAGCGAACAATTTAGCAGCTGATGATGTGCCGCACTGAATGATCTAATCACACCGGTGTGATCGTTTATTAAACATAAAAAATATTATTTGGCTATTTTTTTGTCTTTTGGAAGCTGCATTCAAAATCCACTTGCCTCAAAAATCTGAGGGGGAAGTCGCGGTCCTAGAGTCCTAGAGCCCTGGGCACGTGCCCGGTAGGCCCGTGCGTTAATCCGTCCCTGGCTGAACAGTACAGAAGAATAATTAAAAATGCAAGAACTGCATTTAAAAACATCTTGAACACATTCTTCAACAGTTCTATAATATGTAAGGGATCTGGGATGTTTTGTTGTGTTCTCTTTCTTGTCTGTTTTATTTTGTTATTTTCCTTTTGGCTTTTACTTTTAAGTTCTTTTTAGACACTTGTTTTTGTTTGCTAACCCCCAAACTGATTGTGTCCAGGTTTTTCTTGTTTTATCATTAGCTCTGGTGCATTTACACCCCTGTGTTTACCTCTTTTCTTTGTCTAGGTTTGTTTGTTATTACGTGATTTGTCTGGTGAATTCGTGGAATTGTTATTCTTGTTTGTTTTGTGTTTCTTGTCAAGCCTTGAATGATTGTTTAGGTTACTTTTTTTCATTTTTTTGCTTTCAAAATACGAAACATGCAATAGTTTTAAGATTAAAGACCTGTGAAAATGAAAACAGATTTTAAATTTATATGTTTTGATTTGAAATTTGTTTTTCATCTTGCCTTCATTATTGTTGGGGGGAAAAAAACACTGTTTGGCAGTATTTATTCCTTTAAAAAAATCCAATCAACATTTTTCCAACAGATTTTTAGTCAGAACCAGAGGAAAAACTGGTAATTTCATGTAAATATGACTTCCTTGCATCACAATGAGCTGATGTTTGATTGTTATCAGTATTTTGTTACACATGCAAACACACTCACAGAGATATGCAATCCTATCCAAGTTTGCAGGTCAGGTGAACAGACAATGAAACAACCAATCAACTGCAGATTGTTCTCGCACCTGCATCATGCCTGAGGTAAGGGAAGGAAAACACTGGTAAATAAAACAGTGGGGCAAACGGATACCAATAATCACCTCCGCTGCCTTGGTCCTGGATAGTTGTTTTCTGCACACACTCGCACATCATAGCACGCTTTGTACTATGGCAATGTAAATTAGAGGAGTGCTGGGAAAGCAATTCCCTCTGCAAAACATGACCAGGGGTTACTTGTTGTACCTCTGCCTGACCAGCTGTAAAATTAGGAGCAAGGGAGGTGCTGGGCGCGTCTTTGTGGAGTAAATAATTTATATTAAAAAACGTCTTCCACAGAAGCACTCAATAGATGCCGAGGGCCAAACAGACCAACAGTGTGCCAAGCAGGTTTTAAAAGATGCACACGCCTGTAACGCAATCTTCATCTTCCCGGAGCTAAAGCAAATTTACGCTCTAGAAATAGACCTGTTCTGTGTAGTGTACTGGAGCGTTTCCCCAGATGTCTTGGTTTGATTTGGAGATTGAAATATGCTCGAGGTATGCTGCCAGCAGAACTAAAGGACAGTGCTATAAAAAAAATAATCCATCCATGCTCTTTGTTTTCTTTGGAATATAGAGGAAATGAGAAAAGTAAGTTTTTAGAAGATGACTACGAGTTTCTGGCATAGAAAGCACAATGAATAATAATTCAGTCAAATCACTCATGTTGCTACACTCTACAATAAGGCTTTGCTTGTTGACCTTAGTTAACTACATTAACATAAACTAACAATGAAAAATATTTCTAGAGTATTTATCAATCTTAGATAATGTTGATTGCAACATTTACTAATACATTATTAAAGTCAAAAGTTGTATTTATTTATAATATTTAAAGGACCTGAGCTAACATGGACTATTTTTATTAACTCATGTTAATATTAAAATTAAGTTAATATGATTAATAAATACTGTAACAAATGCAATGCACATTGTTTGTTAATGTTAGTTGCACAATGTATTACCTTTTGTAAAGTTTTACCGCATTTGTCATGTCATAAATTATTTTAGCCAATTTTACTGTGACTAAAATGACATCTAATAGCATTTTAGTTGATAAGAAAATAACCAAACATGATACTCCTTGAACTCTAGAATCTTCGCTGCTCAGGAACATTGTCTGTTTGTGTATTATTATCTCACAGCATATTGTTCATTTATTCATATCATACTTTTATTAACAATTGTTCTTCCATCTCATATAATCTCCATCAAAACAGCAAAATATTTGTTCATAAACTTTTATTTTACAAATTATTTCTCCGCATGATGACTTTACTTACCTACCCCTCATATCCAAATGCACATCCCATAACGGCATCCTAGTGATGCACTTCTATAGGGAAACGTTACACCACAGATCCGGAATAAAAAAATGTATCGCTGATCACAAGTCCAAATCATCTCTGAGCTATTAATGGCTCAGTCCTCTAATTGGTGAGCTTGCTTTTCTTAATACAATAGTGTTCTAAATGTGTCCATCACAGTAATTTAATAATGGCCATTTCATGCTACTCTGACTTTTCAAACAGCTTGCTGTGGGCGACTACAGAGAGCGAGTATTGATTGAAACCCATAAGCCAGGAATGTGAGAGAGGTAGAGCGGGCAGCTTCCCAAAGAGCTGCCAGGTCCTGCCCTCCGGTATTCATCCACTATCCACACTCTCTTTCCTGCCCAGAGGAGCAATTCATTGCTCAGAGTTTTCTCTGAGGTTTCTCTTTCATAGCTCAGAAGACTTAAAGGAGTTCTCATTATGGTTTAAAAATAAAAATAGGTAAAAATGAAACCATTGTTAACAGGGCTAAAATCAATGTGGATATCAAAGTTCAAAAACTTTGGTCTTGGAAGAATTTGTTGAGAACTTTCGTATTGAAGTCTCTTTTGGTTGCAGATTTTGGTATTTTGGAAAATCTGAGCTTATTTGCTCTTTTCCAAACCCTGGAAAATAAATCCAAAATTCTGAAGCAAGAGCAGTTTTTAGATCAATAAAAAATGTTTCTGTCATGACAATTCTTGGAGAGTTTAGCATAGGAATATACATGGAAATGTTAGTGTGTTAGTTCAATTACCGAGACATGCTACTGCTAATACATCCACAGACATGCTACTGTGAGCATGTAAGAAATACTGCTGCTGCACACATAAAACATATGAAACAACCCTCATGTATAACATACCTGAAATTACCCTTAATTGCACTTAGTGTAGAAGACCTATACAGGTGGAGCTGGGGAAGGTGAGGGTTTCTGAAATGCACTACAGCATGTAAATGCTACAGAAAGCACTAGCCAAGTATTTCAATGTTGAACAGCAGCTCCTTGGCTGCTGATACAAAAAGAAACCAATCAGCTGTGCCATGTGAATAATGACGTCATCATGGCAGTTAGAACTCAATCGGATTGCGCCATCTAGAATTTCATGACAGAACTTTGGATTTAAGTCAATGCTAAAAGAACTGATGAAAACAATTCTCACTATTTGTGTATTTTAAAGCTTATTATATTACTGTGTTTATTAAACTCATAAGGTGCAGTCGTGCTTTGGGTGTCCCGAGATCGAATCTCGCCTCATGGACCCCCCCACCCACCAAAAAAAAAACAAAAAAACTCTGTTGTAATCAGTAGTGACCTGAATTGTTGTATTTCAGTTTTCTTCATTACATTCCTTTGCTGTCTTGAAGACACAATTAAGATAATAAAGAGATTTGTTTAGTGTTTTTCCAACCTACCCCATCTCTTTCCCTTTCTTCAATGGTATTCTCCTCCAGTTCTAACATTTTTCTTCTTGTTCTCTTCTTTTCAAACTGATCTATCTATTTCTTTCTTTAAATGCAACAAATAACCTCCAAACACCATAGGAAAGGAATCCTGAGGGTATGTGTGTCAAGCAACAAGATATTCTGACTATACCACATGCAATGAGGAGAAAAAAAAACAAACAAGATAAGACAAGATTGATGAAGGCTATGCTGACACTACTTACACACACAACATCTGCCCAAGAGTGTCAGTGAACAGATAGTTTGTTTGAATAAGGTGATAGATAATTTTGGCCCTGCTGACATGGATTTATCAGGCCTTTAGCCCTTCTCTCCCCTCTCTGTGGTAGGTTAAAGTACATTTGTTTCTATAAAGTACGTTCTTCCCACTTGAAATAAAAGACATTCATTGGTTTTCTTCCATCCTAAATACAGAGGCAAGTGGCACACATACTGTTTTCTCTGGGCTGTCCTTTAAATCATTTAACAAATGCAAACCATATTTGTGCCAAAACAACATACATCTTTCCCTGAAATGTTCCTCCTGTACATGGTTCCCTTTACAAGTCACATTGGAGTATATTTTGTGGTTCAATAATTAATTGATGTACCAGGAAGACACTTTGTTCCACTACAACACTACATTTGAGTGCTTATGGCCTTTCTCTTTGATCTTTCCTCTATTCGGCTTAACATATTCGAGAGTTTGATTAAAACAACTGAGTAGATTTAAATAAATAAATAAAAAATGCTCTACCATTTTCATAGATACTTCTTCCATTATGCTTTAATAAATTATTACTGAGAGCATTTTACTGAAATTTTTTACTGAAATATTACTGAAATTATTGCAGTGATCTTTTATTGTAGAAATAACTATAGATAGATTGTTGTGAGCCAATTAAATCAAATGAAATTCAAGTTTTGAATACTGGATTTCTAAATCGTAACCAGGCAAGATGTGATAAAACAACATGTTGAAGGGGTTTTTTTTTTTTTCTAACCAGCACGACAAGCAACATAATATTTTGATGATTGCTTAGTCTCGGTTGTTTCACTCAACCCACAGTGAAATCTCATTGGTTTCCACACCTCAGGATTGACAGATTAATTAGGGCTGAATATTACTGTCACATATTCGATTATTAATAAAAAACATATTAAATGATTAATGTGCAGTTATGTGGAGCAACATAGAAACATTTTACAATAAGGTTTCATTTGTTAACATTAATTAATTATACTAGTTAACATGAACAATATTTATATAGAATTTATTAATATTAGTTAATATTATGTTAACATTAATTTAAAGGGGTCATTGGATGTGACATGCACTTTTACAAGTTGAACATAAATGTGGGTTGGCAGTGTGTGTACACAGCCACCCTATGATAAAAAAATCATGTTTTTTTTTTTTTATTATTTATTAAAATCTTTACCCCTTTCTCAAATCGTGACAATCTCAGATGCCTGGCTTTGTGACGTCACACAGATAGGCCCCTCCCACGACAGTTCGATTGACAGTAGCGTTTTAGCACAGACTGGACTGGTGTCTTATCTTAGCTCTGCCCTGAGTGAGCTGTCATCAGTCCGCCATTGTTTCACCGCCGGAGCAGATGTAGACAAGAATGTCTCCTAAGCGATTGAGGTGTTTTGTTGTTGGATGTAATAATGAACATAGCAGTTGTCATTTACTCCTGAGATCTGAGCTGCTGAAGATGCAGAGGATAACGTTTGTTTTTGAAGGAAATGTTCCCCCGATCTACCTATCTCATCTGTGTTCACACAAATCATTTGTGATCCTGCTTAACCTACAGATGAAATGAGTATAAGGGTTTTTTATGAATCTTTGCAAATTGTCTTTCCCAATAACGTCCTATTTAGAAAGTTTCACGATGAATGCAGCTAAAGTTTACCGTCTCTCAGAGAGCGGCTCAGAAGAAAGGGGCGGGATCAGTAGAGCGCATTTGCATTTAAAGCAGCATGCAATAAATCAGCTTGCTCTGAAAAGAGCTGTTTTTGACAGAGTAAAAACAGTGTTGTTTTACACTACCATTGAGAATTTTTAACCAAAGTATGTTATAGACTTTTCATTAAGACCCTAAAGAATCATATCAACTTGTGGAAAATGGGGATCCGATATCTGTTAATATGTACTGTGAACTAACATGAACATGAAGATTTTTATTAACTACCACTTCATTAAGTTATATTGACAAATTAGATCTTAAGCGTTACCTAGAAACTAGGCTAGAAAATGGTATGATTAGGGAACGCAATATACTTTGATGTGTATGTCTTTTGTTTACAGTCTCTGCTTTGGGTCACCTAACTGGGTTTGTCTTGACAACTGACTCCTAAACATCACAAATTTACTGTTTATAGTCTGAAATTATATTACTATATATGTTTTATTAAATCAGAATACATTTCCGGTCTTCTAACAGATAAGAGTGTTGTGTACCACAAAACAAGAGGCCCAAAAGAGACTGGAGGCAACATCATTTGTGGATCAGCGAGATGAATAATTCAGATAAATTCCCTACTGAAATGTCTAAAAGGTCCCTCGCTGTGATGAGAAAGCAGAGAGTACAGTGGGAGCCCACAACAAACGCTCCAACTTCAAATAAGACCCCGTCATAGCCACTCATTTACATAACTAGTTGTTCATTTTAACATTAGACTTCTGTTCTCACTGTGGGCTAAAAATATTAATCACTTTATTACTGTGATTTTTCTTCTTTGTACTTTTTTGTAACTTTAAAAGACAAAAGAAAACAATTAGCTCTGAAGGCCACTTTGAAGAATCTGGGGCCCTATGCTGAGCCTTTGTTCACAACCGCATTTGGTGAGGTTCATAGAAAAATTGTTTGGCTTTGTGCATGAGCCATGATGTCACTGTTTGCCAACTACTCGTTCTATTTGGAATTAACTGGGAATGAGTTTAATCATTGCCTTGGCTCCTTGTCATTCAAAGACTCCATCAATGACAATTTAAAATCATGTGTGGAGTGTGAGGACCAAAATTTAATTGTTACTCATTGAAAATTATTTATCCTCAAACTTTAATTCAAAAACATTAAAATATGGCACATAATATAAAATTATTACAATATTCTATGTCTCCAAACAACAACATGGAAAAAAACTAAAATAAATTCTGAGCACACAGCTGTGAATTAGTGATAGACTTTTACTATGTTGTGAAGGAAGAAGACATCTCTTCCATTAAGAGAGCGTTCTCCATCAGCGATGGCCTGACACAAATCCTCTTGGAATGCTTACCCCTCACCAGCATGCTTTGAGATCACGGAGAAAGTCCCTGATCACTCCATCTCCTGTCAGCATAGCAGACCAGCTCAAAGTAGTGGAGAACAATTCCTCTTCTGCTTGCTTTCAAAGACACTTGGGCCTAGTCATTTTTCAATGTCAAATGTATTTATATTTTTTACATCTGCCCTTAAACATCACAGTGAACTGTGATTGGTTGTTTTAAATGTCCTTCAAATTCCCCCCTCCTGTCTAATTGGATTTCCCAGAATGCACTCAGTAAGCATTCTCATCAGTCTCTCAAATTACTAGAAATGTAGGATGAAGGCACTGTCCTACATGCAACATGGGCTGACTGGAAAAAGATTTACATTTACTTACACGTCCCAGTAAAATTCACTGCAGTTTCCAGCTGAAATGAACAGTAGTGGCTGTATTAATGAATACATGGGCAGACTGTCAATTAATAAAGGCTTATTTTTGTGCAGTTCCTTGAACACTACTATGTTACGTCCTTAAAACCTTTTTTACCATAGTGCATGATGTGTAAAATAATACAATTTGCATCATAATCAGCTCCATATGCCTGACTTTTCTGACATAGTAAACTTGCTCAGTAGCTCACCAGGTACAGTATGCAAGTTACAATAAAAGAGATCAAAGATGTGTAGAAGCAAGCTAAAATGGCATGGTTGCTTCAGTAAATGCATTTTTATCTCATGTTCTCCTTTTGTTAACACTGTAAGTTTATGGTTGGGTTTACTGTAATGTTATTTTCAAACACAATCATTAACATTTAGCATGATTTATGAACTATAAATGTGCGTACAACAACCAACATTGTAAAAAATTGCCAGATTCAAATTCATCTGTTTCATATCAAATTAAACACTAATTTAGCGCCACTCACTTTACATTTCAATCAGAAAATTTAAAAAAAATACTCAAGAAATGACATGATAGGCACATTTTTCATGAGTCTGGGTTTTCTTTTTTAACAGCAATAATAAAAATGGTTGATAAACAAAACAACTGATACTAGAAGCTTATCGGTCATGCTATGTTATACAACAATAAATACCAGCTACAACTGAACCTTTTAATTACATTGCAGGCAATTGAGTCATCAGCACCCCAGTGTTTAGCAGATCAAGGCCTTTGCTAGTGCTGAAACTGTGTTCACAATACACCGATTCATGTCAAAGGGAGTGGAATGAGACACATTGGTGCAGTCAAAGCAGACGTTTCGGATTTACACCGCTCACTTCAGCCCGCGCTAATCAAAGAACGACATGCCTAATGTTTGTTAGCTTGGAGATGAGCAGTGGGGTAAATATGGATTTATGCTGGGCTGAGCATCACATCAAAGCCAGACGCATTCATGCCGGTGGTTAAGTTCAATAAAAAGAGAGAGATGAAAGCTAATGAAAGACAAACATGTGCACATCAGAGGTGAAGAATGTAAAGGGTGGGAGACATTGGTTCTGGGTACCAGTTGGCCTACAGGTTGATCTTCAGTTTAGTCAATAGTGTAAGATGAAAAGACTCTGGTTTCAGACTGTGGGGTCCAAGGCTGTGTGTGAGGGCCTGCCACGGCTCATCTTTATAACTTTTTCCAGACCGGTACTTCAAATTCACACACATAGGTTGGTAGATATCGCTTCATTACTCCAAAGAGCAGTTTCTCCAAAGGTTTACACAGGATGCTTGATGGAGAAGTCGATCGCTTTGAGACCTTTCAGGGGAAAGTTCTCCGAAAACAAGCTTGCAACCAAAACGAAAGCCTGTGCTTCATCAAAACATAACAAGCCTTTCAAATAACGACAAATCTTATCACCCGAGGAGCGTAATGAGTGGAATCAACCTTTAAAAGCACAGACTACATTAATGCAATATAAAACAACCATTGAATTGCATTAAATCACACCTTTCTCTTACGCCTGTCATCCTGCCATTATTCAACCCATTGTGCTAGCGTGTGTAGCGTGTGTGCTACTCTTTGGCTGTCATATATTTTTCTGCATCAATGTCAGTACAGCACATCTTTCTGTGCATAAATAATCTATGTGTCTTTCAGCGTGGGTGAAGTTAATAGGGCCAGGGCCATCATTAGCTGCGTCTCAAGCTTCTGCACTAAAGCCGTTAAGTGCGGCTGTCACTGAGAGTGCGTTATGTTCAGAACGCTTTACCTGCACTGTTGACTGCTCGACACTCTACACAGTATCTGCAGGATGTATAAGATGCATTTGCCAGTCCATTCTTGACATTATGTGTCTCTCATTTGAATTAGACAAACATGCTTTAATGGTTAGCAGAGCACTAACTTCCTGTTTCTTACAGTTGGCCTGTCAAGGTTTATCTTACTCTGTTTCTTCCTTTTTTTTTTTTTTACTAAAAACTTTTTCAAGGAAAATTCACGAAGGGTTTGCACATGGTTTTAGTAAACACCCACAATCCAATTTAGCCAGGTGCATTTAGCGAAATGCTAAATGATGTAACCATTTCATGTAAATTAAGTCATTATGACATTTTTTTTTTTTTTTTGCACAAACACGCCTCCTTTCTATGCAAATTAATCTTATTATAGAGTAGAAAACCAAGAATTCTGATTTTATTTCTCAAGTGTCATTACAAGAGTCTAACATAGGATGTGGTAAAAGAAAAAAAAAATTGCATATTCTCTGAGCTGGTAATTCTTTTAAATTTTATAATTTTTTGTGACCATTAAAAACGTATGTTACTCATATGAACACAGGAAACTGTGGTTTTGTATGAACATTCAAGTTTGGTGAAGTATGACAAATCACAGATTGACCTCCTGGCTCAATACAAAAAAACACAAACTTCAGAGGTTTTGCACTGTTGTGGGAAACTGGGAAAGATTATGTATTGTTACATTTTGAATTTAGTATTATTTATTACAATTTCTATTATTAAAAATACAAGCATGACCTCATTTTCTGTTCTTTGGTTGTCTGAAGAAATTTTGATGCACAATGAAACTGAAGTATCGACAGGCCTTTTCTTCCTTTGTGTGACGTACATCCATTTTTAACAGATTATCAAAAAAGGCGATTGAAAGTGAATTCGTTGGTGGAGGTAAAATGCACTGAACATATTGAGTCTAAAAAGCAAGTTTAAGAAACTTCTTGTTTATTTATTTGCTCTCTATATGCAATGTCACACTCACAATCACATAATTGTTTTGTTGTGTAATATTATTCTGTGCGTATCGTTGAAAAATGAAAGATTTTATCAACAGGTGCAGTTCGTTGTTAGTAAATCCCCTTCTAAATGTCTTAATTTGAAGCTCTGCCGTATCACAGTGCATTTTAAACTGCACTAAACTACCATTTCATATTCAAAAGGTCAGCAATGCATTTGCCATAGCTCTCATGGCCTTCCCCAAGGGTCTGTTGAATAACGCCTTCCACCAATATAACTGAACTGCAGGCAGCATAAAAGAGTTCAGAGGAGCATAAATCATTGTGGCTGTATGTCGTCTAATAGAGCAGATAAGATCAGCGTGTGTATTAATGCAAGACTAATTACCTGACTGAGGACATTACTGCAGCTGTTCTGCAGGTAAGCCATGCGCAGGAGGTCAGTGCCTCTGCTAAAGTCTTTATCTGCCGCTGTTATGGCTCTCATGAGGTTAGACTTACTCTTACTTGTCGTCTGTAGCATTAGCCAGATGTGCTGTGTCTTGTTTAATGACGCCACTGTAATAAGTACAGGGCCTGCTGGTTATGTAAGCCAGTGGCTCTCAGCTGTAGGGCTGTGACCCGACAGTGGGTTGCATGCAAACATTAAAAAATAAATAAATAAATAAATGTGGCACTCTAAACAAAATAAACGTTAACTGATATAAAATATAAAAGGCCTTACCCTTATTTTACAACTTATTGTAATGTTTTATACAACATTTCTCATTTACATTCAGTTTAACTTGATGTACGAAAATAACGAAATAACTGAAATAATAATTAAAAAACTAAAGATAAAATGTTTACAAGTGTTTTGTTGATGATGTTAAAGGTATAAAAGGCCAAGCTGTGTGGTATTTTAATGCAAATTCATCTGTCACTTGGTAGAAGCTACTACACACGTGAGACAGATGGCAACATGACATGACATACTATGAAACCAGGAACAAAGCTACTAGGGCAAAAGAACATACAACCCAGACTCATGTTGGGAAGGGAAAAAAGTATAGGAATAGATTTGGCTGGTGTTTGTCAGTAAATCTCATAATGCAATGGTAAAAACAGATAATAAAATCCAACTAGCCATAGAGTCATGGCCAAATAACAATTATATATTTTCATTTTGTTTGTCAACTTAAACTTTTAAGTTTAACTTTTTATATATGTGTTATTGATGCTAAAATCTGTACATTCAATCAGAATCTGTGGTATTGTATCAGATTTAATGTGCCAATTGGAAGAATCAAGTCAAATTAGGCTAACCCTATGCAAAGAAAACAAAAATACAATCTAGAATTCATACTTTGGCAGGATGCGACAGACTGTTTCTTGAGCAATAAATGACTACTCTGCTGAAAGAGAAAACAAAAACAATTAAATCGGCATCAAATGGTTTATTTGTCTTAGCTTGCTTAAGATGGTTTCCCAGTCTAGTCTGAAAAAGTTAATGTTTAGCTGGTTGTTCAGATGGTATCCAAGCCTGACTAGCTGATAGGTGTCCATTAAAACCAGTAAAGAGTTTTACTGTATATATGAGTTGCCATTTGATATCCAATAAACGTACTTCATATGTAAAGTCGTGATGCAAAACCATATGAAAACCACTAGTTGGATTCTAGCTGGTTGTACATCAAATATACAATTTTTAATTATGAATAGCAGTTAATTTAGAGGATTGCACATGGTTTAGGCAAAGTAATGAAATATGTGTAATTGTTTGTGTGGATCTGACATATGCAAGGAATTGATTTGTAAACACGGTGTTTGGCCTGGCACAGTATATCCTGTATATGTGTTCAACATATTTACAGCCTGACTGCTGAGTTGTCTGCCCTGTAAGGCCATTCAAAACTACAGCAGTGCCCCCGTCTGGTCATTCTTTGTCAAACACACACACACACACACATAAGCTCTGTGCTCGATGTATGTTCGGCTCTGACATTTGAGTTGGCTGTCGAAGCATGAAAATGCCCTCTGCTTTTCATTAGAAAACCACTTTGTTCATCTCAGTGTCATTTTCATATCACAGGATTCACTCCATCCTGAACTTCAAGATATCAGAAAGGGACGTTCCTTATCTCAGCGCCTCCTCCCCCTCTATCTTCGCAACTATCTATCAATCAATCAATCAATCAATCAATCACTCTTTCGCTCTACCTCACTTTCTCTATTCAACTGTCAAGACATTTTAAAGCCACAACGGGAATAATTGTTCTCTTCTGTGGTCATTGTGTGAAGGCGCTGGACCAGAGAGGAACCTCTGCTCTACCCACTTACTACAAAACCTGCCCTCCACTCCCTTGCTTTCCCTTTTGGTGTGAGCATTCATGGAAGATCGGAGCAGAGGGGGGGCTACATAAGAGGTAGCGTATCAGCCAACGGCCTCTTATTTACCCCTGTCAATCTCCTGGCAGGGGGATAGTGCTGTGGATCTATTGATCACAACTCAGTGGAGCAGTAATCCTGCAGACTTGATTGATTCCGAGTGTTGTGTAGGCTCAATCCTCAATCCTTCTGTTCTAGCTCTCATGCAGCATTGATATGCATGACAGGAGGCAGAGGCTGGGGCAGGAAGCAGAGGAGGGTATTAAGAGAGTATACAGGGCTTGAGAGTTAGCTGAGGTGAGGCCAGGCTTTAGTGCTGAAAGAGTTTCTCAACAGACGTGGCATCTGACTAGTGCTGCTCTGATGCACCCCTATCAGCTTTTACTGCAACTTTTGAGTCTTCCAGATTTGATTTTGAAGAATTTTATTTTCTTTGTCGTTATGCTACCATTATACCAGTACTTTGGTTTGCTTTAAAAGCACTGCAGTAGATATGAATTGTGCATTACGATTTAACTTTTTTAAGAGTAAGCTTAGTTTCTTTTTTTTAATGAGAAGTGCTCTCTAATAATGGGAAAAGAGACAGATGGGATCGGGACATGTCACAAGATAGATCTGAACTCAAATCACCCATATGAGCACCATGACTGCTAAGAAAAGATATTGAAAAGATATCACAACTCCAGAAAGATATTGTTGTTTTTCCTGGAATTTCTGAATATGTGCCATGCTTTTAAAGCTCGTTATTAAAAGGTAAACAATAGTGTTGGTATTTAATTGAGAATCCCTTTTAAATTGCAATTCAGTTCACATGAATTAGAATTTAACTATTGTGAAACACAATGCAGAATTGAAAAAAATATTTCTGAAATTAAAATAATTTAAAGGTTTCATTCATATTCAGAAAAGTTGACTAAATGCTTGTTCAATGCTTATTAAGTATGAATTAAAATATTAACATTAAGAAAAACATTAGATTATATATAATAGTTATTTTAATCATTTAATATTATAGACCATAAAAGTTTAATAGAACACTTAATTTCCCAGAATACTTTAAATATACTTCTGAAAATGAATTCAGACAACATAAAACAACCTTAAAGGTTTTGCATATAAAGCACCTTTTTAACATAATAGAATCAGCTGTTTGCTGTGTGAAGATATAGAAATTTTAGCCTTAGCAGAGAGTGAAGTAAGAACCCCTCTGTTTGTGTTGTAATCCGACATTTTCTGTTCAGTTTTCCAGCAGTCCTGATGGCAGAGGCGTGTTTGTTATTGTATGTGAGCCCCTCCCTTTGAAACAGTTGGCCCGCCCCTAATTTATGAAGAGACTGAGCGAGTGACCTCCCACACCGCTCTTTAAAGGGACAGCTCACCCAAAAAAAAAAAATTATATCATTAATTACTCAATCTCATGCCGTTTCAAACCCGTAAGGCCTTTGTTCATCTTTGGAACACAAATTAAGATATTTTTGATGAAATCCGAGAGCTTTCTGACCCTCCATAGACAGCAAAGCAATTACCATGTTAAGGTAGTAAGGACATCGTTAATATAGTCAATGTGACATTTGGGATTCAACCTTAATTTTATGAAGCTAGAAGAATACTATTTGTGCTCAAAGAAAACAAAAATAATGACTTTATTCAACAATTTCTTCTCTTCCGTGTCTCGTTATATTATTTCGTTATATATATTGTTTTCTTGATGTGTTGCATAAGGGGCGGAGGTGTCGCCAAAGTGCACATTTGCTCCCGTGCAACATCTAGTGGTTTTTTTTTTCCTCAAAATGCACAGCTCGCATAGAAATTATTTTAATCAAGCGGACTTCTGTTTGTAAACACCACAAATTCATGTGATCAAATTTAGGCTGTTGCGGAATCTCTGAAAGGAAATCTATTGCTCTCATTTAACATTTCTGATTGTGTAGATTTCTTTTAAAAAACTGTATTTCATTCAAACAATGGTAAATGTGATTGCACTTTTAAAAGAAACCTTTAAAATGCCATTCAAATTCAATCAATGCTTGTAGGCGTGGCCAAATCAATTCACACTCATTAATTAAATTCAGAATTTTGCCCAACCCTTGTAAATTAGCTTATTATGGCTAAGACAGTCTGTTTGCAATTAATGTTGTATCTATTTATCTGTGTTGAAGTAATGGTCATTGTAGGTCTGTCACAGTTGCCTCAGGCAGTGTTCAGCAGGGCTGTTTATTTGCATTTGTGTGTGTTTATGAGTGTGTCTGG
Source organism: Barbus barbus (assembly GCF_936440315.1). Classification (NCBI taxonomy): domain Eukaryota; kingdom Metazoa; phylum Chordata; class Actinopteri; order Cypriniformes; family Cyprinidae; genus Barbus; species Barbus barbus. Next base: position 11,578,851 of record NC_136758.1, read on the forward strand.
ACCCTTCAAAAGCCTGACAGCTGCTGGGGGTTGGTTTCAAATCCAGCTTCTCTCCAGAGCAAAGTGAAAAACCAATGAACTACTTGAATATATGTTGGGGTTGGCAAGTATTTTCTGTTGTTTTCTGGTTCAGCAGTGTTCTTTGATTTACACACCCAGAGGTTCTTTATGAACAAAGACCTAATTTCAAATAAATTCAATAATATCCTAATGGCAGACAGTAAAGCACAGACTCTAATAGACAATAAAAGTTTTTTTTCAATGGTCAAACAGTAAGTGCATATACTATAGAGTTTTGAAGAAGTCTGTTGAGATTGCTTGATAATCATCTTCAGATACACTCTTCAGGAATGATTCATTTAATTCATTCAATGCTCTCAAAGAGCTAATATAGCAACATAAAATGACCCAAAGAAGCACTCAAGTGAACAGTTTTATGCATAAATAGTATCTTTAACTAAATTTCTTGAAAAGAAGGCAGGAATATATGCTGTAGTATCCCTCTGAACTGTAGACAGTGTAAACTGGTGGTAAGGACTATAAGGCGGCAAGGCTATATTTAATTATTAGCAATTTTAAGCTTTGCACTCTGGGAGTTATCTCATCATATCAACATAAAGAGGGATGCATTTTCATATAATCTTTTGGGATGTGGTAACCCACAGTACTAGTTATAGCTGCGTAGTGGTGTGGTGTTTTTAATAGTTTAGCCATGAAAATTGCAGTGGGCTTTAAACCGCCACAAGAGAGTAATTAAAATTGCCTCAATGTCTAAAATTAATATTAAAATAGAGTGTAGTGGGCAGCTATTAACTGGATGTATTCATGGATATCGGTTTACATCAGCATTCACTGGATAACAAATGGATGATTTACCATTCAGAAGTTTGGGTTTGGTAGGATTTTTTATTTATCAATATTTTTGAAAGAAGTCTCTTATGCTCACCAAGGCTGTATTTATTTGATCAAAAATACAGTAAAACTTGTAAACTTGTACAAAAATTGTAATATATTTTAAAATCTAATTTATTATTGTAATGGCAAAGCTGAATTTTCAGCAGCCATTACTCCAGTTTTCAGTGTCACATGATCCTTCAGAAATTATTCTAATATGCTTATTTTGTACTTCTTATTATTATCAATTGATACTTTTTTCAGCATTTTTTGAAAGTTTAAAAGAACAGCTTTTATTTAAAATGCTTGAAGTGTTTTGTTACAATGTAAGTTTTACTGTCACTTTTGATCAATGTAATCCTTGCTGAATAAAAGTTTAAAAAAGGAAAAAAATAGTACTGTTCCCAAATGTTGAACATTAGTGCATATAACCACTGGATTGTTAAGTTATATAGAATGTGAAATGAATTTTGTCAGAGATTGACATGCCACGTTGCTCAAGCACCCAGAGCAATATTGAAAGCGGCAATATTGAAAGGCCCTGTCCCAAATGCTGCACTAGGTGTGGACTTGCAGTCCCATGGTCTTTCTTTGCACACATCTGTGGAGTCCACAGGACAGTAGGGTGTCCCATTTGACATTTTAGTTTTCATAAGAGAGCTCATGAGTCTCTATGCACTCTTAATGCAATCCCTCAGTGTTGCATACATTACAGTGGACTCTTACCCAAGAGTCAATGCAGCAAAGACAAGGCTGAGGGTACCAGTTGGGACAGAGCAACAGAGCCAGAGTGTGTAAATCAAGCTCCAAGTGGTTTACTTCTTGTTTCTCTCTGCACATTAATCTAGGACGATGTTTTAACACTGAAAACATACATACTTCACCTTTGAATAAATGAATGGCAGGCTAATAATTTTCCCTCTCTCTTCCTTTGGTCTTCAATGTTAATTCAGGTGATTGGTTAATAGGCTTGCTGCCATTACGCTCGTACCCTTTGTTCGGTTACAAAATTGCACCCAGATGGATGAGCAGCAGCTGGATAGTTTATGGTGGAAAGAAGCTAAAGGTGTAGAGTTCCCCTTGCTCCCTCTACTGCAGATGTGGACTCTGTTACCAACTGATTTATTTGAGCTTGACATCTGGTGCATTAGCATAGGGTTAATACAGTCCCGTTAAAGAAGAGGAACACATTCCCCTGTGGCCTGCAGAGCACATCTACAATGCAAACACCAAATCTGGATGGGATTCTTCTGGTTTTAATACAGTGCTGAGAGGAGTAGTCCAATGTAGTGATGGACGTTTGGAGTACACTTTAGAAAAGTTGGTGATACATGGAGGATTGTGAGACATTGTCGGTCTCTCTGTCTGTGTCTTTGTTAAGCTGTATTCACACAGGAATAGTTTTCCCTAAGGAGATCAGGTATATTTGTTTCACAGATGTTTTTTTTTTCCTCACACAACCTCTAAAAAAGTACATAGCAAATTACCTAGCTTTCTTTGGCTAATTTAGGGGACACCTGAGAATCTGAATTCCACCTGGATAGAAATTTCTGTGATTGTGCTTCTGAGTTTATTTTCCATTGCGCTTCTCTGAAGCAAACTTTTATATTATTAACTTGCAGAGTAAAATAGCATTGGTTTTGGTGGCACATAATAAAGGCTTTTAAATAAAATTTTTAAAAAATCTAAATTTTGCTCTTTTTAACTTTCTATTCATCAAAGAATTTGTATTATTATTTAAAAATGTAAAAAAAAAAAAAAATTAAGCAGCACAGCTGTCTGGGACTGGGATAATAAGAAATGCTTCTTAAAATGACTGAAGGATAATGTGGAGTAATAGCTGATGAAAATTCAGCTTTGTGATCATAGACTAAATTAAATTTTAAAGTGTATTTAAATAGAAAACAGTTTTTAGTATTAGCCACCTGTTGTCCCTTTAGTATTATCCCTCTACTGTTTTTAGTAAAACGGTATTTTAAATTAAAATAATATTTCACAATTTTACTTTTCTGTATTTTTGATAAATAAATGCAACCTTTGGTTAGCATAAGAAACTTTCAAAAAAAAAGTTAACACTTAAATGATAGTGTATATTCTGGTATCCCATCAAACGTCAAAAACTTATTATAACCGCTCAGAACGGGCACTGTAGGAACGCCATCAGGTATGAACCTCTCCTTAATTATACATTGTTAAAATTACGCCACATTTATAAACCCTAATAATTTCAGTGGGTTTCACAGAGTGTGCATGACCTTCCAGACAAACTACGTAGATCCAAATATGTACATGGCATCGCAGGTGTCCTGTGTTAATAACGTAACTCAAATGAAGTTTAGAAAACTAATCCCATCCAAATAGTGTTTTTCATTCTCTCTTGCACTCTACTGCTGTGCTTTTAAAGGTTTTCAAGCTCCCCATGTCTCTCTGGCTGTCTTGTCACTGGTTGGCATGATCATACAGTCGCCTCACCAGGAGGGTGCTTTGTTTCTTTCCTGTGTATTTCCCAGGCTGAGTACAGGCAGAGCGGCACTGTGCCGTTTAAATGGGAGCAGCGAACCCCCGTCCGTGCTTATCTGCTCTCTCGCAGCAGCGCGGTGGCAGGGAGCTGCTGGCTCATTAGAGCAGCAGGCAGCATATCCCACACTGCCTGCGCAGCTCTCACTCATGTGTCATCAATGCCAAGGGCCCGCAGCCGCCATAGCCAAAGAGCTGAGACGAGATTGTGGGTGACGTAATGTCAACAGCTTTTGTTGCTCGAAAAAAAAAATGGCCAAGAAATGGATGGACTTGTGTTGAGCAAGTTTTTGATTTCATTAAGAATGACTGATGTGGATGTCTTCATTCTTATCTTTCTTGAATGTTTCATGCAGTGTCTAAAATGTATTTTGTCGCTGTTTCTTACTAGGCAAATTTTCTATTTTATAAAATTCTATTCATTATAACTTTTGTTTGTGATTTAAAAAACATGTGAAAAAAAGTCTATAAAAAGGTCTACGAAAAGTCAGAATATAATGATGGGCCCTTTTGACTTTTAGAATTTTTAATTTCGTTTTTAATCATTAGGATTAAATATACAGTGCAACAATTATAGTTTTGATATTAATCAGGTTTATTTAAATTAATGGCTGTTTGCTCGAGACATATGTATGAAAACCCATCATGCTGTGGTAATTCATAATTCATGCATAACTAAATTAAAAGATACTAAGTCATAATTATGAGATAAAGTCAAAGCTTTCACTTAAAAAGTTGAAATTATGAGATAAAAAGTCATAATAAAAAGTTATGACATTTTATATCATAATTTCAACTTGAAATGATGAAAAAACTATTTTCAAATTTGCCAAAAATCCCCAATCATGACTTTCTATTTCATAATTGAAATTTGTATCGTACTTATGACTTTGTATTTCCTACTTTTAAATTTTAACTCATAATTGACTTTAAATTATGATTTTCCGACCAAAACTTTTTTTCTTATGGGCTTCCATACATAAGGCACAATATATTCAAATGGGCTTCCATATATACTTCCAAAAAAACTAAAAGTTGGAACATTGCAACAGAACATGATATTATAGTTTGTTCCTAGCATGTGTAATTCTCTCAGAGTATACAAATGGCCTGGATCAGTGCAGCTTTCATCTTATAATAATACAGTGCAAGCATAAATACTAACACTCAATACTATAGATTGATTCACTACATAGCCCACTAACTCTTATTGTCACTTAGGGAATACACACAGAATCACAATTTCACTGTGGAGGGACAAAACAACCACAAAATCGAAGTAAAACCCTAATAATGCCGGTCTCACACATGTCCAATTAGCTATATGGCTTCTGTCTGTTTTGTTTGTCAATGTGTGGTTAAAATAATGTTTTGTAATCTGATTGAATTCTCTGCTGGCCTAAAGAACATTCCAATTATCGCCGCTGCTTTTACACAGTTGTTTTAATGCATTAGCTCTGGTCCAGATTGAAGGACGCCTTAGACTGATGGATGGATTTGACCAGGCCCCTCCAGTTACTTCAGTTTGAGAAATGGCACTAGCCTGGCTGTGTGAGTATCTGTGTTTTTGTTTGTCTGTGTGCTCTGTACACCCTATAGGCTGTGAGGTCCTGGGAGTAGGAGCAGATGTGGACAGCATGAAGGTGGATACAAGGCCATTTGGGCCTTGGGCCTGCTGGGTGGACGTGGTCCAGAATGACAGTGACTGTGGCTCTTCTAACCCAAACACAGCAGATTAGAAGCTGATGAGAGAGAGAAGGCTGTGGATGGGAGCCAACGGCTTGTCTCATCTCCTCAACTGTTAGAAAAGGGATTGATGGTTAGCAGGGTAATCTCTCTGTGTGTGGATGCTCCAGATAGCTGCCTCAGCTAAACACAGAAAGAGGAGAATGTACAGCCAAAGCCAGAAAAAAACATAATGAGATCCTTCAGATGCTGGAGCCAAATTTGACTTAGTAGGAGAAACAGTGACAAATATAGCTCCCAATTAAACTTTTTGTTGTTTACACATTGTTACAAAAATTTGTTTCACTTTTTTATGATATATATTATATAGATATTATATATTTTGGATGACTCATTTTTGGTGATCGTTTATGTTCAAATGTTTTTAGCTCAGTATTATGCATGTACAGTACCATCCATGTAATTTATATGCATGAATAATACAGTGCACAGCATAAATGAGTACACCCCCTCTAAAACTTAACAAATTCAGCAATTACTCTTTACTTAGATGACATGTTAGGTTTTCTTATATTTTCTTATCAAAGTGATAAAATGTGTTGCAAAAATGAGTACACCCTCCTGAAAGTTACTTAAAAAAAAAAAAAAAATGTGTATAGATTTAAGGCTATTTTTGATCAACAGGTAAGTGTATTGAACCAAAACTTTTAAAGACAAGCAATTTCCTGACAATTAAAAGTGTTATATAGCCCATTGAATCATACTCAGACTTAATGCTGGCAGCAGTGGAACCACTTGGGAGAGAACTGCCTGTTGACTTATTTCTAAGTGTGAAAATATAGCAGAAGTAGCACCGACATTCAAAAACAATGGACTTGTAACAAGGCTCCTGAAATAATCAGGTCTTCACTTTACGTTTTTATTTAGTGATGAGTGAATTTTTGCTAGAAAAAGAGCAGGAGAAATAACATGCAAGTGTCCCAGAGCCGGCAAAAGCTATGAAAAAAGTGACACTTTATCTCAGAGTATGATGCAGCCTGCAGAAGTGACATGCATGGTTGTTGTCACCACTAGAATTACCTACTGTAGCCAAAGCAAAATAAACTCATTTAACCTCTTCCAAGGCCCATATTTACAAAACTTCTGGGAGTCCATACTCTGGTCTCAAGGGACCAAGTCAATCATTTTGGATCCAAAAGCATCCAAAATGTTCTGATGTTGCTAGAGGAGGAGTACAGTGAGAAGTGCTTGGCACCCACAGTGACGTTCAGTGGCAGTAAAGCTCTTCTATACGGATGAATGAGAGCTGAAGGTGTGAGGGAGTTGTGCTGTCAATGCTGTCATGAATTCACACACTGTTGTGTGATGGAAAACAAAAACTTGAAACAGAAGATGCTACCCTCCCCTCATTCCCTGCATTATTGGGCTTTTTTCAGCATGACAATGAATATATTCATTCTCCCAAGGTGAAAATCTTCCAATGGACATTTCTTTCACTCAATCTTAACACTCTTGAGCAGCTGTGGGGGATTCTGTAGAATCGAGCTGAGCAAAACTCCCCATTAAAGACCAGAGCATTCAAGGAGGTCGTCCTCCAGGATTTAAACAGGACAGATGTGAAAATTTGTCATAAACTTGTACACTCAGTGCCAAGAAGGGTCAGAGCAGTATACTTAAAGTTCTGGAGGAAATACTAAGCACTAGAATATTATACATTTGCTGAAGTAAATCTAGTGTGTACTCATTTCTGCAATCTTTCATTTAAACAAAATTGGCTAATTTACTTATCAAACAGAAAATACTGGCATATATTTTGTTGTTTTTATTCAGAGGAAAAATATAAAAGAGGGGTGTACTCATTTATGCTGTTTCACAGTGTTATTGTTGCTCCTTGTTTAATAATTCTGTATGCATTTTGAGAAGTCATGATTAGTCGAAATTGTCAAAAGCAATTAACATGTCTTAAAGGAAAACGCCACCGTTTTTCCATACTCCAATATGTTCTTCCCTTAACTTAGACGAGTTGATACGTACCTCTCCCTTCTCAGTGTGTGCACTCAATCGCTCTAGCGCGCGGCGCCACTATGCTAGCGTTTAGCTTTATTCATTCCTTAGGATCCAAACAGGGATGAATTTAGAAGCTACCAAACACAATATCATCACTCTTTGTATTGACAGAAGTTAGAGGGGGAGGGGGAGTTTTCAGGAGTGATGATATTACTGCGCCGAGGTCGAAGTACAGCGAAGTGCTCTTCCGCCATACATTATAGTCATAATTTTTATCTGATTAGAAAATCGCCACGTTTTATTTTGTGTCACCATACTTACTCGTGTACCTACTCATATGCATTACATAGGGAAAACATGGAAGTATTTGGTAGCTTCTAAATTCATCCCTGTTTGGATCCTAAGGAATAAATGGTGCTATGCTAAACGCTAGCATAGGGCGCCGCACGCTAGAGACGGGAGAGATACATATCAACTCATCTAAGTTGAGGGAAGAACATATTGGAGTATGGAGAAACGGTGGCGTTTTCCTTTAATTCTGACTTTTATTTTCATAATTTGTTAACATTTCATCTCAAAATTTAATATTTTATCTAAATTATGCATCAGCATATTCTAATTCTAACTTTTATTTCATAATTATGAATTTACATGTTTTATTATGTTTTATTATGCATGTTTTCTTCAGTAAAATAGTTTATCCTGCATTCAGCTCCTCGTGTTTTTGACTTTACCATCGTCACAATGGCGTAATATAGACCTATACATTTCTGTGATATTAAGTTACTCATACTATGACTCATACTATGAATAATAATATATATGACCCCTGCAGGGTCGTATAGAATGACTGGAAAGTGGAGGTAGGGAGAGAGAGAGGAAGAACTGGGATATTAATAACCAAACCAGCATCAACATGAGCAGCGCTGTTACAATGTCATGGGTACATATGCTAACTGCTGCACCACAGCTTCAACAACAATTAACCACTATGCATGTGCAAAGAGGAGAAACACAATCATTTATGTTTTAAAAGCTGCAAATAGCGTGATCTAATCGTATAATAAAAGAGTTTCTCTAAACCATTGTGAACTTTTTTGGTAAAGTCACATGCAAATTCAATTGATATAATAAATGCAGGAAGATGCAGCGTGATCAGAATCTGCTTACATGACTTTAAAGAGATCATTAACTGCCTTCCATTATTTTGTTCTATCAGGGGCTTTTCAAGGCAAGGGCACTTGAAGATGATCTTCATTCCCTTGATAGGCAGCAGATGGAGCGCTCCAAGGTGGCTCCTCCCCTCTTTCAAAGGGTCATCTGATCCATTTGCAATATGAACAGTACTTTTCCAGGAACCTCCAGAAGTCTCCATGGGAAATGTTGAAAGGAGATGCCCTTGGCATGTGTGTAACCACAGTTTTGATACCTTAATTGTTAATTGGCTGATCTAAATCACACTCGCATCAGTGGCTCTCTAGTTGTTTGGAAAGTATCCACATTATGAAAGCCAGCAGATATGGGGTTTCATTTATATGCATTCATAACAACTCCAGATACAACATGCCCAGGCATCATGGCACCAGCTCCTGTGTTTTGAGCCACACCGAGATCCATGGACATATAGACCCATGGAAATATGGATTGATGGATGACTATAATCATAACTCCATCTGAAGCACTTTGCTGAGCAGTTTAAGATTTGTACAAGCTGTTAGACAAGTCACCATCATGTTAACTAAAATTCTATCAAACTATTAATAGCTTGACAGATTGTCTTACTACTTTCAGGTTTTCTGACTATAGCTACACCATATGGGCCCCATAATAGACAAGGAGAAATATGTGTGAAAAAATCATTTACACTGTGTAATAGTTATTCTTATAATTCTTTATACCATTCAAAAGTGGGTGTTTTATGTTTTTTTTAGATTCGTTTTTTTTTTTTTTTTGTCATCAAGCTGCATTTATTTGATCAAAAATACAGTAAAACATGATGTGACAATGTTACATTTTATTAAGTTTTAAAACAACCATTTTCTATTTGAATATATTTTAAAATGTAATTTATTCCTGTGATGTAAAACGTCTCGGTTACTGATGTAACCCTCGTTCCCTGAAGGAGGGAACGGGAGACGTAACGTCGACGTGACGACGTAATTGGGATCACTTCAGAGAGCCCTATCAACTTCGAGTATCTACAGAACAAGCCAATGAACGTTGGCGTGCGTGAACGCATCACGCGCCCCCGCCCCGCGGGTATAAACAGGAAGTGGGCGCACGCACACATTGTTTTTCGCTGAGGAGCCGAGATTTGTGACGGCCATGCAGCGATGGTCAGCAACAGTGGCGACGGGACGTTACGTCTCCCGTTCCCTCCTTCAGGGAACGAGGGTTACATCAGTAACCGAGACGTTCCCTTTCAGTCGCTCACGTTCGACGTAACGTCGACGTGACGACGTAATTGGGATCCCATGGAAAACGCCACGGTTGCTGCCACATCCAGCGCCCTACGCAGGACTCTCAGCCCCCCAACTGCTGGGGCGGAAGACCTGCGTAGAGGGGGTTCAACTGCTGTTCCATTACACCCCACACAGTGAACTCTTAATAACACTGGGAAAGCGTCCCTTCCCAGGGGAAAGGACGCTGCGGAGCCACATCCTGCCCGAAGGGAGGTAACATGTGGAGAATACACATATGGACTGGCCGAGGGGGCAGTGCAACATATGGAATGTCACTGGGGTGGCTCCACCCGAAGGGGGAGACACACAAGGGAAGACACGGGCTCACCACAGGGAGCTGGTCGTGGAAGAATACACATATGGGATCGCCGCAGGGAACGCACATATGGAACCCAGCCTAGCACAAGTTACACAAGCATACGAGCACTAGGCCTGGCGTCGGACGCTCCGCAACGTCCGACTGCCGAGGGGGTGCGGAGGAACTCACAGGGTTCGCCAAGTGGGGAACTCGACTGGAGTAAAAAGCGCACGTATCCGTTCCTAGGAAGGGAGTGGCGCAGCAAGCCGACACTAAGCGGGAGCTTCGGTGTTACCAGCTAGAAGAAGCGAGCACACAGGAAGACCCGCTCAACACGTAAGCTATAAAACCTAGCGAACGTGTTAGGTGTCGCCCAGCCCGCAGCTCTACAGATGTCTGTCAGCGAGGCGCCGTGTGCCAGCGCCCAGGAAGAAGCGACACCCCTAGCGGAGTGGGCTTTCAACCCAGGCGGGCAGGGCACGCCTTGGACTTCGTAAGCCAAGGCGATGGCATCCACTATCCAGTGGGCCATCCTCTGCTTGGAGACAGCCTTCCCCTTCTGCTGGCCTCCGTAACAGATGAAGAGCTGATCTGAGGTCCTGAGGCTTTGCGTTCTTTCCACGTACAGACGCAGAGCGCGAACGGGAAAGAGAAAAGCCAGGGCTGGGTCTGCCTCCTCCGAAGGCAGCGCTTGCAGGTTCACTACCTGGTCCCGGAAGGGAGTGGTGGGAACCTTGGGCACGTATCCGGGCCGGGGTCTCAGGATGACGTGAGAGTTATCCGGCCGAATTCTAGGCACGATTCGTCGACCAAAAATGCATGCAGGTCCCCTACCCTCTTGATAGAGGCCAATGCAACCAGGAGTACTGTCTTACAGGACAGAATTTTTAACTCAGCTGACTGCAGAGGCTCAAGGGGTGGTCTCTGAAGTGCCGAAAGGACCAGAGACAAATCCCAAGAGGGTATAGAGAGTGGGCGAGGAGGATTCAGTCTCCTCGCTCCCCTCAGGAACCTGACGATCAGGTCGTGCTTCCCAAAAGACTTACCATCAACCGCATCGTGATGTGCAGCAATAGCGGCAACATACACTTTAAGGGTGGAGGGAGACAGCCTTCGCTCCAGCCCATCTTGCAGGAAGGAAAGCACAGCTCTGATCGAGCAAGATCGGGGGTTCTCCTCGTGAGAGGAGCACCAGTCAACGAACAGGTTCCACTTCAACGCATAGAGGCGCCTCGTAGAGGGGGCTCTAGCGGAAGTGATGGTGTCAACTACCGCAGGGGGTAGGTCACCTAGAACCTCCGCGTCCCGTCCAGGGGCCAGACATGGAGTTTCCAGAGGTCTGGGCGCGGGTGCAGGGTGCCCCGTCTCTGAGAGAGCATCTCAGAGGAATGGGCCAGGGAGGGGCTGTCGCGAGGAGCACTAGTTCCGGGAACCAGGTCCGGTTGGGCCAATACGGCACAACTAGCAAGACCTGCTCCTCGTCCTCCCTGACTTCGCACAAGGCCTGTGCAAGAAGGCTCACTGGGGGGAACGCATACTTGCGTAGGCCCCGGGGCCAGCTGTGTGCCAGAGCATCCGTGCCGAGGGTCCCCTCGGTCAGAGAATAGAACAACTGGCAATGAGACGTGTCCGGGGTGGCAAACAGATCTACCTGTGCGGTCCCGAAGCGCCTGAACATCAGCTGGACCACCTGGGGATGGAGTCGCCATTCTCCCGGTAGCACCTGCTGCCGTGAGAGCTCGTCGGCTGCACGGTTGAGCAGGCCTGGAATAAAAACGGCACGAAGCGACCTCAGATGCTTCTGACTCCAGAGGAGGAGATGGCGGGCGAGTTGTGACATGCGGCGGGAGCGTAGACCACCTTGGCGGTTGATGTACGCAACGGTCGCAGTGCTGTCCAAACGGACTAGTACGTGCTTGCCTAGTAGCAGCGGTTGAAGCGGCTCAGCGCAAGACATACTGCTAACAACTCGAGGCAGTTGATGTGCCAATGCAGTTGAGGTCCCGTCCACAGACCTGAAGCTGCATGCCCGTCGAACGTGGCCCCCCAGCCGGTGGCAGAGGCATCCGTGGAGACCACAGAGTGCCTGGACACTTGTTCCAGGGGAACCTACCCGCAGGAACGAAGGGTCCGACCACAAGCTGAGAGTTTGGCGACAGTGCGGAGTCACTTGAACCCGGCACGAGCCGCTCTGCCACGCCCACCTCGGGACTCGATCGTGGAGCCAGTGTTGGAGCGGCCTATGAAGCAATCCGAGCGGCGTAACCGCGGCTACAGATGCCATATGCCCCAGGAGCCTCTGAAAGAGTTTCAGTGGTGCCGCTGTTCTGCGTCTGAGCGTGCTCACGCAGCTCAACACTGACTGGACACGGGCCTCGGTGAGGCGCACTGTCATGTTGACCGAGTCCAACTCCATACCGAGAAAGAGAACCTCTGCCCGGGGGTGAGTTTGCTCTTTTCCCAGTTGACCCGAAGCCCTAGGTGGCTGAGGTGGCTAAGCACCATGTCCCTGTTATCGCACAACTGCTCTCTCGACTGGGCTAGAATAAGCCAGTCGTCGAGGTAGTTGAGAATGCGAACACCCCACTCGCACATGGGAGCAATGGCCGCCTCCGCGACTTTCGTGAAGACGCGGGGCGACAGGGCCAGCCCGAAGGGGGGGTCGATCGCTACAACCAATCCTGGGGACGGATGCATTTGAAAATGCGTTTCTGCGTAAGCATCTTGAACGGTAGCCTGTGAAGGGACCGGTTCAGGACGCGCAGGTCCAAGATTGGCCGTAACCCACCACCTTTCTTGGGTACAATGAAGTACGGGCTGTAGAAGCCGGTCTTCATATCGGCTGGAGGGACCGGCTCGATCGCGTCCTTCGCCAGTAGGACTGCGATCTCTGCCCTGAGCACAGGGGCACTGTCTGCCAGAACACGGGTGAACAGAATGCCCCTGAAAGCAGGGGGGCGCCGGGCGAACTGAACGCATAGCCGAGTCTGATGGTACGGATGAGCCAGCGAGACGGGCTGGGAAGCGCTAACCACACTCCCAGAGACCGAGCAAGCGGGACCAAGGGCACCACAGACGTACCCGGGGTGGGGCAGCGCGGCGGAATGCAGGGACCCGACTCGGACGGCACAGCGGCCCGAAGTGGGGTCTGAGTGTGTGGTGCAGCACATACCTGTTTCCGTCGAAGGGCAGAGAGAGTGTGCGGAGGTGTCAGTGCATCCAGGACACAGCCACTGCTGCCCGCTGGCGATGGAAGAGGGGCTCGGGAGTGACAAGGCATGGTGGCATCGTTGACTGCCAAGCGCGCCCTCTTGGGGCCCAGAGGTTTCAGAAATTGCTCTTTCTTTGAAAATGTGGGTACCAACAACAAAAGGAAAAGGAAACAAAAGATTCTCCACCCGGCCCTCCACCGGGGGAAGGAGTGGCGCCTTCGCCATCTCCTGAAGAGCAACTTGATCCACCTCTGGGCCGCCCGTCTCAGGGTCATTTGCACCGTCGCTTGCCTCCTGGTTTGGCAGCGGCCTGGACGGGCGGGGTCGGCTTCCTACGGCTTGCTCCGCGCTGAGGCCTGGATGGTTGCTGCTGCTGGGGCTTAGCGGGAGCGGAGGACGCCGCAGAAGGCCGACCTCGGCGACAAGTAGACAGAGGATCTGCGGCCTGGGGCAGGATGTGCCGGATGGCCTCCGTCTGCTTCTGTGCGGCCGAGAACTGCTGGGCAAAGCTCTCGACCGCGTCGCCGAACAACCCAACCTGGGAAAGAGGGGCATCCAGGAACCGATATTTATCGGCGTCCCTCATATCCGCCAGGTTGAGCCAAAGGTGGCGCTCCTGGACCACCAAGGTGGACATCGCCTGACCGACTGAACGTGCAGTTTCCTTCGTCGCCCGGAGGGCGAGGTCGGTTGCCACACGGAGCTCCCGAAGGAGCTCTGGGTCAGGACCACCCTCGTTCATGTCCATGAGCGCCTGGGCCTGGTGGACCTGCAAGAGTGCCATGGCATGGAGGGCGGAAGCAGCCTGTCCACAGGCCTTGTAAGCCCTCGCCGTTAGACCGGACGAGAATCTACAGGCCCTGGACGGGAAGCGCGGATTACCCCGCCAAGAGGAAGCGGACGCCGGACACAGTTGCATCGCGACGGCCCGCTCCACTGGAGGGATATCCACGTACCCCTCAGCTGCCCCGCCGTCGAGGGTGGCGAGGGGGGAGGAGCCACTAGAACGGCTTCGGGCACTATACGGTGCCTTCCACGTCCTAGAAAGCTCCTTATGCACCTCCGGAAAGAAAGGTACCGGGGCGGCGCACTGAGAACCAGCACAGCCCGCCCCGAGAAACCAATCGTCCAACCGAGAAGGTTCGGGACGTGGTGGAGGGTTCCACACAAGCCCAACCTTCTCGGCGGCCCGGGAAGCATAGCCGCCCATTCTGGATCCGGCTCGGACGTGTAAGGTTAATTACATATAATATTAATACGTAATTTAAACAAATAGTTTAATTTAGCTCAAAGGGAATCATTTATGATTTTATAGGGATTCGAACAGAATCAGTGTTACGGCGATTCACTGAACGAGCCGTATAACAAACTCTGCACTGGATATTAAAATCCCAAATATAGTGAAAACACTATTAACTAGCACAGTAACGAAATCGACAGATTAAGGCATTAACTTGTGAGCAGAAAACACAAGATACTTCTCTTTTAAAATATAAATCAGTTTTATTTATATAAACCTAAGACATAAACTAATCTAACACATGAACACAAGCATTCACACATTCACACGTTGCAGAAAGAGAGAGAGTGAGGAAAGGATGAGTTTAAGAGAATGGAAATGTGAAATCCCAAGTTCACAGCAATATGTAATATTGCATAGACCTGAACAACCATCAATCACTTATTTAACCCTCGCTTTGAGTTTCTCAATGAGGCTAAAATTTACATTAAAGTCACCAATTCAGTATTTGGAGGCATTGCTTGCTTGCCTGTGTTACGGGGTTTCCTTTGTGTCGTCGTTGCAGACAGGGGGTTCCCCGAAGTGTCTGATTGGCTGGAGGTTCAGTAGTCTTTGAAGTGATGTCTCTTGGGCGTTGGCTGAGGATGCAGAGTTCTTTCTGGTTGAAGTTTGAAACGGGTCGGAGCTAGACTTTGTAGCAAACTTACATTAGAACACGAAACTCCACGGAAAGAAAAGAAACTAAAGTAAAATAATAAAATAAAATGATGTAATGAGACTAAGTTGTTTTCTTTCTCATTATGGCACGTGGGCCAGGGCACGCTCAAAGAGCAGCACGCACGCGGTGAGAGGGACGAGAGTTGGAGAGAGTAAAAGGCAAGAGAGAGAATGGAGGATGTCCTGAGGTTTTAAACTCAGCTTCTGGACCGTCCTATCTGGACGTATTGACCAATTAGGTATTGTCCTTGCTTAGCTAGGGTGTGTTCTTCACATCATAAATCAGCCTGTTATCAGTCACATGGTCCGAATTTTAGAGGCTTTGGGAAAATATACCTTTTTGAACATGATTTCATAATACGACTATGATGCATTTGACAAAGAATTGATTGGAAGAAACATTTCAAGCATGAATTCTCAAACTCATAGATACTAAACATGCAATAGGTCTCTTTAAGGCTCGAGCCATTCAATACTCATTAAAAGCAAGACATATTGAGTTATTAAAACAAGGATATTCAAATGGGTTACATACACAATATGCAGTTATGCATAGAAATTATTAGTTTCATTAAAATTGAAAATGAAAGTCTTTATGTGGTTCTATGGAGAACGAGGCATGTTCTTTAGAGAAGGAATGTTGGTTTGGAAGGTCTTTTATGTGTGGAGACACGCCCGAAAGAGTCTGTAGCTAATGATTTTCTATCACAGGTTTACGTGTGAACATCAGTCTTGATTACTTGCAACCAATTTGACAGTCTCCTTCTTGAATTGGAATTATCAATAAGTGTTTCTTTTTCCCTCAGTGTTGTAAGTTGTTTGGTGAAAAAGGCTTGCTAGTTGGGAGTTGCTTGCCCCAAACTAGATTTATGACGTCCTGTTCCTTAAGGCCTCTCTGCATTCCAGCTCCTCAGGTTTCAATGTTCCAATGCATCTTAAAAATGGTCTGATTCAGTCTATGATATCCTACATCTCCCCCTTTCGATCGGCGAGGTGTTTAGGTGAAGACGTCGTCGAGCGCTGGAAACACAAAGGCAGAAGAAGCAGACAAGAACACAGCAAACAACAAGACAACACCTCCATAACAGTTACTGTATTGGTGCAGGTCCTCAGGTTATTTGAGGTACAGACGGTTATATTCAATTAGTCAGTATGGTTTAGTAAATTGAACAATTCAATTTGGAAATTGTTGTTCTAATTCGGTTGAATACTTTGATCCTTCGATCAAGTTTTGTGATTTAAATTTGTTTGTTCCTTCTAAGTTGTCTTAACTTATGAATGTTCACCTTTAGTTTCTGGTGGCATCATTTGTGGTAAAATGAATTGACCTATCGTGCATGGAGCTCTCTGGCTTCCATTCAGTTTAGAGTGGCTTGCGGATATTAGGTGTGACGAGTCAATCCTAATATCAGACCTTTGACCCTTGCAGGGTGTCTAGGTGTTTCACCTACTAAAGAAAGAGGGGAAGGAAAAGTATAGGTGAAAGAAGAACAAAACAAAAACAAAGCTGCTGTGGGTTTTCCTAGCGTGGTTTGCAACTTCTGTTGAGCTAGGATGTCATGTGCAGCTAGGGAGTAATGTACCTTAACTTAGTGTCAGGTGTTCTACCTATTGTGAGGATAGCTGCATGTTTCTTCACGGTGGTGTATGTAACATTGTCATGCTCCAATTTGTATATTCTTACTTGTGAGAAGAATATGTTTGTGGAATGTGTTATCAGTAGATGTGGTTACCTCTGGGTATAGGTAATGTTATGTGTGTTAGTGGTGTAGTGTAGGTGTGGTCAGATCTGTTTCAGTCTGTGTTGTCTTCCCCCTTTTCTGGTATGTCAGTGAAGACTGGCTCTCTGCATCCTTGGCGTGGATGAGGGCGTGTCCATGATCTAATGGGGGTCAGTCCAGCAAGGCAGGAAGTTCTTAAGCAGACAGTCAGAGGTAGTTTGGCATGGCTGTGTGAAGCTGGGGTGCAAACTTCGTCTCCTATGTTGCATTCCTCTTGTGCTGCCTTCTGGATGTGGCAGACTTTCTGACCTTCTGTGCTTTGGTGGTTGCTGTTGCACAGACGTGAATGTGGTTCTTGAAGTTTTAGTTCATTTAGCAGTTTGCTAGTGAGTGATGGGTGACTGAGGTGATGTTCTCTGGTACCTCAGTTTTCATCATTGGTTGGCCGTGAGAGACTTGTTCATTCTGGGTGGTTGTTGAACAGGTGCTTGTCATCTCTGATATGGTGTTGTACCATGTGATCACCGGCCTTCCGTTCTGTCGCTGGTCACAGCGAGCATGACTCAATTTTGTAGTCATCCGTGTTCAGCTTATCTTGAAGGAACTCTTTCAGTTGTTTCATGACTTGTTCCATGTCTTCTGATGGTAAGCTGTCTTGCTCTTGTGCATACTCAGCGCTGTGCATGTCTGAGTGGTGCTGAGGTGGGTTTTGTTGTTGCTTACCCACACGAGTCGCTCTTGGATGAGTCCGGCGATTACCTTTGGATGTCTGGTTAGGTTTCCAGTTGTTGTGGTTTCTTGAGAAGCGTGGCTGGTCCCATGGATTTTTCCAGCGGTTGGGCTGATAGCTGTCGTGGACATGGGGGTCACGTTCTCTGTGCTCTTGATGGAGGACTCTGGTGTTGTGATGCAACTGGGTGTCGTCCAGTGCAAAGCTTGAGTCTTTGTTGACAGAGTTCAAGAGAGTGGAGGTTGTGTTACCTTTCTTTGAGGCCATCTTCTGCTTGTTGTAGGCCTTCTGTGTTAGGTCACGCAACTGTTGGATGGTCATGGAGCCTGGACAGGCCATAACGCCTAGATGGTGGCTGACTCCAGGGTGCAGATTTCTTAGGAAGAGGCTTTTGAAGTTCACATCCTCTTCAAGGTCAGGTTCGTTGTGTGCACCGAAGTAGGCTTGTCGGAGTCGGTTGTAGTAAGCTTGTGGAGCCTCTTGTCGACCTTGTTTGGTTTCTAAGGCAGTTAAAAGTCCATGTTCAGATTCAGAGTCGGTAAACTCTTTAATCAGGACTTCACGAAGTAGCTGGTAGTCTGACTTCGTTCGACTGGGCTGTCGATCTAGAAAGTTTCGTACCTCGGAACTGGACGTGGCTCTAAGGAGGTACAACCTGTCTCTGTCAGTCACATGAGGTCTCATTTCCAGATAGAAGTCGATATCTTGAAGATGGGCCTGGATGGTGTGGCCCTCTGTGGAGTTCGGGTCGAACTTGCTGATGTTTTTAGACAGCTTGTCGAGGTCTTTGATGGTCATCCCATGTGCAGCTCCGAGGTCTGCTTGGATGGGAGGTTTACTTTCGTTGACAGGAAAGGGTTCTGTGGCGAAGGCAGGTGAGGTTTTGGGTTGTGGCTCTTCGCTTCTTTCGCTGTATACCAGTTCTTGGATGTGGGACTCTGCTCTGCTCAGCAGAGGTGAGGCTGAGAGCTGTTTCTCTCGTCTTGGCTCTTGTTTCTGCTCATCAGCATGTTTAAGTTCTTTTCTGACCATGTAGAGCTGATCGTTGGTATCGTCTAGTTGTTGGGTCAGAGTGTCTATTTCAGAACTGTACCTTTCAAGGTGGTCTTTCAAGGCACTGATTTCAGCATTCTTGTCGCTGATGTCATGCTTGGCTTTCTCTAGGAGCTGTTCAGCATACTGGAGTCTGTTTACCAGGTCTTTCTGGGCAGCCTTTGCATGTTGTTGGTCGAGCTGAGCTGCTGTCAGGGCTGCTTGGAGCTCCTTAACTTGTTCCGTTGTTTCCTGCTCCCTTTCGTTGGGTGCTTTGAGATGATCTTGAACTTTCACTTCCAGCTTGTCTATGCGGCGTTGAACACGTGTCAGCTCCTCTTGAAGGTGGGTGACGTGCTTGTCGCTCAGTTTCAGCTGGGTTGTGAAGGCATAGCTTAGAGAGCTTGAGATTTTGACTAGCTCCTCGTGGTTGTTGTTCTGGCTTGAATCTTGTGTCAGGAATCTTCTCAGGCTTAGGATTATTATTAAAAATAATAACAGTTCAAGGGTCTTGGGGGTGAGGCTGTCTGTCGTGCCTCTCAGCCAAGTGTTCCCATCTTCCCCTTGTGCAAAGGGGTTTGCAGTCTGCGGCATGTTGGCACGCTAGGGAGAAGAGAGACTGACACAGATCTGTGTGGAGTAAAAGCCTATGTGTAGGTGAGGCAACTAAGTGTTGTGTCAGTGATTTTGAACCACTAATGTAGTGTGGTGATGATGACTGTGTTGGTCGCAGTGTCTAGGTGGTAGACTAAAGATGTGAAGACTTCGTCACTCTAATGAGGAAGAGGGGAAAGAGAGAAACAGGTGAAAAGCAAATTCAATTAAAATAAACAATTCCCTTTTTTTTTTTAAATGAGAAATTATTTATTAATTTTTTTCTTTCAATTAAATGTTATCAAGAGGCAAACAATATTATTAAATCTCTGTTCTCGACAGATGAATATAATAATAATTCTGATATCTCTTTTTAGTCTGACAGGATTGACAACGTACACCTTACAGTTGGACCGCTCACCAGGGAGGCTGCGAAGGCAACGGTTGCTCAAAACTTCTCTATTAAAATTGATCTCAGTGTTGTATGAGATGTTAAAATTTTGATTGCGTTTTTAATGTAGGGAGGTTAGGAAGAACGATTACAATCAAATTCGTAAAGATGATTAGTCCTTTTGACAAGCTTGTGTATCTCATTCACTTAGAATTGATTGATGGTTCTTACAGGTCCCCACAAATGTGAAAAGTGAAGATGAAAGAAAGCAGGAGAGAACAGGAGAGAAGAGAAAGAGACAGTAAATGCTAGTCCACTAGCAAGCAGTTATGCCGACTACGAGTAGAGCGTTGTTTTCAGTTGCTACACAACTTAACAAAAATAAATTTTGGTGAAAGAGATTTGTCTCTTAAATTGATTTGAACTCGTAGTGACGGATAACAATGTCTCCTATTAATGCTCAGGTGAGACAAAGTAAAATTGAAATTAAATAAAGGAGAAAATCAGTAAATAAAAATAGAAAATAGTGGCTAAGTCTATAACCAAAACAGGAAGAATGAGGGAATAAAACGCAATAAAGTAATGAGTGAGTATAAGTCTGAATAGAATCTATTAATATGGGTAATAAATCAATTAGATAGAATAAGTTTACTTAAACGTTCCAAGTTCAAGACTTATTTGTATCTAAAATGATTAGGCCCAGAAGAGAATAATAGAAGTATTGATCATATGAAATGATCTGAGGGAAATTTGAATGATTCCAAATAAATTTAATGTTTTAATTAAATTTTTGAATTTGGCACAATTAATAATTGTGAACTAGTATTTCCCTTTCTAGTAAAATGCAAATAAGTGGTAAGAAGTGAGAATTTAGAGAAATAAGAAATAGAAAGACCAACAAGTCTATTAGTTGAGAGGTGTTTAAAGGGTTAAATCACTTTAGCTTTCCAAACACACACTGTATTAAACCACTGGAGGTTAATGCTAACTGCTAACCTTTGAGGCTAATCTTTAGCATAGACTTGTACCAGGTAAACAACCGTTTCGTTAGCTTAGCAACAGCATCGAGTTTGTTTACATCAGCATCGATGTGCTGCGCGTGCGCAGTACAAAGTTGCTCCGGAAGTAGGTTAAGACTTCCGTGTCACGATTGTAACTGTGGAAACCAAAACAAACGTTGCATTGCCAGTACAGTTAAGCATGTTACATGAAATGTCAGCGCATTTCAACACTGTACAAATAAACAACACCGCTTTTAGTTGTTCTGCGATGCGGCGCTTAAACTCTCAGTTCGTTCAGAGTTAAACTTATTAAAATAGCAGCTTGGTAACTTACTGCAGGGAAACAGTGCTGTATCAGAATATAACGCATAAACACAACAGGTTTTCTTCGCTGTTGGTTCAAAGTTAAACTTTACTTGATAAAGCTTTAGAAACTCCCATTAAAATCTCCCGGACACACGCAGTGTGGAGCGAGATTAACTTCACTCAGTGAACAGTTACACAAACATACGAGCGTTATTCTCTAATGTTTAACTGAGGGAGTCATAGATGATTTAACAATGGGACACGCACTGCTAATCAAACTATGAATAATAATGGCTCTGATAAATAGGATTGAGGAACACGCTCAAAACTATTCTTTATACACTGATTTATTTCCCGTTTAAATCACTGCAGTTTAGCTTCGTTCTGCTAACAGACTGAGATTCAGGAGAATAGCTACGGACTGACCTGGAACCCGCAGGACATCACTTCAACTATAAATAAAAGGCATTACAGAAAGAGAGGAACACGCTCAATTTCGACCTTATTGTACGATCTCAGATGTTAACTTTAAGTTCACTTACTGCAGTTCGAGAAGCTCTTTTGCTGTCTTCATTCATTCAAGCGGGGCGCGCGCAGCTGACGTCACTCACGCGCACGCGCACACACACACACACTATAGTCTCGTCTCTCATCCGCGGCAACAGAAAAAGATTAAATAACTCGGTTTATGCTCACAATTTAGATTAATCTGCCCACATATCTCCACCAATAAAAATGTAGGGGTTTATTACATATAATATTAATACGTAATTTAAACAAATAGTTTAATTTAGCTCAAAGGGAATCATTTATGATTTTATAGGGATTCGAACAGAATCAGTGTTACGGCGATTCACTGAACGAGCCGTATAACAAACTCTGCACTGGATATTAAAATCCCAAATATAGTGAAAACACTATTAACTAGCACAGTAACGAAATCGACAGATTAAGGCATTAACTTGTGAGCAGAAAACACAAGATACTTCTCTTTTAAAATATAAATCAGTTTTATTTATATAAACCTAAGACATAAACTAATCTAACACATGAACACAAGCATTCACACATTCACACGTTGCAGAAAGAGAGAGAGTGAGGAAAGGATGAGTTTAAGAGAATGGAAATGTGAAATCCCAAGTTCACAGCAATATGTAATATTGCATAGACCTGAACAACCATCAATCACTTATTTAACCCTCGCTTTGAGTTTCTCAATGAGGCTAAAATTTACATTAAAGTCACCAATTCAGTATTTGGAGGCATTGCTTGCTTGCCTGTGTTACGGGGTTTCCTTTGTGTCGTCGTTGCAGACAGGGGGTTCCCCGAAGTGTCTGATTGGCTGGAGGTTCAGTAGTCTTTGAAGTGATGTCTCTTGGGCGTTGGCTGAGGATGCAGAGTTCTTTCTGGTTGAAGTTTGAAACGGGTCGGAGCTAGACTTTGTAGCAAACTTACATTAGAACACGAAACTCCACGGAAAGAAAAGAAACTAAAGTAAAATAATAAAATAAAATGATGTAATGAGACTAAGTTGTTTTCTTTCTCATTATGGCACGTGGGCCAGGGCACGCTCAAAGAGCAGCACGCACGCGGTGAGAGGGACGAGAGTTGGAGAGAGTAAAAGGCAAGAGAGAGAATGGAGGATGTCCTGAGGTTTTAAACTCAGCTTCTGGACCGTCCTATCTGGACGTATTGACCAATTAGGTATTGTCCTTGCTTAGCTAGGGTGTGTTCTTCACATCATAAATCAGCCTGTTATCAGTCACATGGTCCGAATTTTAGAGGCTTTGGGAAAATATACCTTTTTGAACATGATTTCATAATACGACTATGATGCATTTGACAAAGAATTGATTGGAAGAAACATTTCAAGCATGAATTCTCAAACTCATAGATACTAAACATGCAATAGGTCTCTTTAAGGCTCGAGCCATTCAATACTCATTAAAAGCAAGACATATTGAGTTATTAAAACAAGGATATTCAAATGGGTTACATACACAATATGCAGTTATGCATAGAAATTATTAGTTTCATTAAAATTGAAAATGAAAGTCTTTATGTGGTTCTATGGAGAACGAGGCATGTTCTTTAGAGAAGGAATGTTGGTTTGGAAGGTCTTTTATGTGTGGAGACACGCCCGAAAGAGTCTGTAGCTAATGATTTTCTATCACAGGTTTACGTGTGAACATCAGTCTTGATTACTTGCAACCAATTTGACAGTCTCCTTCTTGAATTGGAATTATCAATAAGTGTTTCTTTTTCCCTCAGTGTTGTAAGTTGTTTGGTGAAAAAGGCTTGCTAGTTGGGAGTTGCTTGCCCCAAACTAGATTTATGACGTCCTGTTCCTTAAGGCCTCTCTGCATTCCAGCTCCTCAGGTTTCAATGTTCCAATGCATCTTAAAAATGGTCTGATTCAGTCTATGATATCCTACAGACGCCACACGCCCCGAGGGGGGTAACGCAGCCGAGTCATCATCTCCAGAGGACTGAAGCTCCCCCTCCGATGCTGCGATCGACATCTGGTCGTCAGGAGGAGCCCCAAAGGAAACGGCCGGTCGTTCTGGAGAAGGACCAAGACGCTCGATAAGGGACTCCAACGGCAGCAGCGCTTGTGAGGCACGAGGGGCCCGCGGAGGTTGACTCGACGGGGAAGCCCTCACGGTAATCCTCAGATCACCCTGGTCATGCACCGAAGTAGGTCTATACTGCGGGGCAGAATAAACACTAGATCGGGGCATAGGCGAGGGGACTGCACCTCCCTTGAGGTAAGCGAGTCTCGATCTAAGCGCTGAGATAGTCATATTCCCGCACTGGGAACACGAACTATCCACAAAAGCCGCCTCAGCGTGTTGACTGCCCAAACACGAGAGGCAACTACTGTGGCCATCTGCTGGCGCCAGGGAACGACTGCATCCAGAAACGCACAAGCGGAATGACATCTTGAAAAAGACGCAGCGTCACGCTTGTGTTGCTCTTTTAGTGAAAACAAAAAACAGAAAAATAACTCTCTCAGTGCTGAGGCACCCAGGGGTAGCCGCGGTGTGAATGAACACACGGGGAACGCCCACCGAGCCGACACACACACACACAGACACAGAACAATAGTGCTGTGAAAACAGCAGTTGTGAGCTGCAATGCTCGCGGCCACCACTGATTGCGCCGTCACACCAACACAGGAGAGTCCTCGTTTTGTTCTCAAGGCAATCTTGTAGAGTTCGGAAGTGAAAGCAAAAGCTCGGCTCCGAAGCGAAAGACAATGTGTGCGTGCGCCCACTTCCTGTTTATACCCGCGCGGCGGGGCGGGGGCGCGTGACGCGTTAACGCACGCCAACGTTCATTGGCTTGTTCTGTAGATACTCGAAGTTGATAGGGCTCTCTGAAGTGATCCCAATTACGTCGTCACGTCGACGTTACGTCGAACGTGAGCGACTGAAAGGGAACCTGAATTTTCAACAGCCATTAGTGTCACATGATCCTTCAGAAATTATTCTAATATACTGATTTAGTGCTCAAGTTTTCTTTGAATGTTCAAAACAGCAGCATTTATTTGAAATATAAATATTTTGTAACATTATACATATCTACCATTTTATATTATTTTAATGCATCGTTATATGAAAGCATAAAAGAATCAATCAATCAATCTTACAAACCCACACTTCTGAATGGCATTGCATAAATATCGTCATCACATATAAAATTCATTATGTTATAGTATTTTCTCTCTCTCTCTCTCTCTCTCTCTCTCTCTCTCTGTCCTTGTCTTTCCTTGTCCTGGAAAGACTTCACAAATGCAATAGATTGCACAGCAAGTACATCTTTGATAGTAGGTTTTATAAAGGAATAATGTTGTCATTCATTGCTATTCATATTTCAGCATTGATCTGTATTAACGTGGCCATGGTTTGTTTTCTTACAACCTCCAAAAACTGAAGTGCTTCTCACTCTGCTTTGACCTTGTGGTAATTTACAGCCTTGTTAACAGGGAGTTCCTTTGCACTAAGAAGCTTTTCATTTTAAAGCAGCCACCTCATTTTAATGCTGGTACCCCGCAATTATGGACAGGAAGGGCTCCCAGTTTTCCACATTATGAGCCTGCATTAAAGCAGAATCAGCTGGGCTTATGCTGCCAGCTCCATTTTGAGGGCTGTTTTTTTCATGATCAAATCTGAGTTGGCTCACTGCCTCTTTCTTTTCAGCTCATTCTGTGAGCATTACACCATTACAACTGTCAATCATTTTCCAGCATAAAAGGCTTCATTTGAAAGGCTCAATGAAAATCTCATATCTTACATGAAACAGCCTTGATTTATGTCTTTCCTTTGCTCGCTCTGAGAGGCGTAACGGTCCTGCATGGCTCAGATACAGCCTTTCAACATACAGGCAGAGGCACAGGAAATTTGTATGTTGTTTTTTCAGTCTCGTGTTTTTGCTCTGTCAATATCTGCCAACAGCAGGTGAGAGGAACAAACTGCAAAAAAGGGCAATGGTGCAAAGTGCAAGACTCAAAATTGTGAGGGATGAAGGGGTTTTATGTGTTTTTACCCAGAGTGCCCCACAGACACACCCCCTCTAACCATTCTCAGGCTTGAGGGGGTCTAAGTGAGGCTGAGATGGAAAGAAAGAGAATAAATTGCAGGAACTTAAATCCTCAAAGGCCACCTCAAATGCAGCTACTTCTATTTTTAACACTGACAGCAGTCTGCTAGGCCCCAAACTCTCGCACTGTGATTTTAACTTTATCAGTTGTGCCTTTATTTCTCATAAAATTACTTCATATCTCAAATGACGAGTTATGGACAGTGTGATTTGTATGCCTACTATGTGAATTTCTATCATACTATATTTCAATGGCACTTTATATCTCACAATGTCACTTTACTTGACTACAGAATATCATACAATTGACCCATACACTAATGTTATTTATGTACATATATTAATTTCCATATATGAAATATATTTTCATGTGAGATAAAAGCATATATGTATTTTAGCATATATTAAAAATTATAAATCAATGATTATAAAGCAAATGTTATATTAAAAATTGGAACAAATTCCTATATGAACGTATATATCTACACCATACAAATAAGTATATTTATAAATGTGTAATAGTATATCGAACACATTTGTCATGTACATGTATATCCATTCTCAAACTCGTCAATACGTGTTGATATTATATAAGTAAAAGATAGTCATGCATTTAAAAAAAACACACACACACATAAAAACGTACAGATTTCTGGATATATATTTTTTTAATAAAGTTGCATAAATGAAATAGATATATATTGTTGACATATGGTTACTATGTATAATACCATATAAAAATCATCATACGGATATTATTAAGAAATGTACATGTACAAATTTAATATGGGAATTTTATATGTTATAAACTTATATCTAGCCAAAGAATGCATATATGTGAAAATTATATTGTCTTATTTATAACATGTGACAATATAACTTTTAAACAGTTTAATCAGTTTCTTTGATATTAAAAGATCTGTTATATGTTTTGAAGCTTAGTGCAAAATCCAGTAGTTGAGTACACTGAAGCATATCATTCAGATAAATTATGAACATTCAGAGGCCTGATGTTGAGCATGTTATTATGAGGCCACATGACTGAGGGAAGACACTGTATTGGGTCTGAAGCGTGAAGATATATTTCTTGTTTATTTCCAGCACAATTCTCTGGTGTGTTTCTAGCTGAAAATGTAGCCGCAGTTGTTGCCTACATATTGTCACTCCCTATGTTCAGCTATGGTCTGTAGTCATTAAATTAACCCTCAGCAGCGCTCTACGGAAGTGCATGTCAAGGGGGAATCAGGATTGGGTCTAGAGAAAAAAATGATCCCCCAGAAACCCAGGGCCATCTCCGCCCATGATGTGAGGGGAGAGCTCCAGGCTTGTTTTGGCAGGATTGAGCAGTTGACAGGCTGACTCTCCTGCATGCTGCTGACAGAGAGGAAGAAATGCAGCTTCTCAGGTCTGTGCCAGGCAATGGAGGCCAACAACCAAACAGCTGTGATGCTCCTTTCAGAAGCCCAGACTCTACAGCCAGACTGCGTGTTCAAATCATGGTCCTGTTTCCCAGTAACACCAGGTGCACCTAGAAAAGTCCTCTTGAAGGACATGGAAAGTGTGTGAGTTGCGAGTTAAAGTCCCTATTTTTAAAGCAGTTGTTAATGTGGCAAAATCCGCTGAGTCAAACCTAATATTTTATAATGAATATGATGAAGCATTCTTTTTAGATTTCTCTGATGTTTGATGTTTTAAATTAAGGCTGCATCAGATGGTCCTGATTAACCAATGGTTACCAGCCACACACTTAAAGGATTCAAAGATTTAGTCTGTAACACATTGAAGCAATGTAACATCTATAGAGACAAATCCTGCTAGTTTCTGGTTTAGATTTTTATTTTAGTTCTGAAACTTATGTCCCTAAAAACATGTAAATTTATCGATGTACAGTAAGTTTATATAAAAAATATTTGTGTGTGTGTGTGTGTGTGTGTGTGTGTGTGTGTGTATGTTTACTGTTCTTTGTATTTTGTATAAGTGGTTGCAAGTTAGTTTTTTCTGCATTCTGTTCTTGGAAAAGATCTGTTAAAATTTTGTTAAATAATAAAAATATTTATTTAACTTAAGGTCCTTAAGGTCTTTGGACCTTGCTTTTAAATATGTAATACAGTTCATTGTTAATAACTTTGAAACACATCTTTTGCAGCATTACTAAAATTGTTTAATGTTGCACTTCTGTACACAGTAGTTACGTGTAGTTACACAGTAACTACACGTAACAAGAGGGTAACAAGGCATCACTTTAGATTACAGCCTGCGGATGTTACACTTACACAGTAACTACACGTAACAAGAGGGTAACAAGGCATCACTTTAGATTGCAGCCTGCGGATGTTACACTTACACAGTAACTACATGTAACAAGAGGGTAACAAGGCATCACTTTAGATTACAGCCCGCGGATGTTACACTTACACAGGAACTACATGTAACAAGAGGGTAACTAACAAGGCATCACTTTAGATTACAGCCCGCGGATGTTACACTTACACAGGAACTACATGTAACAAGAGGGTAACAAGGCATCACTTTAGATTACAGCCCGCAGATGTTACACTTACACAGGAACTACACGTAACAAGAGGGTAACAAGGCATCACTTTAGATTACAGCCTGCGGATGTTACACTTACACAGTAACTACACGTAACAAGAGGGTAACAAGGCATCACTTTAGATTACAGCCTGCGGATGTTACACTTACACAGTAACTACACGTAACAAGACTTACACAGTAACTACATGTAACAAGAGGGTAACAAGGCATCACTTTAGATTACAGCCCGCGGATGTTACACTTACACAGGAACTACATGTAACAAGAGGGTAACAAGGCATCACTTTAGATTACAGCCCGCGGATGTTACACTTACACAGTAACTACATGTAACAAGAGGGTAACTAACAAGGCATCACTTTAGATTACAGCCCGCGGATGTTACACTTACACAGGAACTACATGTAACAAGAGGGTAACTAACAAGGCATCACTTTAGATTACAGCCCGCGGATGTTACACTTACACAGGAACTACATGTAACAAGAGGGTAACAAGGCATCACTTTAGATTACAGCCCGCGGATGTTACACTTACACAGGAACTACATGTAACAAGAGGGTAACAAGGCATCACTTTAGATTACAGCCTGCGGATGTTACACTTACACAGGAACTACACGTAACGAGGGTAACAAGGCATCACTTTAGATTACAGCCGTTCGCCCCGTTACATATGTAGTGTAAAATGTACTGCATCATATATTTTCTGTTATTACAATAAGGCAACTTGTTCTAAATCATAATATTTTTTCCAGACACAGTACGTCATGCATACCACAAAATCTTTGTTATGCATTTTGTTAAAAATTGTTATGCATTACTTATGAAATACTAACAGTATAAATACTTTAAATAATTACCCCCTTATTCCCCAATTGTTTCAGTTTACATACATGTACCTTCAGCTTTAAATTATGCTTACGTGGAAAATCGCGGACTCTACATACACGTAATTTCAGAATAGGTACCCTTTAGTTATAAAATACTTACAGTATAAATGCTTTATAATTCCGCAGGTTATTACCCCCTTATTCCCCAAACTTTGCATATTGTTCCCTATGAGTATGTACTGTGGAGGTACTCTATAGTTACAAATAGGTACGCTGTAAATTCTGTTTAATTACGCTGTACATTGCTGGCTGTAATCTAAAGCGTTACCAAAAAAACAGCTGTGGCTCATTCAGGTAAAAAAAATTGTAAATTCCACTATTTTCTCTTGTGGACTATATGTAAACCTATTTTATGTGATATATCTTATTCAGGTCAGTACAAAATATAAATAACATGCATTTTATATGATAAGCCCTCTTATTTTGGTAAAATAATTAATATTTTTACGTGTATATAAACTTTTGACTCAAACTGTAAATAAAAATTAAATTAATTCAATTTAAATAATACTTACAAAAAACAGCCTTGTGACAGCATTTTCCTTCCCAGGCTGCAATGACAAGTGGACCACACTGTAGAGCTACAAGAAATCAAATAAATTTGATTCAATAATGTGTTAGCATACTTGATGACAATGTACAGGGTAAAATCACATAGAATGTTGCCTATACATGTGTATTTCATACACTCTGCATACACTGTATTGCTGAAGATTTTGGCATGAATTTTACTTGTCTTTGTTGACTAATAGATCATTAGTCACTTAACTGATAAAAGTAATTTACCACTAATCATATTTTTATTATCATAATCATTTGTATCAATCCACATAAGGATTGGGGAAGTCGTGGCCTAATGGTTAGAGAGTCGGACTCGTAATCGAAAGGTTGCGAGTTCGAGTCCCCGGCCGGCAGGGATTGTAGGTGGGGGGATTGAATGTCCAGCGCTCTCTCCACCCTCAATACCACGACTGAGGTGCCCTTGAGCAAGGCACTGAACCCCCAACTGCTCCCCGGGCGCCGCAGCATGGCTGCCCACTGCTCCGGGTGTGTGTTCACGGTGTGTGTGTGTGTGTGTGTGTGTGTGTGTGCATTTGTTCACTACTCACTGCTGTGTGTGTGCACTTGGATGGGTTAAACGCAGAGCACCAATTTCGAGTATGGGTCACCATACTTGACAATACGTCACGACTTTACTTTACATGCTACAGAACTGGTCCCCTGCCTAAATAATTTTAATTTAGTTAATAACCTGTAACGTTACCAATATCTCTGACCCCAAACCACCCATTTCACCAAGTGAAACTGTATCTCTCAACCATGTTTAAGTAAGCGACTTTGTCCAGTATTAACCGCGACCGTGAAGCGGCCTGCAAATCTTTTTTTTTTTGCACACCGCAAAAAAAATGTATGCATGTATTAAAAAGTGCTCCTGTTTGTCACTGACAGGCTCGAATCGGACAACATTATAAAAGGGATCACTAGAGAGATAGACAATTGTTTTATAGATACTGTATATCCCTTTTGTTTTAACTCAAACTACCGTTTATCGATCTCCTCAAACCCAGCAGACTCCGTTGACAAACAGGGTCGTTTTACCTCGCATACCATTGTAAAGCAAGCTTCGTTCAAACTCGACAGAATCAAAAATAAAACTCACCAAAACGGTCTCGGTTTGTCTTTACACAATTCCAACAAGCATTGACTCTAGTTTTGGTCAAAATAAACCATAATCTATTTCACTAGATGTGAAAATGTCGGGAGAGCAGCAGGTAAAAGAGTGCGTAAATTAACTCACAGAGTTTCGACTACAGCTTTGAGGGAGGAGATTATAACCTTCGCGGCTAAACTTGCGGTTTCATTCCACACTAAAAGAACATGTCAACTATTTAATAAAAACATGATAGTCAAATTAACTTACCGAACTAGCATAAATCCTCCGTTCTGCGTCTCTCTCCGGTCAGCAGCAGCTGTGTTGTCCGTGATGTGACGTCAGGTGGTGCGCTATTTACAGCAGTCCTGTATTATTGCCCTGTGTATTACAGTCAGGCTACAGCAAGGTTACAGCAACACTAAAATATACTGTAAAATATTCCCGCCAAGTCAAAATTACCCAGAATGCAATATAAATTACAGTATTCTACTGTATTGCATAAATGTGGTATTGTACTGTAGGTTTTTGCAGTACTGTGCTGCTAAATCTACAGCGATTTCTAACAGTGAGGAATAAATTATATTTTAAAGTATTTTAAAATAGAAAATGCATTATTACTGTTTTCACTGTATTTTTGATCAAATAAATGCAGCAAAAAATAAAATAAATAATAAATAAATAAATAAAATTCTTATTGATCCCAAACTTATGAACAGTAATGTATAACTTTAAAATCCGAATTTAAATCCTGATCAAACCCACAACAAACCTGATCCCATGAGGCTTGCTATAGCATATAATGAACTAATTTCCCATAGAAAGGCAGAGCAATTCATCTCTCTCAGCATAAAACTATAAGGCATGCAGAATAACATGCATACATAAACAGTATTGCCCAAGTGTTTCATTTATTGAACTGTTTTCAGATGGTCAATACAAACTTCATTAGCCCATTAGCCCAACAGTTGAGCTCATTGCGTGTCATGGCAATTCGTCAGGCATAATATCATTTTGGGGGAATATTTTGTCTAATTATGTAACAATTTATTATTTGACCTATTTGAATGTGACAAGGGTTTAACATACATTTAATTTGACAAATATGCTTGGGATTTTAGAAGTCACTGGGAAATTACCCCCCAGCTGCTGGATCACTGCTGGATGCAGTGATTCAACCTGTCTGTGGTCAGAAAAGTGCCGTAATCTCCAAAACGCTCAGCCCACCCAATGATTTCTCTGTAAGGAATGCTTCTGTCAAAGGCTGCTGTAATTAACCAACATTTATTGCAAGATATATGCGGTGGGATTGCTTTATTTTTAACTCTCTCAAGTTAATCCATACACTGCTGACATGCTGGGTTCAGCTAAAGCTATGACTTTGCACATTGGGTAGCTGGAGAGTAATTGAAGGGTAATGTAAAGTTTAATAAACATGCTAAGTGATCTTGAACTCCCTTTGTTCCGGTTCCAACATTAGTTCCCACAAAATTCCCACATGGAACAAAACAACTGCACAGTTATATAATGCGCTGCATTAGATTATCATCTTTACAAGGGCCTATGGACGCCTTTGCGAAGGTTGTGCTAATGAGGCATATACACTTAATTACTTATTTGTAAATGTTTAAATTAGGTGTTTTAATGTGTGTTCACTATACTTGGAAGTGTTCGTGTTTTGTTGTTTTACTCCACTGAATACAAATTGTCTTTTTGAAACTGATAAACAGAAAAACTACAAATTGGTCAAATGTATTATGTTTATTAAAGATAACAATATGCATAAGTACTTGCCCTCACTAGGTCAGTATTTAGTAAAAGCCTGTTCTAACAATTACAGATGTGTGTGGGGGGGGGTCACTATTATTTTTTCCATTGGTCTTTGCAGAACTGCTCAAAAGTTGTGCTTCTAATTATGTTGAGTGTTTGGATGATGCAAAACATGTTTAGTCTCATGTCTAAATATGTATAAAACATACTTTACGGTGGTTTGAGAGTCTCTAAAATGCTTTCTGGCAAACAAATGCTGAGATGTCAAATATGACATCCTGTTCACAGTGGTTTACTTTTTGCTATACTCTCGAATAAAGCTGTAACTTGTAACTCATTCAAAGTTGTCATTGGCCTCTAGTCTCCTGCATGGTCATTCAGTTTTTGAGGACAGTCTGCTCTAGGTAAATTTACAGCTGTAACCTACTCTTTCATTTCATTAATTATAGATTTAACTGTACTCTAAGGGATATTCAATGACTTGGAAATCTTGTATGCATCTGCTGCCTTGTTCCTTCCCATTACTTTTTCACAAAGTTGCAAACCATAGCAAGTTTTGCCCTAATACTGACTAATAAGCTTGACCTTCCAGATACATCATATTTATGTTACAATCACGGGAAACCCCTTGATTACACAGAGATGATTTTCCTTTAACTAATTTTATGATGTATAAAAACCAATTGGGGCACCAGTGATAATTTTAAGTGTGTCAGGAAACAGAATCAGTTATTTTGAATTTATATGTCAGTTATTATTTCAGATCAATTTATATGGAAGAATAATTCCACCTGAAAGTGCAACTAAAAAAAAGTGTTTGTGAGATAGAAGTTTTGTTATGTTATGTTATATGTTATATGTTATGTTATGTTATGTTATATGTTGTGTTGTGTTGTGTTAGGTTATATGTTATATGTTATATGTTATGTTATGTTATGTTATATGTTATATGTTATATGTTATGTTATGTTATATGTTATGTTATATAAAAACAAAAACGCTCAAATTGATATTAAAATGGGGAAACAGTTAAAAGTGTGAATACTTTTAAAAGACTCTTTACATGTTAAAATATAAATATATATATATATATATATATACATATCCAGTCATCATAGGTCATCTTTTTTTTATTATTGTCTCTAACCCTTTTGTAGAACCTAAAACACTATTGTCTGTAAAAGTCTGTGAAGCTACAGGGTACTTCCCGCTCCAGTGTGAGTGACTCACATCATCAATCAGTCCTTAGACGGCTAATGAAATATCCAGCGGAGGGTGGAGAAGGTTTGCCTTGTTGTAACGCAGAGCCTCAGGATAAATGAAAGGAAAACAACATTACCAATGAAATCTCAGAAACCACCATTCCTCTGACAAGTTGGAACAATAAAAGCTTTCCTCAAACATGTGAAATTCATCAAATCGAGGGGAAATATTTCTTCTCCCGACATTAATCTAGAAGGTTTTGTTCTTATTATTCATCATTAATTTCGGCGAGGTATTGCCAAGCTAACACATCTCCCTGAGTAAATGAAATAAGTCTGAAGAGTTCATTTGTATTAATGAGAGGTTGTAGCTCCTGTTCGCTGCCCTTTATAACTTCCATGCTTTGAGGGCTTAGAAACAGCCTTCATATTGTCCCCAAAGCGCCACCTGCGCTCACAGAGGGCAAACAGACATTGATTCGGTGGTACGGAGAGGCCCGACAGGGCAGAAAGATAGCAGCTAAAGTGCTTATTTCCTCAGTCTCTTTATCCTTTCCAGCACGGTGAGATATTGACAGAAAGTCAGTTAACTCTAGCCAGTGGCAGCTGCATGGGTTTTGCATAATTAATTATTTATACCAAGCCAGACACAGTAATTACCATCCAGATGAATATGATATTCTAATCAGCCACGCTTTAATTTTAATTGCCCTCCAGCATCTAACTGTCAGCGGTGGCCTGGCGTGATGAAGTGAAGACTCACCGAAGTCTATTAGACATCTGCCTGAAGACCGGTGGCTGCGCTCGCCGCTATTTCTGCCGCTCTGTTTCGAAATCAATATGGCTAGCTTGTACGTGAGTGTATGTCCGTGTGTGCGATCCCATCCATCTCATTATGGATTGGTATTTCTGTCACAAATGTAAACTAGTAAGAAGATTTCAAGGAATGATGTTCATCTGGTGCGGTTTGTTTTGGACTGCTTTACATCGAGGCGCTTTACACTATTATTCCAATGACAGATGGTCTGGGCGAAGTATTAGCCAAACTCATATGGCAGTCGATGTATGTAGACAGAACACTGGAGGATTATTGGATTCTCTCATTCGAGGACAGTATGGTAATTCATGCTGCATCTGATGTCAATTTTATCCTCTTCTCCTGAAACAGAGCTGATATGCTATCAGGAGTTTTGTGTCACTTCCTGATCACAAGTAAAGTTGTTTACTAGTTGAAATTCTAGATACACAAATCAGATCTATCTTTCTTACTGGTAAAAATATCATTTTTGCTATCAGTAATTACTTTTACTACACTTACTGGTAAAAATCCAAATTCATATTATCAATAATTACATTTTCACTTGTTGAAATGTTCATTCTTGATTTGTAAATGTATTTTAACATATATAATTTGGTATTTTTGATATATGAAAATGAATTTCATATTTAATAAAACTTCTTTAAAATTCTCAGTAGTAGCAATCACATTAATCACAATCACATTCGGGGAAGTCGTGGCCTAATGGTTAGAGAGTTGGACTCGTAATCCAAAGGTTGTGGGTTTGAGTCTCGGAAAAATCGAAAGTTCGAAAAGGTTTGAACTTTTTCTCGGGCCGGCAGGGATTGTAGGTGGGAGGAGTGAATGTCCAGCGCTCTCTCCACCCTCAATACCACGACTGAGGTGCCCTTGAGCAAGGCACCGAACCCCCAACTGCTCCCCGGGCGCTGCAGCATAAATGGCTGCCCACTGCTCCGGGTGTGTGTTCACGGTGTGTGTGTGTTCACTGCTGTGTGTGTGCACGTTGGATGTGGATGGGTTAAATGCAGAGCACGAATTCCGAGTATGGGTCACCATACTTGGCAGTATGTCACTTCACTTCACTTCATTACAGGTATCAGAAAGGAAAATTGTAATTAACCCTTGATATTAAAAAAATAGATTTTTACACAGTAATTCAACTGATGTCAATGATAGATATTTGCAAACACATAATTATTCATATAAAGAATATTTTTTTATGATTTGCACATGTACATTTCTGGTGTGAAGTTGAATATTAAACTAGTCAGAAACTGGTATCTGTAATTGCATTTGAAAGGCAGATAATTGTGAAGTCGCAGCTATCAAGAATTATATTACTGCTTTTTATTAGAATAAAAAAATATTTTTGATAATTTTTTGATTTTAAGAATTCACATTTTTACTTTGTGGAAATGTAATTATATTGTAATGTAATTATATTATCTTGATATCAAGAATGATAATTTTAACGAGTTAAAATGGGATTGCTGAAATAAGTTTTTTTTTAAGAATCAATGCTGGGAAGTCATATCAGCTTACGATACAGTTTGGCAGTTGGGTGAAAGATTAAAAATAACATCTGATCAGTGGGGATTTCTTTAAGACTGCAAGGGAAGCTCGGCTTCCCCTATAATGTCAAAAAATTAATGGTCAAACATGTACTATTGTGTTAACATTTTATTGATTAAAAATGCGTTAGAACACGTTCATCTCGAAGACGAGTTCGTTCAGAATCAGCTACATATAGCAGGTGACTCGATTTCCTTCTCATATATTCCCGTAGCATCAGTGTATTTGCCTGTTGAAGCCCAGCATCCGTTGACTTCTATGGGGCTGCTTTGAACAGTTTTTTTCAGTGCTTCAAAACTAGACGCTCATTGGATAAATGCTGCGATTATGTCCCGCCCCCGGACGCTCAACGTCTCTGGGAGTGAATGGAGGAGTGGGCGGGGCTGGACTCCGGGCTTCTGCGTGATGATTGGAGGATCTGTCGAAAGACTGCATCTCCTTTTGATTGACAGTGATTGTGTCCTATAAGAAGTCGCTGATGCTGAAGCTATTCGAGCCAGTGTTGCCAACTTAGCAACTTTTCAGACCACCCTAGCGACCTTTTTCCCCAAAAGTGACTAGCGACAAATCTAGCGACTTCTTTGACAAACCTTAGCGAGTCTCTGTGATCGCTGGTACTGCCGCAACGGCGCGAGGTCAGCGCGCGCGCACCTCTTTCTCTGTTCAGTGAGCGGCTGAGAGGAGCAGCGCGTTCAGTTCAAATAGATATTATGTTGCTTCTCTAATTTTACATGCAAATATAGCCGAAATCACAGCACAGGAATTGTCTTGTCTTATCTTGTATGTATTATTTGATTTAATCAGACGACGGCTCGATTATAAATTAGTATTTTTGTGCATACTAACTTCTTGGGAGGGAGAGCTGGTTATGTATTCTTAAAGGGCTGCGTTTCAGTCACTATTTCATATCCCGTTGACTGACAACATAAACAGTAAAATATATAAAGGAAAACAGTTTTGAGAATTTGGCTGCATTAAAATACAGTATGAGCACAGAGAGACAAACAAATGTAAAAGGTAATATGACGCGATGACTTAATGAATATGCTAATTAGCGCATGACGTCATCTGGCGACATTTAGCGACTTTTCAAACTGGCTTTAGCTACTTTCCATCGAAAGAAGTTGGCAACACTGATTCGAGCTCAGTCCCATAGTGGACTTTGCAAGTGTAGTCAAAAGACAAACTGCTGCAACCTATTTCTTGATATTTGCTTGGCGAAATTGCTGGCCAATTTTCATTATACATTTCACACAATTATACACCACATTCCTTGTTTCGGTTTAACCTAATTCCCACATTTCCTCCGTCGAGTTTAAAGTTTTTTTAGATCGTTTGTTCATTCATTCATTCATACAGTAGGCCAGGCGGTGAACTAGCCAGCTAGCAAACTGCACACGATGGCAGAATTTACGTATAAATAAATGGACAATTTTTATGATGTAGGCCGAAAATGAGCTTCCCCTCTTTGAAAGACCAGCAGCCGCCACTGCATCTGATAGACCAGTTAAAAGATGTGAATTCATTTATAAATGTCCAGTACGTTTTTGTAAACTCATGGCTTCTAAACCTTTTTTAACTGCTGCAACATCTTTCATATAATAGTTTAATTCAAACATGTTTTTGGTGAATTTCAGTGGTAAACTGTCTGGCTATCTCAGCTTTTTCAAGCTGTTTGCCAAATTACTGTTTCTTTGCTACATTCATTTAGTTTCATTTACCAGATGATTTTCCTCCAAGGTAATTATATTGAATAGGCTGGAGCTATCTGGTGCTTTACTCAAGTGTACAATGTTGATAATAATGGACTCATAACTCATAATGTGCAGTTCCTGTAGCTCAGCTGGTAGAACACGATGATAGCAACACCGATTTCATAGGTTTGATTCCCTGAGAACACACTTACTTATTAAACTTGAACCTTGAATGCACTGTAACATCCCTTTGGACGAAAATACACAATCTGACAAATAAATACTTATAAAATTCCACTGGTCATGTGATGTTTTCTTTACCCAAGCAAAGCCTCAACCATTGTACTACCACACCAGCTCAGAAAGCTCTTCCTCTGAGAGCATCAGGGTTGGCAACAAACTTGACCTTGTCTTTACTGGAATCTTCCTCTCATGTGTCTGATTATTTCTGTATCTCCTTCCCACAGCCTGTCCTTTTTACCGTAGCTTCTTCACTCATCAATCTACAGTCACCTTCACATTAAGCCTTTGTACCCTTTCACCCATCACCCTCACCTTAGTGATTACCTCACTTCCACCATATTGACTGGTTCTCAGAAATGACAGCATGATGGAAACATCAAACCTAAACATTACCTTCAAATCAATTGACATCTTCTCCCCTGCAGTCTCAATACCATCTTGCTGCTCTTTTTCCTGTCTATTTTTGAAAAAAAAATGGTGTAGGATTTACTTTTAAAACAATTTTCACTTTAAATTTCACAAATAGTTACAAAGAAATGACAAGTAACATATTTGATTAAATATAATATTCACTAAGTAGAAAAAAATGAAATAGTATCTACTTTTAAAAGGAACTTCAAAAAATCAATGAATAAAAAAAAAATTACAACCTTGAAAAAATATATATTTACAGTGTAGAAATGTCTAAATATGCTATTAAAATCATAAAATTTAATTTTAGCACTATATTGAAAACATTTATTTATCTTTTTTCTATCTCAACTTCTGTGACTTACTATACATCAATGTCCACAGAAAATCAATTTAAATGAGCAGCTTGTATGCTATTGGATTTATTTTGATACAATAAATTCTTAATTGTAACTGTGTGGGGGGGAAATTATTCATTTTGTTCTACTGTAAGAACTCAGAATACTCATGATTTATAGCAGTGGACTTTTAAAAGTCTAAACCTAAAAAACTAAAACACTGAACTTTGCTATAGTGAGGAATCATCTCGTTATTCTGTGTAACCACATGAAAACGCTTGAAGAAAAAAACTTGTTTCAGGTTGTTTTAAAGGAGGCAGCGGTGAGATTGAGTGTGCTAGCTATTGATCTTCTGCAGTAGTTCCCACTGATGGCGAACACAAAGTTGTGAGGATGACTGAAGTTTCAGCTGTTAGAGTTTTGTTAAAGCATCTTCCACTCTCTCGGTCCACAGGAACAAAGACAGAACTGAACTCAGTGGTAATCCTGCCTCCAAGGCTTGAGCGCAGAGGTCAGGAGGAAGCCGGTGAAATCTCCACTAGAGTTAAGGAAGGTGGTATAGTTGTATAAGTAGGAAACAGCAAAGTTTTTTGTCACCTGGAAAGAATGTAATGAGAAGAAGCTGTCTTTCATTCAGCAAACCTAGAATTAAGGCATTATGCAGGAAGGGAAGACTTTGCAGGGGGTCTCATTGTCTGATTACATGTAGCATGATGAGATGTTTTAGTTATAGAGATACCTCTCCCCTTGTAAAATGAGATTTACACTCTAATGAGAGCAATGCAAGTCAGTTATGCTGGTCTGATATGACTTATAAATGTCAGTGAGAGTCTCAGTTGTTCAGATCATAATGAGTTTATTCTAAAATCTTAAAAACAGAGCGTGATTAGCATTTCAAAAACAGATTTTTGTAAATAAAATTGTCATGTCAGATTTCATTTAGTATGACTGAACAGTCATAAGTTCTTTGATAATGTAATATTTTACATCACCTGAAGCATCTAGCACTTCATTATGTTTCTCAGTGTGTTCGTTGAGTCTGATTGAAGCTCACATTGCCCTCATTAGAGCTCTGCTGCAGTAACCTTGCAATCCACCTCATTAATGGTGATTCATTTTCATCCATGTTATCTGAAAGATCTGAATTGCAAAGATGACTCATAAAACCTCAGTGCGAACTTAATTTGTGATCAGACAACCTCATGGGAGTATGAAAGCATGGCTTGTTTCTGAGAAAATCTTGAGGTCTTTGGTATAATTGTGAATCTGGTATGACTTGTGCACTGTAGTACATTCATTTGTGGTTATGTTTTTTTGTAGACAGCTAGCATAAAGTTTATTTATTCGTATGGTTGTATTTCACATGTGTAACATCAGATAAGTTGTAATTAGCATGTCGCAATCATCACATAGCAACTATAAATATCTTGCTGGTAAACAACATAATGTCTGCAACAAAACAACAATCACTGCAACAAAAATGACTGCACTGTTGGGTTTTTGAACAGAAAATTAATGTTGAAATATCAATGTGCACTTCCTGGAAGGAAAATAACTACTTGCAATGCAGATCTTCTTTAAAGATCACATGCATTAAAGGGTTTATACAATACTTACATTTATTACGCTCCTTTTAAATTACATAAACTATAGAAATCAATCCAAATATATGAATATTCAAAAAGTATGATAAAGCAAAACTTCAAAACATTGAGACATTTACTAATGAAATACAATCAATTCTTCTGTGTGAATACAATCAATTATTTTATTGAAGTTGAGAGGACCAAAATTGGCCAAAGTTGAAGAAACAATCATAAATGAAATAATCATGAATTCATAAATGTCACTGAGTACACATCATGTTTTCAACTGGCTGCATGCAAGAATCAGCACAGTCAATGTGCAACTTAAAGGCACAAAAATGTTAATTATATGAAAGATTAACAAATCCAATCACTATTTACTATGCAAAAATACATAAGAAAGGAGACCAGTATAGTCTCGCATAGCCAGACCTTCAGACTGACGGCTGAAGGTCTGGAATCCATGGCAGCTTTCATTGGCCAAGGCCCACCCATGAGGCCGTTTGACAGACATGTCAAACAACCAATCACAGCTCGTTTCGTTCAGTGTCACGTTTCGGGGCGTGGAAATGTCGTCACAATAACAGACCGGTGTGTAAAACGCTCTGACGTATTTTAAAGATTTTATGCCGCGAACTTTGAATATTTCCCATACTTTTGAAAATCCAACGTTTAGTTGATCCTGATAAGTGCTCGTCATCACAGTTGTAAACACGATGGCTTTCTTCTTTCATGAGGAGGTTTGGCGTCATGACATCTTTGTTAATGTTAAAGAACACGACACACGAGTCTCCTGGAAATCCTGTAGTTCAACTGATCCGATGACGACTTCGAAACTCCTGAAGTGTTTCCACTTTTGTGTACCATATGCATCAGACGTTTAGCCAACGGTCCTTGGGCATGACCTCTGAGGCTGAGACTAGACCAATCATAATCCACTAATATTGCGATTACATCACTGTCACTTATGTTTTGAATACTCAGCATACAACATACAGCTTGTAAGTCAATTAAAACCAACAGATAGTAACCCTAATGATTAAATTAGCTACAAAA
Source organism: Barbus barbus (assembly GCF_936440315.1). Classification (NCBI taxonomy): domain Eukaryota; kingdom Metazoa; phylum Chordata; class Actinopteri; order Cypriniformes; family Cyprinidae; genus Barbus; species Barbus barbus. Next base: position 11,620,031 of record NC_136758.1, read on the forward strand.
TAAAGTTTTAAAGTGGACATTAAAGGGATCTGTTTGGTCATCTTCAGAAGAAAATTAAGATATTTTTGATGAAATCCAAGAGCTTTCTAGCTGAGCAAATAATTAACTAACCAAATAAAATTGTTGAATAAAGTTATTAATTTTGTTTTCTTTGCACCAAAAAGTATTCTCGTAGCTTCATAACATTACAGTTGAACCACTGATGTCACATGGACTATTTTAATGATGTCCTTACTACCTTTCTGGGCCTTAAACATGTCAGTTGCGTTTCTGTCTATACAGGGTCAGAAAGCTCTCAGATTTTATTAAAAAAATCTTAATTCATGTTCCGAATTTGAACGAAGGTCTTACGAGTTTGGAACAACATAAGGGTGAGTAATTAATAAAAGGTTTTTCATTTTTGGGCCTCTAAGTAGATAAGGCTGAACAACTTGCAGAAGTTAAAAACTCACAGTTGGGGGTTTTGAAAAATGCCTAAACAGAGTGTTTGAGAAAAATCAATACAGTACTGCCCTGCAGGCGCTGTAATAATAATAATAAAAAAACGAACAGGTGCTGTTCCTCACACTTGTGCTGTTCCTCACACTTCAAGGCCTGAACATCCCCACAAAAACACTGATGCTCGTGTGAATGGTTTCCATTCTATAACCATTATGTGCATGTCAGTTTGTTTCCAGACTCTTTGACACAAGCTGCTGAACAGGAATGCACAAATCCCTTTGAATTCAGCGGCTCGCAGATTGTAATCTGTGCTGGGGAGACTGTCCGCTGCCTAAATTGAGCCCTTGGAGACCACTCATCCAGAAAGAGAGCAATTATTAGAAGCTGTAGAGACCTACAGGTGTACCCCCAGTCCCATAACTTGCGCTGAAGACAAGTTAAGGACCCTTGGCCCCCATTTAAATCAGACCAGGGTTCGGTTTGTTCACAGCTGAGGAGTGTACAAAGTACACGGTGAACAACTGGCTACACCGGTCTAAGAAAACAGTGTCCGGTTGTGTTGCTATCAAGACAAGGGAAAGTCTCAGATCTTAATGAGCAGATGCACACCGCATACTAATATAAATCATTAATCCCAGATGAAAGAAAGAATATAACCGGACCATAATAATCTAGAAATGAGTCTTCTTGAAGGTGAGAAAAAAACTGCATGTTGCTGAAATTGTGAATAATATTCTCCCAAGGAAATGAGTAGAAGGGATTTATAACCTTCAATACATCCCGCCTATCATTCTAACCCACACAGTAAACAACCACTGTATACATTATATTCAAAGCAGATCCATTATTTGTTGTTATGTTCTAATATTATCTGCCAGCTACTCATATGTTACTAGAATAATCATATTTTTCATGTTCCTATCTATTTATGCAGCACAAATCCATTCGCAAAGTAAATTAAATGAGTTCTATATAGGAGCATTATAGTTTTGCACAGCTAATGTATTTCAATAGCTGACATTATTGTTTCAAGCTCGGTAACTTTCTTTATTTGTCTTCATAGCTGTCGGGAAGACCGAGCGATTGCTTATCTTTCACATTTGCATATAGAGATAATTGTAAGACGGCACGAGCTAATCCACCCTTAGAACTGATCGTTTCTAGTTTTCAATCCATTAATGAAATTTGTTTGAGCACTGGCTTGAATCATTGCAATAATTATAGGAAGGAGGTTATTATTTGAGTTATCTCTAATTATGGGTTTTGTGTCCCAAATTTGCATACATAAATTGCAGTAATTATGTCACAATAATTAATATGATTTGGTCAACATATTATGATGCAGACAGTACATGAGGTAAGCCTAAAGCAAAGAGATGCAAATATGTCTTGACAAGAAACCACAACCAAGTGAATTCATTTATAAAGTTTGTTCTTTTTTAAATCACTCTAAATGTAAATTTCTTGCAATACAAATATCAAAGTGATCTTTACTACAGTAACGCAGTGTATAAGAGTTGATATTTGAAATGACACATACTGTCAAGTTCTTGTACATAATCTTTCTGTTATCTTTTAGGTACACCATATGAATTATGAATGACAGGATCAGTATTTGTTTGGCAAAAACACAGTAAATGTTATTATTTAATTTTATGTTGATTTAAAATAATTGTCTTCTATTTTAATATCATTTAAAATGAAATTCATTCCTGTGATGTAAAGCTCAATTTTCAGCAGCCATGATTTAAGTCTTCAGTAGCACATGAGCTTTTAGAAATCATTGTAATATAATGATTTTGTAATTAACTGTGATTTTTATTTATTTATGTGGTAACACTTTAGTATGGAGACAAATTCTGACTATTTGCTAGCATGCCTATTATAACCAAATTGGCTGTTTATTAGTGCTTATAAAGCACATATTCTGCATGACCATATTCTACATCCCTAATCATACCCAATATCTAAACATAACTACATTACTAACTATTAATAAGAAAGGTAAATATTGGACAGAACATATGCTGGGTTGTTTTCAACCAACAGTTGGGTTAAATGTTTAACCCAACCGCTGGGTCTAAACAACTCAATCGCTGGATTCGTCCATATGAGGCAAAAGTTGTAGGTAATGGTTTGTTAATGGTGAAAACTGGACCTTAAAATAAAGTGACCATTTATGTTATGTTATGTTATGTTATATGTTATGTTATGTAAATATAATAGCATTAAATTAACTTGATATAAGTTTTTACCAAAGTTCTCTCTCTCTCTCTCAAATTTTCTGAAGAATGTAAGTGATTCTTGTCTATGCAAAACAGTGGTTTGAGGTATCATTCATGTTCATAGCACAAATGCAGGACGATTTACATGCCAAGTATTTGTAATGCCAAGTATTTGACACTTTTGTTCTAGAAAGAATTTGATTGGACACACTTTCTCCAGTGTGTTCATCAGTATTTCTTTAAATGTATTCAAAGTAGAAAACATTCAATATCTAAGGTTTTTGAAAATGTTTTTATGTCAAGGGCTTCGCTGAGCGTTAGCTTCAGTATGAATTATTTCAGTGTTTCTAATGACCTGTAACGTTTCTACATCTGTATTATGGATGAGCCAGTCTAAGCACTTTACTATCTGCAAGAGAAGATCTCCCCTGTATGTTTTCCTCTCTCTTCTTGGGATGTCTCTGATCTTGGCAGTTGTCCAGTCAAGCTGTCATTTCAAGGCCTGCACCCTAAGACCGCACTGATGTGGGGCGCACGCTGGGGCATTCGTGCCTGGCATCTGCCAAACATGCTGAAAACTGTCAGCCGCTCGCTCTGTTTGTCAGTGAGTAATTGGCACACAGCGAAGCAGACACATGCAGGTGGCTGTCTGCGCTCGGAGGTACCTTCACTTCCCTCGCTAGAGGCCCCCTGGGATGAGTTTGAGCCGGGGCCCCCGCTGCTTCAGGCTGTATTGTGTATACATTACAGCCAATATCCTGCACTCCTCCAAAAAGTTTAAGAGCCTGAATAAAAAATAATTGGCCGTCTGGAGTCGTACATTATGACATATGTTCATTTCTTAGGTCTCGAACTTTATTTCTTAAAGAAGGACCGTTCTTTTTGTTGTTTGTTTGTAACAGATGGTATTTGTTCTGAGGTCCTGCGAAAGTGGTGCCTCCCGTGGAACGACGGAGTTAAAATTCAGCAACATATGCGATTCAGCAGGGGTATTAGTCACGCTATACTAGCCAAATCCCAAACAGGTTGTAAAATCAGGTCTGTCTCTAGTTCTTCTGTTTAGATCTCTGGAGTCACACAAAAAAAAAAAATCTTGGGGTGTGCTGAGATTTGCAGGAGCTGGACAACTACTGGTGGTTAGCTGTCAAAAAGGCATGAAAAAGTTAGTGAGCAGAAGACACAAATTTTAGTGTGCTGTGTCCTGTTGACAGTTGACAGGCTGCACAGACGCATGGACTCTTGTTTTGCATGTTTTCTACCCTAGAAGGAAAACCCAGTGGATGATGTGACGATCTCATAATTACGCAAATTATTTCCTTTGCTTGGTTAGTTTCATGTTTTATTGCTTTTCACAGAAAATATAAGGAATAAACAAAGATGTCTTGCAGGCATTGTTTCTTAATTCTGGATGTGTACAAAAAGTGCCTCCATGAGAAGAGGAAAAACATCTAAATTAAAACACATGATCTTTATATAGTTTGGGGAAAAATGTTTTTAAGGAAAATAAAAGTTAAAATGTCTCGTGAGAGTGGAAAGTAAAACGTATATACAGTAGGCCTACATCTTAAATGTTGTTTTTTTTTATTTCATTTTTTTTTTATATGTGTATGTTGCGTGTTTAAAAAAATATGATATGCCTATTCATTAATAAATATCATTGTTTTTATGTTGCACCACATAGCATTTTACAACCTAAATTAATCTTGCCTTGCCATAAAAAGGACTTTGATTTGACTGACATAAGGGTTTATAAAGCAGTTCTATCATAGTTTATGTATGTATGCATGCATTTCTAGGAAATAATAATAGATTATGCCAAACTCCTTTTCAAGAATTTTATCCATTTTAATATTTTCTTTACATTTACATTTATGCATTTAGCAGACGCTTTTATCCATTTGCATTCAAGTTACAGTTTTTACATTTTATCAGCTCTTGCTTTCCCTGGGAATCGAACCCATGACCTTGGCGTTGCTAGCACCATGCTCTTCTTCTTCTTTTTCTTGATTATGATATCAGGACAGTCTTATCACTCCGACATTTTTTGCTTCATGCCCCTAAAAAATAATTTTAATGCAAAAATTTAAAACATGCTCATCACAGAAGAGAACATGCTCATGAATAGCATTTTAATGCATTTATATAAATGAATAGATGGGGGGGGGGGGTGAGCCCACCAACCCTATAGAGCTACTGGTTGTGGGCAGCACAATATCAAATAAGCAGAATTGCAATGGATTTATATGAGCCTCTTAAAAAGCCTGAAATTCCTGGTTGCTCTCTAAAGTTTAAATTTATTTTCTTAGAGAATAAATGAATCATTATTAAATACATGTAATAGATATAAACTAGTTTAATATACCCAAGATAATAGGAGACCCTGAAAAATTATTCCATAGCAGAGGTATGTCTTGCACCATTAAAAATGTACTGTTATGTAAATCAGTCATTGCCAGAGACTCTGCTGAGGTTGAAGATCATAGAAAACTCCAGGCTCTAACAAAGAGTTAGGTTCTGCACCTATTTCTAGGGAATTTGCATTTCACATGTATTAGTACTGTTCGTATTGTAACTGCGGTTTCCTTTAGTGCTCATGTCATTGAATCTGACCTACTTAAGTAATTGTCACAAACACAATATGCACTTTTCCCTCGGTTGCTTTGGTGAAAACATCATCTGCTTCAAACGTAAATGTAAATTACATGTTCACATGTAAGCTGAATGTGTTAGGAAAAATGAACCAGAAATAGTTCATCCATAATTACAAGTTGTTTTTCTTATGTTGCTTTGGATTAAAATTTCATGTGTTTTCATATACTGTATCATTATTAACACTTGAATGATAAAAAAATACATACCTGCTATATCGCAACTATGAAATAAAGGCATATTTAATTCTGGGAACAAAGTCATACATTCACTTTGTTCCCGTTTTAATGGTTCCTACCAACTGAGTGGGGATTTCAGAGAAGCTGCTTCATAGCTCTAGTAGCAGTAGCATAGACTAAATTATAAAAAGCAGTAGGGTTTTGCAAATCATTAAAAAGTCTCTTAATACTCTAAAATGATTAGGCTAAAGCACATTTTTCACATTTCAACCAATCTGTATGTAAAGCGCATCTCTGACAGAGGAGACAATGGGACCCATAGGAAACGGCACTCTGTATAATACGACAGCACGGCTCTCCCGTTGACACTCAGTCGAATCAGGTCAATGGAAAGATGGAGCGATGGGCTTCCCTGCTGAGTCCTGTGAGCCAATCAACTCAACCCTCTCAGAAGCGTAAATGTGATCTGTAGCTTAACAAACGTCCCTCCACAGCTGCTTGATGGTTAAGTTGTACTTAAGAAAATTGTGTTGAGGGGTCGCGAGGCTCTCGTACCATCTAGTGTCCAATGAAAAAGAAAAACAGCAATGATTTTTAACAATGGCTTGTCTATTTACATGATATTTACCCTATACCGGATTGGACTGGACTCTGTGTTGTACACAAGGGAAACTATCCATGCTAAAAAGTCCCTTCTCATGAATGGGGTTGACGCTAAACAGTCTTTTTATGTGACAGCCCTTATAAAGGTTTGCTTTCCACTAGAGAATTTCGGTCTGGTGCATAACCTTGCAGTAAAAAGAGGACTCACCGAGAGAGCTGATGTGAGATCGAGGGGAGTATCTGAAATCTCATTAATCTTGTAATTTTTTTACATAACATTGTAAATGTGTTCCAAGGGCAGGAAAATGTGAAAGCTTCCTGATGTGCAGAGTATTTGTAGACACGCAATGGCTTTCCCAACTGCTGTTTCCAGCTATTTGCGATTCTCTAGGACTGCCACATGTGGAATGCCACTCTGGGGCAGCAGAAAGAAACTCTTAGCTGCATTATACAACAGTCCCATGTGGGCAATTAGAGCTCAGACTGTGGATTATGGTCTCACTAAAAAAGTGATCTTTGGTATGGCGTCTGTAGGAGCTTTTTCACACTGTTAAAATTCAGTGCAGCAGGTGATGTGTAAGTCTGAGAATAAGGAATAGAGAGGGTAATGTTCCTTTTGGTGGGTACAGACTAGACTTGATCTAATAATTTAGGTTTCCTGAAGTCCAGCTGAACACTGTGCTAAAGTTCAGGGGCTGTATCCCAAATGATGAACTGAACTAAGGTCAGAACAGTACTAAGTCACTTCTTTCGGTGCAGAAAGACATCTAAGTTCACTTCCAAAGTCTGTAGTCAGTGAACGAGCGGTGCCTTGTGATACCAATGTTAAAAGGTACAAAGTCTCTCTTTACTTCATCATTTACTTCACTTCTTTGCTAACCCATACAGATGTCTTTCTTTTGTGGAACACAAAAGGAGTTATTTATAGCAGAAAGTCCAAGAGTTTTACAAACTCTTACTACAGCCGGGACCAACGGGTTGAAAGTCCAAAATGCAGTTTGAATGCAGCTTCAAAGGGCTCTACACAATCACATTCAAGGAATGAGGGTCTTATCTAGCTAAACGATTGGTCATTTTCTTTAAAAAAAAAAAAAAATGTATGAACTTTTTGAACCAAAAATGCTCGCCTTGCACTGGCTCGACTTGCACTGGCTCGACTTGCACTGGCACATTACGGAGTCAGGTTGGAAAAGTCACGTGTGATGTAGGCAGAAGTAGTACCGAACTCCATCTGCTTTTCTCCTTCAACTTCAAAATCGTCTGACATCGTTGTTTTACCTTGCTTTGTTTTTTTTGTAAAGAGTGTTTGATTTAGTCTTTGCACATTCACTTTGTAAACACTGGGTCAGTACTTCTGGCTGCGTAACACATGGCCTTTCCAACATGACTACATAATGCAAGAAATCATGGATGCACATCGCAGTGCTAATGCAAAACAAGCATTTGTGGTTAAAAAGTATATAAATTTTTATTCTTTTTTTATTTTTTTAGAAAATGACCAATCTTTTGCTAGATAAGACCCATATATTTTGGCTGGGATTGTGTAGAGCCCTTTGAAGCTGTATTGAACCTGAAATTTGGACCTTCAACCCGTTGGCAACCATTGAAGTCCACTACATGGAGAAAAATCCTGGAATGTTTTCCTCAAAAACCTTAATTCCTTTTCAACTGAAGAAAGAAAGACATGAATATGTTGTATGGCATGGTGGTGAGTAAATTATCAGGATTTTTTTATTATGAAAGTGAACTAATTCCTATAAAATGTATCTAATTGATTAAATACAATATAATTAACCTATTCATTTCACAAGTTCAGTGTTCTTTGAACCTAACTGGATTTATGATTCTTTTTATATTGTAATTTTTAGCCTTGACAGCCACTGGTCCCCATCCACTTTCATGTAAAGAGAAGCTCGGACATGCTGCTAAATTTCTTCTTTTGTGTTCCGCAAAGAAAGAAATCACACGGGTTTGACAGCAAGTAAATCATGACAAAATTTCATTTATAACTCCATTTAAAACTGTCTACTCTTTTCTTTCTGTTGTATCCCACATACCTCTCTGTACTGAGCAATTCTGGAACTTAATATAGTGACACTTCTCATGCTACAATCTACTGTCAGGTTTTGCTGTAGTATTCTTCAATTTTAATGTAAACATGTTATAGTTTTGCAAGTTTCTCACAGTTTGTTGTGTTATGTTATAGTACCAGTGAGTTATAGTAGCTACCAATTAAAACAAAATGTAGCAGCACCTTTGCCTGTCAGCCACCAACCACAGCTATTCTGCTTGATTAATCAATAAACGATAGGCAGTCTTACCCAATTAGTTTTGACACATAGGGAGAAGGGAATGAGAGGTGAAAAAAAACATACTCTACGCTGATACACATCTTAAGGCCGTCAGACACCTCATCAGGTGCAACTGATTTAGCCTATCCGCACTGAATGTGCACCAATCTGATGGCGCTCAGCCCCTCATCATTAAGCTCTTCTCCGGAGTTCTGTAGCCCCCTAGAGTAAGCTGCCAGTTCTGCCCCATCCGTGCTCCTTCAGTCCCCGTAATGTCATAACGACGACCCCCTGCTGGTGATAATAGGGGTGAAAATCAGGTCTGGGCATCAACATACATCTCATCCCTCAGGTGTTAGCCCACTGGTAATGAGGACAGCCGCTGTTTCCCCCCACTTCCTCTCGCATCACACACGCATGCACACAGCCAAATGAGAAGAGGAAGGAGCTGTGCTGTTCTCTGCACCTGTTTTGAGCTTGATTGGTGGATAGTCTGCTGAGATGAGCTCCACATGGCACCCAATTACGTTCCTGCTGCATTTTTCATGGAAGGTGTTAGCTAGCAGTTTTGTTTATATTCATGTCAGAGTTTAGTTGCACTGGCCTGATAAATGCTGCTCTGGCTGGTCGTTACAATATATTTATTCAGGTTCAATAAAAAGGTGCATGTTCAACATCCGTGCTGAACAACACCCCTGGAAGCAGACGGATCAATATTTGAATTGCTAAACAAATGGACATTTTCACACCAGGAGTCTAGAATGAAAATTATTCGTGGGGTGCAAATTACTTCTGCACTGACCATCTGACCTTTGACCCTGCTCATTTAGAGCACCTGTGTGCTCTGAATGCAGCTCCGGCTCTTATTAATCACAGGGGCCAAAAAAAATGGTCCCATAGCAATTTGATGACAAATGGTGTTATGTTTGAATTAGTCTTTAATTTGCAACAAATAAAAAAAATTGAAATTGAGTGGATGATGGAAGTTTTTTCTAAAATCCCCCTCAAGAGAAGCCAACATGAAACACTGAGTGTGAAATTCCACCTTGTGCTGAGCAGATGCTTGTGAACAGAAGTTGTTTGCCATGGCAACAAAAGTATGCTAGAGAAATTTTATAGTGTCATAATTTAGCATTTTATTACAATTTTGTATATTACAAGCAGTTAGCAGTTACTAGTAACTAGTTACAGTAATGTTACTTTTTGCATTAACTAGTAGTGTAACTAATTAAGATTTCAGTAATAATATTAGTTACCATCCATAAAACAGCTTGTTACTTAGTTACTTTTGATGCCTCAACCCCTACTGATTTAAAGTCCAAAAATCCATTAATTCCTAGACTTATTTTCATAATTTGTCCAATACATTTCATTGATATGTTCAATACTTACAAGTTGTGGTATTATGGATGTTGGGGCATTACTTTACACTGGCATTATATGGCTTGTCCACCCACATCTCTCTGATCCCAATATAAATTGCATAAAAATAGCATTTTTAGAAAACAAAACATTTTCTTATGAACTTGTGTGACTTCTTTTGATAAAACACTAATGGAATATAACTGTATATGGGTAACAGAGAAATTATAGCTACAACTAGCTTCAAGCTACACATGACTATTAATGAGATTAATACAACAGTTTTACTTAAACGTTACTATAAATCACCAGTGAGTGTTTGTAATAACTTCTGACTCCGATCCAATGGGGATTTTGGCCAAATGATGAAGCAGACATATATTGTTAGTAACATTTTAGAATAATTTTATGGGGAAGATATGCAATTACAACTTATGTAAAAAAAAAAGTAATAATAATACTTTTGAAAGGAGTAAATAGTAACGAGTAATAAATAAAAAACTTTGAGTAACAAGCCCAACGCTGATTACAATAAAAACGTGAAATTTTGATGTCACTTATAGAAAATAAACTTTCCATTAGTAAATTAGTAAATATTTACACTAACACTTGATTAGAAGCAAAATTGTTTGGTATAGTAAAAATGGTGCATAAATAACGAATGTATGGTATTTTTTTTAATTATGGTCTATTTTGACCTTTTAATTATTTGTTATTTTTGTTATTTTATATTTTGGCCTTTATTGGATAGGATAGTATACAGATCAGACAGGATAGCATGGGGCAGAGAGAGTGGAACAGGATAGGCAAAGGACCTCGAGCCAGAAATCGACAAAGTTTCTATTTTTAATCCACAAAAAAGTTAAAATCTGTTTTAATAAAAATCAACTCCTGGGACATAAAAGTGCCTGAAGTTCACAAAACATTCAGTCTGGTGTCACTAGCGGCACATAAATTACATACTTTACCTTCAAAAGTTTTAAAAGTAGATTTGATGGGATACTTTTAGTATAATTCACACCTTAATTCCCCTGTATCAACCTGTGGTAGTTCTTTAGCACAAGTTTGACTACATCAACTGATCGACCTAACAATTTCTAGTGAATCTTCCTTGCTGATGGAAACAAATGCATTATGCATGTTCTGTGTCTGAGGGGTTGCATTTAAAAGCCCAATGTTGTACACCAGCGCCCTGAGATGTTTTAGCACGCAATCAATAATTTCCCATCAGCCCGAGTGGATTCAGAGAGACCAGCACCGCCGGCTTTGAAGTCCTCTGACAAGTTAAACCCAGTCCAGTCTTTAGAGCGCTAATGGCCACCCTCTTAAGAGCCAGAGATGTTTTATGTTGTATTTCTTTTCATTTTCCAGCAACACAATTGTATGAAATTCAGGGTATTAGAGGATCAGTTGTGCACTAAGTCCTTGATAGCCCTGAGTTGTAGCTGTGGGAAAAAACAAGGAACCTAACACTTTGAACACGGCATCTGTCCGCCAACTGCAAGAAACAACAACACTTTGAAGGGATGACAGCACCAAATAAACTCACCGAAAGCCCCGCATATTTTCAGTTGAAGTTTTATTTGAGGAGAGTAAGAATGCCCTCTGGCGATGTTTTCTCTGAAAGGTGCTTTAGTCAGAGACCCGCGTACATTTGAGCTAATGAGAACAGTCAGTATCTTAAGTCCTTGAACAAGCCATTGATCAATTAGCAACAGCTCTACTTTCGCATCCCTCTGTGTCTCATTTACACTTTTCTTTGATTGATATTCTGATTCCAGCAAGAACAAAAGTCATTCCCTGGAGAAAAGAGGATATTCCACCACAAGACTGAAAATATGAAGAGCTATTGCTCGCTTTTTGTTCCTTTTCTTTTTTACTTAAAATATCTTTTTCTGTCTCATCACTGAGGCACTAAGGTAACCACACCAGCAGGGGTTTGATATGGTGCAATTCAAAGGCAATCTGAAACATGGCGGTGACATCGCCTGAATAGTCTTCAAAAACCATTTCTGTCACTGGTGCTGTAAAGTTTAAGCTTAAATATTGTGTCTGAAGTTTTGATTTGGAACTAATTCACACTGTTTGGTTTACAGAGCTGAAAAGATGTAGAGCCATATTAAAATTAATTGGTGCATCAGTTACTATCAGAAGCCAAAACGGGTATGCAACCACATGCTGTCACTAGTGCATACTGCTGTAAATGTAATTTATGCCTTTTAATATCATATAATATATATATATCATCTATATATATATCATCTAATATCATCTAATAATATCATTCAAAACTCATACTTGTCGGTTTTAAACCAGATTTATTTATTGTTAGCTTGATTAAGCCAAACAGTTTGAGAGAATCACAAAAGTTCACTTGGCTTTTAAACAGTTGGATGCAGAGATTAATGTGTGCCAGATTCGACTGAGCTTAAAGATGTTTGGAGGCATGATCTCTTCCTCCTTTAAGCCTGAAGGGGGCTGACCACTGATACTCAATTACTCCTCTCACTTTGTGGTCTGAAACTCCAGAGGCCAACTGCGGACATCCGTCTGCGGCTGAGACAACACACTCCATCTTCACCTCATGATGCAAGAGTGTGACATCGGGCAAGGCCACACGAGAGAGGTCTGTGGCTGACAACATGTAGCACCTCATCCGCATCAGACAGAACATAAGGGACTATCACAGACGCTGCTGTAATTGGTGCTTCCTGAACTGGAACTTAGAGCCAATTGGTTGCTGGGCAGACTTCATTTTGGGAAGGAGCTGGTAAAGATACCATGTTCAGAGGACAAGCCAATGCTAATGGAAGTGGGCTGTAGATACCTATTTACGTGTACAAGACCCAGTTGCACTGTTTCTTTGGTTAAAGTAGTGACAAACTGAGATGATTTTAAAACAATGAGAGGAACTACCCACTTATAAGATGTAGCTCTCTCTAGTATCATATTTCTGTACATGGCTGTCCTAGCAAGTACATTCTGTAAAAATGAGTCTGACAAAACCCTATCAAATTGTTATTCATCAGCAACAAGCTGCCAAGGCAAAGCAAGACATAAAGTAAGTTTGTAAAAGAGCTGTCTGGCCAGAGAAGCCCGATAAAGCACTGTAACAGTGAGGACCAGCAATAACAAGTTTGTTTTTCAAGGTGTCATGTTCCACGGGCCAGTAACTCATTCGCAGTTAGCTGTGAGGGTCTACCCTGTGTGATTTGGCTGCCCTCATCTAATCAATTCAAGGGGATGCTATGAACCATTAATTAGCCTGACCAATGAAGCTTATAATTTAGCATATGCAGTGCTCTTACAACTTACAGAAGGTGAAAACTAACCCGAATGCCTTAATTGGGTCTAAAGAACTTACGGTAACACTATGAGAGATTATAAACCTTGTTCTTGGTTTCAGAGCTTTCCGGCAGGTGGTTAACTCAAACAGAGCGACAAAAAAATACCTAAAACCTTCATCTGATAGTAGGGTTGTTTGGATACTCCAACAGAGCAACTTTGTAGTGGTGATTGATCGCATCAGGACATTGGAACAAATTGGTAGTGATGATTTACTTTCATCTGCATGGGCAGTGGGTGGTTTTGATCACAAGCTTCGGTTTCTCGCTAGTGTCCTGCAGAAATGCCAATAATTCTGCATCAGAGCCTCTATAGGAATTGTCAATAATTGGCATGGTGAAAAACATGATAAAAAGATCCAGGATGTAGGCGGCTTTTGAAGACTGGATGCTCCTCGGGCTAATGATCCAGGCTTGCTAGGACTTAAGGGGTTACCACAGCAAGAACAGCAAGTGCCAAAACAAGGGGGTGCATTAGCAGTGCAAGATCCCCTGCAGCATCTGCAGGCCAGGGAAGCGCACAAGGGGATATACTGTAGGATCAATTACCGGCATTTTGCTTGAGGCCTCCTCCTACAGTGAGGGGTCGAGGGAGAAGAGAGAACAATCAATGCAGCCTACTGAGGGGCCCATGTGAGACCACTTACTGGGCTGACCACCCCTATGTGCTTTACTTCCCCATTGCAGCTTCTCAGCAATCTTCTCAAACACCCTTCCTTCCATGCTTCCACCGTGTACCTTCTCCCATCTCAGAAGGTAAGACATGGATGGTACAAATGGGACACAAGTTAAACAGAGCAAAAAAAAAAAACTCATATGGTCACTTGTCCCATCCCCAAGCATGGCAGCAGTTCAATAACATGCTGTGCTGCCTGATTGACACTACCCTGAGGAGAAGACATTTGTCAATGGTGGACAAGGTGCTATAGTGGGGTCATCTCTCATGGGTCTTCAACTTCTGCAGCCTCTTCCAGACAAAGGAGGGTAACATGTCAGGTGGACACACATCTAATCAGACCTGCCACGCAACAAGCTCCATAAACTGTCAGTTGCCTATTATTCCTTCTACAAGACTCCTTTTAGAAGACTTTCTAGTGGTCCTCCAGATAAACAAGCTTTGTCCTTTGGTGCACTTTGCAAACCAGTCTACAATCTTTACAATTCTCTGACAGAACAAACAATCTGTCTTGCCTTTTCACCTCCCAAAGTGAGAGTATTGGCGCTGACAGTGTCCTGTGTGAAACCATTACCGTCAGAGTCTTCCGCCATAGTTTGGAATGCATTACCGAAACAGTCTCTGTTGTCTCTTCAGAATGCACCGGTTCTTAATCTTCCAGTTTAAAGGGTTCATTCAGTCCCATTAATTGGCATGCTTGTGGTTTGTCAGAGCATCATTAATGAGTAAGCCTGTTATGTGGCCCTGCCGGTTCCGCTTCAGTGGGCACATCTGCCTACGCTAACCCACAGAATCACAGAGGTGTCAAATTGAGGTGCACACCCAGCAGGTATTAGCATATTGTCACTTTTGCCATTAAAAGCAAAGCTGAGGAGATTATGATCCCATTCAGAGGGGAAGAATGACACACAGACATGAATGATGGCACATCATAAGATCCTTAATAAAAGGGGAGCAAAGAGGAAGTATGGAGATGCATACATAATATGGAGTCTAATCAGAGCTCATTCTTTCACTCTCTACCTTCTCCACTGTCTTTTTCACATCTGTCTCCCTGTCCCTGTCTCTCTTTATTTCTCTGTCTGTCTGCGGTAGTCTGGTAGTCATTGATTTAACAGCAAAAGGTCTGGTCCCACACGCTGCAGCTTATTCTGGCTAGGAAGACTGACATAGAAACCAACCAACCAACCACCTTTTGTTTTGTGATTACATTCTGTTTGGGGTGGATTTTTCTGGAATAAATAGTGGACAACTGGTAGAATTGTTGTTAACTTTGTGTGTGTGTGTGTGTGTGTGTGCGTGTGTGTGTGTGTGCATGTGTGTGTGTGTGTGCGTGTGTGTGTGTGTGTGTGTATGTGTGTGTGTGTGTCATATAACAGAATTACTGTATTCTGACTACAAAACAATTTTGGATCCCCCTGATATTGTATGGATAAAAAAACTACAGAGTTTTCAAAATATGTGACCCTGGACCACAAAACCAGTCTTACGTGTGAATTTGTTTTATTTTTGTTAGGATAGGACAATATTTGGCTGAGATACATCTATTTTAAAATCTGGAATATGAGGGTGCAAAAAAATCTAAATATTGAGAAAATCGCCTTTAAAGTTGTCCAAATGAAGTCCTTAGCAATGCATATTACTAATGAAAACATTCATTAAAACATTTACAGTAGGAAATTTACAAAAGATTTTGATGGAATATGATCTTTACTTAATATCCTAATGATTTTTGGCATAAAAGAAAAATCATTTTGACCCATACAATGTATTTTTGGCTATTGCTACAAATATACCAGTGGTAGTTAAAGGAACACTCCACTTTTTAAAAAAATAGGCTCATTTTACAACTCCCCTAGCTTTCAGCTTAGCTTAGCATAGATCATTGAATCGGATTAGACCATTAGCATCTCACTCAAAAATGACCAAAGAGTTTCGATAATTTTCCTATTTAAAGCTTGACTCTTCTGTAGTTACATTGTGTACTATGACCAACGGAAAATGAAAAGCTGCGATTTTCTAGGCCGATATGGCTAGAAACTATACTCTCATTCCGGTGTAATAATCAAGGAACTTTGCTGCCGTACCATGGGTGCAGCAGGTGCAATTATATTATATTACGCAGCGCCTGAAAGTAGTCCCCAGCTATATCTAGTTACCTAGCTGGGGACTACTTTCGGGCGCTGCGTCATATCATTGTTCCTGCTGCAAAGTTCCTTGATTATTACGCCAAAATGAGAGTATAGTTGCAACTTTTCATTTTCCTTCAGTCTTAGTACACGATGTAACTACAGAAGAGTCAAGTTTTAAATAGGAAAATTATCGAAACTCTTTGGTCATTTTTGAGCGAGATGCTAATGGTCTAATCCGATTCAATGATCTATGCTAAGCTAAACTAAAAGCTAACCGCCAGAGCCGGAGATCAGCTGAATGGATTCGAAAACGGTAAAACTCAACTGTTTAACTCTAGGGGAGTTGTAAAATGAGCCTATTTTCAAAAAAGTGGAGTGGTTTTGTGGTCCAGGGTCACATATCTTCTTTTGTGTTCCACAAAGTAAGCCATACTGGTTTGGAACAACATGAGTGATTCTTTTTGGCATGAACTTTATCTTCAAATCAGAAGCTCAGAAATAGTCAATCAGATTACTGTTTGGCAGATTCAGACAGGGATTTCTAGTTTTGTGAACAGTATCAGATGGTCAGTGTTTGGACTCTATGCCATCTGAAGCTGAAACTTCTATTTCTGCTGTGTAAATAAGGTCTATCTATACCATGTTCCTGGAGGCACACCAGCAGAATACATTTTCAAACTCTTCCTAATCAAACACACCTGATCCAACTCAATTAGCTTTTCAGCAGAGACTACAAAATCTGAAAGAGATGGGTGAGATAAGGGAGACATCCTAAATGTTTACTGTTGGTGTGCCTTCAGGAAGAGTTGGGAAACACTACTCTATAAACCAGTGGTTTGCAACCCTGGTCCTGGAGTTCTTCCAACACTGCACATTTTGATGTCTCCCATTCCTGACACAACCATTTAAATCAGGTTTGTTTGATTAGGGAGACATCTGATATGTGCAGTGCTAAGGTACTCCAATTACTATAGACAATTGAAAAAATAGGCCTGTGTAAATTACTAGGATGTGATAGCGTGTTTATGTTGTGGTCCCTGAGGGTAACATTGATTTCTTCATGCAAGACTTTTTCCCATCTGTGAAAAATTATAATTGTGGTATTAAAACATTGTTTGGTACATAAGATTAAAACAAATCCAAAAGAAAGTGCAGCTTGATGTTAATAAACAAACATGTATGACTGCAGGGCAAAACCTTGCCGCCAGTCTATGTATATTGTCCATGTGTGATCTTCTGTATACTTCTCATGCCATGACAATATGGGCTAGGTGAGACAGTAAAACCCCCTCTGGAGCATAATGGACCACATCTTCTCATTATCCAACAGGGCAGTGTTAGCCCATATTAAAACAGGCTCTCAAACAGCAGGACAGAGCTAGTGATAAAAAGTGGGTATAAAGCATTCCTATAGGAAATCAACCGGAGCACAGCCACGGAATTCAAAGTGGAACTAGTAATATGTTAGCTGTTTTATCACATCGTTTTTTCGGTGCAGACGTTTATGTAAGTGATTTTATTGCCTGAGCCTGCATCACGGGGATAGAGAAAGCCATGTTTATGAGATTACTACAAGCAAAAAGAGATTCTCACATTGAATGTTAGAATAGAAGAGGGTGGGGGATGCTGATCTTTTTGTTAACTTGTGTATGAGCATATGTGTATCTATTTGTGTGAATATCTGCACAAAAATTACAAAAAACAATCTGACCTATTCAGATACATGAACTGCCCTGTTCATCACAAATTCAAACTATTTATTGCACAAATTAATCATAATGTTTCATAAAAAGTATTCATATTTCTAGTCACAATAATCTACATGACCAATTCCCATGTTGCTTGATGTTTATGAATTACTAAGAGGTTGACTTTAACGATATCACGATTTGTGGACCTGAGTCTCTGCTTTAATATAAATCCACAGCAAAACTGAATAGTTGTTCATGGACATTAATAATATGGACAGTAATTATAAAGTGTTATTAATGTCTAGAGCACAAGACATTCAGAACTACATATCCACTTCAGTTCAGTTCAGAATCCCAAAGTTTGAGAAATAATAATATTGATGTTTGCCGTAGCTGTCATCAACATAATTTCCAAGAGAAATCCAGTTTGTCCTTAAATGTATAGTTCACCCAGAAATTAAAATTCTGTCAATAATTACTCACTCTTTCAACAATTTCTTCTCTTCTGTATCAGTCTTTGACAGTCTTTCTACATCAGAACGCCAGCGCCTGCCTCAGCAGCACCACACACATATGTGAACACGCATTGAAGACTGAGAAATGGTGAATAAAATCATAATTGTTTTATTTCCTTGCACACAAAAAGTATTCTGGCAGCTTCTTAAAATAAGGGTTAACCACTGATTTCACATGGGCTGTTTTTTTGATGTCCTTACTAACTTTCTGGGCCTTGAATGTTTCTGTTGCTTTGCTGTCTATGCAGGGTCAGAAAGCTCTCGGATTTAATGAAAAATATCTTAATTTGTGTTCCGAAGACGAAAGGTCTTACGGGTTTGGAACGACATGAGGGTTAGCTATTTTTTTTTTCTTTTTTTTTTTTTGTTAATTAACCCTTTAAAAGTGTTGTTCTTGATCATTAAATGGGGTAATTTCTTGTGTTTAATGTGAAAACAATCAACTCTTTCCCACAGAATAGAAGATGACAATATTAGAACAAGCAGTAAGATTAAGTTGTGATGGGCTGATACTTTCTCTCACAACATAAGAGGAGGATGTTCACTCACTACAAACGGACAGCAGTAAAAGACAGCCATGCACAGCAGCAGTCTGACATTTTGATTAATCTAGTCACAGACGATGATTTATTCAATTGTACTGGACCACCAAACCCCTCCAAGGGTTATATGGAATGCATTCAAAATCTCAAGTACTCAATTATATAACGCATTAATTAAAATATAACCTTAATGTTTTGATGTCTTTAACGTTGGCTTGTTTACAAAGAGACACTGTATTTATACTGTAATTATTGACAGCCTTGTCTCAAAAAACTCAAAAAGTGCTCAATCCAACCACTATCCGTGGATATGATTTTTCAATACATCTATGCAAAATATCCATTTTTTATTGACTACTTGGTTTTGTGACTTGTGTACTGGAACGCAGTAAATTTGGGTGTGACGACATTCCCAGGTCTGACATCGAAATTCTAAGGTAAATTGAACACAGCAATACATTTCATCAGTTCATGTATTCCTTAGGAATCAAACCCATGATTTTGATTACTAGCACCATACTGATTGAGCTACAGAATATGGCTGATTTCAAATCATTCAGGTCTTTTCCAGCATAACAAGCGCCATTAGGATGAAAAGCAATGCTAGCAGATCGTTTTCAGCACGCATAAATGACTGAGACCAACATTTAAATAAATCCAAATTTCAAAGCTTTGTGACAGCACCTCTGCAGGTTTGGATGAATTAATAGGTCTTAGTCTGCACTGCATATAATATTGATTGAAAGTTTGTTCTGAAAAATTATGTTCTGAGAGAAATATTGCAGTGTTCTGCACATATGCAGATTAGAATTTGCTGAGATCATACTGAATCTCAATGATCATACAGAGGCGCACGTGATGTCAGTAAGTTTTATAGCTCTGCTCCAGAGCTGCACACATAAAGAGCTGCTGACTCTACAATCTAAAGCATGTGTTCCCTCACTGCTATTACAGTCTCCTTTATCTCAGATGCTGCCGACAGCCTAAGTAATTAATGCTCCTGATGTAATTTAGCTTGCTCAGGGTTGAGATACATTACATCAGACTATATGGATTAGGAATTGTTGCATTCACCATTCCAACACCAGAGAATATACATTCAAGTTGGACCTCTCATTAAGTCCAATATTTCACCATGTTTTAATTGTGTCAAGGATGTTTTTTGTACTTAAAAGCCTCCTCACAAGAATAGCTATAGGATGTGTATTAATTGAGGAGGCTTGTTGTCAAATCCAGTAGTTTTTATATGTTCCTGCTAGCATGCTAACGCTCTTCCATGAGACTCAGTAACTTTCAATCAGAATTGTAAATGGCATATGTTGGAAATAGACCCTTTAGGAAGATCGGTCATACTGCCTAAACCTACAACGGAGCTGACCTTGATCACATTCCTGCACCAGAAGTAAATGTGTTTATGTCCTAGAGCATATGTGATTACATTTGTGCTACTCCGTTTGTTTCCACAATTACTGTTTAATTTTCATTGGTATCCAAACACTTAAACATTAAAGCCAACTCATGGCATGAGTACTAGGCTTAGCATGTGGAAGTAAGTTGCAACAAGTTTTGTAATTGGCAAGATTAATAACATTTACAGCGTGGCGATGCAAATCGTCCTCTCAGCACATGAATAATGGAGAGCGAGCCATCACTTTGAATAATTCATCTCAAAATATCCTTTAGTGCAATTTTTAATGACCAGGGGCAAATCTAGATTTGTGACAACAGCACTATGCCAGTGTAATTAACGAGCTCAGCGGCACTCGCTTAATTGCTGTGAGAAAGTTCCTCAATGCCGGCAGGCTTTGGAACAGGGGGCTGAAATAAACACTACAGCGGAGGTTAGTTATGGAAGACCCATAAAGAAAACGCTTCACAACCAAGGCTCAATGGCTTAACTGCGCGGCTCTCCTGTGCACGTACCGGCTCTGATCACTGCTCATGAGTGGAATATTGATGTTGGGAATTAATTACTTGTTTTACATAGATCCAGACAAAGCCCTCGGAGGGAGAGCAAGCTCTGGGAGCGGAGCAGACTTTGACGGAGGTGGGAAATTAGAATGGGGCTTTAAGCGCTAAGTTGATGTGTGCGCTGGGGAAGAAACTTAACAATGTCTGAGATTGCCGATGATTACAATTAGAGTTGCTTCTGGAGTTGTTCGCAGCTTGGAGATTTATTTCACAAACATTGGTACTTTCAGAATGTATTGCTTTGTTCTTTTAGACTAAATCAAATGGTGTTCGCTTTTAGCCGGCTTTCAGTAAATAGTCCAGTAGAAATTTGCTCTCACTGTAACATGTAATTTTTGCCAACAGATAATCTTAACTTGTAAACACATTGTCAAAGTTACAATAATACTGATTGTGAAGGATCCAAAATGTTCCAAAATGGCCCAATTATTGTGATATTGTTTCTGACACCTAAGGTTTATCCAAGTAGTACATTTGATGAGGATCGAACTTTGCAACCATTAACAAAAAATATGTTCTATATAGTATGACTGTGTGTAGAATAAATTAAATCCAAGTAAGTAAGTAGGTAATCTGGTATACTTGTTTATGAACAGGCTATATAAATTTAAACTTAGTGTCACACTTTATTTTAAGGTCCAATTCTTGCTATTAACAAACCATTATCTATGACTTTGACTCAATAAAGTCCTAAATGGCTGCTTATTAACAGTTAGTAAGGTTACATTTAGGTATTGGGTTGGATTAGGGATGTATATGGTCATGCAGAATACAGTGTTGTGAAAAGGTTTTTGCCCCCTTCCTGTTTTTTTAATTGCAGTTTTGAAATAATGATTCTATTTATTAAGGGAAACAAGCTGTCCAAATCTGCCTGGCACTACGTGAAAAAGTAATTGCACCCTAAATCTAATAACTGGTTGGGCCACCCTTGGCAACAACAACTGCAATCAAGGGTTTGCGATAACTGGCAAGGAGTTTTTCGCATCGCTGTGGAGGAATTTTTGCTCATTCATATTTGCAGATTTGTTTTAATTCAGCCACATTGGAGGGTTTTTGAGCATGAATGGACTGTTAAAGGTCATGCCACAGCATCTCAATTGGATTTAAGCCTGGACTTTGACTTGGCCACTCCAAAACCTTAATTTAGTTTTTCTTGAGACATTCAGAGATGGACTTGCTGGTGTGTCATTGTTCTGCTGCACAGTCGCGTAGCTACGGGTGGGCCCGGGCCCACCCACTTTCATCTGTGGCCCACCCAATGAGAAGTCGGTCATTTTCCAAATGGATGTAATTTATTAAACGATACTAATAAACGTCTTATTTCACTGTAACTTTTTATATTTATTAAAAACTATTAAACGCTTGTTTTTATGGTCAATTACAGGTCGTTTCTTAGTTTTCCCTCTTCCTATATGTGCATCACGCTTGTCAAAATGATGATTCATCCGTTTCTGTTAGTCCCACCCACAATGGTATGTTTACAACATAAGGATATAATAGTAAAATGCACGTGTTTGTGAAGTTAAATTTGAATAGCAGAGTAAAGCAAACATAAATCAGATAAATTCTTAAAAGTCTAAAAGTAAAAGTCTTAGCAATAAATCCGGACCGTCTACAAATGAAACCCAACAGATCACCTGCTGTTGCTGGATTCTTCTGAATCAAGCGTGTTTGAAGCATCATATTAGCATAGGTACAGTGTTTGATCCGCTAAAAAGATGTGTCCTTTGTGGAAAGAAACACATAAACTTTGTGCTAGATCCTGGTTGTCACAACAAACTGCATAATTTGCAGCTGCGCAAATTTCTGCTGTCCTCGATGTGTGTGAACTGACAGAGATGTTTAATTATGAAATCATCAGCAAAGTCCCATTTCACACTGAAGTAATGCTTTTTAATAAACTTCCTTTAGTTAATGTTAGTTAATGCATTAAATAACATTAGAAATACATTTGTTACCGTGTTTATTCATCTTTGTTAACCAGCTCAGGCAAATGTTAACAGATACAACTTTTAATTTTAATAATGTCCTAAATTTTGAAATGAACATTAACATAACAAATTACTAATGTTAATGCATGCTTTAGAAGTACTGTGTAATGAACCTTGGTGCTGTATTTTTTGTTGGCAATTTGACATGCAGCTTTCATATGCTACACACTTGGCCCACCCAGTTTTATGTAGGCCCATCCACTTAAACATTTCTAGCTATGCTAGTGCTGCTGCACAACCCAAGTGTGCTTGAGCTTGAGGTCACAAACTGATGGTCACTAATCACAGTGCTTTTATGATTTAACAGGAGGGGGCAATTAATTTTTCACGCAGGGCCAGGTAGGTTTGGACAGCTTTTTTCCCTTAATAAATTAAATCATCATTTAAAACCTGCATTTTGTATTTACCAGCATTATCTTTGTGTAATATTAAAATTTGTTTGATGATCAGAATCTTTTAAGTGTGACAAATATGCAAAAAAATCAAAACAGGAAAGGGCAAAAACCTTTTCACTGCACTGTATGTGCTTTATAAGTGCTAAAAGCTAATGTGTTAATAATAGGCATGCTAATAAGCAACAGGTTAATAGTGAGAATTAAAGTGTTACCAAACATAGTACTCTTTTGGTATACTGTTTTTCACCTTCTATATAGGGAAGTAAGATTCAGGGCTAGTGAGAGGTTGTTTGGCATGCATGCTGCTAAGCTAATACTACTCTAATAAACACATACAAAAACATTGCACATATGAACACTGTGTGATTTTTAGGTTGTGAGAATGTACCTATGATGTCTTAGTATTGTCTAGGTACAGTAGACCTAGTCAGGGTACACAATGTTTAATTTTCGGCGGGAATAAAAATGAGACTGTGAGGGACTGAAGTCAGTATGTTCAGTGGATTGTAGGCTACTGTTGTTTAACAACACCCCGACTGTTCAGCTGATGAAATGTCTTTCTAAAACAGCTTTCAGTTGACAAAAACTTTAGAAAACACTTTTGAAAGTTGTGAGTTGTGAAAACTACGAGCTGGACCCCATACAGTGTGACTGTAAGACTATCCCTCACAGCCTTGTTTTTATCCATGTAAATTCAGTATAGCATCTAACCTAATTAAAGTTTATAGGCTGTAACTATAAATATGAATATAAAAATATTGTTAATTATAACAAGTAATTGGATGTCTGTTCTGTCTCAGTCATTACAAAGTGGTGTACTAGGTTCTGGAGTCATTAGACAGGGTGACAGTGCCCTATATAACATTATTTCTTATGTAAGTGTATTTAGCATAGATATTAGGTATTATAACACCAATGATTTTGCCTTTCTGCTTCTGTTTTTATGAAATCCAAGAAGTTTGAACCATATAGTACATTCTTTCTTTGCATTGTCTATGACTGCAATATGCATTTTAAAAAATCATCATGAAGTTATTTTATGCATTGTTATTTGCATGCGTTGTTTTCCCCTTAGAGACCTCTTGTACTTTTAGTTTGCTTACTACTCTTTGTCTTTCTCTCTCCTTCTCTCCTCCCTCTTGTTTGTGTTAATTACCTCTAACAAACAACTCTGTATCACGTCAGGCACTCAGAGCCCTTTAAGCTATGTAGGCCTTTCACCTCCCCTTGTCTTAGGCAGAGGAAAGGCTGGTTTGGGCCTCTCAGAGAGCGCGATCGATCCGTGTGGTGTAATGATGGCTGAGAGATTGCCTGCATCAGAGCCCGATCTGTGCGCTGCGGCTGGATTAAGGGAACCATGGATTGCCATCGATTTCTATCTGATACAATCATTTCATTCAGACTCAAATCTCCTGCCTAGCGGAGGGAGACAATCCCTGCAAAGATCTTTTAATTCCTGCCCAGGACCTTCATCACAGGCCCCACAATCACTACATGCTCCACAATGCCAGGTTAAAACCTATTGTTGCTCTGGCTATTACTGCCAAACTTATTAATTAAGTTGGAGCAGGAGACTAAGACCCTGCTGGTCCTGAGGGGGCTCCGCTTCCCTTGAGAGTAGGCCGAATGATGTCATTGGCAAGTTTTCACTTAACATCAGTTGTTCTTCCTGATCCAGTTGTGTTTACTGATACATACAACATTTGCGGTTCACTTTGTGTTCTCTCTGGAGACTGAGGAATGTTTGAACGAATGCATTTTTGGAAGCATTTGTATCTGTGGATTAACTTTTAACTATAGTCCACTTACATCTGGCTTGTTTTTTCCCATGAAATGGAGTGGTTTCCATACATCACATTAAAGTGGTTGCTTCTCTACAAAAGTGCGCTGTTTTAAATATTTGTATGCCATTTAGCACTCCCCAAGCGACACACACATACAAAAAAAAATCAAATGCCGTTTGAAGAACTCTTGTATAAAATAGAGTATTTAGAATAATATAATATAATATGATAATTTAGTTTTACATGAGGTATTTCATGAATTACCAATTCTGTTTGAGACATTCGCAGCAGCAGATCAGCATCAAAGATCCTCCCCACTGAGAGCTGATCCATTTCCCTTGATCCAGGTTTCTTTCAGCCCATTATATCAGTCTCTTACCATGCAGATCAGTTACGGCCTCATGTATCAAACTGTCTTGGACATCCTTCTTAAAGGCTTCTTATAAATTGCACACTTCAATTAGTCCAATTCATGTAGCAGTGCAGTGATTCACCGATACACATGAAAACAAACCGGCATGGGATTTATTGATTTTAGCCAGCTTTTCTTTAGACATTAATTAAGTCCCAGTATTATCTCTCCCAAGGTGTTGGTGAGTGCTGTTGTTGTTGTTGTTGTTGTTGTGACAAATTCGGTGTGCATCTGTACATAGACTTGTGGGTTTATTCAACAAAGTTTCATTAAATTGATCAAAATTGACAGTAAAGACCTTTATAATGTTACAAATGATTTCTAAATTAAAAAAAAAAAAAGTTGTTATTTTTAATTGACTAGGCATCAAAGAAAAACACAAGTTCCATATAAATATTACACAGAACAACATTTAAAATATTAAAAAGTATTTTTTATTTCTGAAGGATAATGTTACACTGAAAACTGGAGTAATGGCTGCTGAAAATTCAGCTTTGCCATAACAGGAATAAATTATATTTTAAAATATATTTAAAAAGAAAACAGCTATTTTAAATTGTAATAATATTTCACAATATTGCTGTTTTTGCTGTATTTATGATTAAATTAATGCAGTTTTTGTCAGCATAAGAGAATTCTGTCAAAAACATCAGCTTTTGGGTAGTGTGTGTCACGGTTTAGTTTCCTTTCAGTTCTGTTTTGACCTTATTTGGTAGTTCCTGTTCTAGTTTAGTTAATGAGTAATCATCGTTTAGTCCTTTCACCTGTTTTGTGTTAATTATCTCGTTTGCTCCTTTATTCCCTGGTCTTTGTAAGTCTTGAGTTCCCTAGTCTACGCTGTTGTGTCTTGAAGTTATGTTAGTTAGAATTATGTAAAGTTATGTCATGTTATCTGACGTTATTCTGAGCTTTTGTACTAGTGGTTTGATTTGTATTATTAAAATATCCGTATTGCTTGAAACCCTCGCCTTCTTGCCTGCCTGGATCTACGAACCATAACAGTGTGTACATAGAAATTTGGGTCCCACTTTATATGTGACCCTGGACCACAAAACCAGTCATAAGGGTCAATTTTTTGAAACTGATATTTATGCATCATCTGAAAGCTGAATAAATAAGCTTTCCATTGATGTATGGTTTGTTATGATAGGACAATATTTGGTCGATATACTTATATACTTGGTCGATTTGAAAATCTGGAATCTGAGGGTGCAAAAAAATCTAAATATTGAGAAAATCGCCTTTAAGGCTGTCTAAATGAAGTTCTTAGCAATGCATATTACTAATCAAAAATTAAGTTTTCATATATTTATGGAAGGAAATTTACAAAATATCTTCATGGAACATGATCTTTATTTAATATTCAAATGATTTTTGCATAAAAGAAAAAATATTGATAATTTTGACCCATACAATGTATTTTTGGCTATTGCTACAATATAATCGTGCTACTTAAGACTTGTTTTGTGCTTCAGGGTCACATATAAGGTGGCCTTAACTACTATGTACTTACATTTAATCATTTGGTACAATGCACTTATTGTGTACACACGTTTTTACATTGTACTTATATTTTGAAAAATATCTTTATGTAATTGCTTTTATAATTACACATTCCTTACACCTTAACACTACCTTAAACCTACCCATACCACCAAACCTGTTCCTAACCTTACCTGTATCCCACCTCAATAGCAGCAGAAGTCTTTTACAATACAATATGAACACAATAAGTATATTGCACTTATTTTCTTATGTTAGTATATAGTAGTTTAGGTCACCTAATATAAAGTGGGATGAAAATTTAGGCCATATTATATATATATATATATATATATATATATATCATATATATAGGCCATATCTCCCGTGTGAACATACCCAAAATATTCACCACAGGAGTTTATATATTAACACTCACATCCTTTCGATCTGTTTTCTTGCCTTCACAGGTTCAATTAATGAAGGTCTTGCCATGGATATAAGATCAGTCTTTGAGGTCAGGAGAAAGCTTCCCCTTCACAATTCTGCTCAGCTGCAGCCAGTGAAGAAAACTTTGCCTCAGCCATTACTTTTGACCTTCCAATTGATTTATCGCAATCAACTGGAAGGAAAGAAGAATTCAGGCACTGTCTATGTGCTGAGCAAAGGCACCTTGGGACTGCTACAGACAGTTCACAGCCTCCCATCAATTTCCAGATGACAGGAACAAGAGCTACAGTGGAAAGGTGCAGGGCTGCAGAGCAGGGAAAGAAGAGGAGCCGGGCAGTCAAGGTCCCTAAGGCGTCCACTAGTTAATTAGCTTTGTAAGAAAACAATCAGGCTAACAAGCAAAACAAAGTTATTAGACTCCCCCCATTATCCTGCATGGCCTAGAGAGGCCTGTCTGTATCAGACCTTCAGTCCATTGTCACACCTCACATCTAATCACTTTGACAGCTGCTGTATTAGACACATACAGTGGCTGTGGATGTCTTCACCAAAGTTGTGTGCCATTCAGAATTGAATTGTAAATGCTGTTTGAATTTGAACTGAGGTGAATGTATTTCAATTAGAAGTAGAATTAGAATTTATATTAATATGAAATTCAAATAATTTTGTTGTATGTGTTGGAATTGTTCACCCAAATATTCTCCCAATATTCTCCCATCTGATCGTATTTGAGAAACAAAAAACAGGAAAAACAAACAAAAACAGTACAAACACTGAAGAGCAAAGCACATAGCTGCCATCTGCGGCGCCATCTTAGTTTATTTCTTACATCTTACTTTGTATATATAAAATTTATATATGTAGTGCATGTTAATATATTTATTTATTTATTTATTTGGTAGAAGTATACTCTATATTTTATATTTTGTATTATTTCTAAAATTTACAGCATCTGTCCATTCATTCGAGAAATTCTGTGTATGAGAGCTGTGAAATGGGGAACCTGAAGTGGAGTAGGAGCTGAATAATTACAGTTCCAGTCATATACACTGTTCCTGAGGAAAAAATATACAAGCAAACAGGCCAAAATGGGCCTGAAACAGAAGTTACAGAATATTAAATTGTTTATTGAACCATTGAAGCAATATCATACTCATAAGAGTGCTGTTAGAGGAAAATTAGAAGGAGCAAAATAACGTAAATCAGGCTTACAAAATAAAAATCTTAGACGTTATCCAGAAGCTATCTTGCTCTTGCTCAAATTGTTGAATTTCTTTAGATTGCAATTCAGTGAGTTCCTCTTCCTTTCATTCCAATTCACATTCCAGTTAAACCTCCAGTGGGCCGTTGCTAATTCAAATCAAATTCCAACTAATCAACTGAAAAGCAGCCAGTTCTTAAATTCTGAATTCTACCCAACCATGGTGCTTACATGATTGTTTTTCAAGGCAATATCTGAAATTGCAAAGACGCATTTATGTTTTGCAGTAAAGATTAACGGCGGCACATTTGTGTGCACATTTCTCCCGTGTTCATGCCTCCCTTTGTTTCTGCATCAGCCTGGGTGATCCCATGCCTTAATGTACTCACACAAACTAAAGCCGGTGATAAAATGAGCCTAGCACATAAAACAGCAGCTGTCCACACACACTAAGATGGGCTTTCAGTCCACCCAGAGCAGACTCTATACCTATAGTGTTCTACGAGGACTTGTATATGTTTCGACATAAATCGGAGGCATTGGAGGGGAAATCTCCAATTTGGACCAGGCCCCATCCAAACAAAATGAAGCTCTGCCTTGTATGAGCTTGTAACTTGAGCAGGTCCCTGAAATAAGCAATTGGTTTATTTACTCTAATGACACCAGTGAGGTTTGAACGCATGTTGCTCTGTGAGCAAATGCGCGTGGAACTGAACGTGACCTGCCGTCAGGACTGGAGCTGAGTGGAGAAGCAGAGCAGATGCCACGGTTCGGGTGTGGTTGGCAAAAGAGTGCTTGGCTTGGCTGAAGGCCATCCTTTCCCACTGGGCTGTGGCCAGTAGAGATGCTTTTATAATGAGCTAGCCTCCCAAAACTGCTGGGGAACCAGGGGATCAGGTTTAATACCAGCCAGCTGCCTGAACTGAGTTCTTCAGAACTATCAGAGAGATATCTGGGTGGGAGCATCTGTGTATGGAAGTATAATTATCAGCAAGCACTGCCATAGTTTATTGGTTTGATCAATGCTGATTTGCTTTCAGCCTAACCAAATTATAAATGTGTGAAGTGGGCATTAAAGTGAACACACCATTCCCAACATTTGAACAAAATTTTTCTCAGTGGTGAAGGCTCTAAATTGCAGGTTAAAGATGCTGTGCTGATGTTTTCATTCAGTGGGCAGTGATATGAGAGGGATTCACAGTCAGACTCAAGGACCCTAAACCTCAAAACTGCAATCTTTTTATTCAATAATGTACCACTGATTTTTTTTAGTGTGCATAATGAAGCTAAAATTTGTAAAACAGGAACTTTTACAGTCAGTGGCGGATCCTGGCATAGGCGATATAGGCAGGCCGCCCAACGCTATGTCACGGCCAATAACCCGTTGCCTTAAAATTATTAAGTAAATAATCATTTTAAGTTCACTTAACTTTTTTTATTATTATTATTTATTTAATATTTTTAAGGCAACAGGTTTCCTCAATTTTTTTCAGTTAAGTCAACTTATCACTTTTTACAGTGCAGGAAAAAAACATAATTTCAACTTAAAACACCACCCTTCTAAAATTCATACACTATATCAGGCTACATTATATGTAGTGCAAGTGAATGTTGTATAGAACATAACTATGTTCACAATAATGTAACAAATTTAGCATGCCTAATACTCTCATTTATCTGTAAAGGCCTGATAAAAGTTTCATTCACCGCTATAAACACCACGCTTGAGTGTTTCAGATGAAATTTTGCATATCATCTACTCAGGCAATATTTCTGTGTGTGCGTTTATGATGCATGCTTGTGAGGAAAAGGGACAAAAGGGCTGCTATTTCCGTTTGCTACTTAGCAATATTTTGTATGTATGAAGCAAGGAGGTGAGAATCCATAAATCTTTGCAACATGCACATTATTGCTGTTTTTATGTTGAACTTCTGCTAGTGTCTGAGTGCTACAAACAACATTTGCTTTAACAACACAATCTGTTCCTCATAGTGGCCATTTGGTTTATTGACTATATGCGGTTCACCGTCGCGCTACTGTGCGCAGCGGTGAGGGTAAAGTCTTCCCTCCAATAATCCACTAAGTGACAACAATGCCATTTTAGGAGCAATACAGTGAATTATGTAAACTGTTTGGGAACATTTCACCTGATATTGCAGCCGTTAATCACTGAGAGGTCTTATGAGGAACTGGAAAACTCTCATAAATCAGTTTAGGGTAGCATGACACTCAAAGCAGGGTTTCTGGAGTGTGCAGCTGTGTCGCGAGAACCCAGTAATCTCTTTTTTAAAGGAAGCGCATACAATGACAAAATCAGCTTTATTTATTATCAGTATAGTGTGATTATGCTAATGTGATGAAATTGTGGCGCAGTTGACCCCACACAATGGCACAAACCTCTCCATGACTGTGTCTGCTAAAGCTATTTGCAAAAAAATTCAATTAAACATCAATCCCTGGAGAAACTATTAGCTTTTATTGTAGTCAAAACGTAACGCCCCAACCTAATGCTGTCCATTAGGAAAGATATACACTGACCTCTGCATAATTGCATAGTGCTTAAGAGGCACCTGGATGGCACTAGATACTATAGAAAAACAACATCCTTTTTCATCCATTCTTGTGTTCTTTTTTTTTTCTTTGAAGTCAATGCAGAAACTCCATCTGACCAACTAGAAACTGTTCAAATCTATGTAGGAAATCTTTCGCCTGACTCAAAATTTCTAATCACATGAATTCCTATCGAAATGACTGTATTTCAAAAATTTACCGAACAGTAAATATTCCTTTCTTACTTCCTTAGTCACTGCTTTCTTTTTTTATATTATTTCCTTCTTTGTTTGCTTTTTCAATTTGTCATTTTCTTTCTTTCTTCTTTCCTTTAGTTCCTCCTTATTTACCTATATACTTATTTCCTTCCCTACTTCCTTATTCCTTATTAATGTCCTTTCTTACTCGCCAACTTCCTTCCCTCCTTATTTATCATATATTTATTTCCTTACTGGCGTCCTTCTTTCTTTCTTTCATTACTTATTTACCTATATACATATTTCCTTCTGGCTTCCTTCTTTCTTTTCATTCCTTACTTATTTTTTCCCTTCCTTCCTTCCTTGCCTACTTCCTTCCCACCTTACTTATTTCCTACTTCCTTCATCCCTTCCTGACAGTAGGCTACTACTTCACTTCTTTTCTTCCTTCTTCACTACCTACTAAAATTATCCTTCCTACCTTCCCTCTTTACTTTTGTTTCCTTCCACTTTTCCTTACAGTACATATTTACTGAGTCGCTTCTTCCTTTGTTCCTTGCTTGCTTACCTCATTCATTCCTTCCCTCAATATGTACTTCTTCTGCACTGTTAAGACTGGATTAATATTTTTAAATAATATCTGAGGTAGTTATTAACACTAGTGACATTTGGGTATTTGTGAGCTAATCTGTTTATCCAGATGAGTTTGGGATTTCTGTAGTTTTTACTTTTATGTAAGTATATATGTTTTTTTTTCATGGAAGATCATGTGTGCTGAATTTATGCCAAAAACGTAGCTATTTGATATAAGTATAGCACGAAGAATTAAAATCACAAACTATATCTATGAAACTGATATGACCTAACAGGACTGTGTTTTCCCTAAGCATTTGGACACATTTGTGAAGGAAGATGTTCTTATATTGATGTAACATTAAATCACCTCACACATATGGTCATGTCTCTCCAAACAAGACTAAGAAACTGATTTGTAACCGAGGTTTGAACGTCTCTCTGGTGCGTGCATGTGTGTTTATCTGCATGCACAGAGGAGGTGTACTAATGGAGTCCATCTCAAAGGTGAAAATGGTAATCCATCAGACCCCTCTCTTCCAACTCCCATGACCCCCCATGTTTAGCAGCTGCTTGAAGAAAACCAGAGGTTGCCCATCCAGTCTGGAAATCCCCTTAAACTCTCCAAACACTAGACAGTACTAGAAAAATGGCATCCTGTGTTGACAATATGTAACATGGTGGCTTATCTTGTGCAGAGCTGCAGTTTTAGCCTTCATATTCTCCCTGTGAAGTTCCTGGGGGGGGGGGGGGGGGGGGGGGGGGGTCAGCAGTGGATGGTGATTGATTCGGGAGGTTCTGCACACCGCCTGTTTAGGTTGCCCTCTTGTACAGTTCATTGGTTCTCCACTTTAAAGGCTACGCTCCCTTCCTCTGTGTTTCACTTCTTTTTTGAAGTGTCAGCAAAAAATTGAGAGAATGTCCTAAATGTATTCTGCCTTTCACCACAGGACTAAACGCT
This sequence comes from Barbus barbus, assembly GCF_936440315.1. NCBI lineage: Eukaryota > Metazoa > Chordata > Actinopteri > Cypriniformes > Cyprinidae > Barbus > Barbus barbus. The sequence goes on from NC_136758.1 coordinate 11,652,648, forward strand.
CACTCACCAAAAAAACAGAAAATGAAAGCTTTATTGCTTTGATTGTGTGTGATCTTATAGCCACAGGCCCAGATGAAACCTGCTGACGTTTTGCACATTTTCTGCACTGAGAGAAAATGTGCAACATTCTGGAATGGATTTATTGATTTAAAAAGTTTTGTAGAATGGATTTAAATGTGGAAATGTATATTACAGTAGAAATTTTTTCCTTTGAATATCCTATTTAATTTGGAAATATGTCACATTACCTAAAATTAGTGTATTTATAGTTCTGTCTGTTCAGTTTCGTGTCGTCTGGTCTACTCGTTACTCCCCGGTGTTTGATGTCTGTGTCTTGCCCTGCCTTGTCTTGCCCTGCCTTGATGTCAGTAAAGTATGTTATTTGAGTTTATATCCTCGTCTGCGTGTTCCTGGTTCCTCCCTCGTGTGTGCACCGTGACACAAATATACTTCAGTATATCTTTAGTTGAACTTCAGCACTACTTCTGCACAATTAAAGTTCATTAAGTACAAAATTAGTTGTTCCAATTTAGCAGACTTAAGTATACCAGTTTATTATACTAAAAGTACAATTGCAGGGTATTTCTATTAAGTACATAAATATGTAAATGTATTTGTAGTATACTTAGCACAAAGTAGATGTACATAAAGTACATTTCATTATTTATTTTTCACTAACTATTTCTATTGCGTGTGTAAAAGGTAGTACACAAATACTTCCACTGTGTCTGTGAAACTATAATGCACCTTTAATGTTTGATTAATTCTAAAATGACCCTGTTGTTAACCCCAAACCTTTGCCCTTCCTTGTGGCAAAGCCATAAGATCTAAAGCACTTAAAACCTTCAGCAACCTCTAAATGTATGTGCTCCTGTGTGCTTTTTATCTGTGTGTGTGCACATGTTCCTACAGAACATTGTACAACGGTGTTTTGTAATGATTCATTTTCCATGTTCACCTATAGTGAAGACCTAGCCATTGTAAAATGGCTGGGGGCAACTTTCTCTAGCAAAAAAATGAATGCATTAAACTGCAGGATGATTTCTGGCTGGAAGAGAGTCTCATTGGCTTGCATTTTTTATGAGAACAGCTGCTCCAATCGCTCCTCTGTTCACAGCCGGGCTTGTTTAATCACACAGTTTATCCCTGCAGCCCCACTGACAGGGCAAAGGCAAGCAGGCAGAACAGCAAGGGGCCTGAGAGAAGGATGAGAGAAAGAAGGCGAAGCAGAGAGACAGATGAGGGGAAAAAGAGAAAGAGACCTGATAGAAATAAAAAGTTCTTGATTCAAGTTTTAAGGAGAGAGTGAGGACATCTTTAATGGAATAGCTCACCCAAAAATGAACATTGTCATCATTTACTCACCCTCGTGGTGCTGCCAACCCGTATGAATTTGTTTCAAACCATGAATTTTTAAAGAGTATCCTGCCCACTCAAAAGTCAATGAGGACTGGAGCTGTAAAGTTTCCAAAAGGATGCAAAAAAGTATCATAAAAGTGGTCTCGTGTCTAATGTGTCTTCTGAAGGCGTATGATATCTGTGTGTGATGAATAAACATAATTATAATAATTCTTCAGATGTATTTATATATAAAATTATGGTCACACTTCTCACAACTAACTATTAACTACAATAAACTCCTAATTTGCTGCTTATTAATAGTTAGTTATGTAGTTGTTAAGTTTAGGTATAGGATTAAAGGATCTAAAATTTGTTCATGCAGAATAAGGCATTAATATCTGCTTTGTAAGTATTAATAAACAGCCAATATGCTAGTAATATGCATGTTAATAAGCAACTAGTTAATAATAAGAATTGGTCCCTAAACTAAAATGTTACCAAAATAAGTTGATTATTATTATTAACTTATTTTATATTGATAATTTAAGGCTTCTCTTGCTGTTTTATATTGCTCTTTTTTTGGACTTGAATGATTGAAATTTCCTCCTCAAGTACAGGTACATCTCAAAAAATTAGAATATCATGAAAAAGGTCAATATTTTTTGGCACTCGTTTCAGAAAGTGAAACTCATATATTATATAGATTCATTATGCATAGAGTGAAATATTTCAAGCCTTTATTTCTTGAAATGTTGATGATTATGGCTTACAGATAATGAAAACCCAAAATTCAGTGTCTCAGAAAATTAGAATATTACATAAGATCAATAAAAAAAGGATATTTTAAACAGAAATGTCAGGCTTCTGAAAAGTATTTTCATTTCTATGCACTCAATACTTGGTTGGGCCTCCTTTTGCATTAATTACTGCATCAATGCGGCGTGGCATGGAGACAATCAGCCTGTGGCACTGCTCAGGTAATGGAAGCCCAGATTTCTTTGACAGTGGCCTTCAGGTCATCTGCATTGTTGGGTCTGGTGTCTCTCATCTTCCTCTTGACAATACCCCATAGATTCTTCAGGTCAGGTGAGTTTGCTGGCCAATCGAGCACAGTAACACCATGGAACCAGCTTTTGGTACCTTTGGCAGTGTGGGCAGGTGCCAAGTCCTGCTGGAAAATAAAATCAGCATCTCCATAAAGCTTGTCAGCAGAAGGAAGCATGAAAATTTCCTGGCATCTGGCTGTGTTGACTGTGGACTTCAGAAAACACAGTGGACCAACACCAGCAGATGACATGGCAGCCCAAATCATCACTGACTGTGCAAACTTCACACTGGACTTCAAGCAACATGGATTCTGTGCCTCTCCACTCTTCCTCCAGACTCTGGGACCTTAATTTCCAAATGAAATGCAAAATTTACTTTCATCTGAAAAGAGGACTTTGGACCACTGAGCAACAGTCAAGTTCTTTTTCTCCACAGCCCAAGTAAGACGCTTCTGATGTTGTCTCTGGTTCAGAAGTGGCTTGGTAGCCCTTTTCCTGAAGACGTCTGAGCGTGGTGACTCTTGATGCACTGACTCCAGCTTCAGTCCACTCCTTGTGAAGCTCTCACAAGTGTTTGAATCAGCTTTGCTTGACAGTATTCTCAAGCTTGCGGTCATCCCTGTTGCTTGTGCACCTTTTCCTACCCAAATTCTTCCTTCCAGTCAACTTTGCATTTAATATGCTTTGATACAGCACTCTGTAAACAGCCACACCTTTCAGTAATGACTCTCTGTGACTTACCCTCTTTGTGGAGAGCGTCAGTGTTCGTCTTCTGGATCATTGCCAAGTCAGCAGTCCTTCCCCATTATTGTGATTTCAAAGAACAAGAGATACCCGGAATTTATACTGTAGGGATGGTCATTAATTGAAACTCAAATGTAAATATTCTAATATTTTGAGATACTGATTTTTGACTTTCATGAGCTGTAAGCTCTAATCATCAAAATTAAAACAAAAAACTTTTGAAATGTTTTACTTTACATGTAATGAATCTAAAATATATGAAAGTTTCACTTTTTGAAATAGGTTACAAGAAAAAATTAACTTTTTCACGATATTCAAATTTTTGGAGATGTACCTGTATACTGCAAATATTTGTATTTTTTAAATTCTAATATTATAATATAAATATATAATTAGAATGTTTATATTATATTATTATATGATGTTTAAATATATTACTATTATTATCGTCATTATTGTATAGTTTTAATTGCTTTTGTTTTTATTTATTTATTTACGTATTTATTTATTTATTGTATTTTTTGTAAATTGCTATCATTCTTGAAAATTATTTATTTTAGTACTTTGGGTTTAAGGATTTGGGGACGGGGGGGGGGGTGTATGAGCAATAAAAATATGTTCTAATCTTGTTTTTATTTTACTCATCAGTCCTTCTTTATTTCTGTAAAGGATACACTGAATAGCACACTTGCGTCTTCCCTAATTAATCAAATAATCCATGAAAATTAAATTAATAACCTTCTGTTATGATAAAACAATTTGATCATTGAGCTTGACAGCTTGAGCCAGCGCTGAGCTCTTTATTTTTAATAACTGAAGTGTATTGCCGCCCCATCTCATGGTCACAGAGGACATTCAGCTCAGGACATTGAAACTGGAGAGTGAAGCTGTGAGGATGTCTGTGTCTGACCACGGGACTGACAGACGGGCCGCAGCACAGTCGTCTCAGCACATCAGGGTGTAACAGGAGGAGCTGAAAGCCGGGGAGCAGCAAGCCCCCAAGTGAACCCGCCGGGACACCCATCCCTTTCGGCCAATTACAGCACTGTGTTGCTAGCAGCAGACTGAATAATGCCCATGTCTGATAACACTGTAAACTCTGACTATCCTCTGCAAGTATTCGCAGACAACCACACATCCGGATGCTTTGTTATGGATGCCTTATAAAAGAAAGAGATCAGCCACAGTCTCTCATAAACGCCCATCATGTGCATTACGCACACACGCAAACACAGACACATCATCTTATCTGGTTTCTGTATGCAAGGCCATGCAGACTCGGTGGAGACCCTGTGGTTGTAAAGCATCCTGGTATCATGGCTGTGTTTTATGAGCATCTCCTATAGGAGATATTACTCAGCACAGTCATTACACTTCTGCTGGTATCAGGACTGATGCACTGAATCATTCGAGATTCATCTGTGAATCCATGTAATGGCCCGAACTGAATCAAACAGGAAAGGCCCATCACAGCATTGTGTTCAGAAACATTTTGTACTGGTTTTGCTCAAGGGCACGTTTCACAGTCTCATGAATAGAGCACAATATTGACCTCATGCATTTTCAGCAGCCTGGGTTCTTTAAGTAGTTTCCCGTTTCTTTCTGTAGATATTTTTAAAAAATAAAAAAAAAGTAAAGAATTATAGGCTATGCTTGAAAAAACAAACCAGATGAATCATGAAACAAAAAAAAAATGAAGCAAAGAACTGTTTGAATTGTTGTTTGAAAATGTGGATTTAATGACTGAAATGTCAAGTGGTGTAACCCTCAATAAAATATATTACAATTTAATTCAATTTAGATTCAAATTCAATTAAATGTCAGATAAAAAAATGCTAAATTGATTTCTGCATGTTGGTTAAGCCAGTGGCAGACAAAACTTCAAAACTTCTAATATTTAATCATAAAAATAGCTTCAATACTTATATATAATATATTATATAAATAATACATCATGAAATAAAGAAAAGCATAGTATAAATAAATAATAAATATATAATAAATAAATATATACAGTAATATATACTGTAAAACTATCAAATATACTTTTTGTGTTTTTGTTTGAAAAATGTCCAGATTGTTTTTAATCCTCACAAATAGGTAATGAATTAAAAAATAATTATTTATGTCAATTTCTCATAATCTTACATTGAATGAGCAAAAAGCATTAACTGAATTGACAAGTGACCCAAGTATTATTATAAAACCTGCTGATAAAGGAGGGGCTATTGTAGTCCAAGATACGAAAAAATATCAAGAGGAAATTCTTTCACAATTACAGAATAGTAGGTTTTATAAAAAACTTCCCAGTGACCCTACTAAGGCCTATCAATCTGCGATATTGTCATTTTTAACAAATGCTAAAACAGAGGGTTGGATATCTCAATCAGAGTTTGAATTCTTGTATTGTCAACATCCGATTAGACCTGTTTTTTATACTCTTCCTAAAATTCATAAGAGACTGATTGACCCCCCAGGTCGTCCGATCGTGGCACAGACTAATTCCCTCTTATCACCTTTATCTCAGTATGTTGATTCTTTTATAAAACCTTTTGTTTATTCGTTACCATCTTATATTCGAGACTCTACTGATTTTATCAATAAGATTTCTGAGGTGTATGATTTACCGGATTTTTCTTTATTATTAACTTTGGACATAACAAGCTTATATACCAATATTTCACATGAAAAAGGACTTATTGCACTTAGACATTATCTTTTGTTACGTGAGGATTCTAATCCACCATCAGACTTTATCGTCGAGATGGCTTCGTATCTTTTGAAATATAATTATTTCAGTTTTGATAATGATTTTTTTCTTCAGATAAGTGGGACAGCAATGGGCTCGAATTTTGCCCCTAACTATGCCAATTTATTTATGGGTTTCTTTGAGGAGAGTTATGTATTGAATATAGAAAATAATCCTTTTTATTCACAGATTATCAAGTGGTACAGATACATTGACGATATATTTTGTATTTTTTTGGGTGATCATAATGAGGCTCGAGAATTTGTGATATATTTGAATAACTTGGTTGACGACTTAGAATTTACTTCTGAAATTAATTCGTCTAGAGTACATTTCCTTGATATGTGGGTACAGAAGAACGAAGGCAATTTGACTACAACTTTGTTTACAAAAGAGACTGATCGTAACACACTTTTACTTGCTACCAGTTTTCATCCGACTTTTTTAAGAAAAGGACTGCCTATGAGTCAGTTCTATAGATTGAGGAGGATTTGCCATTCTGATTCCGATTTTATTGAGAAATCGAAAATCATGAAAAATAATTTTTTGAACAGAGGTTATCCTTTGGACTGGGTCGAAGATGGATATAATACAGCTTTTAAAAAGACACGGTCTGAATTGCTAAAAAAGAAGGTAATGAAAACAAGAAAGTACTCCTTTGCTTGTATTACAACATACTCACCTAAGTCTTACATGATAAAATCAATTTTTAAAAAACACTGGCATTTATTGTCTTCTGATTCGGAGTTGAAGGATATTTTTAGATATCCTCCTTTGATTGTATATAAACGCGCCAGGAATTTAAAAGATAGCTTGGTACATGCTCGTTTTCAGAGCGCCAGTTCTTGTGCATCTCAGAGTTTACTTAGTCCTATACAGAAGGGCAATTATCGGTGTGGGAATTGTGCTCAGTGTAATAATACTTTTAAAACATCATTTTTTTGTCATCCTAGAACTGGTAAAAAATATAACATCAAATCTGTGATTACTTGTGTTTCCACTCATGTTGTGTACTTGATCCGTTGTCCTTGTGGTATAGGCTATGTGGGAAAAACGTCACGTCAATTGAAACAAAGAATTAGTGAACATAAGAGTTCGATCAGAAGAAAAGATATGAATTATCCAGTTGCGGCACATTTTTTAAATTTGAATCACGATGTTACCTCTTTACGTTTTTGTGGGATTGAGAAAGTAACTTTGCCACCTAGGGGTGGAGACATTGAATTACTTCTACAGAGACGTGAATTGTTTTGGATTTATACCCTTCAAACTTTATCACCTATGGGTATGAACGATGAAGCACCATTTAATGTAATGTTATAGTGGTGTAATTGTTTTGAATGATGTGCCGTTTCTATTATGAATTTATAATGAGTTTGAGTGGTTATGGAGTTTTGACTGATTGGTGTAATAATTTGATGCTTTTTGAAGACAACGTGTTATGTATTTTAGATGATCTTGTGAATTTGTAGTGGGATCTTTGTTGGTTTTTGTAACTATCATAATTTGTAACTGTTTACGATGTGATGTTCATCTATACTCCTAATGAGCTTAATTGTTTACAGATGGAGCTTTGTTAAGTGGTCATGTGTTCATCTTAAAAGAGATGAATTTGAACATTTGTATACTCCTGATGAAGGTCGTGTGACCGAAACGTTGTGTTAGTTAATAAATATTACTTTTTTGCAAGTTACGATAGTGTGCGGGAATTGCTTGTCTGTTGAGATAAATAATTACATAAATACATACATTCAGTTTTAATTGAAATTAAAAACATGTTTATCATAGAGGTGTAAAATTTGGGTATAAATTTCAATTGTAGTGTACTTGTAATGTAATGTACTCCATGTACAAACATATAAGTGACTGACTTATAACTGGTTTATAACTGTTATATAACTGACTTTTATATAAGTGATATATCTGCAAATTACAGCATTCACAATGGCTGCTAAGCTCTTTGGATGTGGTTCTTGTTTCCACAGTAACAGTGAATCCTCTGATTGGTTGATTTTTCTTCAGGATTATGGGTACTGTAGTTATTGGAAATTTGGCTATTAAACTAAAGCAGGAAACACTCGTACCTTCTTTAAATGCACATACCATATAAATCTCTGAGCTCATGTTTGGTCTGTATTGAAAGGTTTATATGTTATTGTTTTCTCTATGGACGACCCTGCTGTTGTGCTCTATTCATTGAAATAGATTTAGTGCATCTGTTGAGAACACGCTCTTCGGGGGATTTGGTGAAAATTGGACATATCAGCAGCGTGAATGGGTGGCTGAAATGTGTCGTCCCCTGCCTCGCGGCTGGACGGCTGCCTGGCCGCCGGTGGTGTAGAGACTCATTTAGGGAACTCGGCTGGGACAGGACACTGAAGGTCAGACTGAGAAATGCCTGCAGCAATCTCCCTTCACACATGCTCTCTATTCCCTCTCCCTTTCCTCTCGCTCTCTCTCTCTTTATTTCTCAGTCTGTTGGTTATAAATCCTCTGGCTATCAGGTGCAGTGCCCTGCTGGCACTTTCACGAGCTCACGCGTTAGTGTCTGTGCTGCTGAGTGCCATGTCACAGTCCCTGGACAGCCGACACTGTGACAGACAGTGAGTGTGACTGAGCATACTGACGCTCTCTCTGTATTTATTGTGTTGCACCATATATGACTATATTTTGCACAGGTCTGGCTGTCCTTGAAATATCCACTAGGCCATCAGACCTGCTTGAACGACACTTAACCTGACACAAACTGGCACTCATGCCGCTTCATGTCAGACAGGTCAAATGCATCTGATGTGTATGTACATAGAAAAACAATTTTAAAACAGTGCAAATGCACGCTGTGTTAATGGCCTCCAATTGTGGTCTCAGGAGGAAGCTCTTGCATATTGGAGCACTCAAAAGGCACTACCCATCTTTTGACTCGTTCTATATGGTACTTGCCAGAGTGGTGTATTTTATGTAAGGAAATGTGTAATACTAAATATATTTTAAGACTTCATGAAATAGTGGCGGCACATTTCTTTCCTCTTTTGACTTTTCCTTGTTTACTGTATTTCACAGTAAAAAAAAAAAAAAAAAAACTGTACAATGCAATTTCTCTAATATTATATTATATTATATTATATATAAGTATATGTTTCATTACATAGAGTAAACGGTATTTCATGTTTTTAAATAATTATATATATATATATATATATATATATATATATATATATATATATAATGTAATAAATACAATAAATATTATATATATAAAACAGTACAATATAATATAATAGTCCTTATGTATGTAAAATTAGTCATCAGTATTTTTGTTCCATTTTCCAGAAAAAAAAAAAAAATGAATTCCATTTAACTGTTAAATGGTAAATTTGTCAACTTTTAGGCTGTTAGGAGGATGCTAACATAACAATGGACCTAAAACTAACAGATATGCACTACAAGCCACAAAGATTTGTGGTTAAGGCTCCATGGCTCAACAGTAGTACATTACATTAATCATTATTTCAAATGTTAATGTTATGTATGTGGTGTTCAGGTAAAAATATATTTTTTTATGATTTGGGTATTGAATCAACTCAGCTTGGGACAGACACTTTTCTTACTGCAGTATGTCTGTGCAGTACAGTTAGTTATTAAAGAAAGCCCACCTCAAGCTACTGCGGCTTTCAAGGTTTTCAGAGCATTTGACTTGTTGATTAAGCTTTATATTTAAGCCACAGTTCGCTGTGTGAACTGTATGCATTATTCTTTGTGACAACATAATGCTTCTCTTTATATATTCTCTTTATAATATCATTCATATTTAGGAATGATAGCATTTCAAATCATGCACTTTGTAAAAGCTTTCCACTCTCAACGGGATATTCAATAGTGTTACCTTTTGAAAAAGTGGGGACTTTTTGAACGGAGCTATAGGAAGCTGGATTGGAGCCCGAGTTCTTGTTAGCTTGTCTTGGAGCCGCCTGCCAAGCACGCACACAGATGATTATAGAGATGAACGGCCATAAGCTCCATATTTTACAAGGAGGAGTGAGTGAACTCTAAAGTAGGGAGATGACTGGGTCATAGTCAAAAGAATTGCACAGTAAGAAAACTAAATGGGTGTAGAGGGATTCATGAAGCTTATTCTGGATAAAGAGTGAGGATTTCACTCATCTCTTCCTCCCACCTCAGGGCTTCCTCTCAAACACCCTTCAACGGCCCACGACAATGAGGTGACACACTGGAGTACAAACGCAAATGTCAAGACTCTACATTTTCTGAATGGTCTTTTTCATACAAATGCTATGAACGGAGACTGACACAAAACACCATAAATGTATCATAAATGTAGTCCCTTCATGCTATTTTCCAACTCTTCTGATATCATATGATAGCCTCATTTGAGAAAACAAGCCACAATTTAAAGGGCACCTATTATTCCCATTTTTACAAGATGAAATATAAGTCTCAAATGTCCCCAGAACGTGTCTGTGAAGTTTCAGCTCCAAATACCTCACAAATAATTTATTATATCATTTTGAAAATGCCTATTTTGAGCGGAAGCAGAACCGCTGTTTTCGTGCATGTCTCTTTAAATGCAAATGAGCTGCTGCTCCCCTCCCCCTTTTCCAGAATAGGGCTGTGCCTTTACAGCTCATACATCAGATACTCTGCTAAAAAAACATCTGTTTGGCTTTGATTATCATGTCTATCACACTGAAATCATTCATTTTAAAGCCATATCGGTTTAAACTTCTGATACACGGTTTTCTGAGTGCACACATCTGAAGTACATGCAAAGAAAACGGCCGTCACATGACATGTGTGTACTAAACTAAGTTCTCTTTCATGTCTTATTGCCCTTAAACTGTCAAATACACACAAGTTTATGTTAAAAACACACATAAGTTACACAGTAGGTTATGTCTGTGAAGGTAAATATCTTGGAAAGAAATCTGCTAATATGGCACTGTTCCTCAACATTTGTGGGCGGGGCCTATAAATGTGACATCACATCTTACAGATTCTGTGAACGGCTTGTTGTTGTGAGACACTGCTTATGATTTATGGGGATTAAAAAGGGAACACACACTGCCAACATACATTTATATTCAAACAACATGGAAAATAGAATTTTGCATAATAGGTGCGCCTTAAGTCATCATTCACTGAAAATCTTGATATCTGCTTTAGTTTTCATTTCCTACTTCATGAGAAAAGCAGTAAACGCCCAAAAATGGTTCAGAAGATTTGTTCACAATAACATTCAGTTTTGCTCAGAAGATTGAGTGAGGAACTAACCAAAAAAGGTCATTTTCAAAGTTATCATATGGCTTTTGAAAATTTGAGCGCACAGTCATATAGAATACTTTTATGATACATTTATGGTTCTTACACATGCATTTTTGAAGCTTAAAAGCTTAATTTATTCATTGGGGGAAAAAACTACATGCACAGTCTCTTTTTGTGTTCCACGAGAAAAAGAAAATCATACAGGTTTGAAATGACACGATGACAGAATTCTCATTCTTGGATGAACTATTCTTTTAAGAGAGAGAACGATACTTATGAAATATGTATACACAGCCAACTTAGTCTTGGTTGTTGTATGTGATAATTAAGGATATGCTCTCCATTGTTTCCAGTAGAGCAAGGAAAAAACTGCAACGGACTTCCTTCTTTTCCAACCAGAACACTCTAAGCACAAACTACCTTACATCTCACTACATTCATCACATACACGCTTTTCCCCTGACGCTCAGACAAGAGCGAAAGAAGTCACTCTACTTTTATTTATGTGTGCAGCAGAAGCTGTTTAAACATGTTTTACTCCACAATCCAAGATCTTAGTTTTTTTTTCAACCTTGCATTCATTTTCAGTGACTGGTATTGTGAAAACCAAAATGGTACGACGAACGCGTTCTCAGTAAATACATAAACAAGGAGATGGGAGAGGAATAAACAGACACAGCGCTTCATCTCGATGGTTGACACTGATGAAGTTTAAAGCGTGCCCCACCATTAATGGCACTAAAACAAAAATAAACCATTTTCAAGTATAAAAAGATACACAGCCGCGCAGCAACTAGGCAGCCGTGGTCTTTGATTTATTCCTAAGGGGAAGAGAAAGGACGGGAACATCTTGAATGGAGTACAAGGAAGATTCAAGTTCACCACAGGAAATCAATTTATGTGAGAGGGCATCCCAGTTAAAAATAGTGGAATGCTAAGAATACAAAGAATTAATTGGCATGATTTTGGTAGAAGGGAGCACTCGGGAGAACCCAAGTTTGTTCACCATCCTGTTTTTGTGTTTACTCTATGGAGTTAGTCTTGTAGTCAAGCTGTCACGCGTTCTTCTTTTCCTTTACTTTTTTCTCCCCTCGATCCATTTTTTGTTGTTTTCCGCCTTCGGCTGTCAGAATTCAAGCAAAGCGAATCACTCCAAAATTTTATGAATCTCGTCAAAGGCTGCCTCATTTCACTGGAAATGATGATATATGATGTTCTTAGTATGACAAGGAAGCTTTAGATAATAAGTGTTGTGTCACACTTCACTGAGTTATGACTAGTATCCAAAATGACTGCGCTAGACACTGATGGGGGTTTTGGTGTGGGCTGCACTTGTACAGATTTTAATGAGATCTCGCAGCGTGTTTAAATATTTAACAATTCCTGGAGTAGCTCCTCTATCTGCTGTCAGGAACACCCATTGCAATTTTATTCCAATTCCGAGAAATGCTCAGAAAATATCACATGCACATTGATGTTCGGCTCATTTTCTGTTTGTGCATCTGTTTAAGAATATATCTACCCATAAATGCAAGCCTCAAATTTTCATATGAACAAGGGCTGATCATGTGGGTCTCTGGAATACTTGCTTCTTATTGGTCAGTCGCAGCATCCTGTGGTCAAGTGTTTGTGTATAATGAGTGCTAAACTCTATAACTGTTCACTGGCCCTGGCAACCACAGCTTCTTCAGTGCTTCACAGTCTCTTCTCACATAATGAAATAAACTATTTTAAATCAATATTTAATGTCCATTTATTTTATGTATTCATTAAATTTGGAAATGTATTTTTTTATATTCTAAATGCACAGTCGACTTGTCGTTTTTACAAAATAAGTCCCATTCAGACCGATACAAAACAAATTTTGATTAAGTCACACTATTAAAGTTTACTGATACTTTTGGTGTGTTATGCCAGAAAGATTGCATTTATGAGTTAAACAATGTTGTGATTATTAGTGGGAACCCCTCAACTTTTTTTAAAGCTGCATTCTGTAACGTTTTTGGTTAAAAATTATCCAAGTACATGCAAGTACATAACCAATCAGTGTTCAAAACTATCTCCTTTGCCCAATTTACAATGGTAATGTAGGCTAATGATGTTTTCTAATTTGAGTGGTTCAGGGCAGTTTCTGCAATGCTGATGTTGGTAACATTAACACTTTGAGAACAAAGTGTAAATTTTCATGTTTTGACATAATCTGAGCTAGCCTTGCAATCGATTTAATTACCATTGGTTGCGGGATTTATTGTAAAACTTTTTTTTTAGTTGGTCAGAACAAAAGTGGCAGACATGTTACTTACTTGTTAAGATGACATTTTCTGGTGAAACTGCTTATTTTGGACATACTTTCAAGACGTAGTTTCTGTAATTCCGAAGTACAGTGAATATCCACACTGGTGCGTTGACTGACAACCTCACATAAACTCAAAACTTTACATTCATCTGTGCTGAGGACCCATGCCAGTGCACACCCCACATAAAGAAGATAATTCTGCAATTGCAGGTTTCTAACAGAGATGGCAACAAAGAGGCAAAACTTACAGACTGGTGCTATAAGTCTTGAGTTTCCGTGTTGGAAGTGGGGTTTAGCAGCAGTTAGTTGAAATGAATGAATTTTTACTAAAAAATAAATCTCGCAAAAAAGTTGCATGTACAAAATACAACAGCATTGTACAATTACAACAGAATACTTAATTAATGTGCATTTTATAACACTATACTTTACATAAAACAAGTTAAAGGTATATAGTTCAACCAGAAACGAAAATTCTGCCAAGATTTGAATTATTTGAAGAATGTTGGTAGCAAACAGTTGACATTAGATGTCGACTTCCCTAGTATAGAAAAAAAAAATACTATAGAAGTCAATGGCTACCATCAACTGTTTAGTTACCAACATTCTTCAAAATATCTTTTTTGTGTTCAGTGGAAGAAATAAACTCATACATAAACAAGGGAAGGATTAGTAAATGTTGACAGAATTTTCAGAATTGACAGAATCTCTGCATGAGATTTTCTAATACAAAAGCTGACAGAGGCACCACAAATGTAACATATTTCTTGCTTTTGGCCAAAGTAATCAATCTCTCAATATTTTTTTCCTCTTTTGGAAAATAATAGAAATGCTATCATGGAATTTTTTTTTCTTGTGCTATATGGACAAATGAAAATCCTAAATAAAAAGTTTGATGTAGTTTCCACTCACCACTCTAGAAGTTTACCCAACTATGACGACTTCTGCTTTTGTGAACCCTGGAAATGGGAAACTGGTCTATTCAATATACAGCACTATCATAAACTAAATAAAAACAAAAAAAGCAAACATACAACTGATGCACACTGTTTATTCATCATTTTGTAAAAGTAGAGTTCTGTTTTTGAATCTTTTGTAGAAAAGATACATCACCATAATTTTCTGACCAAAGTGACTTCCCAAACTCAAAAAAGAAAAATTAAACAAACCATTTTAGAATCTCCGTAGTAGTAGTCGAATAAATTTTTATTAAATCAAATAATGTAGCATTATTAAAAACAATGGACAAAAGTATATTTATACATTTACAGAGATGTGCAAAAATATACGGTATATTCAAGAATCCATGATAATTAATTTAGAATTTAAAACTCTACTGTAAAGCATTATTAACCACAAAATCATAATCCCCATCATAACACCCAGAAAGTCACGGTGTAATCTGAATGCTGATCTAAAGTCACCTGCTTATCATCTGCTGTATTTGGCAGATTTAGTATTATAGAAGCACAGAACACACACATACAGTGCCTCTCTGGTCCTCCTCCCGCCATCTCTTCAATAGGGTCCTATAGGCTTCTATCGCCCCCCCCCCCCCCCCCCCCCCCCCCTGCAGTTGGCAGCATCTCTGGGCCCAAAGAAGGAGGGTGTCAGTGCCAGGTCTCTAGATCCCACTCCAGCCCACCCTCCTATACCACCCCCACCTCTCTCAGCACACTTCACTCATTATTCATGTTCATAGGGACAGCTTTCATTTGATCCATTACTTAGGCGGGGGGACCGCAGACTGCTGTGCGGCTCCATCCCTGCTGGATCTTTAATTATTGCAGAGAGGGTTTTCTCTGTCTTGTTCTTTGTTGTGCTAATGAAATATTGAAGTGGCCGATGTAGATTTCGTGGGGCCTGCTGGGGAGGATGGTAGCTTACCTTTCCCCTCTGTACAGACCTTTTGCACTCTGACCTAATTTTTCATATTTCAAAAGCACATATGATCTAATGTTTGGTTAAAGAGTTCAGTGCATTCTGCTTGTGCATACAGTCTGATTATCGTAAGATTTGTTACACTCCTCATTTGCAGATCACTTTAGATTAAACCATTTGGTTAAATAACTGACTTTTTTATAAATAGTTTAGACTGAAATGAAAAATTAAGGTTGTGATGTAGTTTTGCTTATAGGGTTTTGAATATATGAGGTTGTACCGTATATCAAGTTAATTGAAATTTACTTTGTGTGTTAGAAACAATATGGATTTATTAACAGGTTACAATATAGTGATGTTTGTATCCATAGATCTAAAAGCATCATAAATTGTTTACGTATATGTCGATGAACAAACAGTGATTCTAATTTTTGTAATTGTGACATTTAATCAACTGTATCCAGTTGCAAATTTATTTCTTTTAAGTGCAACTTTATATCTCACAATCGTGATTTTATTTGAATATTATTATTATTATTATTTTAATAATACAACTATACAATTAACTACTGCCCGTTACAAATCTTGGGATCAGTAAGAATTTTAATTAAGTTCATTTTAAATTATATATATATATATATATATATATATATATATATATATATATATATATATATATATATATATATATATATATATAAAATACGTTTTTTTGTTTATTTTAGTTTAATTAGTTAAAATTAATAATTTTACTCAGCAAGGATGCACGAATTTGATCAAAAGTGACAGTAAAGACATTTATAATGTTATAATTACAAGAGATATTTATATCCTCAAAGAATACTGAGAGAACAAATTTTATCTGTTTTCAACGATTTTCCCCAAATCAGCATATTATAAGGATTTCTGAAGGATCATGTCACACAAAAGACTGCAGTAATGGCTGCTGAAAGTTCAGCTTTCCATTAAAAGTATAAATTACTTTTTAAATATATATTCAAATAGAAAAGTGTTCTTTTAAATTACAATATTATATCACAATATTGCTGTTTTTACTGTATTTTTTGTCATAAGGAAAGAGACTTTTACTGATCTTACCGACCCCAAACTTTTGAAAAGTATTACACATTTTTATTTTTATTTATTTATTTTTTTACAGCTTCAAATTATCATAATACACCACAAGAAAGACTTGTTACAGTCAGTTAAGGATAACTATATATAAAGCACTGATCACGCTACTTACAAGCCGGCCAGAGTATGTCTGACCCCCTCCCTAGTTCATAAGGACTGCACTGTAGGAGTGTCTGTCCATAACATCTGAACATATAATCCTTAAACACTGTATATTCCCATTGAGAGAAACAGCAAATAGATGGAAAATCGATCAACCTGGCTTGTCCGACCACTGGGGACCACTGTAGTCTCCAAGCAGAAAATCCCAGGAATTTAACTGCAACCAGTTCAATCGTTTATTAAAATCACTGACCAGTACATTTCTCACGCCGCACATTTAAATGTGGCCTTTTATGCCTATGAGGCGTTAATATCAACCACCTCCGAACATATATGGGGTATATGCAGTGTGTTAAAAAAAATAAACATATAATTGCGTCTATAGCAAGAGATTCAATAATTGGCTAAGGGGAGTGTGTAATTGCGCAGTGGTGTGGAAAGCCGCCTGACAGTGATCTACAGGACTCCATTAATTGCCATATGAATATACCCCACTCTCTTCTCCACACTGCTGAGGCATCAGTGTGAGAGAGACGGGTCACTCTGTCTTTCCCGGCCCATATCCTCACTGAGCTCATAATTACTAAAACCTTTAATTAATCTTGCTATCACTGGGTAAATGCAGTGTTCACCATATAAATGAATTATAGCAGAAGTGTGGTATTGTTAGGGCAGATGGGTGCCTGCATGCATGCTTAAGGTGTGCATGTGTGCTAAATGTGGGTTATTGAAGATCATATGTATAATTAAAAGATTATCTCAATAATCCAGAAATTAAAACTCTTTTGGTCATTATCAAATTCTGATGTTCAGACTGAAATTTATGTTCATGTTTATTGATAATGTTCCCCTCCACCGAAGCTCTGAAATCTCATTAGTGTTTGTGTTAAGATTCCAAAATGGTTTGTAAATGCATTGTGAAACATTTTGACATTTTCAGATAAAAATATTAATAAGTTAAAAAGATAAAAAATAAAAATAAAACATTTATTCTATAATAAATATTATAATAAAATATTTATTCTATATTTTTGATACCTTTTGCACAGATTTGTAAATAAATAACAATAAATCAGTCTGTACACACAAAACAAACATTCTAACATTTCAAAACGTTATTTATTTATTTATTTACTGGCATTTTGCTCATAAATCTCATGAATGGTTTATAAACAAGATTCAAACAAAAATGAAAAAAAAAACTAATAATAATATAAATCAGTCAAAAAACACAAAAACATATTGTTTGACATGGAATACATTTTGGTGGGTTTTTTATATTTATTTATTTTTTATTTTTTTATTTTTTTTTTATTTTGGCAATTGCTCTAAAGCATTTACCATGGAATAGAAAAAAATAATAATTAAAAGGGCTGTGAATTTTTATCTCACAATTATGACAGGTTACGCAAGCTTTTACATATATATATATATATATATATATATATATATAAGTATGAATTGCAAGATATAAGCTAAAAAACTATAAAGCTATATTTTTATTTATGTATTTATTATTTATCTATTTATTCTTTAACAAAAATAGATTTCCATAGAAATCTTATGAATAGTTTGTAAACACACTGTGCCATGTTTTGACAAGTGATAAAGATTAAATTAATTTAAATAATAACAATTACAAATAATAAAATAAGGAAACATCAGTCTGGTTACACAAACAATAGTGTTTGACTTGTAATATAGCTTATGGACTACGTTTTTTTTATTTTTGCCCCACACTTGCCAAGTATTTTCCCTTCATGACAGTATTTTCAGTTGTAGGTGTACTGTTTGTTTAAAATGAAGTGAAACCTGAGTAACATATTTAAAAGATTTGTATTAGATTACAGTTTATTCTTAGCTGATTATTTTAGTACAATAAACAGACTTTAAGGAATCTGGATCTGAAAACTGAGTTACAGCGTACATTTTTGTCCTAACATATCACTCTTAATTAATGATCAGATTCTGTGTCCAAAAGCAACAGCAACAAATCAAAGCAAGTTTAAATTGCCTGTATCAGATCTATTGCTTTTAATACCGCCATAAGGTCCCTTGATTCCATCTCCTGAAGGAGTGAACACCGAGCTGACCAACAATGAGTTCTTGTGTTTAAATCTAATTGAAGTGATTGATGAATTCTCAAACCTCTTTAGCTGAGTTCCTGAGTTTCACTGGGAATAAGTCAGAGTGAGGAAAGTGGACGCTGTGACCCTACGTATGAGAGCTGACACCCAGCTACAGGACCCGCAATAACTTTCCCTCTCATGTCATCACTAAAGCTCTGTGGGAAGGGGAATATGTTGTGACATGTCCAGATACGAGCCCTGAAATATATGCTGGCAGTTAGCCACCAGCCTCCCTTTCAATCAACAGGCTCGGCTGACTGGGGCTCTTACAGTGGCTTTAATTGACCAGGGGTGGAATCGTAACACTACACTATCATCTAGTGGTGTGCGGAGGGATTGCATTGCGGTAGGGAGCTGGTTGTTTACAAGTGACATTTATTCCTAATTAAATGCTGCACTTGTTGCAGCACTTCTTGTGGAGAGGGGCTTGCATCCACAATGATGCAGGCAGGATTCTGGATTCTCTTGTAAGCTTCTTCCACTCTAAAAAAAAAAACAAAGAGCAATTTGTCATAAACGCTCATTGTCTTTCTCAATATACCTGACAGCGTTGAAAAACCTTAGAAAACTTTAAACTGCTACAGGGATCGTCCTCAGGAAATAGAGCCATTTGTGTTTTATATGTGTTCTTGTAATGCTAAAGTAAAAATAATTTTATATTTACTATGTGTATATATATTTATATATTTGTTTTCATCTGACTAACAATTTTTCATTTTAATATTGTATGCACTACTGTTCAAATGTTTGGGGCTGATAAGATTTTTTAATGTTTGTAAAAAAAAAAGTCTCTTAAACTCACCAATGCTACATTTATTTGGTAAAAAAAAATTAATTTATTAAATAAAAATACAGTGAAAAACAATAACATTGTGAAATATTATTTAACTGTTTTCTATTTTACTATATTTTAAAATGTAATTTATTCCTGTGATGACAGAGCTTCCAGTCTTCAGTGTCACATGTTCCTTCAGAAATCATTCTACACTGATTCTCAAGAAACATTTCTTATTATTATGAATTTTAAAAACAGCTGCTTATTTATTTATTTATTTTTTATTCTTTGACAAATAAAAAGTTAGTTTTTTTTTTAACATATATTTAAAATAGAAATGTGAAAGTCTTTAATGCATCCTTGCTGAATAAAAGTTAGCCAATGTACAAAAAATAAATAAATAAAAAATCTTGTTGACCCCAAACTTTTGAAGGGTAGTCTATACATATACATATAAACCTGCTATCCTGCAAAATTATATTAATTATTTAATATATTATAGTGATTTGACCACATGATAAAAAAGTCTTTATCCCCACTTTATTTTCAAACCCAAAACATTGTGAATAGGGTTGGCATAATGTTTTAAAGAGAAATTTCATCATTAATTTATTAATATTGTTTCATATTAAGTTATTACTTTTTACCTTAGTAAAAAGTTTAATTCAAGACATGCCCATTTTTTTGTCACAAATGCATCATTACCAGAAAATCCCCTAGAAATAGCTATTGAAGTTTACTTTGGAGTATTTAGGCCAGCTGGTGTCCAAGCAGTCTAGAGATGCACAAAAGCATCTGATAACTTTAAGGGTTATCACATGCAGTAAGCAAGCATGTTGAGATGTACCTTAAAAACACCCTCACATTTAACAAGTTGACCTACTTAAGTCGGAAGAGCTGATTGATCTCCAGTTCAGCCTCCTCAACTGTCTTGTCCTGTCCCCTGTCCCTGAGTCTTCTCAGTCTTTCTTCTGGACTGACAGTGAGGAGCAGCACCAGGTTTGGTTGGAGCAGGTCTTCTGGCCACTGGTAGAGATCTGAGCCTGGCTTTGGGAGGTTTTCAACTCTTCCACCAACTGCTGTGGCAATGGCATACGCTGCTGTGCTGTGCCAGTACCTAACAGAAAAAAAAAGAGGGGGTTGTCTATAATCATGCTGGGTAATGAACTAACTTGAAGTAGAAATGCTACTACTATTGTTTTCTAATATCAATTCTAGTGAGCCAGTCTGTAAAAGATATATTCCATCCAAAATGGATATCCTCATTGTTTTTGTGCCATATAACTACTGCTCTGATTACAAAACTAAATGAAATCTGATAGTTTCATATACTTAAAGTATTCTCAAATAACAATTTACATTTGACTGAGCCTCAATTTCCACAAATTCAGCATTTGAACATATATTTGCTACATTCCCATACGTTCCACTGTGCTGCATGTGAGTGTATTTGTGGTGCACACATCTCTACCTGTCCACTACGACAGGAGCCCTCAAGGACTCTTTCCCGATGTGGGCAGCAGTGATGTAGTTCCCCAGAGCGTAAAAGGCCCTGCGGATGAGGGGTGGTTCTGAGTCAAAGCGCTGTCTGAAAGGAGCCAGGCACTGGGGAGGAGATTTCAGCAGAGTAGCATTCAGAGACTCCCGCAGGGCTTCTGTGAGAGTAGTTTTACCTGGGTACATGAAGAAATCAGGGAAACACATAGTTAGAAAGCAACAGAATTTTAGAGTGCAAACTTTTTGTTTGTTTATGTTTTTTGTCATATTGGAAGCTATGAATGTGTATGTGACATTACGTTACTTTTTAATTAGCTGAATAAAGTATTTATCAAAGGCTCAGTGCTAACCTGTGGCATCCAGTCCCTCGATCACAATGACAGGAAATCCATCACCCCTGCTTGTCTCCAACTCTTCGTCTACAAGCTTCAGCACTTCCTTTGACTCAGGGATAATGTCAGTGCACTGGGATGGGCAGAAAGATGTATTGTTTTACATTAAGCTGCATTGTGGTTAAGTACTGAAATACATTGATTAATTAATCACCCAATGTTCATTGTTACCTTAAATTAGGTAGCATATACACTTTCATTTCAGCATTAAAGTAAAACAGTCTACACACGTATACTTTTAAAACTGGTGTTTTGATACTTTTTTAACTTTTAAGAAGTATATGTGTACAACCCCTCAGAAACCTAACAAATTCAGCAATTACTCTTTTTATAAGACTTATTTTTGGCATTTCCACCTTTATTATGATAGGACATATCAGAACTGACAGGAAGTGAAGTGGGAGAGAGAGAGAGGGGGGGGGCAGGATTAGGAAAAGTCCTAGAGTCGGGATTCGAACACGGGATGCCTGAAGCACAATGGTGCACTATGTTGACACGCTTCCCACAAAGCTATCGGCACCAACCAGCATTTGGATATATCATGAAAATAATATTTTCCTTATCAAAGTGATAAAATGTCATGTTGCAAAAATGAGCACACCGTCCTGAAAGTTACAAAACAAAGCCAAATACGTTTTTTTTCCACAAAAGAGGACCGTGGTACAAGAGGAAGACTAAATCATGGTTTTAAGTGTGAAAATATGGCAAATGTAACAGGAATTCAAAAACAATGGACTTTTGACAAAGTTCCTGAAATAACCAAGCCTTCACTTTTTAGCTTTCATTTCATGATGAGCACTTTTTTAGCTAGGAAAAAAGCAGACAAATACAAAACAAGTGATGCAGAGCTGGTAAAAACTTCTGAAAAGAGTGACAGTTATACTTCTGGGAATTCTGGTCTCATGAGACCAAGTCAATCATTTTGGATGTAACAGAATTCAAAATGGTATTGCATTGCTAAGGGAAGAAGTACAGTGAGAAGTGCTTGGTTCCCACAGTGAAGTTTGGAGTTGGCAGATTTTTTCAAATAGGGCTCGCTGCAGTCCACAAGATCCAGGGGGCGTGGTTGGATCCACATCTGGGGGGAGGGATTGGTAGGTTTAGGGGTGGAGATGGGGTGGGTTTAGGGATCAGGGGGTGGAGATGGGTAGGTTTAGGTATATGTAAGGTGGGAGGAGTTGGATCTGGATCCAACCATGCCCCCTGGATCTTGTAGGCTACAGCAAGACACTCCTCGGTTTTTTAAATGTTTTTGAAAGAAGTCTCTGATTTAATTGCATTGAACTGATTCAAACACATTAAAAAGAATTGTTATTAAATATTATAAAAAAAATATGAATAATTTTCCATTATTATAAGATATAATTTATTCATGCAATGGCAAAGCTGAATTTTCAGCAGCCATTACTCCAGCCTTCAGTTCACATGATTCCTCAGAAATCATTCTAATATACTTATATGGTGCTCAAGAAACATTTCCTATTATTATAAATATGGAATTTAGCAGTGATGCATTAAATTAATTATAATGGACAGAACAGACATGCATGTGTGTGTGTGTGTGTGTGTGTGTGTGTGTGTGTGTGTGTGTGTGCCCATGTGCGCGTGTGTGTGTGCGGGCACGTTTTTGTGACAAATGAGGACATAAATTTGTATAATGACATGGGTATGACTTAGCTATTACAAGGAGAAGGTGACTTATGAGGACATTACCCCATATCCCCACTTTTCAAAACGCTTATAAATCATACGTGAGTTTTTTGAGAAAGTAAAAATGTATAGTTTCCTGTGAGGGCTAAGTTTAGGTGTAGGGAAATAGCACATACAGTTTGTACAGTATAAAAACCATTATGCCTATGGGATGTCCCCACTTTTCACAAAAACAAAAGTGTGTGTGTGTGTGTGTGTGTGTAGGCTATATATATATATATATATATATATATATATATATATATATATATATATATATATATATATATATAGCTTATGAAAATAAAAAGTAAAAATAAATTTACTTTATATACTAACTACTGTACTATAACCTGGTCCCAAAATGCTTCCAAATCCTACTGTACCTCCTGAAGAACTTTATAGGCTTCATCCATACAGTAGAAGACATCAGAGTTCCTGATGTTCAGGGTGGATGGGTGATGCTCTGCTGCTGCTGCAGGTGTGATGTACTGCCTCATGGACTCCTGCACTTGATTGACAGGTGACCACAGCTCCTGCCAGCAGTACTGACCCTCGCGCTTGTATGAAAACACACATACTGATTTACTCTGCTGCAGCGTCTTTAATATGTCCTCTGAGAGGGTTGTAGTGGATTTGTCTCGTATAAAAAATCCTTTAACGACGCTATTTTTGACGTCCGGTACAAAAGAAGACGCTTCAACAACATGGCAATCTCGCGACAGCGTTACGGACAGCTTGTGTTTTATCTCGGCGTGCGTTTGCGCTTTCTCAATTCTGCTGTCACTGTCGACATGTAGCGAGAAGAGCTTGCCATCATCTCCAAAGAGCTGCTGATGAGCATGATGAAGCTCTTGTGGGGTTGAGCTCAGCGTGAAATAAAGAGGTTGAGTGCGTAAATCAAACTCCACCGCGAATATACGCGAACTCAGCTGTCCACAGCGAAACATTGCGCTCTTTAGCATTGATAGATATTACAGAAGCATATATAGAGAAGTGCAATGCTGATCTGGAGAGCAAACGAAACACACAGAAACGAAACTTAGATCCGAAAACGAAAGTAAACAAGCCCAGCTGAGTCTGTCAAGCCAGTGCAAGGAGAAATAAATTGCGTGTTAATAATTAAATGAGCACACGTGCAGTTTCTTTTCAACATTATTACATAAGCAATTAATCATCTACAAAGTTTCGGTGTAAATTGTTAGGCTATTTCAGGAAGCCTAAACAGCAAGATTGGTTAGTTTCAAGCAGGTTTTTCCATACATTTTCCATTCCATTAATATTTGCTTATAAAATGAATAACTGTGCAATTGTTGTCAACATTGTTGACAAAAAAAAAGTTTTAACGATTTAATGAATATAGCTATATCAGCAGTAGCCTATTTAGCCTTGCCTATTTTGCTTTTGTTGTTGGTAATGTTGAAATGTTTGGACAAGAACTAGCTAAATATCAATTATTAATAGGCCTACTATTTTTAATATATTCTAGATTAAACCTATGATATGTTAATAATTTGCCCCGTGTTTTAAAGAGAAAAACATAATCCAGTTACATCGAGGTGACTAAAGAAAATAAAACACCACGCCTAGCCTCTCAAGCAAGAAAAGAAACTGATCAGTAAAGCAACTTGAGACTGCCCCTTATAAATAGGGAGGTATGAGCTTCCTGAGCCTCATTCAACACAACACCATGTTGACATCAAACCAAGTTGGTTTTGCAGCAATGTTAACGCAATTTAGTTTGAAGAACGTCCACAGCTTCTTAGCTGCCCTGCTGAGATGGGTTTTTATGCTGGTATCAGGCACGCAGGTGCAACAAACACCTGTCGGAAGGACTCGCACCAAAGAGCAGAAAGAGGGCTCCAGCACTCCAAGCAGTGTAAACTACCACTTTACCCGGCAGTGCAATTACAAATGCGGATTTTGCTTTCACACCGCAAAGACCTCTTTCGTCGTGCCTATTGAAGAGGCAAAGCGAGGCTTACGACTTCTGAAAGAAGCAGGTAGGCTAACATTTACTAGACAGTTGTGAAATAGCTATGCACAACTTAAAATTAAAGCTTTAGAATTTTATAGGCTACTTAATAAAGGATGCTTTTCTGATCAAAAGTGAAGTAAACGATAATAATGTTACCAAAAATATTACATTATAAAAGTTAACATTTTTCTCTTAAAGCTGACTGTCATTTTTATTCTCACACTTATTGTCGATTGTATGTTTTAGGAATGGAAAAAGTCAACTTTTCGGGTGGAGAACCCTTCCTTCACGAGAGAGGTCATTTTCTGGGAGAGCTGGTGCGATACTGCAAACAGGAGCTGGAGCTGCCGAGCGTCAGCATCGTTAGCAATGGCAGTCTGATCAGAGAAACCTGGTTCCAGAAATACGGTGAGAGTCGTGCATGACCAGCAGAGGGCAGCGAAGATTGCTTTTAAACTCTCTGGCTTTAACGTTACACGTATTTCACGTTAGGCCCTAGTTAATAATACTAGGAAAACCCTAGGCTATACCAACGTTTATTATATAGGCCTACAGCTCCACGAAAGGCCTACGTATAATTAAGAATATTAAGTAGGCCTAGGTTACATTTTGTTCATGTGAGATGCCTTATTATTGCACTATCAAATGCACAGTATATGAGCTTTTTTTGTGTTCCAAAACACTAGCAACAAAATCACATACAGGACAACAAAAATGATTTTCAGTATTTTGCTCAAGGTGATTTAACTAGCAGAGTGCACAATAATTAAAAGAATAGTTGTGAAATATGACCAAGCTAAAAATGAAATTTAATTCAAATTTGCACCGTATACACTACTGTTCAAATGTTTGGGGTAAGTAAGATTTGTATAATATTTTTATAACAATATATATATATAATACTTAATTTCTAATGGTAAGGATGCATTCAATTGATCAAAAGTGAAAGACATTTCTAATGTTACAAAAATGCATAGAATTTCATGTTCATTGAAGAATCTTGAATATGTCCCCAAAAAATATTAAGCAACACCTATCAACTATTTTCAACATTAATATTAAGTTTCTTGAGCATCAGCATATTATATATTACTTATCATGTGACTGAAGTAATGACAGCTGAAAATACAGCTTTGTCATCACAAATAAATTACATTTTAAAATATATTAGAATAGAAAACAGTTATTTTAATTTGAAATAATATTTATTACTATGTTTTTTTTTTCCTTTTGATAAAATATATAAATGCAGCCTTGGTGCGCATTAAAGACTTCTTTAGAAAAAAAACACAAGACCACAAACTTTTAAACTATTCACTAAATATAATATATACTTTGCTAAATACATTTCAGAAAAATACATTGTTATATCAAAGGTATTTGCATACAAATGTACAAATTTAATTGTATATTTAATAGGTGACTACTTGGACATCCTGGCTGTATCTTGTGACAGTTTTAACGAGGACACCAATAAAGTCATAGGTCGAGGTCAGGGCAGAAAGAGTCATCTGGACAAACTGGATCAAGTTCGTAACTGGTGCCGAGACTATAAGGTGGCTTTCAAAATCAACTCAGTTATCAACACCTACAATGTGGATGAAGATATGACCGAGCAGATCACCGATCTGAACCCAGTGCGCTGGAAGGTACAGTTATACTTCATTACTGCTATGCAGACTCTATCATTTTAACCAGGCTGCTGACCGTGTTATTAAGGCTGTATTGCAAACACACAGGTCTTCCAGTGTCTGCTAATTGAAGGTGAAAATGCTGGGGAGAACAGCCTCCGCGAGGCAGAGAAATTCATCATTAGCGATCAGCAATTCCAAGACTTCCTGGACCGCCACCAGAGCGTCAAGTGTCTGGTTCCAGAGTCTAATCAAAAGGTAATTTTGAGGCACAGAGCGCATACTTTCACTCGATTCAGATCAGCGTTTCAAATTTGGAAGATAAAGTGGCTTCAATTTATGGGTAACACAGCGATAAACTTTCAATTTCAATTCATTACCAAAGCTTTTATGACTTATAAGTGTGCATGGAGAGATTTGAATTTAAATAAAAAATAGCATAGGTGCCAGGGACTTGAATATAAAGCAACTTGATATGAATTGTTTACTTATTTATTTTTCTTTTACAGATGAGAGACTCTTACCTGATTCTTGATGAATATGTAAGTGGTCTCCTATTTTCTTCTCAGTATCCATTAAGTTTTCTTCTCATTACCGTGTGAAGGATTTTTTTATATTTGATTATGTTGTCAGTGGTGTCTAAAGGATTTTTTTCTATGTTAGATTACACTATTATTACAGTGTAAATGATTCTTTTAAATTACATTGTCATCATATCAGTAGTGGAGGGATTATGGATAGGAATATAAAAAGGCCTGCAGTAATTTGCCTCATTCCAGGCTTCAAATTACTTTCCCCTCCCTTGATAATCTCTGATCTCTATTAATAATCATGCTGTCTACGCTACATCATCAGAAAGAGCAATCATCATAAATAGATTTTTTAATCCTCCATATCTGATTCCGCAGATGCGCTTCTTGGATTGCCGAAAGGGGAGGAAGGATCCGTCAAAGTCCATTCTGGATGTTGGTGTGGAAGAGGCCATCAAGTTTAGTGGCTTTGATGAGAAGATGTTCCTCATAAGAGGGGGGAAATATGTGTGGAGCAAAGCAGATATGAAACTGGACTGGTGAACTGTTTTAATATCTTAGCCTGTGTTTACATTGAGACCTGATTTAATTTATATGGTAATAAACAATTGTACAATATAGTTACAGAAGTTACAACATGGTTGGATACATTGGGGTGTAAATGTCTGTGTTTTCACTATTTTTAAGAGATTTTACTGCACTGAAGTACTTATATATGTGATAGATATATAAGTATTTATATATGAGTTTGTATTATGCTTGCTTTTCATCTGAAATATTTGCATAACCTGAAGTATGTTGTTAAATTTGATGTGCTATGGTTGTTTGTATCTTGACATTCTAAGTAGAAGTAATTGTTTTTATGTAATCTTGGAAGAAAATTACTGATAAATTATCAGCTTGCATAAACTGCACTTTGAAAGCATGAAAGCACTTTTAATTAGCATTAAGGCTTCAGTACATCTTAGATGCTTTAGTGCAGAATTGACAATTTAGCTTGAAGTTCCTCAGATCGCACCACTGGAGAACTTTCATAATACTCTTTTCTCTGTAACCCCATTAGAAATGAAAAGCTTTGAGGCACTTGTAATATAGCGAAGGTCATAGAGGCACCTTGAAAATGAAATCTATAGAAAATAAAATGATTCCTCAAGTATATTTTTTTATTTTAAGGTGAAGTTGTAACTTCATATTATGTTTTATTTTATTACTTTATTTTGAAAAATAAATATTTTTACATCTGTTACATCTGATCTCATAATTGTTCAAACTGCTCAACGTGTCAAATTTTAAAATGAAATAGGCATTCACAAAGCTACCTTAACTTAAATTGTGGAGTATATTTTTATATCCCTATCATGTAGGCTACATCTTAAATACATTAGAAAATCATTTAAATGATTAAAAAATAAAACTAAATTAAGATTTCTTTGATCACAAAGTCAAAATAGTAATTTAAAATAATCTTGCCAAAACTGGCAATTTATGATGAAATATTGTAAAATATTCTGAAATGTTTTCTTGAAAATATTGTTTTAGTTGTTAAGAAATATGTCTTTCGTAATATCCAACTAACAAAATGTAGGCTAACTATAGCAAAAACGTCCTTAATGCAATGCATTTATCTAATATATTTTATGTTTATGCAAAATTATCAATAGCCTATTTTAAACGATGGTTAAAAAAACAGAAGTACCTTCAGGTTAACGCACTCACGTAAGGTAATGTTACCCCAACAGCTCCCAAAAACTGTTATATAACATTTGGAGCTGTCCCAAAGTCTGTTTTCAAGAGCACCATAATAATTTGTGTTGCACCCAACAGAGGACGCTAGTGCTGCGCCTTCGCTTCAGAGACGCATATATATATAGACACCGACTCCGCTGTCTGTACAGCACAGCACTAGGAAACACTCAGACTAATGGCGTCTTCACAACGCGTCCGACGGACCAGCTGATTCTTATATCTGCCTGCAAAACTACATGAAGACAGAAGGTAAAACGCCCGTGCAATTACAGATGGCTATGATGAATGTGTTGGGTTTAAACTAAAAGGGTTTTTTTATCCACAGTGTACGACACTATATTGACTTTCAGTAATGCAGTAGGATTTGTGCAGCGTTCATCGTTTTAAAGCCGAATGTCTATTTCAGCAGGTCAATATTTGTCACAAAATCTCTGTTTTATTTTTTGGCAATGCTTTATGATCTACATTTAGCTATAACGGCGAAACTTCACTTTCTTCCTGGATATGCAGCTCTCATATAGATTTGTTTACCCGATTGATGCCTAAGATGGCTGTTTATTATATGTCCATAGGTTGGTTACTGTCACATTCAGATGAGCTGGCTATCAAAACCTAGTGTGCTGCCTACCTAGACAGCGTTTTTGGGCGTCATGGCCATCTCACGTGTCTGTAATGCTCAAAAAAAGCTTTCTGTGTAGGCAGCACACTCTGTTTTGGGATCTTGGGATCATGGGACCCTTGGCCCGTCCTGTCAGACGATGCAAATATTCATATGAAATGCCTTATTCTGCTGTTTAATGGGTGGATGTGCTCCAGTTCAGGTGATGGTGTTCTGTAGGGGTCTTCTGTAAGATTGCTTAGTTCGATAGTAGCTTGTTAAGTTTTGTCAAGAACCCTGGATGAACACTCCATTGAAAAACAGTAGTAGCTTTGAGTTATATTTTCCATGCTTTTATTGGGGGGGGTAGTATTTGCAGACCCTTCACTAGGTCGACCAAACTGCATCTTCTCAGTGCATCTGTTGACATCTCAAGGTAAAGGTTCTGTGTAAAGGTGTAAATAGCTTTGATAGTTGTTTGGAATGTATTGCAATAAAGTGAGAGACAACCATGAATATATGGTTTTTAAAACAAACTGATTAATCATATGCAAAAAAGGATAATAGCATAATTTCTTCGTGTCATGAGTCTAATTTTCTTTTTTTCCCCGCCATATTAAATATGGCAACTGATCTGTTCTGAACCTGATATGTGAGGTTATTTCAGTTTGAATCCACCCCACTTTAATTGTTAAAGTGTTTAGTTTATTGGATTCGACTAATTGATTAATTACTAGCCTTATAGAAATAAGTTTGCATTTCTACAACCTGGAAGAGAATTTTCAAGCTGTGGGTTCCCTTGGGAATTTCCTGTGGATTTTTATAGCAGTTTTATAAAATAAGGCCTATGGTTAACATTTACGTTTTGTCCTACAACATAAATTACATCCAGTCTATCGTTATAATCATGAATTTTAAACCTGCTGTGTTTTATGTTCTTTTCATGTGGAGTCATAAATATCGTAAGCGCGGGAGTGACCGAGGAAAAAACATATTTAAAAATAGGAAACTTAGAATTCTAAACGAGTTGCCGAGCTGTTACGTTGTAATGTTTTTTTTTTTTTTCTGTGGTCAAGATAGATTGTGCTGTTTGGAAAAAGGGTTTATCGTAATAATTATAGTCAGTGTCCAAGAAAAACTCTTCACTCTCATCGGTCCTCATAGTGGCTGCGAAGGTTTGACACACCACATGTTGCTAACTGCCCGTGTTTACATATCATACTGCAGTCCCTCTGGTATTTACTCAACACCCAGCATTCATTTAGTGTACTGGATCAAAAGCATCATTTAGATGGGTTACTATGATTCTGCATTTTCCGTTTTAATTTTTCTGGATGTGGTATTAATGGTTTAATTAATTTCAATCATCAAAACGTATGCTATAGATCAATTGAATTTCTAAAACTTTAATCAATGTATTTTTTTTTTTTTACATTTTAAACCACAATATTAGGGTTATTTAAATTCTATTTTATTTCCCCCCTCCACCTTAATACACTTTACAGAAGGGTTTGTAAATGGGATAACAGCGGTCTGTTTACATTAGAGGAGAGTTCTTATCTGATGAGTGTTATCTAGGGTTGGATTTGACTGTGTATTTGAAGCATTTACATCCAACTCTTTGTCCTCCATCTAACATTCTGCATTTTAGCCTTGACTGTATAACAGTTGTCTACACTTATATATACAGTGGTGTCAAAAAGTGTTGGCCCCCTTCTTGATTTTTGATTTTTTGTTTGTCACACTTTAATGTTTCAGATCGTCAAACAAATTTAAATATTAATCAAAGATAACACAAGTAAACACTTTTTATTGTGAAGGGGAAACAAAATCCAAACCCACATGGCCCTGTGTGAAAAAGTACTTGCCCCCTAAACCTAATAACTGGTTGGACCACACTTAGCAGCAACAACTGCAATCAAGCGTTTGCGATAACTTGCAATGAGTCTGTTACAGCGCTATGGAGGAATTTTGGCCCACTCATCTTGGCAGAATTGTTGTAATTCAGCCAAATTGGAGGGTTTTCGAGCATGAACCGCCTTTTTAAGGTCATGCCACAGCATCTCAATAGGATTCAGGTCAGGACTTTGACTAGGCCACTCCAAAGTCTTCATTTTGTTTTTCTTCAGCCATTCAGAGGTGGATTTGCTGGTGAGTTTTGGATCATTGTCCTGCTGCAGAACCCAAGTTCGCTTCAGCTTGAGGTCACGAACAGATGGCCGGACATTGTCCTTCAGGATTTTTTGGTAGACAGCTGAATTCATGGTTCCATTTATCACAGCAAGTCTTCCAGGTCCTGAAGGAGCAAAACAGCCCCAGACCATCACACGACCACCACCATATTTTACTGTTGGTATGATGTTCTTTTTCTGAAATGCTGTGTTACTTTTACGCCATATGTAACTGGGACACACACCTTCCAGAAAGTTCAACTTTTGTCTCGTCAGTCCACAGAGTATTTTCCCAAAAGTCTTGGGGATCATCAAGATGTTTTCTGGCAAAACTGAGACGAGCCTTTATGTTCTTTTTGCTCAGCAGCAGTTTTCGTCTTTGAACTCTGCCATGCAGGCCATTTTTGCCCAGTCTCTTTCTTATCGTGGAGTCATGAACACTGACCTTAACGGAGGCAAGTGAGGCCTGCAGTTCTTTAGATGTTGTTGTGGGGTCTTTTGTGACCTCTTGGATGAGTCGTCTCTGCGCTCTTGGGGTAATTTTGGTCGGCCAGCCACTCCTGGGAAGGGAGCCTTTTTCACACCACTGTATATGTACTAAATCAATAACATTATTGACCTGTGTGCTGTATGTGACACGGTTATGCAGTTTCACCCGAAATGCACAGTAGAGCAGAGATTAGATAATTGCGTTACACATAACAGTCAAAAAAGACACTCCCAAATTAGGCCACTTGTCTTTCCTTACCATAAATAGACATTCTGAAGTATAACCTTTAATATTCGTCCATCAGAAAGTTAAATCAAAATTATGGCTTGAAAGGGCAAAAAAAATATATACTTTTTTCTGATAGCCTTTATTTCAGTTGTTTATAGCAGCTCACAGATGCTTCAGTTCAGTCAAAGGTTGTGGTGACCCAAACGCAAGAGCAGCAAGTACAACCGTTATCTCAAGAATAGGATAATGAGCATGCAAACATACTGTTTTGCTTATCAAATATTAGCTTAAATGTGTCAGGCAGGTTAAAAGCTAGTTTAATGTTTGGTTCTAGACTGTGAATCCTGTTCAAGAAGACCAATTGTGTCCATGGTGTTAAAAAGCACTAATCAGAGGCTTACTCCAGGGCTGGACTATAATGCTTAAAATGATAATCACATAACTAATAATCACAATTTCTGTTTAGAATATTTTTGACACTTTCTCACAACCAGAAATCCAGAGAATATGAACTCATAAGCAGAGTTTATTTTACCTCATTTAGTTTCCTATGTTTATTATATTCATCACACATTAATACACTCTCTACATTCTGAAAACTGGCAAAGCTTTAACAAGCTTTTCTCAAAAGTTAAAACCATAAAATGCCTAATATTAATTTTAATAAATCCAAATTATGGAGGGTTTTTCTATTAAACAACAAAAAGATCTTGTGTTTTCAGATCATCAGCTCTTTATTAAGCACAGAGAGGGCTGCCAGGTTATGAAAACTAAGTAAAGCACTAATCAGAAAATGAGAGAAAAAAAGCTCCTAACATCTGGGAACACCAAGCATGAACGCTCATGGAGGCTTGTTACCAATATTTAACAGAAACATCATATAAGAATTTTTTTTTTTTCAGGATAAATAACCAATAGGCCTGTATCGTAGGAGTTTATGCTTAATTATGCTTAACTCAAAAGAAGCAGAAGTCGTGATCACAGTTAAAATCAATTAATCGTGCTGCCATAACACTCTGATTTGTGTTGTTAGTAACATCTGTTCCTAAAACAATAAGATGTACCGCTTCAATAACAAAGAACGCTGAATAGCTTGACCTGGCTGTATTAATTATTTAATAACTCTTCCTAGTCATCCCTTTTAATCCAACTGACTTGGGAACTGACCGCAATTTTGTCTTGAATTTTTACAGGAAATCCATGAAGACATTTACTAGCTTCGCTAATGTGTTCTAACCTGTAGGTGAGCTTCACAGACAAGCATACTATATTTTTAACCTTAATATGGCCTTGTTTGACCTTCTAAGCCCCACACACATACATCCAATGCACTAAATGCATTACAGAGCTCTTAAAGCTGTTAAGTTATGGCCAGCATTTGGAAGCAGGTGAGGATTGAGATACAAGGACCATTTTGCAATTTAATTACGAGAGGCAGTATGACAACAGACAATTTAACTCAGGATTTTGTTTTTGCCATACCAACTAAAACATAATGGTTGACAATGAACTTTTCCAATCATATAGGCTATTATTTACTTCAAGATTCCATATCGAATTCTCTGAATACCTCCTGATTCCAATTTATATTGCCATTATCACTCAAGATGGTGAGGATTTTTTTGAAATTTTGGAGTATTTCCTAAATGCAGTCTCTTAATAACATACCATGCTTTCTCTATTAGTCAGTCATCATTCCTATCAATTATATCAAAAGCCACATTGTTGCTGCCCTCCAGCTGTGGATGAGAAAGCAGTTAACTCAAAGCTCTGTAATGCAGGCAAGAGACTAGCTGGCTCACGGCAGAAGGTGACCTCAGCTGGGTTCACATCTGATTGAGTCAGATATTTTGGAGGATAAGTCCCAGTAGCCTCGTGCATAAAAGTTGCATATGCACAAAATGATTTTCCAAAGTGACCGTGCCAAGAACACACTGGATTCATGAAATAATATAAGCGAGTCAGACCAAAAGACTCAAACAAGTCAAGTGGTCAGTTTGGATCTGTCAGTGTGGTTACTGAATCTGAATCAACAGCTGATACATCATCTGCAGTTTTTACTTTCAGTAGTGTGCGACAACTAGCCTATAGTTCAACACACATTTGCATTTTTATTATATGAAAAATATCTAAAAGTAATATTGGTAAATGATGAGTACCTGTTAATTTTGTGTATGATGGTTGGCCTTTTGTTGAACAAGCTTGCTGCAAGCTTGTCTGATGTGATTTTAAACTGCAGTGAGTGACGGGTATAATTTTTTATTCATTCAGCTCTCACAGTCGGTACCCACTCAACCTGGCGGCTCCCCCTGCCCTGGAGCATCAAGCATTGCCACATGTGGCTGGTGATAAAATGAGGCATTTGCATGTTAGTAGCTTATTGGCAACGTGTGAACTCATCAGGCATTGAGAGCTGCAAAACCTTGCAGAGCGTTGCCACGTTGTAGCGGTATGTACAGCACTGCACAACATCATCCAAATTTCAGAACCACCATGATGGTAGATGCAGCAATAATTAAGCAACAGTTCAATGCAAAGAAAATGGTATGTTCATACATGATGCAGTGTTTTTGAACCACCAAATTCCACTAGTCATTACTGTTTTTTTAATCTCATAATTGCAACTTAATATCTAATATCTATCATTTAAGACTTTATTTCTCATAATTGCAACTTAATAGCTCACAATTGCGACTTTATGCAGTATCTTAATTTTTATATCTCATTTGCTACTGTATACCCTATAATTAGGACTATATTTCACAAGTGCGACATCCATATTCCATCCATTTTTCTCAGTTTCTCATAACTTCACGTTATATTACATTATTGCAAGTATTTCTCATAATTGCACGTTTTTATCTCATAAGTGTGACTTTCTATCTTACAATTCGTCTGCATTTCTCATTTCTTTAATTGCGACTATTTCTCTTAATTGGTATTATCACACACAATTGTGACTTTATATCTCAATGTATTTCTTATTGATGGTTCAGATCTCACATTTGTGACTTCATGTCTCGTAATTGACACTTTTTATCTCATAATGTAACTACTTATCAGAACTGCAATTTTATATCTCACATTTGCGACTTTTTATCTTACAGTGTGACTATATTTCCTATAATAAACTTAATCTGAAAGTTACCTTTCTCAACAACTTTAAAACAGGAAGATTTTCTCACCATTTTGGAGCTGCTTGGTAGCTGCTGTGGCTTGCCGCCACAATTTTACGAGTTTAAGTAGAGCTTTGATTGCCTCAGCAAACTAGTGAAACCTGACTCATCTATTGAGCTGCACAGAAAAACACATTTTTAAACAGTAGTTCAGTTATTTTATATGGCACAGAACATTTTGTGCCTGCTTATGATTTTGTACAATGATGTTAAAATTATTTTATTTTCAGATACTCATTTCTGTTTCAGCAAAACCTAGGAGATTTCTAGAAGTGTGTGTCTGGAGTGTCAAGCCAAGACAATGCGGTGTTTGCGTATGAAGTATGTTCCAGTGAGGGTGTGTTTTCTGAAGAAGAGAAGTTTGGGCACGTTCTGACCTCAGCATCTGTGATTCAGAGCTTAACTATAGCACACTTCATAACTTTGTTTTCCAACTAACGGTGAAGAAAAGAAGCGTCTGAATGTTTAAAAGACCTTTTGTAAATGAAAAGCAAATATTTATCAATGGCTTATATTTTATTGTTGGCTAAATCCTTTACTTTTTCTGACATAAAAATGTTCTCGGTATTAAATTTAATTGTTTAAACTTTCATTTATTTTCTTCTTTTGATTAGATTTTTTTTTGATTAGCAGTACCTTGAGTGACAACAGATGGAATTCATACATAACCTCAGGCTCTCAGTCTCTGATCGTGTCAATAGAAATAAGTACTCAGCAGCATGCTTGTCATATCCTCTTAATTTTTCAGGCACAAATGGTGTGCCACAAGGCTTCTGAGAAGAAAGATGTCTCTTCATATTTTGATTTAGTTTTGTTCTGGCATAGCTGATGTCATTTTTAAATCCTTGTCTTCACACTACAGAGAGACTAAATTTCTCACTGTTTTAATTTTGCTGCAATCATATTCATCCTTGGAGATAATGGTATGCTTTAGTCACACTGGAAAATGTTTTCCACCATCTGGAGACGCTAGTCAGAATGACCTCAGATCATTAGAGAAATCTCCTTATTCTGGAGGATTGACCTTTACAGTACATACTTTAACTTTAATCAGATTGTCTTTGCTCTCCAAGATATTCCTCCTTCAGGCTCTCTGAGAGCTCATTCTGCTGTTGTATCGCATCCTCATGATTCTGCTGTCTTCCTGCCAAGTCAGTACTTGTCTGAAATGTTGAAACTGCATCTCTGTGATCCACACACATCTTGGTTCACCATCTTATACTGATGTAGAAACCAGGTCATACCAGGTTACGTTGGTGTAGCTGGTCAATCAATTTTGGCACCGATTTTGGAACCAAGGTCTACCATCTCTGATCAGGTCAACCACGATTGTCTACCACAGGGGTGTCCAAACCTGTTCCTGGAGGGCCACTGTCCTGTGGAGTTTAGCTCCAACCCCAATTAAACACACCTGAACCAGCTAATCAAGATCTTCAGACTTCAAGGCTGTAGTGTTGGAGCTGGTTGGAGCTGGTTGGAGCTATTCTCTGCAGGACCTTTGCCCTCCAAGATCCGGATTGGACACTCCTGGTCTACCAGGTAGGGACAAAGTCTCTTTAAGACAAGTCATGTCACTCGGCAGCCATCTTTGAAATGACTCTCGGGCATCCAAGTGCAGCTCCTATTCTTTTGAATGGGGAAACATCTAATTCTCCAATACTGTTCACTAAGCTTACGATTTCCTATTTGAAATCACCAAAGAAATCTGATAACAACAGTATCATAAATATTGTTTCTTTTGTTCAAATAGCATTATAAAAAGCGTATTTTTCAGGCTAGATCAGCCAGTGCGCATGCGCAGTCCTAAGCGCACGTCTCAGAACGCTGGCTGTTTCTATAGCAACTGGGACTTCTAACGGCAGCTGCAGTGATGCGCTGACTTTACTGATTAGCGATTGGCTCTTTCATTCAGAAGGCGGGGCTTCCTGCGATTAAATGGCCATATTGAGCATTGCATTTTTCCCTATTCAAAACTATAGGAGTGACATGTCTTGGGTATTCTATAGTCTTTGGTAGGGATGCACAAAGTACTTTTTTATTTTGTATTTATTTTTTTATTTTTTTGACTAGTCAGTGTGTTGCCTAAACGAGTAATCAAATAATCTGTTTTGGAAAGCTTGTATAGCTTGTATAAACTGGTTTTGGGTAGAGATCGACCGATATATCGATTTACCGATATTTTTCCCGATATTTAAGCATTTTTCCATAATCGAATATCGGTTTTGTAATATCGGATTCCCCGATAAACACCGCCATCTTGTGGACGTTTTCAGAATTGCGCGCAGGATCGCAATTGCAGCGCATCTGAGGGGAGACGAGACAGCAACTGCGTGCAGGTACTTGATTTGCTGTAGTTAGTAAACTATTTAATATTACAGGCATTAATGCACAAATTAGATGTATTACATAAATGCCTGATATATAGTTTAAATGCAACTTGGCTCTAAGAAATATGATAAATAAGATACTCTGTCAAGCCCTGTCCCTATAAAGATAGGCTATAACTTTGCCTGAAATAACACAGCCATGAATTAGCACATGGTGGAAATAAAAGCGCTGAATTTAATTCTCTCTGTGGTCTATTAGTCTCGTGAAGTCGGAGTCACATAGATAATCCGTCAAGTCCTCTCCCAATAAAGACGTAACTTTGCATGAATTAAATAATACAGCCATGAATGATTGCATGTTGGAAAGAAAAGCATTGAATGTAATTCTCTCTCTGTTGTCTATATGCTCATCATTAGTCTCGTGAAGCCGCTTTCCTATTGCAGTTCACTCAGCGGTTGATGCTCAAGAAATGCTCAGCACGGCCACTGCATGTAACTTTTAACAAGATTCACTTTTTTGAAGCACCCTAAATTGTATTAACACTTACTATATAACCATTATTTTGTTTATAAACATCTAAATTAATACAACTCTATGGAAATTAATTATTTATTATCTCCGCGATCGATCGCAGTTTGAGTAGCCTATAGTTCTGTGTAAAGGCATAGATAAACTGCGCTGTCAGCAGCATAATTTAGAGCATGCCAGTTGAGAAATGCAATAAAATACAATGCGTGTTATATTCCAATATTCCAGAGAATATTATTCCGTGAATTAACATTATCCAGTGAATTATTCTTCACTCTTTATCCTATTAAACAGCTTATAAACCTACTAAAACTGTAGTTAAAAATGTTGATATGACTCCTTTCCTTTATTTTCTCCATTTGAAAACATTAGACTTTCTATGTTCATTTTGCTTACTGCTAATATTAGTGTTGCTGCTAAAGCTTTTTATAAATAAAATGTTTTTTATTGTTGTAATACGAAGATTAAATTGAACATGACAGGGCTCTAGACTGCGACCAAAATGGTAATTGTTTGCGAGTTAAAATTTGACGTGGTCGCATTTGTACGAGTGCATGGTCTGCGCTGCTCCAAAGCGTCTGCTTCATACAGCGCGCGCTGCCAGCCGCAGCACATTATAGCAGGAGTCAGATTTCACTGATCACGTGAAGAGAGGTGCTTTCAGCGCGAGCGCTTAGTGGGTAGAGCCTGGTTTATACTCGCCGAGTCAGCACGAGCGTGAAGGTGCGCGTCGCGGATGGAGCGCAACGGATGGATTTGTTTTCAAACTAAAGTAAAAGACCGCTTCTTAAACCAGAGAAGGTGAACGTGGTGGTATTCTTGTAGAAAAAACATGCAAGTCCTGTCAGCTACAGCCAGTTTAGTTTTACTTTTCTTTTTGTTTTCGTTTTGAGAAGCTTGTTATCTTTGCTGTTTACCTCAGGTTATGCTATGGAGGCTTTCCTTAATTAAAAAAATATTAATATTTATTTGCTTCCTCAGAGTTTGCTAAACATTCTGTAATATACTAGGTATATAGTACAGCATGTGGTCTGTCCTATGCCATGCCTCCTCTTATTTGTTTTTGTTGATAAATGTTATGTAAGAGTTTGTCATTGTCAACGTACTGTTTTATTGTTGTTGCGCTTTTTAATTAAGAATAACAATGAATCCATCTTTTGTTTTAGTCTTAAAAAGTTAAAGGTGTATAGATAAGCAAAACAGACAATGATCTTTTCTTGTAAAATGTGACACCAAGATCGCAAATTTGAAAGTAAAAAGCGCACGAAAAAAGGAATTCCTGATCACAATTTAAATCACAAATAATACAGATGAAAAAGAACGAGTTGAATGTTGAAAACTTTCGTTACCATATAACTATAAACTATGATAAAAGTTCATCAGCATGCATTGATTAATCAAATGTTGTAGCAAAAACAAAAAACAAATTGCAACCAAATTATGTACTCGTGCGCAAAAGTGAGATCAGTGGGAAGAATGAGTCTAGAGCCCTGCATGAAAGACTGCTAATTCTCAAAACATTTTTTAAGATGACTGAAAGGAGGAAAAACCAAAGTGAAGTACTTACATCACGCAGTCATTTATTTACTTTATAACAGTAAATAAATATCGGTTCTGCATATCGGTTATCGGGCACATAGACATGCAAATAATTGGTATCGGTTATAAAAAATCAATATCGGTCGATCACTAGTTTTGGGTTCACTTGACCTCGATCTGACGTATTTGTAATGGGTTGTTTAGATAAGAAGCTTTTTGGGGTTTGTGGCAGGACAAAAAACAACAGAAATTCCCCCGTTTCCCCCAGTGCATGGATATTCACTTCACTAGGGGTGGGCGCGATTAGGGCTGCACTATTAATCAAAAGAGATTGTCATGCCCATCTTGTCAGTAAAGCCGGTTCTGTGATTAGTAGTAAATCTCCATCACCTGCTTTCAGATGGAGCAGCATTTACTACACAGAACCGTTGTTCACGGACAAGCTATGCAAAACAATCGCAGACAATATTGAATGATTAAGAAATCGTTTGCGATAATGACAGCTGTTTGCGTAGCTTCTCAGTGAACTACAGCTCTGTGTAGTAAATGCTGCTCCATCTGAAAGCATGTGAAAATGCCACATTTAATAACATGTTTCTCATAATGTCACTTCATAATGTCAGTCGAGTGTTTGAAATAAATCCTTCTGTGAGATGATGTGGCTTCTATCAGCGCCCTGGATGGGGATTTTCTACTGATCACAGAACTGTGCTTCACTGAAAGATATGCATGACAATCTCATCTTCTGTCTAATCATGATTTCATTTTGATTTATCGTGCAGCCCTTGAAAGTTATACATTGTATTTTTAAACGGATTGAATATTTCAGAGGTGAACTTTGGAAGGTGAATATGCAAAGCTGTTGGAAGCTGTTGAAATGCAATTTCAAACGCTTTATAGGCCTTGAATGGTTAAATACCCACACTTGTATGTTTTCAAAATGCCTGTCTTTGCAAGTATCCTCCTAAACAGTAATGTCTTACGTGAAAGCAAATAGCTGAGAAAGAAAACGCATGACAGCAGTCTAAAATTCCCGCCATCTGTCATTCCTGTTACCGCAAAATAAAATTACTCATATCGTGATAAGATTTTGGTCATATCGCCCACCCCTAGACTTCACTAATTGACTAGACAGTTGTTGGATGATTAACTGACCATCTTGACTTGTTTCTATTACTAGGTCAATAGTTAATGGTGGTTCAGTTGATCAACCACCTGAACTCATTTGGGCAGGCTAGTACAAAATGTAAAGCCAGCTACTACATGTATTTAGCTGGATTTGGGCTAGTTGTGCTTCTTTCCATAAAGGATACCATCTCTGTAAACGTAGTTAGAAATGAACTGATTTAAGCCCTATTTGGACATTAATTGTTTCTCATGGGGACATAATTGATTTTCACTATTTACAGGGGGTAGTCGGTTATTTAATTGCCGCCGAATCCAGAATGTCAGCGTTTATCTCTCACCACCCCCATAAAAATCCCTGGCCGAATTACCTACTGTTTTTTTTGACAAACACCAAGGTCGTGTGGTAATTTAATTGCCGTCCGAATCCACATCTCTGAGTTTACGAAAATTCAGTGTTTAAATCCTTGTTGAGCACTCCCGAACACTGTAAGGTAAGCGTTGTACTTCGGTGTAATTTGCACACATATTTATTTCTGAAATGCTGGAAAGTATAAACGAACAATACTTCATAACTGCTCCACCACAGCAAGTGGGAGCAGAAAGAGAAGAAAAGCACGTAAACGT
Source organism: Barbus barbus (assembly GCF_936440315.1). NCBI lineage: Eukaryota > Metazoa > Chordata > Actinopteri > Cypriniformes > Cyprinidae > Barbus > Barbus barbus. The sequence continues at coordinate 11,694,398 of NC_136758.1, forward strand.
TCAAAATGGGTCTTTATTATGGCAGCAGCAGGTATGCAATTCAGTTTCAAAATGTGTATTATAAACAAATATATACATAATTATATCGTTTATAATTATATGCGACTAGTGTGTCTATTTTCCTATTTTTAAACGGGAGATTTAAATCAAATAATAAATAGGATTATATATTATAAAATATGCTTGGAATAATTAAAATACATTTTACACAATAAGAATACATTTGTAAATATAATTCATTTCATTTACAGCAGACAATTATGTAACTGGCCACATGAGCTCGAACTCGCTTCTCCACTATGATTAAATTGCCATCCGAATCCATGAGTTTTATCACTGAGGTGATATGTAAATTTATTTTTACAGACGTCCGTATGAGAAACAATTACCGTCTGAATCGGGCTTAAGTCATATGCTTTAATCTGGAGTTCTCAAAAACATAGCCTTCTTATTTAGACTAGTCTTTTGGAAGTGCTGAATATTAATCTAGCCCATGACATTCAAGGAAACTTCTTTAGAGAAGAGACCGTTGGTGTCATTAATGACGCATTCCCGGGTTGAAGGCCGGCATTGGCCCATGTTTTCATGCAGGGTTGTTATTGTAGCCTTGTCTGAGTCACTGAACTACAAAATAAGCCTTGATGAATGAAGTGGAGGATGATCGCTTGATGTATCAGTTCAGTAAAGCAGCCTGTTATAGATTTCAGTTTTGATTTCACTACTGGGAGCTGAAGATAAGTCCCTGGCTGCTCACTGGGAATGTTTCACCTCTGGGATCCCAAAGTTTATAAAGATGGAGCCAAAAATAAAAGAGCACTCAATCGCTTTGGGTGATAAATGTGGGTCAGTTGGCAAGGGCAAACAAACGGTGAGGGAAGAGTTACACATGCGTGCCTGTGTCTCACTTTGACATTACAGCAGTGTTTGCCCGCACAGGGTCATGGCCACTTGAAGTTTTTAGATTTATGCACTAGTTTTTTGTCTTCCATGTAAATCTTGTCAAGAATCAGAGTCAAGTACATTTGCATGTGGCATGTGATATAGTGTATATATATAATCAGTGATGCTGTCTACACTTAGAAGAGTAAAAAAAAAGTTTGCTTTGCCATTTCTGATCTGTACAGTCTTCAGAAGGACCCCCCAGTGTTAGGAACAACTGAATGGTTTATTTTGTAATGGAGATTCATATTTAGGATTATGTTTGTTCAGAGCATTTGACTACAGATTATTTTGTAAATTGTGCACAATATAATGAGTTTACGAATGAACTTCTGTTTTTGTGAGGCAAACTATTTCATAATGCTTTGTCTGTAAATGACAGTTTTATATGGATAATATTTTCAAAGCACCTCAGTTGTTCATTGTATAATGCCCAGTTTTTCTTCTGTAGCTATTTACAAAGTCGCCATGTGTATGATTATGCCTAGTGTTTTAAAATCTTTTAGGGTTAGTTTACTCGAAGGTCTTATGGATTTGGGACAACATGAGGGTGAGAAATTAATGACAGAATTTTCATTTTTGGGTGAACTCTCCCTTGAAGTGAGACAGCCTCTAAAATGGATCATTTTAGGCTGAGTTTTTGTTTGTTTTTTTGTTTTAACTTTTGTTAAAATCATCTTATTTTCTCACTTTCTAAAACCTGTATAGACATTTGTTGTATGCTACTTTGGCATTCACTTTGTAATGTGGCTGTTTAATGAGGTTATAGTTTTTGACAGGAAACCAGGAATGACCTTCACAGAAAGAGCGACTCAGTGCTGACATCCCACCTCAGGGGGTGCACACACAGCCTGCAGTCAGAGACCAGTGCAGCTAGAAGAAAACCGGGGGCTCCTCCATTCAGGGATATCCCCACATTTTACATCAAAACCTTTTCAGAATCCAATCATGCTCTACATTGAAATTTTGTGATGCAGTTGATTAATTTGAATTTTTAGTGTTTAATTTTTGCGTCTATTTAGATCTATTTTATCAACTATAGCTTGTAAACGGTTCATTTTTATTCAATTTCGGTTATATGTAGCACTTTTCACAGTGCACATTGTTTCAAAGCAGCTTTACAGAAATAATAAAAAAAAAAAAAAAAAAAAAGAGTAATTTACTGATGACTGTTGGCCAGAATTTTAATGTTCATAGATCTAAAAAGCAAAAAGCCATTATTAAAGTTATTATTAGTTCAGACTCTAAAATCTGATTGGCTATTCGATAGGCACACATCAATTTATTGTGACATGTTCCTTAATTTATAATTTCGAGTTTATGGAACTGTTCCTTTCTAAAATGAACATGTAAAGCTCTGATTTGACTGTCATAGCATCACATAAAATTAACAAAAATGACAGCGGCCTCAAAAGCTAAAGATGGGTATCTCTACACGTCATTTTAGCTTATCTAGTGCGATCTCTTTGTTCATTATTTTGCAAGAGCATATAGCGTAGAATTAATGAATTAATTTAGTGATTAAATATGTTTCTGTTGTCATAGAAACTAATAATTCTGAGTCGAAAGATGTGAACCGTTTCGAGTGGAATCTGGCAGTTGTCATCTTGTAATTACAGTAATTCCGACATGATGTGAACACAGCATTAGGCTATATTGAACATTACTTAATGGAGAAATTATTTCAGGGATTAGTAAAATTGGGTTATTTATTGAAGATTGGTGTCTTTTATTAAAATGCTGTTTTGTTAGCAATAAATAATTGAACTTTGATAATCAAACCTATTGGGGAAAAAACTTCAAAAATAGAATTTAGTGAATTTAGATGTTTTGAGCAAAACACTTGTGATACACGTCATAAATTGTTAGTAAATAGTTAAGCTCATGATATGCTGGATTTTTCGAAAGTAACAGAGCGAGGAAAAAATGTTGAGTTCAGTTTGACCTTACCAGATCGAAAACTTTCAGGTCATGACAACAACATCCAGTGGGAGGAAATGACACTCAGCAACATTTGAAAAGCCACATTGGACTTACAGAGCTTCTACAAAGATCAAGTTGTGATGTCAATACGTAGGCCTGTTTTCTGGGCATAGCCTTATTTTTCAGTGTAATCATATATTCCCCGTCGGTTCATTCTTCAATATTATAATGTGGGAAAAGCAAAAATTATATCTGTTCTCATCCCGGTCTGTTGTGTTTTTGGCATCCGACTGGTCTCCTTTATGCAATTATTGTCTGACAGTGTTATGAAACCCTACAGTATTGCAACACAGTGGTTGATTGTGAAATATGATGCTTTTATGTTATCACAATTATGATAAATGAGGACGAACTGAGCCCATAGGGCAGGTAAATGCTTCTGCTCTTTTCAGTAATGATTAAGTAGTACCCATATGTCAGATAAAATTGAGTAAGGGAACATTGTGTTCATGTTTGTGGCGGTTAGGACTGAGACATCCATATCTTGAAATATTCAGGCATCTGTACTTCTCAGCTTTCATTGTGAGACTGACCCATTTCTCTCTGAGAATAAATAATGGAGGGGAGACTTCAAGACCAGCACCTTTGAGAGGTTCCACCTTCTGCACCTATTTCATATCTGAACATCTAAAGAAGGAAAAGAACTGTATGGAAGAAGATAAGGTAATAGACTTACTATTTACTAGTATGTTTGTGACCATCTGAGAAACAGCAGATGTCATGGAAATAATACTCTCAGCCAAAATACTATAGGTATTGATGCTTAGATGAATAAGACATTTCCTTTAGAAAGTATAAGAAGATTTGTATTTAATTTATTATTTTGGAAAGTTACCACAGGCTTATGATGGTAACCACAATGTGGTAACTATTATGTACAAAACTATGTATTTTCAAAACCGTTGAGTCAATGGGATGTCTAATTTGGTCTTAGGGAAACCCTGAATAATCAGTCTGGTTCACTTGAACATGGATGTGTTTACATTGCATATAATGTAACAGCTACTGTAGATGGACCATTAAATCCAGGAGTCATGAGTAGTCTTGATTTACTCACCCTCATTTCGTCTCAATCCTGTATGACTTTTTTTCTTCTCTCAGAAGAAGATATTGTGAAGATTGTCTTATGCAGTGAAAGTCAATGGAGTCCCAAACAAGTCTAGACCCTACTGACTTTCATTGTATGGATGAAAAAAGCACTTTCAAAATATCGAATTTTCTCTTCCATTGATACATGGGTGAGTAAATCATGACAGAATTGTCAGTTTTGTGTGAACTATCCCTTAATGCAAGTTGCAACATGGCTTTATTTTCTATAAAGGCTGCCTTGTTGTGGATTACTTGTGTTTTTCCTGGTTATTGTTTCTGTGTTGGAAAGTGATAATTGTTTTCTGAGTAGTGCAGCTCTGAACTTTCCCATGCACCACCTTTTCTCACAGAATATTTGTCTCTGCAGACCTTGATGATTGATGTAGAGGGTGTGTGAAATAGGATGGGGATTGCTTGGAATTAATAATTCTAGTTCTAATTCAACACAATTCCATTAAAGATTCTTTTAGTGCTTTTGAAGAAGAATATATAGTGCACATAATAAAATAACATAAAATTTCATTTCTGATTCCTTCGCCAAATTTCCTTGATTCCTAGGCCAAAAACCAGCATAAATATCTAATTCCCATTTGTTTCATGAGAGATCTAGTGAGTGAGGTGCTGCTCAGAGGTGGATGAGGACGCCAGAGAGAGAGAGAGCGTCAGAGATGGATGGATGTGGACGAGCAAGACAGGTTGTGACAGATTGAAGGGAGGGTGATGTAAGACCTCTGAGCTCAACCAGCAAAATCAGCTTTCTTTGGCATCTCTGTTCTTGAGATACAGGAGGCTGCAGTGGTGCATTATCAAGCCATCAATACTTCATCCCGTTAAACTTATCAAGCGGAAACAGCCAAGACTTTTTATGGAAATGATGAATGAGAGCTTAAGAGCTCTTTCACTTCTGTAGCACGAAGGGGATTTTTTTAAAATTCTGTACTTATTCTCGGAGCAAATAACATTTGATTGTCTTATGCAAAACCTCTTCTCTCAGTATGCAACCTATTAAGGTGAGTGCTGAAGAAAAGTATTAAACTTTGTGTATCATCACTTGTGTTATGGATATCTATATATACCTTATTGTGCAATTTTTTACTTTTTGTACTTTTCATAGAGTTTACGATATAACCTTATAGAGTAGCTTAACAACCACCTAAAACTCCATAGCAACTGCATAGCAATCCGCTAAAAGACTGCAACAATGCACGCCCACTTTCCTAAAGTATTTTGCCTATGAATTTGTCCCTTAGGCCTTAAAGAAATTCTTAAGAGTTATAACCCAAACAATCAATCTGTGAGGTGAATCACAATATTACGAACTTTGAAGTAAAACAAGTATTTGTAAATCGACAAGAATGTGTACTTAACGAATTTTATGAGAGAAAGAACTACGGACCCACTTTATATTAAGTGGCCTTAACTGCTACTCTACTTACATTAAAATTAATAATTTACAATGCAATTATTGTGTACATACACTATATAGACAAAAGTATTGGGACACCCCCTTCTAATGAACAGGTCTGACTACTCAACAGCAGCAAAAGTGCAATGTAATATGAACTCAATGAGTACATTGTACTTATTTTTGATGTAAGTTCATAGTAGTTAGGTTAAGGCCACCTAATATAAAGTGGGACCAGAACTACAGTAGTTTTAAAGATAATACTGGTGAGAAACTACATTACCCATCAGTGTTGAAAATGTATATGGGTAATGTAGTTTCTCACCAGTATTCTCGCTTTTACAAGTGATGATTAAAAAATAAGGTTAAATAGGGGCTGATGGCTTAAACAAAAGCATTTACTATTGATAAACAACCTTGTAGCTCTCACTCCTGTTCTTAAAAGTTCAGAAGTAATAGGGATAAATTCCCATATGTAGAAAATGAATGGGATTTTACATCTGGAACCCAACTATTGCACTCTTTATGCTCTGACAACCAACTAGCACAGAACCGTGGCACATTTCCATCAAAAAAAGTAGAAATCTTCATCCGAATGCAACTCGGGTGATTGAATTTGTTTTTAGGGGAATTTCATGCAGTAGAACTGTGCCATTAACAGGATCTGCATAACCTGGTGTTACAGTTAGTGCTTTACGGTAAATAGCACAAACCTTAACCACTACACCACACCACTCTGTACAGCACTGTCTGCAATGTTTAAAAGCATCCTGGGTGATTCTCAGCACAAGATACCTGACATCCTGCCACAAGTGCAGAACAGCACCTGCCTTAAATACACATACCGCCACCGGCAGAAGCGTCTCTGCCTCGTTCCCATTCCCCCATTGCCTAGCAGCCGAGGCAGAGTGTTGATGTCCTCACAGGCACTTCCTGTATACACTTAAGACACGAGTCTCTCTGTGCAAAACAGCCCACTTCAGCATGAGAAAATGGAAGTGTCTCATAGTCGAGACTTCCAAAAATATCCCTCTCTGAAAAACTGAAAAGGAGAGACGTAGGCAGAGAGTAAAGTATGATTTTTTTTAATTTTGTTTCTCTCTCTTTCTCTCTCCTGACCTTCTCATTTATGGAGTACCACGCAGTGAAGTCATCTTTCATTCAGCAGCAGAAGAGGAAAAATTGCTCTGTCTATCCGGCCCGACTTTTCATTCCATTACAGTCAGACTAGACTCCCGAATGCATCTCAGAAAAGCACTTCGTGGCCAGGCCTTCAGTTATATAATATAAATGGGGGTAAATGTATTTGACCCTTTCAGCACCGCATCTGCTAGACCTTCACTAAACGAAATGTGGCTAATTTAATGTGCATTTAGAGGGTTGGTGTTTGTGATGCCATGGATATTAGCGCTGGGCATCACAAAAGCACTTATCGTGGCTGCAGTAGGCACTTCAGATTGACAGCGGTTAAAAGCTTTGCGCTGGTTGTATAGGTGTATTAAAGTGTGCGGGCTTTCTCTAATGGCAGCCATTCTGTGTTTTTCAGCTCTGTGGCAGGCATCATGACCACAGCTAGGTACCGACCCACGTGGGATCTGGCCTTGGACCCGCTGGTGTCCTGTAAACTTTGTCTTGGAGAGTTTCCCTTGGAGCAAATGACCACCATTACCCAATGCAAATGCGTTTTCTGCACCCTGGTAAGTAGCACCTAACATGATTTCAGGGATGAAAAACAGATTTCAAGGGATGGCTATTTTATTGTATTGTATTTTGTTTTATTTTATTTATCAAATCAAAGTAGATAAAATAAATAAGTTGAATGTGTGTGTGTGTGTGTGTGTGTGTGTGTGTGTGTCATTTTAAGATAAGATAAGCCTTATTTTAAGAATGAAGATTAATTCTCTGAATTATTTAATTTTTGACTGCTGTCTGAGGAACAGAACATCTAAAAATAAATCAGTGGAATTCTTACATAAGCGTCAGACATTTTGAAACATGTCTATATTTATGCACAGAGTTCACAGCTATAGACAGATTCTCTACACGTCGACCTAATTGTTTTTTGTTTCAGAAATGTGATTCACAGTCCAGTATTAAATATTTGAGTCTTCAACCCTCTGAGGTTTTCTGTTCTGGGAGCAGTTTCCCTTTGCTGTGTTTTTACACTAATCTGAGACCAGTTTTATTTATGTCTTGTGGCTGCAAGCAACATTTGGGGAAAGGAAGCTTCTAGAGTAGGGTAAAGGGAAAACATCTCCTCATCTGATTCTAAGAGGCCTTGTCTTGGTTGTGTCTGAGCTCACTTGAAACAAAACTGCCTTTGTGTCTTAAGAGAAGCATGTTTATGGAAACATCTCCCTCAGAGTTTCCCTTACCAAACATTCCTGAAGCTCAAATCCATTTAGTTTGTTAGTCTGTTCAGATCAAAATGTTATTTATCTGATATTTAGTATTTAGTATCTTTCTTGCTTGCTTTATTTCGTTATTTCTTTCTTAGAGTGGGAGAGAGGGGAAAATATGACATGAGTATTTCTCCTGAAGCATAAAATAAATTAAAAAAATTCATAGCCTATTAAAGCAGTGAGTTCACAAATTGCTAACACTGGAGGATAATTAGCCTTGGACAAGTGACTGCATCTTCGTTAAATTGAGATGTTACACAACGTAATTGTTTTGAGGAAGTTAACAGTTCATTACAAGTGCTTCTGTAGAAACTCTGACAGATACATTGAGCAATTTAAACAAGACGTTAAAAGCAGAATTTGTTTTCACATAATATATTTTTCTATATTTTCTTTTTAATTAACTGATTTTTAATGTCTTATTGTCGTTTTAAAGTGCCTGAAGCAGTATGTGGAACTTCTCATCAAAGAGGGCTTTGAAACGGCCATCAGCTGTCCAGACTCAGCCTGTCCAAAACGTGGACATTTACAAGAAAATGAGGTACTGTCAACATACACTACTGTTCTTAAGAGTGGGTCATGAATCATATATATTTTTTTTTTTAAAGAAATCAATGCATTTAGCAAGGAAGCGTTAATTTCATTGGTCAAAAGTGACAGTTAACTTCTACATTGTTACAGAATATTTCTATTCAAATAAATGCTGTTCTTTTGAACTTTCTGTTCATCATACAGTAATGCAGTGGTTCCCAAACTTTTGTGGCCCTCCCAACACTTTTTTTTTTTTTTTTTTTGGAAAGTCTCTTATGCTAACCAAGGATATATTTATTTGTTAAAAAAAAAAACAGTAAACACTGCAATATTGTGACATTGTCAATTTAAAATATCTATTTGAATGTTTTAACATATAGGCTAGCATACTTTATTCCTGTGATCAAAGCTGAATTTTCAGCATCAATACGCCGGTCTTCATATATGCTCATTTGCTGCTCAGTAATTTCTGATTATTGTCAATGTTGTAAACATTTGTGCTGCTTAATATTTTTTGAGGAAACACATTTTTTTCATGATTCTCTTATGAATATTTGAAATTGTCCTTTGTGACAGAGCGCTGGAGTTCGTCAGAAATAGAACGGGACATCAGTTTATTGTCATGCATTTGTCGATGAGAGGAGCATAACCTCGCATAGTCCTTGGGACATTTGCCGCTGGCTCTGATGTCTCTGTAGTGTTTAAACGTAAGATAAAATTTGTTTTGGGTAAATCTAACACGTAATCTTTGGTCTTTATTCTATTGCTCTATTGATATGTTAAAATGAAAACATGACTATGTTTGATATAATATTTTGTTTCATTGTAATGTAGGCTGTGTATGTTCCCTGAACTACATTTCTGCAGCTATTAATATGTTTAAATGAAAACGAATTTTCGTCTGTAAATACAGTGAGGAAAATTGCAGCAGCCGAGGTGAGCTGACTGTCGTTATCAAGTACGTTGCTCTTTGCAGAATTACCAGACTTGACCCGTTCCATCCGCGGGATTCACATTCCCGAGTCTCGTGAAGTCCGAACTACCGAGGATGCAAGTCCGAAATGTGGGTACTTGGAATTGAGAAACACGCGTAGACCTAACGTTACGTCACAAATCTTCTCGGTACTTTAGGCCGTGATGGAAACGCTGACAGCAACAGGTCTGGGGGAAAAAAGTTTCTGCGAAAAAATTCCTGGGACATATTGTTCTAGGTAATTTCGGTACATGGCTCCCTGCAGTACAACTCTGATTCTTCAAGCGCCATCTAGTGGTCTGTTATTGATACAGCCACAACTAATACAGCTGATAACTGAGCGCTCAAGCGGGTAGCCTACTGCGAGTCATGTGGAGGTCATTAAAATGTCAAATTGATATTTTGCGTTCAATTATTTACTTATCAGGCAAATGGCCACATGATAAGCGGGAAAATTACGCAGTGTAATCTTCACCCTGCAGAGGTTTCTTTTGCAAAATAATCTGCTGACTGTACACTATCCCTCAGCCTTGCGCGCCCCCCAGTTTGGGAACCACTGCAATAATGAAAAAAAACAGTTGTGGTTTGCTCAAAAATATTAAGCAGCACAACAGTTTTCAGCATTGATGATGATGATGATGATGATGATAAATGCTTCTTGAGCAGCAAATCAGCTTAAAAGAATGATTTCTGCAGGATCACGTGACACTGAGGCCTCGAGGAATGAATGCTGAAAATTTAGCTTTGCCATGACAGGAATAAATTATATTTTAAAAATAGAAAACAGATATTTTTAATTAGAATAATATTTCACAATATTACTATTTTTACTCTTAATTTTGATCAAATAAATGCAGCTTTGGTAAGCATAAGACTCTTCTTTCAAAAACATTTGAAAAAATTTACCCCCACCCCCCCAAACTTTCAAATGGTGGTGTATATATTCCTGTATTTAAAAAAAAAAAAAAAAAAAAAGTAAATCTGAGACTTTAATTTTAGCATCAGCCTTTTCCATGAGGGTTCCTTGAAGTAAAAAGAAAAACTGATATAAATCATAAAAATTCATGAAAAACATGATCTGTTGAACTTTGTATTATGTAGTAATATCAATCTACAGTTTTGCTAATCTGCTAATGCAGTTTTTTTCGACAAACCCTGCAAGTCACAGCTTCTAAAAAACTGCCAAATACATTACTTTCCAAAAAAATCCTAAAACGAATCCGTATCTCATCAAGAGGAGATTAAAACCCTTTTAGTATAAAATGGATGCTGAAACCTCTCCAGTCTGACTCTCCCCTCGGTGGCTTGCACTCCGAAATCCTTCCAAGTATGAGGTCAGTCGGAGGGCAGGGTTCCTCCTCTGTGCTGCAGGCTCATTGTGAGGATGGCTGGCTCGTTCAGTATCAAAGCAGCTAAACCAGATGAATCAGACCCAGATGCAAAGCATCAGAGCAACTAAAGCCTCTTTTGGCAATCCTTAAAACTGAAGTATGTAATTTCTTCACCACTTGCATCACCAAACGCAACTGCAAAAATTCACTATGCATATTGCTGCCGTGTTGTTTGATCTCGAGACAGTGATTTAGATTAGAATAGCCATATTTGATGTTGGGTATGTGTTTACTCACATCAAATTGAAATGCTAAACGCGCTATCTGCAAAACGAAAAGTGCTTTCGTATCCATCAGACCACATTGTTTCATAATTGGTTTTGTTGTCTCGCTTTCTCTCAGATTGAATGCATGGTGGCTACAGAGATAATGCAGAGGTACAGGAAACTGCAGTTTGAGAAGGGTAAGTGGAAAGCGGCTGTCTGTCCATCAGGGGGGCAATTGGTATCAGACAGCAGCAGATGAGGCACGTGTGCATGTTTGTTGATGGTGAGCTCCATGCTTGCTGTCCTAGATGACTCAGGGTGACTCACAGCAGACAAATAGGCTGGCACAGGTGTACGTGTGAGGATGAAAGGGATGTGAGTGGACTACACTGGACACGTGTAGGTCCAGCTGACCTCATGCGGTCGCAGAGTGGAGGCTTTTACCTGTGCTTTCTGTGTCTAACAATGAGAGTCTGCCACCTGCCGACACCTTATTTAACTCTGCCTCATTTTTTTTTTTTTTTTTTCTCTGATCATCATTTGGGAGAAAAAGAAATCAGAAAACACCAGATTTAAACCTGCTTTGTCCACGTGAGCACCATGCAAACTCATGCTGCTGACTACCATACCACAGTCCTGACATTCAGTTTTGTATCTTAAAATAAATCCTAGCCATCCTTTTTTTTTCAATGTAGAAGTAAGCTATTTCCTGTGCGTGTGCGAGACTTCTGATTCAATAGCTACTATAGGTAAATAACTAGTGCAGAAACAGTAAATCTAGCTACAAACCAGTGTGATTATTATTACAATAATACATTTAAATAATAAAATTAATAAATACCAGTTTGCAATATGAAGCAGCTGAACACACATTCAAGCTAAAAATGGCCACACCTGCTCTTATGTTGAAAGTAAGGTGAATATTGAGTTTTAAAAGATTTAGGCTTAAGTGTGTAATGATTGTTTTCAAGTAGGTTTCTAAAACACTTCTTCTGGGCAGCAAATAGCCCCGCCCCAAACTCATGCCATTGGTTGAGCCAGTGTTGCCATGTCAGGCTGGTCAGGATGTTTTGATAGTGACACAGTGTTTAAAATTATGTAAATCTATTATATACATTTGCATATATAAAGACACATTTATATTTGTGTCATGGCATAGGGAAACTTCAATAAAATAATCGTCACATTCGAGACGAGCAGAGTGGATTTACATAAAGCATTTCCACAGACAATATGTAAAATATTTACATATAAAACATTTTATATGTCAATATACACCTTTACATATACCTATTATGTTGTTTTATGATTAAGTATCATATTTTAATGGAAATTCATTTTTACCATTAGCAAAATCTGTTAGAATCAACTTCAATAGGATAAACTGAAATTCACAGCATTACAACACAACTTCTATTTATAAATTTCTAGACTGATTTTGGATTGTTGAAGGTAAATGTAATATTATGCACTTATAATGTGTTGGTGACTACTGGTGCAACCCTATTCTGGCCACCAAGAATTATTCTCTACCCAAGGTAAACCATGAACAGTGTTAAAATCCTGGATCACATTAATCTAGGATTAAAAATTATCCTTGGCTACCAATCTGAAGTGAGAGAGGCCCATCTTCATACCTTTGGTGGTGCCATTTCCAGAGCAGTGCTTTATAATCCAGAGTTTAAGGCTTTACAAACCCTCTGTCAAAATTACAACCGTAAAACCCAGGGTTAAAAGTGGATTTAACCTGGGATTTGAAAAGGCTCAGACTTAAGTGAAGTTCAAATGTAGAGTTTTTAAGTTTCCTCTCTGTATCTGAATCAGTCTGACCTCAAATGCCTTTAATTTTAACAAATGTAGCTTCAAGTCAGAAATCTCCCAGATCAAAACACTTATAAAGAGTAAATTAGACTTCTGATAATTAGATGCGCTTGATCAAAAGCATACGTGTTCCCCCTAAACAGGAAAGACCAGAGGCTCTGTGCCTTGTGCTCGGCTTTTTTCATTATTTCTATCAGTAGGGGATCCCAGACTCTGGACTCTGATAGTCTCCAGTAGTTTGAACCACAGGATACATTTGCTTGAGACATACTCTGTCCACCCCCTCCAGTGCATTACATTGCCTTGAAAAGGAAGAAAAATAAATAAATGTAGTTATATTCAGTAGACGCTCCCATGCTGTGAGCCTCCCTCTCTGTCTCTCTTTAGTTTGCGTTTGAGGTTTTCATGAGAAACGTGGCAGCAACATCATCATAAATGAGAGACTTGTAGAGAGAGAGTAAAAATGCATTCATTTAACCAATCAGTGTTCCTGGGAACTGGAGCGGAATGGTGGCTATAACATATCCACACTCCCAGAAACGGAGCCAAGAGTTCATGTGGAGTCACGCGTGGCCTGCCGTGTCAGATAGAGAGGATGAGAGAGTTCGGTTTGTGAGAGTCTCTCAGTGCATTCGGGATGGATGAAAATGCATGCCATCCTGACTCAACAAGACGGCTAAAAATGTCAGTCAGCGGATTTTATGAAAGCCCTCTTTCTAACATAATTACCCCCAACCGCACATTACATACATAACCAAGCTTAGCCATATGTCACTAACAGAGCTTTTATGCATTTGTCAGGCAGACGAGCCAGTAAAACTATTGTGAAGTGGATAGTTGTGTCTGTAACTTTTTATTGAATTGGCAACATTCAAAACTATATATAGAGACCAGAATATTATAGAGACTTGAGGATGTGAACCAGTAATAATCTCATCACATACTGTAGCAACCACCAAGAACAACCTATCTTGCAAACCTCCTAGCAAAACCCTAGTAACCATCAAGAACCAAGGTTCTAGAAATGCCATACCATCCAGAACTCTCTAGAAACCACTTAGAACCTGCCAAGGAATTTCCTAGCAACACCATAGAATCATCTTGCAAGGCCCTAGAAACCACCTTGAACATCCTAGTAACTAAACAACGTCTTAGCAACTGTCCAGAACACCCTAAAAAAACACTCAGAACCATCCAAGTAATTGCCTAGCAACACCTCAGAAACCACTTAGAAATGCCCTAGCGACCACTTGGGGCACCAACCATCTTGGAAGGCCCTAGAAACCACCCTGAACATCCTAGTAACCATATAGCAATGTCTTGGCAAGAAGACATGAATCTAGAAACAAATATGTAAGGCCCTGGCAACCAAAAAAGAACAACGTAGAAACAGACTTGCAGTACCCTAGCAACCACCTGGAACACCTAGCAAAATCCTGGCAAACACCAATAACAAAGGCCCTTTTAAACCACCTAAAATGACCTAGTAACCACTTAGCAACGTCCTGACAACTACCCAGGACACCCTAGAAACTGTCTAGCAAAAGCATAGGAAAAACCAAGAACCAAGGCAATATAAACAACCAAGCAACCCCTCAACACCCTAGAAACCAGCTAGAAATGCCTTAGAAACCACCCAGAACACCCTAAAACTACCTAGAAATGCTCTAGCAACACCCAGACATCCAGATCTTTTGCATAGTCAAGCGTCAATCACATTTTATCAGAGAATATATAAACCTAGCTGCTATTAAATGTTTTATAATGATCATTATAATTAAAGCTGCAAGCAGCGATGACGGGCCCTCAGTGCAACCGCCACCCCCGAGGCATCAGGAAAACGATGCACAGCGAGCACATGCATTACAGTAACCCTCTGGCAGTTTGGATTTGAGGGATTCAGCAATGAAAGGGTTAATCCAAACCATCAAGACTGTGAAACATGCACACACACAACAATACATACAACTTCTGTAACACTTTCAATAAAGTTTCAGTTACTAACATTAACTATATTAATTAACAAGAACAATACTTATATAGTGTTTACTAATGTTAGTTAATATTCAAAATTTATAAATCTGTTAACAATATTATCTGTTAACAATAGTTAATGCACTGTGAATTAACATGAACATTTTAACCAACATGGTAACACTTTATAATAACTGCACACTATTAATCATTAGTTAAGTATTAGTAAATAGGCAATCCGTCCTTCTATAAAGCATTGTTCCAGCATTAATAGGCATTAGTAAACTAAAACTGCCCGGTCCTGCAGATTTGCATTGTACAATATTAAGAAAATCAGGCCCTTTCTCTCGGAACATGCAACACAACTCCTTGTTCAGGCTCTTGTTCTGTCCAGACTTGACTATTGCAATGCTCTCATGGCAGGTCTTCCAGCCAATTCTATTAAACCTCTACAATTAATCCAAAATGCCGCTGCAAGATTAATCTTTAATGAGCCGAAAAGAACGCACGTCACGCCTCTGTTCATCAGTTTGCACTGGCTACTAATAGCTGCTCGCATTAAATTCAAGGCATTAATGTTTGCCAACAGAACCACCACTGGCTCTGCACCCCTTTACCTAAATTCATTACTTCAGACTTATGTGATGAGCCATTTTCCATTTTTGAATGAAACGTGTAGCATTCTTTACAATATTTTATTTTACTTTTGCAAAAATTATTTTTGTACACAGAAAATTTCGAAAACACCTCTGAAACTTCATTGTAAAACATAAAATAAAATAAATTCAAGTGTACAGTTTCATTTTTTGCATCTTGAAAAAATATTTCTGTTTTGTATCCCTCTGTGTTGTTTATTTTAGGAAGATAACTGACCCTTTAAATCT
The DNA here is from genome assembly GCF_936440315.1 of Barbus barbus. Classification (NCBI taxonomy): domain Eukaryota; kingdom Metazoa; phylum Chordata; class Actinopteri; order Cypriniformes; family Cyprinidae; genus Barbus; species Barbus barbus. The sequence continues at coordinate 11,709,996 of NC_136758.1, forward strand.
CCTTTGTAATAGATATGCCTTATAAATAAAGAGCAAGTCATTTATAGCTGTATTTATGAACTACTTACTAATGACTATTAATGTTGGGACAATGCTTTATAAAGGATTATTTACAGCATCTTTTGCATATTTGAACCCTTTCCAGCAGTTACTGTATGATTATGAGATCCCTTTTCACACTGAGGACAATAGAGGGACTCAAACACAACTATTAAAAAAAGGTTCAAACATTCACTGATGCTCCAGAAGGAAACACGGTGCATTCAGAGCCATGGGGGTGAAAACTTTTTGAACATTTAAAACTCTCTCCTCAACCCACACTCTACTTACAGTCACCCACCCCTCACACAGAAGCAGAGTGAAATCAGCTGTCTGATAGTTTTTAAATTTTCTGCTCTCCATAGTGTATTGTAAATCCATGAAATTAATCACATTTCCTCAGAATGACTTGTTCTGTGTATGTAATTTTTTATGAAGTGTTTGGAAGCTGCTCTTAAAAGATAAAAAAATAATAATTTGTGCTCTTTTTTTTTTTTTTTACTGTAACTTTCATAAATTGCCATTAAAACACCGTTCAAGATATCCTAAATCCGTACGCAATTTAGCATCTTCAGTATCTTGGCATGTTGAAAAAAGTTTGGTGTTAATTACTTGTTTCTGCTTGGAGGAGTATGAATTCATTTGCAGCATGAAATTGCCAAAAATTGACATTAAAATAAAAATAGCCGACTTCCTGTTGGTCGTAGCTAATGACTGTAAATTAGAAAGTTGTCCGGCTTGATGAGAACAATATATGTACCGAGTTTGGTGTCTGTAGCTAAAACTAACCCCCCCACTTTTGTCAAAAGGGGGTGGTATAGAGTGTCTCCTCCACGCCCATTTATGAGCTTTTGCTAGTGTCTGTCTATCATTAATACTGATGTGTGTGTTGAGTTTAATGACATTCTAAACATGTATCTCCCTCAAAATCACCAGAAAAGAATTTAAGTTTGACACGTTGCCATGGCAACAGTATTTTAGATATCAATATTCCCTTCACAGTTTTTCATCGGCCGTGTTTTGACATTATTCTGATGAAGTTTGAAGCAAATCGAGTAAAAATATGCTGAATTCAAAGCATTTTGAAAATGACACACTTCCTGCTGCCAGTTGGTGGCGCTATAACTTTCAGTCATAAGTCACATCTAGCCGATTGGCATCATACAACGAACAGACCACTAAAGTTTGATGAAAATCAGACAATGTATGTGGATGTTATTAGGCATTTCCTGTTTCTCATTTTTTGCAATAACTCATCGCCTCACCACGGGCAAACCGTTCGAGATCTCCAAAATCCGTTCGCAATTTAGCGTCCCCAATGTTTTGAGATCATGTTCACCGAGTTTGGTGGCAATCGTTTGGAAATCCTCAGAGGAGTATATCAAATTCCAGAGCATGCACTTTTTAAACAGCCCTAAATAGCCGACTTCCGGTTGGGCGGAGCTTAAGACATGCAGCGCGAAAGTTGTTCAGCTCAATGAGTTCTATATGTGTGCTGAGTTTCATATGAATACGTGCAAGTATGTGTGAGCTATATAGCTGTAGAGCTCCTGTGCCACGCCCGGGTTTTCAAAGCACGTTAAGGCCCCCAAAAGTGCCCGGATAGTTGATTTATAAAAAAAAATTAAAAATAATAATAATCCTTAGGAAAACAAGAGGCCCCTGCGCCTTAGTGCCTTGGGCCCTAATAATTATTAAATGTAATTATTTATTGAACAACAGCATCTCTGCTTCCTGTTGTGCCCAACCGTGAACTGTGGTAAAATCAATGTAATGCACAGACCTCATGTGGCTTTTTGCCTTAATGAAATCTAATATAGCTAATGAATTTATGCATTACTATGATTGGTAGCAGCTCTGGTATCTTGTTCCTGAGGGCATATGAGGCCATAGCTGCTCTTTTCTATCACCCCTCCATCTCTGATGGGTGTAACCATGGTGACCTGTCAGCCTGCATCAGCAGTAAGCAGCCGAAAATATACACTCGTGGAAACCGCATCTGATCTCTCATCTCTCACCCCCTGCAGAGGTGCTGCTGGACCCGAGCCGGACCTGGTGCCCGTCCTCCATGTGCCAGGCTGTGTGCCAGCTGAAGGAGTCAGACACGGCGCTTCCGCAGTTGGTGCGGTGCAATGTTTGCACACTTGAGTTCTGTTCCGCCTGCAAGGCCAGCTGGCACCCGGACCAAGACTGCCAAGAGAACGTTCCCATCACCGCGTTTCTGCCCGGAGAGAGCAGGTACTATTGCCTGTTAAAGACTTTTTCTAGATACGGTGCAAGTTGAGTTTAATAGAAGTGAATGTGGTTATAGAAGTGAATGTGGCCAGTCTGTAAACGCTAAAGTACTTTGTATCGTCATTGAAGTCACAGCAATAACAACTTTACATGATTTTATAGTTCGCCCAAAAATAAATTCTGTCATTAATTACTCACCCTCATGTCGTTCCAAACCCGTAAGACCTTTGTTCATCTTCAGAACACAAATTAAGATACTTTTGAAGGAAATCTGAGAGCTTTCTGACCCTACATAGACAGCAACGCAACTGAAACTTTCAATGACAGAATTTTCATCTTTGGGTGAACTATCCCTTTAGCTTTTTTGTGTAATATTCAATAATATAACTTTCTTGCTAAAAAATTACAGGAAAAACTTTAAACACCATCACAAGTTTTAGGAGAACAATTAATGTAAGGGAATTTATCAAATTATACAATGCCATTCAAAGGTTTGGGGGTTTTTATGTAATGTAATTTTTCAAAATTCAGCAAGGATGCATTAAAGTTAAAGTGAAAGTAAAAACATTTATAATGATATAAAAAATGAGCTGTTTAAAATTCTGTTCTTTTGAACTTTCTATTCTATATAGAAAACAAATCACTGTATCATTGTTTCCACCAAAAATATTAAGCAGCACAACTGTTCTCAACATTGACAATAATAATAAAAAAAAAAAAAAACCTTTTTTGATCACCAAATCAGCATATTAGAATGATTTTTGAAGGATCGTGATGCAGAAGACTGGAGGCTGCTTAAAATTAAGCTTCACAGGAATCATTTACATTTTAAAATATATGAAAATGTTATTTAAAATTGTAATAATATTGCACTCTGATCAAATGTACTTCTGCAGCCCCGGTGAGCATAAGAGACTTCTTTCAAAAAATAAAAAAATCTTACCAAACCTAAACTTTTCATATTTTTGCTTTAAAAAAAAAAAGGTAACACTATAGTATAGGGAACAATTCTCACTATTAACTAGTTGCTTATTAGCATGCCTTTTATTAACATATTGGCTGTTTATTAGTTCTTATAAAGCACATATTCTGCATGACCATATTCTACATCCCTAATCAATACCTAAACTTAACAACTACCTTACTATTAATAAGCAGCAAATTAGGAATTTATCGAGGCAGAAGTCGTAATTAATAGTTTGTTAAAGGCGAGAATTGGACCTTAAAATAAAGTGACTAAAATAAGTATATAAAAAATGGGCCTCATTCACTTCAGTTGTAATATCTCACTTGTTTTATAAATAAGGGGTACATTATGCCACAGATGTTGTTGATTGAGCTTATCTTGTACTGAACATGGAATATTCCTTTAAGTCTTTCTCCTCCTCATTCATCAGCAGCTACGCCTCGGTGTAGTTTTGTCTCTTTGATGTGCATTTAAACGCTCCCATCCTCCCCACTGGTCCTCATGTGAATCCAGCTGTCACGATGAGGCATGTTCTGTGTAATGGTGTTCGATGTTGATAAGTCGACATGAGATTTGAATTGAAATACCATGATCCGTCTGTGTTTTCTGCACTATTGAGCATACTCCTCATTCAGTCTGAATGGATCTTCTGCTTCTAGTTGCTGAAGAGTGCTTTGCTCTCGGCTCAGTAAGCCAGAGATTCATGCACAGGTGTTATTTGACATTCCTGTCACACGCACACTTCATTCAATAGCGAAAGCATCATTGAGCGGAGTTTCTGATCCTTGATCTTGGGTCGTACAGGAATGAACACTCAGCCTGCTCTGAAGTGAATTGCTTCACTAACACACACTAGAGCCTTTCAAGTTTATAACTCCATTTCTGTATCATTTCATGTTTGAGATTGCACCTAAACTCCAAAGTACATCTCAGAGGGAGATAAACGGTCTTGAAATCAAATTGGACCCCATTTACACTTTAAATGGGCTGTTTCCTCAAGGAGCTATGAGCTGACCTACCTCTTAAAAAAGTTGATTTGGTCAGTGTAATATAATGATATAATTATATATTATATATATCTATATTTGAACAAAAAGGGGTATCCTGAGCCACTCTGTGAACAATGACTGTGAACAGTTAAATAGTTAATTCATTAACCCTTGTGCACCCTTATGGACATTTTTGTCCATTTTAGTTGAGTTTTTTTATATAATTTTGCCTGTGTTAATGCTAACTGCATAAATTTTGGCTCAGGTGTGTATTTTTATCGGAATTTTGATATTCCACCCTCATTTCCTTTAATAAATCTATTTTACACTAGGTACACAAAATTGTTACACTCAGCACCTTTTGGACAAAAATGTCCCCATTGAAACCCATTAAAACAGCTATTTTTAATCGCAATGTCGTTTAACTGTAAAATTATGCTATTTTTGTTAATAGGCTTTCATTCTGTTGGCAAGGCTTCAAAATTAAATTTTACCAGATGGTGCCATTTTTTCAGGTTTGGTCTATAAAGCAAATACTTGCTTTATTCCTGTTTTCTGCTTTTGCATATTATAGAGCCAATTGGATAAATAATGCAGCTATAATTGTGTAGGTGTGTTGGTATAGATGTCAGAGTGTGGTTTGTATGTGTGTCATAAAAAAAATGAGAGTGTGTGTTCTTGTAAAAAATTGCGAGAGAGAAACTCTACTGCAAATCACAAATCCAAGCACTGTGTGCACCAGCAGAGCTTTGCTGGCATCTCATGGGGAAAATTTGGTACTGCGCCCAAACAACATTTTACTGAAAGCTCATTTTTTGAGATATCAACCTCAAATTTGGAACACAACTTTTAGATTTATGGCTTTGATTTTCTAGCAGGTTTAGAGTTCAACATGTTTCATATATAAAATATTCATAAAATAATATATAAAATTGTTCATAAATCATTTTCATAAACTTAAACCTGTATAACTTTTTTTCGGTTTCACTTTTTAAACCTTTTTTACTTCAACAATAATCTGCCATGGTTCTTCTTTAAAATGAGACCACACTTAAGTCTCTGCTCCCAAGCTTCCCATTTTTATGACCGTTTTGTTTTTACATAGACATTTTTGTCCACTATGGACAAATATATTATTTATATATAATATATAATATATTACTATTATTATATATTATATATAATATAAGTAACTTTTTTTTATTATTATTGATGCACAAGTGTTAGTTTGTTTTTAGGTTATTTGACATGATTTAACGTATAATAATAAACGTATGCTAATACATGCTAATATTTATTTTATTTTTTTTCTTGCTGGCCTATATGAGCCATTTTCCATTTTTGAATGAAACGTGTAGCATTCTTTAGAAAAAAAATTAACATTATTTTACTTTTGCAAAAAATTATTTTTGTACACAGAAAATTTCGAAAAGCTTGACATTATACAGTACTTTTGCTGGGAACTGACGTCATATGATGCAGAACATCACTGATTGGTTTGTAATTTTTCACATTTCACATTGCAGTTTTTCAAAAGACTGTTGAGTTAGCATTATCTTGGTGACACATCAACAAAATTTGCAACAACTATGTAAAATGCATTACAGAAAACTAAACATTGAAGTTTGTAGGGCATAAAAATGGATGTACAATATTAGTGAATGTAAAACTTTCATTGGCAACTGACCAAAAACTCTCTCACACTGGCCTCATGCCAGCAGCCATCCTTATTGTTAAGCCCCTGCTATGGCTGTGTGGGTAGAAAAAAAAAATATTTTAGCTTATTAGAATTAATAAGCCCACTTGTCATAAAAGAATCAAATCTGATGGCTATAATTAGGTCTTAACCTACATAATATTCAGCAGCCATTACTCCAGTCTTCAGTCTCACATGATCCTTCAGAAATCATTTTAATATGCAGATACTGTGCACTAGAAACATTTCTTATGCTGAAAACAGTTTGTTACTTAATGCTTCGATACTTTTTTTTTATTCTTGGATTCATTTTTGCTTCTATGAATACAGAAGAAGGACATAAATCTTTCTTAACATCGTAAAAGTCTTTATCGTCACAATTGATTTAATTTAATGCACCCTTACTGAAGAAAAGTATTCATTTTGTTAAAAAAAAAGTACTGACCCCAAACTTTTGAACACTATTGTGTATTTATAATCAAATTAGAAATCCCATTACTACTATTATGATTAATACTAATTTACTAAGCTGCTAAACTGCTTTACTGATCTGCAGTGTTGCAGTACAGTGAGTCAGACTCTGCTGCGGTTTAATGTCTGTGAGAGGTTTGCCGCAAAGTGTCACTTCTCTTAGATCAATAGACTGGGAATTGTCCTGGAAATGAATGGGCTTGTACCTGTCAGCTCGGCCCCTGTGGGTCATCCTCTCCATTACCAGTGAACACTGTCCCTGGCCCACAACTCTTTAGTACATACAAAAGAGAAGGGCCTGTCTGAGTCAAAAAGAATGGATTGTAGTACCAGTGTATTTTGTCCTTTGTACCCCGCAACCTGGAATGCGAAAATGGTTTAACTCTACTATAATCTCTTTTTTTCTAGTTCGTTCTTTAAGGCTGACGATGACGACGCCCCCATCAAACGCTGTCCCAAATGTAAAGTCTACATAGAAAGAGACGAGGGCTGTGCCCAGATGATGTGTAAGAACTGCAAGCATGCTTTCTGCTGGTACTGCCTGGAGTCTCTGGACGTAAGTGCTCAATATCTCATCTTAACACTCTTAACATCATACTGTATTTTTATTGGTCAAGTGTCCGCCGCTTAGGCAGCATGTTAGCCTTCAGTCAAGGCCGTAAATGCAAACAGCGTCCTTCACGCAGCTGTTCCGAACACCCACGTAGATAATGACCGGCCTCTAGTAACGTTGTGTGTTTGACAGGATGACTTCCTCCTGATCCATTATGACAAAGGACCCTGCCGGAACAAATTAGGCCACTCCAGAGCCTCGGTGATCTGGCACAGAACGCAGGTGGGTTCTCACGGGAAGGAGCACACGTTTTCTTGCCCCTTTTTTCTCCACTGAGATCAGAATGAGTGCACGTGCGTCTACACGTGACCGAGTCGTAGGCATCCATTCAGACGGTGTTTATTCAGGAAGTAAGTGGCTGTCTGTTCTCGAGCAAGTGATACCTGCTGTTTGACAGCAGATTATAATGCAAGACCGTCACGTTGGGACAAATTCACTAAAATTATTCATCAAATGATGGAGAAGAGCGGTATAACCAGCCATATATTTAGATGAGTAATTTAGACAAGCACATTTTAAAAGGCCATCTCGGTTACTCCCTCCTCCCTTTGTGTTTCGCTTGTTCAGACTAAATAAAAATAGAAGAATATGACATTGAAAAAGGCTGATTTTCTAAAAGAATACTAAGAAAACAATAACCTATTCCTTGAGTTAAAGACATACAGTATGCAAAGAGTTTTCAACATAAGGCTCATTAGACCCACTGTCATTTATGTATTTCTTAATAGCTTTGAAATAATAAATTTTCTTATGGTTCAGAGATCAGCACAAATAGTGTTGGAAGAAGCCTCGAAGCGATTTCATTAGGAATTGAGAGAAACGTAGTATGCAGAAAATGATGTTTGAAACAATCCTCCAAAACTTTGCTCCTAATTTTCTTGAAACATGATGCAACATCATAAAGAATATGCTATGTGATATTTTTTGTGTGAAGAAAGAAAAGAATGAATGAATATATATTTATATTTATTTATTTATTAGTGCTGGGCAACGATTAATCATGACTAATCGGATTCTAAATAAAAGTTTTTGTTTACATGTGTGTGCTGTTTATTTTTATGTATATATAAATACACACACATGCAGTATATATTTTGAAAATATTTACATGTATGTATTTATATTATTATATTTTATATTATATATAATATATAAAAAAATATTAAATCTATACATGCATGTGTTTGTATTTGTATATGTATAATAAATATACACAGTACACACAAATATTATGTAAACACAAACTTATTTTGGATGCGATTAATCGTTTGAGAGCACTAGTATATATAAAAGACACACACATGCACGTATACATTTAAAAATGTTATGTTTATATATAATATAAATTACATTAATATAAATATATACATGTAAATATTTTCAAAATGTATACTGTGTGTGTCTTATATATACATAATAAATTTACAGAGTACACACACACACACACACACACACACACACATATATATATATATTGTGACGAGTCGGCTGCCTCCCCCCTGTCCATCATCACCACCCCGTCCCTTATTCGCCGCCCTTCACCAGGCTCCCGACGGGAGTGGGTGTGTGAGAGAGAGGAGGGGCGCTGAAACAGCCAGGGCTGGCGGCGTGTGATGAGGCGCACCTGACGTGAATGGAGCCTCATCACCGCCGCCGTTTAAACTCCGAGCGCGCCTCTCCTCGGGAGACCGGTCTCTTCCCCGTGCATGCACGCTGGTGTCCTCGTGGGTCCAGGAAAGGGAGCGTAGAGGGAACTACCTGCCGCCGTCAGAGACGCGAGCGGCCGGACCCGCAGTCCGGCCGACACTGCACCCGCGATACGGCCGTCGGGCAAGGACGCCGGGCCGTGGAATCCCGTCGAGCACCCGGGGATGAAGGAGTTGGACGAAGCCGCCACAGAAGCCGCCGTCACCCGCGCCCCGGGACCTCCAGACGGGAGCGCGTGCGGCCGCCGGACTCCGCCCCTTACCTGGACCCTTCCCTCCTGAACACTGCCCTCCTTCACGAGCCCCGCAGCACAACGAGGACACCAGATCCCTGTTTATTTTGGACACTTTTCCCCCTTTGGACACTTTATTTTAAATATTGTTTAATAAAAACCTCACCGAGGCTTGACGCCACGCCCACTGTGTCTGTCGTTGGCTCCTCCCGCCACAATATATATATATATATATATATATATATATATATATATATATATATATATATATATATGATTTGAATTTTAAAAAATTGTATCAGGATTATTTTATTTCCTGTATTAAATTAGCATCATCTTTTTTTCATTTATAATAATGACCGTATTAAGGGGAAATGAGCTTAATTATTATGAAAATGTCAATGCAAAAAAATCTAGTTTTATTCTTATGTTTTATTTTACTTTTGAGGTGTAATTCTGATGCCCTTATTCACATTTTGAACCGTCAAAAAGTTCAGAAAGATTCTTCAGACACTCATCATTTCATATGCTGAACACAATTTCATAAAGGTGAGATGTCCCTGAAACTATGGAGAGCTTTCTGTACTTTTGCACAAAGACATCTGTTGCTCTGCAGGGAGGAGTGAGTCATATTAAGCTTCATAAGAGCACAGTGGCTCTGTTCCAGCCCTATGAATTTACATTTTATAAAGCTTCAGCCCAGCGGCATCAGAAATTTGATTCTTTATGAATTAGTAAAGGTGGAGCTGCCGGGCTGAGCCAGCCCTGGGTTTGAGTCATAGGGATTGCCAACACTCTTCCATTACGCCGCTCCACCATTCCACATGAGAGCTCTGAGAAAGAGAGAAATAAATTGAGGGCAATTTACATAGAAACAGAAATAGTGTGCATTGTTGAAATTTGTCCCATGATAAATGAGTGTAATTGTGATCCTCGGAATGCTGAGAAGATTCCGCTTGGAAATAGAGGTCAGTTGTTTCCTATTCCCTGTGCAGAATTCAGAATTTTTTTTACATCCAGAGAAAATCAGTCTGTGAAATAAGTGTAATTTTGTTGGCCCATGAAGATGACAGGCTCTCTATATAAATAGTTCATGCATAAGATGAACTCAATCTCTGTTCCATTTTGTAACAGTTATGAACTGTGAGGATCTGATGCCCCTATGTGGTGGAAGATGATGCTACGTTAAAAAATTGTTTCTTTGGAGGGGTTTTTGCCCATTTTTGTTTTATTTTTGTACCTTTTCTCATTTTTATTGATGGCATAGTACAAACATATACAAAACGTTGCTGAATACATTTTGATATTTTTTTGCAAGTGGGATTTTTGGCGTTAGCCTATGGTACGCACCTATCAGTTATTCTGCAGGTGTGTAGGGTTAATAGTTTATTGATCGACAGCAGAGTAAATGATGGGGAGAAGAAGGGCTAGCAAGATTCGGAAACAAATGTGTTTATATATTGTCTTGCTTTCACTGTGCTTATACCTTGTGAAAATTAAAATTAGAAGCCAAATACTTTGTAACTGAATATATCAGAGGAATAATTCAAAGGAAAATCACGCTCATATTAATTTAAATTTTTGAAACATTTTCATAGTTTTTTTATGTCAGTTCAAGTGTCAGAGAAGAGTAAACACCTATTAATTTAGCCAATAATATATTAAAATACAATTCAAGATTTGAGTTAAAATTTATATTTTTGGTTGGAATAAAGTAAAAAAAAAAAAAAAAGTCATGATAATGAAGAAAAAAAATATTAAAAGAATATAGAATATTTACTTTTCATTAAATTGTTTATTATTTTAAGAAGAAAAATGTTTCACTGATTTGTTATATTTAAAAATTATGACCTTTTTAAGACCAGATTAGTTCATTTTGTTAATGTCATGTGGTGTAATTAGCTGTAATTACCTAAAAAATATTATAATACTTGTATATTATAATATAAATGATAACATTTATTAAATTACAATTGACTACATACACATGTATAATTGAAGATATTCATTAAGATTGAGAGTCCACTCAAACGTATTCAGTGTGTAAGAAAAATATATTAAATACATTTTTGCTTGCTGGTTAAACCAAATAGAATTAAATTTAAACTTGTCTTAATGGTATAAAAGCTTTTCAAAACTAATATGAAACCAATGTGAAAACAAAAGTTACAAGAAAACTTGGTACATGTGTTGTAAACTACATTTTATTTATTTTTCAGGACAATCGTATGTGACATTTTAATCTCTTTCTCCGCAGGTTGTTGGAATCTTTGCTGGTTTCGGCCTCCTCTTACTGGTAGCCTCTCCGTTCCTGCTGCTAGCCACGCCATTCGTGCTGTGCTGTAAGTGCAAGTGCAGTAAAGGCGACGATGACCCTTTGCCCACCTAACAGCCCGGCGAGAGCAGTCTCTGTACGAGGAATTCCGGTCATCTTCTTTAATCGTTTTTCTTTTCCTCCTCCGCCTTCGAGCTCTTCATCAACCGGTGGGACTTGCGTATTTGAAGCCGCAACGCGAGCCATCTCACGCCGCGGTTACGGTCACAGTTAGCTGAGTAGGCTCCATCCCCGCAGGCCTGATGAGACTAACGGAGACTTCATGAGCCTGCTGCTTGCTTAGGTGGAGGATTCGAGAGCTGGGGGTTCCCTCCGCAGTAACAAAAGAGATGTTACTGAAGGAGCACAGCGCTGTTCCATCCCGGCGCTTGTCTATTTTATGGATGTTTCGCATATGTGGCTGTTCTGGAGGGTTCTGTTCTAATAGAACATATATTCAGTGTGTTCATGTCTGTTTCTATGTGCATAGTAGTATTTCAGTCACACGGCCTATTCTTAATTACTTGTTTTGCACAGATAAGGGACTTTTTTTTTTTTTCATGTCAAGTTATTGTCTTTCAGTCTGAAACTATTGACAAACCTAGTTTGATTTGGCAGATTTTGGCTGTTATGTCTTCAGCAGATGATATTTGCCATTGAAATTTCTCTCAGTGCACTTTTTACATTTTACAATGCCAAATATTGACCTACTGAAAGTGTCACTCAAACGACACATTAACCTTATCTGAAAACCCAACATTTAAACGAAAACTGTCAAAATACTGAAACCAAATAAAACATTTTTAACCTGTCTTTTTTTTTTTCTTTTTTTTTTTTACTTGATTATTTTCTCCAGTGAAATGTGACATCTGGTCATCTTGTAATTTTTGTCAGATAGTTTGGAATTTTTTTTTTTTTTTTTAATTTTAGAACAGTCCCTGTAATTCTGGCTGGGATTATACACTGATTTCGAGACTGTTTGGCTTAACATATTTACAAGTCCAGCACTGTATCTATGCAAGTTCATATAACTTGAAGATAAAAAAAAAATTGGTTTCTGCTGTCTTGAGCTAAATGGTTGCTGTGGGCAAGTCAGTGTATTTTAATTAAAAGGCAAAATATTTCAATTTATGTTCCAAACTGAGTCGGTCAGTTTCTGAAAAGCCAATACAAATACTATTTAAATGATTTCTTTCATTTCATAGACTGATTTTTAAAATGGAGGTATGATACTGAATGTCAACATCTTGCCTGCACCACCTGAAATAGCAAACGTATGTTCAAAAACTGTTGCGCCATGTAACTCAGAAATATGAAGATCAGAGCACCTGCCATATGTGTAGCTGGATAATATGTAGCTCATTAGTTTTCCTTAAAATCCCATGCGAGATTCCCTCCTCTGCCATTTTGCGTTAATGTTGTGTAATGGAACGGTGCCAAATTGGAGGTTGATATGACAAGGTGAATGTTTTCACAATATTCATAAAGTAGATTTTTAGTGAATATTTGATGTTAGTCATCTCCATCTTTTGGTAGCATTATCCCGTTTTAGCCTTAAAGCTTTTGAGTACCTCACTGGTTTTCTCTCCTGTAGCTGAGGGCTTTATTTTCTTTTGTTTTTTATTTGTTTATCCTCAGGTCTTCTTAAATGAATAATTTTGGCACTTTTCAGCTTGTGTGATGTTTAAAGAAATACCTTAATGCATATGTAGTCACAACATTGTACATGAAATGGCCATGATATACAGTACAGTAATACCATCTCAGAATTGATTTTGTGACATTTGCTAATTGACAAGCAAAAAATCAGCATGATGGATAAAATTAAAGCACAGCATCATTGTCAGTTATGAATAGCACACACATTACTCAGTCCAGCTGAATCTAATTGTGCTCATATTATTCAGCAACATTTGGCCATTTCATGTAGAATAATATAAATGCTTTATATATACACACACACATATGTATATATTGTCATTCGTGCCAAGCAGGTTTTTATGACATTGATTAGGGAACGTTTTCTGACAGTGGGTAAATATATACTCAAAGCAGATCTTTAATGTTGTATGGGCTTTAAAAATTAAGCTAATTGTGTTTCATTTTTGGTGTATGTATATATTTTGTTGTAATATTCCATTTGGTGTTCTTTTTTCGTTGTATACAGTGTTTATGAATTATTAGTTGTACAATATAATCGTTTCCTTAATTCAGGGTTATTGAATTCGCACTTTGCCTGTTCATTCAGTCAAGTGCTGTTTCTGTTCTCTTTGTTTGGGTTGCGTCATGTTCCTGTTTGAAACGCTGTTTGTTCCTACATCAAATTAGAAATAATTGTGGCTTTACATGCAAACTGGGAAATACTCCTTGACGTACACTATAGATCTTGCAAGCAGCCAAAAACTGTATCGTTCCTGTTTGTAGGAATTTGCTTGTTGCACAAAACTTAGCAGCCTTGCAGACTGGTTTTTATATTTCCTGATGAAACTCCTGTAAGCTCTTATAGTTTGGAGTTAGAGCAAGAATTTGGAAAGCATGTCTTATTTTGTCTTTTTCTCAACAGTGGTCTGTTTGTATTGATGTCTGTCATTCACTCTTGACATTTGCCTATTCCAGATATTATTATTTTACCTGTTGTTGATTTTTAGGGACCTTTTCAGTGCTTCTTGCCATTGCTTTTAAAACTGGTTTTGCCTCTTACTCTTCCTTCGATGGCCTTTTTATGTGTCAGTTGTTTGTTTTTGATGCGTCATAAAGAATGTTTTACTCTTTGTGATTCAGAACCAAATTCAACTTGTACAGTTTTATGTAAAATCGCATGTATGTGTAAGTCTTAAAGATAAAAAAGAAATACAATTACAAAAATACTACAAATTGACTTGTATTGTCTTTGCCTCTAACACTGTGATTTTACAATGTATTCATCTTCATAATTTTTCCCCTGTTATTTTGGTTATGTCTGCATTTGGTTTCAAATGTCTAGGAAACGGTTTAATAGACCACTGTTGAAAAATATATCATTAAAAACATGGATTCAAAAATGTTGTATGATGTAATTTTATGATGTGCTGAAAAATAAATTAATGTTTGCCAAATATAGCGAAGTAAAATAATTTCACTCTTTTTTTAGCTTCGTAAATTACACATAGTTAAACGTTTTTTTTTTTTATTATTTAACGGTTTAATAATGTTTATTTATATAAAAATGTATCTGAATGCCTTCTCTAAGCCTCACAAATAAAAAAATATTAATTTTAAATTTTAATGCAAAAACTGTTTAGCTGTAGAAGATCAGTTTTGTTTATTTTATTTATTTGCGGTAAAAAAAAAATAAAAAAAATCTCAGCACAACTCAGTACAAATTTAAAATATTCAAAATACAAAATAAGAGTTCCCTCTTCCGGGGAATTCAATCGTTGCCCGGAAGTAGATTCTGCGGAATTCCTCCTCAGATTGTTATCGCAGCAGAATCCAGCGCGAATCAGTGTGAGAGAAGCTGAGCGCTGTGGCGGTTCGCGGTGTATTGTCTCGTATTTTTGGACATTCAGCATTCAACGGGATCCCATCCGGTCAGTTTTGATATTTAAAGCCCTCTGTCACCGTCGTGTTCATTAAGCGAACAGAAGGTGGTCGTGAATGTTGGTAACGTTAAATAACGGACAGTAGATGTTGACAGCCGCGGGCTTTACATCCAGACATGGTGCTTTGACAGAAGTGATGCTTCATCGCCAGTATGGAGTCTTTTATATTTTATTTAGTGTTATTAGCTCCACTTTCTATCCATTGTGCGGTGAAACCAGCATCTGTTGAAGAAGACTTGAGAAATCAGGAAAAGGTACAAGAGTTTGGTAAGTTACTCGGAGAAAGCAGTTCAAAATGGCTCAACAAGGAAATTAAATATACCAAAATATCTGGGGATATTTGGGGGTTGTCTGGATTGGTGAGTTCAGTCTTGCTTCCTTTTCCTGTTTTGACTCAGTCATGACCGCTTATGTTAGTTCATTTCCTCCAACATGGAAGCTGCTGCATTTGCAGTTGAATAGAAAACACATTTACATATAAGTTACTTTCCTTGCAGTGGAAACTGTTTGGGTCACTGTATGGTTGTACAGTAGGATGTAGTACTGACCAAAAATATTTAATTGTTATATTTACAAGTATTTAATATTTAGGTATTGTTTTGGGATTTGAGAAGTTTAAATGGTGTGTGTGGTATTATGTAGGAGTAATGAAATGTATATGCTTTACTTCATCCAGATGCGCTCAGCTCCATACTGTCAGACTTTGATGTTGTGCCTGCATCAGATCTCCAGCTTCACTCGGTCAGGAAGAGGGACGTTGATGCTCGATCACATGTGGAGCGGCTGGTCAGCTTCACAGCACTCCAGAGGTAAAGCTGTCAGATCAACACACAGCACTCTCTCGCTATTACACAGTGAAAGGCACTAAATAAGGAGACTTGAAGTTGCCAAGAGGCTGCTAAAGACAGATCACGTGATATTCGACTTTTTCATTTTTTTATTATTTGTAATGATTAAATTATTTTATTATAAATTACTTAATTTATTTATTGTTTGTTATTCTTCTTTGTCACTCTTTGATTTAAAAAAAAATATTGTTTTATTTTTGTTTGTGTTGTTCTCGGACCACCCGTGGTTCTAAAATAATAATAATAATCTTGTATATTTATTTTTAGCATATTTTTATCATAAAAACATGTATCGTTATTTATTTTATTCTATTATATAGACTTGTATTTTATATATAAGAATATAATATATTACCTATTTTTATTCTGTGTTATATTAATTGCTATTTTTTGTTAGTGATATTCTTTTCTGACCACCCTGGTTTCTATAATAATAATAATAATTATATTATGTATTTATTAGCATATTTACATATCCATCCATTCATTCATTTTACAGGGTTTTTTTTAGTGTTTATGCTATTCTTCTCTAAACCTCTGACCTGAAGAGATCACGATTAGAGGCTTGTTCTTCCTTTAGAGTTTCACTGAAATAAAAACACATTGATTACATCTTTTTTCAAAGGAACTTCAAGCTGTACTTGACAACCAACACAGACCTTTTCACTGACAACTTCAAGGCTGTATTCTTAGACAAGAATGGAAAAGAGGACCAATTTGACATTCAGTTACAGAATTACTATAAAGGACACGTAGTAGGTAAGACATAGGATGAGAACATCAGCCTTGGCTGAGAACTGAATATTCTTGTTTTTTCCATTTGTTACTATACATTGACATATCGTTGTTTGCTATCTCAACAGGAGAGGAGCACTCGCGTGTTCAGGCACACATAGACGGAGAGGAGTTTTCAGCCCACATTCTTACTGAAGAGGCTGAATATAATGTAGAGGTAATTTGTTCAAACATGCTTAATACTTGAAAGCATTTGATATTAATTTCACAGCGTGAATTTTTACTCTTGTCTTCGTTTAGCCCTTGTGGCGGTTTACAGAGTCACCCTCTGATGGCCGTTTGCTGGTGTACCGTTCAGAGGACATTAAAAACATCAGTCGACTGTCCTCAGCCAAAGTGTGTGGATATGTGAACGCTGATGCTCAGGAGCTTCTGCCAGAAGAGGCGAGAGCGGCGGGACAGAAGGAACAAGAGGAGGGTGTGTATTTACAAATGTATGGAACGGTACCACATAGGACTTTGGGTAATTTAGTATTGGAGACTGGATATCAAAATAAACCCCATTTCCTTTTTTCATGAGGTTCTGAAACTTTCAGGTGGCAGACCATTTTTAACTGTAAATTTGAGGAACAGGAATTTAATTCCCTGCAGTTATATATAATTATTAAATTTTTTAAACCACCAAATGAACTCTGACTGTATGGAATCTAGTGTAATTGTAAAATGTTGTCTTTAAAGGTCATTTTGTTTTTTTAGTAGTTTTGAGACAGACATATTTAATTATGATAGCAGCCTAAACACACAACAGATATTCAGCTTTCATCACATGCTCATGATGAGCGAGATGGTTACTGCATGAGTGTGTGTAGGAGTTATACATCAGTCTGACAAAGGCCGCCCATTCAAGCATGTAGTCACCCGGCAGTGACCTCCTGCTACAAGAACTGAACATAGTCTGGAGACAATGCATAATAATTAAATTCAGTAACTTCATTCTTGTTCTCCATTATCATACTAGTCATGGAATTCCCCCATTGTGTTGCTTTAAATTATGTAGATTAATTTATGGATATTGATGCTTTGGAACTGAGCAATTAGAAATAATTATTTGGTTGATTTTTTAATTTTATAGTGCAGCATGTTTAGATGCTTTTATTTCTTGAATGCAGAGCCTCACAACATAGAGAGAAGATCTACACACGACCACAAGAAGAACACCTGCCCGCTGCTGCTTGTGGCAGATCATCGCTTCTTCAAGCACATGGGCCGTGGAGAGGAGAGCACCACCCTCAATTACTTGGTGAGCAATGCAAATGTAACTGAAAAAGAGAGCCGTCACTCAACTTGTAGTATACAACAGAGCAGATGGTTGCATATAAACACCATGATATCAGATTAAAAATGCATTGAATTTGTGTGTTTTGTGTCTTTCAGATTGAGCTGATAGACAGAGTGGATGATATATACAGAAACACATCCTGGGATGAGTTTTTTAAAGGTTACGGTGTGCAGATTCAACAGGTCAGGATCATACTTTTCTGTTCTCATTAGAATTTAGTTTTTTTATTTCAGTAGATGAGTTTTATTTTCCTAAGAGCTTTTCACACTATGTTTAACCCTGGGTTAGTGTCATTCTAAATCCAGCTTTTAACTCTGGGTAATGGTACTTTTCACACTTGTATTTTAGAAGCAAGGTTAGCACTTCTTTTTACCCCAGAGTTACAGTGGTGGCCAAAATTATTCGAACATTAGTATTTTCACCAGCTAAAATGGTCAGTTATTTCTATCTTTTGCTGTAGTGTTTCAGTAGGAAACATTCATTTTGCCATTAATTGTAATAATCTAGTGAGATTTTTGTTTGCACAACAAGAGCCAGAGATCTGATCTCGTCATCATCCAGTCTGTCTGGAATGGCATGAAGAAACAGAACAAACTGAGACAGACTAAATCCAGAAGAGCTGTGACAATGTCTCCAAGATGCTTCAAGAGACCTACCTGTAAATCCACCTGAAAAACTATGCACAAGTGCACCTAGGGCAAAAAGCTGCTTTAAACACACAGGATGATCAAACCAAATGTTTATTTAATTTAGTTAATAGAAGTTCATTGAGAAAGAAAATCTATTTATGACAATTTTTTGACAGCATCCTCATTTTACAACATTTTTACACAAGTGCCTCAAACTTTTAACAGTACTGTAGTTCTGCAGGTAGGTTTCTTGAAGCATCTCGGAGACGTCACAGTTCTTCTGGATATAGTCTGTCTCAGTTTCAGCGTTTCAAGGGGAAAATGTCAAGTGGTGACAAAACCACTTGACAAAAAACACTTCATATCACAATAAATATCGTATCATGGACTTCATATTGCGATATTATCATATCATGAGATTTTGATATCGTTACAGCCCTACTTGATATACTTTCAAGCCACCAATTCATGAGAGAGGTAATAATGTCGGATCTGTGAAATAGGGTCTTTTGAGTGAATCACTGAAATGGATCATTAAAGCGCTCTGAATTATGATGAAATACATTTCTTGATTAAAACTCATTAATTGATGATGAATGTTGAAGGTTATCAGTGAATAATGAAAAACTTTGTAATTGTATGACTTCTGTTCCTCACACAAAGCTCTCACATGGCTTCAGACGAGTTGCAATACAGCACACAAGTCATATGAACCACTTTTGTGATGCTTTTGCATCCTCCTTAAAGCTTGAAAGCTCCATTGTCCGTTCATTTATACTGTATGGGAAAGTACAGCCAGAACATTATTCAAAACACCTCCTTTTGTGTGCCACAGAAGAAAGTCATTTGGGTTTAAAGAAATGTCCCAAAACAATCCTGCTTTTTTCACTCCTGATCACTAGTAGAACTGATGACTCTGAAGTAGGGGTGGGCGATATGGGAAAAATATCATATCACGATTTTTTATAGAAATATCACGATTCACGATTTTTATCCCGATTCTTTGTTAGTTTTACTATTTTGGTTTTACAAGTTGTCTGAGCATTACAGCCAAACTAGAAAGACAAAGATGCATGGCAGATATTTAGGCCAAAGTGGGTGAAGATAAAAAATCTTTGTCATTATTTTATTTTTCTTATTAAAAAATAAGAACAAAGATACACATTACAAATACACATAATATACAAATAAAACAAACAGTGCTTTATTTCCAGGTACAATAGGTGTATTTAGCAGAGCATTCAATGAAATTGAATGAACAAATATAAAAATAAAACACTAGATAGACTGATTCCTAAAGCAACTGTTTTAAAGTTTTTCAGTCAAGAATAGGGAGTGATTTTTCTCTTTGTGTTTTGTTGTTTTGTTAACGTTAAATGAATAGTTCCCCCACAAATTAATATTCTGTCATCTGTCTGTCAATTCTGTCATAATGTTTTATTTTTATATCATCATTTACTCAAAAGTTGTTTTAAACCGGAATGAGTTTCTTTCTTCTGCTGAACATTTATAAATGCTATTTTGAAGAAGGTGGAAAACCAAACAGTTGCTGGTCCTCAGTGACTTCCATAGGATTTTTCTTTCCTACTATCAAAGTCAATGTAGACCAGCAACTGTTTGGTTTTCCACTGAGTAAATAATGACAGAAATTCAATTTTAGGGTGAACTATCCCTTTAATGACAGTCGTTTAGTGTCCTGTCCCTTTAAGAGCTGCACGCATCTAATAAACAGGCACGCATCCGTTTCTCTCTTAACTATTTACTTTCATTTTAGAGATAACCAACTCAGTCTGTATGTAAACCTTGTGTGTTTTGACAGTATTAGCGCAAAATATAACTTAGTTGAGTAATCAGGCGCTGTTAGACAGGCGTTTTAGCGCGCGTGCTTCAGGTGTATGTGCTCAGAACAAGCGCACGTCAGACCAGCGCGCGAATTAAACATTTAACCAGCAAGGCTTGTATGCAAATAATGTACTTTTGCGATCGCGAATAAGTGCAGTGTCCTGTCTGAGTAACTCTACTGCTGTATGTCGTGTTGTACAGTACATAGAGACGGCGGCGCCAGAACTGTATTTGACAATGTGCGCGGTAGCGCGATACTACGATATTTCTTCAAAAGCAGATCGTGGAGACATTTTTATCGTCCACGATCAAAAATCGTCATATCGCACACCCCTACTCTGAAGTCAGACAGATCATAACAGCTGACTCAACTCTAATACAAAGAGCTTAATGTTAGTTTCAGCAGACCACAAAAGTTTCCAGATTTTGTCACATGGCTTGTAGCAATCTCCAGGTGTAACTCAATGTTGCACTTTTTCAAAAGTGGCTTTCCTCTAACTGACACATGCTTTTTCCATCATTACAGTGGAGTTCATGTGCTCAAAGTTCTTTTTTTTCACCTTCATTTCATTGTTCAGTGAGTCCAAGTTTTTGATCTGTGTGTGTGATCTTGCTGTCTAAGTTGTATATAAATCCCACAGATAATCATAAACAAGGAGCCAACAAAAGTTGCCCACGGAGAGATTCATTACAACATGGATGGCAGTCCATTAGGAAGAAAGGATGGTGTGTGGGATGTGAAGAAGCTTCTAGAAGTAAGTGCAGTGTCCCTAGAAATACAGTATACACAGCTCAAAATATTATAATTATTCCACAACAGTCCAATAAAAGTAAAGTTTATGTGCTTTGTATTCTGTATTGTATTAATAAGTAAAAGTTATTTTTAAGACAGTATTTCAAAATAAAGAAAATAATTAATATTTGTTAAATATAATTTCATTACGGTGTTTACCAGTGTTTCTTGCACACTTAAAGACAGCATGATGTCTGAATCACTAAGAAATCGACTCTTAAGAATTGATTCTTTTTAATGAATCAGTGGAAAAGATTCATGAACCAGCCTCTAACCTAATTGCAAGTTAGCGATTTGAATCAGATTCACTCAGTCAATGAATCCCTTCACAACAGACTCATTTTTCTTGTTTAATTCTCAATGAACCAGGATTCATTACTGTGGTGCATTTTAGGGTTGTGAACCTTACATCAGTATAATTACTAAAAGTATGTTCATGTGACAACCTATATTTAAAGATACATATTTTTGTTTGCATATTATTTAAATTCATTATTAATTACTTAATTTATTAATGGACTTTAAAAAAAAATTAATGACCAATATAAAAATATTGGTCATATCAACTGTAAGGTAAACGTTGTTTGAATGATGTACTGGAACCATTATCATGTTAATAAAATGACGAATTAAAATGTTAATTTATGTAAATTATGTTACACAACAAGTTTATTTGTCTGGATCCCTCAATCACATATTTGTAGACCCTCACCATCTTTATCTTGCTTCTCTTTAGCAATTCAGTTATGACATTGCAGACAACGCCTCTACAGTTTGCCTTGCCCATCTCTTCACCTATCAGGACTTCGATGATGGCACTCTGGGTCTGGCATACGTGGCTCCTTCCAAACAGGGATTGGGAGGACTCTGCCCTAAACGTAAGGATCTCTTCAACTGTGATCAGTGCACTTCCACTCTTCAAATGTTCTTGACCTTGCATATTCCTGTTTTACAGCCTACTATCCATCACAAACCGTCAAGAAACCCAGCTACCTAAACACAGGCTTGACAAGCACCATGAATTATGGGAAAACTATTCTGACCAAGGTTTGCTTTAAATACCACTTGCATCTTATATACTAGCAGGCAGCACACTGATGTTTTATCTTTCCAGGAAGCAGATCTTGTAACAACTCATGAGCTCGGGCACAACTTTGGAGCAGAACACGATCCAGACAACATACCTGGCTGTGCGCCCAGCGACGACCAGGGTGGCAAATTTGTCATGTACCCAATTGCGGTCAGCGGAGATCACGTCAACAACAAGGTATTATGCATGCTGTACTGATTCCCCTTTACATGTAGCCACTTTACTTACTCACTGGTTTTATTTTACCCTCAGCGCTTCTCCAGCTGTAGCAAGTTCTCTGTCAGTAGGACGTTAAAGATCAAGGCCCATCAGTGCTTTAAGGAGAGGAGCAGTAAGCTGTGTGGGAACTCCCGTGTGGAGGAGGATGAAGACTGTGACCCTGGACTCCTTCATCTCAATGATGACCCCTGCTGCACAGCTAAGTGCAAATTCAGGAAGCAGGCACAATGCAGGTAAAGAAGCTAACAGTGATAGACCAATACATCAGCATCGATCAGATATCGTGACCACACACTGTTTCAGTGGTCTTGTTTCTCAAAGTATTTTTTCTATTCATTGTATAGGCATTTAAAAAAAATACCCCAATCTAAGTCACGAACCAAACCAACCAGTTCAGAAATAAATCACAATATTAATAAATTATTTTCTAATATAAATAAATTAAATAATATTAACTTAATTACATAAAATACAAATGTATATGAAAATTGAGGAAAAACCTGTAATGTATTTTAAGTTATTTTATGCACAATGAATAGCGTTATCAAATAATAATTTTAAAAATACAATTTAATAATATTATATAATAAAAGTTTTAAAATAGTGTGTACTGTATACACTACCATTCAGTGAATTTTTAAGCAATTAATACTTTTATTCAGCAAAGATGCATTTAACTGATAAAAAAGTGACAGTAAAGATATTTGTAATATTGCAAAAGATTTATTTTTCATATAAATGCTTTTGAACTTTCTATTTATCTTAGAATCCTGAAAAAAAACATTATCATGGCTTCTACAAAAACATTAAACAGCACGATTGTGTTCAACATTGATAATACGAAATGTTTCTTAAGCAGAAAATCAGCATATTAGAATGATTTCGGAGGGATCATGTGACACTGAAGACTGGAGTAATGATGCTGAAAATTCTGCTTTGCATCACAGGAATAGAGTATATTTTATATATATTCATGGGAATTGAAATTGGATAAGTCCATTTTTGCAATTAAGTTTAATTATGCTGGCTGATGGCTTCAACAGAAGCATATTACATCGACTGTCGATGTTTAGTAGTCAAAAGTCAGAATATAGTTTCAAAAAAGTTTTATTAAGAAGTGTGGTTCATTGTTCTGTCAGTATCTGTGGCTGATATTGTTGTCTGTGACCCTCAGTGACAGAAACAGCCCCTGCTGCAAGAAATGTAAGTTTGAAAGTGCAGATAAGATCTGTCAGGAGATCATCACCGCCACCTGCAAGGGCACATCAAGGTGCACAGGTGAGCATAGAACTCTCCAGTGTCAATGTAGCAGTGGTCTACATCAGTTATATTTAAAGTTTTACCCTTGTGTATCCCTAGGCAACAGCAGTGAGTGCCCCACCCCTGGTAACCTGGATGATAATACAGAGTGTGTGGACAAGGGCCGATGTCAGAAGGGCGAGTGCATGCCTTTCTGTGAGGCCGTGCATAGTCTTGAGTCCTGTGCCTGCAATGGTAAATGTCCCAACAGACCCTCCTCCCTGTGTTCACTAGTGCCCAACCAAGAGATCTAACTGGATGACCAGTTAAAAAATAATTTTATATATATATAATTTTTTTGAAAGGTTAGTCTCAAAATTAAAATCAGTAAATACAGACTGTATGACAACTATCCACAGTCTTCTGTATATAATGGCAGCAGGTGAGATGTATAAAAACGACTGAAATTATGGGATTATTTTGGCTATTTTACACATTGACTTCAGATATATGTAAACAGAAACTGCGATCCGTACCATATCAAAATTGTGTTATATTGGCTCACTAATTAATTGAGAGGGTTGATGTACACTGAAACTAGTACCAAAACACACATACTAATAATAGTGTTCAATGTTTTACCTGTAATTATGAATGCAGTAGTGCTGAGTCTGTCCATTTGCTGTGATGATTTTCAGAGACTGAGAACTCGTGTAAAGTGTGCTGTAGAAGCAGTAGCGGGCTGTGCACTCCCTTTGACAATGAAGGGTCATTTATTTACCTGCGCAAGGGCAAACCTTGTACCGTTGGCTTCTGTGACGGGGCAGTGAGTACACTTCTTGTCTATGTTTTGACAATGATCAACTATCAGACTGAATAGTGTTTTCTATTCACGAGCGTGATAAATGCTGTGGTGTTGTTCATTCCAGGGTAAATGCATGAAGCACGTCCAAGATGTCATCGAACGTTTATGGGACTTCATTGACAAACTGGACATCAACACATTTGGTAAGGGATGATAGCAGGGTGAATTAAGCTAGGACTTTTTCTGTATGTATTGTAAATGCCAGTGGTGACCCTTTTCTGTCAATGTGCAGGGAAGTTCTTGGCTGACAACATAGTTGGATCAGTGGTGGTCTTCTCTCTCGTCTTCTGGATTCCCCTAAGCATACTTGTGCACTGTGTGGTGAGACTTATTTCACAGTCAATGTGTTTTTCTTGATTGATTTTTCTTAAAGGGATAGCCCACCCTGTCATTATTTACTCACACTCATTTGACTTGCTTCTGTGCAACTGTTTTGAATTTTGACAGTCAATCTACAAAAAGCTCCCTAAAAGTATTATAAAAGTGGTCCATTTGAATTGTATGCTATATTTCAAGTATTCTAAAGCCAAGTGATGACTGTGTGTGAGGAATTAGTATTTTAGCATTATTTATACACTTATAGTATTTATTAATAAAGGTTAGGGTTGAATTCGCTTTTCATTTTTGTAGGCATAAAAGAAAAATCAATAATTTTGACCCATACAGTGTATTTTTGGCTATTGCTACAAATACACCCCAGCGACTTAAGACTGGTTTTGTGCTCCAGGGTCACATATATACTTTTTATTTATAATTAAAAATACTAACATATGCACTTAAGATATTTATATTTTTAATCAGTATGTTAGCAATATGTATGTACTATTATAGTATTTATTAATATTTTAAATGAGCTTTTTTTAATACTTTTAGTTTTCATTTAAATGTAATATTTAGTCATTTTGATAAACTAGTTTAAGTTTTTATAATTTTGTTGTGTTATGATTATGGTTTTGTTATTTAATGTTTCTATTTAGTTTTAGTTTTATTTCTGTTTTAGTCATTTTAAAAGCTTATTTTAAAACATTCATTTAATTTTTCATAGGTTTTCATCTGATATTTCTAGTTTATTTTATTTCAGCTTTATTTCAATCAACAACAAAAAAACTTTAGTTAGGACCGAAAAGGAAATAAGCCAATGACTTTGTTTTTTTTTTTAATTTTTTATCTTTGATCGTTTTTTTTAAGTGTATGGGATACTTGTTTTGTACAGTTTGTAAACTTAAATAAATTCCAGTTTTATTCAGAAATAGCACTGTGAGGAACAGACTGAAATTTGATGGTATTTTGCCATAATCTCATTTGTATTGCGGTCATATTCAGAAACTTCTGTTGTAATTATGTAAGTACTATGGTGAGTAAATGATGACAGAGTTGTAATTTTTGACTAAACGAGCCCTTCAAAGATAAGACATTACAATGATCGTTTCTCTTTGCTCATTAATAGGACAAGAAACTGGATCAGCAATATGAGGAAAACTCCAAAACCATGGTGTACCCTAGTGTAAGTCCTTCTGTCACAAAACTACAACTCCACCATGGCTCCTTTCTCTTGCAGCAGAGATCAGATTACTAACAGACTAACTAACAAACTAAACCTGCATTAAAGTCACCCAGCACCCCAAAGTAACATAATAACTTGCTCATCCAGTTAGCATGGCGTCTTTTATCAGGGCGAGTATGGGCGAGCGTGGCTGCAAATGTATGACTTGTGGCTTGTTTGCTTTGACCCTTGTGGAACTGCAGCAGATGGTGGTGGAGGTGTGTAGTAGAGCTCTCAACTCAGGTGAGTGAGCGTCAAACGGCCCCCGCACCGCTGTGCCCCCTGAGTGTGATGAGTTGGAGCGTGCTGCGCTGGTTGTGACGTGTCAGACGGACTGACTGCGTTTAGTTCAGCTTGTCCTGTATGTCTCGTGCATTCGGTGTCCATGAGGATGTGTTGCCGGTTTCTGCTGTTTTTGGATGCAGTTCAGTACTGGAGTGTTTTAAATGCACGGCTTTGAAACTCTCTTGATACTGCATACGCTACGGGTACCCCCCTCTTCATTTGATTTGGTTCAAGAGATGTGAATGGACCGTTACTGATTTGGCAGATGCATATTTTTCTGCATTTAACTCAAGTGTAGCATGCTGTTTATATTTTGTATAGGGATGAGCATCAGTTTGTCTAGTCGTACTTGACAGATGAATCAGAATAATATAACTGCACTACTATGTAATTAAAATCATGTATACATTTACATTTCTTTATATATATATATATATATATATATATATATATATATATATATATATATATATATATATATACACACATATATGAATTATTTTTGTGTATTGTAATAGATTTATTCGCAATTTGTTCTAGTTTTATCTATACTGTATAACTATAATTGTGTATT
Source organism: Barbus barbus (assembly GCF_936440315.1). Taxonomy (NCBI): domain Eukaryota; kingdom Metazoa; phylum Chordata; class Actinopteri; order Cypriniformes; family Cyprinidae; genus Barbus; species Barbus barbus. Next base: position 11,736,841 of record NC_136758.1, read on the forward strand.
AAAAAATTTGTAAAATTGATCAAAATTTGATCCTAGAGATGGTACAAATGTTTTATGTTTTAATATATATAATTATTTAAAATAAGCTTTCTGCCCACTTTTGTAAAGACTTTTCAGTAAATGTGCTATTATAAAATAAAAATAAAAAATAATACAAATGGTTGTATTTTAAATTATGCAAAAAAGCTGAATTAAAATTATAATTTGTCCAAGTTTCAGTAAAAGTGCTATTATAAAAAGATAATAAATATAAAAACAAAATAAAAAATGATACAAATTGTATTTTTAAATGCAAAAAATTAACAAATGTTTATAATAATAAATAAATGTTTTCATATATCAGTAGTTGGTTTACGTACACAAACATCATTCAGATGTCTTTGTATCGCATTTTGCTATTGAGTCACAGTTTTAACCCTTGTGTATTGTTCAAATTCACCACCCTTTCGTTATATTCAGGATGAAAACATCCACTAAATTAAACTGCTGTAAAATTGTATCAGATAGATATTTTTTTGCATAAATCTGTTAATCAACCTCAGTCCTGATCAAAACTACTAAATGTTTTTTAAAAAATTCAGGATTTTTACTCTTTAATTGCCAAGTTCATAATTGATGTCACTGATTTGGGGAAAAAAAACACAAAATTATTTATTTTCAATATAAAAAGTGATTGTGGACTGGATATTTTTTTACCTATTATCAGTCTTGGACATGTCAAAGATTAGTAACAACATTGGCTTTGATGCATTGTTAGTTTTTGTGCAGCATCAGATTTGAATTTTTTCTCCCTCATTTACTGTTTGTGGCTGTTTTGCCCCATTGACTTCCATTATAACGACATTTTTTGATTGCAATGCCATGACACCATATAATCATGCATTCTTGATTGTTGGTGGTTTTCCCTGTTGGGAAGAGGTAAAATTTGTAATTTTTACTGTTGATCACCAGGTAGCACCATTAACTCTTTAGATAGGCCTGTGCAAAAGTAACAAAGCTTAGTTTCTGGCTTGCATATGGAGTTATATGGAGTATAACGGCATATTATAGTGTGTGTGTGTGTGTGTGAGAGAGACCTTTGCACACTTACCTTGATATATCTGAGAAAATCTAAATATGCACCTCAGCTCTCAGAACTACGTGGAGTAAACAAAAACAAAGTAAGTGTATTTATGCACCTGCTGTCTTTTGATGGTGAGAAGTACAGACTAAACAAAAACAAGGTAAGTGGATTTAAACACTTTCATGCCATCCTGCTGGTCATTTGATGGTGAGAAGAGCAGCAAGCAACATGAGAAAGGGCTTGATTGTACTGAAGTTTTAGAAATGATTATGCAGCCTGACCCCTCCAGCGAGCTGCAGGATGTATTGTCTTCTCCCTCTGACACCACAGACTCAGGAGAGTCAGATCCTGATTTTGTTGTGGCACCCTCATCGTCCTCTCCAGCTTCCACTGAAGGGCGAGGAGGATTCAGAGGATCCTGGATCTGGGTGGATTGGGAGAAACAGCGAAGTGTGGTTTTCCACCAACGTGGAGACAACTCCCTTTCTTCAGCCTGCCAGAGGCGTGACTCCAGGGCCGACACCTTATGCCATCGCAGGGGTCCAGAACGTGGATTCTGTGTTCAATCTGTTTTGTACGGAGGAGATGATAGACCTCATTGTCAGCATGACCAACCTCCATGGGCGCTGCACAATGAGAAACTGGACCGGGGTGGACTCCACAGATCTCCATGCCTACGTGAGCAGCTTGTGCCATTCGAAGGGCGATGTAGATTTCGGCAGTACATGCCAAAAAAAACAGCCAAATATGGACTAAAAATTTGGGTGACTGCTGATGTTGCCACATCCTATGCCTGGAGGTGTGACATTTACCTGGGTAAGACGGGTGATGCTGCAGAGGTGGGTCAGGGAAAGCGTATCGTCATAGAGATGACAGGAGGACTCCAGGGTTTCACTGTCACTTGTGACAACTTTTTTTATGCATATTTTGATTTTCTCAGATACATCAAGGTAAGTGCGCAAAGGTCTCTCTCACACTCTCTCTCTCTCACACACACACACTATAATATGCTGTCACCAAGACCATTACCACACGTGCCAACCAGAAGCCATGGATGACAGCAGAGGTTCGTGGGCTGCTAAAGACCAGAGATGAAGCATTCAGATCAGGAGACAAAGCAGCCCTCAACACAGCAAGAGCCAATCTGTCTCATGGCATCAAGAAGGCAAAACAACAATATGCTTAAAAAAATCAACAACTTCACAGACAGTAAAGACACTCGGTCCCTATGGCAAGCCATTCAGACCATCACTGACTACAAGCCCCCGCCACAGGCCAGTGACGATGACACATCCTTACCAGATGCATTCAACCACTCTTACTCACGATTTGAGATACAGAACAACACACCTGCACAGAAACTACTCACATCTCCAAACGACCTGGTCTCTCTCCAGCCGATGTAAGGAAGACCCTGTCCCGGATTAACCCACGAAAGGCTGCGGGCCCTGACAACATACCTGGACGTGTACTGAGAGACTGTGCTGCACAGCTGACTGATGTCCTAACAGACATCTTCAACACCTCGCTGAGCCAGGCAGTCGTCCCCACGTGTCTCAAATCCACCTCCATAATTCCAGTACCAAAGAAGTCACCCGTGTCCTGTCTGAATGACTATCGTCCCATAGCACTGACCCCAATCATGATGAAGTGCTTTGAGAGGTTAGTCATGTATCACATCAAGTCCAGTCTCCCAAACACGCTGGACCCATTCCAGTTTGCATACCGTCCAAACCGTTCCATGGACGATGCAATATCCACCACTCTCCACCTAGCTCTTACTCACCTGGAACAGAAAGACTCCTATGTAAGAATGCTGTTCATTGACTTCAGCTCAGCATTCAACACTATAATCCACAACAGCTCATCCACAAACTAAACTTGATGGGCCTTAACACCCCCCTCTGTAATTGGATCCTGGACTTTTTAACTGCAAGACCTCAGTCAGTCCGTGTCGGCCGCAACACCTCCAGCACTACCACACTGAGCACAGGTGCCCCACAAGACTATGTGCTCAGCCCGCTGCTCTTCACGCTGCTGACTCACGACTGCACTGCCAAGTTCAGTTCCAACCACATCATCAAGTTTGCTGATGACACAACTGTGGTAGGCCTCATCAGCAACAATGATGAAACGCTCTACAGAGAGGAAGTTGCACAGCTGGCGAAATGGTGTGGTGCTAACAAACTGTCCCTCAATGTGAGACAAAAGAGGTTGTGATGGACTTCAGGAGAAACTCTGTTGACCACCCCCCACTGACCATCGACGGCTCAACCGTGGAGAGAGTCGGCAGCACTAAATTCCTGGGGGTGCACATCTCAGAGGATCTCACCTGGACCACCAACGTCACGTCACTCAACAAGAAGGGACAACAGCGCCTCCACTTTCTCCGCCGGCTGAAAAGGGCAAGTCTCCTGCCACCCATCCTCACCACTTTCTACAGGGGCACCATTGAGAGTGTGCTGACCACCTGCATCACTGTCTGGTATGGGAACTGCAGTGCTGCTGACCGCAAGACCCTACAACGGACAGTGAATTGCACTACAAATCTTTTTGCACTATGCGCTGCTTCCCTCAAAATCTCTCTTTAATCTGCACAATTTAATGTACGAAATATATATACAATTTTGTTTTTTTGCACAATTTCATGTACAGTATATATGTTAAGTTCTTGTACAGTCTCAGTTTGTGTATGTCTAGGCAACTAGGTATAGTAGTTATAGTATTTATAGTACATGTATAATCAGATGGTCTATTTTTGTCTATAGTCAGATCCCCCCTTTTTTTTTTTATACTTGCATTGTTGTATGTTTATCTTATGTTTAACTAGTATGTAGCACCGTGGTCCTGCGAGACACGACATTTCGTTTCACTATATGTCCACACATGTAGCAGAATGACAATAAAGCTCAACTTGAACTTGTTATACCCCATATAGCCAGAAAGCCTTTTTTTTGCACAGGCCTATCTAAAGGGTTAATGGTGCTACCTGGTGAGCAACAGTAAAAATTACAAATTTTACCTCTTCCCAACAGGGAAAACCACCAACAATCAAGAATGCATGATTATATGGTGTCATGGCATTGCAATCAAAAAATGTCGTTATAATGGAAGTCAATGGGGCAAAACAGCCACAAACAGTAAATGAGGGAGAAAAAATTCAAATCTGATGCTGCACAAAAACTAACAATGCATCAAAGCCAATGTTGTTACTAATCTTTGACATGTCCAAGACTGTGATAAAAGGTTAAAAAATATCCAGTCCACAATCACTTTTTATATTGAAAAGTCATTTTGTGTTTCTTTTTTCCCCAAATCAGTGACATCATTTATGAATTTGGCAATTAAATCCTGGATTTTTTTAAACATTTAGTAGTTTTGATCAGGACTGAGGTTGATTTTAACAGATTTATGCAAAACAAAAATTGAAAAAAATATTTATCTGATACATTTTTACAGCAGTTTAATTTAGTGGATGTTTTCATCCCGAAAGGGTAGTGAATTTGCCCACAGTGTATTGAGTTTTTGAAAATTTTCAAAGCACTTTCCCAAAATGTGTGTCAAAATAAGATTTGTCACCAATAATCATTCCATTTGCTGAAACACAGAGAAAGTTGTGGCCAAATTAAGACTCAACAGCACCCCATAGTGGACGAAAACGTCCCCAACATAGCATAAGGGTTAAGATGGCATGTTAAAAATAGTTTAAAACCACTTTTTTTGTTCAAAGGGTTCTAGGAACCCTTTTGTTTTTGTTTCACTGTGTTATGTTTAAATCAGTAGTTCATAACCATCAAACTTCCAAGGGGGCCACGGGACAACTTAAAATGACTAAATTATATTTATTAGAAATACTTAAATTGCTACAAACAACAAAAAAGTGTAAACTGAAATAATTTATTTCTCCCATTAATAATTATATTTATTGAAAAATATACAGAATTAGTATCTTTTTAAAATCACAAAATGAATTTTCATGTATCAGCACTGCTAGTTTCTCTTAAAGGGATCATCGGATGCAAAATGTACTTTTACAGGTTGTTTGAACTTAAATGTGTGTTGGCAGTGTGTGTACACAACCACCCTATAATGATAAAAATCCACCCAGTGGTTTTTATTTAATCCCTAAAAGTAATATCCCCTTTTTCAAATCATGCCATTCTCAGCTTCTTGTCTGTGTGGCGTCACACGGACCAAGGCCGCTCCCACGATAGTTGATTGACACGGCCGTCTTACCTTAGACCCGCCCTGTGTGAGCTGTAACAGCTCTTGTTTCGATGCTGGAGCAGGGACATAGACAAGAATGTCTTCTAAGCGATTGAGGTGTTTTGTTGTTGGATGTAATAATGAACATAGTAGTCGTCGTTTACTCTCGACATCTGAGCCGCTGAAGACACAGTGGATTACTTTTGTTTGTGAAGGGAATGCGCCTCCCGATCTACCTAAATGCATCTATGTTCGCGCAAATCATTCGTGATCCAGCTTCACCTACAGCAAACTCGCGGTTCGGATCATATTATGGATTTTTAGTCACGGATCAGATTACTTTTTGGATCAGCAAAAAACAAAGAAAGTTTGTTTTTTATTAATTACTGAAAGCTTACTTTGAGTACTAGCTGAACTACTAAAGTCAAACAAGAACAATTACACAAATTACAAGCATAGATGAATACAACAAAGTTACTAATAAAGTCAGTAACATTAGTATTCAGGTGCAGAAATGTAATAATTGTAAAATAACACAATAGTGCTCTTCACTGCAGGTATTTATAGGCTTCTGTCTCTTTAAGACCAAATGCACGTACCTAATACTGATACACATCCAGTTTCTTTCTCAGCTGTTTCGGTTCACTTAAGATATAACTGACTGTGTTTACCAGAATACCAGCCAAAACAGGTATTTAAACATAAGTGTATGTTTCCGTTCATTTGCATTTAAAGCAACATGCAACAAAACGAGTTGATTTCTGCAAAGCGGATTTTGATAAGGTAAAAAGGGTGTTGTTTTACACTATCACTGAGAAATTTTAACCAAAGTATGTTAGACTTTTCATTAAAACCCTAAAGAATCATATCAACTTGTGGAAAATGGGCATCCGATGACCCCTTTAATAAAAATCAAGCAGCATTTTCAGCAGAAATATCTTTGAGAACCACTGGTCTAAATGTTTTTGGCAGGAAGAAAGTAAAAATCTATGATACACAGTACTTTGATAATCAATCATTGCTGTCACTTCCGAGTACTCATGCCCATCCCTATTTATGCAAGATGTTGTGAATACTACGATAAGTCTCCCTTACTTATTCCATCACAAATTCTGTCCTTAGAGCACAGAGCTGATGAGTGGTCTGGAATCGGCGCCCATCCGCTTTGTGAAGGGCCCTCATCTGCATTCAGCGGCAGCGCGACCTCAGCCCTCACTGGGCCCCACAGGCCCCGGCGTCTCACCGGCACAGGAGACGCTCGCCAGCCCAGACCCTGCCGACCTCTCCGCCGCACTCAAAGCGGATCCGCTGCGAATGGCCACAATCGAGGAGGACCCCAGCGGAGACTCCTCTCACCTGGACGAGGAGTCCGGCTTCCGTCAAAGCGACACAGCTGCCAGGTCCTTCGAGGACCTCACCGGACAGGCAACGCCATCCCGCGGGGACAAGAGACGGCTGACGAGACAGGCGCGCATTGACAGTAAGGAGACGGAGTGCTGAGACTGACACTGGCATGAGTCATAAATGACTTGAGCTGTGAGGATCAGGGTGCAATCAGGCTTCGTTTTGTTGGTGCATTTAAAAGTGTACGTGATGTGCAAACTGCTGACACATTTTGGTTGGTTCTTAGAAATTTTGTAGCATTCCTTTAATGCACAGTTATAGTTGTTAAAAATACAGTGCTACTTAAAAGCATGTCAGAAACTGCCAAGAGAAATGACTTTGCATTTGGTCAATTCAAAAATTAAAGGAATAAATTCCATACAGCTTTGGACAGCATCTTTGGCTGTGAAATATGACTCAGCAGTTTCAGAAGCCAGCAAAATGACAAAAGTCTATGCGTTTAAATGGATAGTTTCTTCAAAAATAATTTTTTTACTCACCTTGATGCCATTTCAAACCTGTATGACTGACTTTCTTTTGTGGAAACACAGATGCATGGAAGTCAATGGGGTCAAATATTCTTTTGGACCCCAGTGACTTTTATTGTATGGACAGAAACAGTAGCAACAGTGTACATAATATCTTCTTTTTATGTTCCACTGGAAAAAGTAATACAGGTTTGAAAATCACAAGGTTGGGTAAATGATGACAGAAGTTTAATTTTAGCGTGAACCATTCCTTTAATAATTTTACATTGGCCCTATATATGTCTGTTGTTTCTCTTTAGGCATTTTTTGTTGTTTTTATAAACCGAAGTACAAATCAAAATAATGTTTTGTGGTAATTGACAATCACCGGTGCCGTCCTTAGATCTTAAAGGGACAGTTCACCTTAATATGAAAACGATGCTATCATTTTCTCACCTTCATGACATTTCAAACCCAAAAATCACAAATGAAGATGTTTTTAATAAAACCTGAGAGAGATCTGTCCATCATTTAAAATTCATTCTGCCAAAACTCGCACTTCAAAATGTTCATAAAGACACCGTAAATCTGTATGAATCAAATATAGTTTAATCCAGGTCTTCTGAAGAGATACCTTATATTTGCATTCTATTTACCAGAAATGATTTGTGTGTTGATCAATGTATAGATGAGAATAAAATCTAGCATTAAATCTGTTCATCATATAAAGCGTTGATTATAATGTATTCATGATTTTTTTCAAGTATGAAAGTTTTGGGAGAATGGACTTTTGATTGGAGAGAATGCAGGTTTCGAAGATGATTAAAAGACTTCTGGGTTTGGAATGACATGATGGTGAGTAAATGATGACAGACTTGTTATTTTTGGTAAACTATCCTTTTAACTTGTATTTAATATTCTTTTAATACAGTCAGTATGTGCCTTGTAACATACATCCAGTAGTGCAAATTATAGTGCATGTATACCTCATTAAGAACATGAGCAGCAGGACTACTGCATGACTATACTTTTGATGTTACACTGGTCGACTTGCTGAGAAGATTCAAGCTATGCATGTCCTATGCCATATGTTTATGAATTAAATGTCATACGTGTTTGGAAACTGTAAGACGAGATTCAATTTATAATGAGTTTTATTTTGTGTGTTCTTAAGGCTCCAATGATAGAAATTGCACAATTGTTTTGCATTAAGGTTTGTTCAGTTTAATTTGTACTACTATATACTCTATAGCATCTCGTGTCATTTTAATAAAGCAGTATGAATATGTGAAACACTGATTACAGAGCCGATGGATGTGCATATTTCATAGATTTTCTCTTTTTGCCACTAAAAACTGTTGTATAGGTGTGACCAAAATCAATCGATATAGTATTCCCCCACTGTGAAATATCTGACTTTAACTATTAGTCGAATTTTAAGATCTTGTAAAGTTTTAATGTGCCATAATTCAAATGACAAAATATATATTTTGTATTGCTTCTTACTTTCCTGTATATCAAATCAGAAGTAATTAAAACATCTCACTTGGATGTAGACAGCTGTATCTGATCTCCTTCTGCTATCATTCAGTGTGTGTGTTTTTTTGATGCTTGGTTATGTCACATTTATTTAACATGTAGCCTATTCTTGGGGTTTGAAGCCACATGAATAAACTGCCTCTACGCTGAAGTGTTTCTGATTATTTTATTACCCTGAAAGAAAATATATTTGATATTCCCAGAAGACCTAGAAATGAAAGCCATTATTGTCCCTACTAAAAAGCTTAGTGCGTATAAGAAGCTCAATAAAGCAATTGGCCTCACCTAAACATTAATCGTTCAGAAATCTAAATATATTTTTGGCAGAATATTAAACATTATGTATGACATCTGTGATTTAACTTGAGTAACTCCCGTTTTCAAACACCTCCTGTTTTCAAATCAAGTCGTGACTAGTGGATGGTCCTTACACAATTTAGGATGAGAAGCGTATCCAAAAATGTCCAAATATAAACTATAGGAACTGAATGGTGTTTTGCACGCTGTGCATCATCTGACCTGTGTTTTAATCACACAGTAGGCTGCTCTCAGGGCATTTTGGGTCCACATCCCCCCAGTAAGGCAGAATGAAGGGCAAATCAGTCACTCGCGCCTCAAGAAGTGTCCATAAATGCTCTGCCACAAACTGATTGCCTTTATCAGAGAGATGAAGTCCGTCCGAAAGATATACTGAGAAATCCTGAGGGGAAAAACTGTTTGTATTCTTATGTTAATTCACTATATTTATGGTTTTGCCGGCATGTGTTACCTGTCCGTCTTTCTGCATGAGTGTCCAGAGGTCTAGAACATCCACACCAGACTGTCCAGCAGCCTGAACACAGGCCTGCGCATACTGACCAGCCACAGAGTTCAGACGATTCAAAGCTGAACCTGATAAAAAAAAAAAAAAGAGCATTTAAACACACCACCATATTCATTATGTGTGTGTGTGTGAGAGAGAGAGGGATAGAGAGACTGAGGCTATCATTGTAACTAAATGCTTAAGTTGTGCTTGCTTCACACTATATACTGCCAAGTATTTTTGTTAAATAGTATGTGAAGCAGCATGCAATGTGCAGCAATACATGTTTCATATAATTTGTTACACTGCTGTCACATGACACTGTTGCGTGTCTAATGAAGTGATCTGGTTATAATTTCAGAAATAAATGGGTATTTTGCAAGGATTTGAGTAAAAATGTATTAACAGCAGATGTTGTTTATAAAGAATGGTTTTATATCGTATATTTTTCTATTCTTTTTAAAAAATTGTTGTAAAGTAAGGGGAACCGAAATACATGTTTATAGTGTAACTAATGTTTGTTAATGTTAAGTTTTATTTACTGGTATTATGTAATTTCTTAATGTAATAATTAAGTGTGTTCTCTCTCTCACCAATGAAAATGCAGTACTGTATCCCTCAATGCAAGGCTCTCAAATGAAGAACCCAGCATGATTATCATCTTTGAACTATTTGTTCAGGCTGTTTATAGTTCAAACATTTTAACATAAAATTGAGTTAAAATTCCAAATAAACTTCATTATTTTAATTAAAACTAATGAGGTCATATGATGGCAGTATAGAATACTACCGTGTACATGCTATTTTCTAACACTGTGCAGCATGCAGTACACTAGTATTGAACACAGCCTAAATTCAGGAGGTGTGTCACCTTTTAGCAAGCACTCTTTCTCCCAGGCGGCTTCTTGAAGTGGTGGTGGTGTGATGAAGATGATCTTGTCATTGGATATTCCTACTACAGACAGCAGATATTTGACAATATCTTTTAAATTCTCCGTGAACTCCTGGAGAGGCACGTGCTGCGCGGGGTTCTTGTCTGGGAAGAAACGTTTGTAAGTGTCTCATAGTATCACTGCCGCTGGTGTTTAGATCTTGAAATGACACTTGAAATGTTCTTACCTTCCAAAGCACAATCATTAGCGCCGAAGAAGACGGTCACAGCCGCAATGGGGGCATCAGAAATGGGCACGATGCGAGGAAGCACAGTCTTAGCCCACCTTGTGTTGTAACCCGACAAGCCTCTATTTACTACGTCGCATTTTCTAATAAATGAAAGGAGTGATAAAATCATCAAAAATGCAATAATACATCCGTGCTGTCATAAAATCTGTACCTGGCGAGTTTATGAGAGATTTCGGATCCCCATCCGTTCGCTTGAAACGCAAACTGAAACAAAAACACGGCATGTCAGAGTAAAGAATAAAACCAAAACTGACCTGTGTCCCAAAATGTTACCTGCGTTATTGAGTCGCCGAAGAGGATGATTTGGGGCCATATAACTTTCTTTAGTGTCGACATAGTTACAGCAACACCTGGCGACTTCAGTCTACTAGGAGCACAATGTCAATGTGGTGCTTCGTTTCTAAACGATTCAGTGTTCGAATCTTTGACTCGTTCACTTCCTCGCATTGAATCCTCTCTCGCGTGACTAAAGCGCGTGACTGCTTCCCTGTCTTCAAAGACTACAGCGCGCGCCGAGAACACGACCACTTACTATTAAATAAATAAACCAAATAGAGTGCATATTATTAAGGTGTCATTCTGTCTATTCTAAACATAGCAATTTACTATTTAATAAATAAATAAATGACCATAAAGTGTGTTATTCAGTCCATTCTAAACAGGGCAATTTATTATTATAAATAAACTAATAATTGGTTATTAACTAAGGGGCCAGGGGCCACTATAGGGGACCTCAGCAAACCTCCAATGACTTAAAGTGAATAAAAAAGACAAAACAAGCATTATGATGCCAAATCAACTAAAAATCAAGATATTTTTTATTTTACCCCTCAAAAAGCCTGGATATAAAAGGAAGCCTAATGTTAAAACTATGATTTCTAGACCTGTAATGCTAATTAATAAAATCTTAATAATAATAATAAAATTATTTTATAGTTTATATACATATTGAACAATGGCAATAATAAATAAATATAAGCTGTATACACGCAATACTATTTATCTATTTAATTGATCTATTTAATAGATATGTTTATCTATTTAAACATAGCCACGCCTGCTATTTTAAAATATTAGGTCATATACTATGCAGTATTTATTAGTTGTAGTAGTAAATTCAAGCTATTAAAGGGATAGTTCACCCAAAAATGACAATTCTGTAATTACTCACCCTCATGTCGTTCCAAACCTGTAAGACCTTCGAAGCTACGGGAATTTAAAGTCGTGACGTATTGTCAAGTATGGTGACCCATACTCGAAATTGGTGCTCTGCGTTTAACCCATCCAAGTGCACACACACAGCAGTGAGTAGTGAACAAATCCACACACACACACACACACACACCGTGAACACACACCCGGAGCAGTGGGCAGCCATGCTGCAGCGCCCGGGGAGCAATTGGGGGTTCGGTGCCTTGCTCAAGGGCACCTCAGTCGTGGTATTGAGGGTGGAGAGAGCGCTGGACATTCCCTCCCCCCACCTACAATCCCTGCCGGCCGGGGGCTCGAACTCGCAACCTTTCGATTACTAGTCCGACTCTCTAACCATTAGGCCACGACTTCCCCCTCAAAAATGCTTTTTGTGTGCAAAGAAACCCAAAATAACAACTTTATTCAACAATTCTTCTCCCCGAGTTACTGTCTTCCGCCATTTTGGAGAGTACCTCAATGCATGAGCGCACTTTCCAATGAAAACGTTCAGGCACGCGTACGTCGTGGTACCCTCCAAAATTACAGAAGACAGTAACTCGGGGAGAAGAATTGTTAAATAAATTGTTATTTTTGTTTTCTTTGTGCTCAAAAAGTATTCACGTAGCTTCACTAAATTTAAGTTGAGCCACTGATGTCACATGGACTGTTTTACCGATGTCCTTACTACCTTTCTGGGTCTGGAACATTTCAGTTGCCTTGCTGTCTATGCAGAGAGCTCTCCAATGTCATCAATAATATCTTAATTTTGTTCCGAAGTTACGGGTTTGGAACAACATGAAGGTGAGTAATTAATGACAGGATTTTCATTTTGAGATGAACTAGCCCTTAAATCCAATGTAAACACAGCCATTTACTATGGTGCGTCCCCTTTAAGAAGTGCTGGGTGGAGCCGTACAGGAAGTGAAGTGTCAACGCCAAAACAGAGAGAGCCGCCGACCGCTGCTTTGATGAATCTACCTATTAATAATCATTACTGCCGTACACTGCTGCATAGTGAGCTCAAAATAGAGGTATGCCCAGTGTGCTTGTTTACCAAGTTCAAATTCTCCATATTTAATTGTAGAGATGCCAATAAACGACCAAAGAAGAGCCCTTTGCGCTCGTATTAGTCAAGTCAGACGTGGGGTGCTGCTGAGTGTTTATCCTAGCAACGGGTTTCCGTTACTTTCCGCTGGGTTCTTATTAACAATGAGCTCGCGCCTTGAAGAAATCATAAAGCGCGAGCTGAGCGACTCGTAGAAAGTTACTCAAAGTTTGGCAGCATTGTTTTATGGGGCGTGGGCTCGTGGAGTGTCCTGAACCCCAGAACACGTCCATGATGTTTCTCAGTGTTTTCTGCACGTAATATGTCTGTTATATCTGAACAGAAATGCTACATGAGGAACCTTGTTAGTTGTGCATTACTCCGAGACAGATCTCAGTTTCCACTCATGGGCACAGTTTTAGGCTAATAGTTAGTGTTGTTGAGTTTACCTGTTTTTTAACTGATAAGAATTGAAAAAAGTGATTTAATGAATGATGTGATGTATTACGATATGATTTTATAATGAAGGAATAAGAGTAATTTTAGCCAGAAAATATAATATATATAAATCGGTTGTATTATTGTAAACCCATTTGCTTTTATTATGTTTGTGGAATATTTTATTTATTTATTTTACAATATCTCAAAGTCTGATTCCTATGGAAGCTGTTTCTGTCACGGGTTCAAATAAATAAAAAAGTCAGAATTGTGAGATATTTATTCAAATTTGAGTTTCTCACGATTAGTCTCTTAATTCTGTGTTTATGTCTTGAATTTTTTACCTTTTTTCTCAGAATTCTGTTGACATCTCATTCTTTTTTTTCTGCCACACAATATAAAAAAAAAATGATTGTAACGTTTTATCTCACAATTCATACTTTTATTCGTTGAATTTTATATTTTGCAATTCTGAGTTTATACTGTATCTCACAATTCAGATTTTATTGCTCAAAATTAACTTTTTTTTCAAAATTGCAAGAAAAAAAATTGAGATACCACCTTATTTTTTTAGTTCAAGGCCTGGAAGAACATGATTTTTTTCATATTTGTTTCGATGTTTGATCTTTTCTAAAATATTTCATTGGCTGGCATATAGTACCTTCTCTTTAGTGTCATTGGTGACAATTGTACACTGTTAAGCATAAATTCTTTCAAAAATTAGTACCTGACATACAAATGGAAATCTACCAAAGGAAAAAAAAAAACATTGATCAAACAGTGTATGGACCTTGAAATAATCACGATGTTTAAATGTTGGGTCTTTGATTAAAATCCATCTTTACAGGAAACTATGGGTTTCTAAGCTGATTTTGATGAATTACAGTAGTATTAATGCTGCTAATCTCCTCAGACTCTGTTGCCATCTGCTGGTAAGCTGGAGACCTGAAGCACTGGCGTCATGGTGAAGGATGTTTCGAAAGGTCAAGAAGCGCCACAGCAGCAGCAGCTCCCAGAGCAGTGAGGTCAGCACTAAAAGCAAGGTTGGTTTACCAGCAGTCATTAAGTACATACGTCTTAAACAAATATAGGCTGAATTTCCATTTGCACATTTCTATGAGATATAGAAAGAATAGATTACATTGTAATTGGAATTCAGCCATTCTGTCTGCTGAGTTCTGTTTTCCACAAAGGTCACGAGAAACTCAAATCTCCCTTTATCCAGTCAGTAGATTCCAGTTTGGGAGGCCTGTCTAGGTCAAGCACAGTCGCCAGTCTTGATACAGACTCCACCAAGAGCTCAAGTTAGTCCTCACTGAAACATTAGAAACTCATGCGTGTACATTTGTGACCCTGACTAGTTCCTGACCTTGTTGAACCCTCAGGTAACGCCGTGTCTGACACCTGTGCTGAGTTCAGAGTCAAGTATGTGGGAGCCATCGAGAAGCTGCAGTTTGAGATGAGCAAAACCCTTCAGGAGCCTCTAGACTTGATCAACTACATCGATGCAGCTCAGGTAAGGATCTACAAAAGCAGACGATTAGATGTCACCCTCTGAAAAGAATAGCGCACCCAAAAAATGGACATTTGCTGAAAATGTACTCACCCTTAGGCCATACAAGATTTTTTTACACTGATTATAAAGCAGAAATTAAATAGTTATCATAATATTATGCATTGATTTTGAAATGGTATAAAAACTTTGGTTATATCTCATGCATTCACTTTAAAGCAAGATGGAAAACTGCCGTTTGTGCCTGGAGATGAGGAGATGATTCTGGGAGTGTCCAAGCATGGAGTTAAAGTGGCCTCATTGGACCAGTGTGTGAGTTCATTCACCTGACCCAGTGTCAACTTTTAGTGTTCGCATGAGAGATTTGGCTCTTTTTTTATACATCAAATATAGGAGCGTATGAAAGCATTTAGATTCGTAATCACAAAAGAATAATAATTCTGTGGAACTGAAGCAGAACATTACCCACTCATAATTTCACAGTGCTGTACACTGAAATAATGGCATGGCTGTGTTTCTCTCAGTATCTGATTTGCTATTGATTCCCTGTCTTCTCAGGATGTGCTTCACCGTCACCCGCTCTACCTGATTGTACGTATGCTTTGCTATGATGATGGTCTGGGTTCTGGAAAAAACCTGCTCGCCCTGAAGACCACAGATGTAGAGCAGCAGGAGTGCAGCATCTGGGTGTATCAGTGCAGCAGTGCGGTAAGACCTCAAGACAGGAAGCGTCAAGTATGATAGGCCTAGATATTGACAGCGTAGCAGAAAACAGTATTCAGTATTTCAGAATTTGTGTATTTGCTCTGAAATGGGGGATAAAGTAAATATATATATATATATATATATATATATATATATATATTTTTTTTTTTTTTATTAATTTTTTTAAATGGAGGAACCATTATTTAGACCAAAAGGCTATTTTAACCAATTTTATTTCAACTGATTAGGGTAAAAAAATAAAAAATCTAAAAGTAAAAAAAGTAGTAAAGTTGCATGTTTTTTAATCAAATTAATAAGGAATACTGATGTTAATATTCATCTATATACAACTTTTTATATTTATATACAATGACAATGCATTATTGACGTATTTTACTCCTTTATTTTGAATAAATTTATTTTAACTGAGTGATGATGAATTTTTCAGTCGGACATCTACTGAAACTGACTATTTTACATACGTATTACATATATTGTATGTCTTTTATATTGATATTTATACTATAAACATACCATATTATACACTCCACTACCTTTCAAATGTTTGGGTTTGGTAAGCTTATTTTTGTTTTTTTAAATAATTTTTTTATGCTCACTAAGGCATTTATTTTCTGAAAAATACAATAAACAGTAATATTGTGAAATATTACATTTGACATTTTTTACAAATTGAATATATTTTAAATTGTAACATTGCAGACTGGAGTAATGATGCTGAAAATTCAGCTTTGCCATCAATGTCACATGATCCTTCAGAAATCATATTATGTGTCCCTGGAACACAAAACCATAAGGGTCCGTTTTTCTCAACAATTTTGAGATTTATACATCATCTGAAAGCTGAATAAATAAAATAAAATAAATAGGACAATATTTGGAATCTGAGGGTGCAAAAAAAAATAAATTTGAGAAAATCGCCTTTAAAATTGTCCGAATAAAGTCCTAAGAAATGCATATTACTAATCAAAAATTAAGTTTTGATATATTTGCAGTAGGAAATTTACAAAATATCTTCATGGCACGTGATCTTTACTTAATATCCTAATGATTTTTGGTTTAAAAGAAAAATAATTTTGAAGAAGAGTCATTTTGACCCAATACAATGTACTGTTGGCTATTGCTACAAATATACCTGTGATACTTGTGACTGGTTTTGTGGTCCACTGTCACATATGCTAATTCGGGGCTCGAAACATTTGTTATTATTATGAATGTTGAAAAAGTTGTGCTGCTTAATATTTTTGTGAAAAACAGCATTTATTTCAAATAGAAATCTTACGTAACATGTTATTGCTTTCACTTTTTTTTATCAATTTAGCACATCCTTTCTGAATACAAGTATTAATTTTGTTCAAAAACTGACCCAAACTTTTGAATTGCAGTGTGTATAGAAGACTCCACCTGTCTTTGTTCATCTGTGCTGTTCTGTAAATGTAACACAGGATTTGTGCTCTACAGGAACAAGCCCAGGCCATCTGTAAAGTACTGTCCACCTCCTTCGACTGTGCCCTGGCCTCAGAGAAGTCCTGAGATCTGTTTGGGAGTGTTCCTGTTCTTCCACCCTCACTCATTCCTTCAGGAGGAGGAGAAGGTGCCCTTTTTAAAAGCATCTGACAGAAATGCTGGAATCTGTCTCACTTTGATAAATGGTAATACAGCTGATCGCTCTTTGTTCAGCACCAAAGGGCAGCCATCTCGACCACGTTTACACCATATACATTAGTCCCATCATCCTCTTCTCTTAACAGACCCACCACAACCCAAAAGGCCAGTTTGAGCTGCGTCTATTTTTGTAACCTAATTTAATCTTATTTAATGTAAATATACAGTAACCTCAGAGCACATTTCCCACTATGGGCCAGTGAATCTGGGATTTGTTAGGCTCTAGTGGGATTTGTGTAAACCGTGGTACTTTAATGTCAGTGTGAACACAAAGATGCTGTAAAACCCAAACCCTTTGCATCCTTTATATGTTCATGCCCCTCTTTTGTCGTCCTCCAGGTGGGATCAGTTGATACGGTACAATAAATTAATGCGAACGTAATGCATTTTCCCCTTGTTTCCACTAGATGTCAGTGCTTTCCTGTTAATAATATCCTGTTTAATAACAACAAAAATGGCACATTTTGCTTAAACTACCCAAATAATACAACACATGATCAAGAAATTCATTTTGTAGGTTTTTAATTCCAGTTTTCCCATTTATTTGTACATATATGCATATTTATATATTAGCATCAATGACGTTTATGGTAAACGGGTGAATAGAGGTTGTTTTCATCTTAGTTAAAAGTGTACTGTAACAGTCTTATCTAACAATACATCAAAACATTCAGTTTAGCTTTCTGTTTACAATTAAATATGCACAAAGCAAAGTCTACATTTATCTACAATCACAGCTGGCCAGGTGCCGACCGTATACAGTGAGCTGAACACATCCCAGCACTGCCTGAGTTACAGGCCACTCTGGTCCGAGCTCAATCAAGACTAACATGACTGTAATTAAACGTTACATAACAGACTCTATTAAGTTGCTCTGCAACCACATCAAACACTCATGACACAAAACGCTCTGCTGCATTACTCCTGCACACAAAGATGGATGAGCATTTCAAAGCTTTAGAAAGGATTAAGAGAAGTGTTGCGAGGGAAAATGAAAATGTTAATTTCCTCTGGAATACAATTAGAGAGATGCAGAGTTATTACTGGTGCAGGGAACGCCCATCTGGCCAACCAAAGCTGGGAGACTCTGGGAACATCCTGCTGGTTGGTGGAAATGCATCATTTGTATCTCAACCTGACACCTTGGAATCTGTTATAAATGACTAGGTTTTGGAGATCTCGAAGTAAAAACACTATGCAATGTTACGGTTTTGAAAGGGACACTGAAGAAAGGGAAGAGCATCTTAAAAGGATAGTTCACCCAAAAATGAAAATGCTGTCATTTGCTTACCTTCATATTTCAAACCTTTTTTTATCTTCCACAGAACCGACCTGGATGAATATTTAAAAATGTCTAGGGTGCGTTTTCCAATAATGACAACAAACCTGTCAAGTTCTAAAAAAGACAAGAACGATATTGTACATTTTTGAGCTAAACTGTTAAGTTCCCAGAACCCATATGTTGGGACTAAAACACCATATGGGTAAAAATGTTATTCACTCAATAAGACCCTCTGACCACAAGTCTCATGCAAACTTGCATTTGGACATGTGCCAAGCTTAACATCATTTGTTTATCAAGTTTGGTTCTCATAAAACTGGCTTGGCATGTCTTGACACAGCATATTTAATCTGAATGGGATATGAGAACCACAGATGATTTTCAGTGACTAACAATTTAAATGTAAATTCTGTCCTTTACTCTCCCTCATTCCAAACCAGTATGACTTTATTTGAAACACAAAATGAGATTATTTTTCAAAATAAGTTATTTTCATAGGCTCCAATATTGTTTGGTTCCCACATTCTTCAAAATACATTTTGTGTTCCACAGAATAAATAACTCATACAGGTTTAGAATGACACGAAAGTGATGAAATTGTCTTTTTTGGGAGGGAGGGAGGGAGGGGAGGGGGGGCTGAAGGAACACTGAAGGAAGGTCTGCAAAAGATCGTTCAAATCAATAAGAGCATCTAAATCAAGAACACAGAAGGACAGCTCCGAATTATAAATATCTATACAGAAATAAACCTCCTTGATGCTCTGTTGCTCTCTCTGGAGGCCACAGAATGCAGACTGTCATGCCGCTCAAATCTCCCAGCAGGCACAGGGTCAAGATTACTTTTCATTCAGTCTCCACGTCCCATGTCCCTCAGCCAGCACAAAGCACTCTTGTGTCTGTCCGATTCTCTGTCTCTCTCCTCCACAGTGCACTTGAGATATTTCCCATGTGTGAGCGATGGGAGGCCTATTTATACACTCAGCACTGGGGCAGGCGGCTCTCGTAGCATATTCCTGGTTTAGCACCGTTGACGAAGCTCTTTTCCAACAGAGTCCTCAAAAGTCAGTGATTCTCTGAATATCCTTCTGTCTTTCCTTGCCAATCATGGAATGTGGGCAAATAAGACCATATTCACAGATCTGTGTACTTCAAAAACATATGTATGCTGTAGAGCCGTCTATCTAAAAGGAATAAGGATGCCAATGATCTCAGAGTAAAACCTTCATTTTGGTGACATTTGTCATTAGAATTGTGGTCATGATAAATTAGGTTAAAAGTGCATTTATTGAATCATATCTGATCCACAAACCAAAAACAAAAAGCCTAGAAAGCAGTTATATTCCCGAGTCGCTCAAGCCAGGTGAGAGCCAGGGATTTTAGAAGCTCAGTGAAGACACAAGCCTCACGACAAAGGGGACGACGACGATGATGATGATCAGTGAGGCTACACAGAAGCAGAGAAGTGCCGTCGTCGGTCCAACTCAGTGTCTATGATCTCTGAACTTCAGTCCATGATGAACTGCACAAATGTGACAGGAAACGCTCCTCTTCTCATTGGCTCTCCCTCAATGTGACCCAGCTACAAAACAATCAGGAGAAAGTATGTTAGAAATGTTCCTCAAACTCAGCGCCAATTTATATTTATAAATAAGCAAAATAGACTAGTAAAATTACAAAAAAATATGACAAAGATCAAAAATTAAATTTTAATATAATAAAAAATGCAATAAAAAATAATAAATAGTGTATAAACGATAAGTATATAAATAATACTAAAATAACACTGAATTTAACTTATAAAAACATTGTTTTTTTACACGCTCACATTTACCATCTCTATTCAATTCTTAGTGGAAGCTTAGTCTCCATAAAATAAAACTCAACTCAAATCTATTTATCAACACTTGTCAAATATGAAATCAGGACCAGTGGCGATAGCCTTGTTGGCAGTGCACCATTGCGTTACAGGCATCCCAAGTTCGAATCCCGGCTCGAGGATTCCGCCCCCTGTCTCTCTCCCACTTGGCTTCCTGTCATCCCTACACTGTCCTATCATAACAGCAAAAATATTTTTTTTTACAACAGAATTCTTAACAACTGTCAAAAAAACTGAAATAGAAATGCAGCTTGAACCCACTGAAGCATGTAAATAGCACAGGAACACAGATTTGGGGATTTGGCTGTGCCACCGATGAGCCTCTGTGGAGAATGAATGACTAAAACACAGCCAGTGGAAATGAAGGTAATTTGGTGGAAAACAAGCAGCTGGTCTGTACTCAGCCAGAGACACTGAACCCTCACTGAGTTTACTTATTAACAACCAGCCAGTCACAAGAAGGGAAATATGGTCAACTAAATTTTCCTCTCAGGTTCCCTCGCTCCTTATATTTGAAAGTGAAGTGTGCGTCATCAACACAGCTGAAGTGAGGTCAGGACACTCACCCACCACTCCTGGTCCTCCTCACCATCCACCACGATCACCTCTCCCTCAGAGAACGTCAGCTCATCTGGGTTATCAGCTACACAGTTATACATGGCCTTCACACGCTTCGGCCTCTGTTACCACACACCGATCCGGTATGGAAACAAGAACATGTCAGTTAGTGTCAAATACATGCTAAATGTGCTTCATTTGATCATATTTGGATCAGTGGCCTAGCGCAAATCTGTTCCAGGCTCCATAGGAACCCATTAAAATAGTGTCCATCTATTTTTAACGTAGCTAACATCGACAGCTTCGTGTATTCTACACACACTTATACTTTGAGGAGTGAAGTACTGAAAAATGACGGTCATTACGACACTGAAATGATGGTGCTATGGAGCCATGTGCTTTTTAAAAATATTTCAATAGGTTTAGATTATCAGTTTAGAATATACGCTAATTTGTCTAGAAACACGGGAGACCGGAAAATGCAAAGCAACCTTCCGCTTAAGAGTCAGGTGTGACTTCATTGTTCAGGAAAAACATCTATATAGCGGTTTAATTTACTCCCTTAATTTCTCTTGTGGCCTAAACATTAAAAAAAACAACCGTTTAACACAAAATACAGTTCCTCTCATTTTTGTCAAAGTCGGTGCTTGAAATAAAGTTGCTCTTAATTTTCAATGATGACTGCAGTGTTCATTTTAATTATAGGCCTGTAATTCATTGTATAATAAACCTGTTTTGAAAGACCTTTTTAAAAAAAAAAAATCATTGAGAAGCAAGCTAATAGCCTAATCTTTTATTATCCTCACAGTGTGTCATGCCACCGTTTAGTATAAGCTATGAAATTATTACGGGGCAAATTAATAATAAAAGTAACCTAATAATAACAATATTAAGAGCGTAACATGCCTACATTAATTGGAAATGCCAAATGCTCTTAAATTTGCCAGTATTTGATGCTTTTGATAATATCTGGCTATCATTGATACATGATCAACGTTTTTCGACGCAACCTGACACAGAGAGGTTATCGCGGGGCCCCTCCACAGTGCGTGCCCTGTGTGCCCGTCCGCTACGCCACTGATTTGGATGCCATAATGGATGATTCCTTCAAGAACTGACTAGATTCACTATTCGTTTTGTGGCTGAACATACCAGGTAAGTTTTCCTGGGCATGTGTGTAGCAGGCAGAGTTTGGCCAGCGGTGTTTTGGGGGCCTCCGGGAACTTCTTTAGCTGTTCCACAAAAACAGGAAGTGACATCACAATTAGCTTTGCATTAATCACAACAACAATGGCCGCTAGGCTTTTATTAAAGCAACATCAACTTACAGTCAACATGGTTTCTCTGACATCTACCTGGTCTCTCGATGGATCCGGAGCGCATCAGTGTGCTTTTACTGAAGGTTTTGTCCGTGCTGCAACCAACAAGAACAGATGTGAGTATTGTGTAGGTTTCTGGCTACGATATTTCGACTCGGGTCATGCTGGTAACACCATTAGTAATCTGAGTGCCCTACTTGTCTGGTCCTCTGGCACTGTGTGCGTGAATGAGGACTTGAATAGGAATTAATGACCTGGTAAAGCAGCATTTCCCTACAGGCGTTTTCCACCTCTGTGTTCAGATAAGGACACACTCACCTTTTACTGGAGTCAGACTCGCCAAACACAGAAAGTTCTATGCAAGGACTAGCAGCTAATAGCGGCTATTGTTTTTTTAGGGCAGAACCGTCAGAGTGAATATGTACACACGTGTGTTCATGTGGTCACGGGTTGTTTAGTATTCTGACCTTGTAGCCCGGTTGATGTTCTGACCAGGAGGCCCCTGTCCGGGTTTGGGTTGTATCGTCATGGTCTCCATCATACTGCCAGTTTTAGACGCAGGATGGGGAGCTCCGCTGGGCACAAGAACTGCACAGAAATCATCAAATAGCTGCATTAAAGATCCTCACAACTACTAAAACAAGAAATTTCACAGACGTTTCAATATTTTTGTGCAACATTATTGGTACCAGGATGCCCACACCTGAATTTCCTTGACCTTTCAGTCTTTCTTCATTTCTGGATAAAGACTTAAAAAAAAGTATTTTTGTATGTTTAATTAATTACAAATAAAATAAATACTTTTAATAACAATATTATTTTTAATAATAATAATAATAATAATAATATGTATACATTATACATTAAAAAAAAGTATATATATATATATATATATATATATATATATATATATATATATATATATATATATATATATATATATATATATATATATATATATATATATATATATATATATATATATAAATATAAATAAAACATGTGACCCTGGACCACAAAACCAGTTTCAAGTGTAAGGGCAGTCGTGGAGTGAATAACCAACACTCTCTCCACCCTCAATACCATGACTGAGGTGAGACCTTTGAGCAAGGCACCGAACCCCCAACTGCTCCCCGGGCGCCGCAGCAATGGCTGCCCACTGCTCCGGGTGTATGTTCACTACTGTGTGTATACTTGGATAGGTTAAATGAAGAGCACAAATTCCGAGTATGGGTCACCATACTTGGCCACACACCACTTCCCCTTCCCCCTTCCCCAATTGTTTCGAAATTGAGACTTATACAACATCTGAAAGCTGAATAAATAAGCTTTCCATTGATGTATGGTTTGTTATGATAGGACAATATTCGGCCAAGATACAACTTTTTGAAAATCTGGAATCTGAGGGTGCAAAAAAAAAAAACAAAAAAAAATCTAAATATTGAGAAAATAACCTTTAAAGTCCAAATTAAGTTCTTAGCAATGCATATTACTAACCAAAAATGAAGTTTTGATATATTTACAGTAGGAAATTTACAAAATATCTTCATGGAACATTATCTTTACTTAATATCCTAATGATTTCTGGCATGAAAAAATCAATAATTTTGACCCATAAATGTATTTTTGGCTATTGCTACAAATATACCCCAGCAACTTCAGACTAGTTTTGTGGTCCAGGGTCACATTGAAACTGATTTTGAACACATTTTGTTTTTAAAATATGTATATTTTTATTATTAATAATAAATACTTAGCCTTTGTTTTGTTTGGTCTGTGTTGTTTTTAAATGCTGAGAACATGTATGTTTTATTTTGATGCTTTGTTTTCAAATAAGAAAACCCAATAAAGTATATACTTTAATAAAAAATACCATCATTATCATAATTATATTATTGTTAATTTTAATATTTTATGAAATTCTATTTCTTTTATAGGGAAACTATCATTCCTATATTTCTTGATATTTCTAGTTTTCCCCTTTTTTGGCCAATCTAATCAAAACATGGTTGATACATATAAAACAAATTAAAGATACTGATATTATTGTCGGCTTTAATAGTTTTTATACAGTTGATTAATAGCTGAATAAATATCATAGCACTGAGCATAACTAGAATAATTGATATTCACTGTATAGAACATTTAAAATATAAAATACATTTAAAATATACTGATATTAAATATGCTTGTTTACGGTGTCCGAGAGAGCTCAACGCGCTGCAAATAGAAAAAACACCTGCAAATAAAGAAAACAACTTCCTCGATTTTACAACGCACATGCTGCAAATGCTCACAACACAACCAAACAAAGAAACGCACTGCAAATAAAATTATTTTGGTTGTGAACATTTGCACCACCTGCTGTCAAACTGATGAAGATGTTTTCTTGATTTGCTGGTGCTTTTTCTATTTGCATGTGTTTTCTGAAGTTGCAGCGCGTTGAGCTCTCTCGGACACCGTACTTGTTGGCTCTTTTTTTTTAACATCATGATATTTCAAAGTTTTTGATCCTGAATTGCAAAAACAAAAAGACACATTAGATCATCTACTGATCTGTAATCCTTTAACAGACATAAAATGAATGAAAGACAGTGTATGACAGTGCAATAAATGAAAGAGTGCACTCGTCTTGAATTTTTTTGGGGGAAATCAGGCATGGGTCATTAACAGCCTTTCAGCAGACCAGAATTTCTGCACCTGCCATTGGTTCATGAATATTAATATTAAAGTGAACGGACAGTTAAGTATGGTGAATTCGCAAAAGACAAAAATTTTATTAATATTCATGCGGTAAGATGCTGTCATGTCATGACATTACAAAAAGCTGATCCAGGATCAATCAAACAACAATCCGGCCTTAATCTAAATCCAAACACAAAGCGCCATGTGAAACTGAATCACTGGCCTGGAGCAAAGCTTCACCCACTCATTCATTTATAGCCAACTCACGGGAAGTGGATGTGCCCCGTAAGGGGGGCGCTGGAGGATGCATGTTGGGGGGGTCAGAGGAAGATCGCTGCCTGCCGGTCAGGTCTAGGGAGCCAGGTTTCCAACCGGGAGAACCCTGAGCCATTCCAGCAAGACCAGACGGCTGAACTGTGGGAAGGAGAGGAGAAGAAAGAGCGACTACATGTCAGATTCAAAGAGAGTGACTTCAGAATGGTCTACAGGACAGCGCTTTTGTTTACTAGATGACGAGAAAGCTCTGCTATGTCTCTTTTTCTGGACCTTGGAGCTGCTCCAGACCAGCAGAGCTCCATTATGCACCTAATTTCATTAGTGTCTTAAGAATGCAGGTCATTGTGAAGTCTAAGGTTTGAGTGAAAAGATCTATGGGACTCTGTTCACAGTCCCAACAGAGAGAAAAACATCTTGTTCTAATACAGCAATCAGGTCTTTTTAATCCGAGTTCAACTCTGACGGACAAAGTCTCTAGCTTATGTCATCTTAACAGACCTGTAAGGCCTTCTAAACAGTCCTGAGAGCATTTGCACGTGACACCTGCTGCTCAGAGCAGCTCCCTGTCCAGAGACTCTGGGAGTGCTCATATAGGTCAGCATCTTCACACGGCCGTTGCCATGGAGCTCTACAGTGGAACTGAGTGAGGATTCAAGAACAGGTCAAATGAGATTTCTGCCATTTTGAGACCTGACATCTGTGAGGCTAAAATTACAGCAGCATATTGTGGCCTGAATGATAAGCATACAGGGTCAAACAGCCTTATTAACTTTATGCATTTATGTATGTAAGTACTGGAGTTCAAATTTATGCTGGGCATTTTGCATATATTTTATATTTTAATATATACTTTTATATTAATTAATAATTATATTTATTTTTATGCCATCCATTTGGTTACAGTGTTTGGATTTTCCTGTTTTATTTTTTTGTATCATTAATGTAATGTAACTTCTATTTCTGCCCTCAGCCCTTAATCATTGTTTTTCCTTTCATCGTGAGCTGAATGAAATATGCAGTACCTAAATTTCGGGGTGGCAGAGGTGGAGCGGAGGTGGACAGGGCGACCGGTGAGTTGGTGTTAATGATGGTTCCATAGGTCTCGTTGTTGACCAGATTGGGCACAAACCGCTGCTTGTCTTTGACCATGTCTCGTGCGTCTCGTGCCAGGCTGGCCGGACTGGGCTGAAAGGAATTACTGCCCGGTGTGTAGCAGCTGATGGGCCTCTCGTCCCGCCGGTGAGGACTGGACTATAGACACAATGTAAACACACTGAATATTCACATCAAATATTTGCAGCGATTTTGCAGGCCATACAAAAAAAAATCATTATTGAGATTATTATAATGCACTATTTATTTGGTCAGTCGCAAAAATCACTGAATCACTGCATTTTGAACCAACGAATCAGTTCAAATGGTCCAAATGAAAAGACTAGAAACTATACATTTTGCGGTAGCACTTTATTTTACAGCCACATACTATGTACTTATTATAGTAATTACAATAACTAGGTACTAACCCTGAACCTAACCCTAGCCCATAGTTACATTATATTACCAGTACTTTCTTAGGTAAGTGCATGTAATACACGCACTGTAATATAAAGTGCAAACCATTTCACTTTATATCTTTAAATATTTTTTGGTTTTATTTTCATTTGAATTTGAAGTATAAATTAAATCCACATTCAAAAAAAAAAAAAAAACATGATTAAAAACTGATTTGTTTACATTCCTCAAATATTGCTCTATATTTCAATCTCTTATTAGTGTATATAAATGAAAATAATAAAATATAATACTTTCTTGTGTTCATTAACCCAAAAACAATTTTGAAAAGATTCCATGATTATTTTTAACTTGTTTTTTTTTACTATATTTTTAATCCACCCTGCTACAATAACCGTTTAATCTAAAAAGTTATTATGTATTAAATATTACTAAATATCTACACACACTAAATTAAGCATAATCTATTAGTAAATATCTACATATTTTATTAAATATCTACACACACAGTAGTCATAAGGCATGATCTAATGCAACAAAGACATTTGATTCTCTGAAGTCTCTGAGTTCTTCCTCACCTTCTCATCCAGATCTTCATCACTCTCATCCAGGTCTTCATGCTGAAGTCTCCACTCGTACTCCACATGCACATGAGCGTTGAACTTCCCTGCAAGTGCCTGGTTCAGCTAACAGACCGACATATATCATATTAAACCAACAGTTCTTAGCAGCTAGGCCAGTTGTCGCTCATATTAATCCACAAGGATGCTGTATATATGATATGACGGCTCACCAGTTCCTCACACTGCAGGTGTTTGAGTCTTCTGGCGATGTCAAGTGGCGTCTCTCCAGCCTCATTAGCTAAACGCACACAGAAACAAAATGCATTGATATGATACATTTTATAAGCCTGGAAAGATAAGAACGTCCTTCGCATTTTCCCACCATATTCTGTACTTTTGGCTTCCTTTATTGGATTTTATTTTATTTTACAGACAAGACAAAGCCAAGTCTATCCAGACAGCATGCTCACAATAGACGCTGGCAGGGATCTGAGAGAGGAGATTCCCTGGCACAGATTCACCTTCCCACATACAACCACTAGGCCACATATGGCTGTGTTATCTTTACTTCCCATTGTTGGTGGACAGATTTTTAATAACAGGACAACAACAGAATTACAAACCCTCTCCAATCACCAAACGATTCTCCCAGCAGTCAAAATAAGAACATGGAGTGAGAACATCCACCAGACAAAACAAGGAGTCTCAGAATCCTTAAAGACATCATGAAAAGGATCCTGTCGAAATGACACACCCAAACTTCCTGTTTCAACAGGAATTCATTTGCTGCATACCGATGTCAATAGAGGCTTTTCCTCTCAGCAGCAGTTTGAGACACTCGCTGTTGTCTGTCAGGCAGCAGTAATGCAGCGCTGTGCTTCCTTTAGCCGTTTGTTTATCCAGGTTTAAACTGCGGGGAGAAACAAACACAATTTTGCCTATTTAGAAAACACTCGATCTCAATTTTCCATTCCAGCCACAGCTCTGTAACCTTCAAAACCACTTTTAAATAGGTCTGGTCAAAAAAGCCGTTCATTCAGATTTAGTTGTGGGGGAGCATCGGTCAGCAAACAAGGGAAATAAACTTGGGAAAGGTGTTTTCCACCCTCCGCTCGGCTGTCTGGGTCTTGCCTGTTCTGGGTGAGGAAGTCGACGATGTGAAGGGAGGTTCTGTCCACCAGTCTCACGGCCAGATGAAGGGCTGTCTCACCTTGTTCCTAACACAGCAAACCAAAAAGAAACAAACAAACAAACAAACATGACATGTTTAGACTGTTACTGTTTGGGTTTGTACATAAGAGCTCCTCATGTTTGAACTGACCATGATATTTTGGACATATTGTATGTGGATTAACCATGAGTACACAACACCAGTAACCTTTCTCAGAAATGTTGTCTGTTCAGTTTGATACAATGTCATGTATTCATGTGAAACTAAAATATTTATTACACTCGAAAGCACAAATTTTCTGCACAAAAAAATACTGATATTATGGTAACCAAAGTTTTCTATGAAATATCACAGTAATGATTAATTCATAAATAAATAAGGGATCGGATTCAAACAGTGTTTTTTTATTATTTTTATTATTATTTACATTTACCATAAAACCACAGGAAAATATATACTGTATATATATCTTCTTTCCTTGTGGTTTATATATAAAGTTAATGTGGATTTAATTTTTTACTTTTAAGTGATGTTCAAATAAAAATAAATTATTATTATTAAAAAAAAATCATTATTTATTTTTATAAATATATTACTTATAATTACAGTCAGGTCCATAAATATTGGGACATGGACACAATTCTAACATTTTTGGCTCTATACACCATCACAATGGATTTCAAATGAAACGAACAAGATGTGCTTTAACTGCAGACTGTCAGCTTTAATTTGAGGGTATTTACATCCAAATCAGGTGAACGGTGTAGGAATTACAACAGTTTGCATATGTGCCTCCCACTTGTTAAGGGACCAAAAGTAATGGGACAGAATAATAATCATAAATCAAACTTTCACTTTTTAATACTTGGTTGCAAATCCTTTGCAGTCAATTACAGCCTTAAGTCTGGAACGCATAGACATCACCAGACGCTGGGTTTCATCCCTGGTGATGCTCTGCCAGGCCTCTACTGCAACCGTCTTCAGTTCCTGCTTGTTCTTGGGGCATTTTCCCTTCAGTTTTGTCTTCAGCAAGTGAAATGCATGCTCAATCGGATTCAGGTCAGGTGATTGACTTGGCCTTTGCATAACAGTCCACTTCTTTCCCTTCAAAAACTCTTTGGTTGCTTTTGCAGTATGCTTTGGGTCATTGTCCATCTGCACTGTGAAGCGCCGTCCAGGCATACATGCCCACGCCATGACACTACCACCACCATGCTTCACTGATGAGGTGGTATGCTTAGGATCATGAGCAGTTCCTTTCCTTCTCCATACTCTTCTCTTCCCATCACTCTGCTACAAGTTGATCTTGGTCTCATCTGTCCATAGGATGTTGTTCCAGAACTGTGAAGGCTTTTTTAGATGTCGTTTGGCAAACTCTAATCTGGCCTTCCTGTTTTTGAGGCTCACCAATGGTTTACATCTTGTGGTGAACCCTCTGTATTCACTCTGGTGAAGTCTTCTCTTGATTGTTGACTTTGACACACATACACCTACCTCCTGGAGAGTGTTCTTGATCTGGTTGTGAAGGGTGTTTTCTTCACCAGGGAAAGAATTTTTCGGTCATCCACCACAGTTGTTTTCCGTGGTCTTCCGGGTCTTTTGGTGTTGCTGAGCTCAACGGTGCGTTCCTTCTTTTTAAGAATGTTCCAAACAGTTGTTTTGGCCACGCCTAATGTTTTTGCTATCTCTCTGATGAGTTTGTTTTGTTTTTTCAGCCTAATGATGGCTTGCTTCACTGATAGTGACAGCTCTTTGGATCTCATCTTGACAGTTGACAGCAACAGATTCCAAATGCAAATAGCACACTTGAAATGAACTCTGGACCTTTTATCTGCTCATTGTAATTGGGATAATGAGGGAATAACACACACCTGGCCATGGAACAGCTGAGAAGCCAATTGTCCCATTACTTTTGGTCCCTTAACAAGTGGGAGGCACATATGCAAATTGTTGTAATTCCTACACCGTTCACCTGATTTGGATGTAAATACCCTCAAATTAAAGCTGACAGTCTGCAGTTAAAGCACATCTTGTTCATTTCATTGAAATCCATTGTGGTGGTGTATAGAGCCAAAAATGTTAGAATTGTGTCGATGTCACAATATTTATGGACCTGACTGTATATAATACATGTATTATTTTTTATTTATGAAGGTCAAATAAAAATAAATAATTTATTGTTGTGTTTTTAATAATAATAATAATAATAATAATTATTATTATTTTTTATTTTTTTTAACATCACATTTACATTTAGTCATTTGGCAGACGCTTTTATCCAAAGCGACTTACAATTGGGAATACAAAAAGTGATTCATCTTGAAGAGGCAATCAGACAGAGGAAGTGCTCGTAACACAAGTACAACTACAAATTAAATCCACAGCTGAATAACTCTCATCCAATCCAAGTTGAGAAGGGAAAAACACTCACATGGCCATTGGCCAGAGGAATGGGCTCCATTAGGTCCACACCCTCAGCATAGACCTGGATGAGAGAGAAAATGTCCCGGGCCTTCACAGCGTCACAGAGCGTGTGCAGTTTGGACAGCACGTCTGGACACTTCTTACGAGCAAAGCGCTTCTCCGTGTATTTAGCCATGATGAAGTCTTTCCTCGCCTGCCTGTGCCATTACAGGGAATTAAATAAGTACAACGATACAATATAATTTTGTAAAATGATATAAGGTGATGACAAATCTTGGCTTACATGTCACTGGTCGGATTTGGTTTGATTACATCTTCTGCTGTCAGACAAGCTTCCATGATCTCATTAAATCCAGCATTCCCCACGTTCTTGGCCAGCTAAACACCACAACACAAACATAAAATCAACAGTGGTGCTAAACTAATTACATTTCGCAACTCTAAAGTACCAACAAATAGACTTAGCGCATTTATTTAGGGTCCATTTGATCTGTTTTGCTTCTTCATAATATCCCAATCAGCCTAACAATGTATCTTGGCATTCAATCAGAGACGCAAGCCTTTCTCACTGTGGCTAACAGTTCTGCAGTCTTGTGTAATTGCTTTAATGATCCTAAACTGCTGGCCAAAAACGCTTTGGTCTGAAATCATGCGTGTGGAATGGCTCCCAAAGAGCCCAAGTGATTTGAGCAAACCCTATAAAAATTTCAAGCATGAAGGCTGAATCAAAAGAATCCAGTGCAAACCAAATAAATAAACCCAATATGAGGCTTACAGCAGCAGTGCTGGAGAATCTGTGGAGATGCACTCTGTGAAATCAAAGATCAAACACTAACCAAGACCTCTGAGGTGCTGAGAACATCTAGTGTTAGTGACTGGATTCTGGAGTAGTGAACGCCCAGCTCTCGGTGGATCCCTGAACACTCGATGCACGTCAGGATGCCCAGGTTGGTGGAGAGCCATGTGGGGCCTGAGGGAGAATGAGAGAGAGAAAAAAAAAAGCTTGAATAGCTTTAACAGAGGCTTTCGATCAAGAACCTGTGACATTTTACAAAAGATGAGCCTGTCCTCATTCCCACAATGCATGACACAGAGTTTTATGATCAATTATGCAGATTGCTGGATCTGAATCGAGCTTGAAAGTTTTTTGATCCTAGAAAATATTTTGGGAAGTAAATAATTTAAAAATTACAGTATATAATAATAATAATAAATGAATGTTATTGGTATTGTCATTGTATTACATTATTTTATTAAATTATGTAATTATCCTTATTGTTGTAGTAATTATCTTTATTGTAATTGTATAGTAATTGTTTAATAATAATTTTATAATTATTATAACTAACATTATAAGTACGTTACAATACTATTTTACAAATTCATTGAATTTCATTGATGTAATAATAATAATTATTATTATTGTAAAACATTATATTTAACATTCATTATTATTATTATTTTGAATAATAATAATAATAATAATTTTCGCATGCTGTAGTTGTCTTGTCAATCAACAAGACCGGTCCAAATGGAGCAGCCCATGCAAATTCAATCCTTATAACAGAGTTCCTTTACTACCAGTCTCCACCTTGTTCTTCCTGTGAGCCAATTCAAAACAGCCCCCCCCCCCCCCCTTTCTCCACTTCCTCCTTCCTGTCGGGTTCCGGGTCACTCACCGGGAGCTCCGCAGTCACAGCAGACGTCGTTACCCGCCATCCGCTTGACCTCACCCAGGATGGCCTTGGTCAGCTCCTGCACAATGTTATTCTCGCCAACATGCTGGTCACCCTTAAAGGCGTTGTTGAGTGCCTCCTCCTTGCTGTTCTGCAGCACTGAGATCCATCTGAGAAGAGAAGAGATGCATAGAGATCATGAGGAATAAGAAACGCAGAGCACTTACACACATTGTACTTACAGTAAAAGCTTTTAGAGCATTGTAGGGAATCAAGGCTGGGGAAGAACTCAATTTAAACTAGTTCAACTACAGTCTCAAACAAGTTCACTACACTAGAAGCAACTAGCAAAAAGTAGCTAACTATGTTAAGGTTAAGGGGGAAGCATTTTTATCAATGATTAATGATTATCCAGAGTTAAAGTATTTATCGGTCACAAAAACAACCAGGATATTAATTAGAGGAACGGTTTCAAACTTAAATAAATACAGATAATTGTATACAAAAAAAATCTGAAGAATAATAATTATTTATTTCACTACAAAAAAAGAAGTGATGTGCTTTGCAAGGAGTTCAAGGAACGCAAACGAATGTTGATTCAAATCAGTGAATCATTTTTTGAACCAGATTAAATGATTAGATTTTTCAAAGTCTAGTTTGATGACTGTCCAGCTGCCCTCAGTTGTCTTACTTGTTGGGGGGAAAACAGCTAATTACCGGAAGAGCTGCAGTATTTTGGTACTTTCAGTTAGTTATTGCCTAAAACTGTCGGGAATGTCCCTATGACAGGTTTTCCTCTGAAAACGGAGCAGGAACGCACAGACAAACACACTTACATTTGACACTCTGGCTCATCCTCTGCTTGGAAATGGTACGTTCTGTCATCTAAGAGTGAAAGAAGAACAGAAAGACTTTGTTAGATGAAAGCACAAATAGACTTCGGAGAAAACAAGTAAACGTTTGACAATAATAGATCTGTTCAGAGCCCTATATTTTGTCCATCCCTATATTACTGTGCCCATCATACATGGATGTGCTGCTTTTGAAATCTGAAGACAGGATGTGACTTTTAGCAACTAGAGTTGACTTGTTCAGACTGCAAATCAAAACAAAAGTTGTATAGTGTTTTCTAGCCTTGCGTAATGATCCCTTTTCAGATGGATTTGTACCAAAAAAACAGACATGGCCCAAATATTGGTACATTTTTGTAGAAAGATTGTGACATTTTTATCTTTCCTACATTACCTGACGCACTATATATAGACAATGCTGCTTGTTATTAAATGTTGTCACAGGCCTTTTCAGTTGTCCTGGCAACCACTGTTGGAGAGTAACTAGCTACATGCATCACGTAATTTAATTACAAAGGAAATGTAAATCTGTTACAGTTACTGGGAAAAATGTGCAATTAAATTACAGTTACTTATGAAAATGTTAACGATTACAAAGGGGATTGCATCTAAATATTATCTCTTTTTTTCTTTTTTGTTTATTAATACCGTTTTTGCCTTTATTTTGATAGATTTATTTGATCACACAACAGCTACCAAATCCACATTGGTGCTTAAATCTCTAGGCTACAACCGGTCTGAGAAGATCTCAGAAAAATCTAGTAAAAGTAAAAAAGAGTTCAAGTCTAGTTGGCTATGCTTTAAAATTAAATTGTCATCATGATTATTATCGTGATGAAGGATTTTGAAAGTCTGATAATAATCAGTGTTAAGTATTTCTGTAAGGTTAACCCTGCATGGTTTCCATTTTTGAAAATTATTAACAATTGAAACAATCGTTAGAAATTATGCAAAGTAATTAAAAAGTAATGAAATGTAATCAGTTACATTGCTTCAATAAAATAATTGAAAGTTACACTACTTATTACATTTTTAATAACTTGTAAACTGTAACCTATTACATTTCCAAAGTAACCTTCCCAACACAGCTCCGACTTAACTTTCTTTTAAAACATTCAGAATTTGTCTTACAAAACTTACCACAAAATCTTGTGGACAAAATAATAAGTAGTTATTTTATTATTATTATATACTATTATAGTATTTACTAATATCTGAAACTAGATTCAAAGATTTTTATATATATATATATATATATATATATATATATATATATATATATATATATATATATATATATATATATATATATATATATATATATATATTCAATTTTAATTTTAGATTAAGTTTTAATATTTTTATGTGCTTTTATCATTTGTATTTTTTTCAGCTTTAGTTTTAGTAATTTTAGTATTTATTTCTGTTTATATTTTATTTCTAAAATATCCAAGTTTAGGTTTTTCATCAAATTTTTATATTTTATTTTATTTCAGCTTTATTTCAACTGATAAAAATGATGATAATGGTTTTAGCTGATAGTCTGATGAATAAAGTTGTGCTGGTTAATGGAGAGGAAAACTAGAGTGACACTGACAATTCATTTGGAATGAAGAAGACTGAAAAAAAAACTAAAGAGGATGGAACTGGCAAGATAAGCTGAAATACTCCCACTCACGGAGGGACACATAAAACTGAACTTGTTTTTCTCTCTGGCATTAGTTTCCTGTGGTTAGATGAGATGTTAAAGGAAGCACAGGGACATGGGAGAAAATCCCTCAGCCAGGGCCAGTGTTTCCTCAGCCACTACTTCCTCATAGATAACAACAACAACACTGTTACTCTGTAGCCTTGAATGTTACATCGAAACTCTACGAGCCACAGAGCTGCAAGACTCCATACTATTTTGTGTTGGGGAGTTTTCCTCCTACAAGCTCTCCATTTACACAGTATATAAACAAAATTCATAATTAATGTCTGATAAAACAAATAACCAAATACAACATATAAATGATTATATACATATTTGATTTATTTTTTTTACTAATTTGTTTTTTTTTTTTCTTTTTCAGATAATTAAAAGATCAAAAATAGACTTTCAGTTGGTTGATTAGGATCTCTTAATATAAACCTCAAAACAACTTAATTCTCCTACTTTTTTCTGTACTGCTGCTCTAACATTTTTGCCCTCAATGCTCTCAGTTATGTCTTTAGCAGCCAAGCTTTAATTAAGTTTTACAGAGCTCCCATATCAGATTTATAAATGTGTGTGTGAAGTAACGTTGACGGGTGTAACCATACGGGAGATGAGGTCAAAACTTTTCTTCTCCTCTGGGTTGTGCTTCACTTGACAGGTGAGAAGATTGAGTTTGGCAGGAGGTCTGTTAGCCTGAGACACAGAGAGAGGAGAGGAGAGGAGAAAGAGAGAGAGCAACAGTTACTCTCATCTCAACATACAAGCCTAATATCATGATTTAATGTTAAAACTTTTAAAACTTAGCTGTTTTTGAGCTAACAGTTTCATTTACACTGACAATTTTTTTTTAATCATTATATTACAGCATTCATTTTAACACAGAAAAATTACTTTTATAGTAATGAAAATCTAACAAGAATAATTACATGGAAATCCTGCATAAAAAACCCTAATGGTCCTAAAACAGATCCCAAAACATCTTTATAAATCCCTTCATAAATGATAATGCATTTGGCTCTCTTTTACATAAATATACTCTACATTGAGAAATTGAGAATCGGCCACAGCAAGAACGTCTTAAAGTTTCACAATCAGGCCACAGGCTGATGTTGATGTGCTCCAGTACAAGGTGTACAAAAGCAGCTACTGAATTGCTCTTTTATTCTACACTTCCTGTTATCCTCTCACTAGTTGTCTTGGTGACAAGGAAAGTTTTCAGATCTGAACAACACTGAGGCCAAAGGAAATGCCTCTGGAAAAGACAGTAAAAATGACTAATGATGTCCACTGAGAGGCTCGGGTTGAAGGCTGAAAGTCTATTGAATTAGCACTGCACTAATGAGGAAACTGCGTGATTTATCAAAGATAAGTATATCGCAGGTGCTGTGGCTAGTCCCCTTTTTAATTAATTAATTTATTTACTATTTTTAAATCACTATTTTATCCTTCACAAGTTCACTTAAATGCACTTACGATGTGGCAAATTCATTTTTAAAGCATGAATATTCCCTGTGGGCTCATTAGCATGATGGCATAAATAATAATTATCATAATAACTATAATAAAGACTCTTTTCTTTTGTTATTAAAGGATGGGCAATTTAACTTTTTTCCCCCCATTTCAATCCAATATCAACTGCTTCCGAGACCAACATAGAAGATTATTGAAACCAATACCTAGTAAATGGAAAGTTTTGGTGATTTCGGAGGATAAAATGGGAAATAAGTATACTCATGTAACATGAT
Source organism: Barbus barbus (assembly GCF_936440315.1). Taxonomy (NCBI): domain Eukaryota; kingdom Metazoa; phylum Chordata; class Actinopteri; order Cypriniformes; family Cyprinidae; genus Barbus; species Barbus barbus. The sequence goes on from NC_136758.1 coordinate 11,773,692, forward strand.
ATTTGAAAGCCGTCACGATTAACACTGCAAGACTATATTTTTAATCCAAAAAGGAAAAAGAAAATTAACAATAAAAAGGAACAAATAGTTCTAGCCCTAAAAAGTACAATAAATAGTACTAAACATTTATGTAGGACAAGAACTATTTCTTCCTTTTTTGTGAAATAATTGTATTATTTTTTAATTTATTTATTAATAACAGCTAATGTTTTCATACATTTATTCTCATGCAAAAACAAAAAAGCAATTCTCTCAATACATCAGCAATAGTAGCATCAATATTTCAAAATCCTTATGCCCACCCCCATTAAAATTGCAAGTTACACCGCAGGACACTGTTGTCACTGCTCCACTTGACATTTCAACTACCCATATGTTAGTGCATGTACACATAAGCATGAAAACTAATCAGATACAAAGAAAGTCAGAGGTAGGTTACGTACCGTCCCGTGCGAGATGGTCAAATAACCATTCTTCACTGTGCACTTTCTCTTCTGCCACACTTTCCGCAGCCTGAGGAAGTAGGCAGGAAACCGTAAAAGTCACAATGACTACTGAAACGTTAAATACGTGATCAATTATGCAGGACGGACTTTACTCATTGTAACGAATGTGCATTAACTCACTGTATGGCTTTTTAATGCACACTATGTTATGTGATCTCAAAATATGATTACCCATCACTCTTCTTGTAAAGGTTCCCGCTGCGCTCCGTCCCGTGTTCTTTGTTACCCTGAGGTTGGTGCAGACTGTAGGTGGCGCTCTGTCTAACCTGTGAGTCCTATGAGGAGAACAGATATGTAAATGTATTCTCTGTACACACAGCAGCAGTGAACCACCGGCACGTCAGCAGTCAGAGGAAGTGAAAAGCAGTGTTTTTGTATGGCAGTGTTGTCACTGCAGTGAGGAAATGGGAGCAGTGGGTTTCAAGTGTCCCCAGGGAGCTGAGCTCATTTGGAAACGCACTGCTTTGGAACACAAGGCTCTGAGCCAGTAATGAGAACACTGCCATTTTAGTACTAATGTTTTGAGTTGGACGAAAGCCAAAATGGGCTGTATTTTGACGGTGTGTGCTGTATAAAGCTCGGCTTAAATATAGTGCCACATCACTCAGGGTTGGATAAAAGACATCAGCCGCCAGCAACATTGTATGAACTGCACTCAGAGCCTTAGATTTAATTAATCTGCACTGCATGTTTGTATTTCTTTTCTTTTACATTTTGCAACCAATTCCAGGAAACGGCAAAGGCGCAAGTATGATCATGTATACCAAGCAGACACTTACTCTCCTAGACTTCGTTGCCAAAGGACGGTAGCATTAAAGAAGAGAACAGAGCATTCTTCAGACAGGTTACAAAAAACATTTTGCACACTAAAACAACATTGCTATATACTGCAAAAATGTATCAAACATTGTGTGACATCATTGGCCAGGTATTCTTATGTTATGGCTAATAATGGATTAAAAAAAAATCTAGAGTATGCAGCCAGAAATGGAAAAAAATGAACCAAGTCTATGATGTCTATGGAAAAAGTGTACAGTGCCTACAAATTAAAAAATAATAAATAAATAATTGTGGCCAAAACCAATTAGAGATGGATGGATGGACAGATAGGCCAAAAATAAATTAATTTGACCAAAACCAATATGATCACATATCTATAATCCTAAAGTAAACAAGGCCAAAAATAAATAAATAAATTGTGCACTCCTATAATAAACAGGGATGTTATGTCTAACCCAGACGGAGAGACAATTAAAACTCTTACTTGTTCACGTGGAGTTAAGAGGATTGTTAACTTCTGATTATTTGCATTTAGATTAAATGTGTGTAATCATAAACGCCAACGCTACTTGATTGAGGAAACACTTAAACGTCTTGGGAGTGACTAAAGCTTAAGAGGGTGAGAAAACTGGCAGGAAGATAAGGCAGTAGAGACTGATGACCAGTTTCCCCATTCAGTGTTTACTGAGCAGAAGTCCTAAACCATTTTAATCAAGAGCTATAAACGCACTGTGAATAGTGCTGTGGTTTGTGAATTGCTGCGAATTGCGGGGGATTTGATTTAAGAAAGGACTAACCTCCTTCTGCTCCACTTGCAGAGTGGTCTTTAGCACGTCTCGTAACTGGGTTAGCTGCCTACGTTCTTCATCTTGTACCTGTTTGATCTGAACACAGCAGTGGAAACAGAAGGTTTTATGAAGGTAAAAATGGGATTTGACCAAGAGATCAGTGGTGTGAGCCAGTATAAGGCATGTAGCGCTTCAGAAGAATCTCTCACCGAGTGCAAGTCTGTGGCGAGTTTCTCTATTGAGGGTTTGAGGTTGTCCACTGCTTTGAGACCATCTTGAAAGAAGCTACAACAGAAGACATAATGCCAGTTAACTTCCAAATAATTAAAAACACCCTCCATTTTAGTTGAAGAAGTGATAAAAACAACACTGGAACAACATAGGTTTTTGGGCAAAATATTCTCCATATAGTGAACTTCAACAGGGACCCAACAAGGTCCAAACTGCAGTTTCAATGGAGCTTCAAAAGGCTCTACACAATCCCAGCTGAGGAATAAGGGTCTTATCTAGAGAAACGATCAGTCATTTTCTAAAAAAAATAAAAATGTATATACTTTTTAACCACAAATGCTTGTCTTGCATTAGCTCTGCGATGCTACTTCCGCCTACGTCACGCATGACCTTTTCAACATGATTACGTAATGCATGAAGTCGAGCTAGTTGGGCCCTATGAAATCAGGTTTATTTTTTCCCAAATTCCATTTTTTCCATTTTAATTTGTGTATTCCATTTTTTTTCCCATTTTAATTTTTCTTTACTCCTTTTTAATGGTTAAATTAAATATTATTATTCAAAAAGCATGTCTAAATTAAAATCATGAAATTTATACAATGTATATATATATATATATATATATATATATATATATATATTATTATTTTTTATTTTTTTGAAAAATGACATGTTTCTCTAGATAAGACCCTTATTCCTTGGCTGGGATCCATTGGCTGGGAGCCCTTTGAAGCTGCACTGAAACTGCAATTTGGACCTTCAATCTGCTGGCTCCAATTAAAGTCCACTATATGGAGAAAAATACTGAAATGTTTTCCTCAAAAACCTTAATTTCTTTTTGACTGAAGAAAGAAAGACATAAACATCTTGGATGACATGGGGGTGAGTAAATGATGTGTTCAAGCCTTTTTTTAAGAGAAACATGGCCAGACGTACTTGCACTGTGCATGAAAGTATTTGATGAGATTCTGAAGCAAGTCGACACCTTTCTTGATCTTGATTTCATTGACTTTGAGGAGGTACTGTAACAAAACAATAGAGGAGACTGAAGCACACACACCACACAGGAAATGCCTATTACAGGATTCACCAATGAAATGAGTTGCCTCTGACCTCACACATCTGAAGCTGAAAGAAACGGCGCTCCTTCTCCATCTCCTCTGCTATCTCCGCTCCACTGATCTCCGTTCGGATCATTCCGTGCTGTCGGGCGTGCTCTTTTTTCTCCTTCTCGATTTTAGAACTGCGTGAAACACACAGACCACCTTAAAAAAAATTCAGATACACAAATCGCAAACACACGCACAGGAAGCACTCATGCAGCAGGGCATTCTTTTTCATATGCTCCAGCGGCATATTGTACCCCACGTTACGGATGCAGCATTTCCTCTGTGGGGAAGGAGGGCCCTGCTCTCAGACACAGGATTCCAGAGAGACCCTCATGCGTTTGGTTTAGGCCTTAATACGCTCTTAGCTGAAGCAGGCTGGCCATTTCTGGAACCTCTGCTTTCAGAGTTTGAAGCCTAGCGAGGAGATGTGGTCAGGAGATGGCTGAACACTAGAAGCCATTTCCAAAAAAACATTTCTAGTCAGTGAAAGTAGAAAATGAAAAGGTAAAAAAAAAAAAGATTGTGATAAAATGCATCAAGCACTGAATGAAGTCATGTGTTAGCATGAGGAGCTGCCTCTGACAAGAATTTTGTTTTCTGTATTAGGTTCAGTGTTGGGGAGAAGCAAGACTATTAACTTAAAGGGATTGTTTAACCAAAATAAAAATAATTGACTAAAAATGTTATGCATTTCTATCCTCTGTTGAGCACAAAATAATTTTAGTTAGTCTAATGAAAATCATTGGCTTGGTTCCCAGCATTCTTCAAAATATCTTATGATCCACAGAAGGAAAAATCTTTTTTTTCCTTGAAAGTTTTGTTACAACATGAGGGTGAGTAAATGATGACCATCTATTATCTTAATGTTTATAATTATAACTTATAGTTTTAATTAATTTGTATGAGCTTTTTAAATTCAATGAATCATTTCATAAAGTTGCTGATCATTTTGTTTTGTGTTTTATTGTGTTTTGTTTTGTGTTTTATTGTGTTTTGTTTTGTTTTTTATTGTGTTTTGTGTTTTATTGTGTTTTGTTTTGTTTTTTATTGTGTTTTGTGTTTTATTGTGTTTTGTTTTGTGTTTTATTGTGTTATGTTTTGTTTTGTGTTTTGTTTTGTGTTTTAAAAGCCAAATTTTATGGCTATTTTCATGGCGAAAGCAATAAAATAAATTATATAAATGTTACAACCTAATGAACATTATCTTTGACAAAAACTCCAAAATGTGGTGTAGTAATCGTTGTTTAATGAAATTAATTTATTTGTTCTTGTTTCATTTTCATATACTTCAAAAAATGTTTAGACTTTTTGTTTTAAATTCATTCAAAGTCCAAAAATATAACCTCTTAGTAATAATTAAATATATTTATGATCAGCTTGTCACTGAGATGTCTGTTTTTTTTTTTAGCAGCTTCCCCAACGATTACTTTAGGTATTGCATCTGTACATCTGACAGATGGAAGAAATAAGCTTAAACAAACTCCCTCATGTCAGTACATCACTTCCACCGATGACTGTAAAGAACAGTCCACCATTTTTCATGACAAAGATTATGTTCAATTTCAAACTAGTTAAAATCAAAACACAAAAATGGTGGAGTGTTGCTTTCATCTTTGGGAGAAAGAAACACGCAAACAAATAAGTAAATATGAATCATGATTTGATGTTTCCTGCTGTTCACCTGTACTTCTGAGGCACCACATTATTTTTAGTGTCAGATTGATTGTCTCTTAAACAAACACAGCAAGATCTTCAGCATACTCATTAGCAGGATATTTGCACAAATGAAGCCTGCAGCTCAAACTACGATTTGCGAGAAAGGCGAAAGCTTTGCACAGACACAGAGATTGAAGTGAACTCAAACTGTAGTGGCGGTGACGATGAAAACCAGTTTAATGGAGTCAGGGCCAGTGTCACGTTAGAGGGTGATTTCGTTTCTTTCTGTCTGGAAACATGAAGGTATCGTCACAATCAAACACAAGAGATTATATCCGGCGATGGGGGTGAAATATGTAGTTGACTGAGCAAAACTGCCGATGATGGAAAACAGCAATGATATTACAAAAGACAGCACCTGGCTTCAACGGTGAATCAATTAATCAAATGACGCGTTATAAGAAAATATATTACCCTTTCAGTAAAGAATGTCCCTTGCAGCTTGGAAAATATATAAAAAGTGCTACATAAATGTCATACATTGTCGCATGCACAGCAATCAGTGTGATAGCAGAGGATAGGAATACAGGAAGTGAGGTGGTAACAATGACAGCTCATTATCCAGAGTGCTGTGCGCTACTGATCCCTCATTTGACACTCAGGACACTGACATTTCCTTTCAATTTAATTAATTTTCGGACTAAGATTTAAGCAAACATGCTTGACAGAAATGAATGAATTCTTTGAAAATCTCTTACACTTTAGTCTCATAGTCTTTCCAGGCTTTATCAAAGGGCTTCTTCAGATCCTGCAAAAGAAAGAGAGGGGATATTCATTAGACATGGAGTATGACTCAACTTTCATTTTGACATCCGCAGCTTAACCCAAATAACTGAGAAAAAAAAAATAAACAGGCCAGAGCAGAGGTGTCATCTCACAGAACCAGACGTTTTACTGTCAGCATAATGTCTGGTCCACACTGTAGATGCAATGCTTTTTTTTCTGAACATAATGATATGCCTTCAGCATTGTCACACAATTCAAAGTTGGCTCATTGGTTGTGTGCTGCATGCACTGAAGAACATTAACACAACATATCAAGGGTGTTTAGATTTGATGCATCAGCCAGCCAATCAGATTGGAGCTTTTTGTTTTGCACAAAAATGGCAAGGTTTGAAGCTTAGACCAGCAGAAGAGTGTAATAAATTCACCACTCAAATGCCAAGCTCAGTGTACCCATCACACATGATGTCATGCTCACAAAGAAAGTACCTGATGTAACGCCAGTGCGGTATTCTGTAATGACATCATCTGATAGCTTTAGGGAAATTCTGCTTGTGCAAACAGAGCATTCTCCAGCAGCTCTACTGAGGGTTTACTCTAATAACAGAAGGCTGTGTTTGTAGAGGGACTTCCTAAGAGTCCTACTAACTCTGTTAATGTGCTTCCATAACAGATGCTGTACACAGCTTGAGTTGTGCTGAAAACAGTCTCATCTGTGCTAGCAATAATGGCTTAGTAAGAGGAGTCTGACAAGAAAATGATTTCCACATTGATTCTCCAAAAATTCCATTCTTGAATCAATGTAACAAATTAGAAGAGATGAGAAGTGCCCATTTTAAGGGGTCCTATTATGCTCTTTTACAAAGTCTTGATTTTGTTTTAGGGGTGTACTAGAACATGCTCTTATGCTTGGTGGTTCAAAAAACGCATTATTTTTCACATAATTTACATTATTACAACACCGCTCTCCCCAGCCTGGCACAAACGGCTCGATTAGTTCCGGGTTTGATAAAGGCCCGCCTTCCGAAAAACGAAATGTGTTGTGATTGGTTAGCTGTCCCAGTGCACTGTTATTGGCGAACAGACGGCGTTTCAGTACTGCCCCACCCCTTGCCAAAGCAGCAATTTCCGTCTGCTCCGATATAGTTAAGGATGGCGTCAATATTGCCATCAACTTAAGCTGGATTCAGACCCCGAGAATACTGAACAAGAGGATCGTGCAGAACCTTTACACGCACGGATATTGCAAAACATATTAGAGTGGTAACATTATTGTTGTTTTTTCTGAAGACAGCCGGTTTCCTTCAGAAATAAAGTGATATAAAAACACCCGCACCGGGTTTCGATTTTTAAACGTGCAGTGCTCAAAATCTATTTATGCATTGTGCAAGATGATTTAAAAAAAATCTGATTAACTGAAGAAATAATCAAAACAATTAAGCAATTATCAAAATGGTGGCTAGTTGCAGTTCTAGTCTGGGGCTGTTTTTAAAACAGTTTGAATGAGAGTGATCTTTAGGGCTCATTATAGGATGGATCTCGCCAAAAGGACCACAAAGGATTCAGAGAATGACCGTTCAGCAATTCAACCTATTAACTCGTGAACACAGAAAAGAGTGGACGTAGAGGGAAAAGGGAGACATTTCTGAATGGCATTACACACTGTTTCGAGCTGCTTCCTGTTGCTTTGACTGAACTAGAAATCATCATTCCTCACCACACAGAACCAGGATACATATCTCAAACAAGCTGAGTCACATAGTGTCACCTGGACTTTCAGACCGCAACATCTATAAGCCAGAGGGGTCAAAAAACCTTGAGTGGGTGGGTTTCACCGCTCAGCGGTCTTCAGCGCTGACATCATTCCCTCTGAGACCGACAAAACAGTCTACACCAGCAAAGCCAGTCCGACCGACTGAACAGAGGAAGTGTCGTTCACAAGCACAAACTGTAAGACAATAGATCCAGCTGAGGAACAGACAGCACCATCATCAAGTTGAGAGGTTTTGGCATGATGTCAGCTCGTCTGTGAGTCGGTTTTATGAGGATTGCAATTCCACCTCCCTCAGCATTTTAGATGACACGCAACTCAGGGTCAAGAAATGGGAATGTTGGGGGGGGGTCAAGCTTTCTGACATATTACAATCCCTAACCATTTACAAATTGAATAAATTCACATTAGTTATCATTGTTACATTCCTCCCCATCTAAAATAGTGAGAAGGTAACAATAGAGAAAATATGAGAATTTAACAAACACGGAGAGTAACAGGATCGTCTGACAACTTAACTGAAAAATAAGTCGATTTTAATTAGACATAAGAGAAATACAACAAGTTCTAAACTTACTAAATAACATATGAAACAAAAAGGGGCAAAAAAACACAACAAAAAAAACACGACATTAAATGTTAATATATTTAACAGACCGTAAATCCAAAGACAGGTAACAAAACAATTGACCTCGTAATAACACCAAAGACATTTCATTTCAAAGATCCATTTGCTGATGGATTAATGAGGCACAGGTTCAGGTTAATGACTGGAATGACGGCCGAAGACAAGGCCTGTAATCTCCCCCCATTAGCGGCGCCCCCCTACTGCGCTCTGATGCTGACGCAGACCGTTCTGAGACCATTAGCACTCCATAACTGCAGCTGTCCGTGTCCTCCCAATCACCTCTACAACAAACTGACATAAAGCACGATTTACATCTTCTTCTGGGGTGGATTTATATGGGAATTTGTTTTCACCATCATTTTAACTCAAGTCAGTTTCCTTGGCATCCATCAAGTAAATGAAGTAAGGTAATTGTAATATTATTCCTCATAATTGCTTTATATCTCACTTTCTTCTTTTTTTTGACAATTTCATAAACTGTGATTTTATGGTCACATTGTGACTATTCTTTATACATAAAATAAAATTGAAAAAAAAGTTGTGTTATTTTAATAAAATAAACATTATATTATATTATAATACTTGGGATTTAAACAAATTATAAACAAACCCTTTTCTGCAAGAAAATTCAGTCCAGTTTTATGCGATTTGTCTGTTCAAACCAGCAGGAAAAAACTGTGAAAAAACAGCAGACGGACTGAATAAAAAAGCAAATGCACTTTCTGACAGTAGGTGGCTCTTATAAGAAAAGCAGGAATCCTCCACTTAACACAGTACACAAAGTGCATGCTCGTCACAGAAAAGAAAACAAGATAAAATAGTATTTACAATTTTACTTTAAACAGCTGATTTGATTTTTGTATTTGCTATGCACTAATGCACCACCAAGTGATAGTTTTATGTAACAGTAGTGGCTCTGGGCATGTGACCAAAAGTGTGAATCTCACTGGTGTGATGGAAAACAGATTACAACACCTTTCCCTAAAAAAATAAAATAAAAAAAATAAATAAAAATAAAAAATAGGTCACTGTGTAGGTCCAAACACACCTGTTCACTATTAAGGTGCAATTAATGCCTGTAGGGTCTCACTGATTCAGTTAACCGTGCTTTCATTTTTAACTACACATTTAAGGAATCACTTCTCCCAGGCAGAATGTCTTTTTCAGCCCCATCACAGCGAGACTGAGAAAGTGAAGTCTCCAGGGAAACCAGACAAGGAGCTGAGTGAAGCGCCTCATTAGGAGTAAATCACATCAGTCTCCCCCTAAGAGCTAACAAGCCAATCACATGGTGCAGAGAAGGTCAGGAGGTCACGATGGACATTAATGAACTGAAGTGGCCTGGAAGGACATTCTGAGAATCAGTTCAGTATAGAGCTTCTACCAGCTGTCTTCTGCTCAAGCGTGTTCATGTGAGTGTAAACGGACATACTAAGACTGGTACTAGAGTTTCTGCCAGACATATTCAACCAACAGCATTGGGGAACATTGTGTTTGAAAGTAGAATGTTGCACTGCTATTTAATTGAGAGTCCCAGCCATATCTAGGCACAACATTTTTATAGACGCACAGCCTATATCAGCCTAACTCGAACACTTCAACAATAAATATTATATAATACATAAATAATATGCATTTTAATATATTTAAATAAATATAATTTAATAATAACTTCCAAAAATAAAATAAAACATGCACAAAAATCCTCTGGTATTATGGTGTAATTTCAGTCACTTGCAAAAGGTAATTGATTTCGCATGAAACTCGAAACCTGTGTGCCAAGGAATATTATCCATCCATTATGTATTGGCTGACGTGCATGTGTCTGAAACACCTTGAGACAAGCACTGATCAATATGCTGCTGAAAAACTGCCAAATAGCAAAGAAAGAAACAGTTTATTGGTTTAAAGTAATGAACTTACCCCTTTAACCCCTTTCAGATCTCCTTTCAGCAGAGTGTCCAATGGGAAGGTAATGATGTTATTCATGTTCTGAAACTAGAGTAAAAGCACCACATTAGAAAAATCTCTTTCTTCCCAGCTGTGCAATTGTCTTTCTATAATTGCAATCAGAGATAAACACACAGAGCAGAGACGAAAAAAAAAGGTCTGTTGCAGCAGGAGAGAAATTAGACGTTTTAAGTAGTATTCATGCAAACACAATGTTAGTGGAATTATTCATTAGCTTTCGCAAAAACTAACAACAAAATATCCCAAATCATAAATTACACAATGACCGATAATGTTCAGCTCAACTAATTTGAGGTAGCAGCACTAGTAACTGCTAAAACACATTTATGAAAGTTGATCCACCCAGTAGGCCAATGACTCCAGATCAGTTGTTGGGCCCAGAGGTCCAAGCACATTAACAGCTGGAAGGTAAGCTATCTGAAACCCATTTGCGCTATAAAAAAAAAAAAAAAAAAAAAAAAAAAAAAAAAAAAATATCACATAAAATGCAATAAATGTCCTCACCAGGTTCTTGAAGAGGGCTGTAAGCTCCTTTGTGAAGACTGAGAACTTCAGGAAGGCTGACCCCAAGTCAGGGTCATCTCGGTACACACAGTTCTCTCCAAACTTCTCCAGAGCTTGAGTATACTGCTCCTCGTTCTCCACGTGAGCTACAGACAGAATGTGAATGTAGTCTATATCACAACTTAAATCCAGCACTGCTTTAAAACATGGGTATTTTCATCAAATTAAAGGAATAGTTCACCCAAAAACAAAACCTCCGTCATTAATTACTCACCCTCATGTTGTTCCAAACTCTTAAGACCTTCGTTCATCATTAGAATACAAATTAAGATATTGATGAAATCCGGGAGCTTTCTGACCCTGCATATACAGCAATGCTACTGACATGTTTAAAGCCCAGAAAGGTAGTGAGGACATCGTTAAAATGGTCCATGTGACATCAGTGGTTCAACCGTAAATGTTATTAAGCTACGAGAATACTTTTTATGTGCAAAGAAACAAAAATAACAACTTTATTCAACAATTTCTTCTCTTCTGGGTCAGAAAAAAAAAATTGTTGAATAATACCGTTATTTTTGTTTTCTCTGTGCACAAAAATATTCTCGTAGCTTAATAACATTACGGTTGAACCACTGATGTCACATGGACTATTTTAACGATGTCCTCACTACCTTTCTGGGCCTTGAACGTGTTGATTGCATTGCTGTCTATGCAGGGTCAGACTCAGAAAGCTCTCGGATTTCATAAAAAATGTATTCATTTGTGTGCTGAAGATAAACGAAGGTCTTACAGGTTTGGAACGATATGAGGGTGAGTAATTAATGACAGAATTTTCATTTTTGGGTGAACTATCCTTTAAATATGGCGACTAAATTGTATGTAATGAACAAAAAAAATTATTAAGCTTTGCACAAACAAATAAGCCTAACATTCTCCACAGTCGCAGTATAATGTTTGTCTCCCCTAACTTATTGTTCTTTCCAACTGTTGGTTTCTTTCCTCACGATTGTGTTGTCATGTATATGATGTATTCCAGCATTATCAGTTACAGTCCACCTAATCACATCAACTTCGTCCAACCATGGACACACAAAATAGCCTATTTATTGTTTTAAGGAGTCTTTTCCACACTCTGCTCATTGTTATTGTACAATGAGACAAAAAGACCCTGATAGGGCCTGATGGAAACTTAAACAAATCCAAAAACCCAGAACTTCCTCTTAATTCCATCAAACTCCCAGTTGACGTCCTCTCTAGGGGCAAACAACAAAAGATGGAAAACAAGCAAGCGTGTAATTCACTCGTGCAATGATATTGCAAACTCCCCACAGATTGTCTGCAGGGAAAATGTGTAATTTACAAGTACAGACATGTTATAAAATGTTGGGATACTACATTTTATACTAGTCAATGTGCAAGCCTGTTTGTAATCAACACCTGGAGCTTTTCAAGTCTCCCTTGTGGGTGACCTTCTTCCCACAACTAGTTAATGTTATCACCAAGAATAGCGATGCAGTATAATTATACAGTCGATCGCCACTTATGAATAATTCATAAGCTGATTTGATTCAGTGTAGCTTGTGATAGTCTCCTTGAGAGCTTTCTCTTTAGGTGACCTATTGTATCTCGATAGTTAGGACACAATGGGACAGGAAGTGAGGTGGTGGTGCGCTATCACTCTAAAGCCAGTCCAGAACTGGGGTCATGTGGCGACAACACGGAGCAAAACAAAAGGAAGACCTGGAGACACACTCCAGCAGATCTGAGCACTCATGTGCTTGAGCAGACTTGGAGCGCTGCCCAGGTCACAACAACAGGCACGGTAATTAGATACAGGCTAATAAGGATAATGGATATGTGAAGGCCATACGCTGAGGAGATTCCATTCAAATGAAAGCACTGTTCTTATACCTGATTGGGAAAGCAGGGATAGGGCACCCTTTTTGTTGAATGCCCTTTTCCTGTATAGGTTGATGAATGGCTACACCTGCTTCAATAAATAAACACTTGATAACTACAAATGAGAGCGCACATGTGCAGTATATGCATCAGTAAAACTGCTAACTCAAGCTCAAACTTAAGGAGTCCAGACTTCTATTAGTTGTATCTCTGTAGTAGGCAGGATTTGAACACTGAAACTAGTGAGTTGCATCACCGTTTACTGTAAAAATAGTCAGATATCTTCTGAATGAACATCCTGAATGACACTGAAAATATTTGAGATGTCATCATACCATACAAAAAGAAACCTAAAAGTCTTCACATCAACCCATCAAAATAAAAGTTTAGTTTAACTTGAAGAAACTGTGACAGAAATATTGCTTAATGTAATGATAGTACTACTACTAGAAATACAATTATTTTGAAAACATTATCTTTAAAGGATTATTTACCAGAAAAAATATTTACCAAAATTTATTTACCAGAAAAATTTAAATACACACAGTATTTATGAAAATAAATATTTTTTTATAAAATCATTTAATTAGAGATGCTTTTGATTATTAACATTTAATGAAACCATTCAAATGGAGTCCAAAAAATGAATGGGAAATAGAATTTGCTAAAAAAAAAAAAAAAAAAGTTGAATTTGAGAAAAAATATATATTTCTTAGGGCTTTAAAAATGCCATTTATTTTAAACATTTTTGATGAATGAAATTTAATTTAACCATCAAAACAGAGTCTAGAAAAATTCAAATGGAAAAAAAAATGGAATCCAGAAAAATTTTAAAATAAATGGAATTTGGGAAAAAATAAAACTGATTTCTTAGGGCCCTAGCATGAATTATACTTCAGTTAAGACACAAATGTTCAGCATATGCGTACAGCCGAACATAGCCTTTTCAAGTATACTCCATTTGATAGCATATGCAAACACATACACACTAGAAATGATCATCCTATATTTCATAATGTCTCTCTTGCCCCCATTCATGCAAACGCTTGTCAATGCTGGTGTCTATTATTGTAGCAATATCTAGTAGATTGTTTTTCCATCTCTCCACAATTCCTCCAAAATATAGTTGTCTTAAAAGGCAGCATAATGATTGCAACAGCATTCAAGTTGGTAATACACTTAAAAATGATGCCCGAGTAGAGGCCTCAATAGTGTGGAACAGACTGAATGGGTTATTTTACTTACCCTAAATGAGAATTAACCCTCACTTACCAGAAGGATTTCCATTGGATTACTGTAAAAGTGTTTTCCTTCACCAATATGATAGGCATTAAGTTAATGGAGAAATTTCTCTTTGACCAACTACTCGAGTACTCAGTCACACCCCTTAGCAACAACATTCAAAGCTCATTCTTAATCACTCTGGATGACAGCCTCTGCTAAATACATTAAATATCATTTGTAAATGTAAGATATTGGATAGATTCATCATTTGATCGAGTTATGACAGGCTCTGAAATTTAAAACCTGAAACACACCTCAGTCTCTCTCTCGAGCCCCCCGTGAAGTTACAGTCACGCTCTCGAACAACAGGAGGAAGGAGAGCAGTGGGAGAGAGTCTGATTATGAGTTGTGAAGACCCTTTCCTTCAAACCACCTGCTGCATCACATCTCATTACAGACTTTCCTGACTCCCTACACCAGTTTTCCATTGATAATGCCAGTGCCATTGCATTCTACCTATTTTTTACTGATGAATTTTCTGGGCTAGGAAATATTTTTTTTTTACTATTATTATTATTATTATAATCATTTTTAAATTTACTTCTTCAGAATTTAAAAAAACTCTTAAGCCTCTTAAAAGTCCTCGTTCGTACTCCTAACAATTTTGGACCTTAAGACCTCTTTTAAAGGTTAAGATGCTTTCTGAATTACTTTTTTCTTTACTAGGTAAAGAAATAACTTCGTTATTGTCACTCTTTTCTTTAAATTTTAAGAGGAAACACCCACATTTCTAAGAATTTTCTTACTAGGAGCAACTCTTAGCACTAAGATTTTTCATGAATACGGGCCTTGGTCTTTACACTGCTCATAGTGTAACCCATTAAATATAACTATAACAAAAAACATTTATTAATAATAGTTATAATAATATTATTGCACTTTATTTCATTTTTTAAATCAAATAATAAACAAAATAATAGTGTGATAATACTATTATATTTTAAAATAAAAAGGGACTATTAAATAAAAATACAATTATCTTATAGTAAACAAAGAAACAATGCTAATATTTACTTTATATGAAATTTCATCATTTTTCAAATTAAAATCAGCAAGCTTTTATTTTGTTCTAGCTTAGATTTATGCTTTCAGTTCGTATAGAAATCTTACACAGTATTACAGTTTGTCTATCTAAAATGATGTTAAGTGTTAATAACAGCTGTCTACCATGTCGGTACAGAAATGCACTGTCTGAACTTATTAACATTGTTAATTGAAAAAATGGAAATAAAATAAACGTTAGAAAACAAACTGATTACTAAAACTTAAATGTTTCAATTGAAGCACTAAAATTACTGACTAGAAATAAATAGAATCTAAAACTTAAGTAAAACTAAATCTGAAATAAAATAGATTAAACCTAAACATTATTATTAAAAAAATAATAATAATAATAGTACATAAAGAATACAAAAATAATACTACTTTCAACAGTTTTAAGCAATTCTAAGTTATTAATTTAATACAATTTATATTTTCTATTTTATTTCATTTTAGAGCTTATTTTAATAGCAAACATACACAATTCATAGCAATCAGTTCACATATATAGTATTTTTAATCAGATAAAAGCATGCCATCCAGAACTGCTGAATACCAAACTCCACCTGAGCCTTAAGTCTTTCACAAACAAATGCATGTGAGGCTTCGCATTTTCTAGCAGAGCTTGTGATCTCCACACGGTTTGACATTCACGGTAGGGCTCTTCACATGCAGGCTGGTTTCCAGCTGATGCCGCCGCTAATGTTATGACAGTAAATCTCCAGGCCAGGCGGTGTGTGTACAGCCTCAACACAGGCTGTGTTTGGCCTTCAAACATGCCGTCTTGTTTTCTGCTGCAGTGGCCGACTGCGCATTTGGATACGCCTATTGTTTTTAAAGCGACATATGAGCTCTGCACATCTTCCGCTCATCTGCAACAGCAAAACTCTGGCTCCTCGCTGTGTCCTTCCTCACAGTAACTCAACCCTAGCAGGCTTTCCGTGCTGTGGTCGTCTGAATGACAGTCTGTTGGGAGAACAGAATGACTGCTTCATTTGCCTCTCTCACGGTCACCTTCAAAATCACTCGCATAAAAATGCACCAGTTAGGGCAAAGAGTTGAGTTTTCAGCATTTGAAACGCACTATTACACACATAGTATACAACTGTCTTCCTTATCATTTTTTTTGTTTTGTTTTTTTATGGCTACCTACTTACTGAGCTTATTTTGTGGTTTCAGACGATGGTGAACTCTGATGAGTCTGTAGTGGAGGAGGGGTTGGTCCATGTGAGTAATGCGTGAGTCATTTAAACACCTGAGTGTACATTGCACCTGGTTTATAAAAATCCCCCCTCATATGTCACAATCTACTGCTGGAGCTTATATAGATTCAGGTCAACATGTTTTAATGCTAAATAAATATAATTAATACAATACAATAATGAAGGTAGTTTCAATACTTGTATTTGAGTGGACATTCCAAGAGTGCCAATATTTTGTTTAACAGCACTGGGATTTTTTTTGCCATCTCACTCGGCTTATCTGTGTTTTTGTGTGCCCCAGACAGACTGTCAGGAGATTTTCAGGGTATATTCTTATGCTAGGAGGTTGTGATAAGTAGACTTTCTTTATGAATGAGTTATTTGAATCACTCAACCGATTCATTCTGGAATGAAATGGCGCTTTTCCACTGCATAGTATGGCACGGTACAGTTCAGTACGGCACACTTTTGGGGGGTTTTCCACTGGGTACAGTACCTGGTACTTTTTTTAGTACCACCTCGGCAGAGGTTCCAAGCGAGCCGTACCGTTACCAAAACGTGATGTGTAAACTCTGCTGATCACTGATTGGCCGGAGAGAATCGTCACTGCCTACGTCATTGAACTTGCGGCACGAGACACAACAGACCCGCTAGATTTCAATCAGCACAGTGAAGGACCAAACAACTGTTTTGAATGGGCGCACCTTTTTAAACAACCATAAATGGCTGTTTCATTGTCTGTTGAGGAAGTACAGATGATCCTCTCGTGATAGCCGAGGAACAGATCCAGCGAGAGGATGGAGCGACGCGGAATTAAAACGTTTTTCAGGAGCCACGGCAGTAGAGGCGGCGCAACTATAACGACATGTGAATAATCCCGCCCACTTTAAAGCAGTACTAAACTGCAGTGGAAACACAAACCGAGCCGAACTGAGCCGTTCCGTGCCGTTCTGAACCGTGCCGAGCCGAGTCGTACCACGCAGTGGAAAAGCGCCAAAAGTCTAAAAATTCTCTACTATATAGTAGATTTAAAACGGTATGTGACACAGAGATTTTGAAGTGCACATCTGGTGCATTTACTATCCCATGAGGTCACAGGAGAGGAGATATGAAAAATTAATGTTAAAGTTAATTAAAGAACTAGGCTAGTAAGTGTCCTATAAACTGCATGTTGAAATTAGACTAACTTAGCAATTAACCATGAACACAAAAACACACCACAAATGGCTTTTATTGGTTTATTTAGTTAGCAAACATGTAACTATAATTAAGTTCTTTCCATCGATCAATTTCTTACTTTCACAATTAAAATATTTCATGAGGTTAACTTATAACCTACTTGTGGTCAGTCTGCACAAGAACATGCTTGTTTCCTTTGCGGCTCCTTTAAATACAAGACCAAGCGCTTGATCGTCAGAGCGTCAACTAATCTTTCTACAGCATCGCTGGCAGGGCGGCCAGAGCGAATTTTGACGCTCTCACCAGCGGCGGTGTGAACGCACAGTTACAGGTTTGGAACGACATGAGGGTGAGTAATTAACAACAGAATTTTCATTTTTGGGTGAACTAGCCTTTTAATGATCTTTAGAGCAACGGTACTCGTCATCATATAATAATGACTAATTATAATCAACTTTTGGCAAGAACATTCTCTTATTATTTATTAATTTTATCTACAATTTATTTATAATTTAGCATTACAACACACTAGCAACTGTCAATATAAGTGTAGAAACACTCAGAATACTTCAGAAACCTGGTTTTCATTCACGCCTTGCTCTGCTAGAGATTTCTTACTGTGAAACGCTCCGACACCTGATGCCAGCTCAAGGTTTCATTATTGGCAAAAGCCTCCAGCAGGCCTCAGGCTCCAAACAGACACAGGAAAGATGCTCCGGTTCTATCAGAATCTCATCCTCCTTCACTTTCTTCCATCCTCTCTAGACAGCTTGCAGATCGATGTCTGCGATAGACACTGATCATCATGCATAAATAATCCAGGACTGTAAAACAGAAGTGCCTGTTTCTTGGGCTGAAGTGAGAATGCTCTGACGTGTCAGGAGTGAGAGCTGATCTCCTTCACCTTACTGAAGACACACTGGCAGCTTATTTAATAAATGAGATGGCACGTGAAGAGACAAAATAAACATACTAAATGTAAACACTGTGACTTTAAGGAAACAGACTGTGCTTCTTTAGGATGTTTCTACATTATTTATTTTTTGGCACAACTGGCACATTAACACTTTTGTCGTCCTGTGCTCATCGCAGCATCTGCTGAGATAATGAAAATATATGTTAAATTCAAGAGGGTTCAAACTCCTCACAGTGAATTCAACACTCCAGCAATGATTTTAACACACTCTCACTGTTCTCTACAGGTGTGAATTACACCTATTTCTGTAGCTCTGCACGTGACCCAGCAGTTCAGAGCGCTCTGATCAGGAGATTTGTCTCTTGCACGTCAACTCTGAGAGATTTACGTACATCCTGGGCTGTCCGGTCTTTCCAAAGCCAGCTAAGAGCAGATGTCCTGTTCCTCACTGATAACACAATGTGTTAAGAGCAGAGAAATTAATCAAACTCACCCAGAGTCGCCAGCCTGTATGCAGAGATTCTATGATTTATTACTGCAGAGCAACATGACGTTCCTATGAGGGCTTATGTAACACGGCTTCCCTAATGAATAATCACTTTATTAGACATTTTTTAATTCGTTATGATGTTGTATATTTGATCATTCATGCACATTTCCCCTATTACCATTGTCATTATCTAAAGTTCACATTAAGGTGACCATTAAAAACACTTAACATTTAATAACACTGAACTGGTAAAAAAGTTACCACTTTAGCAAATCTCAAAATTAATATTTATTTTTCATAGATGTTGTGAAACCTAATTTCAATTGTAGCAATTAAAACCACTGTTTTAATTCTGTTTTATTTTTTTTATTTAGACAAAATATTTAGTTTATTCTTAAATTACATTTTGATGTTTGAATTTAAATGAAACTGATTTTAGTTTTTAATGTTTTCTTATAAGACAAAACAGTCTAAATTGACAAAATAGTATAACATTAATATCAGCCATGGTTTGTTTGTTTATTATTTCTTTCTTTCTTTCTATTAGAATATGCCAAAATACTTTGTAGCATTTATTTGGAGGTTGCCTTGTGATACCTAAATACACTTGTAGCATTTAATGTAACAACTAAAATTAGTTTTCAGAGGTTTTATTTTATGTATTTATTTAGCCAAAGTCGTATAAAATATTAATATCTGCCATTTTTATATCAGAATGCTGTGATGCCTAACATTTAAACTGATTTATGTTTTTAGTGTTTTATTTCAACAAAAAAATGTTTTGATGCCTTGTAGCATTCGAAACAAACCAAAATACGAGCAATAGCCTTCATTTAGTCTAATATGCAAATACGGTATGGAAATCTAATATAAGTCAGGTGTGTTTAGATCAGTAAAATGCAAATAAGGATCAGGTTTGCAAATTGTTTTCAACAATACTCCATGGAATTTGAATTTGCATAATCAAATGAGTCCAACAGATCCTGGCGGAGTGAAGCGACACAAAAGCAAACAGGAAACAATAACGGAGCCACGGCTCTGGGAAGCCCATCACCACGTACGGGTGACAGATAGACATGAAGGGTGCGTCCTGGCACAGCTGTCCCCTGGGGTGTGGGAGACAGCTGTCCCGCTTGAACAGAGCCAGCAGTGTTCCTGGAAAAGTGTCGATCAGCAGAGCTCGTTCGTCTGGGTCTCCTTGTGCAGTCGAAACAAATTCAGCGTGTGAATGAGCCGTGTTGTCATAGGCAGAGACAGGCGGCACAATGGAGAGCTGCTCAACCTCAGTACCGGCAGCCGGTACAAAGAACAGCCCTTCAGTAGGCGCTGATAACTGGAGCCATTCAATCGAGCATCACTCGGAAACACTCTAAAACACTAATTATATTCCGGGAAAAGTGCAACTCATGGAAGTCGCCTTCTCCGGTAGGTCAGCGTGAAGATAACAGCCTGTCAGTGGCATGAAGTTAACGCTGGATCCTAAACAGACACTTCTCAGTAAAGTAGCAAGCGATCGTTTTTGGTTCTGAGTTTTATTGTCAGCAATTAGGTTTTGTTTTGCATGATGTAAAAACAGCCCCACCTATAGTGAAATCTAATTTGTCCTTATAGGTTGTCATTTTGCAATTCCACTTTTAAGTTGACTTTTAAGTCACGTTTTATATAGACGAGGAGTGGTAATTCAGTCCAATGACTTTTTAGTGTGGGTGCCCGGGGCTTCTGTCGCAACTTGCACTGATCTAAATTCATCTAATTTTATCGAAAAAAAATACACTGCCTTCTTTAATAAGTTTGAAAAAAAAAAAAATAAGTATTTTTTTTTTATTAAATATTAATGTTTAACAATAAATAATCTAATATTTATTTATAATACTTATGTGTATTTGTAAATATCAAAATAATACAGTTTTAGTATTAAAATATTAATACCAAATAATTTTAATAAGTTAAATTTTTAGCAGCAAAGCACAGTTACTATAGAATTTTTTTTGTGCAACAAATTTACTGGCTTCAACAATAAATACTCAAAATAAAACAAAAAGTCATTTTTAAATCATTTTTTTCCAATATTTCAATATGTAATATTTATATTTATAATATTAAATATTGTTTTTCTCTCAAAATAGTACCGTTTTAAACACATAAAACATTAAAAGCAAATAGTTTTAATATCAAGGTTTTTTTATTTTATTTTTAGCACGGCTGCTACAGCGATAGAAAGTGTGCTTGTGCAAACAAATTCACTGCCTTCAACAAAAAAAATTTTTCCTCATTTAATATGAAATATTTAATAAATATTCAAAAATATTTAACGTTAATTTTCCATATGAAATAATTTTTATATTAAAATATTAATACTAAATAATTAACTTTTTTTGTGTTTGTTTTTAGACAGCAAAGCATGGCTGCTAAAAATATTACTGTTATACTAGTGTAAGATAGCTAACTAACTAAATAAATAAATACAAGTTAAAATGTCAAAAAAAAAAAAAAGTCACTTGCTGGACGTCTAGTTGACCATCCGTCTGCCCTATGCCTAGTCAGTACATTGTATCATTGTATCTCTTCATATTTCACTCAGCACTTGAAGAACCCATAGAGACACAGAACATCTCTAAAAAGGGAAATCAAACAAACTACTAAACCTACTCTCAGTTTCATTTTAAAGGACAAACTCTATCATGTATCAAAAGTGTCACCTATAGATAAAGCAGAGTACATTCCTCGTATCAGATGGATGCGCAGATGTGCTCCAGAGATTTCCTGACTGTAATCCAATCAGACTGCGGCCACATCACGAGCCGGGATGAGATGATGAATGACAGAGAGGCGAGGCTGTGAAGAGGCTGAGATCACTTACCCAGACCAGAGGTGTAAATGGCCTTAACTGACTTCTTCATCTTGTAAAGGACACTGCGGTCCACATCCAGGGCCTAAACACAGACACCGAAGAGAAACAGAGAGATATAATATGTGCATCCCAAAGCCTTTAGGACATTAATACAGATGCACATTAACATCAGTACTACTGTACCACACAAATTCATCAAAGACCCTTAATTATCTATACGTTACGCTAAAATATGAATCTTGTGTGTGTGTGTGTGTGTGTGTGTGTGTGTTCATGGGGGGCAGACCCTGCTGTCTTCAGTCTGCAGGTGATTCATTATTCAAAAGCAAGCACCTAAAAATACTCCCAAACAATCCCTGCACTACAGGAGCAGCGGAAGTCGGCAGGCAGGACTGCACAGCTGAATCTGTACACATTCACGAAACAAACCTCCCCAGGAGCACTGCAGGATGCAACGCACACACACACGCACACACACACACGCACACACACACACGCACACGCACGCACACACACACACAGCAATATGGCCTTCAAGAAGAGTGCAAAGCATAAGCAAGAAAATAACACACTTTAAAGCCTAAATCTGAGTCAGAGTGTTGTTATTGTACACATATGATTCAATTCATTTGATAAATATATATGATGTAACCACATTTATTTGGGTCTGTCTCAGTTATAATGTAATTGTTGATTACATATGAAAGACATTCTTGCTTCACTAACACTGTTAACTCTTCATTAGACTTCAGTAGACTTTTTCACAATATAACATTTTATTATTATTAATAAAACAACTACATTGTTATTTTTCAGCCTTTAGACAATATCTGTTTATATCTGCTCTCAAATGGCTTGAAAGGGTGAAAGAGACTAAAGCATATTCGAAACATGCAAAAAAAAAAGTTTTAATTAAATTATATTTATCGTATTATATGTTCCCAATATAAGAGAAAACAACTAAATAAATAAAAAACTTGCCTATATGTTATCTAAAAAATTTTTTTTAGATTTTTTCTAAAATCCTGCAGCCCTAACAGCATAACTTTCAGGACCACAGCAGGGTGAAACACAAAAAAATTATATCAAATTGGAAAATTTGCATCAGGCATTGAAAAGCAAAATAGCGTCTCAACATAATAGTTCCTCTACTGGAGCAGCCCAGCTCAGATGTGGACAACCGATCACACATCCTCCAATCACCTCTCAGTACCTCCACGCTGCTTATAAAAGCCTCAACCCTCCAGATAAATCTAATCAAACACCGGCCTCAACATCCTCTGCCGTTCGGCCCTGTTCACAGAAGACTCCGCTGCTCCCAAAATGGAAGAATGTAAATCCTGCTTTTATTAAAAACACTGTGTAATATTTATTTTCCAAACATGTCAAAGGCAAGCCTTCTAGATGCTCGCCTGACGGCTGGCCGTGTTTTATTTAAACGGAGCGCTGAGCGTTCAGTTTCAGAGCGGTAGGTAGACGGACAATGCTTTTACTCATGATGGGGAGAGAGCCGGACCGTGAACCACTAAAACCAAGACGCCTGACAAAGCAAAATGAGAGTTTACTAAGAAAACAGTACAGTTATTAATAAACCAAATGATTTCATAAAAATAGAAAGAAATTCACATTAACACCACATTAACTAACCACAGTTTTATGAAACAACTACATTTCAGTAACCACAGGAAAGAATCAGCCAGTCTTTTATATCCTTTCATCCTTTTTCTTAATTATCTTTGAGAGGGATTACACCTCAGCACACAAAAATAATGATATTTTTATTAAATACCGCTAAAGTTATTGAGGGAGTGAGCGAGATATGACCTAAACTTGACTTGAGTCAAATAGGGAAGCAGTTTCACATCAGACTACTGAAAAAAAAAACTCATTCAAGTTTCACTTCACAGTGTGTCTTTGTTTTACACACGGAGATCTACTATACAACTGTCCTTCACTGAAGTGACATGAAAATTGTAGGAGAAACAGGACTTTATTGCAGCATTCATAAGTGGATTACTTGTATTAGGTACTAATCCCAGTGACTAGTTAAGCATCAACCACCTGTCTCTTCACAATACTTTAACGCTCTGCTCTAAAACTTAGGAAATATAATAGGAGTCTGATGTTAGGAGGCTGCAAACTCCAAGAGCTTGATACTCACAAATCACATAAAAATATTGTAGTTGCGTCAAAGTGATCAAAAGTGACAGTAAGACAATGTTAAAAAGGTTTATATTTCAAATAAATGCTGTTTTTCAAACATTCTATTCAAAGAATATTGAAAAACAGAATCTATACGTTTCCAGAAAAATATTAAACTGTTTTTGTCAATAAAAAAAAAAAAATGTTTCTTGAACACCAAATCAGCATATTAGAATGATTTCTGAAAAATCATGTGACACTGAGGCCCCGTTTACACTAGTGCGTTTTCGTTTTAAAACGCATACGGATACGGCTATCGTTTACACTACTCTGGCGTTTTCCAGGTCGAAAACGGAGACTTTTGAAAACGCTGCAGACCCCGTTTTAGTTTGAAAACTCCGGGGTTGCGTTTCAGTGCAAACTGAGATTTTTTGAAAACGATGGTGTGGCTGCCCACATTCGCTCTGCGTATCCTTGACGACCGCGTAAACAATAACATCATGCTCGTTACTGTACCCATAGATATGTATGGGTAGATTCCCCATTCGACCGCTCCAAGCACGCGCCATCTAAATAATAGGGAATCTATCTATACATATCTATGGCTTTACCTGCATGAATGGCCATGTGACATGCGGAAACGGGGGCCAGTGTAAACAGGGATCATTTTCATTTAAAAACAAAAACGCACTAGTGTAAACGGGGCCTGAAGACTAATGATGCTGAAAATTCAGCTTTGCATCACATAAATGCATTGCATTTAAAAATATATGAATATAGAAAAGATATTTTAAATCATTCACAATATTACCATTTAGTGTATTTTTCATCAAATAAATGCAGCCTTGGTCAACATAAGACTTCTTTTTCAAAAACATCAGAAAAGTCTTATGACACAAAATTTTCAAAATCAACCAATATTTTATTTTGCTCTTAATACAGAAGTTCGGGGGTAAAATGATGGCATCAGATGGCAATAACATGGTAATTTAGAAGGCCCATTTCAAATGAAATACTGAAATCCTGATACTGTTTTCCAGTGAATCCTCCATTTTTAATGGCCAGTTTCCCATCCATAATAGAACAAGGCTCTTCTACTGCCTCACAAAACCATGTGTTTCCCTTTTATGTGCAGAAAGAGCTGCATTAGAGTGATGTGCAGTAAAATCTGATCAAGTAGCTCTCTGTCATCTGAAACCACCATCGGCCACCATTTATCTTCATCTCTACAGACCCTGTGCTCCTTCACTTAATCTCATTTTACTGGCCTTTATCTTTATCTATAAGTGAGGCACTCAGCCCTGGACAAACTGAGACTGTGTTTTAATGAACGCACATCTCGGAAGGAGATTTGACGCTACATTTCCTAAGCTACACCTTCTAGTATATCTTGAAGGAAAAATTAAAAAGGCACACAATGTCTTTCCACAGCTCATGAAGAGCACACAAGGGGTTAAAGGGGGTCTACTCTCAATGAAGTGCTGTTATGACAACACAGTGGCATTTTTTCATCATCCTCTTTCAACATTAATCTTCATCGGTTTTAATTTAAATCGGTGAGGCACTAAACGGGGTCCTTGAAAGAATGCAGAGGGCAGAACTGTATAGGCTAAGTGCCCATCAAACTTCATCAGTCAATGTTAGCAGAGAAACAAAGAAGGACACACCAAAAGAGGCGCATATACCACAGTCAGCATTCGTGCGATATTTTCATTATGTTGAAACACATTCTGACAGGCTCCTTGAGTGTTAAATAAGCATGCAGGGACCGACAAGATGTTGTGTTTGTGATTCTGACAGTGTGAAATGAATTACACACCTGCCACACGCTCACTCTGATCTGTGGAAATACCTCACTTCATCTGAAACTGAAAAGTGTCCTCCGAAATGCCTGGTAGACACTGTACAGTTTGGGGTTATCCCAGACAAAAGATGACCAATGTGAAGCAATCATGGTGATTTCTTTAGTTGTAGCTCCTAAACGACCGTTGGTTGAACGTCTGATGCATATCGCACACAAAATTGGAAAAACCTCACGAGTTTCAAAGTCATAGGATTGGTTAAATTATACAGGGTTTCCGGGAGATTTGTGTCGCGTTCTTTATCCTTCCACCTGGAAACAAAGATGACATGACGTCAAAACCCCTCATGGAAGAAGAAAGCCTGTGTGTTTACAACTGTGACGATGAGCGCTTATCAGAATCAACTAAACGCTGGATTTTCAAAATTATGTAAAATATTTAAAGTTTGCACTGCAGCATAGAATCTTTAAAATATTGCCAAGAGTTATGCACACTGTTATTGTAGGGACATTTCCACGCCCCTAAGCATGACATGGCACAAAGTTCCCAGACCATCCAAAAGCGAGTTTTGATTGAGTGACTTTGATTGAGCGCCATGCAGCAACTGTTTCAGGTGGTTCAATCCAATTTGGTGAACTGGTTCAAATTCGATTAGCTCTAGCAGCCAATGTGGTAACACTGAGAATTATGTTGTAACATTTCTAAACACTGGTCAGGAAGGGAGGTCAGGGGGAGGTGGAAAACGATCCTGCAAGTTTGAATTACAAATTCGATTTGATTTACACTAGGGTTGCAAAATTCCGTGAATGTTCAAAGTTGGAAACTTTCCATGGGAATTAATGGGAATATATTGAACTGAACAGGAATGTATGGGAATAAACTGGAAATTTGCAAAACTGCAAATTAGCCTGTAACAGGGAACTTAAATGTAGTTGAAAAAACATCTTGCATAGTCTTGGTAAAAACAACCAGATTTCATGCAAAATCAGATGTGCATTCCTCAATCACATGCACAGATCATTTCTAGAATCTGCACACTACAGCAGGACTGTTGAAGTCACACTACTGCATTTGAGCAGTCAAATAAGTTTTGATGATATTACTAGGTAAATATATTTGATCTATTGTATTAAGGTTTAACTAGCAAAATAAACATGTGTTTATACAGCAGCTAGCTAGACAGTAAATCAGATATGTTAAATGTAAGCTAGCTAAAATAATTTCTTTGACAATTTTAGAGGCCAGCTATCATGGTGCTAGCTAACTCAACTGTGATGTCATTTATTCTGCTAGCAAGTTTTCTGTTATCACACAAGAAAGTAGGTTAAATTCCCATAAATTCCAACTTTGAATATTATCAAAATCCCCCAGCTTAACTTCCCATGGAAAGTTTCTGATATTTACTGGAAATGTTTCGACCCTTCGCAACCCTAATTTTGACAGAAATGATAAGTGTACTTCAATATCTCCCCTGTAATGTAAATGGACTTTGTGTTTCAATGTGTTCTTCCGTTTCCAAAAGTGCAACAATGTCACAAATTCATCTTTGATAGCACTCAGGTGATAATGGGCAACACAGCATCTGCCAAAGAAATGAGACATTCCTTGTACTAGTGGTGTCCTGGCATCACTATCCCGCGCTGGCGCACAAAGCATCAGCAGGCTCTCTCCCATCTTTCATTTGCTTTATTTCCGTTAACTAATGTATAACAGACACCCTGAACACTGCCAAAACATTACAAAACCGAAAGTTTGATGACTATCCCAGTGCAGTGAAATAGGGACCTTCAAGTCAATATGACGTCAGGCACCATCTGTCCCGCTCCAGTCTGGAGAGCAGCATCTCTGAAGGTGCCAGGCCATCACTGGGGTGACTGTGTCACTCTATATTCCCCACACTGGTGGGAGAGCGCCGGGTTTCAGAGCCCATCACCCTTTCAGGCAGCAGTGACCCTGATTTATGGGACACCAGGGAAGAGTCACACCATGGGCCAAATGGGAGGAGCGTTCTCCTGACAGATGCTGCCATGTGTCAAACTGGCAGGACCAAGCCTCAATCCAGTGGAGTATTGCTTCAAATAAGGAAAATAATGACTATAATTGATGCCAACTTCCAATATTTAATAGATAAAGTGACTTAAAGATGCATCTTCTATGATGTGATTTTTTTTATTTATTTCTATACTACATTTTTTTTTTAAGTCCTGATACCATAATGAAGAAATCTTTTTACAAAAAAACATTAATATAAAAATTATAAATATATTTTTTTTAAATTTGAAAATGAATTAAATACAAAATATGTTAGGTTTTTTATCTTAAAATAAATTGACCTTTTAATGACAAGACACTGAGAAATAATTCTAATTTAGTTTTGAGAAGCGTCTTGTCATAAAAAGGTCAGAGATTTTTTTTAAAGAAAAGCATAATTTTTTTATTTAATTAATTTTCAGATTGTTTATTTTTTCAGTACTTATTAATATTTGAAAAACCTTTGTATAGCAAAATGCTCTCATAGGTGTAACCAACATGCAGGAACAGAAAAAACACAAAACAGGAAATTATCTCCTATAGACCCTTGGGACTGTTTCAAGGTCAGTAAGTCTTTTACAATGAGCACCTCCCAAATACATACTGATGAATGCATTAAGAAATTATATTTGTATAATAAATAAAATCAATACATATAAATACATAAGTTAATAAATAAAAAATACTTTTTTAAAATACAAATTTAAACCCTTAAATGAAAATGAGCTGTGTCAGATTATAGCCTTTTTGGTTTCATTGTTTAATGAAGTTTAATCCACAACACAGGAATGAAAAGTTTATTAAAAAAATTATTTTATTTTATTCTTAGAAATCCTAATGTCTTCCTGATCGTCTGGAAATCATTCTTTAACAACCTCAACCCATATTCACCAAAATCACATGTGTGTAAGCCCTGCTTACCACCACTCAAGAAATAGCCCAACCACAACCGGCCATCAGCCCAAAACGGCTGACCGAAGCAAGGCCCTAATCGGCCGCCTGGCCCTGGTTAAGCCACACTTGGCCCAATGCAAAGATTTAACACACTTGCACTGTATTACACAGTTTTTAAAACTTAATGCTTTTGCCTAAATTTAAAATTATAAACAATAATACTGTGAAAAATGATTACAATTTAAAACGACTGTTTTCTATTTGAATAATTTTAATTCCTGAGATGGCAAAGCTGATTTTTCTATTCCAGTCTTCAGTGTCACGTGATCCTTAAGAAATTATTCTAATATGCTGATTTGGTGCTCAAGAAACAGTTATTATTATTATTATTATTAATATTATCAAGGTTGAAAACAGTTGTGCCGCTTAATATTTTTGTGGAAACCGTATTATTTTTTAAGACGGTGGGCTGTCACCCTCAGTTACTGAACATAATGATTCAGGATCACTGCACATGGTGGGATTAACCGTGACCCGGTCTACATTGTTCTCAGATTTGCAAATATTTGGTTACGGCATGTCTAGTGTAGGTTCACACTCACCCCCTCCATTCCCACCACCCCAAACTGACAAAAAAATAAAAAAACAATTGTGGCAACCAGCATATTTCTGATGTATCACAATCTATTTTTTACTTCCTCTCACCACGTGCCTTATAGTCACAACCCAGACGCCAGTGCCGCCCACTTTGAAGAACAAAGCAGGAATCATAGGAGCGTCGTCTGTGGGGCGCGTGCTTGGCTCCTGTCTGGTGTCACTTTATTACATGTCGCACTTTCATCCCCCCAAACCAGACAAAAAAAAACAGTCTAAACACAGTTGAACTTGGGCCAAAAGAGGCCGTCTGGATCGCAATTATCCAATTCAGTGGGGAAAGTGAGCCGATTAACATCCTGGTTTCACCGAAGCACCAGATGTTTTCGCAAAACAAACAAATATTGGGAAGGGTGCAGCAGTTCTGGGTTGCGTTTTCTTCACGTGTGATATCTGACACCGCTGTAGTGTTTGTGAATGGGAGCCATGAGAATGGTGTGTTATTATGGAGCAGTCTGATAGCCCAGACAGGCAGTAAACTCCACCCTGTGTGGTCCACTCGTGTGATGGAGGCATGGGTGTGCTCCAACTCTCAAGTGTCTAATTTGTCTCAGTTCAAACGTAAAAGAGAGTTCAGTTCATCTTCATGCAAACAATGTTGTATATGGTCAATTTTGGTTATTCACTTATTAAAAATACATAACTAATGCCATTTATACACAGAATTAATTTAATTTATCTCTTTATGTAAATTTCTGAATTGAAATATCATTGACATTTTTTGCACAAAATCAACAATAGTCCTGTTATCATAATGAAGACGAAAACCTCAGTAATAGAATGATTACTTAAAAAAAACTAATGGTGAAAATAAGCAGGTAAGACTATAATGACTGTGTTATTAAATCTCTTAAAATTATTACATCTTTTTATGACAAGACACTTGTCAGCCTTGTCATACCTTGTCAGCTACACAAAAAACAAATTCCTCACAGAGGTTTTCATTTCACAAACTAATCTGATTCGGAGTTCCTCAAGCCTCTCAATTTTGACTCAAACAGATGTTTTTGTGCAGCGGAAAGGGATCGGATCTGGAGGGTTGCCCAGTATTTTAATGCACTCTTTGACCCAGGGTCAAACAGTGACGTCTTCATAGTGTGTCCAGCATGTAAACAGTACAACAACTTACTTTGTCAATAGTGGTATAAGCAGAAGAAAAAAAAATCAAGAATTCCTCTGTATTGGTTTCTCTGTTTTTCTGAAATGGTCATCTGATTTCTTCACTAGATGTACACAGAGCTATTCCAGGGCACTATAATTGAGTTGTCACTGCCATTCAGAAACAAGAATAGCCTTTTCCCAGTCATGGGCTGTTGCAGAAAGAGGAATTTAAAGGAATTCAAAATACAGCTCTCCCGTCATTTACTCTACCACTAAACTCAGGAAACTAGTTTCTCACTTGGTATCTTGCTTGACCCCAATGTTTGTGTGTAGAACAATGTCTATAATGGAAACTGAAATCCATCATCGGTCTTGAATTGCAAAATGTGGTTTGCAGACACTCATGTAGCATCAAAACCATGTAGCATGAATTTCAAAGAGCTACACAAAGACAAAGGGGGCTTTTAATATTGTGTGTATAGACTAATGAGCTCCATTACTGTGATTGCTATGGCATATCCTCTCAATAATGCTCCCAGAACACCTTGTCTGCTACACCAGCCGGATTGGGATCACAGCCAGGGTTTATTAGCTCAGCCTGTGACACAGTTTGTTCACAAACACACAACAGAGGGACCAAGAGTGCGATAAAAGCAGTTAATGCCACCGTTCTTAAAACAGCAGTATTGTTTTTAATATTTCAGTGTACACCACAGTGGTCTGAACTCATCCTTATCCACCTTCTCACACATTCAACATCAACAAATTGCTACTAAACCGCACTTTAATTCTGGAGTGCACAAAATAGTGTAAATTGGCTAAAAATGATGCATGGCCCAAGCTGCTGTGCAAACTCAGCAAACCACCTTCAGACATGAGAGGAGGAATAGACAGAAAGAAAAGCTGCAACTCATTTAAAAAACATATGACTGGAGTATAGCGTACATTCTTCCTTCTGGAGCCATGCAGCCAAAGAGCATTAGAGTTAGACTGGGTTTTACTAGTTTACGCAATGATATTGGTTTTAGACTACATACTATGAGGCTGGGTTTTACAACATTGCACATTGTTACTGACTTGTTACAGACTTCTCTTAAATAAAGATTAGACTGGTCTTTTCTAGACTACAGACTAAGCTTTTCTAGATTACAGAATAGACTGGGCTTTCCTAGTTGACAGAACAATACTGGTTTTACTAGACTACATAGTATGAGGCTGGGTTTTACAATGCTGCAGATTGTTACTGACTTGTTACAGACTTCCCTTAAATAAAAATTAGACTGGTCTTTTCTAGACTATAGACTAGGCTAAACTTTACTAGTCTACAGAATAGGCCTAGACTGGGCTTTACTAGTTTACAGAATGATATTGGTTTTAGACTACGTGAAGCTGGGCTTCACAACACTGCAGACTGTTACTGACTTGTTATAGACTTCTAAACAATGTAGCAGTGCCACATTCAGAAGGTTCAACTGGATAGTTTAAAAAAAAAAAAAAAAAAAAAAACACTGAAATGCAACGACACTTACATCGTCACTGCATTGTGTGCCACTGATAAGGCTACCTGATGCACACCTAAAATGTGGATTTATATTTTAAATTCGGAGAATATTCAAAATTTGACATTTTGTTTTGTGACGGCCCTACTACAAACAATGCTAAACTTTGCTAGACTACAGAATAGACTGGGCTTTACTAGACTACATAGTATGAGGCTGGGTTTTGCAGCACTGCAGTTTTTTACAATCAAGGCTTGACTTGTCACATTTCACTGCAGATAAGGTTGTCTTTTACTTCACTACAGACAAGTCTTGGCTTTATCAGACTACTGAATATGTGGGGGGGTTTCTAAATTACAGTCTATGCTGTTTTACCAGACTACATACTAAACTGGGTTTTATCAACCAGGGTTTTACTACTGTAAAGTGTGTAGTCGTTATACTTGACTACAGATTAGGCTGGGTTTTGCTAGACTACAGATTTGTCCAGACATTACTAGACTGCAAAATATGCAGAGTTTTACTAGACTTTACTAGAGAATAGGTTGGGCTTCATAAGACTATAGACCAGGCTGGGCTTCACTACACTACAGACTATGCTATGTTTTACTCGGCTGTAGAGCTGCACAATTCATTGAAAAGAAACTGGAATTGCAATTCGGCAAAGGCTACGATTTTTTTCAAGCACAGCTTATCAGTGAAGTACTGTTCTGTGATCATTAGTAAATCTCCATCTGAAGGCCAGAGGGTACACTTGCACTGAAAATCCAAATATGGCCCACATAAGAAAGGTAATGTACATCGTTCCAGGAAATCCCATAAAGCGGTAGCTGAATAAACAGAAGATTGAACTTCATTCAACGCATGCAAATAGCCAAAGAAGCTGGCATGGTGTTAAATACAAACAAACAAACATGATTTATGTGAGTTCTTCAAATCTTCTCATGTATTTTCATTATAATAAGGTATACTTACAAAGCAATGCTAATCGACATAGCCTTTATCAATGCGTAGAATACCATGAAATAATATGTTGCATGCCTCATCTCACATCTCATTTTATTTTAAAGACTCGACTGACTCAAGCATTTACTACTGATCATAGAGCAGTAACTCACTGAAAAGCTAAGCATAACAGCTTTCACGATTTCATAATTGCACAAAACCGAACGATTTAATTGCGATTTCATTTTGATTTTGATTATTGTACAGCTCTACTTGGCTGCACACTACTGGGTTTCACAAGACTACAGAACAGGCTTTGTTTTTCTAAGACCGCAAACTAACCTTGGTTTTACTACACTACAAACAAAGCTGGACTTGACTACTGTAAAGACATGACTACAGATTAGGCAGGCCAGACTACAGAATTTTCTAGTATTTCCTAGATTAGTCTGGGATTTAGCAGACTTTACAGGCCCATGTTTACTGAATTTCAGTTCCAGACCAGGCTTTACTTGACTATAAGACTCATATCAGCTTCTTTATACTACAGACTAGTCTTCTCTGGATTGCAGTCTAGGCCAGCCCAATAGACTACAGAAGAGGGTTGGCTTCATTAGATTACAGAGTAGACTTGGCTTAGCTGGCCTAGGCAGGGGAAAGAAACATCATGCCCTCTACAGAAGCAATTACCTTTAAAAAAAATTATTTTACCACACCATGACCTTGTCAGTTCACTTTAGTAAATAAATGTTTCTTAAAAAATGAAATCAGATTTATGAAGTTGGAATAAGCCAAAATAACCATTACCCATTTAGAACAAAGACAATAGCAAAAAAAAAGTTTTGCGCTGTGCCATAAATAGAAACTGTTACTATAAAAGCACAATGGCCTTTGCTTGAGTGATTTTACAAGGCTAAATAATGTGCTCTATTAACTCAAACAAGTTTTATTGAGACTCATCTCTTGTAGCGGCACGGGACTGCCCTAAGCAACCAATGTCAAACAAACACAATCTCCCTCAGGACTGCTGTTAAGTGCTCCATAAAAAAGAAGGTAACTCTAAAGCACTAGAGTTAAAATGCTCACCTACACACACACACACACACACACACACACGCGTGTCATCTCTAGTTTAAAACACATTACTAATGGACTAATTTGCCAGGCAAGAAAACAGCACAAACTAAAGCTGTGTGGACCACTCTTGTCTTGATGGCAGTTCAACTCAACAAAACCTCCATTGTTTAAGCTGAGTGTGTATGTGTAATTGTAAGTGAAAGAGAGAGAGAGAGAGAGAGCGAGAGAGAGCGAGAGAGCGAGAGAGAGAGAGAAAAGAAGGGAAAGTGCAACACGCTGCTGTGATCACAGACAACTAGCTACTTGACTGGGTCAAAGTCCTATAGAGAAACTCTACAAAACTGAACTAGCACACCAACCCCAATTTTGGAATACATTTAAGCAAATTAAACATATGTGATGTTTGTGATGAATAGTGAAGGTTCCTCATCTCTTGAAAGCTCATTAGTTTATAGGTCATTTTGCCTTTAGTGGAAGTACTTGTCAACAGGAAGACCTTTTGCCCTGCAGTATGCACTTCAAAGAAAAAAACCCTGGTTTATGTCCTACTGGCTACATAGCACATCAAGTGTTACGAGACATACTGGACTGACCACAGCTCTTCCACAAAACTAGGACCTGAGTTCAGCTGTTAAAGTAAAAACACAAAAACCATGTCACCTTGCCCATCGGATTAATGGTTAACCCAAGATCTAAGATGCCGTCTGAAAGGGATGGTGCACCTAAAATAAATCACACTGTTCCAAACCTGTATGACTTTTTCTTCATAAAAGGTGATTTTTTTTTTTTTTTGAAGAATACCCTGCTTACTCTTTTTAATATTATGAATGGATCCCTTTCCTTTGACACATGACAAATGTCTAAATATTTATTTACCCATGTGAACAAGGAAGACATCTGTCAAACAGGTAAAGCCAGAAAACTAACTCCCTCTGAACACTGACAATTTACAGTAGGCCCTATTCCAACACTAAAAGGAGGGTTAAAAAAGGTGTCTAGTGATTAGTTTGACTCAGAATACCTGAAAAACAAAAACATGGATAGACAGATATTGGCTCCTGTTTTAATGACTGCTTTATAATTTAAAGCGACTGCAAGGGAGTGTGTAAACTCCAGGAGACTGATGAAGGTGCAATCTGACAAAATGAAGACCAAATGTGAGTGCTCCAGAAGCATTCAATGCGTAAGAAACTCTCCACATTGAAGAGCCACTGTGTACAAACCATACGGGAGAAACTGTAATTCTACTGCTTTTATGATGCGTTTGTCTTTTTTGGATCTTTACAGATGTGGTCAATATAAACAGCTGTTGTGTGGAAAGTAGCTGTACCAACAGTCTTTAAAATTTAACTGGGTATGGAAAAACATGAGGATGTGTAAATAAAAATGTCATTTTGGATGAGCTATTCCTTTAACATCAAAAAAATTGAAAATTAAAGTCCTTGCTTTTTAGAAACATGACAAACCTTTGGAATTCTCCTGGATTTCTATTTGTTTTTCAGAGATGAACAAGCTATGCTGTTTCACACTCTTCATGTCTATAAGACTTCAGCAGCAACATTAAAAATTCAGTTGCTGTAAAAATAGCAGCGCTGAAGAGAGCCTGTCGAAATGTGGACATGCAGGTGGCATTTGCACATTTGCACACCAGATCAACACTGGGATCATGACTTTGACTTCTACTTTTCCATGGTTCAAGGAAATCCCCTTTAGCAACATACAATAGAGTATATAATCATAATCATAACAATACTTCTGCAAATTATGACCAAAAACAATATGGCCGCCAAAACATTATGCATCCCTCAACCTATGACAAATTTAAAATATAGCAGAAATCAGAATTATGATGCAAGCCAGAGGAAAAGTCAAAGAGTCCTCACATAAGCTGTTGAGTTTGCTAAAACTGAAAGCGACAGGTACCTCTGGGAAACAGATGGCCGTCTTTAGAGGACACAGCAACAAATCAATGGCGGGAACTTCATTAATGAAGAAGTAGAGCTTGACAGTTCACAATGGCCCTGAAAAGGGACATGTCCCTAGTAATCGGTGATAAACCACCTGGACGGAATGGAGGGCCTCCCTGCCCCCATTAAAATTACTGAACAAAGGCCAGTGCACTTGTGAACCCTAGCAGATCAATGCACCCTGTTCCACCCAATTAATGGGATTTCCTCAACCGCACTTTTCCAAGATGTCATCAGGGACTCAGGGTCTTTCAGCATCTATCATGTGAGAAACAGAGTTCCAGAATCTGTTGGGAAAGGCCCGTGAATTTGGCCCAAATCAAAGGGGAAATTTCCCCAGAAAAACTGATGGAGTCACAGCATGGTGACCACCAGAGAAGCACTTACTCTCAAACAACTCTCCTTTTTGGCTGATGTCACTAAGGTCGTTTATCTTCCAATCAAATCCTGATGGATAAAGTCCATGTTCATTTTAATTCTTATAATTTCCCAGTGGAATATCTTGTTTCATTTGAAAATGCTTCCTGTAAGTAAATGGGATGCAAATGCAATTTCATATTGACATTCTAATTATTCACAAGGAGTGAATTATGCTCTAAAAAGACAGCAGGTTTATGTTCCAACATGCAGAGAGAACAGGTGCTAGTGTTGTTTTAGCTTTTGTCCATTGAAATATCAATTCCTGGTTGCTTTAAACCCCCGAACCTCACCTGTTCCACAGAGCAGCTGTTGGTTCCATCAGCATTGTTGGGAGATTGTGATCAAGAACCAATCCAAGTAGACTACATCCTAACTAGACTGGTTCAGCTGGTGACCATCCCAAGTGACCACAGCTGGTTATCAGTTTAAGGCCTTTTTTGAACACTATACTGAACATCAATCATCTTTTTCCACAGTGTAAACTAACATTAATATCTGACAGGAAAATCTGATTTTCGTATACAAAACATCTGTTTAGACAAATGCAGAAATAAATATTCTGCAGGCATGTGCATTTCTTTTTGGTTGGCCCTTTTCTTTGCGGTAGGATGGAAGAGAGATTAGAACACCTCTGCTTAAAAAAAATCTGCCACACTGACAGCATGCAAATATTTGTGTCCGTTAAACAGACGCATTAACAGCCGTTCATCCAAATT
Organism: Barbus barbus; assembly: GCF_936440315.1. NCBI lineage: Eukaryota > Metazoa > Chordata > Actinopteri > Cypriniformes > Cyprinidae > Barbus > Barbus barbus. The sequence goes on from NC_136758.1 coordinate 11,810,529, forward strand.
AAAATGTTCATCTTACCAAACATGTGAAAAGGTCTTAAGCTTTTTACACAGGTTCCAACAGAGTAGGACAAAAACGTATGCCTAATGACAATAAGTTAACCTTATTTTTCTTGTGTTCTACATAAGCAATCATGTTAACACCTTTACAACAGGGGCTCATTTGTTAATGCATTAGCTAATATGAACTAAGTTTTATATTATTTATTAAGCTTTGTTCATGTTTGTCAATGTTCATGTACAGTCAGTGCATTTAAAAAGCCATTTCTAGTCACCAGAATATTATATTGATATTCCTGAGGACAAACTTGGATATTAAGAGAAACACTGTTTTACAAACTGACAAAATCTGTAGTTCAGAGAGTGCTTATTTAGTTGATTAGGACTTCCGGATAAAAACACACCACTGGCTTCAACATCCATAGGTTGTCAGCAGGCAACAAGGCCAATGCCAGTATTTCTTAGGAATGCCATACCATAGTGATTTCCCAACTTTCCCTCAGTAATCCCCAAGCGGAGTCATTCAGCGGGATCACACACTTCACTGAAACACTGTGAACTCTGTGTGGAAGGCACAAAGATGCACTCAAACCACACAAGGGTGGGCAGAATTGGCCTCAAATGTGTTTGAAACACTTTCTAAAGATAAAGTGCAACCGAGGAGACGAAACTCCTGCCAACATCTGAACACGAAAGTCAGCTTATGCTCAGTTTGAACTAGGCTATACAGCTCTCTTTGGCCTACAAAAGCAGGCTAAATTCATAAAAGTAGGTTAAACTTGCTTAAAAGAAAGTCTGGCTGTTTGTATCCATGTCCTAAGGCAACGTCATACCAGAAAATCGACATCGAGATAAATGTGAGAGAAGATACAGGTATCATATGAAGCGCTGATGCTTATTGATTCTGAACCCGTTGCCCTCAGCTAACCTCGCAATAAGACAAGGACACATCCCACCATAAATCAACCACACTCTCCAAAAGGCATGAAAGAGAAAGGCTATTAAACTAAAAACACCAATATGTTTCAGAGTCCATCATCTGATTTGTGGTCTAAAAAGCTCATTTTACTCATAAGGTGACTCGACACTAACAAGACGCAATCAATAAATGCTGGAAGAGCATTTGTATAGATGAAATACTGGATATGTTTGTCAGTGTCGAAACATTAGAAGTCCAAATGTAAGTGAATGTTTGGTTAAGAACAGCCAAACTGAAGACTAATCATTTCATTGTTTGAATAATTTCCTTTCTCGCACTTCTTTACCAGATATTGTAATATAGTAATATTTTACGGCCTTTATTTCCTCTGTGGCTGAAGCTTTTACAACTGCAGGCCTCAAATTAACTTGTTTAATTGCTTTAAAAAGAAATTATAATTCCTTCTATCTTGTCCTGTTTATTATCTGGCAAAAGCTGCAAGTTAAATTAGGCCCTTACGTTTAAGTGGCTGAAGCAATGAGACCCATGAGGGAAGCTGTTTCAAAGTGATGAGACAATACGGAGAAGAATCATTAACATTTCCTGTGAGCACAGCTACAGACCAATCACAATGCAGAACAGGGAATGACATCTGGGAAAACTCTGACAAATACAGATTCGGACTCTGTATGTTGGTGAGTGTTAAACGAATCGCAAAAACACCCAACTTACAACGATTCCATGAAACTGCAAATATGTGGACAGTACTATTTATGTCCCCGAAGCAATTACCACAAAGCCAAAGAGTGAACAAACAGCATGCAAGTGGAGGAAAACCAAAAATAATCATTTAGCTCCAGACTTCCTGAGTTCCTCATAGGAAAACACAGCCAGGACCTAACGCAGTTAGCCATTTGTAGAATTACCTTGAAAGCACAGGAATCATTTAACCCAATGGCATTACGAAATGTGCATTCGAGCCATAACCAGTCACATATCCTGTCAACAACACACCTTGCTATTAATATCAGCGAAAGTCACATAGCAACTGTTTCAACTAAGATAGCATAACATCACAACACATTGCAATGCTGTTATCTGTATACTTAATAACAAGTTCATACAGCCTGCAGCATCTATCACGGTTATAATCTGAAGCTGTGATGATGCAGATCCCACAGGAAGCTGTCTCTATTCAACAAAACACAAAAGCAGCAGAGCCCATCGGAGCTGAGAAAGGCTATTTATATCTAGTCAGGGCGAGGCTTCAGAAACTTGTAAGATGTTTTATATAATCTAGACACTATGAACTTTAGATGCACCATATTAGTATTCCCTGTTTGAAAATCCAGTATAAACTGGAAGATGTGTTTAGGTCTAATATGGTCGTCTTTACTGGTTTTAGAGGAGTTCTGGACACTTTTCCGGCTTGCCAACAAACTAAACTAGATGAACACCTGCTTGGCCAATTTAGGAGACCAGCAACAGCATCTTAGCCAGGCTGTGAGAACATCGTAAACCAGACTGAACCATAGTCATGGTTTTTGATCTTTTTTGCAGGTGTTCATTATGATGTCCAAAGTTGGACCATCTTAAGGATGTCAGGATGGTTTTAGAATATTGTAGCTGGTCAACCAGCCAAAAACCAGCTCTGAGGGATAAGATGTGAGATGCTGAATAATACAAGATGTGTTCATTGTAACAGGTGTTGATCAACTATTTTTCCTTCAATTTAAATTCTAATCCAATCGATGTATATCTATTTTAGCCCGTGCATGGTATTTTATCTAAATATGCAATGAATAATCAAACTGCCTGTGGTTTATTATATCTCATCAGGATGAGACAATGCAATACAGCAGTTGTCTAATGGGTGAGGCATCAACAAAGAGGGCGCGAGGATTTGCCTCCTCAGTAACTCATTTAGTAACTCCAAGGGGGGCAATAGCTGACTCTAGTGGTCTTGTAAGTAAGCAAAACAGGTTTTAGCAATCGCAGAATAGCAGGTTAGATAAAGTTAGGGGTCTCACCTCCTCCAGTGCGGCTACAGTATTCCTGCAGTGAGTCATTCTAGTGGTGAAGTTTGAGGCGGTGGGCGATTTATAATCTTCATTCGTCTCCGCCACAAACTCCGCCACTGTGATCTGGTCCGGCATTGTATTTCCTTTCGTAAAAACCACAAATATCCTCGTAATAACCGGTTGGGGTGCACCTAATGTCGAAATTCAGAGATAAAATGACGAAATAAAACTCTCATGAGCGTCCTGAAGTCTTATCATCGCTGTGTTTTGTCCTCGGTGGATTAAGACAAGTTGGGAATTAATAAAAATCATTAGCCAACTACTGAGAAGTGAGGCTTATCCGACGGGAAATCTCTCTCCCACGGTGTTGGTTCTCACTTCTTCCCGTGTAAGTGCGGATTCAGTTCACCCGTTTGATTATAAACCAGTCTACTGATGTAGTCCTCATCTGTTCAGGGACAGGAGTGTACGCTGTCGTGCTGGGATTGCTGCAGGCTTCAGATCGATGCAGCTCTTGCAGAGCAATTCAATGAAAGCGCAGAAATTGACAAAGTAAAGGTGGAGGAGATTCAATGAGAAAGGAGTGACCAATGAGGAACCAGAGCTGCCAGCTTTGAGCCAATCGGAACGGACGTAGGGCGTGGCCTGATTGTAGATCGCCTTTAGGATCGTGAGCGCCTCTCTTAAGGTGGAGAAGGACATTTATTGTGCGTGTAAATACAGAAATTGATGTTTAATGTCTCTCTGAGGTATTTTTACGAATTAATTTTTCTTTAAGTACATGCTATCACAATTTAATACTGATGTTTATTCTTAAAAAAAGATACTTAATGGTTTTTAACTCTAAAACAGGCAACGTGTACCACGAGATACATACACTTTAGTCTCTTGTAGGAGGCACGAGGAATAATTTTTCATCCGCTAAAGTTACTGTTATCATTATCATAATTGAGGTTGTTTGGAGTAGCCTATCACTTGGTTCAAATTTTCTGTGCTCGTTTTGTCAGTTTGACCTAAAGCCAACATGTCCGCCCATGGGGCTAGACATTCAGAAAATGTAGAAAGTGGGCATATTAATTTTACTTTTTTCAGCAAAATTTATTTGTATTTTTTTTTAAATGCAATACAACTAATATACAGAAGTCACAGAAATCACACAAAATACAAGGGGAAGCCCCTTTATAAAATATATATAAATATATCTCAGAGAAGTGGGGTGGATGGGGGTAATAAATAGCATCAAGGAGAGCAGATGCAGGGAAGAGCCGTATAGGCCTCTAGGCCCCCTGTACACAGTCCCCTTTCTATATATTTTGAGTTAAAAAATAGTGCAAATGTTAATATTTGCATGTAAAACATATAATATTACATTTAGTTGATCTTTGAACTAGATTTTTCTCTTGCAGGGTTTCACACAGCTCATTTTATGGTAGAGCAGGGGTGTTCAACCCTGCTCCTGGAGGGCCACCATGCTGCAGCGTTTAGCTCCAACCCTGATCAAGCACATCTGAAAAATCTGACAAAAGTCTTCAGGATTACATAAAAAAATTACATTTTGTTACATAAATTACATTATTATGATAGTTTAGGGATGGCGCTAAACCATGCAGGACAGTGGACCTCAAGGGTTGGAATTGCCCACCCTGAGGATAAAGATGAGACAGTTAAAAAATGTAAAAATACAAAATATGTCCATGCCTCAATTTTAGGATACTTACCACTGGTTTCACAGACAAGGCTTAAGCTAGTCCCAGACTAAAATGCATGTTTGAGCTGTCTCAACTGAAAATATCTTGCTCTGACATATCTTAAAATACGTCAGTGTCATTGTCCTGGGTCAAGATGCACACCTTAAGGCATTTTTGTAAAAGTTGCTTAAATATCTTAATTTAACTAAGACCTGGCTTAACATAAATCCCGTTTGTGAAACCGGGCCATAGACATGTCATACATGCAGCATATTTTGAATATTCCATATTTGTTTGCATCAAATAAATCATAGAATTATTGATGACTTGGGCTGTTTTTTATACCCTAAACAGGCAACATGTCCTGGCTGGGAGATACAACTCATAAAATCCAAAATATATCAAATATTACAAAAGTTATTTTGAATATGTTTTACTTAAATCCAGATTATATAAAAAGTGACATGGAATTATTTTTTGCTGATAATTTTCCACTCTTGCCTGTTTTAAGGTTAAAGCAATGCGCCTCTCTTTAGGTGGAGAAGGACATTTATTGCGTGTGTAAATACAGAAATTGATGTTTAATGTCTCTCTAAAGTATTTTTACAAATTATTTTTTTTAAGTACATGCTATCACAGTTTAATACTGATTTTTATTCTTAAAAAAGATACTTAATGGTTTTTAAAGCAATAGTTCACCCAATAACGAAAATGCTGTGATCATTTACCATGCAATTCAAACAAGGAATTATTTTCTTTTCTTTTTACAAAATAACAATAGTAATATTAATAAATAAATAAATAACAAATCTGGGATACACACTACTTTCCCATAAAATTCATTCAGAAAAGTATGTCATCATAAGAACATTTTCAAGACTACTTAAGTCATTGTGTGAGTAACATACTGAAGTCCTTATTGACTGAAAATCTTCACATTTGCTGTTGCTCACAGATATGATGGTCATTGTAATCGGTCATGTGATGGGCAAGAACGAATGGCGTTTCTCAACCCAGAACGTCACGTTCATTTTTCCCCACTAAACATTAAGGGCGTTCGTGAATTATATTTAGTTATATGCTAATGATATATGCTAAGAATAATAATTAAAAAAAAACAATTCTTATATTTTTTTGTGCCTCAAAAAAGAAACCCTTCCCTCCTTCCTGGATATAAATTCATTAGTCTGTAGAATAAGAGTGCTTCATTATTAGTGCCATGTCTGTTCCAATATAAGCTTCACACCCGCTGCCTCCACAACAAAAGACTAATTAAGATGATAATTCTGTAACTGTTGAGGCCTGTAATCGCTGGTGCAAAAGGAGCCAGTCTTTATTATGTGCAACTGAATCAGCATTGATAATCAGAAAAGTCACTAATATAAAAGTGTACATTAAATCATTGTGAAAAAAGAGATATTTTGTAGTTTTGTTTTTTTAATCCAGTGTAGGCAACGTTCTCAGAGAAATCCCATGATCGATTTTTTAATATTAACTAAGGTCGAGATAGCAAGCCGGTATTTTAAATCATATATAATTAAAAGGACAACAATTAATCATATTATTAAGTTCTTTCAACACAAATAATTTACAAAATTGTTTGTGATTAAGACACTTTTAATAGGCTCCAATGGACAACCTGAAGAGATTTGTAACTGACCACAACATTAAATATTAAACGACATCTGCAGACCAGTGCTTTGTATTGGTTTTCTGCCAGAAAATGTTCTATATTAATGCATTTTTGTCTTAAATGAATTATTCAAGCCTACTTTGATAGTATGCTGATTATAAGCTCTTTAAAAATCCATGTGAACATAATCTAATATGATCTTTCTATCTTACATTCTTCCATAAAGGACTACAAAAAGTGAAATATCATAACGATTTATAAAAAGCAATATATTGCTACTTGTAAAAGCAATAATCCTTTCATAGCAAGATATTTGTAACAGAGTGTATTTGCATCCTCACAAAAGACCACAGTCACTTCAGGCCAGAAAGAGGAAACTTTCAACATTCAAAACTAACATAATGCCACATACCACATAGTTCTGTTTATGTAAAAATATAGGCTACTATGGACACATTAAAGACAATGGCAGGTTTCGGTTTGTCTGTGCATGTTTGCACACCTTGACCATTATTGGGACCCCTGATGACCCCAATGCCCTTGAGGCCAGTCAAATTATCTGCTTTTAATATATGAATATTGGAAAATAATTAATATGATGAGCAAAGTTTTAATTCTAATTCCCATTTTGCACAGCTGACTGTCTTCTGAATGTTAATATTACACTCTAATGCCCTCCACTCAGAGCTCATAATGAAGAGTGAAAGCATATCCATATGACCTCTGCTGGTGTCTTCTTGAATAACTTTGTTCCTTATTGAGAAGTTTTACTTTTAGAAATTATATCATCTGCAGAGGCTGCAATATGTTACAGTTCAATAGGCTCACTGCTATAAATGTCTATGGATTATGTGTTAACCATTTACATAATATTTGTGATCTTGACACTATGTTGCATGAAATCGCATTTCTAACACAAAGAAAAAAAATAATTATGAGATAAAAAAAGACAAAATTACGAGATAAGTAATTGAAATTGAGAAAAAGTCAAAATTATGGCATTGTGATGAGATAAAGTCAAAATTATTCAATAAAAAGTAATAATTATCAAAAGTCACATTTTAAGTAATTATAATTACATTATGACTTATCTCAAAATTTTGACTTTTTTGTGCCATAATTGTGCATTTTTATCTCATAATTGTGATATTTTATCTCAAAATGTAGACCTTTTATCTCTTCTCATGATATTCGTTTGTGTTCAACAGAAGAAAGAACTTGCAGGTTTTGAACAACCTGGGTAAATTATGACAGAATTTTCATTTTTGGGTGAAACATACCTTTAAAGTGACAGACACATCTGTGCTTCTAAAGGCATAACTCTATTGTTTTATTAAGATTTGGATAGTCTGTTAGAGCTTGATAGACAATAATTATTATATTTTTAGACATTATTAGACCGAAGAATTAATAGATTATAATTAATGTTAGACCCTATTTATTAATTTATCATTTATATTAATCATAAATATATACATAATAAATAAGCATATATGTCATATACAATTTGACATTTTAAAAAGTAAAAAAAAAAAAGCTAAATTATTTAGATTTAATGTAGTCCTAATTTAAGCAAATGAATAAAACAATTAAATAAAATTCAAATTAATCTCATCCAGGTAACAGCTGCAGAACTGTCAAAAAAAGACTTATAAGAATAATTAATTTGCATATATGAGCATGTTTTCTCATGGTGTATTGTTGAACTATGAGTTCCTCGCTGATTATATGTGTCCTTTTTTAATTATAATTTTTTATAATTTTTTTTATTTATTCAGTTATGGGGGGGGGGGGGGGGTTGGAAGAGATTGGTAATGTAAGTGAAAACGAATCTTGCAACGGCAACGAATCAGTGTCGAAGGCCGATAAGGATAAGTAAGAGGAGGAGGAGGAGGAGAAGGATGAGGAAGAGAAAGATGATCCTGATTATGAGCCCTACGTACACGTTTTAAACTAGTATACGCGTATGTGGGTTTCATATCTGTATATGTGTATTTGCTCCGTGCATTTTGTTTATCTGTTGTTGCAAATTTGAATTGTCGCTCGCGCACATGCATACATGTGTTGCTTGTATGATTTGTATTGTGCAACTCTTGCATTCTTCTGTGCACATCTCGTAAGTGCATAAGTGAATTGCTTTTGTGTAACTGTTACATGCATATTGTGAATTACATTTGTGCACCCGTCCGATTCACAAATTTGAGCAGGGTTGCCAGGTCCGCATAACAAAACTAACTCAAAATGACCCCCATCCCAAATATCAAACTAACAAACAAACAAATAAATTTCACAGTTACTAGTATGCATTATATACAATCGCTATAGAGTAGTAATAATAAACACAATCTGTTTTGTCTACAAGGGTCCCTACAAGTGCCCCTCTCTCACAAAACCAAGGGGGGTAATATTACATTTGCAAGTCAATATAGTATTAAATGTGATACACTTTTACTATATAACTAACTATATACAACACCAACAAAAGACAAATGCACTAGGACTAAATAAGATAATTTAATAAACTAATGTTCACAATAAGCACTTAACTCAAATAACTTTTAAACAATCAAATAAATAACCACAGAATTGTCAAAATCAGTTCGCTTCCATTTAGTTGGATTACTTTTCAACTGAATGAACATTTTAGCCCTTCAGGTCGTCATTGATGCAAGGACAAAGTTTGAGCACACACACGCAATATCTGAGTTAGCAGAGTCAATTCATAAGAGAACACTGTATTTTTGAAAGCATGCATCAGTTCTGTGCAAGAGCAAAGGAAATCTGCCTGCAAGTGGAGAGATTCTTGCTCACGCATTACATGGATGTGCTATATCGCGTGGTATTTGTTGTTAAAATAACACCACAGAAACTGCCTAAACTTAAGCATAAAGAAAAGAAAGTAGTGTAGCTTGTGAGTAGTATAGTGTGCGTTCCCATATGCATGCATCAGATGCACATGTGTGTTGCGCATGTCCACTTATCAGTGTGTGTTTGTTCTGTGTTATAGTTTAGACTCAAGCGATGATGAATGGGAAGCAGACAGCGAGCCAAGCCCCAAAAAACGTCATATTGTCCCGTGCCCCATCACCACACCACAAACCCCCAGAACCCCTGCATCCTCTGTTGTTGATTTCTTGAGTCCGAGGTCAACACCCAGAGGAAAAACTCTTTCTCGACAGGGGAGAAAAAAATTTGCAGCTTGCATGTCAGAGGACAGTGAAATGGGCTTTTGGAATGACATCAGCGTGGAGGATGAGGCTCAGGTGCTACCCAATTTTGTTCCAAAGCTAAATCCAGGAGCTCAGCTCGTCATGGACAGAAATAATTTCCCCTTGCAACTATTTCAGCTTTTCTTCCCATACTCTGTGGTGAACACCATTGTGAAGAACACTAATAGTTATGCAAAAAAGAGGACTGAAGCTGGGAAGAAATTCATGTGGGTGCCTTTGAAGGTGAAGGAACTATATTCATATATTGCGTTTGTTATTTACATGGGGCTCCTCAAATTTACAATTTGCCTTTCCCAAAATCAGTGATGTCCAGGAGGTGCAGATTTCAGGCCATTTCTTGGAACCTGCATCTTTGCAATCTTGAGGAGGATCGAGAGAATGCGAAGAAAAAGGGGACTCCAGACAATGACAGACTTCTCAAAATCAAGCCTCTGTACACTGACATCATAGCAGCATGCAAAACGTACTTCCATCCAAACAAAGAGCTGGCGGTGGACGAAAGGATGGTGGCATCGAAAGCGAGAATCGGCTTCAAACAGTACATGAAGGACAAGCCAACCAAGTGGGGTTACAAACTCTTCGTTCTTGCTGATTCTGCATGTGGCTACACATGGAACTTCTTCGTTTACGAAGGTATGTCTTTAGCCACAGGTACAGGACTGAGTTATGATTCTGTGGTACGTCTCTTCTGGGCAAAGGCTACCATGTGTATATGGACAACTTTTATACAAGCCCAGGCCTTTTGTTGGACTTGCTGGAGAAAAAGATGCTTACGTGTGGCTCGATACGCTCCCACGTACAGGGCTTTCCTAGAACAAGGGCCAATGAACTCAGCGATAGGGCGCAGAGAGGATCCATACGCTGGATTTGTGAAGGTAAGCTCCTCTTTGTGAGGTGGATGGACACAAAAATGGTTTCGATGTGTTCGACGATTCACAAGGCATATGATGGCTCTACCGTCTCAAGGCGTGTCAGGAATCCCAAGAATGAATGGGAAAAGCGCCAAATCACAATTCCAGCAGCAGCGAGGGACTACAATAAATACATGGGAGTTGTGGACCTTTCAGATGCCCTGATTGGGTACTACAATGTCATACACAAGACCAAAAAATGTTACAAGACTTTTTTTTTTTCCATTTTGTCGATATCGCAGTGGTGAACTGTTTAATTCTCCACCAGTATCTGTTGAAATCTCAGAAAAAGACCCCTCTCGCCCAGAAGGAATTTCGAGAGGCACTCGTGGCTGAGCTGGCAGGGATTGTCATACCGTCCAGCGCATCAGAAGATGCGGAGCCATCCACATCATGTAACCAAGAGACCTCTGCACCATCTGCTGTGGAGGAAGAGCTATGCTGGCCGGAGTATTTCGGGTCAGATGCCACAAGTGGGAGGAGAATATGTGTCCTGTGCAAAATTTCAGGTCACAAAGTAAAGACACCTGTGTAATGTACAAAATGCAATGTAGCTTTGTGTCTTCAAGGAGCTGCTTCAAAAAATGGCACACTGTGAAACCCCCACACTGTGAAAAATAAGTGCATTGTTTTTTGTTCAATGGGATAAGCTGTGCACTTACCTCATTGAAGTGCTTTAAAGTTTTTTTTCATTATATAGTAACTTCTTACATTGTAGATTAGTAGCTGTTGACATTTATGTATCCCACATTTTTATGTGCTTTACACTTATTTTTTTTCTATTTCCATTTCATTTTCTTTCTCTAATTTTAATTTTTTGGACCAACAAGTTGTTTTAGTATTGTGTAAAATAAAAAGCAGGAACTGGTATCAATATACTTGGTATCCTTTTGCTTGTTCGTCACATGATACGAGTTAGTGATGGGATTTATGGCTCTTTGAGGGGATCCGGATCTTGGCAAAAGAACGGCTCTTTTTAAATATTTAGTCAGTTTTAAGAAGCCAGCTTGGGGGCATCTCAGTTTATCCTGGAAATAATCACTGGGAGGAATGATGAGGTGAGATTTGTAGTCAAATAATTAAAACTCAGATATCACACACCAATATCTGAGTTTGAATTATTCTGAAATATTGATTATTACCTCATGTGACGGCAGCGTGCACAAGTCATGGCTCCGCTCCTACCCAATGACAGAGGCACGCAGGGTTTTTTTCCACTGGAGTACTCACGTGAAGGATGCGTGCACAACTATCATCATGCTGTTAGGCACCATAGACTGTAAAAAAATAGGTAGCACCCCTGCGCTGGGTGCGCCCCTCCCCCTATAACTGTTCTGTCTCGTGGAGGAGCTAATTTGTGCGCATCTGTGTGAAACACGCATAGGAAAAAAAGAACGACAGAAAGAACGGCTCCCCCCCAGCCGCGACTCGGCTCCCATCGTTCATGTTTATGAGCCGTTCAAAAGAATCGGTTCGTTCGCGAACGTCACAACTCTAATACGAGTCAACTTGAGTACACTACATGAGTACACTACATGACTTTTGCACACATTTTGTGCCTCAGTCTGGACAATTCTGTGTTAGTTGCTGAAAATCAGAGACGGTCTGCAGATGTTGGGCAGTTGACGGATTTCACAGACAGTTAGTGTATGAAGGGCACAGACGTTTTGTAACCATTAACGAAATCTGCAAGTATGTTATTTTTAACGTTTTAAAATCTGTGCTGATTTTAAAAGTTGTTTGTTCAAGCCTTTAGTGTGATAAAATATTTGAAGACCCTCTTGTGATGTATAGCATATAGTAAAAGTAGGATTTTTGAGGTAATGTTTGCAGTTAAACAGAAGATACCCCTCTAATTCGCGCAAGGCTTCACGGGGCGAAGGAAAAGTGGATAACTTTTTTGTTCAGAAAGTGCTGGTGTTTGCTGCCACCTACTGGAATCAAAGGAACCTTTCATCAGGTACTGATTAGCAGATTTTTTTTTATTTTATTGTGAATATTTAGATGAATTGACTTTTGTTTCTACATTCTTTGTTTAGATCACAGCAAGCATTTAAAACTGCATGGCCACCTGTAGTGGGAAATCTACTCCTTCCGATAAAAGTAGATCTAGTTCACATATTTACACGTTTGAAAACAGCATTAGAGTATTAGCTTATTAGGTTTACACTGAAAATGTATGAATTAAATGCTTACATGTTTTGTAATCTGTCCCTAAATGTTTGTATCGGGCGTCTTTTTAGGGATATAAATCAAGATATAAAAACATATATTGCAACTAGGGGCATTTTTAGCCTTGTGAAGTTGAATAAAAAAAAAAAACTTGTTCAAAAGTCACATAACACAGTCTCATAAGTTTAAATAATTTGTCTAGTTTTAAGGTCTGTTAGAGGACAAACTTAGATTACAAGAGAAATTGTTAATATTAATTTTTCCGATTTGCAATGAACAAATGTCATTTCCACCACATCTCAATATACAGCTGTTATAAATATAGAATAACTTATGCCACTCAAGAATTGTCTAAGATCATTTTTGTAAGTAGTTTTACTAGTTTTTTCACAATACACAATAATTATACATTTGTCAATGAGATACATTAACTGCCCTAAGGACCAAATGCTGAACCGTACACCTGTCACACTCTGAAATTTAATATTGGTTTGGGTAAGAGCTTATTAGAAAATAAATAACTTGAATTTTTATATTAAGTAGAGCATGATCTCATAAATTGTGGATAAATGTTTAATGTGTGATGATGGAAATGACAATGAATTAACGTGAATGTAGAGAAACAGCAGAGATATTTATTAGAAAAAGTCTTAAACTCATCACACTCATTAAACTCAATTCACAAAGTCATTAAACCTATCAATTGTACTTTGAAACCATAAATGTAATTTCCACCACAGAGGCAGTAGTTTTTTGTGGAAAAAATGGAAGATAGCTTCACTGATTAGCTTTGAATTAATATTTAGCATTTCATGTATGCAATAATACTCTTATGTAACTTAAAATTTTAGCTTTTTTAAAAAAAACCTTGAAGGTACAGCATGTTTGGAAATGACGTAGAATAAATATATTAACTGATCAAGCATTATTTAGCTTGATTTATCTTCATATGTTGTTGATGTCCAACATGTGCTCTGATGTCACTGTGTAACATGTCTGGTTTTCTGTTTTCCCCTGTGACCTAGTTTTCCCCATTCAGTTTAATTAGTCATTCAGTTCACCTGTGTTTGCAATTATCTCATTAGTCTCCTATGTTTGGTCCATCCTTTATAAGTCTTCAGTTCTCCCTGTGTATTCGTCCGTTCTCGTCTATGTAAGCTTGATTTATTGTCTACCTTTTGATATTCTGATTAAAATACCTTTTGTTTGTATCACCGTCGTCTGCCTGCAATTGTGCCTCATCAGCCCGTGACAGAAGAACGGACCAATACAGTTTTTTTTGCGGCATTTTTTGTTCCCCTATTTTTTCCTCCCCCTTTCCCATGGATAATCCCAACATTGCCCTGCTATGCCTGGAGCAGAGGGACCGCTCCCTAGAAGATTACACCAGGGATTTTGTGGAATTGGCGTGCCTAATGCACTATCCTGACCGCTCGCTTTGTGTATTTTACATCGCCAGCCTTAGCGAGCGGTCTAAGGCACGCCTCCCCGGGAGCGGTCCTCGGAACAACTTTGCCGCATGTGTGGAGTGGGTGCTGGAGAACAATGGACTATTCTTCTCCGTCTGCCCCGCTGATGAGGACTTCTCCAGCCTCACTCCCAAACCAGTGACCAGCCAGCCTTTCTCCTACTGCACGGAGATTTCGCCGGCGCCCACTCCAGATGGAGAGCCTGTGCCTGCCGTGACACGTGAGCCAGATCCGAGACCCGTGATCGAGCCTATCGTCACCCCGGAGCCTGAGCCCCAGGAGTGGTCTGACCAAGTGCGTGAGCCGGCAACATCGTCCGTCCCCGAGGGAATCCTAGTGGAGATCGAGGGCTTGGAGGGAAGCCCCGCCCAAGATGAGGGTGAGCTGCAACTGGCCACTGGCAATTATTCCGAAGAACTTAAGGACATCTTCATGTGGGATCTTATTGACTGGTTTGGGGAGGCATTACCCAGCCCTGTATCTCCTGTGTCTCCGCTGGTTCCGTCCAGCCCTGAATCTCCTGTGCCTCCGCTGGTTCCGTCCAGCCCTGAATCTCCTGTGCCTCCGCTGGTTCCGTCCAGCCCTGAATCTCCTGTGCCTCCGCTGGTTCCGTCCAGCTCGAATCCTCTTGTGTTCCCTCCCAGCCTCCCTCTCCCGCCTCCTCTCAAGCCAGTCAGTTCCTTTACCCTAGTCCCGCTGGTGCCTGTCAGCCCCTCAGCTCACCCTCAGTCTGCGCCAGCTGGGCGCCCTGAGCCATCACCTCGGGACTTTCACCTGCCAGCTCTGCCAAGGTGTGAGGATTCCCTGTCTCCACCTCCAGCCTCCGAACCCCGGACTCCATCTCGGCCCTCCGAACCATCGGCTCCACCTTGGCTCATAGCTCCATCACCTCCACCGGGGCCCGTCCTCCCACCTGCTCCACCGGGCTCCCTCGTCCCTCCGGCTCCGCCTTGGTCAGTCGTCGACCATCCGCCGCCTTGGGGCTCCATTCCTGCGGCTACACCTAGTCACTCCTCCCCTTCGGCGCTGTCAGGCTCCTCCTTCCCGTCAGCATCACCTTCATCCTCCGTCACTCCGGCTCCGACGCGGCATTCCGGTTCCCCGCCTCCACCTCAGTCGCCTGAGCCTCGGACTCCGCCTTGGCCCTCCGGATCCTTAATGTCACCCTGGCTCTCCATCTGCTCGGTTCCATCCTGGGCTCCCCTTCCATCGGCTCCATCTCCGTCAGTCGTCCCCAGGGTGTCGTCAAGGCCTTCTCCACCCTGGCTCCTCCCTCCCTCGACTCCGCCCTGGGGCCTCTTCCTGGCTGGTCTCTGGATCTTCATTGGACTCCTCCTGCTCCTGGCTTCCCCTTGGCTCCTCCCACCCTCCATTCCCCCATGGACTTCTTTTTTGGACTCTCTCTTGTTTTTGTTTTTTTTCAACCCTCCTGCTCCACATCCTCCTCCAGAGCCCCCACCCTCCCTCCTCAGTTATTATATGACGGCGTGGGGTCACGCCTTGCCGGGAGGGGGCGAACTGTAACATGTCTGGTTTTCTGTTTTCCCCTGTGACCTAGTTTTCCCCATTCAGTTTAATTAGTCATTCAGTTCACCTGTGTTTGCAATTATCTCATTAGTCTCCTATGTTTGGTCCATCCTTTATAAGTTTTCAGTTCTCCCTGTGTATTCGTCCGTTCTCGTCTATGTAAGCTTGATTTATTGTCTACCTTTTGATATTCTGATTAAAATACCTTTTGTTTGTATCACCGTCGTCTGCCTGCAGTTGTGCCTCATCAGCCCGTGACACACTGAACATTTCCATAGAAACCACCTTAACAATCTTTCACATAGACTTTTTAAAGGGACATTACAGAGTTGTGGTGGACATGACACCAATACTGTGCGACAGCTATATTTTGTATAAAAAGTAATATTGATAGTGGTCTCACATTGAATACTATAATGTTTTTGAATTATTTTACTAGTGCTTAATTCAGGTACATTAATAGTTACCAGATATGTCATATTTTTAAACTGTATTTTTATTGTTGAAGTTTAAAAGTTTGGGTGTGCGACAAGGAGAAAACAGTGATTTTGACACCTATAAGGAGGTTGAAAAGTATGAAAAAAATCATAATAGAAAGGGAGTAAAAAGTTTTTAAGGTGGATTTATTGTTAGTTTGACAAAGAAAGAGGAATTTGTCCAAAATTATATGTATTTTTAAAAATATGTCCAAAGAACATAAAAGTGCCCATAGTCTAAGAATCCCCTATATATATATATATAGAGAGAGAGAGACTGATTTTATGGCTTGTGTTTTAGAAAATCAAATCTTTTTGTAATCTTGACAAAACGCATATCGTTGGAAAGCTCTGATAGTCAAGGTTCCATATTTGGTAAATGTTTTGTAATAGAAGTGATATTGCGACAGAAAACTGCATAAAAAAATCAATAGAGTTTGGGTGTAACCCAGTGGTTATTTTAGTTATAGTAGTTATTTTTGGCATAGTGCCCAAACGAAATCACACAGGAACCACAATCTTTGAATTTGGAACATAACTTGGTTAGACATATGGCTTTGATTTTATAGCAACATATTTGATTAAATATTTATTTTATATATATGTATAGGCCTACTACATTATCTTTACTGTAACTTTTAGATACTTTTTTTATACTTTCTTTTTCTGAGATGCTTTCACTGCAGCAATAATCTGCTATATGTCTCTCTTTAAAAAGAGACCAACCTTAGGTCTGTATTCCAAAACGTTCAGGAATTACAACCATGTTGTAACAAGCGTTGATAAACAAGTGTTCTGTTTTCAGTGAATTTATACCATGTCCTGGGGGATGCAAACATTAAAATCAAAAATAAGAGTCCCAATAAGATGGAAAATAGCAATAAATTATTTTTCTGATGTCTCTTTATGGTTTTGCCCTTTTAGGGTTAAGCATTAGGCTACTCACCATATCAAAATTAAAAAAAATTACTGAATTAACAAATTAGCTTCATTAGCGACATGGTTTTATGGTTTGTGTGTAGGCTATGTGTGTAGTTTAACATGTGCGTCCTGCCAGACACACTGTGGAGTAAATCTCTAGCAGGCACTCAGACTGGAGGACTCTAGCCACAGAAGATCTGCTGAATCAAGGGCTCTCCATCCTCTTATGCCCATATGTCTGCCGTTGTGCTTGCGTGTCGAGCAGGTGTTCAGCAGAGACCTCTAGCAACAAAACCTTGTACTAACATGCTGACCTACCAATGTTAGTATTTGATTATGTTTGTTAGCATGAAGTCCACTGGGCTAAGTAGTACAAAAGCCAAACGAGCAGGTGTTGTTACAAAACGTAGCCTAATTGGGGGAGTTTAGAGCTCATCTGTGGACATCCTGCTGAAACACTATAATGGACATGCGCTGTCAGACATTGACATTTGCATATCATTTTAATGGTTAACATTACAACTTGCAGTTGCTATTTGCACATGGTGTGAAATCAAATCGTCTAAATTGCGGTATAAATGCTGCTTTGACAATGATCTGCTTTTGTTTTTATTGTGCAAATCGCTTTCATTGCAGGCCTACATACCGCTATGTCTAAGAAATGGAGACACAGTTGTTACTAAAATGGGGAAAAAGCAAACGTCTATACGTGAATGTGAAAAGTCTTGTTGAATGTCTTGGTAGTTTGCCAATATTGTTGAAACAAAACAGGGTGCAGATAAATGCACTGACATTTATTTTATTTAACTGATTCGATTTTATTTATTTTTATTCGGTAAAAATCAAAAAGTTTTTATTAAAAAAATCACAATTTGAAACTCATAAAATAGGCACATGGATTTTATTTACATTCCCTTATGACCAGTAGGTGGCAGTCTCTGACTACTACACTAGGATAGTTCTTTTCTACAACATGCAAATCCACTACAACATAATAATAATAATAATAATATAAAGAGTACAAACAAACAGGTTGACCATATAAATAAATGAGAGTTGGAACTGTAAAATAAAAAAAAATAAAAAAAATGTTACCTGTTTCTGATGCAGAAAAGCTAGTTCATGCATTCATGACCTCTAGACTGAACTATTGTAATGCACTGCTAGCTGGTTGTCCTGCATCTTCAATAAACAAGCTACAGATAGTCCAAAATGCAGCGGCTAGAGTTCTTACCAGGGCAAGAAAATATGATCATATTTACCCCAATTTTACAGTCTCTGCACTGGGTACCTATTCAGTTCCGTATCATTTACAAAATATTATTACTTGCCTATAAGGCCCTAAATGGTTTAGCTCCTGCGTACCTAACTCGTCTTCTACCACGCTACAATCCAACCCGCTCCCGAAGGTCGCAAAACTCTGGACTTCTGGTAGTACCTAGGATAGCAAAGTCCACTAAAGGAGGTAGAGCTTTTTCACATTTGGCTCCCAAACTCTGGAATAGCCTTCCTGATAACGTTCGGTGTTCAGATAAACTTTCTCTGTTTAAATCTATATTAAAGACACATCTCTTTAGCCAAACATTCACATAATGCATCTTATAATCTTGTACTGCAGTTATATCTGATCAAATGTACATTATTATTATTCTTTAGCTTGGGTTGAACAAATAATTTTTGCTTAGATGGAACAGCAGCTACGCTAATTATGTCTCTATTTGTTTCTCTGTTTCTAGGAATTACAGAAGCTTCAGTCTGGATCCAACCCTTAAATGATCTGAGATGACTGAACACCTGAGAAAAGATAATGCCAACCCCTCAGAGGACCTCAGAGGATGCCAACGCTCAGACAACATACAGAATTACCAAATTTTGCCATAAGTTAAATATATTAAGGTTCTGCAATATATAAATATACTGTGGAAACTTAATTTCCTGTAGAGCTGCTTTGCAATGATTTGTATCGTAAAAAGTGCTATACAAATAAACTTGAAACTCAGTTCTGGGTCTAATTAAGGTCACAATGGTCAGGCATGTGTAGAAGATACAATAACCCCTGGTGTCTTTTTTCTATTTCTCTTCCAATACTTTTGTATTTATCATGTAATACAATCTAATTTTGTCATGCCTGGTTCTGTGACCATGGGGTCTGTGAATGTGCTGCTGGGGGTCAGTGTCCAGATATATAAACCCATATTTTTATCACATTTCTTATCACAACTTCTTAAATGAATATTTAGCCATTGCCTACTATTCATTTGTTGAGTAATAAATAGCTAATGTCATAACGCTTGGTAATGTTAAAGCAACTGTATGTAGTTTTGTTTATTTTTTATTTTTTGACTTTAAAGCCCCGTACAGTTATGTGAGTGGATTTCAGTCATAAATATGCCTATATAAATAATATAGCTGTACATATTTCATTGCCTGCTGTAAAGCAATCCACCCTTTTCACAGAATTTCACAGCGTTTCACCAAACGTTCATACTCCCAGTATTATTAATAATACCTCTGGATAACAGGGAGCATGGAAAATAAACAGAAGTCATTTGGCTTATTAGTCCGTGTACCATCAGAATGATTTTTAAACAGATTTTTCAAGGTACAAAAAGTACATACGGTTGCTGTAAGTTATTTTAAAGTGTTACTGAGAAAATCTAGCCTTTTTGTTAATAGAGCACACTTAGTCCTAACTTATTTGTCATATGTGCATTGTGTTAGTGTTGCATTGTTTGGACTTTTATGTTTATACTTTGCAAAGTGTAACTATTATTATTGATTTATGTTTTATTATTATTGTTGTTTTGATCAGAAACTCAATTGTATGACACAGCTAGTCATGTGATGTCAACATGGCCACGCTCATGAAGGGGCGACCCGCCTCATGTTAAATAAAGCAACTTTCTAGAAGACAGGTTGTCTGGAGGCTTATGTACATCACTCAAATATTTTAGTTAGTAAATGCAGCCATAATTAAATCATGTAAAAATAATATTTCTTATTTTTCTCCCTGCAAATTTTAAAAATACGCATGCATTGCTATAGTAAATGAGTGTGATGAATGAGAGGGAGTGGCAGTAAAGTTATTTTGCGCTGAGTGTGTGTGTGTGTGTGATTGAGCAGCAGTAGTTTGATGTAATGGAGGGGATGGGCGAGTCAGTCCGCCTACACGGGCTTTGTGTTGATGTTCAGGCGGTGCAACAGCGCTGACAGTCCGCGACCAGAACAGCATTCCCAACACCCATCCACCATAAAGAGAGAGGGGGAGAAAGAGGACAGACGGCGTTTTGGGCGATTTGACTGTAAGGGAGTGGAGCTGGACTGAATCATGGCCACTTCAACATCTTGCACGGGCTCCACACTGCTGCAGCCAATTAGTAAGATTATTGATCTGCCACTGGACCAGGTAAACTGTCACTTTAACTGGGATTTATGTTTTGCTTTTGTCATTTTGCCTAGCAAAGATCGCTTAGCTGGTGAGCCGTTTGCTGCACATTTGATGCGCACCGACAAAAGCATGATATAAGAGCGTGTTGGCATGATATTCTTGTATGTGACATAACACGCCTGAAATTCATCTTCGCGCATTTCATAACGCCCGTTTGCCTCCTTTTCATTCCTGTATTTTTCTCAAAATATTGGCTGATGACAAGTGAGTCACAGGGTTTGTTGCTAAACCAAGTATGTTATCTGTTTAGACAGCATTTTTAGGGAAGTCCAAACATCATGCTCGCGAGCGCCCTGAAGCCCCGTGATGTTGTCTATGTAGGCAGCTCGATAGGGTTTGACACACCGCCATAGTCACGATTTCGCTTGGGATGGAGAGACGTTCGGCAAAAAAGAGAGATATTTACAGATGTCCTAAATACAACATATTAAAGCTAAAAAAAAACCCCACTTCAGTTAAAGCAGCGAGACGAGAATTGTTTCAGTTCCCCATTTTGTCCACGTTGTTATTTTGTTGAGACCTCGTCTTCTCAGGATGTTTTATCTCGAGTAAAAACAATTGTATTTTTATGTGATTTACTTAAACATTTGTTGGAAGGCCAGAGGTTTTTCTTTTCATATCCTCTGGTAAATAGTGGTGGGGACTTTGATTCATCCAAGACAAGTGACTCGATTCTTTTGAATCAGTTCACTAAATGGATTCATTAACTCGTTCCTTATTTCCTCAATTTTTTTTTTCTCTTTTATATTACCACATAACCAAGCACCTTTCAGCAGATGTGGTTGCTGGAATCATTTGCCTATTGTAGATTTTTTTTGTATTAATGAATTATTAATAATGCCTGTGCACAATCATATGCCTCAGGTTAAGTCATATCTTTCTTTCTTAACCCTCCACAAAACAAGAGTTATTATGTATTAAACTAGTGTGGATGTGTGATGAAATATTCATCAAATGTAGCAGCTACCATGAAAGAAGCCTAGTGATAAAAAGTTCACTTATGTACAGTGAGATGTTCTGCAGTGCGTCTATTTGAAAGCCAGCTTTTATCAATGTGATGTAAGAGGGCAGTTAAACCTGAACTATTGTTCACATTTGCTGATCATGCAGAAATTTTCTTGATGGACGCAGCTTATCGTTCAATCTGTTTACTGACACATGGAGATAGTAGTCATAGAGCAAATACACCAGACATGGACGGCAAGACCTTTAATGTCAACTCTGCCAGTCACTTGTGTGTTCAGAGATTACATCCTTAGTCTTGCTCTATTCTGACACCAGAGCATTTCCCGTTGCACTCATATCGTACTTTTCAGCTTCTTTGACCTCTTTAGCTGGTGCTACCCGTCTCGTAATGCAAGCCTGGGCAAGAATGAGTCAGGAAATGCAGTCGTTCTGGAGTGTAGACATTCTTGCGTTTCTTTTGAAACGCCTACCTGTTCAATCTCTTTATTTTTTACTTATGTTAAATATCTTTTATTGGTGTGGGACCCAGCAGTGAGAGTGTTAGGAATAGTTAACCCAAAAGTACCGACCGCGATACCATTCGGTACTGAAATTTTAATGATCATTGCTTCACGCTCTTCACCGAGCGCTTTATTGATCATTGAAGCCAATCACAGATGTATCTATTGAGCGCGTGAACACAATGACCAATCAGCGCTGTTTAAAAATCTGCTCAACAGCGCTCAAATCTTAGTGGGAAATGGACGTTTTTAAAATGTCAGTACCGAATGGTATCGCGGTCGGTACTTTTGACAACACTACTCAGGCCACCCAAGTGTAGATTGGAAACAGATTTTAAGAGATTTAGCATTATATCACTTGCTCACCAATGGATCCTCTGCAGTGAATGGGTGCCGTCAGAATGAGAGTCCATAAAATCATCACAATCCATGACTCCAGTCCACCAATTAATGTCTTGTGAAGCGAAAAGTTGCATATTTGTAAGAAACAAATCCATTATTGTTGATTTAACTTTGAACCATTGGTTCTAGCCAAATTATGTCTATTATCCATAATAACGCTTCCTTTAGTGAAAAAGTCTATCACCTTGTTCCCTTTTACATCACAATCCACTGATATATTCTTTTATAACTGTTTTGGCCTGTAAAAGTTGCTTGATCTGTGCATATTTCTCTCCTAATTCAGATAAGATGACTTTTTCACTGGAGAAAGCAATATAATGATGGATTAAAAGGATATAATCTTAGTGATGGATTTTTTTTTTTTAACAAACACTTGACAATCTTTTCACTTCACAAGATATTAATTGATTGATGTTTTTATCAGCGGTTTGGACTCATTCTGATGGCACCCATTCCCTGCAGGTAATCCATTAGTGAGCAAGTGATGTAAAGCCAAATTTCTGCAAATGTGTTCTGATGAAGAAACAAACTTATCTACATCTTGGGTTGCCTGAGGGTGAGTACATTTTCAGCCATGGGGGGGGGGGGGGGGGGTGTATTACTTTAATGGCATAATTCCTCAAAACATTAATCTATAGTCATCAAGATAAAATCAAGGATGGAAATCCAAGCAAACAAGGTGGTTTTTGATCTGTAAGTCAATTTGATTATGTCCACAGCTTTAGTGCCCTTTGCTCTGTTGTTGGCATGCTGCTTCAGCAACTTTTTTGAATGAGATTTTGGCAGGCGTCAAGCCTACAAACCCTCTCCCGATACGAGTCCACTCTAGAACTCCTGTTAATGAGACAGGAATCAATAACTCAGCCCGAGCTGTCAGGATTACTACGTCCTGAGCTTCAGCCAAAACAGGAGAGAAGCCATATAGATCTGTTTGATTATTCAAGATGTGGGTTGCTAGGCTAGACTCAAAATTTTGTGCTGTAACATGATGGTGTATAATTTGAAACCGTAGCAGTTTAAATAGCCTTGTCAGTAAGGGTACTTCCCACTCAGCCATGAGAATTTCAGCTCCTAGGTCCTAAAGCCCTTGGTTTCCTGGTTTGCATTTTACGGCACTATAATTAAATGGTTAGTTCACCCAAAAATCAAAACTCTGTCCACATTTACTTACACTCATGTTGTTTAAAACCTGCAGTACTTACTTTCGTCTGGAGAACACAAAATAAGATATTTAAATTGCGTAACATTGGGGGCCAAAAACATTTCATTTTTGTGTGAACTGACCCTTTTAAGGGTGAGGTGTGTTATATTTTACAATACAAATCCCACCGTAATATATAGTCACCTATAGGCTAATTAACTTGGAAAAGTGTAATAGTGACTCTTTTTTTAATTTTTTTTTTGTTTGTTTATAACTTTGCTCTATTTGTTTGAGCAGGTCAACCAGCCTGGCAACAGCAACATTGGGTCAACCAATAGTGTGAGTTTAGGGCGTGGCTATCCCTTTGGCTAACCAATGGCAGACGGAGGGAGTGTTTGAGAAACCTTTTTGAAAACATTTGGGTTTTTTCCCATTTGATGATGGTCCAGAAATTACACTCTTTGGCTTTAAAAACACTTTATGATGTTATCAGAGGTAGAAGCCAGTCACAGACCACTTCTAAGGTTTTGATAGGCCGCAGCCGGTCTTTAAACCAAT
Organism: Barbus barbus; assembly: GCF_936440315.1. Classification (NCBI taxonomy): domain Eukaryota; kingdom Metazoa; phylum Chordata; class Actinopteri; order Cypriniformes; family Cyprinidae; genus Barbus; species Barbus barbus. The sequence goes on from NC_136758.1 coordinate 11,834,508, forward strand.
GACTGATGCTGTGTTCGGTTCCTAACGGTTCCTCTCAAGTGGCAGTGCCTTTACTGAATATTCTGGTTGATCTTCAAAGGTTGATGATTGCCAGTTGGAGGACTCATATAGTGTGTGGCCAAAGATTTCAAATGGACTATGTTCCATTCATTTGTTAGTATGTCACTAGTCCACACTTGAAAGGACACTTCTTAGAGCAACCCTCATATCTCGTATCAAAGCCGTTCAAAAGACCGGTTAAAATGCTAATGGCCCATTCACACTAAGAACGATAACTACACACACTTTCTGCAAGTCGAATAGTGAAGAGTTTTGTGAATAAGATGACTAAATAATCCTAATTTACATAGAAAGATGTGTATTTGGACTGGAAGAAATAGCAGCGCTACTTCAAAGCATTGAGCTCCTGGTTAAAGACTCTAGAGTCCAAGTCTCACTGGTTTCTCCCCTCACTACCTGTTGAACGGCAGGTGCATATGTTTTTGTAGCGGTTTGTAATAAGGAAGCACACAGGTCTCTTGTCGCTCACCCCAGTGAGCACAGCAGGAGCGTGAGGCGCAGCCCTGATTTCTCAGAGGAGCTATATGCCCACCCTCTATCTCTCAAAATGGGCACTCTCTTGGGACCACTTGCCTCTGCTTGAGTTCTGCTTATGGGAGTATTGTACTAAAGTGTTGTACTTTCTTTTTTGTCTTTAATGTGCTAAAGTTCAGTTTGGTCATAATGCAGTTAGTTTTTTTAAAACAGTGTATTTGATTGTTGTAGTATATCTAAAATTTGGTTTAAGTTGAAGTTCTAAAATTACTAAAACGGAAATAAAAATGACCTTAAATAGAAATGTAAAAAAGCTTATAATGACAAAAATGTATTCAAAATATGAATCATTTAAATACTATAATAGTACATCATTAATACTAAAATAACTGAATTTGCAGATTCAGACTTTGAAAATCATTCTGTGTGTGTTTATGGGCTTAGTAGAACTGGCTCTTTATAACTTTAGCAATTAGACAAACTAATTCATCTCATTACCTGTGAGGAATTTACATGTGTATGTGATATAATTTCTCTGATGTGAGGATGTAGAACTTTCATGGACCAAGTTGTGCACCTGGCGGTTTCTGGCTCCTTCCTATACGTGTCTTCCAGGGCTGTCACCGAAATCATCCATTAAGAGAGAGAACCATATATTTTACCGTCAGTCCTGCTGATTTCATCAACCAGATATGACGCCTTTCAAAAGAGGAAGATAATTATGGCTCTTGCACTTTGCCATAGAGTGCCAGTTCAGGATTTTTCTCTTGTTTGTTGTTGTTCAGCACTTTTAAAGAAATAGTTCACCCAAAATCCCTTCCTCTTCCTCTTGTTATTCCAGACCTGTACGACTTTCTTTCCTCTGTGCAATACAGAATAAGATATTTAGAATTTTTGACTAATCAGACACGCATGCATGTGACATTCTAGAGTATGTTTAGGTAACACTCGAGCTGTGCTTACAGAAACGGCTGTCCTAAATGACTTCACAGTGACCTTCAGGGACATCGTCCAGAGTGGCCAAAGACAATGATTCTGCTTGCTCAACAAGAACAGGAATGATTTGATGTTTAGAGTTCTCAAGTTTCTGGTTTATGAGTAATGACTACATCTTACTCATCACGGCCACTGAGCACAGGCCTAAATTTAAGGATGTACTTGAGTTCTTCCCCTATCAATGGGAAACAATCAGCTGTAACTATTGTGACCTGGAAATAACCCTAATTGTATCATTGTCTTGTAGGGCCTGTTGGCTTGCTTTTTAATGGTAACATTTCTCTGGAGTAGTAGAAACCTGCAGAGTTTATCCAAAGAATCTCAAAACTTAATATAGACAGAATCTTTTGGTTACACAGTGGCTGATGTTTGGTAATTGATGTATTTTTAGACTCAAAACCATCAAAGTATTGAAGAAACTGAGACCGATGTGTTGGTTGCTGCATCATCCCAGTTGTGATGTAAATTGGCACCAAGTTAACCTAAACCATTGACTTCCATAGTATATTTTTCCATACTATGGAAGTCGAAGGCTACTGTCAGCTGTTTGGTTACCCACATTCTTCAAAATATCATCTTTTGTGCTTAACAGAAGAAAAAACATCATTCAGGTTTGGGACAAATTGAGGATGAGTAAATGGAAACAGAATTTTTCATTTTTGGGTCAACTATCCGTTTAAACTTAGTTGAAACATAACTGTGTATACATTTTTGAAAGTATGTTATTAAGTATATTTCGGCAACAAATAATTTTTACCATAAATTACATGAGGCAAAATAAGTTAGATTCAACCCTAAGAGAATAGATTGAAATTCACAGCATTCCCACAACTTTCTACTACTTACAAATTTGAAGGCTACTATTGGATTGTTAAAGGTAATATTATGCGACTGTGCATCTGCCTTAAAGGGGTAGTTCACCCAAAAATGATATTTTGAAGAATGCTGGTAACATGTCAGTTGGTGGTAGCAATTGACTTTCATAATATTGAGAAGAAAAAATAGCTGTCAAACGATTAATCGCATCCAAAATAAAAGTTTTTTTTTACAAGATGTATATGTGTTGTGTATATTTATTATGTATATATAAGTACACACACATGCGTGTATATATTTCAGAAAAATAGTTTGTTCATATATTAAATATTTATTTATAATAAATTCTATGAATATAAATAAATACATGTAAATATTTTAAAAATATATACTGTATGTGTGTGTATATTATGCAAACAAAAACTTTTTTGTATGCGATTTTAATCGTTTGACAGCACTAAAAAAACACTATGGGAGTCAATGGCTACTGAGCTGTTTGGTTACCAACATTCTTCAAAATATCTTCTATGGTTTTCAGCAGAAGAAAAAACTGATACAGGTTTAGAAAAACTTGAGGGTGAATAAATGAGAATGATAGGCTGAGAATTTAAATTTTTGGGTGAACTGTCCCTTTAAGAACACACGTTGCAGCCAAATTGATTACATATTTAGTTACAAACTAGTAGGGCTAGGTAGTTACTAACCCTCTATTGTGGACTTTGTGTTCCAATTTAAGGATGCACTTATGAACAGCTGGTGCAACCATACCCTGCTCTAAACCCCCAGTCAAAAGCAATGCTAACAGATCATCATGAAGCAATTTTCTGTCTCTTTAAGACCAGACAGCATCTCTTGGCTTCTTCCAGATGGCATCTGTTGCTGACAATGCTCAGGTGTGATGTTATTTTTGACTTGTGCGTGTCATGACTCATGGCTGATATGAAAAGGAAATTGATCTCATTTCTGTCGCTTTTCTTTCTCCGTGATTTGCTGTCAGTCTCATTTCCAGCCTCTGTGGTAGCGATGTATCCTAGCAACCAGAACTTTTAGAAACTGATTGTAATTCATTACAGCTTATAAAGTGGGATTGTCAGTTTGCCCCTTTCTGAATGCATGGTCTGATTTAGCGGTAACACATTATGTTTAGCCCTTTTCCTTTTGCAGACTCGTAAGGTGGTAAAGCTTGGTTCATGTCCAGCTACTGAAAGTACACGCATGGAGAATTGTGTCTGAATCAGCATGCCTTAGTCTTCTTCAGCAGATGCTCTTTGTCCCAGGTGGATCATAGAATTGCAGACAGCATTGAAGAAAACTGGTAAATGGAGGCATTAATGGTCATTTAAGTTGGTGGAGCTGAGATCCAAGCTGAGTAAGACAGAGAAAAAAAACTGAGACAATAGCGTGCAGAAGGCCAGAGGAGTCCTAAAACCCGGAAATGAGTAAGCATTTTTTAACTTCTGGTTCCATTGTCCCAAAGTCAATAGTTAAGGATTTCTTGGTGACGCATTACGTCTAATATTACATGTAACTAGTCACTTTACTAGTTAGTGCACACTCCTCAGCTTTTACTTACACAGAAGACTTGACAAGTTATATGGTCTTGTTCTTCCCACCATTTTCCTTATTTCCTCAGAAACACTACATTAGATGGCAATTGATGTTCATGGTAGGTCTTTACATCCTTTTCTAGGGCCCTATGAAATCGTTTTTTGTTGTTGTTTTTTTTCCAAATTCCATTTTTGTTTCCGTTTAAATTTTTCTGGATTCTGTTTTTTTTTTCTGTTTTAATTTATCTAGACTCTATTTTAATGTTTGATAGAATTTTATTAATCAAAAGCATGTCTAATTAATTTAAATAATGAAATGTGCAATATTAAACAGCAATTTATTAAAAGTAAAAAAAAAAAAGATGTTTTTAGGGTATAATGTTATTCATAATAATAGTAGTACTATCGTTACATTAAGTAATATTTCTGTCACTGTCTGTTCAAGTTAAACCAAACTCTTATTTTGAAGGGTTGCTGTGAAGACTATTAGATTTCTCTATATGATACGACGATAGTTTTTTGACTCTCAGAGCATTATGTTCTAGAGATTATGTTCATGCACTTTACTCATATTAGGGCTGGGCGATATATCGAATGCGATATGCATGCGCATCTCGTCATTAAAGCCGGTTCCTTGAATAGCGGTGAACGCAATATTGCGTATTTTGTAATGTATCTATGGATCGGTGTATTAAATGCCACTCCATTTGAAAACAGGTGCTGGAAATTTAGCGCTAATCATGGAACCGGCTTTACTGACGAGATGCGCATAACAATCGTGTGCGATATATCGCCCAGCCCTAACTCATATATTGAGTCGGCAGAGGCTGAAAACACAGCAATTCCGTCCATGTTTTCTGCATCGTAGAAATCATAGGACCCTACTTTTCTCGTTTCGACACGCTTCTTTTTTTGATTGGCTTCCAAAATTAAGTGTTGAAATTGACAGGAAATGTCACTGGCACTTGTTCTATTGAGATTTTTGCATTGGCTAGCTGTTTGGCTAGTTATGTATTCTGTTTGAGGTGAGGTGAATGGCAGCTGTTGGTCATGCAGGCCAGGTTTGAATGGTGGTTTATTTATAGCTGACCAAGGAAGCTGTGATCGGTGGATGAACATAAAAGGATGTAGCCAAAGCCTGCTGCCGGTGACAGGAGTCTTTTGTGTTTGGTGAAGTGTTTGAAAGCAGGAGATGCTGCTTTGTGCTCCATTCTGAAGCTACATGTTTATATACAGGAGGACAAAGGACAGTACAGCATGTGCATTTGAGGTGCTTCTTGTTTAATCGAAATGCAGTAAAAACAGTAACATTGTGAAATATTACAATTAAATTCCTGTGATGGTAAAATCAGATTTTCAACATCCAGTCTTCAGTGTCACATGATCCTTCCTTGTGGTGCCCTAAAGCTAGTCCATGTTTTTCTTTTATTTCTAGTTGACTTTTATTTTTCTGCTTTTTGGAGATTTGAAATGTTTGTTTGTTAGATTCCCTAGTAAAAATTCCTCAACAAAACAGTCAGAAGATGCCATGGGAAGTCACAACTAGCTCATGTGCTCACCCTCTCTCTCTTTGTTACTTCCTGTACTTTCCTAGTATGCACCGAATGTGATGATGGACTTGCTTCTCAACAGTTGAGGAAGTGTGTTCTGTGAGTATATAGTTGTGTGAACATGAGGGAATTTGGTTGTTGTCAACACGTGTGGCTTAACCACAAAAAACTTTCATTGTACGTCATTTTTATCTGTTCATCTTTTTGAATCTGACTGCACTGCTTCTCCGCTCCCATGGCCTTATAAGAAATCCGTGTCCACTGGTTAATGATTCAGTATGTTATCCGGGTATTGTTTAGAAAGTCTCTTTCTCTTCTCAACGGATGTTCAAGCGAAGTCTGGCTGGAAAAACCACGTTTGATGTTCAACTAGAGCAGACAGGCCGTTCCCGCCTCTGCTGCTCTCTGTTTTCAGTCTCTCTCTCTCTGCGTGGATGAATTTTAGAAGCAACCTGCTTCTGTCTTCTTTATTTTCTGTCCTTACCAAGTGAACCAATGAACAGAGTAACATTATTTTGGATGATGTAATTGGGAGTTGATCAACACTTACTTCAAAGATTGTGGGAAGTTGTGAAAATAATTGAAATGTTAAATTTGGGAGATTGAAATGAGAATACGTTCTTCTGAACTTGAATAAATGTTTCCAAACTGTGTTCAATGTAGATGTAAAATCTGTCAAAACAATCCTTTAGACTTGACTAGAAATAAAAATGGAGTGGGCTTTCCTTTTTAGTTTTCTAGCATAGCAGACATCATGCTAAACACAACCCAAGTAATCGCATGGTGACTTAGCACGGTATCTTCTAAGGACAAGCACTTTTGGAAAACATGTTTGAAAATGTCATAAATTTGGGCAAGTTTACTGCTTAGCATCATTTTTGCAGTGGTCTGTTGATGTTATAATTTCCCCCCACTGTCCTCGTTGTACAGAATAGCCTGGAGAAAGGAACAAAAAATAAACATGAATGGTTTTTATATGTGGATGTTCACGTTTGATTCATGTGCCATATGGCATTAAATTAGCATGAACATGGTTTTGTTTTAGTAAAGCAAACATGAGTGACTATAAATCGTAAATTTGAGGACTCAATAGAAATGAATATGGAAAATATCATGAATGATACTGAACTTGTCTCTTGGAGGTTAGCTTGAGCAAAGCTCTGGAGGAAATGTGGCTTATCTTGGGAACACTTCTGGCACACTAGCCTCTTATCTTTGCCTGCAAGTGAAGTTGGATTTGCTGCCTTGCTGGGACCTATTTTAGAGATGGATTGCCAAGTGAATATGGAAGAAATACATTCAGCCCAGGAGCAGAGATGAGGAGGCGTCTGCTGGCAGGCTGTTATATGTGCATTGGAGGTGTTGGAGAGTCACACAGGTGCGAAATGAAGTACAGAGTAGATCCCCATGGGAAACGACAGGTGCCAAACGCAAATTTGGCAGGCCCGATTTGACAGGCTTGTTCCTTGAAGGAGATATCTGCATAATTATTACCTTTTGACTTCCAATTTTTTCTTTTTGACTTCCAAAGAAGTTCTTTAACTAGTGGCGCCAGTATATTGGCAATGTGTTATTGGCTAATAATAACGAAGTTTTTAGCACTTTTTTATGCTTTGTGTGAGCTTATTTGAATATGAATCATCTGCATTAACAATATTTAATTTTCCGTATTCATTGTTTCATGAATAATAAAACACATTGATATATTGAAGGTTGTTGACGTGATGATTCTCACATTCCAGCTGCTCATTTTAATTGTTTACTTGGCAGATGGAGGTAATTTATTGCTGTTTATTCTTTGCCTCACGTTACGAGCGTTGTATTTAAAGAAGTTTAACTTCTAAAAAAATTTCTGGACCATTCTGCAGCGCTCCAGTGTTTTTTTTTTTTTTTTGATCATCACACATTAAACATCTGTCTTGTCAAATTTAAAAAAATGTGTGACTATATTTTGAATGTTTTTATTGATTAATTATTGGTATTGACAATAACACGCTATTCGGTAATCCATTACAATAAGTTCTATTTTTGATTCATCCATATCTTTTATACTGTAATTATGGGTGTATGATTATGGTTTACTGAATGTCTGTTTGCTGATACAGATTATCATTGATGCACTGTGAATAAACTTTATAGTCTCGCATAGCCAGACCTTCAGACTGACGGCTGAAGGTCTGGAATCCATGGCAGCTTTCATCGGCCGAGGCCCGCCCATGATGCTGTTTGACCGACATGTCAAACAACCAATTACAGTTTGTTTGTTCAGTGTCACGTTTCGGGGCATCGAAATGTCGCCACAATGACAGACCGGTGTGTAAAACTCTAGGACATATTTTAAAGATTCTATGCTGTGAACTTTAAATATTTCACATACTTTTGAAAATCCAACGTTTAGTTGATCCTGATAAGCGCTCATCGTCACAGTTGTAAACTCGACGGCTTTCTTCTTCCATGAGGGGGTTTGGTGTCACGGCATCTTTGTTTCCAGGCGGAACATTAAAGAACACGACACGCACGTCTCCCAGAGATCCTGTATAATTCAACCAATCTGATGACGACATCGAAACTCCTGAAGTGTTTCCACTTTGGTGTGCCATATGCATCAGACGTTTAGCCAGCGGTCCATGGGCGTTACATCTGAGGCTTAGACTAGGTAAACTCTGACTTAAGACGGAGCATGTCTGGAACAGTTCTGTTCCTCATTACCTATCTTCCTATTTATGATGTCTACTAAAACATGACGCAACTGTGCTGGAACCATGTGTGTAAGTCTGTATGAGAAAGTGATAAAGTGCCCATATTCTAGTGGGCATCATTGCAGACATAAGGTTTGGGAATCCAGGGGCTGACTATGTTTTTTGGATACAAATTAGACCAGTCTATGTTTTTATATCATTTAAAAAAGTTATAACCAGTCTTGGAGAAAAAAATAAATGAATAAATTTTAAGACTTGTGTAGTATGTAGTGTAGTACGCAACCAACCACAGGACTGGTTACTTGCTCCATAACTGGGCCTTGAAGTTCCTGTGAGGGTGATGGGAGATTGAGATCTGTGTAAAATCATGCCTGTGTAGAAATGTGTCTGACCTGTTACTGGTAGTCTCAAAAGAACAGCATTCCACAGTGCCACAGGAGCTGTCAGTGAAGTTTAATGTCCCTCCTCAAAGCCGATCTGCCTCCCTTTGGCGAAGTTGCGCACTGTTGAGCAGTTGGTTGCTTGGATACCAGATTGTGAGGCCCAAGTGGAGCAGTGACATATAGTCAAATGGAACAAGTCTTGTTTACCCCCTGCTTTTTTAATGGAGCAGCTGCTCTATCATAAAACATAAGCACATTTGAGACCGTTTTGCTGTAGGGTGTAGCAGTTAAAAAGAGTAGCTTGGCAAATGAAAGACATTTGTTTTAAAGTTTGGACGTGCTGGGCATCATGTCCTAGGGACTTTCTTTCTATTTTTGAGTGTATATTGTGAAGGGCCTCAAAAGAAAAAAAAAAGACCAAGTCTAATTGAATTTGTTTGGCCATGCTGCACTTTTGAATTTTTAGTTTGGTAAGTTATTTTTTTTTTTTTTTCTCTGCAGGTTGTGTTTAAGTCTTTTAAAAAGTATCTATTAGTTCAAAAACCCTGCACAAAAATTGTCAAAAAATACATGATATTAATTTTTTTTTTTAGACACACTATGGTATGCCATGATGATTTTCTTCCTAATGTTATATAAGTATACAGGTCCTTTTCAAAAAATTAGCATATTGTGATAAAGTTCATTATTTTCTGTAATGTACTGATAAACATTAGACTTTCATATATTTTAGATTCATTACAACACAACTGAAGTAGTTCAAGCCTTTTATTGTTTTAATATTGATGATTTTGGCATACAGCTCATGAAAACCCAAAATTCCTATCTCAAAAAATTAGCATATTTCATCCGACCAATAAAAGAAAAGTGTTTTTAATACAAAAAAAGTCAACCTTCAAATAATTATGTTCAGTTATGCACTCAATACTTGGTCGGGAATCCTTTTGCAGAAATGACTGCTTCAATGCGGCGTGGCATGAAGGCAATCAGCCTGTGGCACTGCTGAGGTGTTATGGAGGCCCAGGATGCTTCGATAGCGGCCTTAAGCTCATCCAGAGTGTTGGGTCTTGCGTCTCTCAACTTTCTCTTCACAATATCCCACAGATTCTCTATGGGGTTCAGGTCAGGAGAGTTGGCAGGCCAATTGAGCACAGTAATACCATGGTCAGTAAACCATTTACCAGTGGTTTTGGCACTGTGAGCAGGTGCCAGGTCGTGCTGAAAAATTAAATCTTCATCTCCATAAAGCTTTTCAGCAGATGGAAGCATGAAGTGCTCCAAAATCTCCTGATAGCTAGCTGCATTGACCCTGCCCTTGATAAAACACAGTGGACCAACACCAGCAGCTGACATGGCACCCCAGACCATCACTGACTGTGGGTACTTGACACTGGACTTCAGGCATTTTGGCATTTCCCTCTCCCCAGTCTTCCTCCAGACTCTGGCACCTTGATTTCCGAATGACATGCAAAATTTGCTTTCATCCGAAAAAAGTACTTTGGACCACTGAGCAACAGTCCAGAGCTGCTTCTCTGTTCAAAAGTGGCTTGACCTGGGGAATGCGGCACCTGTAGCCAATTTCCTGCACACGCTTGTACACGGTGGCTCTGGATGTTTCTACTCCAGACTCAGTCCACTGCTTCCGCAGGTCCCCCAAGGTCTGGAATCGGTCCTTCTCCACAATCTTCCTCAGGGTCCGGTCACCTCTTCTCGTTGTGCTGCGTTTTCTGCCACACTCCTTCCCACAGACTTCCCACTGAGGTGCCTTGATACAGCACTCTGGGAACAGCCTATTCGTTCAGAAATTTCTTTCTGTGTCTTACCCTCTTGCTTGAGGGTGTCAATGATGGCCTTCTGGACACCAGTCAGGTCGGCAGTCTTACCCATGATTGCGGTTTTGAGTAATGAACCAGGCTGGGAGTTTTTTAAAGCCTCAGGAATCTTTTGCAGGTGTTTAGAGTTAATTAGTTGATTCAGATGATTAGGTTAATAGCTCGTTTAGAGAACCTTTTCATGATATGCTAATTTTTTGAGATAGGAATTTTGGGTTTTCATGAGCTGTATGCCAAAATCATCATTATTAAAACAATAAAAGGCTTGAACTACTTCAGTTGTGTTGTAATGAATCTAAAATATATGAAAGTCTAATGTTTATCAGTACATTACAGAAAATAATGAACTTTATCACAATATGCTAATTGTTTGAAAAGGACCTGTACACACACACACACACACAGAAAACATAAATATGTGTGTGTGTGTGTGTGTGTAATTATATAATAAACATAAAAAATAATGTGTGTAACTTTATTCTTTGTGTCCCCCTTTGTATGTTTTTTTTTAAAGCTCTAGGAAAAACAGAGGAAGGATCAGTGTCTTGCATTTCTTTCATATTTGCCAGGAATCTCTGCCAAGGCTCTTTGTCATCGTTAAACCTGACTGGCAGTGCCACAGATAGCTTAATTGCTCTAGGTTTTGTATCGCTTATTGCAATGATACTGATTACCATTTGAGTGCTTTGAAGTGATTGTGTGCGTCTTCCTTTTTTACTGAAGAGCTCAAATGAGTGCCCAACCTCTGTTTTTATGCTATACCAGTAATATATTACATTCCCATGATGAATTATAGAAGTGAGCCTCTTTCTGCAGTATTCATTTACTTTGAGGACTCCTGTACCCAAGCTTGACTCTACTGGTCAAATCTGATATCTGAATCATCATGCAGCATGATTTATTTGTTGTGACACTTTTTCTGAGCTGGTGTCCATGCAACAAACTCAATTCTACAGATTATTTACACACATCCCCTGTATATATACCTATTTTAAGGCTTGTTAACTAACTGCTACAATGAAATGGTGGATAATTAAACTTGGACGTATGTCTCTAGTGAGCCAAAAACCTGCTCACATTTGAGGCTCTGAGGCTTCTAGAGGGCTATCTGTAGGAATGGCTCTCTAAGCCCATTGGAATTAGCTATTTTAAGCCTTCAGTTTTAGGGCCATCACATAAATGGTGAATAGACTTTAGTCAGCCTATGACTTATTTAATAACTCTCAAACCAAAATTGGGCTGTTGTATCAAGTCTGAAGCAGGTATGACATGATAATGCAACAACCATTAAAACTCTTCCATTAAAGTCTGTATAAAAGGTAGTCAAGCTTCTTTAGCCTACCGCTAAAGGCTAACAAAATTGAATGCCATTCAAAATATTGATGCAAATTTTCATGGCAAATCTTTATGTCTCCTATTCAAACATTAGCTGGTGTTAGATTTGTCAGAATGAAAATGGAAAATCCAACTATAACCAGTTTCTGCTGGTTCAAGCTTGTTGAAAGCGGTTAATCAGTTGTTGGGACTGAGGTCCATTCATCTTGGTGTACCTATAGCTGGTAGACAATCATGCCTATTTTGGGGTTTCTGGTTGAGTTGGTTAGCCCTGTTCCGACCTAGATGACTGGCATGACTTATTTTTTCCACTGAATTCAATGTATTGTTTCCTTTTATGGTATTTTTTTTCTTTTCTGAGAGATACCACAGGACCTACACGCACCTGATGCTCTTTTTAGCCTCAGAGTCTATGCTACGTGATTATCCATAATAACTACCGTAGCCAAGGATACTAACTGTAAACATGACTTGCCGGTCAATTTTCCATTTCATTGACCAGAGACGCTTTATAAACCCACTTCTCTGGTCACGCCTCCTCGTCACTCAATTTGTCATCCTTCTGTTTTGTAAATGAGTGTTGGTGTTGGCTACAAGGCTACTGGGAAGTTTACAGTACACACTAAAGCTGTTCATATTTAAATGAATATAGATAAGCTTTTTTAAAAATACAGATTAACAAAATGACGGCAATAGAAGTATGTATAAAAATCTATGTAAAGCTACTTAAATACCGGTTTATTCACTTAATATGACCATTTAACATGACATTAGTATGTGGTCTGTGGTATTTTGATAGAAATGTTGAAGATTCATACTAAATCTGTTAATTGTAGACCTTATTTGTACTACTGTGGTAGTTTCTTCATTTGGTTATATGACTGTAATTAACCATGTAAATGCCTAACCAACCATGTTAGGAGGATAGTTTCAGACCCAAGATGGCCTTCGAACCCAGCCAGGTTCCTACCAGCTGGTATTCCAACTTGCTAACCATCTAAATCAGTGGTTGTCAACCTTTTTGACTCCAGTGCCCACTTTTGTCCAAGAAAATATTCAAAAGTGATATAATATACATACCTCTGGTACTTTTCTTGCAATAAAAATAAATAAATAAACTCAAAAATAGTCTTTTTATAAGAATTTACCCCATCTACCTGGTTGAGAAGCATTGATCTTTGACTTTGGAAACTGGCAGTGATGTGAAAGAGAAGGATATTTACACCAACGTGAAGGTTTTTGAATTGAGGAGTTGTGGACCAGTTTAAACCCTCATGTATATGTGTGTGTCTTTTGTATACATTTCCTGTACCTATATTTTGCATGTTTGTTGACATTTCCTATTTGATTACCCACCTCCAAATGGTGTCACTTTTAGAAACCCATGTTTGAACTTTAGTTCAATGTGATCTTAGTACTTGTCCTTCAAGTTAGTACACATTTCCCCTCAAATATAAAGGCTGATTTACATTTTACTGAGATATTTACACAGCACACAGTGGCCAGGCTCTCTAATATTGCCCCTTAATAAGTAATTCCCTGTTTCTCTTTCTTCCCAAATGTCCCTTTCCTCATATATTTTTCTCTCAGCTGAATGGCTGGAGGTGTCTGTGGAAACTAAGCCAGATGGCTAGCTGCAAAGAGAGATGGTTTAGAGCCACAGGGGGACAAAATCTGTCATCACTGTCTCTGTGTCCTTACTGCTGAGAATCATACTGCTATTCAGACTGGTAATCAGAAGTGCCCTCAAAAAATTAGTATTTGCATGGACTAGATGTTTATAAAAAAGGTAACACTTTAGTGTTACTTTAGGACCAATTCTCACTATTAACTAGTTGCTATTATTAAATATTGGCTGTTTATTAGTACTTATAAAGCACATATTCTGCATGACCTTATTCTACATCCCTAATATACCCAATACCTAAACTTAACAACTACCTTACTAACTATTAATAAGCAACAAATTAGGAGTTTATTGAGGCAAAGGTCATAATGGTTTGTTAATAGCGAGAATTGGACCTTAAAATAAAGTGTGACCAAAAAAAAATGAATTACAGATCTGGCAGCTCAAAGCATGAAAAAGATTGTTGACTGAACTATTTGTGTTGAAAATCTGTAATGAGGAAGACTGTTAAAGGGATAGTTCACCCCAAAAAAATGAAAATTCTGTTTCAAACCTGACTTGCTTTCCTCTGTGGAGCAAAAAAAGAAAAAAGCTTTTTTCCCTCAGCTTTCTCAATTGACATAGCTGGTCATTTGATGTCAATATATGGCCCTCATAGAATAAAACTACTTTTCAAATCACGCGAGGGTATGCATGAATGATGTTTTCTGAAAGTACTGTTAACTTTTTTAATTAGGAGTGAAAACAGATGAAAATGTGGTAGGCTAAATGTGAGGTATTGCTTTGAGGTGATGCGTATAATGCTCATTTGCATAGTTCAGGAAACACTGTCCATGTTTGTCACCAATCGAATGCTATAACTTGAGCACTGACTCGTTTTTGTTTTCACTACCTAGTTGGTAAAACTTAAGAAAGATTGACTTCTGGGCATTGCTGCTTTCAAACTGTGTGAATCTTAGTGCATGGATAGGTTTTGCTTAATTAGGGTTTAATGTCCCACCCAGATTAATTTAGTGTAATTCTGTGGTTTTTTTTAATGGCTCTAAAGTGACCACAAGTACCGGTCGATGTCAGGTCACTCGTGAAAGAGCTCTTAGAGATATAACAATAGCGAAATGGCACAGGGACATCATCTCCATAAATCTGCCTGACTTACAGTTGTGCGTGTGTGTGCGACAGATTTATCCTGGCAATAACAATGCTTCCTGTGATATAGAAAGCGTGGGGGATGCAAAGAAGCAGCCAATGAGCTATTGTTTATGGCCCACTGTTGCCCGGCTTATGCAGAATGGGAAACAATGGCTGCCTCTGTACAGTATAGCTGCCTGTAACGTTAAGGAGATGTGCAAGGTTTCTTATCGAGGCAGGACATGTTTCCAGCAGTTGAAACATCTCAGTCCGGGAGATCCAAAATGAAAGTGACAAGCACCTGAAGGGGACAGATGAGATGAGAGGTGTCTCCAGGGAATGACGGAAATGGTCAAAATCCAAAATCCTTCTGATTGAAGTTTCAATAACATTCCCCAAGGTTCTATGCTAAACGTAGAGCTATTGTCATCTCTTCAGCACATTTTGTAAATCTAAATGAAAACAAAAAGAAAAGAGAATTGACTTTTTTTATCTATGGTAATATATTAAAGGCTAAGCTTAGCTGTTGCTAACTGAAAATGCATAAGGGAACATTTTAATTTGACCATTTTTAGCTTTAATGATGTAATGTTATATGTATTATAAAACGGATAGTTCCAGTCCTTAAGTCTGATTGGCTAAGCCACATTCAAAGCCATTGTAAAATACTCTATAAACACATTTGTGATTGTGACACATTTGTTTATTAAGTTGCGGTCATGCTAAATTTTAAGCACTCAATTTTTACAGAAGCTGCATTGATCCAAATATGACATCACACACTGCAGTGTATTCTGAGATAAATATTAAAGTATAGCTTTCTTCAGCAAGTATAGACATCCTTGGATGAATCTTACTGTAAGGTATTGCCAGCAAAGCAAGCGGCATAATCAAATACTGGTGTAAAGTATCTTAAAGAAAAGGAAAAAAAGAAATAAATTAATCCAGTCATGCTATTTTTCAAAATACTTGTCTAGTCCATCCATATTTCAAATAGATTTGAGACAAGATTGGCTACGCTTATTGTAAAGGACATGCTTTGTCCCTGTCATGTGAAATCAGAGGAGTGAACTAAACTAGAGTAAAATGAATGGAGAGTGAGAGATAAATAAAGCAGCACAGAGTCGGGAAGGCGGAGTTATTTTAAGCTGATGATTGATTGTTTCTTTGTTGAGCTGCAGCTCATTTGCATGGCAGCAGGCACATGAAGATGACCTCACTCTCACTTTATCATTATCATTCTCTCTCTCTCTCACACTCACACTCACACTCGCTCACACACACACACACTCACTCTCAGGAAGAAATGTAATGTGCCTGTTTCTCCCCAGCTGCGGCTATATTTCCAGATGGCATACCATACTACTCATACTATTTTTGCAATATGTACATTTTGCAGTGCACACTGTGCATATTTTCTGTGTGCATGCAATACCTGTATGACCTTCAACCTTCAGAAAATGTGCAATAGTGTGGCCCACAATGCAGTGCACTTGAATTGACCTCACATCGCCAAATCTCCCTGAATATTTGCCAAAACAGGAGACTTTTTGTTTTTACTTGCATAAAAACACTTAAGTACGGTGGCCCAGTAGTGCACAACACAACAAAATTTCCACAACACAATGAAAACAAGTAGCAACACAATGAAATTAGCACAACACAATAGAAACAAATCACAACACTAGGAAATTAGCACAACACCACAAAATTAGTCCTGTGCGTTGTGTTGTGGAGATTTTGTTGTGTTGTGCACTACTGAGCCATGTGATAACTGTTCATTTCTTAACTAATTTTTTTTTTTTTAATTACTCTGATTATTGTTTTTTTGAGATTTTGCTTGATTTTTTTTTTTTAAATGGGCTATTATGGCATCCTGTATACCAGGGGTCACCAGACACGGTCCTGGAAGGCCGATGTCCTGCAGAGTTTAGCTAGTCAGTGTCTTACTAGGTATACTTGAAACTTCCAGGGAGGTGTGTTGAGGCAAGCTGGAGCAAAACTCTGCAGGACACTGGCCCTCCAGGATCATGTTTGGTGACCCCAGCTGTGTACAGTATAACAACAGTTGTTTTGCTCTTACAGTAGTGGCATGTAAAATCTTATGTAAGTCAAATGTTCTGGAAATTAAAGGAAGTGCAAGAGACTATGATTCAACACAGCAGCCTACTGTACATACTTTATCAGATTAGCCTCAAAAAGTAAAGGAGACTGTAACGTTCAGGTGCAGACATGACTTTGTACAGTAAACATTGACGTCAAGTAAAATAAAACGCTTTTCATGGGTTTGTGAGCACAAGCCTCTGCTCTTATCACTTTGAATTTGTTTCACAAGGTGGTTGGGTGTGCCCAACCTGGTTAGTGCATGTATTTGTCATCCATTGTGATGCCCTCCCTACGTTTAGTGTCATAAAACCCAAATACAAGTTTCTGTAGCATCAGAGAATTCTTTGAAACCATTGATTTAAAAGGAAACGGTGCCTCGCAAAGGCTGAGAGGTAATACGCATGGGATTGCAAAAGTGCTTTATATGTTATATAGTGTATAAAAATGAATTTAATCAGAGTACACACAGCAGTTTTTGAATGGCAGTCAATTTTCTCTTCTCATCCTCTACTTTATCCTCATCGTAAAATGCATTTATCTTGTGTTAATGTCAGCAGTTTACATTCAGTGTTAAAGCCTTAATCCTGATGTACTGGAAGACTTGCATTTGAAGATTACATGGAGATTAGTTTTGATTTTGAACCTTTCCAATTTATTCTGTTCTTAAGTTGAGTTTAACTAATTGTTTACCTTTCCTCTTGATCAGTGTAAAATTAACCTCCTGTCTCCCTCATTAGGTGAACTTTGTGGTATGCCAGCTCTTTGCCCTGGTCACGGCCTTCTGGTTCAGACTCTACTTGCACCCTAGCAAGACAAGTCCCTTCATCCGGCATGTAGTCGCCACCCTGCTGGGCTTCTATTTGGCCCTCTTCTGCTTTGGCTGGTGAGTGCTTGTCCACTTCATCCCTCACATATCTCAGGTCTTCCATATTGATCCATAGCATTGTCATTGATAGCTGGTTAGCGAGCCATTCGATTTATGAGGCAGTGGAGTGCTGGCAGAAGACCAGAGTCTTCTCAGCAGCTGTGGAAACTAAGAGACACAGTTTGTCAGCCTATATTTATCGATACTTACCTGCTGCTTGTTAGTTGATCTTGAATTGGAGCATATTATAACAAAAAAGCTGCACTGAGATGCATGGAAGTCTTTAGTTAATATATAACCTGGTATCAGATGTATACTCAGCGTTTTGATGTGATCTTTAATAGTTTCATGTTTTCCAAAAACAAATGGTTTTGGTATGGTTTCTTGGAATGGTTGATTCTGCCTACAATATGATGAACACAAAGTTGGATAAAAAAAAAAAAAACAGTAGTTTTTTTCCTGATTGTTAACAGTATTTTCTGAGTAATGGAGTGATAAAAAATAGAAAATAAAACCTGTGTTTATTCAGCGTTTAGATGTCTGTTCTGGATATGTATGCAAATTAGAGCACATTTTACTAGATAATGTATTTATTTGCATATTTAAACAAAACGTTTTAGAAAACTGTAATACAAAACGGTTGTCTTATTGTACTGTGATTAATCAACTGGAGAAGTACTATGATGTATATTAGTTCAGAATCAGAATGAGCTTTATTGCCAGGTATGTTTACACATACAAGGAATTTGTTTTAGTGACAGAAGCTCCACTGTGCAACAGAATGACAGCGACAAGACGACACAGATACTAAAAAGAATAATATACAAATATACAAAATAGACAATGTACAAAATAGCAAAATCTATGTATATAATATAAACAGTTATGTATGTACAGTTATGATATGTGCAAATTTTAAATGTAAATAAGTATGTGTGTTAAATAATGTATTATAGTGTTGTGTGTTCCGCGTTTATTGTCAAGTGTTCATGAGATGGATTGCCTGAGGGAAGAAACGGTTCCTATGTCTGGTCGTTCTGGTGCTCAGAGCTCTGTAGCGTCGACCAGTAACAGTTCAAAGAGGGAGTGTGCTGGATGTGAGGGGTCCAGAGTGATTTTACCAGCCCTTTTGTTCACTCTGGATAAGTACAGTTCTTGGAGAGTGGGGAGGGTTGTACCAATGATTCGCTCAGCAGTCTGGACTACCCTCCGTAGTCTTCTGAGGTCAGATTTGGTAGCTGAGCTGAACCTGACAGTTATAGAACTGCAGAGGATGGATTCAGTAATGGAAGAGTAGAACTGTTTCAGCAAGTTCTGTGGTAGGTTGAACTTCCTCAGCTGGCGAAGGAAGTACAGCCTCTGCTGGGCCTTTTTCACAATGGACTCAATGTGATTGTCCCACTTCAGGTCCTGGGAGATTGTGGTGCCCAGGAATCTGAATTACTCCACTGCAGCCACAGTGCTGTTCATGATGGTGAGTGGGGGGAGAGCAGGGGGGATTCTCCTGAAGTCCACGGTCATCTCCACTGTTTTGAGCGTGTTGAGCTCCAGGTTGTTGAGACTGCATCAGGTAGCCAGCTCTTTAACCTCCTGTATGTAAGCAGAGGCCGATCAGTGTGGTGTTGTCTGCAAACTTCAGGAGCTTGACAGAGAGGTCTTTAGAGATGCAGTCATTGGTATACAGGGAGAAGAGTAGTGGGGAGAGAACACAGCCCTGAGGGGCACCAGTGCTGATGGTGTGGGTGCTGGATGAGAATTTTCCCAGCCTCACTAGCTGCTGCCTGTCTGTCAGGAAGCTGCTGATCTACTGACAGACGGAGGTGTGCACAGAGAGCGGAGTTAGTTTGGGCAGGAGGAGTGATGAGATGATTGTGTTAAAAGCTAAGCTGAAGTCCAAAAAACGGGATCCTCACATAAGTCCTTGGTCTGTCCAGATGCTGCAGAACATAATGCAGTCTCATATTGACTGCATCATTCACAGACCTGTTTGCTCTGTAGGCAGTGGGCGGGCAATATGCTAATGTTCATGTTGACGTCAACATGAAACGGCTTGGGATTCGTTTTAAAAACAACTCATTTCAATGATTCAGAGTCAGCTCTTTCTTTTGAGAGACAATAACTTTAAACATGTTGCACTTTCAGATTTAAAACTTTGCAGGACGTGTTCTTTCACTTAGCTGTGTTACACACTGCATGAAAGGTAATTTTCAAAAATCCATAATAGGGGCACTTTAAAATGTTTACCCTGTTCACCTGTGGTGCCTTGCCTTAAAGAGATAGTTCACCCAAAAATAAAAATTTACCCCATGACTTTCTTCATTCAGATGAATACAATTGGTGTTATATTACAAAATCTCCTGGCTCTTCCAAGATCTATTATGGCAGTGAATTGTGGTCAAAATTTTGAAGCCCAAATAAATAATAAAAAATACTCTACATGGCTCAGGGTGGTTAATAAAGGCCTTCTGAAGTCAATTGATGCATTTGTGTAAGACAAATATCCATATTTAAAACGTTATAAACCGTAATGTCTAGTTTCCGCTAACTGTCGTATGCGCATTCACGAGAGAGTGGCGTTCCAGCAGATGATGTAGGACATAGGCATTAAAAGAGAAACCAAATACTACTTATACAAATAGATTCTGAAATTCATGATATATTTCAACTTTTTTCATATGTTTTTGTATTGATAAAATAATTTGCAATGACACATTTTATAATAAATTAAAAAATGCTAAGTAAAAGCACTTTCACCAGTAGTTCAACAGCTTTTCAACCTCTGTATGTTGACCAAATTGCATAACTACACACTTTTTTTTTTTTTGTCACAAGGTTGTCAAAATGTGATAAATTGTATCAGTGGAAGTCACGCTTAAGATGACACTTTCTGAAAAACCTCTAACCATAAGGAGCGGCCTATTACAGATCTCTGAACAGAGGTCAGTCCAGCCAAATCACAGAGGAAGTCATTATGCAATAAACACGAAGGCAAGAAGAAAGACATCTAAACAGTGACATTACCCAAGACGTAGCGGACGCTAATGTGTCATTTATTCCGCCTTTAATGCATTTACTGTAATACTACCAATTTGTGAGTGAAGTATCGTTTGTTACTACCAAATTAATTTAACTAATGTTGTGCATCTCAAAAATGTCTGCTCTATTTGTGTGGCAGTCTGTGAGGGGAGATCCCCTCAGCTGTTCTAATGTGATTTGCTTTCATCGCATACTCGGAGAGTTTGCCTTTCTCTCTGCACCCCACTCTGTCCAGCAGAGACTTTACCGAGACATTTGTTTGCTCTCGGGCAACATCAAATCCAAATTGGGCTCATTTACTTTCAAAATGTGTGTTCCTGCTTTTACTGTGTGGGATTCATGAGCATTTGTTTTTGGACAGAAAAAAAGCTTCATAATCTCTTATCAAAATGCAATAGCTTGCTCCACCCCACAAACAACTTTGCTTTTTGGCGTCACATAGGCAGTGCAGACAAATGGTTAAGATAGCTCTTTCACAATCCAAACTATTTCAGATGGATGAAATCTAGTCCCCCCACATCTTTCTCCTAGTGGATTGTGTTGATTTACAGGTTTTTTTATATATATAAGGTCCACCTTTTGTGGCAATTATTTGTTTGCAACATGTTTTTTTTGCAGCGGCTGAACATTGTAAGATATTGTAAGTGCCCACAAATGCATTATTTTGGATTTGTGAGCATTTTGGTGTTGTGAACATTTGCAGCACCTGCTGTCAAACTGATGAAGATGTTTTCTTGATTTGCTGGTGCTTTTTCTATTTGCATGTGTTTTCTGAAGTTGCAGTGCATTGAGCTCTCTCGGACACCGTAGTTTCAGGGATGCTGGAGTCTATCCCAGTGTCTCAGACTGTAAGCAGGGAAATACATGGATGGATGCTCTGTCCATCACAGCATATGCATTTTGTCTTTAGAAGTAAATGATTAAATATTTAATTATACAATATAACTTTATACTCCTATCCACTTGAAATTTGATCCAAGCCACAATAATATTCAAGGAAATGTGATCAATATTTTAATCTAGATTAATTATTGTTCAAATTAATTGATTTTTCTAGATTAGAATTTATTAAAAGTAACCCTAGTTAAAGAATCATCCTTACATCGCTGCAAAATCAGACATTTTCATTTAATTATAAAGCGATGAAAGGTTATATTTGTCACTGAAAAAATATATAATCATTACCAGTATACTATACAGTTTATTTTCTGCTAATTAAGGTACTCTTATAGTTTTTATTAATATTTTGAATTCGTTTTTATTTTAATTTAATTTGTTTATTAAAATTTTTCATTTGCATTTTGTTGTTCTTATCAAGTTTTTTTTTTAATGTGTCTATATCATTTTTATTTATTATTTAGTATTAGTTTTAAGTTTAACTATAATAACCCTGAGCATGATTACAATATTAAGAGAATCCACTGAGGATCAATGAGGATTTTTGTTATATACATGCAACCATATCATTTTCATGGACAAGAAACTATTAAATAAAACTTTTTCTACATGAACTTTATGGAATCTTATCTTATTCAGCAACAACTTTATCTCCTGTTCGAAATGAGTCTTATTTCACAGTTTAATAAAGTTATATGCTCCTCTCATTGGTTTCCTCTTCTCCTTGTGGTTCATTTCAGGTATGCCTTACACTTTCTGGTTCAGAGCGGTCTTGCTTACGGCGTTATGATCTTCACAAGCGTGGAACACATGCACAAGTGAGTACCGACCTCCCAATCCTCTCCACCATCGATCCGCCCTGTTTCCAGTAACAAGAACAACCTTATGTCAAATCAAAAATGTGTTATGACATTGGAACATGTTCCAGAATTCTCAACAAGCAACTGGCATCCAGTTCACCATATATTATTCATCTAGCCCTACAATTGGCTTGTTGAATATTAATCCATACCGCTCTCACCCATCCGTTTCATACTTATCGGTAAACAGCCCCGGGGAATGAGGGAGCGTCTGTTTTCATCATTGCTCCCATAAGTTTCATGCTGAGTGACGGCTCCCTCTGATATGGGGTCAGGTGAAAGGATGTGCTGGACCATGTGGTGTTTGCTGCTGCTTGGGATGGCACCAAAAATAACCAGTGCTCGCTAGTGATTTGCTATTCAAACCAACAACCTACACGAGTGCATACCAACACAAAATGACCCTAGAAAACATTTTCATTATATACGGTCAATTTCCAGAGATTTAGATAAATGTAGGTCATCTGTGCTGGGACACCTGACCTTGGCTCATGATGACAAGTTGACCGTCGGCCTCCTGCCCTAATTATCAGACAAGGAGTTTTAACTCCATGTGTACTAAACACACAGAGCAGGTGTAGTGCGGGGTGTAATATTGTATGCTTACCACCTCACGTTTACCTATGAAAAAAATGTATCTCGTAAAAAACACATTGTTTAATGCTTATGTAGAATTAATGTTTAAAACCACTAGTATTTTAATAACACGGTTAAATGTTAAACCATCATCTTTAGAAAATCTCATACTGTTCATTATGATGTGATGCTTAAATTCACTTGTAGAATTTTAGTATTGTTTTGTTTCCTTTTTTTTGTTTAAATACAGTAGTATAGAATTTTAATATCTGTCATATAGTGTCATTTATCGTTTTTTGGCTATTAATAAGAATGATTATCTGCTTATCGTTTTTAATATTGATGCATTCCTACTTACCAAACTTGTCTATATGAAATAACTGTAAATTGATCAAATTATGTCATGAACATAAAGCCATAAGCCTTGCAATTTGCGCAAGGATACGAAAAAAACATGACATACTGTTGGTATAACAACCTACAAATAAAAACTTGGTTAAATAAGTTATATTAACATATATAGTGGAAAATGGTAAAAACATGGCATTATATGTAATTTTACTGTAAAATAATATCATATTCATGGTTTTTGTAGGTACAAATGTGAAGAGCTATCTAATACTATGCACATCGCATAGTATTAGATTTGGCGTAAATAATTTAGTTTCTTCTTATTTTTGTTGTCATGTACATTAGGAAGTTTTTCATTACAGTTTATGTAAGTTCATGTTTATTGCATTATTTTAGTTACACGTGTTGCCTTGGTGTTTTATGGTTGAATCTTTTTAATGTAGAAATCTTTGATTTTGACAGTTCAGATATGAGTATATCATTTAATGAAATATAAATTATAGGTTATACAGGCAGCAATAAGACGCTCCTGAATGGATTGATATATGTTTTGTTTTTGTTTTTTTTACAATCTGATGGATTGAACCTAGAATATTCCTTTAACCTACTGGACTGATTATTTAACTACGGATTACTAAACCAACTAGACTTTGAAACAACGCTTTTTGTATTATGAACTCCTCATAATGGGTGTGACAGACAGGTCAGACTGGTAATCTGTAGTTTGCACTGATTAAGAAATAAGTCTTTCTCTTTGCTGATTGTTCTTCTGTAAGAAAGTAAAGAGCAGCAACTTGTTTTAAGACTGACAAGAAGAACTTGTGCAGGAGTCCTGTAGGTTGATAGAGATATAGACCGGCCCGGTTCCCTGCAGTGAACACAGAGAGCGCATTAGGGATGCAGTGCTACAAAACAGACCTTTTGAAACTCCAGGAGACGATCAGTCTGTAATAGAGTGATGCCATGCTCCACTGCTCAGGGGAGATGGAAGGGCAAAGCAAAGGATGGAGGGAAATTGAAAAACAGGGGCGGAAAACCGATACAGAATACAAGATGTGTGTGTGTTTGCAGAAAGGGCATAAGGATCTCTTTTGAAAGCCTCACATTACTTAACTGGTTTATTACCTGGAGACTGCCAATAGATTAGCTGCTGAAGTGATAATGCAATCACTTCATTATACAAAAAACTGAATACTTAGTCCTTTTTCTGGCCTTATAGCCAACATTGAATGCTTGGATTCATATTAACTTGTTGGCTGTACCGTGGCAGCAGTAACTTGTTTATGGAAATTCATCTCAAATGTATTTTTTGTGCCAAAAACTATCAGTGTTCCTGTAAAAATAGGCTGTTTGTGTAAGGTCCACATGAGTTGCCCAGTGGAGGTAACCAATGGTGGATGAAGGTTTCCTGCGTGTTCGGTCTTTTCGGCTAAATTCAAATCTGACTCCATTTTATTATGATCTCGCATTTGAGTTAGAATGCCATTATTATTGATCATTTATAGGATAATTTATCTAGACATCTGATTATTCTATTTATTCTTTAATATTATTGCACTTATTGATTCGGGTGCTCATGTCGCTCAACGATATTGATTCGGCCGTTAGTGTAGCACGATCACATTCTCGTCAGTCTTGGTTATTAGACCGAGGTAATTGACTAATACTTTAGACAGCCTTTCCTATGCTTGCTCATTCTAAAAGTACTTTTATTTAGCTGCCATAGATTTGTACACACTTGAATAAAGCAACATCATTTCTAGTCAGAGGTCATGGCCACTACTATAGATATACGTTCAGTGGATACTGCAGTCCAGTATAAACTCCTACTAACTTTTAAAGCACATACAGCAACTTGGCGACCTTCAGCAATTAAATTACTGTATGTGTGAATGTACCTTTAGAGCTCTTATGGATGTATATTTCTTAACAGCTTGTTTCTGTGACCATCACTGTGAAGTTCAGAAAACTTCAAGACTCTATACAGATGAAATGGAGTATGGTAAGCGTTCACACAGAGGTCTTGCTTTCAAATTCAGCCCCATGTGAAATTCCTGAAATCATACACAACACAGTGTGCCATTAACTTCTGCTCTGAGAGGGTGGAAGGTTGTTCTCTCAGGTCTTGTTCTACTGCACAATGGTGTGATTGTCCCCCGTTTCATTAAAAATGACACTTTTATGATGTGATTTATTGCTTTAATATGTTTCCACTCAGGCATGTGAGAGAAGGGTTTTATGGTGTAGACGAGACCCCATCTAGCAGCTGCTGATAACACCTCACCTCTGTGTCTCACCTTTATAAATGATCATCCTGAGACTGTGTGTGGAGGTTATTGCCAAATGAAAGTAGAAGCAGGAGTGTGTGTGTGGAGAGAGAGAGCGTGAGCTGCCCTCATCACGGGTCACTGGAGCTCTTGTCTGTCTTATTAGAGATGAATAGAGTAAATGTACATTTATAGAAGGGCTACTGTAGTGTGAGTCCTTGAAAATCACAATATCAGCTTATGCTCGCCTAGCAAAGACAGTATACGATAAGGGATGGATTTCTTGTAGATTTTCTGTGTACATTTATTTAAAATGTTTTTTTTAATGAAATAATTGATCGTCCATCTTCTGAACACAAATGCCATAGTCAGAAAGGGAACTACCACGTTCAAGGCCCAGAAAGGTAGCAAGGATCTCGTAAAATAGTCCATGTGACCATGTGTTATTTTTGTATTCTTTGCTTCGTAACATCACGGTTGAACCACTGATGTTACATGGGCTATTTTAACAATGTCCTTACTATCTTTCTGGGCCTTTAATGTGGTAGTTGCATTGCTGCAGGGTCAGAAAGCTCTCGGATTTCATCAAAAATATCTTAATTTGTGTTCCGAAGATGAATGAAGGTCTTATGGGTTTGGAACGACATGAGGGTGTTTAATGAATGACAGAATTTTCATTTTTGGGTGAACTATCCCTTTAACATTCTGACAAGTGTAGTTGATGTAGAGATTTAAACGGAACAGATTTTATTGATTGCAGTTTATTTTATTTCTCATCTGCAATGTTTGTCAAGTATGTTTGCATCAAAGACAGTCGCATGACCAATTTACTTGTACATGAACATTTCTTACCCTCTCTGTGTTTCAAATTGTTTTTGCTACTGTACCTTTAAGACCTCTGTATGTAAGTAACCTTGGTTTTGATTTACACTGTTTTGAGGAAATTGTTGTTTATCATGGTGTGCCAAGTTACTGAGTAATTTAATATTTTTAGTATTGTGCATTTATATTTCTAACTTCAATACCGAGATATGTCTTAATAGCTTTCCATCCAAAGTCAAGGATTGAACTTATGCGCTGAATTGGAATATTGCATAAAACATTTGCGATTAAATGTTTCTTTTAAGCACACGGAGGAATTTATTTCGTAAATGTATTTCCATCTCTTATTAATTGCATTAACTTTCTTTCGCACATGTCAAAACCACCTCAAGGGAAACGTTTTAGATTTTTTTGTTGAAATTTGTTGTTTCTGATTTCTGATGTGATACTTTAAAATGCGCATTAAAACAGGGTGATGGAAACATCATTCAAGTATGCACAATTTGAAAAACCACTTACATTTCCGTTTTTAGTATAAATAGATCTGAGATGCACAAGTTCCCTTTAAGTAAACTGACTGACCCACTACCATTCTGCATCACAGTCCATCTCCTAACTGTACAATGTTCCTTGTACAACCAGAAAACAGCCTCCACACAATCATCCTACAGAGCGCTGGAACAGAAGAAGGGCATCATAGTTTGCACAGTGCTACTCACAGGCCTGATGAAGGGTCTAGTGTTGAGTCTGAGCAGGCACTGCCTCTGAATACTATGAGTAGGACTGTAGACATATTAAACCAGCTTTGTTAGAGGCAAAGACAGAAACTAGAATGCCAAGAATTTGCCCACTGTTGCCTAGTGGGGAATCGGGGGGGCTTGGCTATTTGAGTCCGAAACTTGAAGTCAGACATACCAAACATTGTGCAGCTGTGTTCAACTGACAGTGGGAGAAGATTCAAAGGCTTTTGCCTCAAACTGAGGCCCTGCTGAAATTATGTGTCTTTGGTAACTGTCTGTTATATTTGGTATCTGTGGCTGTTATATTCCTTTTGATGGTTAATATGCTGAATAAAATAGCCTTATCCTTATCGGATTGTGGGAGGAAGGTAACAAGTTGAGTTGCAATTATGGCTTGAATCTGATAGTGTTGTTCTAACATGCTGCTTTAGGCAGCGATGATACAGAGCAGCCTTGATCACTCTCTCTCCACTCACAAATTTGTTGTAGTATGCAAATAACTTGCATGAATTATCATGTATAATATCAGATGTTAAATGTGAGTGGTTTCCTTCAAAGTGGGGGCTCTGACGATTTAAGATAGGTGGCGCCTCTTGATAAATGTTTGTGGGGATAATTAACATATATTCTTGCATTTACATTAACCAAAAAAAAGAGAGAGAGAATATACTAACAATTTTGATTTTATTTATTATTTGACTAGTTTTGGTGGTTTTTTTGTCTCTTAATGAATTCAAGTAAACTCTAAAAATACATAAATAATTCAAGAATAAGAAATATTTGTATGTTTTGAAATGTAGTGAATTTGATGCTTGCTGCATATTCCATGCATGTGTATATACTGATTTTATTTACTTTTACAAAAAAAAAAATATGTAAAACATTTACGTTCATGAACACAAATTACGGTATTTTCACACCCTATTATTAATTCAGTTAGTGACATCCAATTATAATCTTACGAATAACATAAACCCTTATTTTGCTAATTTTAATCAATAAAAATGACTAATTTGTTTGGACTGCAAAACAGGGTTTATTTGTCATACAGGAAATGGAAAGTCAGGTTAAGTGCATTGCATTGTGGGATACAGTATTTCACACAGTATGGTTTGTTGTGTGTATACTTCGCATTTTACATACATAGCATTTGCATAGTGACCACAATATACTTATGCTGAAATGGAGTAGTATGTGGTAGTTTGTACCAAACAGTCTTTTTTTGTTTGTTTTCCATTCAGTGGTTTTAAGTATTTCCCTCTTTTGCATTCTTCTCCATAGATACTGCTTTGTGGTTACCCTGGGATATCTCAGTTTTTGCCAGGTTACAAGAGTCTATGTGTTTGACTACGGAATGTACTCAGCAGACTTCACTGGGTAAGTTATTTTGCACTGGAATCAGCATCATTTCAAAGAAAACTATAACTGAATGAAAATGATTTTGCCAACTGGAATAAAAAAAAAGACTGTGAAAAGCAGGCTAAACTAAAATAAATTTTCATGTCTCCTAAACAAACAAAAGTAAAATAAAAATAACTATAAAATATAAATACATTTTAGTTTGTGATAGATGGTATGTATATTGTAACTGACACCTGCATTATACACGTTAACTGTCACTATATAGCAATAACACTAGGCTGAGAAATTAAAATATTGAATTATGCTAGTTTAGTTTACACTCCTTAAGGTTTTTTATTTTTTGGGAATTTTTAATTTTTTTTGGCAAGGATGCATTAAATAGTTTAAAAGTAACAGTACAGACTTATATTTCTGTTTCCATGAAATGTTAATGTTCATCAAAAAAAAAAAGAAAAACGAGGAAAAATCCTGAAAAAATGTATCATGCTTTCCACAAAATTCTAAAACACACGTTATTTTAAATTGTTAGACTATTACACAGTTACTGTTTTTACAGTATTTTGATCGAATAATTGCAGCCTTGGTGAGCATAAAACCCAAACTGAATCAATTTAATAAACTAGAAAACATTGAACATACTAAAATAAAACTAAAAATTATATAGTGAAAACTACCAAACCCAAACAAAATTCAAAGGACAAATTGAAAATAAAATGGAAAACTAACCAAAAAATTCATAATTGTATTAAGTATTGGGCTTTTAAGTTAATTTCGTTATCTATGTTGTGAAAAGATGCCTCATACTTGTACCTCAGAATATCTCATCAGCTATAGATTAAACATAAGTGAAACAAATCAGTGTACATATTCTGCTTTGCAGTAATCTCAGAACTAAAATATGCATTCATCTTTATTCTGCACTGGACTGAGACTCCAGCTCTCCTTCAATGAAATATGCATGTTAACTACAGCCAAGGGCAAGTATACAAGTGCTAGTTTTACCTCAGTATAAAAGCAGATCAGTATCATAGCTCAACCTTCTAGCAGATTTGACAGAAGAGCTACACCAAGGTGAACTTGACCCATTAGAAACTGTGTGGAGATTTGGTCTGTGCAACTGTATAAATAATAAATGATGAAGAGCTTGGTTTGATCGAAGTAGAAGCGCTTGCGTATATGTGGATCCAACAGACTCGATATCAGGTTTAAACCGCATTTCTCTCACATACCCACACTTTTTTTTTTTTTTTTTTTCTCCCTCCAGGCCCATGATGGTCATCACACAGAAGATCACAAGTTTGGCCTTTGAGATTCATGACGGTATGTAACAGTTTTATTAATCCAATTCTCATCTTCTTCTCTTTATTACGTTTTCATGGTGGAACAGTCTCAGTAATGAATGATCTTACAAAACTGGCATGATTTCTACCTGAGATCTTTCTAGAGCTCCATTGTTTCTGTCTGCCCATGTTAGAGGCTCTAGGAATTACATAAGGGCTGTTAAACCCTGCTGCTACACCACGTCCTTGTATGCCATTGATTTATACCACTGCTGGTGCTGCACTCCAGTGAGTGGGCCAGAGTAGTTTGGGCTGCCAGCTGGATGTTGCACTTCATAGACCACACTTGCCTCATCCAACACACTATATCGCTTATTATGCAACTTGGTGAAATCTGTTTAATAAGATACTAATTGTTATGCATCTTCACATCATTTTTGGATGATCTGGATCATTGATAAAAGAGAATGATGGTCATTTCAAGATTAATGGACCTCCCTTCAACTGAGTGTGTTAAAGGGACAGTTTACCTAAAATAAACATTTCTGTCATTATTTTGACACCATATTGGAATATACACTACTATTAAATATATACAGTGGCATGCAAACGTTTGGGAACCCCTTGAAGAATCTGTGAAAATGTGGATAATTTTACCAAAATAAGAGAGATCATACAAAATGCATGTTATTTGCATGTTACAAAATGTGGTTTTTATTTAGTACTGTCCTGAGTAAGATATTTTCCATAAGATGTTTATATATAGTCCACAATACAAAAAAATTGCTGAAATTATTAAAATAACCACATTCAAAAGTTTGGGAACCCTTAGTTCTTAATACTGTGTGTGGTTACCTGGATGATCTACAACGTTTTTTTTTTTTTTTGTGATGGTTGTTCATGAGTCCCTTGTTTGTTCTGAACAGTTCAACTGAGCACTGTTCTTCAGAAAAATCCTCCAGGTCCTGCAGAATCTTCAGTTTTCCAGCATCTTTTGCATATTTGAACCCTTTCCAGCAGTAACTGTATGATTTTGAGATCCACCTTTTCACACTGAGGATGATTGAGGGACTCAAACATAACAATTAAAAAAGGTTCAAACATTCACTGATGCTCCAGAAGGAAACACGATGCATTAAGAGCCGGGGGTGAAAACTTTTGAACAGGATGAAGCTGTCCAAATTTTTCTTATTTTGTTGAAATATCATATTTTTCCATTTAGTACTGCCCTTCTGACGTGACAGAAGATACTTGCATGTTTCCTGGAAGACAGATTAAGTACAATTTACCTTGATCTTCAAATTCAAAAAGTTTTCACCCCCGGCTCTTAATGCATCGTGTTTCCTTCAGGAGCATCAGTGAACGTTTGAACCTTTTTTAATTTATATTAAAGAAATTTTGTGCAGATAGCCTATAAGTCGTAATATAACGTTATACTGTATAAATAATGAAGCATATTTTATATGAGATAAAAGTTAGATCATTCTACTGGTCGTCTTCAACACGCGCAGCTCAAAACAGAAATGCACAACATTAATAACTGTCATATAGGCGACATAATGTTATACTGAGAGCACTATTGAAAAAAATGTTGTGAATTCTTTGGGTTTTGCTGACGTTTAATGTTAACTATCTTTTAATCAAAACATAAAACATTATTTATTATCTGCGAGGTGTCCGATACATATTTTCCCTGTATGTTAATGTCAGTAATGACTGTCGAATGTCTGACTTGAATCTTGGTAATGTATTTTGACCCCGCCCCCAAACATGATTGGACTATCAGTCGACTATCGGCAAGATTGGAAAATTCTGGTTCGACTATGTAAATCCTTAGTCGGGGACACCCTTAATATTTTTTCATTATTACTTTTATTCAGCAAGGTCACATTAATTTCAGTGACAGTAAAGATATTTATAATGTTACAAAAGTTTCTATTTTAATTAAATGCTCTATTGATTTTTATATTCATCAAAGAATCCTGAAAAAAAAAGACCCAGCATATTAGAATGATTTCTGAAGAATCATGTGACACTGAAGACTAGAGTAACGATGCTGAAAAATCAGCTTTTCATCACAGGAATAAATAATATAATAACAAAAAGTTATTTTCAATTATAATATTTCACAATATTACTGTTTTTACTGTATTTTAAATTAATTGATTATATTAAATTAGTTGATTATATAATTATAAATTATGTAAAATTATGATTTCAATATTTTGTTAATTTCCCCCCCCTCACATAAAGATACTGTATATCCTTTGACATTTTGACCTTGACAGCCCCTGGACACAATTTACTTTCATTGGTTGGAAAAGAGCAGCTCAGACATTTTTGCAAATATCTTCTTTTGTGTTCCACCTGAAGAAAGAAATTCAAATTGGTTTGGAATGACAAGAGGACTTAATATTGACAGATTATTTTTCATTTTTGGGTGAACTATCCCTTTAAGCACAAAGGAATGAGCATCAGAGGAAATGTGATGGCAGGAACCCAAGAGAAACCACTCTAGTTTTATCAACGACTGGCAAATCTCCCATGTAAACAAGGCAACTGATAAGCAAACTAGATTGCACACCGTTGCACAGCGTAGTTTTTGTGATACTTAGTCAACCAAAGAACTAATCACAGTGATATGTGAATGAGTTACTTTTTAGAGTCAAACAGAAGTCAACATATTTCCTTTAACAGGGTTTATTGGAAGATTAAGAGAGCACATTTCTCTGAAGCGATAGCTCACAGAACAGCTGGCTGAAACTGCAGCCCAGCACTTTTGAGCTGCCTCCGCATGACTTGCTGTTAGCTCTGCATGCCCTGCTCTATTGCAGACAACACACATGACATATTAATCCATGTGTTTTAATGAAGTTGTGCAATAGTCTCCTCCCTCCACCACGTTATGGAGAACTAAATTCAGACCGAAATTGTGGCACTCGCAAAAACGAAGTATACCTTGGGCTTAATGTTTCACTAATTATTTGCTAATTGTATTATTATTATTATTATTATTATTATTATTTACCATTTTTATTATATTTTTGTTTTTTATTTTATAGTTTTTTTTTTTAGCTCTATGACCACCAAAATTTATGATTCTTACAAGTTTTGTTCATCCTGATAATCTTTACATATGAACTAGTGCTATCAAATGATTAATCGCAATTAATCGCATCCAAAATAAAAGTATTTTTACGTAATATATGTGTGTGTACGGTGTATATTTATGTATGTATAAACATATACATACATGTATATATTTCAGAATAAATTTATGTTTATATATTAAATATATTTATATATAATATAAATTATATCCCACACTTGTTAGCAATGGCCTTTTTCAAGACCAGTAAAAGCTATTACTGATGTATATTTTGTCACAGAATGAAAAATATCTTGAGCTTGCGTTTTCCACAGACCTTATTTCAGGCATGTAACCGAAAAACCCATTGATTTCTGGTCGATTGAGGTGGAAGTGTTAAATGTGCTCACATTTCCTTGTTTTGGCCTACAAAAATTGTCTCCGTAGAATTGAGGTTACAACCCAGGTTTCATTCAAATCCGAGTCTACCACATTAGCACCATGCCTCAATGTGTCTGACATGGTTGTTTTGGTTATTAATAATGTGTTTCAGTGGGTTTGTGTTGGACCTGCGAGTGCTACCCGGTGAACAAATATCATGAAGTGTTGTTGATGTTGTCACATTTGCTGTAGGAAGAAGAGTGGGACTGTGTCTGTGTGTACATGCTGCTGTGGGTTATGCATTTCCCAGCAGCCATTAAAGCCTGCAGAAGCTGATAGGGTGACTAATCTAGTTGTCAGTGCACTGACAGAGATGAATGAAGAATGGCTTGATCCGTTTTCTTCACTAACCCCGCAGACTTAATGCTCCAGACTGGAGCCTGAAGCAACTCAGTGCTGCAGAACACGACAGCACTGTCCACAGACTCTTAATTAATGTCTACAGTCATCTGTCCATCCATCTGTCTATCTATCTGTCTATCAATCATCAGTTCGAGGTTGGTAGATTATTATTATTTATTTATTTTTAATGAAATCTCTTATGCTCACCTTGGCTGCATTTATTTGATAAAGTACAATTAAAATGGTAATATTGTGAAATATTATTACAATTTAAAGTAACTGTTTTCTATTTGAATAGATTTTAACATATAATTTATTCCTGTGCCGCAAAGCTGAATTTTCAGCATCATCAGTCCAGTCTTCAGTGTCACATGATCCTTCAGAAATCCCTCTAGTATATTGGATTTCAAGAAACATTTGTTATTATTAGCAATGTTGAAATCAGCTACTTTTATTTGTATTTTTTTGTGGACACTGTGATGCATGTTTTTCAGGATTATCTCATAAGAACAGAATTTATTTTAAAAATATATATTTTTTTAATATGTCTTTATTGACAAATCAATTTAACGTGTCCTTGCTGAATATAAGTATTAATTTCTTTCAAAAGAAACATTACACCAAACCTTTAAATGGTAGTTGGTAGAGAGAGAGAGAGAGAGAGAGACAGAAAGTATTTATCTACTACATGTATTTAGTAATTATTTTCTTATGTGCATTTATCATGGGTGGTAATAATTTACATATATATGTTTTATTATACAGGCTTTCACTAAGCCTGTACAATTAAACTATTGTATTTGACCTTTAACTTTGAAAACGCTAAATGCATAAACACAGATGTGTGATGCTGTTTCTGTTTGCACTCGGTGAGTGTGTGTGATTCTGCATGTTCACGTGGGCTTCATTCACACACATTTGCTGTATCGGGGTGTAGCTGCTGTTTCTGCTGTTAGTGTGAATCACAGGAGACCACTGGCCTCGAAATCCACTACACATGCTGCGGTAGTGCAGCTGCTTCATAATCAAACAGAACGGCATCTGTTTCTCAACTTCTGGACGTGTTTCTAAATGACAGTGATTTGAGGAAGTGTGCCTGATGAGTTCGGGCCTGTGTTTGTGTGTTTTTCCCACAGGCTTGATGAAGAGGGAGGAGCACCTAAAGCCCAGTCAGAAGTATCTTGCAGTCAGGTATGTGTGAAAGGTATGTTTGTGGTTGGGATGAGATCACTCGTTTACTTTCTGTGTCTTTTGAAAGAAACTCAACTCCTAACCCAATGCGAGATATAAAGTTCCTCTCGCTGATCGAATGCTGTGTGCACAGCTGCGTTCTTTAATAACAATCATTTTGAGCATAATATTACTCTGCAGTGCTCAAAAAACAGCACACCACTTGCAGACTCAAATCATTCACAATCAGGCCCTGAAGGCTGTTGCCAAGCAACTGAACATTCCCGCCGTATCACGTGAACCGGTGTCCACAGGAAGTCGTCAGGATTCAGGAGGTTTCGGAAGTCACACCCAGCAGTTAGTAAGAGCAGTTTTGAATAACGATAGTACCATGGCCCTGTGGTCACAGAGTGTTAAGCAATATGTCAACATTTACATAATTATGACTTGCATTCTTGTTCAAACATGACTCATATTTGATCATAGTTAAAGTGCTGGTTACATAGGCTACAAACTCATTCATGGTTGAGATGATCGCAGTCAGCTCAAATTCCTGTTATCCTAGTGTAAATCTTGTATATAGGATTATATTTAACCTCTGGATTAGCCACTGTAATGGTGCTCAGCTGTTTTAACTTTGGGAAGCGTGGGAAAATTCGACTTGACTGGTCTTGAGAAATGAGACTTTAATTTTGAGAGATTCATTTTTGCGAAGTTTCTTCAGACAGTTGATTCCAGTGAACTGGTTCAAAACAAGCAGTTTATCAAGAGAAACTCAGATCTATCTATCTGTCTGTCTGTCTATCATTAATGTTGTTTTAGGTATATTTTAGAACTTATGTTATGTTTGTACTACAAACATATAGCTATCTTATGTTTGTAGTTTCTAGCATAGCTTTTTTTTTTTTTAAGATATAGTTTAATTTAACTTAAGTAGCTTGTTGAAAAGCTTCCTCTAATAGCCTTGATAAACTAAATAATGGCCTTGTAACATTGAAGTGATTTATAACATTCTCTGCTTTCTTAAATACTGAAAAACATTGCTACATTAATAATTTGTTATTAATATGTAAATTGTCCTTTTTCATCATTATTTCTGCTAAAGAGCAAACCATGTCAAATATTGGGTGTGCCTTGTCAAATCAAATATTGGGTGTGCCTTGTTAGTTAAATCAGACATTTCTTTTAAACTTAAATCATTTATTTGGTGACTTTTATTGTTCTGTCCTTGTGTTTGTTGTACAGGAAGATGCCCAGTCTGCTGGAGTATCTGAGTTATAACTGTAACTTTATGGGGATCTTGGCCGGCCCGACCTGCTCCTATAATGATTATATAGCCTTTATAGAAGGCCAATGCTATGAGTCCAAGCACCTGGAGTCAAACGGCAAAGAGAATGGGAAATTCAAGCAGTGTGACCCTTCACCTAAGGTAGTGTGATTACACTGCTCTCTTGCTCCCTCTGGTGAGCGTATCACATAAATTATATACAATACATAGTTATACAAGAACACACACACACACACACACACACACACACACACACACACACACATATATATATATATATATATATATATACACTGCCGCTCAAAAGTTTAGGATTATAAAGATCAGTAAGATTTTTAATGTTTTTTTAAGGCAGTCTCTTCTGCTCAAGGCTGTATTTATTCAATCAAAAATACAGAAAAAACTGTAATATTGTGAAATCTTATTGCAATTTCTAATATTAGTTTCCTATTTTAATATACTTTAAAATAGATTTTATTTCTGTGATGCAGCGCTGAATTTTCAGCATTTTTACTCCAGTCTTCAGTGTCACATGATCCTTCAGAAATCATTCTGATATGCTGATTTATTATGAGTGTTGAAAGTGTTGTGCTGCTTCATATTGTTTTTTGGAACATGTGATACTTTTTTCTTTGACTTTTTTGATGAATACAAAGTTAAAAAGAACAGCATTTGTTTAAAAAAGAAATTTTGTTACAATATACAATGCTATTCAAAAGTTTGGGGTCAGTAATTTTTTCTTTTTTTTTAAAGAAATTAATACTTTTTTTAAGGAGGGATGTGTTAAATGAATAAATGTCATAGTAAAGACTTATATTGTTAGAAAAGATTTCTATTTTGAACAAATGCTGTTTTTTTTTTTTTTTTACTTTGTACTATTCATTAAAGAAAAAAGTATCACCGGTTCCAAAAAAACCCAATATGAAGCAGCACAACAGTTTCAACACTCATAATAAATCAGCATATCAGAATGATTTCTGAAGGATCATGTGATTTAACTAAAAATGTTTTTCTTTTAAACTTTATATTCATCAAAAAAACCTGAATGAAATCCCAACAAAAATATTAACTTTAAAAAAATTTTTATAATAATAAAAATGAACAATTAACAATTAAACACCAATAATATTTGATGGTAATTGAGCACCGAATCAGCATGTTACAATGATTTCTGAAGGATAATGTGACATTAAAGACTGGAGTAATGATGCTGGAAATTCAGCTTTACCATCACAGGAAGAAATTACAATTTAAAATATTTTAATACAAATATTTATTTATTATTATTATAATTTTTTTTAATACAATTAAAAAAAAAAACAAAAAAAAAACTTTTTTTAATACAATGTATTTTTTTTAATACATTTTTTTATTATTATTTTTTTTAATACAATGTTAGCCCCTTTTACCCCTTTAATAATAATTTTGCCTGCATTATTTATTGCAGAGCCAAAACAAACCCCAAGTTATACATGAAAAACTGAACCAAATAAGTAGCGGATGTTTAGTAAATGTGGACAGCAATCATAAATTAAACAAAGAACATATGAATATGGAACATTACAGAAATGTAATAACCACTTTAGGACTGGTTTTGCCAGGTGGAATTCTACCAATTTTGCAGACCTTACGAAGGAAATGCTTTTTGAGTGAGGTAAACATCGCTACTTTCGGCAGACACGGAGAGACAATGAGAAGCACTCGGAAGACTTTAGACTTAAACTCAACTGAACTTCATTGTATGCTACAAACGTCCTTTTTGGATTATCAGGTTTTTGTCATTTGATTGAATGAAAACCTCTATGGCCAGGAGCTCATATTTCTCAGGGTTGCTGAGTGCAGAGTTTGTTTTGAGTGTAGCTCTGGTGATGAACATGCTTTTATATGCATTTCCTCCTCAGGAGTTTCACAATGGCCTCACTTTAATAGACTCCAGCAACATTTTAACCCAAGTAAACCAGTAAAAGCTGCAGACCTCATTAAATATTGTCAGTGATGTATGTGTTTCTTCCTCAGTAGACAAACATAAACAAAAGCGTTTGTTGAATCAGCTCGCTCGCATGTTTCACAAGAGCCTGAGGAGGTTGCATTCACAAAATAATTTCCTGTCACACAGAATCATTGCTGTATTTACCATCCAGCCCTTTCTGCTCGTCAGTGATTTGATGATAGCAAAGTATAAAGAGCTTTTTAGATACTAATGAATGATGCATAATGAAAAAAAGATACACTACTAACATACACTGCTGTTCATATCTTTCAATATATACACTGCTGTTCAAAAGCTTAGGAGAAGTAAGATTTTTAATGTTTTCTTCTTTTTAACGGAGTCACTTTTGCTCATCAAGGCTGTATTTATTTGATCAAAAATACAGAAAAACAGTAATATTGAAATTTCTTCAGCCATTGCTCCAGTCTTCAGTGTCACGTGATCTATTATTATTATTGAAACTCTTGTTTGAATTTTTTGGGAATCTGTGATCCTTTTTTCTTTTTACTTTAAGTTTTTACTATCACGTTTTATCCATTTAACAGGTCCTTGCTGAATAAAAAATTAATTTCTTAAAAACAAAAAGAAAGAACATATTTACTGACCCCAAACTTTTGAATAGTAGTGTATATTGTAGCACAAAATGTATATTTTGAATAAACACTCTTCTTTTTAAAATCTGATTTATCAAAGAATTCTGGAAAAAGTATCAAAGGTCCCAAAAAATACTAAGCAGTACAACAGTTTCCAACATTGATTATAAATCAGCATATTAAAATGATTTCTGAAGGATCATGTGACACTGGAGTAATAATGCTGAAAATTCAGCTTTGCTTCACAGGAATAAATTAAAGTATATTAAAAATGCAGCCTTGATGAGCATAAGAAACTTCTTTAAAAAACGTAAACAATTTGACTGATCCTAGACTTTTGAATGGCACTGTATATTAAGGATTAGTTTTTTGTATGTATATATTTATTTATTTATTTGAAGACATTTTCATTCGTTATATTGCTCTAACTCTCTGAAACGGTCTGTGTTGTTCTTCTAGAGGGATGTGATCCAGAAACTGTGCACGTGTGCTCTGTCACTAATGGTTTATTTGGTGATCTACACCGCCTGCCCTACAGAGCGTGCCATCAACGACACCTTTATGGCCTCTAACCCTTTCTACATCCAGGTCTTGTACCTCTACATCTCCATGTTGGCTTTACGCCCCAAATACTACTTTGTATGGACGTTAGGTGAGTAGAACAGGTGGGCAATGTGCTCTTCTGGTATTAAATTATGCACACACATATAGACATTATTCAAAATGTGCAGTACACAACCGAGAACACTGAAAGAAATACTTTTTTAATAATCTAATTCCTTACACGTTATATAATCGAAATACAATGACATATTTGCATAAAATTTGATAAAAATGCATATTAATAATTTTATTACCTCTTGGTCAATAAAACAATTAGTATGGTCATGCAACAATATATATTTTATTTATATATTTATTGTTGCGTAGTGCATGCTTTACAAAAATACAGTGTATACTATGCCATATGGCTAGTTTTTGACTCATAGGCCATGTTCAAGTATCATACTGCCCTCTTGTGTTCATAAAAGGCCTTTTCTGTGACCTGTTGCACTGTTTCTAGTTAGATATTAGGTGCTTGTTTATTTTTTTTTGTCATAGTGAATTAGATACTGCATCAGTCACTTTGTGATAGTGTTTTAACTAGATTCGTTCACTCTTTCACAGCCGATGCCATCAACAATGCAGCTGGTTTTGGGTTTAATGGCTATAACACAGATGGCACCCCAAAATGGGACAGAATATCAAATTTAAGAATACTCAATATTGAGGTAAGGCACAGACAAAAACAGAGTTTGTCTTCTCACTCGACTTGAACTCTACCCTAATATATCATCTTTTTTCCTGATGTCCTAAACAGTTTGCCACCAGCTTCAAGATGTTCTTGGA
Organism: Barbus barbus; assembly: GCF_936440315.1. Taxonomy (NCBI): domain Eukaryota; kingdom Metazoa; phylum Chordata; class Actinopteri; order Cypriniformes; family Cyprinidae; genus Barbus; species Barbus barbus. The sequence continues at coordinate 11,874,418 of NC_136758.1, forward strand.
TAACTGGAACATCCAGACATCGCTTTGGTTGAAAAGGTGAATAATCTTGACCGAGCATGTGTATACTTTCTGAAATCTCAGAAACAATGTGAGCTTTGTTGCTGTTCTCTGCAGAGTTTGTTATGAGCGCTGCCCGTACAATCCGACTGCGGCCACATTCCTCCTCTCAGCCATCTGGCACGGAGTTTACCCAGGGTATTACCTGACATTCATCACAGGCATCGTTGTAACAATGGCAGCACGGGCAGTGAGTATTCTTTACATAAGATGGGCTGTCAAAACTAGATGAATTGGACATCAAAAAAGACTATATGCGCTCAGTCAAGGTTATTATTCATCTAGTCATGTGCTGCATAATACTGCCATTCCTCTGTCTCATTGGCAATGATCAAGGCCTTTCCAACTAAGGAGAAAAGTAGGTCACTTAGTTGCAGTAGTCCATCTTAAAATGCTACTCTGAATATAAACTATTCAGCCCATGGCATTGTCTGCATAATACACTGTTGCTTCTAGAGCTGTTTCAATTTTTCAAACCCATGTAAGAATTTCTAAATCCACAAGTAAAAATGACTGTGTTTACTGAATATTCTTTTATTAATCTGAATTGTCACATGAACACTATAATCTAATGTCATAACCTGACTAAACCAATATTCCAGATTTAAAAAATCTGAATAAGAAAACATTTTTAAATGCTCACCAAGGCCGCATTTATTTGATCAAAAATTAATTATAATATTGTGAAATATCATTCTAATTTCAAATTAAATTAAATTATTTAATAATTTAAACAAAAAACAATATGAAATTAATAATTATTCCTGTGATGACAGCTGAATATTTAGCAGCCATTACTCCAGTCTTCGGTGTAATGCAGATCTTGTTTAATAAAATATATATCCATCTTTCATTTATATATGCACATGTAGAAATGGAAGGGATTGTGGGTGCTACAGAATACATGCAGTTGAAAACGTCAATAGAAAAAACACATTCTTGGAGTGTTTTTTTTTTTCCTCACAAATTTAAATTTAAATTTGTAAAAAAAAAATTAAGTCTCAATGTCTTAGTGTATTTGTAAAATGCTAATTACATGTGGACAGGAACATTAAACATTTTTGGGGGAATTGAAGGTTTAATGAAATTATAAACCTTATTACATTTACATTTAGTCATTCAGCAGATTCTTGGTAACACTTTATAATAACGTCCAGTTATAAGTAATTTATAAGTGATTAGTTAATGATTAACTAATCGTTTACAAAACATTCATAAGCAATTAATAAGTGATATGCTAACAATTTGTGTATGTTTTGTTAATTCATTTAAAAGTCATTTACAAGTAATTAGCTAATGATGAACTAATCATTTACAAAACATGGCTATGCATTCATAGATGATTAATAATTGATATGTTAATATTTTTATCTATGTTTTGTAGAATAAGTTTTGAATCATTTACAAGTGATTAGATGATGATGAACTAATCATTTACAAAACATAACTATACATTCACAAATGATTAAGTATATGCTAACAATTTATAAATCTGTCATAAGTTATCTTTAAATATAGCATAATGAAATAATCAAACAGATCCTTAATGGTTAATAGTTAATATATTATTAATCACTTATAGATCATTGAAATGTCAACATTGTACTATTATCTCAATAAACATTATAAATCATTTACAAAGCTTTCTGCATCCCCTAATCTAAAGTGTAAACTAATCATCAGTTGTAAATGTTTTACAAACTTTATGGTTTCCAGTCGTGTGTGCGTAAATATATATATATTCACAAACAACCTGTAACCTGGAAGGTTTGTAAATGATTAGTTCATCATCATCTAATCACTTGTAAATGATTCAAAACTTATTCTACAAAACATAGATAAAAATATTAACATATCAATTATTAATCATCTATGAATGCATAGTCATGTTTTGTAAATGATTAGTTCATCATTAGCTAATTACTTGTAAATGACTTTTAAATGAATTAACAAAACATACACAAATTGTTAGCATATCACTTATTAATCGCTTATGAATGTTTTGTAAATGATTAGTTAATCATTAACTAATTACTTATAAATGACTTATAACTGGACGTTATTATAAAGTGTTACCGATGCTTTTATCCAAAGTGACTTACAAATGAGGACAATGGAAGCAATTGAATCAACAAAAGAGCAATGATATGCAAGTGCCTAACGCAGTACACATAGCAAGATTTTTTTAATTATATAATAAATAAAATGAAAACTGATAGAATAGAAAAAGAATAGAGCAAGCTCTAATAGAGGCCTTTTTTACTTTTTGTTGATTGTATAATAAATAAAAAGAAAACCGATAGAATAGAAAAAGAATAGAGAAGCTAGTCTGAAATGTTCAAATGTTACATTTTACTGTCAAAGTCCTTTTATAAATGATACAATTTCATCTTTTCAGGTAAGACACAATGTGCGGCAACACTTCCTGGGCTCAGCCACACTCAAGCTCATCTATGACGTGATCACGTGGTTCAGCACGCAGATGGCCATTTGTTACACTGTTGTGCCATTTGTGCTGCTCGCAGTGGGGCCTTCACTAAAGTTTTATAGGTCAGTAATGCATTTGCAGCAATATGTGAGAGTTCCAGGGCAGGTCTTAATGTCTCTGACTCCAGCCATTACGGATTCACCTCCACTAACTGATGATCAATATGCAACAGGCTCCTCCAGATTGTTTATGTGCAAGCTCCGGTGATAAAACATCATTAATAAAGAAGTGAAACGCTTTAAAGAGCAGGTCAGAAAGTCATCGTAAACCCACCTGCACCACCGAGCTGTTGCTGAGAGTTATTAGTGGAAGACGTGAAGCTGACAGGTAAAAATGAGAGGCTGATTTTATCTCCGCTCGCTGCAGTCTCGCTTAATTCATTAGACGGCTTTACAGGCCTGAGTCTGGTGACACTTTATGAGCTGGCAGAGGATCATTTATTTCACAGCTTCTGCTGAGATAAAAGAAATCTATGATGGTCATTTGTTGGAGCAGTGCTGTTAAATGAGTCGGCCTGAAGAACACATAAAGCATTTTCATTAAAGAGAGAGAATTGGTGAGATTGGTGACCGGTTGCTGTGGATCAGATTGAAGGCTGTGGGAGCTCAGCCTAGGAAAGAGTAAATTATGTTAGGGTGAAGAGGACCTCAGTACATCTCGGTGAGAACAACACTGTGTTGGAAAGATGTGGAATGATGGCTAACTGGATAAAGATCTGAAAGCTGAGACCCCCAAAACATAGATGTTGTCAAAATACTGTACTCACAAACAGATCTATCTATCTTATCTATATTATCTATCTATCTAATCTATCTATGCATAAGATTTCCAACAAATGGCAAAATCACATAACTAAAGTTCCTAATGTGCTGTGTGTCATTTGCTCTCTTCAGCTCGTGGTACTGCTGCATTCACCTGCTCTGCGTGTTTCTGGTGCTGGTTTTACCCGTGAAGTCCAGACGCACGAAACAACAGGAACAGCCGGGCATGGTTCAGGCCAGTGAACAGAACTGTCTCTCCTCAGAAGCAGAAAGCCACATGAGGGCACGAAGGGCTGCTCGACCCGCACACAGCGCTGTGAGGAACTCTAATATCAATACTGAGAGACACAGAGCGGCCATTTCCTCCCTCAGATCCAACAACACTTGACAGTGACCTAAACTCCAGCAACAATACAGCGAAAAGAGACCGTTGACCCTATAGTCGCCCTGTTGGAGATGGGTTTTAAACAGGAAATCTTCATAGGATCATATGAAATTGGGGTGATTGATTATTAAAATGGTGAATATTTGACTTCAATGTCAGTAAATCTGAAGTTGCCTTAAACCCTCCATATATTTACGGCCTGAAGCCTCGTATGGGGATCGTGTTACATAGGAGCGGACCAGTCATTGTTGGCTTATAGCTTCACTACATTAGTGCGGGAAGTCTAGCACTGGAATCAACTTCCATGATACCTAGAAGGTTTCTGCCATTGTCAATTTAACAAAGTAACCTCTCATTCAGTTCTTCTCAAAGGAAATGTGTGCGGTAAATGAAAAGTAACAAGTCCAGTTGCGTGTTGCCAAACTTTAAGGCCTTAGGTTCCTATATCTTGCCATTGTTTCATCTTTATTCTGTCTTCATTTCTGTGGGGTTCTTTCTATCTGCTGCTTTGTTTCTCAGCCTTTGTCCACATCTTTGGAACACGGGTCAACTGTAAGAGTGTGTTGTCATTTTAGATTTTATTTTGCAATTTTTTTTTTTTTTACTTTAATTTTGGTTGGATTAAGGGTTATATTAATGCTCTTTTTTTAATGGGTTGTTGGTTTCCTCAGGGCACAATGGTCTTGTTTTAGACCACTTTAGATTTTTCTCTAACATTCAACTTTTGTTTAGTATCACCCCCCCAAATGGATACATCAATACTCATGGGCCCTAAAGAAACCTGCAAGTTGTGTGATTTCATATAAGAATTTTTCTTCAACTTTGATCCTCTAAAAGGCCTCAGAGAGTCTTGCTCATTTGATTCAAGCGTCTGGAAAATCAGACCTCATCATATTCCCCAGAATCTACTTTTTGATATTATGTTGATGCATTTATTTACTATTAAACGTTTTACCCCTTGTTCAAATCAACTCTATATGTTAGTTTTATTGTTTTGTTTTCATTTGGTAATGAAGGGCTGAAGGGACTAAAGCATTTACCAAAGTGAGTCTCACTGGATTTTTGTTAACTAAGCAAGTTCAGTAACAAGAAAAACATATTCTTGGGTGTGAAATTGACCAGTCTCCATTTGGAGAAAACGCTCTGAACCAGCCCCCTGTGGTTTCGTAAGCACAGTTCTCTAAAGTCATATTGTATTTGGACTCCAGAAATATAAAACCATGATGAATTACAGCCCTGCACCAACAGTTTTAGTAACTGCAAAACCAATATGAAGATTAATAATCAGCAACTCTGCTGGTATGGCTGCTGGGAATATCCAAATATATACTGCATGATTTCTCTTTTTGTCTCTTTTTCATAAGTTTTGCTTAATGAATTAATTGTTTTAACTGCTCAAAGGCAACGTGTCCCTCAGAAACCAGTGTACTAACTAGCACCTCAATGCAAAACTTCTTTCAAATGTCCAAAGTGCCAAATCACATGAGGTGCACAAAAAGATCACGTTATTTGTACAGGTTTACAACAGGGTGAGAGGTTTGTACTTAAAAAAAAAAAACAAGTCATTTATTTGGTCTTAAACGGACATTATTTTTACCTACTGAGATTTTGGGAGGAATTCTTTTTCACTCCCTTCCTATTTGCACTTTTGGTAGGAACGAGTCGGGGTAGAGCTAACTTAGAAAAACTGCCGAAGCAATGCAAGAAACCTCAGTGCTACTCAACAGTTAGAGTATGTGCTTAATGGATGAATTCAGGACGGCGTTCCAGTGTTATAGGCATATTTTGTAAACAGGCTCCATCCATAGAAAGACGTTAAATGTGTGTCCATTGCTGTTTATGTGTAAACGTCATCCCTTCATTCAGATCATGTTCAGCTAAATACAGCCTAACATCTTTTTGTTAAGGCCCAAGTAATAGTGAAGGTAAATAACAGCCTTATTTATCAGTCATCATTTATTTCAATGCCATTTCCAACTACTGATTCTACAAAGAATGACCCAAAGCTGTGTGAAACTGTGTTGACTACTGTAATGTATTTTTTTTTTTTTACAGTGCATTTGTTGTCCACCAGCCACCTCAGTTCTGTTGTTTGTCATTGTCTTGTTGGTCTTTAATGGTCATCCAAAATAAGTGATCGTGGTCCTTAGTGAACAAGCAACCCCGCTTAACTGGTTGCTAAAGCTTTCCAGATATTGCACAGAATCATTTAACTTTTCCATTGTAATACCTACCGACTGGTTGTGATGTTGCATAACCTGGCAGTGTACAGCAAAACTAATGAAATGTAATGCGTTTGTGGAGAGATGCAGAAAAAAGTAATACCTAATGTTAGCTACTTCAATATAAATCAGTTCACCAATATACATTATAAAACACAAGGTTGTCTGTGCAAATGTACTTGGATTGAGAACTGTCCAGAGGAGAACAAACATTTATTTTCTCCTCTATTTATTTTCTGTAATAATCATAAATTGAGATGTGATACTTACCCAGAATTTGAATTGTTTGACGAATTGAGCGCTCTGAAGTTGTATCAAGCCAAACAATTTTTCCTTTGAATAAAGGATTTGACATTAAAAATTAATTCCACTATCATGATTTGTCTCAAAACAAATAAACCATATTTTCCTTCCCAGTATTGATGTTTTTGGGTTTCCTATGGGTAATGCAACAATGGTTTACTACAAAGATAGGACACTGACTGAATTAAAGATCTATAATATGGTATTTCAGACGATTGATAGATATTTTGTTAATACATATGAGAAGCAGACACATAAAACAGGTATTGTAACTGCTATCAACACATGGGCGTGGCCTTATCTTGTACTGGGCGTGGTTTGTGCATAATGGGTGTGGTCATGCGTAGTTAATTTTAATTTCATCCACACCCCTGTTCAAACAAAATGGCTGTGCTGTAACGCAAGACTGCCTCCAGACAAAAAGGGTATGGAAAGCAACAGAGTTATGTGAATTATATCGGATTGCTTTGGACCTTGTTTTTCTCTGGAAGAGAGGTGTAAGTTACAAGTTATCATTTGGAATTATGTAAACAAACTGACACGTGTTTTATTAAGACGCGAATTCATGTCAATTTGTCATTTTCACGCAAGTCACAGTAACTTTGATTATTTTAACTGCCACATAGTAACTTTGAGACACTGTGTGTTAAAAGAGAGAACAGGGGACATACACAGTTGAGCTCCAGCTGTCAGGACACGTGCTCTTCCTTCACTAGTAACAGCGTTTGTTGCAGACATATAGGTCTGTTTGTAAACACGTGTGCTTGAACTTGTCTTTTACAGCTACAGTTAGCTATGGTATGATGCTCTTTAGACCTTTAATATGGTGGGCAAATACGTCTGAGCTGCTTTCAGAAGTAATTTTTCACAGTGCTGGTGTGAACTTGTTTACCACTGTTTCTTTGTGCCACACTATGGAAACCGATCCTTGGAGCAGTGATTCCCAAACCAGATGTAACTTAACCGCAGGGGGTGCTTAGAAAAATGTGCTAAACATGTATATAAATATTTAAATCGAGATTAATTTCATTAATTATATTTTTTAAGAAAGAAAAATAATGTGTGAATGTTTTTAAGTGACTTATTAGTACTATTGCTATATGAAATCCAGTATATTGTGATTTAAAACTATTTAATTTCTATTTTACAGTTGATGATATTAATCTACACCCCAATAATACAAAAATATCTATGGGGGGTCCACAGTCCCTGTACTGTTGGGTACAGATATTGTTTGATTTCAGAACAAAATTCAACCTCTTGACCAATAATTTATTTGAATTTTTATTTTATTGCCTGATATTAGGTCAATTTCTGACCATTTAGATCGTAAAACTGATATTATTATTATTGTTAAACTATTATTATTAACTATTATTATAGTTGTTGTTGTTGTTTTTATTGTTGTGATTGTTGTTGTTAACAGATTTATAATTCTGTCAAAAAATAGACACCAAACCAAACTCAAAACCATACCTTTTTAAATTAGTTATGGGACATTTAAACAAATATAGTATTCATATTGCAAAGTTAATCTTCTAATATATATTATAATAAATATTTCATTAATTGAAATGGATGAATTTTATTTGAAAGAAATCAAAACACAACAATTAGCTGTGACCAAAAAATAGATAAAAATATATATATATATATATATATATATATATATATATATATATATATATATATATATATAATATAAAAATATAATACCATATAATATTTATGTATTTTCATGCAGTCTAATGAATATTTGCTTATTATTGTTTCAAAAACACACAAAAAAATCAGTTCTGAATTTCAGATTTTTTGCACATTTAATAAAAAATAATGTCGTATAAGAACGCACTCTAAATGCGCACGTTAGTTTAACCAGACTTCATATTGCAAAATAATCATATTGCAAAGTAAGCATTTTAAAGTTACTATACTCACATTATTAAAGGCAAGTCAGTTTTGCTGATTTAAAAAAAGAAGCAGTACTTAATTTCAGACAGTCACTTCATGCACACTCTGTCTAGGGGGGTTGTTGGCTTTAAAAAGGTTGAAGATCATATCTATTATAAGAACTCCATTTATATATTACTATATTTGGGGATTGGTGTAGTGCTGTTTGCTTCGCTCTAATGTGAAATCCATATGTGTTTCCAGCCCAGTGACCTTTCACGAACATTTATAAAGAACTTTTACTTATTTAGTTATAAGTACAATGCTTAGCAAAGCCTTGTACGCTATTACACGCCCTTTATCGAAGGTGTGTCTCATTAATATTAATCACTTTTGGGCTGGACCCTTCAGGAAGCTTCAATAATAACGTCAGATTTAATTTACATTCATAAGTGAAGCTCTGCCGTAGTAGGATTCACAGCATGTGTGCATTGGGCATCACTCCAAAGAGAGGCGGGGTCTCACACTTCCTCCTGCATTATTCATGAGCTCCTGGAGTGACAGGCTGAGCCCTGGCTGGCTTGTTAGTACACAGTCTGAGTGACAGCGTGAGTGGAGTATCAACAGCACAAGGATAGACAGGCTTTTGAAACCCAACTCACAGGGAACTCTGGCTCAAGGTGAGTCAGCAGACTAATGAGTGTGAAGAATGATGTTATTGTAAATGGATTGTATTGTATATGGATTATGTTATGAATGGGTTATCTTCACTGGTCTTTGTGTGTTGTGCATTGGGGCTGGGAGAGGGGGTGAACCTTGCTCGGTCAATATTTGGCTGAGGGTCTCTCTGTGATTGGCTGTCTCCATTGTGTGATCTCTCTGGAGGGCTGCTGGGATGCTTTCAAGGGTGTGTCAGCAGTTCAGGGATGAACAAAGGCTGATTGAAACGGATGTCTTGCATTACTGGATCTGTCACCTTAATCTCTGCTGTAAGATATTTAAGTTTAGGAATAAGACTTCTATCTGTTGTAACTGAGTAGATTTTGGGCACTGAGGCCCTGCTGTTTTTTTTAAACATATTATGATGCTTGGCATGTTGTCAGCAGCTTTTGGTGACCGGCTTTCATCTTTGAAGGGTTGTACTGGGCTGCTGAGTTGGCAAAATGGCCATGGAAAAAAGTACTTGCATTTGGCCTCATTTACTTTGTTTGGAAACTTCATTATAGTGTTTTATGTGCATATTATAGGACAGTTAACACTTAAATTGGTCTAAATTACTGGCCCTTAACACATGGTTTTATATTTAGTTTTTAATGCAGTTACATTCATACAGTTTTACGTTTTAAGTGTGCCCCCCCCACCCAACACACACACACACACACACACTTATAATTTTTCATCTTGACCATAAATGTCACTAAATCTCATTTCAGTACATTTGTAGAATAGCTATACTTTCATAATTGTGCATGACATTTGATCAGAATATCAGTATTTGTATATCAAAATTATTAATAGTTTTTAAAGTTATTAATATTAAATTATTGAATTTTCTGTCATAAGATAGTAATGATTTATCAATTTAGTTTTGTGTTGGCTGTTAAAAGTTGATGTAGATTTATTAATAGGGGATTTTTGTACACAGTACACAATTTTTATGGTAGAAAATATTTTATTTTAAAGTGAAATTAAAAGTTAGATCTTTGGGGTAAGAGGACTCCCTCAAATCGAGAGTGTGTTTTTTATTATTTAATTTAATAGTAATTATAAATCATGGCTTGTTTAATAATTAAATGAATTAGATGCAAATTCAATTTATTTTTTTTCATTATTTCGAATTATATAGTGTAGTTCAGATACATCTCTTTGACTGTAATTCAGTTTTTTTCTGTCATTATTCAAGTAAATTGTCCAAATGCATGAATATTAAAATTGCATAGAATATAAGATTTAATATTCTAAATGAATAGCAAATTCTCTGTTACCCTACTGTTTGGATCTATTCTTTTTAACACAATTCCAAATGTGACTTTTTTTTTCCTCATTCAACAAAAAGTGAAGTTTGAGTGAGCACAAATTCTTCCATATAAGTGTGCTTGTTGTGTTTAATGAATGGACTTGGACTACAGTGTGCATTTCTGAGGCCAAGCTTAAGCCTTGTTAGTTTGCTCAAACTGCTTTCCCTTTTAAGGACCATTAAAAAGATTTAACTACTCCTTCAGAATAACAACTTAGTATAAACCTTGGAAAAAGGCTGTTTTTGTGTGTGTGCTCAGCATTGCATCGATAATCACCCGAAAGTATATTTGTGTAGTTCCGGTTTATTGCTCAGAATGCATTAGAGGTTTTTAACTTCACATCATGAGGCTTTATCCTAATCGATATTGATAAGGTAGTCGCCTACTGTCTGTTCAGTTAGCATACGGTTCATCATTAACTCAAACTGTTTGTGCAATCCTGCAAGACTGGGCTTGTTACTGTCTGTCTTGTTATTCCATATCTGTAGTTGCTTCAGGAGGAGAAGCCAGGCTTTTGCAATGGCTGAACAGAGGAGAGTTTCATTTAATGATGTATCTCTTCTGTTCTCCTCCACGTTCTCCAGTGGAGTTCATAGCACAGCCATGGATGTGAGCACCTCTCTGAAGATGAGCTCTCTGACCACCCAGAGTCTCTTCAACTATGTGGAGGAGGAAAACCTTTCGGCCGTCAAAGCTCATCTGGACAAGTACAGAGAGGTGGACACCAGAAGTGAAGTGAGTGTGCAGGAACCCTTAAAGCATTATTCTGTGTTGTTTTCAGCTTGGAGTTCATTTACACTGCATATTGATTTTTTTTTGGTTAGGACTAGCTATGTGCACTGTCATTTTTCAAGTGTTGAAAACAGATTTGTTTGTTGTATCATTTTAGATTTATATTAAGGTTAACAAACCATTACCTATGACTTTTGCCTCAATAATAATTTTCTGGCCAAAACCACATTTTGTTAAATAAATACAAACTACATTTCAAAATGCTGAATACCTTTTTTCTTCATATACTAACTCTATCAAAACACAGCAAGCCCGATTCAAAAATCAAGTCATTTGTTCAAAACATTAGCACTGTTCCAAACTAGTTTTCTATCCAACAGGAACATGTAGTCAATTATAGTGCATAGACTGTCAAAATGCTAACAATGAATGGCATTACAAAAACTGCATTACTTATCATGTCTCAGTTTGACCTGTATAGAACATACAATATGAGATCCATTACAAATATAGCAACAACAATAATAATAATAATTCAGCCAGCTAGTTCATTTTTGTGAGTGGATTCATTTTAGATAGTATGTGTACAGCATAGTGAAGGATCATCAGTACTTTATGGAATGTAAAAGAAAAGTGACAGAATTGCAGGAGTAAAGGCTTTACTGGCAAAATGAAATTACTGTCAGTGATAAAAAAAAAAAAAACTTTAAATGAATCTACAGATGTTATGTTATTTCGATTTTCTCTGTATAAATGTGTCAGTTATGATTGACAATGTATTGTTATGAATGGTTTACAATGTTCTGGCCGAATATAGCCTGCGTTAAGAAACTGTTCTTGTGCCTGGCTGTTCTGGTGGTTGGTATCGCTGACCAGAAGGCAACAGTTCAAAGAGAGAGTGGGCAGGGTGTGCGTGGTCCAAAGTGATTTTCTTAGCCCTTTTCCTCACTCTGGAGATATAAAAATCTTGGAGGTTGAGTAGGGGGGCACAAATATTCCTCTCAGCAGTCCTGACAGTCTGCTGTAGTCTCTTGATGTCTGTTTTGGTAGCTGAACCAAACCAGACAGTCCTGGTCCAAGTACTCCTCTCCCTGGTCCAACCAGTCCTTTCCCTCATCCCAACTCTCCCTCCTCCAAACATGTTCTTTCTTTTTATGCTTCTCTGTGTTGTTCTGAATTGTTTTGAACAAACCAATCCAGAGAGTGCCTTTTATTGTGCATGGCCATGTATGGAAAGACTGGAAGATTGGAATCAGCTATTTCTCAATTATTAGTAATTAAAATAATTCTTAGCAGCTCTTTTAAGTTGCTTTTGTTTCAGAAGTAGAGGCTTTACACTATATTTAAAGTTTGGAACATTAGATCTTCATTTCTGTCATGCTGTGTTTAAGCATTTGTAAAAAAGATAAGATCCATGATTTTGGAATGGGGTAAGCTTGTGTGAAAAGAACATTTAAGCATTTTAGAAACGTGTTAATTGACTGATATTGTGTGAAAACAACATAAATTGTGTTAATGGTATGGTCACAACAGACGGATGTTGTTAATTGTGTTTAGAGTTTTGAAAATGTGACTACAGATTGGACAAATGGATGTTAGCAATTGAAAAAAACTGTAATAGTTACTAAGGTAGTTGTTAAGTTTAGGTATTGGGTAGGATTAGGGATGTAGAATATGGTCATGCAGAATATTTACTTTATAAGGACTAATAAACAGCCAATATGTTAAAAATAGGCATGGTAATAAGCAACTAGTTAATAGTGAGAATTGGTCCCTATACTAAAGTGTTAGAGCACTTTATATATCTAAAGTTGTTTTGCCGTGTTGAACTCAAATGTATCAGTTATAAAGCATTAGAGGCATTACTGTACTCTTTAAGCATTCATGCATGCTGTATCCAAAACCACACACTCTCTTGCTCATTCATCATACATTATGTAGTAAATGAAGATTAATATGAATGAATAAAAATGAGTGAATTCTAACACAAGTAGACATTATACTGTGCTTTGTTTTGAACGATTAATGGAAAAATTGTTACTGTGATTTATATTGACAAAAGCATATTAAATGCAAGTAAAATGTGTACTGTAATGTTTCAATAACTTTTGTGAAAAGTGAAAAATAAAATATTTATTGTCATTTATTTATTATTCATTATTATTTATTGTGTATATGTATGTAAAAATGAAACATGTATTCTGATCAGTATATAAAAGAAAAAGTGTTGATACTGAATGTTATTATATGTTACATGATTAAAAACATCTTGCTGATGACTAGGAAAAACCTAGTAGGTTGAAGGATAATGGCAAAGATTATAGTAAAGTAATTGGTAAATAGTCTATTTATGTCATTATCTAATGATTCTTTTTCAAAATATGCCAGACAAGATTTTTGGTTACACTGACTGATATTTTACTGATATCTTCTGTAAATCATGGGAAGGATATATGATAGTAATTTTTTTTTCTCAGAGAAAAAATTAGTAGTACATATTCTAATGTATTGGGGGGGGGGGGGGGGGATCTGCATTAAACTTTTATTGTTTTGATGCTTAAAACCATTTTCATTTTTGACCCCAAAAAAACATTATCAATATGACTATCAATATCAATATTAAAAAATAGTATGTATGAAAAATAAAATTGTTTTAATTTGTAAAATAAATGTATTATTATTAATAAAATTTGATTATTAAATAAAAATGATCAAAACAAGAAATGTATTACTGTTGTAATACAATTACTGTAAAATAAATATTGAGCTTTTATTTAAAGGGTCCTATTATGCTCTTTTACAAAGTCTTGATTTTGTTTTGGGGGTGTACTAGAACATGCTCTTATGCTTGGTGGTTCGAAAAACGCATTATTTTTCACATAGCCTAATTAACATTATTACAATACTTTTCTCCCCAGCCTGACACAAACGACTCGTTTATCCACAGCTGTCATCGTTTTTTTTTGTCTGGCAGAGGCATCAGGTATGCCTTAAAATTTAAAATTGGAGCCTCTACAACATCGATTCGGGCACCCGACATCACAACAAGATGATATTTTAAGCTCCTTATGTAGCCGAATCTGCGCTGGTTTGAATGGGCCGCCTCCAGTTTTTGCCTCCAGCTAGCGCTGTGACGTAACTGAGACGTCGGCCCTAAAAGGGTCTATATATGCAAATTAATTCTCTGTTGGAGCGGGAGAGAGCGAGGTTTCCCCGGCAACGCTATGCACAAAACAGAGCTCTGTTCACAAATGCGCCTTTATCGTTATCATTATATGCAAGATGAAATTAAAATGACATCCAAAATATTCTGAAAATAGTTGGTTTCCATCAGAAATGCAGTCGAATTTCCATAGGTGGGATTTACAATTTGTGATGTCACAAATACAGGAAAACAACTTTGTAGTCCATATGAGCCGTTCGCTGTAATTCTTAAAAAGGGATTTAAAAAAAACGAAATATCTCCCTTTGGAGTAGACTTTGAGATTTGTAACTTTGTTTTATGCCCAAACATACACACTACACATTGACTAAAATTCAAAAAGTGAAAAAGCATAATAGGACCCCTTTAAAAAAGTGATTATACTGTATAAAATAATCACAACTGCTTGAACTATAAAGTTTAAATTATCTTTTTGTGACAATTGTCTTTTTCTATGTGGAAGAGTTCCTGGTTATGTTTTATGCACCCCTTTGAATAAAGCTAATAATTTATGAATACCAAGTGAAAGCAACCAGATTTATTTTTTAACTGGTTAGAGTTTGGATGCTTGAACACTACACAGAGTTTGTGTTATAAAATTGATTCTGTCACACCACTATCATGATGTGTGTAATGCTAAAGCATTATGGTTAAACTGTGGAAACTGTACATTTACTTCTCGTTCATTTATACACTCTGTGGAACGAGTTGCAACTATTGTCTTTGGTAACTGCCAGCATGCCACAAATGTGGTACATAAACATTAGGTTGAAACTTACTCTGAATATTCTTTTAAATTTGCTTTCCCATCACTGATATGTACTAAGTCATTGTTTTCTGCTGTAGAGCGGCCAGACTGCGCTCATGCTGGCCTCACAGCAGGGCAGTCTAGAGATCGTGCAGGAGCTCATCCGGAGGGGAGCAAATGTCAACTTGGATGATATTGTGAGTAGCTCTTCAAAACACGTGCAGAAGAGTGACGCAACATCAGATATTCTACACTGAAATGTTATCATGTGGCAAAACATAAACTAGCAATAGTTTTTGGAACAGGATATGATTTTCACAAAGCAGCGATTGTGAGTCACACATCTGTCCTGCTTCACTCTTTTGTAAAAGGGTCAATGACAAACAAGGATGTCTGAGATGTTGAAAAGGAAAAATCTATTTTATTTATTTAAAAAAAAATCTAAATTTCTTCATTTTTTTCGTCTGTCTAATCTATCAAATATTATGATTGTTTTGAATCTATAACTTTTATTTTGGTACTTTTTAATGTCTTTATTATATCTGTAGTCCTGGTTGGTATCTCTGTCTGCTTTGGTAGACTGCAGTTCTTCAGCCAGATGTATTATTTCATATGTGTGGGTGGGGCGTAGAATCAAAATAATTGGTACTCTGTACTGTCAATTTGGAAATGACTAGTTGACTAGGTTTACAGGCACAAACACTTGGAGCTTCTCACTCCAGCAGATACATAGTATAGTATACAACTTTTCTGGTGACCGTTGAAGAACCTTCACTATGACCACCTGGTATGACCAGCTGGTATGATCTGAAACTCCACAAACAACATCCAAATACAAGATCTTTAGCTCTTCCTGGGATGATGATGTCTGTGTAATTAAACAAGGGTGTTTTTTTCCCACTTGTCTCAGGATTGCTGGACAGCACTGATTTCAGCTGCTAAAGAGGGACACACTGAAGTGGTGAAGGAACTCCTGGAGAACAATGCCAATGTGGAGCATCGCGACATGGTAAGACACAGATTAAAGACATGAGCTGTCTTGTACTTAAATCAACAGTTGTTCTTGAATTTATCATTGTGGATGATGGAAAGTTCTGCTTTACCACCTTGAAAACTGTTTTAGGTTTTTAATTTTCAGTTTAGCAGTATGTCTGCGTGTCAAAATCAAGGCTGACAATCAATTAAATTTTATAATGAAAAAAAAAAATATATTTTTTTTTTATTAAATTAACGAAATCCCAAATTAATTAATCACAAAAACAAATATTTGTTGTTTTTTTATTTGTAAATATTTGGGAATTAAATCAAAGCAAATTAATTAGGTCACATATAAAAATACAAAATAACAAATAAGTATTATCTGTGAATCAGGTGGCAAATTAATATATGTGTGTCATATTTTTGTGAAATTCAGTTGACATATTTGATTTATCAAAAATTACCAAGCAGAAAATATCAATTTTATTTGTGTGTTACTATATTAATATACACTACCAGTCAAAAGTTTTTGAACAGTAAGATTTACTTGTTTTTTTATAAATGTTCTCTTCTACTCACCAATCCTGCATTTATTTGATCCAAAATACAGCAAAAGCAGTAATACTGTGAGATATTTTTACTATTTAAAATAACTGCTTTCTATTTGAATATATTTTAAAATGTGATTTAGTCCTGTGATCAAAACTCCAGTTATTGGGAGAGAGAGGGGACTCCATATATATATATATATATATATATATATATATATATTTTTTTTTTTTGGGTTATATAAATGAATACTTTTATTTAGCAAGGATGCTTTAAATTGATCAAAAGTGATGATAAAGACCTTTATAATGTTACAAAAGATTTCAGTTTCAGATAAATGCTGTCCTTCTGAGATTTCTGTTCATTAAAGAAACCTGAAACAAAGTCTGCTCAGCTGTCAAAATAATAATAACAATAAATGTTTTTTGAGCAGCAAATCAGAATATTAGAATGATTTCTGAAGGATCATGTGACTGGAGTAATGATGCCAAAAATTCAGCTTTGAAATCACAGGAATAAATTACATTTTAAAATATATTAAAATAGAAAACAGTTATTTTAAATAGTACAAATATTTCAATTTGACTGTCTTCTTTAAAAAAACATTAACAATCTTACTGTTCAGAAACTTATGACTGGTAGTGTATTTATTCATTATGTAATTTGTAAACGTATCGCATTATTCACACTAAATGCTAAATTCAAAGCCCTAGTCTTAAAATTATGTATTTTCAACCATCCCATTTGGGTTCATTTAATTCCTACCTTACTGGAACGTGTGATACGTGATACTCTGTTTGTAAGATCAGCAGTTCTGTGTGGTTCCTGGATATATGGTGTCATGCTGTGGTCATGTATACTCTATGACAGCTGTGAGCTGCCCATTTACTTTTTTGGGCACATTTAAACATTGAAAATGGAACGTCTGAACGTGTTTGTGTTGCCCATAAATGCCGCCTGGGTAGCAGCTAAAGCTTATAATAACAAATAAGGAAGATGAGAGACAGCCGATAGTTTGAGTCACTCCCTGACTCAGGGAAAATGTGTTTATCCACGCAGTCCTGTGACCGTGAGATTACTCTTATGGACTGTCACGTGGGAACATAATGACCTTGGTATGTTTGTATGCAGGGGGGCTGGAGCGCGCTCATGTGGGCCGCTTATAAGGGTCGTGTGGAGGTGGCACGTCTACTGCTGGAGAAAGGAGCAAACCCCAACATCACCGGACAGGTCCGCAGAACCTTTTCAAATTCTATGTACAAGCATTTATTGTACATTACAAACTCTGTTTGAGGTGTGGGTGGAAAATGTGGCCCTGTATGAGATTTGATCTCAAGGTTTGAATGTTTTCTGCGGTGTGTAATTGATTTGTGTCTGTCCCAGTAGTATAGTGTTTACCCCATCATATGGGCGGCAGGAAGAGGCCATGCGGAGATCGTTCAGCTGCTGCTTCAGCATGGAGCCAAAGTCAACTGCTCTGACAAGGTGCCTTATCACTCCCATCTCAAGGAATGCTGAGCTTTCACTAAATTCGTAAACACTGATGGTGAACTGAAAAGCCTGAGTCAACAGTTTCCACATGACACAAATAAATAATATACACTGCTGTTCAAAAGTTTAGGGTCAGTAGAATATTTATATTTTTTATTTATTTATTTTAGCAAGGGCACATCAAAATGATAAAAAGTGCCTCTCAAGATTTCTATTTCAAATGAATCCTGTGCTTTTGGACTTTCTATTCATCAAAGAATCCTGTAGAAAAAAGTTTCCACAAAAATACTGGGCAGTACATTTAACTGTTTTCAACATTTATAATAAGAAGGAATGCTTCTTGAGCACCAAATCAGCTTATTAGAATGATTTCTGAAGGATCACGTGACACAGAAGACTGGAGTTGAAATGGATGCTGAAAATTTAGCTGTCATCACAAGAACAAATTACACTTTATATTAAAATAGATAAGTTATTTTAAATTGTAATAATACAGTGTTACGGTTTTTAAATGTATTTTTTAATCAAATAAATGCTGCTTTGGTGAATATTTATTTAAGAATCTTCTTTCATAAACATTAAAAAAAATCTTACCACAAACTTTTGAACAGTAGAGTAAATAATTGGAAAAAGAAAGTAGCAATGAATTGCGAATCTTACTAAAATCACTGTAACGCATTGCCTATAGAGGTGTATTTATTTATTTATTTATTTATTTTCAATGGCATAAACCAGCAGATTTCTTTTATGGGTTATTATCATTTGAATTAAAGGAATAGTTCACCCAAAAATGAAAATTCTGTCATTAATTACTCACCCTCATGTCGTTCCAAACCTGTAAGACCTTCATTCATCTTCAGACACAAATTAAGATATTTTTGATGAAATAATTTCTTACCCTGCATAGACAGCAATGCAACTGACACGTTCAAGGCTCAGAAAGGTAGAAATGTCTTATGGGTTTGGAACGAAATGAGGGCGAGTAATTAATGATTTGGGTGAACTATCCGTTTAACCGTTATTATGCCAAGCAGTGTAGTTAATTTGCTTATCCACTGGCCGTTTATGGTTACCAAGCAAGGTCAAAGAGAGTAATAATCAAAGATCAGGATTCTATGAACGGTTGCACTTTATTTTAAAGTATGCACACTTACCTGAATTTACAGTGTACTTAACTAAGAAAATGCTGAATAATATAAGGTAACTCTATGGGTTAGGTTTAAGGGTAGGTTCAGTGTCAGTACCTAGTTATTACCCAGTTTTTTGTCAGTACTAAAACAAGTACAATAGTATGTACATGCAGAACAGGACAGTAAAAAAAAAAGTGCATATCATGCATGAATACGCGTCACATTCATTATTAATTGAATTAATTTAGACTTCAGTCATTACACTGGAGTTTTTGCTTGTTGTTGTCAGTATGGCACCACACCCCTGATCTGGGCAGCCAGGAAGGGCCATTATGACTGTGTGATGCATCTGCTGGAGAACGGTGCCAATGTGGACCAGGAGGGAGCGGTACGCACTTTTTTTTAAACTATTGTGCTTATTAGATTGTGAGTTTCGAAAGGCTTTGTCCCAATTCCCATTTTTCAGATGCACTAAATGTGCTAATGTAGCAAAGTCATTAAATGTAACAGTAAAAAGACTGTATGTTACAGAATAATGTCCCACTATGATCTCTCTCCTGTAGAACTCGATGACTGCGCTCATAGTGGCCGTGCGAGGTGGTTTCACTGAGGTGGTGAAGGACCTGCTAAAGAGAAACCCCAACATGAATATGACTGATAAAGACGGAAACACTGCACTGATGATCGCTGCTATAGAGGGCTACACTGAGATTGTCCAAGACCTGCTGGACGCGGGCACATACGTCAACATCCCTGACCGGGTAAGGCTTCTCATACATAGCTTATTTAAACTTGATTTTTAGTATTTATGCAATCTTGAAATTCCCATTAATCTTGTTGGTGTTTTTATGTCTCAGAGTGGTGATACTGTGCTTATCGGAGCCGTCAGAGGAGGTCATGTGGAGATTGTGCGAGCTTTGCTTAATAAATATGCTGATATTGATGTCAAAGGCCAGGTAACTGCATCTCCACCACACCGCCAGCTCTCAATTTCAGTCTCCTAAATCCATCAGCACACCGTCCTGAATGCTAATCTATACAGAACGGCCTCTTTGTTTTGATGCCCTTTTCACCTCATATTAGTAACATGTTATTAATCCCCATGTAATTAAGGAAGTAGATGTCACTGTGACCGTGTGTTATTTAATTCTTTATTATAGGACGGTAAGACTGCCCTGTACTGGGCTGTGGAGAAAAGTAATGCAACCATGGTTCGAGACATTCTGCAGTGCAACCCTGACACTGAGGCCTACACCAAGGTAAAGGGCTGATTTTCATTGGATTTTGCCTTTTAATCCTACATGAAACTCATCATTATGATTGTAATAATTGTTTACGGTACATATGCTTTGTGTTAATGTGTCAGGATGGAGAGACTCCCCTCATAAAAGCTACCAAGATGAGAAACATGGAAATTGTGGAGCTTCTTTTGGACAAAGGTGCCAAAGTTTCAGCAGTGGACAAGGTAAAACCATGAAGTTTTCTGATCATTTTCTGATTGACATGTCTTTATTATTGTCTTAATTGTCTTATTATATAATATGTGTATTTATATTAATATATAAAGGTGAATGAATGAATGACCTTTTTTGAACGGTAGTGTGTGTATATATTTACACACTAGTATTCAATATAGTGAATTTCTGCATTTGAATATTCTCTAAAAATATAATGATATTTCTCAGAAAGGTGACACAGCTCTGCATATTGCCATTCGTGGGAGAAGCCGCAAACTCGCTGAGCTGCTCTTGAGGAACCCTAAAGATGGTCGTCTGCTCTACCGGCCCAACAAGGAAGGAGAGACACCCTACAACATTGACTGCACTCACCAGAAGAGCATCCTCACCCAGATATTTGGAGCCAGTGAGTATTTCTTCAAACATGCCTTGTTTGCACAGTAACATGTCCGTCTCCAACACTTCTGATGTGTTCCTCCCCAGAGCACCTGTCTCCCTCTGAGTGTGACGGGGACATGCTGGGTTATGACCTGTACAGCAGTGCTCTGGCAGACATCCTGAGTGAGCCCACCATGCAGCCGCCCATCTGCGTGGGGCTTTACGCCCAGTGGGGCAGTGGCAAGTCCTTCCTGCTTAAGAAACTGGAGGGTATGAGCCAGAAATGACTATTGAAAATCTGGAGGGCCGTATTGGATCTGAATGAGATCTGATGGTGTTGTCACTGTTTCAGATGAGATGAAGACGTTTGCCGGGCAGCAGGTGGAGCCGTTGTTTCAGTTTTCGTGGTTGGTGGTGGTTTTGACTCTGCTGCTCTGTGGATCTGTGGCTCTGGTCCTCGGCTTTGCTGTTGACACTAAACTGGCCATCGCTGTGGCCCTCAGCCTGCTCGCCCTATTGTACATCTTCTTTGGTGAGAATATAGGCCTCTCAATTCAAGTGTACAAAAAGAAGTATAGTTCATTCGCCAATGCCAACTTAAACTTTATAGTAAACCTTGAATTAAAGAGGGTAATCCACATCGGCACCATAGCGCATGGGGTGTCCCGAGTTTAAGTCCCGGCTCAGTCTCGATGCCATTCCCCTCTCTCTCCCACTTTGCTTCCTGTCCACTTACTGTCCTATGTGAACTAAAAAACAAAAAACAAACAAACCTCAAAAAATCATATAAACAGTAATACACAATACAGCAATAAATAAAAAACATGTAAACTACAAGTACAAATCATTGAATAATAGATTAGAAACACAAATCACAAAACTATAAATACAAAGTAATAACAAATCACAAATACAGTAAGCAGTACATGCAAAGAATGCTATATACAAACAGTAATAATAATACATAATTATATAGTCATTATAGATGACAACAACGTCAATATTACTATTATATATTATTTATATAATAGTGTACTTAATATTAATAATTATATTATTATTAAATAAGGAAAATAACATATTATGTTATTGTTATAATAATAATAATTACAAATATTATCTGATTATTAATATCATTATTTTCATTAATATTATTACCAGTATTATCAATAATTATATAATAATAATAATATTATTATTATTATTATTATAGCTGTGCAAATAATGAACACATGAAAGTTATGTGAGTGTCTAGTCAGTGCCTATAAAGTAAATGAAGTAGAGCAAAGACTGGGGTAGGTAGAGAAATAAAAAATAAAGTCAGGGATTTGACTGAGTGTTTCATCTTTTGACCTGAGTACTTATATCTTTTTGTAACTGTATCTTTACCGATTTATAGATTATGGGACTAAAACATTCAGAGAGCTAACCATCCCTGAATGATCAAAAATGATCAAAAATAATTCATTGTATGGAGATTTTGTAAATATTTTTTGTATATTTATTTTATACCCTTGCTTATCATTATTCATCTCATAGCTATTGTAATTATATTTACATGTAAAATGGACATTTAAAATGTTTGAGATTCATATTAATATTCAACCAGTTCAGGCTTTTATTTTTTATTCTTACTACATTTTTCCCTATATGGATTGGTTACCAAGTGGCACTGAACTGTACATATAAATGTGTCCACCAGAGTGCAGCATTACACTTCACAATCTCATGCATTGCCTGTACTACGTTCATCTTGTTGCACATTCTCACAAATTCCTGGTTCAGTTCATATCAGAAAGTGACCTTGCGCCATCTCAGTCTCCTGTGTTTTTGAATGGTGTATGCAGTGTTGGTGTACTTTGGTGGGAGAAAAGGAGGGGAGAGTTGGAGTTGGGCCTGGATCCTCAGCACCAGACTGGCCCGTCACATCGGCTACTTGGAGCTTCTTCTCAAACTCATGTTCGTCAATCCCCCCGAGCTTCCAGAGCAGACCACCAAAGCCCTGCCTGTCAGGTAGAGCCCTCAGAATACTGCACCCTTCACCAAACACATCCAACTACTTTACACTGATGTTTACTGGGTTTTTATTCTTATGCAAAGTCGAAAGAAATTAAGATAAAGATGTAAACTGTATAAAGATGTAATCTACTTTGCCTAATGCTTTAGAGGCTGGATAAATTTATGCTGTGAACATTCTCTTCACAATGTTAGATTACCTGCACATTCTGTCGAAACACGCACATGTGTGATGCTCATTTTCAGTCAGTCTTTTTTTGTTCTCCATCTGTCCAGGTTTCTGTTCACGGACTATAACCGTCTGTCGAGTGTGGGAGGGGAGACGTCCATGGCTGAAATGATAGCCACGCTGTCCGATGCCTGTGAGAGAGAGTTCGGCTTCTTGGCCACCAGACTTTTTAGGGTCTTCAAGAATGATGAAACTCAAGGTGTGTTTGTAGAATATGCAGTATGAACCTTGATAATAGAAAATAAATGTGAAAAAAAAAACATATTTAGTGCTTTTGAATTGTTTTTATTCTTATGTGTTTGATTAATTCTTGCCTTTCTCAATTTTTATACAACAATAAAATATAAGGCTCTCATTTACAATGATTTTTACCATGGTAAAAGGTCCTGTTAGGCATAATGTAAAGCAGAGTTTTACATTTATATACTTTTATAATATTTATTAATATTTAGCTTTTAGATTTATTAATATTTGGCTTTTAGTGCTATATTTCTAGTCATTTATATATATATATATAAATAAATTTCTGTTTTTGAGTTGGCTTCCAAGGCAACATTTCTAATTTGTTTCTTTTTTTTCCCCATCTAATATTCAAATTTTATTGTTTTTTTTATTTTTTATTTCAGCTTTGTCAATTAGTGAAAAATATTTTAATATTATTTTAGTTAAGAAAAACAACACTCACTTTAAAAACACCTTTTTCATAAATATTATCTATCTGTCTGTCAGTCTGTCTGTCTGTCTGTCTGTCTGTCTATCTATCTATCATCTATATATCTGTCTGTCTATCTATCTATCATCTATCTGTCTGTCTTTCTTTCTTTCTTTTTCTTTCTTTCATGGACAGACTCATGGTAAAATCCCATCCTGTCAAAATTAGCTCTATATTAAACATCAAAAATGGTAAATAATTAATTTATTAATAATAATAAATAAAAAATTTAAAACTTTTAACAATGCTATCATTTCACAGGCCATCACAGTTGTGTATATATCAGGTGTTTTATCATGGCTTCAAATGTGGCTCATCCAGTCACATTTTAGATTGTTTTGTTTGTATTAAACTTCAACCCGTGTTTTTTGACACCTCTTTTACAGGAAAGAAGTGGAAGAAGACATGTTGCGTCCCCTCCTTCGTGCTCTTTGTGTTGACATCGGGCTGTCTGATCACAGGCATGACCCTGCTGGCCATCTTCAAGGTGGACGCAGAGAACCTGACGGTGAATGCGGTTCTGATCGCCATGGCCAGTGTGGTGGGTCTGGCCGTGCTGCTTAACTGTCGGACCTGGTGGCAGGTGGCGGACTCTGTACTGCACTCTCAGAGGAGGAGGCTCCTTAACGCTGCCAACAGCATGCACAAGCTCAAGAGTGAGGGATTCATGAAGGTGAGCCAATGATGTTAATAGAAAATGTAATGTGCTTAGTTATAGTCATCACTATTACATTTATTTTCATTTAGCAGGTATTTTCTTATGCAAAGTAACTAACACTGTGGCCTAACTTGGCAAATCTTGAAGAGATGGAGTTGCATGGAAATGTCCACTAGAGCTGCACGATTAATCGTTAAAGGATTGTGATCTTATTTCTAAAGGACAACAATTCCTCTGTCTATTAAACCTTTGACAAAGTCGTACCAGAACATACAAATCTGTGTTTGTGCTGCCGCTGACACAGAGAGAGCAGTTAATATTTAGGTATGAAACAGCTTCACAAACAGTTTTTTCAACCACACAGTATTATTTCTGTCTTACTATCATTCGTATAATCACAGAAGTACTGGGATAAAAGTTTATAGTTCAGATATAAACATTGATGACTATGGCAGCGAACAAAATGGAGCAAATAATCTTTTGAAAGTAATTTTTGCTTCAAATGAACTCTTCAAATAATGCTTGTTTTTTTACAATGTTGATTACATTGTTTTGCCACTAGATGGCGACAAGTGACTGTAAAAATGCATTTGTCATTGAATCATTCATTCAGGAGATTCGTTCAAAGCTGCTGATTCATTCAGTAATGGAACAAGTGTAGTATTTATGAGTTAGTCATTGAATTATTCATTCAATTTTTTTTTTTTTTTAATAATTCACTCAAACTAGTTAAACATTTTTGAATAGGAGGCAATTAATATTTTGTCACAGCCTCTAGTAAATTACATGTTATTTAGCTACATGTTATTTTTGAATCATGGGAGAATTGTGATCTCTATTTGAAAGAAAAAAAAATTGTGATTCTCAATTTATCCAAAATCATGCAGCACTTATGTTCCCAGTAAAATCTAAGTGTTTTATTTTATTTTATTAAATGGAATGGAATGGACAGAAAATGCATTTATCAGATTTAAACACAATTTGCAGTTTTTGGATTGCCAAAGAGCCCAGATATTGAACCAGATCGTGCGGATTTTATTTCAAGTCTCTTCTGAGACAACATCCTTCAGATTTTTGCTTTATTATGTGAAAATTAAGGACGTCTAAAGCTTCTGTTTTTTACAGCATGTTGCCTCATATAGATGATCTGTGTCCTTTTTCTCTCAGGTTTTGAAGTGTGAAGTGGAGCTCATGGCTAAAATGGCTAAAACCATTGATGGCTTCACTCAGAATCAGACCCGACTGGCTGTCATCATCGATGGCCTGGATTCCTGTGAACAAGACAAAGTGCTACAGATGCTTGATACGGTGTGTGTGTGTTTACGTTTCCATGCACAGCCCTACATCAGACATCTCCCATATAACCAAATAATAGTATACAAATCTTTTTTTACTGCCAGGACCGCATTTTCCAGTCTATTCAACCAATGCCAAGAAGCTTTTGATGGCACAAGCCATCCATCGCTGCTGTAAACATAAAAGACTCATTCTGTCCGAGCACACTCGCTTCCTGCTCTTGACTAAATGGCCAAACAAGGTGCCTCATGTCCACTCTTTTGGAAGAACAAGCCCATTCACCTCTCAAAACATCTCATGGATGTGCAGCAGTGCTTAGTGTTCAGGCTTGTTTAGCTCCAGAAGTTCCGATTCCTCTCTCCCAGCTGGACTAATGGAATTTCCTTCAGCTAAATGTCATTATTTGGGTATAATCCTCTTGTGTTGGCAGCCTGTTCACCGCTAATGAAATCTGCCATTTACCAGAGAGCCTGCAAAAACCCTCAAAGATTCCTTTGTGGCACAATTAGCCACATCTCTTATAAATTCTGGTCTTTTTGTTTGGGATTTTGATAGGAATTACCAAATTGGATTTTTCCTTCAAGTTTAATATTGTTCCAATTGCTAAAGCTGATGTTCTATAAGAAAAATGACGGATATGAATGCAGATGGCATTTTTTTGTGCCACAATTTAGTTGGCGTGGAGAAACGCAATGTCAGCACATATTTCACAGTGATTGCTAAATGATGCGAGCCATTCTAAACTTTTAAACGGTCTACAAATCAGTATCCTGTGACACTTCTACATATTAGGCTGTTCTTCATTAGTCTGGAAAGTCCCATCACGTTTAAATGAGTACATGTCTGGGTGTGTGTAAATGTATACAGAGTGGCTTGTATGTAATATACACATGATCCACGACATATACTTTGAGCTATAGGCCTAATAGAATTATTACTAAGTAACTTAATTCATTCTGAGAGTGAAAGAGGAGAAAAATAGGCCACTTGTTTAGCATATCGTAACCAAAAAGCCTGTCATAAATACTGTATTATGTTCTTATGATATCTAACGCATAACTAAATGCTAATAACCGATGTGCTCTAACTTCTTGACTCTAACTTAGACCAGATTTTCCCATATTAATAAAGAGGAAACCTTTTTCTCTTTTCTGTTTGCAGGTTCGGGTACTCTTCTCTAAAGGTCCCTTCATCTCAATCTTTGCCAGTGACCCTCATATCATCATCAAGGCCATAAACCAGAACCTCAACAGTGTGCTACGTGACTCCAACATCAACGGCCACGACTACATGCGAAACATCATCCACCTGCCCGTGTTCCTCAACAGCCGTGGCCTCAGCACTGCCAAGAGACTCTGCATTTCCACACCAGCCAATGCGGATCAGCTGAACTCTGATGGTTGGTATAGGCAGAATTCAGAATTCCAAATATGTATACTTTTACAAAATCTGGAAAAAGTACATACACATGCTGCTGTAGAGAAGGGGATGTACTTCTTGGAACAGGACAGCTGGGATGAAAATTGGGATTAAAGAGTTTTCACCCAAAGTTTAAAATTTTATCATTTAACCTCATGTTATTGTTTATAACTGTTTTTGTCCATACAGTGAAAGTTCCCACTGACTGTGTTTTTGGTTAAGCAGAATAATAAGTTCGTTGTACAGGTTTCAAATGACTTGAGGGTGAGAAAACGTCGTATTTTTGGGTGCTATCCTCTAAATTCTTTTCTGTATTGCTGGATGTTTATGGTGTGTTAATTTATATTTTTATTTTATTATTTAAATTTATTTTTATATATTATATTTTATTTAGTTTTATCTTTTTTTTATTTAGTTAAATTCAAATTTTATATTTCATTTATTTTATATTTATTTTATTATATTTTTGTATTTGTATTGTTTTATTTAATTTCATTTGATATTTTATTTATTATTTAATATATTTTATTTTATTATATATATTTACTTTAAATTTAACTTTTATATTTTATTTATTATTATTTATGATTTTTATTTTATTAAATTTTTTTGTCACACCTCCATAGAACCAAATTTAAATATTTTTGTCAAGTACTTTTCTCTTTTGTACTAGCTATACAAAAATGCATTTAAAGGCTCTTAAAAACCTTAAAACTGAAAATTCCGTAATCATTTCTTCACCTTTATGTTGTTCCAAGCCTGTATGACTTGTTCATGTCATTCTTTTGTGTGAATTTTTTTTTTAGAACATATAAAATTTCTGTTTAGAAATTTTAAAACATCTGAACATCTTACTGGTCTTTAATGCGTTTTTATGTGTAACAAGATGTTTGCGTTCTGTTAATCTGATTTCTTTGATTTATGTGGCAGATATTTGTTGCGATTTGTCGTCTGCATCATCTGTGGTGTAGTGCGTTTATTATAGTCTAACAGCACAGCTTTTCCGCTCCGATACCTCCTCTGAACGTCTGACTCTCTCCATCTGTAGCGTGGCAAGAGGACATGGACAGGAAGTTGTCTCAGAACAGTCTCGGCGAGCAGGGCAGGCAGGGCAGCAAAACAGCGCTGAACCGCCGGGTAAGACTTAGCCTCCAACACTCCCACCACTTCCCATCAACACGATTTGAGATGGCCAGCTCAACGAAGGCCATATGGCTGCTATTACCTCATTAGTAACTCATTAATAACTCATTTATTAGCTTTAGCCATGCTTTATCTCTCTAACAAGCTCTTTTACGCCTGTATGATTCATTTGTTCACAGTTAGAAAGGACCGTTAGGACCACATCTTGTGTGTTTGTGTGTGTGCGCGCATGTTTTTTTTTGTGTGGGGGGGGGTATTGTCAGAGACCCTGGATGTCGCCGAGGAGTGTCTGTAATTGATTTAATGTCTGTTTACTCTTCCTGCTGAGATGCCATTGCCTAATGACGGGGTGCAGCAGCAGTGGGTCTCGGTGACAAAGCACTGGCACGGCGGCACGGAGGCAGGAGGCTAAGTGGCTCCTCTGCTCGCCCTGCGAGGGCTGTTTGTTTGCTTGGCTGATTTATCTGCCTCCTTTATTTGGCCCCTCTTTATTTCAGGGGCACGCTCCTCTTGTTTTGCCTCTGCTGTTTCTTGGCTGAGCATCCTGCTCGCCGTACCCCTGATCTGCATGTTTTGTTGTGGAAAGTTGTTAAGCAGGTTTTGTGAGCTGCTCGTGGAAGACTCCAGTCATTAAAGAAGAGAAATAGTAGGGCGGCTCTGAAAGTGTTGTGTCCTTCTCTTGGTTAATGTGATTATGTCCCATTAAGCTGCGAGGTCAAACTGAGGTTCTGCTGGGGTCTTTGTTGATGCACAAAGAGGATCTTCAATATAGTGGAGCCTAGGTTTGATACATTTGATACATTTAAGACTTTGATACATTTTCATCATGCATATTTTTACATAAGTCTCCCCTCCATCATCCTGGATCAAAAAGGGGCCACCTTATTGATGGCCATGTGTTCCAAGTAGCAGTCAAGTCACAAGTTCAGAATTAAAAACTTCAAAGTGGGCTTAAAGCTCTGACCCTCCAGTGCTTGTGATCGGCTCTGCATTGTGCTCGTATTGAACCGGCTGATGCTTTAAGAGAAAAGCAGACATATCAGTCAGCCAGACCTCTTAGGACAAGTCAAACAGTCACGCACAACAAATTGCCCAGACACAACATTGAATCAGCAGCTCCAGACACAATCCACTGCAACTGCCATTATACTGGCTTATTCTCAAACATCAGTGAAAGTTTTTATTAAGTTCTGATGAGTGCTGATTGTTTTCAACATTTTCCAACATGCACTCTCAAGTGAGCAATATGTAGCTTGACAATTTGACAGCACAAAGAAAGATGAAAATAAATTAAATTATTATTTATAATTGTAATCATTATTATATTTATTATAATATATAATAACTTAATACATTTGCTTTGTTATAGTCATTATCATTATTTCATGCATATTATTTTTATTGTATTTTAGCTGTATTATTATATTTTAGTTTATTTTTGTATAATATATTTTATATGGATACATACGTTTTCATTTTCATTGGTTAAGTTGTTGTTTTGGTCAAATTGAATGCTTTATGTATCCACTAAAAATTATGTTGGGACCAGTAGGTGAAAAGTAATTTCAGGAAATGTTTGCTGTAAGTTTATCATTTGTTTGTAGATTTCATTTTGTCACAGTTGCTGAAAAAAAGTATGTAAAACGTCTATAAATCACATACTTTTCTCTACAACTGTGTTTATGTAATTGGTATATGTAGTTTAAATGTCGAAATAGTTTCTGCAGCCACTGTTTTGCATTTATGATTTATACCGCATACTGATTGGAAGGTTGCATCTTAAGACTACATGTATGTATGTGTGTGTCTGTCTGTTAGCGAAAGAGAGACAAAGAATTGTGAAGAAAATGATTAGGTCTTGTTGAAACACAATGCTATTGTGGTGAAAGAGGATATAAATGTAAATGCAAAACGTGCAGAAGAGGCCTACAGTTATCACACAGATGCTACAGGCCTCCTGACATTGAGTTGTCTGTAGGACACGTACCGCAGGAGACAGATGCAGCGCTCTGTCACGCGCCAGATGTCCTTTGACCTGACCAAGCTGCTGGTCACCGAAGACTGGTTCAGTGACATCAGCCCTCAGACGATGAGGAGACTGCTCAACATAGTGTCAGTCACAGGTCAGTGTGACCCAATTATACTTCCATACATTCATTATTGATTGTGGCGGGTTAAAGACATGAGCAGTGAGTTTACAAATATATAACAGTAATGAAGTGTCTTTTGGTAGGTCGCCTACTTAGAGCCAATCAGATCATTTTTAACTGGGACCGACTAGCGTCCTGGATCAATCTGACGGAGGAGTGGCCGTACCGCACATCCTGGATCATTCTCTTCCTGGAGGAAACTGATGGCGTCTCAGACCAGGTCACAATGAGGACCATCTATGAGAGGTCAGCTTACACATCCTCTGTACCTCACATCAAACGTTAAATATCCAAACATACAAATATTATAATTGGGAATTTAAATGAATATTTATTTATTTCTATATTTAGTTCTCTTTGTATTTTTTTTATTTACTGAATTCTATTATTTAGTTATTTGTTTTATTTAGCTTTGTTATTTGTTTTATTTAGTTTTTTTATATGTCATTTATCTATGACTTTTGCTAATTTTCTTGTATAGTTTATTTATTTAGATCTTTAATTTCTATTATTTCAGTTAGTTAATTCTCTTATTTTCATTTAATTTTTAATTTAGTTATTTATCTATTGATTTTATTGTTTCTTTATGGTTATTAATTTTTTTTTTTTTACTTCTATTTAGTTATTTCTCTTACAACTTTTAGTTTTTTTGTTATTTATGTTATTTTGTTCATTTTCTTGTTTAGTGTATTTATTTAGATATTAGTTTATATTATTTCAGTTAGTTACTATTATTTATTTTATAAAAAAATTATTTGTTTTTATCTATTATTAATTTTAGTATTTCTTATCTTATTGTTATTCATTTGATTATTTATTAATATTGTTTATTTATTTATTAATTCTGTTATTTAGTTATTTCTTTTACATCTTTTATTGAATTTTTGTAACTTATCTGTTTTTTGTTCATTTTCTTGTTAATTCTCTTATTTATTTATTTATTTATTTTTTGTTTGTTTAGTTATTTATCTATTATTAATTATTTCTTGTTTTAGTGTCGTTTATTGATTGATTTAGTTATATTTCTTTTAGTTCTATTTCATTAATTCTATGATTTATTTTGGTTCTTTAATTCTAAAATTATTATTATTGTTATTATTATTTTAGTCCTTGTGACTTGTTTTCTGTAGATGCATATGACACACATTATTTTCCTAAGTTTTTTCTAGTTGGTTGTGCTTTCAATGTAATAATGCTTGCAACCTGCAGGTGGCAGTAGGAAATCTCTGTTCCTTCTATTTCATTTTTGGTCCGCAGCACAATTCCTATAAATCAGGATGTCTCATTGGGTATGATGTACCATGAAGTATTTCAAGCTTTGATCTTTCCTTTCATCCCCTTACAGCAGGACTTTCATATAGGAACAGCAAAACAAAAAGAATGCTGCTCAGTTGCTGCCTGACTAACAGACTGTCACTCTTTAATAATTGTCTTATTTAGTTGTTGTCGTCAAACATGCAACACACCATCACAGTTACATCTGCTGTATCCTCTCTAGAGGGTTTGACGAGTGTGTGTGTGTGTAGCTGCTGTAAGGGGAGATGTTGAGGCCGTTAGGTTTGCTGATGCTCAGTGTTTGGCCTTTAAAGGTTGCTCTGTCACACTGCACTAACATGCTGTGACTCCTGGGGCTGTAGAAGTGTCAGAGCATCTCAGTGTCAGCATCTGCTCTCTCTCCCCATCGCTCTTTCTTTCCCAGCCCCCATGATGCCCTTTAGCGCTTCGTCTCACCCGTTTTTCTCCTCTTTCATCCCCCGAAATACCCTTCATTTCCTCGTGTCCACACCAGCGCTGCATTTCGGTGCAGGTGGGTGGCAGTGAATCGTTCGCTGTGGATGTTAAAATAGAGGCCTGTTATGTTGTTCTGTTATCTGTCACAGATGTTGCTCAGATAAGAAACTGTCAAATCTACTTGTGTTTTTTTTCTTCCACTCTCGAGGTCACGTGGCCATGCATTTGTTCGCTTTTTATAGAAATGAGGGTGAGTCACAGCGGCCACCACAGACCTGCGTTTGTCCACGTGTCCATTTTAGCAGCCGTTTCTCAATGATTAGCCATAAAGCTATATGTCGGTTTATTTTTTGAATGGGTTTTAGGCCTGTTAGTCGCTTGACCCAGAGCGATCTGGACGGGTCAGTATGTGGTCCACACTGATGTAAGAGCCAATCAGGAAGCGCCGTAGTGGCAGACGAGTGAGTTTCATAGGTCAGCTGTCATTTTCAATTGAGTCACATGGCCTGGTCTTGTGTTCTCACTCTGTGATAGTGTGTGAAGACCATTGGACTGATATCATTTGTTAGGGAAATGGACATACTGTGTGTGTGTGTGGGTGTGTTGCCCGGTTTAGCTTGGTTTTCTACATCCTTCTGCCTTTCTCTCAACACACATTCATTCCTAGAAGAGAGAAGTGGCGAAATCCCCTTTTTGTAACGTTGCTCCATGGCAGGTCATTATGAGGCTGGGCTCTCACAGTGCTTTTGTGTGTGTGTTTGTTTGTGACACATTTCACTCATACAGTTTGCACAACATAACCCTTAAAACCCACACCACAATGAAAGACCCACCAAAAACTCTTTGTGTGTCATTGTAACTAAGAATTTGTCTGGATAGACTAGTAAGCTAGTTGATTATCGAGTTTGACTAGTTATCTATATTTTTCCTCCTTTGAGAATGTTTAGTTTACTAACATATGTGTTAGCACAAGAAAACCCTGTCAGAGAAGTAGCAATCCGAAAATTCCTTTAAAGCACTGTTAAAAATCTTAAAGGAGTCATGAACTGCATTTTTCCTTTTAGTTTTGTAATCTATTCTTAGGTCTACGTATGTTATTAAAATTTTTCCATTAAAAATATATTATTATTTTACATTAAAAACATTATTAGTAATAGGCTTTATTGAGCCTGTTTAAGGATGCCAACTGCTATGTCTGGGTAACAGTTTTGGATTTTAAAATAATACATGGATGCTGCTGTGATTTACACTGAAAAAATATGGGTCATTTTGGTTAAAAGCATAAATAATCCAGTATGAAATGACTCATTTTTGCAGCTTGGTTTCAATAAGAGCTGTTTTTGGACTAACAAGGAAGTTTTGAGTTATGAAACTTACAGGATATGTTTATAGTACAATGACCTCTTATAAATCAAAAGATCAAGGAAAATAAAATTTCTCAATTTATGAAAACTTTAAAGTATAATTTTTTATTTAAATTGTTGATTGCTTTGTCACGTCTCACTCTTTATGCATTTGACCCCTTTTGTTAAAAAATAAAAATGTTACAATTTCTAAAGTTCGTCTCGAGACATATGCATGAATATGCACATATGTCTTGTGTAAACGCCCGCTAAGAAACGGTGCCTGGTGGACATGACCCTAAACCTAAAAAAATATGCAGGACTTCTTTAAGACTAACAGGTTAAATGAACAATTTAGTAGTAGTTTTGTGCAATTTATTTATATGGCACATTGTATAAATTTAAAGTAACTCAAAGTGCTGTAGATATCGGACAAGAAAAAAATGTATAAAAAACAAAACTGTTAAATTGTGTAACATTATATATGCATTTTTCAGGTGAGAGAAAATGAAAGCATGATTCTGCTCTTTCACATCTTCCAGTGAAACCAAATGTCATATTTGGGGGAATTTTTGTGAGAGGAACTCTTAGTCATAGTAATAAATCTATAGTAATTTTAGTAATCTTTGTCTTAGTAATGTGATTTATTTGAGAATATAGTTGTCATACTAACTTTTCAGTAGTCAATGCAATATCATTAAAATTGCATGACTTTTGATGATACCCGTTTCGAAAAACTAATGTGCTTTTGAACTGTAGTATGTAACAACTCTGTAGTATGGAAACAACTCTCCAGGTCCGGTGTGATCCGGCCCTTTAATCTGCACCAGAATGTGAATAATCTGTTAATAACATCAGCTTGTTTTATGATTAACATTAAGACAGGCTACAGTAATCCGACTGAGCAGGCGAAACACAAAGATTTCAGTGTTCCTGGATTTTGACTAAAACTACAAATTACACTGTCCACTCACCAAAAAGCCCAACATACCTAGACAAATTGAAAGAAAAATGTCCCTTTCTGTCTGAATTCGACTCGAGTCATTCTCTGTTTCACTGTAAAGTCTTTTTTTTGGCCATTTGGTCTCTCTTCCGAAAGACCATGAGTCATAGTTGTTTTTGGTCTTCACGGCCATTATTTCAGACCGAGAATGTCTTAGTTATACTTAGACGCGTATGGGCCGTTTTACCATAAAAAGCAAACAGGCGGAAGTCCGAATGGAAAGCGAGTGAGTGAGAGAGATGTTGTGGTGGCTGATGGCCATGATCTGTAGTGGACTTTTTGAGCAGAGTGAGGTCCACCGGGAGTTTATTTATGGCACTTTGCTCCGGTTTTGTGCTTGTTACGAGGTGTGGCCCGCCGAGCCGGTTCTGCTCTGACATCTGGTG
The DNA here is from genome assembly GCF_936440315.1 of Barbus barbus. Taxonomy (NCBI): domain Eukaryota; kingdom Metazoa; phylum Chordata; class Actinopteri; order Cypriniformes; family Cyprinidae; genus Barbus; species Barbus barbus. Next base: position 11,909,293 of record NC_136758.1, read on the forward strand.
TCCGGCTTGTGCCAGGATGGTATGACAGAACCTGAGTGGGCTGGGTCCCATGCCCAGCTCGCCCTCCCCTTATCAGCCGGCTCTGGCCCGCTAACATATGTCCCCTACTCTGAAAGCGGCCCTTGTTAATTAACCCACCAGGAGAGTTGGCGTGGCGTGCTCCAAAACGACCAATCGCTGGAGGGGTTCAATGTGAACACGCAGGAAGGAGGACACGCCCCTTCACCTTTCGTCCACACCTCCCGCACCTCTCGGTGTCTTCTTGGCAGGCCAACTTGGTGTGACATTCACCGGTAAAAGAAAAAGAACACGGAAGCCCTTCCGCTTTTCGAAAGGCTCGTCCCACTCACAATGCTTTCTGTCACAATGCTCGGCTTATTCATTGAGGGAACAATCGGCTCTCAGTGCTGGGCTTCAAATCCAGGATTTAAAGCAATTTTTAGCGAAACTTTCTAACTAATGACACTTGAAATTAATGCATGCGAGGCTATTGGAGCTAATTAGACAGACTCTTCTCCTAAGTACTGAAACATTAAGATGACATACTGTTCATTCAGGATTACTTTAATTGGTACAATTATTGTAATTTCAGTCGCAATTACGTCGAGAGATAAAAGCGCCTTCTGAAGCACATTTATGTGATTTCCTTTATGCGAAAAGCCTAATAAGCCTTTAAATAATTCTTATGAAAAGCACACGGCTTCCTTTATTCTGCTCTTTTGAACCTCTTTGCCTTTGAGTTGGGACTTCTCACTGTTTTGTGGATTTGTATTTTTGTCACGTACTGGTCTTGTCTCTAGCATCTCGATGTATTTTCTCCTCTGCCTTTGGAGGGAAGCTATTGTCCGTGAACCTGATCCTTCAAGAACTCTTTGGTGGAAGAGGTAAACTTAGTAATTTAAAAAGTGCAGCCATTATTTGCCCAGAGGCCCTATAAATGATTAGGCTGTTGAAAGCCCCATCTATTCCCCAAAGGAGAGAAGCCCAATCTAAGATAGGGAGTGCATTTATTGGGTGCACAAAGTGACCTCCAGATGGATGAGATGAGTTTGAAACTGGGGAAGAGGTTGTGGGCTGCAGAGGGATTTAAAGTCGCTCTTTGGATCGTTTCTGCGATGCATTGTGGGTTTTTGCCGTGAGGTCTGCTTTCATGGCTGTAACTCTGAATAAAAGAGGCTTACATGTGTCTAGGCTAATTATTTATCCATTAATCAATCGTCACCCAGAACCCTGAGGTGTTGTGTCAGCAAATCTGAAGAGAGAACGTTAGTTTGAAACCGAAAGGATGTACTCAATAATCTGTCACTGTTGAGGCTAAGACTGAAATTCATGTGTGACTCTAACTAAGGTAGAGGCTCTATAAAGGGTTTTTCAGAAAGATGATGGCCTACTTACAAAGACTAAAGACCGCATGATCTTAATCAGTTCAGACTGATTTTTTTACAAGAGTAGTATGCTCTAAATGGTTCTTTGCTGCTTTATGGGATAAGCACTTTCTAAAGCAGCTGAAACTCAGATAACTCCGCTTGTTAGTCCATTTAAATCTATCCTGTTTGAGTAAAACCTGGAGTAACTTACTCAAGTTCAGGTAATCGAACATGAGTTATTGATATTTTTGGGACATTCAAGACCTCCGTTATTATGTGAATAAGTATCTTGAGTTAATTGCATTGTTTATAATAATGGGTTGTCTTAGCAGTCACTTCCAAAAGCCCATGAGAAACCAAGGTAGAACACAGTATAACACCAGTTACCGCTCTTTGACTTTGTTTTGAAACCCTCAAATGCTGTCTGTTTAACCGTGTGTCAATGTGTAGTTACCAGCCTGGAGTTATACAGTATTCTGCCTTTGTTTTACTGTCCATTAAAGTCTATCGTGTTAAAATTACGGTGTAATTTGTGTACTTTCATTCATCTGCCACTGAAGCACACTTCATTAGACAAATAAATTAGAAAGATCACAATGTACCAAACTACTCCATATAACAAAGCACTGTAAACAACCAAAGACTAGATAACTTAGCAGCTATAGCCCCTTTCACACAGTAATACCAGTAAATTGTCGTAAAATTACCGGAACAACTTTACTGGTAAATTCAAAATTGCGCTGTTTATGCAGGTAACGACATTCTGTCCTTTTCTGGTAAAGCACTATTCGCACATAGGTTTCAAATTGCTGATAAATTGTGACATTGTTAAATGGAAATGACCTCTAAATGGCTGCGCCTCCCGTTGTGTTTGTAAACATGGAGGTGTAAACGCGATCTGTGTTTTTGTTTCATTTTTGTGTCAAACGTTCACATTCATGCTACTTCTTTTGGCCCAGAGACATTGCATTACATGACACGTAAATGTAAATGTGTTATCTGCGTCAATGTTATGATTGGCCAAGAGCTGTTGAGTTTTGAATTTCAACGGCTCTGGATTGGCCCAGAGTTTTGACGTCTTATTTCAGTGCATTCTGAACTCGTATGTGCTCATACCAGCAATTTTCATTCTGCGTTCACACACAGCAGAATTCCGGCAATTTACTGGTAATGTTACAACTTCTCATACCGGTAAATTGACGGAACGAGTTTATTTGTATTTTTAAAAAGGGCCTGTTCACAAATGATCTCTTTACGGCAATTCACCGGTAATTGTCCAGTAAAGTCTGGATGTGTGAAAGGGGCTAATATGTAATTGTAAATAATCTTTAACTTTTTTTTTTCTTTTTATAATGCAGGTTATTCACTCAGTGCCAGCCTGTCAGTCTTGCATCTTTTTATGTTAGTGAACCTAGCAAATAAATTGGTTGCAAAACGGTATCCACTCACATGTTTAACGTTTTGTCTGTTTGTTACAGTCAGAGAAACTATGAATCCAATCACATTACTATAAGTTATAGCCTATTAGATCACTAGAGCCCATGATCACTAGATTTTATACAGGTGTTACTATAATGATTTTGTAAATGGTGATCAGCAACCAAATATTGATCATGTGGAAGTTGCTGCCTTTTGCCTTGGCATGTCTTAGGCATGTCTTGCATGACAATACAAAGGCAGAGTACAGTAACTTCAAAATAGGGGTAAAATTTTAAGCTCAAGATTTTTTATGTAGATAATTTTCATTACTAAAACTTCTAATTGCCAGATTTCCAGTGTCCTAATTAATTTTGCTGGACAAAGAAAACGCATTAAAGTCATCTAAACTCAGTTCCACACTCATTGTGGAGCAGTCATTTCCAAGGACCATGTGCAGAGGACACACACAGAAAATCTAAAATTATATATTGGAAGATGTTTTTACTCTTTGATCAGATTATGATTAATCATAAGGATCTATTCTAGATGTTATACGTCTCTTGGGTTTCTATTTTTAAGCATACCATCACTTTGGTCAGGTTACTCTGTCTAGTCAATCTATTTTGGGCAAAGTTCCTCTCAAAGCTTTACCTGCCAGTAACCAACATCATTAGACTTAGATCTATAAATATCTGTTGTTTTCCAGTATAATTGTGTTCCACTGCATCTCTGGGGTAGCGTTCGGCTTTCATCAATGGGGAAAAAGATCCCATGAAAGTTCATTGGAGTTTTTTTATGTTTCTGGGTTTACTCATTTCTCAGAGTTTGGCTGCCAGTTTGGAGGTTTCTCTGGGTTCTTGCACTTCTTAGTTCATTGCAGTCTTCATGTATTTGTGATATGCGACAAAGATGTTGAACTAATTGGGACCTGAATAAAACCGCTTGGAGTGAACATCTACCAAAGTCAGTCCTGCCTCTTCTAGCACCTCACGGACGCCACATCCACCTATCATACAAAACTTTGTGACTGGTGACTGTTGTTCTTTTCATGGTTGGCACATTGATTCTCTTTATGGAGCTCAGAAAATAAATGTGTGTTGGCAGTGCGTGTCTTATGGAGGGCAGGGTGGCAACGACATGTTTGAGCCTCATTGAGCATCCTCAAACTGTCCACACAAGGGTGGCTTTAAGCAAAGTCAAGTGGCACATTCAGGGGAAAATAGTGGGAGAATTATACTCTTTCCCATCAGCTGCTGTGTGTGGGAGTCTTTGAAAAAGAAGAAGAAGAGGAGGAAGAAAAAAAGAGCTAAGCCAGATTTGGGATCGATTAGCATTTGGATAAACCCGATGAGAGAAATCTCAAGTGGCCAACATTTAAGGCATCCACGCCGCTAGCCCAAACGACGCAACACGGCCCCGATCAATAGCAGTATTGTTCGAGACGCCTTCGGTGCTTTTATCTTTGTATGCACTCTTTAAAATGGCAAGTATCTTAAACGGCAGAGCTTCATTTCCCTCACTCCCAGTGCTTCCATGACAGATGAATGAAAGCACTTTTTTTTCCTTTGCAATTTTCTCTCATAGCGAAGGCAAGAATGTCAAAAGTGATTGCTAAACAAATCACTTGATGTCAAAGCCAACTTCTTCTTCTCCCACCAGCTTCAAAAGCTCTTTTTTTCCTGGTGGAAGAATTACATCAGCTTCAATTGATTATAAATAGTATTCTTAGCATGCTGTAACAGAAGATGTGTACAGCTGGGGAAAGATTAGCCTTCTCTTGGCCGCGGCATGATGTTTGTGTCTCTATATGAATGGTTGAATACAAATACTAGTGATACTGGGTTTGGAGGGGAATTAGCTTGTCTGCTGCCTACTGCGTCTCATAAAATTTAGCTGAGCAGATAATATCCATAACCATATCTTTTCTGTTCAATTAAAAACACACATCTACACTTTTGGCAATTTAGACTGTTTGACTGCTGTTTGAATTGCACATCAAAATCACAATAAAAAAAGATGTTTAATACGGATAACTGTATAACAAGTATCTACACGGACCTAGAGAAAACCATATATCTCTCACTCTTACGTTTTTTTAAATTGTTTGTAAAAGCTAATTCTGGAAATTGATGCATCAGACTGAAGTCTGACTGAGACTTTGTATCCACTGTAGTGTCTTTTTCATACACTACTCTTCAAAAGTTTGGGTTTAGTTATTTTAAATTGAAATGTAAAATAAAATGTTTTCAATTTTTTTTATTTTGATATTAATAAAATAATAGAATTTTTCAGCAGCCATTACTCTTAAGACTTTTCAGTCTTTTTCAAGTCAAAATTTCTTGCTATCAGTGTTGGAAACCGTTGTGTGAATAGAACGTTCATAAGAACACCATTTATTTGAAATAGAAATCTTTTGTAACATGATAAATGTCTTTACTGTCACTTTTGATCAATTATATTAAGTTGGTGGTTGATGTATTTTGAATATTCTGAAATGAAATTACTTGCTCTAGCCGTTAGCACACAAACTCTGACACATAAAGCTGGTGCTCATTTGGGTGATGAAAGTTTGAGGCCAGCTTGTGTCATTTCCTGATTTCATCCTTCTCTGTTCTTGCCATTATTTTAATAAAACCGCAACATGACCAAGAAAAAAAACAGTCTGACTAAGACAAAAGGATGAAATGAAGACATTGATTTGTGTTGTATAGGGATATGGCCTGGTCTGGCTAAGAGTGAAAATTCCCCTGAAGGCCTGCAGATGTGTCTCTTCCTCCTTGTCTTGTTAGTCTTGTTTTAGTCAGTCACTGGAATGACATCGTCATTCTGGTGTGTTTATGGACGCCTCGAATGTTTTAGTCTGGGAGTGGTGTTTGAACGAGGCCTGTGTCGGGGTGTTTGCGCTGACACACTACACGCCAGATTAAATACAGCAGTTTTCTCATCAACTGCTCCCTGGACACTATTGAATGTATGTGTGTGTTTGTTTTTGTATTCCATAAACAAGTCAATGACAAACATCTCTATTTAGAATTACATGATTGCAAACCCTTCATTATGGACGTCCAATATAACGTTGCTACTATGAACTAAAACTGGGGTGCAATTAGTGCTGTTATTATGGCTTTGAAAATTGCCAAATATTGAGTTTCATAAAGATGTAAGCTTCTCTCTTGATATGCTATACTGCTGTCATGTGCTGCTATTATTTTTTAAAAGATTTCTAATTGTATAAAAGTATTATGTAAAATGTTCTTTGAATCAAGTTGTTAAACTTAAAATGACTTTCAATCAAATACACAAATCTTACATCAATGTATCAGCAGTAATTAAAAAAATATTTTATATATATTATTATTATTATTATTATTTAATGTTATTAATAATGAAATTGTATTCATCTTAATAACAATAAATAAGTTAAATATAAATGACTGCTATAACCTTTTTGTTGTTTAATGTTAATTTAATTTAAATTATTAATAATGATAATACAAATATAATAGTAATAATAATCAAATAATAATTTTATGTTTTATTATTATTCATTGTTAATAAGTTAAAATTAGTTAAATATACATGTGAATTAATTTTCATAAATAAAATAAAACAAAAATTATATTTTTATTATTTTTGTATTTATTAAAATGTATTTAATTTATTTAACTTATTATTTTAAAATATGAACATTGAATAATTATAATATTTAATTTATTGTTACTAACATTAAATATTATTATTATTGCTATTTAATGATAATATCAATAATAAATTCAATTGTTGTTATTTATTATGATTATTATTTAATGATTGATAATTTTTATGATAACATTTAATAAATTATTATTATTATGATCAATAACTTATTTAATTTTAATAATAGTAACAACAACAACAATAATAATAATAATAATAATAATAATAATTAAATAATAATACATCAAAATTCTTCTTCTTCTTCAACTGAAGTATGTAAAATTCAAACCTATGTTCCAAATAAATTTCTAAACTAAATTTCTCTGTGCTTTTATTATTTTTTGTGTCACTCAGGCAGTCTCTTTCTGTCTTAGCAATAAGGACCAGACGCAAATGCAAGTCAAAGATCTGGCAGTGCGAGACTATGCTTATCAGCAAACACCATTAATTTATAGATCACTAATCTAATATGTCTCAGAGTCATATACTTGGCTACGAAGAATCGTTTAATATTTTTGGATCCTTCTTAAATGTTCTTCCTTCTTTAAAGCAGGTTCCTTTAAAGTAGAGGCCGTGGAAAGTGTGTGTGTGTCTTGTGACATAGGAAGTTGGTTCTCTAGAGAGGCTCTTGTCACTGGCTCCTGTTTGTCTGTGAGCATGCTCACACACACATACAAATAAACAAGCCCAGCTGGATTTCGGAAGAGACACAATCTGCCCAGTTCTGCTTAATCCAGTGCGTGGGAAATGAACCAAACCTCTCTCACCAGCACACGTCTCTCTTGTTCAGCCCGTCTTAAAGTGATACTTCTGCGTGTGTGTGGGTGTGGAGCAGACAAGCAAGCATGTGTTTGCCATCTTTATGTTGGTCACGTCCTTGAGCTCCACCCTAAGTGTGAGACCTCTACCTAATGTCCATCATGCGGAAGGTCAGCTGACTGTTCACAGCATCCGACTCTGACCCGCTGACACACAGGCCTGCTGTAGCACAGTGTGGGCCTTTGTCCAATGACTTCAACATCTGCTCTCACACCCAGCCCCACTCACTTGCCCTCCAACACACACATTTCACGTCTGAAATTGTGAGTCATTTGGTGACCATCGCTATTTATACAGCCATGCGAGGATGATGAGACCAAAACAATTAACTTAAATGCTCTGCTAAACTTAAACCTTTTGGAAGATGATATTTTAACATGCCGTCCAGGTCATAATGACCTTAATACAGTGTCCTAACCAGAAACAAACAGACAGCAAAAATGCTGTGTAATATAGCAAAATCTTATTGTGAAAATTCGTATTGGAAAATTCTGCGTGTGAAAAGGTGCACATTTAAAGAACACAGATGCAACGTCATTTCCATAATGACCAGCGCAATCTACCAAGAGCAGAGCAAATTACCGCCTGCTTAAGACCATGCTTTTTTTGGGCGTTAAATAATGCTGCAAATACCAGTGAATTGGCGAGCGCAAATCTTAGTAAATTGCGTTACGTGATTCATTTGAATACTCTTCTCCCATAAATTTACAGATCAAAAGGGAAACTCCTACAAATGCATATTCAATAAGGTGAGTCACAAAAATAACTGTCTAAGCCTTTTCAGTGCTAATTTCCCACTGCGTGTCTTTAGTAAATCCTGACAGTAATTTATATTTTTAACGGCAAATGAAGGTTTGTGCTGGCGCAAGCTGATAGTAAATCGGGCCCTTAGCTGGTTAATTTTAGTTTTTCTTGTTTCTTTCTTTCTTGTCATAAAAATGTATAGTTTAATTTTAGTTTTCTGTTTTGTAGTGTTGTTACAGTTGACAAAACTAGAAAACAGTTAAAAAAACAAACCATTAAAAATTGTTTTCAATTATATAATAAAATAAAATAAAAATTAAATATAAATATATGAAAAACATAGAACATTTATATTGGCAACTAACTGAAATAAAAAAAGTTTAAATTTACATGCTAAAATTACTAAAGGTACTGTAAAAATGAAATAAAAATGAGTTAAAACTATATAAATAAAAATATAAATCATTTTAAAATAATAAACTAAACAGACAAAAGCTCATTTGCACAAACTTACCAAAACTTTAAGTAAAATAAAATAATAGTATATTTATTAATAATAATAATAATAATAATAATAATACAAATATAAAAATAAAAGCTAATAAAAAATATTAATAAATACTACAACCCAAATTCCAGAAATGTTGGGGGCGTTTTTTAAATGTGAAAAAAATGAAATCTAAAAGACTTTCAAATCACATGAGCCAATATTTTATTCACAATAGAACATAGAGAACATAACAGAGAACATAACAAATGTTTAAATGGAGAAATTTTACACTTTTATCCACTAAATGAGCTCATTTCAAATTTGATGCCTGCTACAGGTCTCAAAAAAGTTTGTCACGGGGGCAACAAAGGGCTGAAAAAAGCAAGACATTTTGCAAAGATTCAGCTGGGAGAACATCTAGCAACTAATTAAGTTAATTGACATCAGGTCTGTAACATTAAAGGGATGTCTTAGAGAGGCAGAGTCTCTCAGAAGTAAAGATGGGCAGAGGCTCGCCAATCTGTGAAAGAGTGCGTAAAAAGATTGTGGAATACTTTAAAAACAATGTTCCTCAACGTCAAATTGCAAAGGCTTTGCAAATCTTATCATGTACATCATCAAAAGTTTCAGAGAAACTGGAGAAATCTCTGTGCGTAAGGGACAAGGCCGAAGACCTTTGTTGGATACCCATGGTTATTGGGCCCTCAGACGACACTGCATCACTCATCGGCATGATTCTGTCATTGACATTACTAAATGGGCCCAGGAATACTTCCAGAAACCACTGTCGGTAAACACAATCCGCCGTGCCATCTGCAGATGCCAACTAAAGCTCTATCGAAGCCATATGTGGACATGTTCCAGAAGCGCCGTCGTGTCCTGTGGGCCAAGGCTCATTTAAAATAGACTGTTTCAAAGTGGGAAAGTGTTCTATGGTCAGACGAGTCCAAATTTGACATTCTTGTTGGCAATCATGGACGCCATGTCCTCCGGGCTAAAGAGGAAGGAGACCTTCCAGCATGTCATCAGCGTTCAGTTCAAAAGCCAGCATCTCGGATGGTTTGGGAGTGCATAAGTTCATACGGTATGGGCAACTTGCATGTTTTGGAAGGCACTATGAATGCTGAAAGGTACATAAAGTTTTTTGAGCAACATATGCTCCCTTCCAGACAACGTCTATTTCAGAGAAGGCCTTGTGTATTTCAGCAGGACAATGCGAAACCACATACTGCAGCTATTAAAACAGCATGACTTCGTAGTAGAAGAGTCCGGGTGCTGAAATGGCCTGCCTGCAGTCCAGATCTTTCACCTATAGAGAACATTTGGCACATCATTAAATGAAAAATGTCAAAGATGACCACGAACTCTTCCGCAGCTGGAAACCTATATCAGGCAAGAATTTGGACCAAATTCCAACACCAAAACTCCAGAAACTCATAACCTCGATGCCCAGACATCTTCAAACTGTTTTGAAAAGAAGAGGAGATGCTACACCATGGTAAACATGTATTTTGAGACCTGTAGCAGGCATCAAATTTGAAATGATTTGATTTTGTGCATAAAATTGTAAAATTTCTCAGTTTAAAAATGTATGTTATCTATGTTCCATTGTGAATAAAATATTGGCTCATGTGATTTGAAAGTCTTTTAGTTTTCATTTTATTCCAATTTAAAAAAAGTCCCAACATTTCCAGAATTCGTGTTGTATAATAGTGTATAAATTATCCTTAGTACTGGATTTAACAATATTAACTGTAATTTTTCTCACCTTCCACAATCACTCTCATCTGGATCATCTGTGTTTGAGGTTTATTATACATGAGGAGTGGAGTTTTGGTCCAGTGAGCTCTTTGTTTTGGGCTGTAAATGCAGAGATAGAAACCAAACAACCAATAAAATATAGAGTCGCTATGTTGTATCTGGTTTGGATGCAGTGCAAATAGCTGTGCCATATCAGGTTAGAGGTCATTTGATGAACTGAATGTTTCAGACGCTCCCTCCAGGTGTGTAACGCCTCACATTAGATGTCAGTGTTTGTTTACACTGCCTCAGTTTAGCAACAGGTCATCTGGGTGTCATTGTGTCAGCTCTCTCCTGCCCAGTTTAAACAGCTAAAATCGGATTACTTAAACCAGTGATATGGGACGGGGCCAAACACTGAGCTCACCCTTTTCACGGTGCAATTCGGCTCGATCAGTATGGAAAAAAGGACTTATTGTGCCCTCATACCGACCAGTAAGAAGATTCAGTAGGCTTTATAGCAGAGAGGCAGAGGCGTGGGCTGGGGGCAGATAAGAAGATAGAGGAAGAAATATGGGTTCCGCAAATGTCTGCGTTCAGCGGAAACAAATCTTCTGATTTATTTGATATGAATTCCCATGCTCAATAAGATAAATTGCAATAGGAAGGCATTTATCTGAAAGCGCCTGACATCATGCTGCAGATATAACTGTGGTAACCACATACTCACAAAGTTGGGCTAAGAGTGTGAGCTTGTGACTAGTAAGCCAGTTTACCACAGTTTAGAGTAGATTTACATGTTATTGATGATAATTAATACTAAATACCAATTTAATGCACACTAAAGCAATCTGACCATCCATCAGTCTATCAATCGATCAGTCGGCATCAATGTCAGAAATGTCCTTTTTTATGAACAACCAGTGTTTATACCCTGGCACTGATTGTCAGGTGTATTTTGTCTTTTATGAGGGAGTTATATATTATTTATTTGTTTATTTAGTATTCATTTAACCCTCTGGCGCTGCTCATGTGGCTGTCATTTTTTTTTTTCCAATGAAATAAATGTAATATATTTTAGTTCAATAATGTTATATATATACTAGTCATATAATTTAACCACTTCTGAGCACCTAAACATTTTATTTCCAACAATGGAGCACAGAATAAACTGTGGTCTTTTTATAAAGAAGATACTTGACAGATTATTGTTGGCATAAAAAAGGTTATATAAAAGTAATAGAAGTTTTAGTTTATTATTATGGAAAATGCACAAATACTTTTTTTTTAAACTTTTTTTGTGAAATATATATTTCCAAATATGTTCTACTCTGACACTGTATGAAAATAAAAGCCATAAATCTAAACGAGTTGTTTTGCAATTTTGAAGTTGATATCTCAAAGATGAGCTTTCAGTATGATTTTGTTTGAGCGCAATACCTAACGTTTCCATTAGATGAAATTCACTTCCTATTAATTTCCAATGTGGTCATTTTTGAATATTTTAAATAGCCTCAAAAGCTGTTGATTTTCTGAAACTGGTATACGTTTGCTGTGTTAATTGTCACTATCTCATTGCAGGATTTCTAAAAACATCCCCACCACTAAAGATGTAGAGCCTCTGTTGGAGATCGATGGTGATATTCGTAGTTTTGAGGTGTTTCTCTCATCGCACACCCCTGTTCTCACCGCTCGTGATGTGGAGTTGTTCCTGCCTTGTACTGTCAACCTGGATCCCAAACTAAGGGAGATCATCGCAGGTACAGACCCACACAAACGTGTTTGTTTTGCATATAAATGAAGGACATTGTTTTAATATAAATCTAGACTTGCTACAAACTTACCAAAATTCAACTACATAAACACTAACTAGAACTTTTTTCCGGTGACATATAACAAACACTTATTGACAAAATGTAATATTTATAGGAATGTATAGCTTGATGCTTTTTATAGTGTTTATATATTAATTAATTCATGTGCAGAAGATACATTTTTTATATTTTGAGGATGTCTCCTGGCTTTTCTTAGATTTAGCTATTTGTGTCCCTAATTGTAGATAAGTAAATGCACACGCGGTGCTAAATATATTGCTGTGGATTTCTCTAAATCATTGCAAATATGAGAGATGATATTATCTCATCACATGATAATGGTCAGCGGCGCCGTGCTTTGAGACAGCAGACGTTGCTTGGTGCAATGTGACAATGGACTGTGCAATAAAGGTTCCTTTGTGAACCGAGAGAGATGAGTAAGGTCTCCATTGTGTTCACCTCAGGAAATGAAACATCACTGAAGCCCGATAAGCTGCTCGTTTTCTGAGTCACCCAGCCAGTCTTATTTGGTCTAGCTGGGTGACTCAGAAATATTATTTCCAACCAAACAAATTGTGATGTATGTTTCAGCCCTTGAGACTTTGACGCTAAAGTGAACGCGGATTTCATTGGGAGCCACGTTTATTTCTTCTAGGTGCGTTTGCGATTCGCTGCTTCTGTTGGGAAATATCTGTGTTTTTCTAAGGGAATCAAACCACAGAGGCCTTTCTTTTCTCACATGTAACTTACTATAAATGCTTCATTTGGCTGAAGTCGACTGTGAGTGGGAGGATTTGAATGCCTTTAAAGTGCTGGCCAAGTTTCGGATCTAACTTTCTCCTACTCTCTCTCTTTCTCTCTGTCTCTGTCTCTCTCTCTCTCTCTCTCTATCTGTGTGTTTTTCCATCCTCCCTTCAGATGTACGAGATGCACGAGAGCAGATGCACCTTGGAGGAGTCAGCTATCCCACACTGCCCCTGCAAGATGCTTCAGTACGGCCGCACTCCACATTTGGACAGCACTCTTTGGCCTGCTCTCCCACAGGCTCTTTCCCTGGCTCTTTCCCCCCTGCTGGAGTGCTGCCGGCCGCTCAGCCCCACAGCAGCTACTTTAGTGGGCTTACGGGACCCCAACATCCCTTTTACAACCGGGTGAGACATCAGACAAAGACATTGCTTACTGTGTTCAGCAAAGTGCACCTGTGTCTATGGAGTTACTTAACATACTTATAAGTATATAGTAAAATAGGTTCAGGAACAAAACTGGCCCTCTGGCACATTATAAAAAAAAAAAAAAAATTAGTTGTGCTATTATTATTATTATTATTATTATTGTTATTATTATTTCATAAAATGTCATGCTACTAATAATATTAATGTAGTATTAATAAATTATTATTATTGGTCAGTAGTCAGTGTTATTAATAATATTTGTTTTAATATTATATTTTATATTTGATCATATTCAGCTTTAATAATAATAATAATAATAATTTATAAAATGTTGATAATAATATTAATATAGTATTCATAAATTATTATTATTATTGGTCAGAAGCAGAAATAAAATTAATAATTATATTCTTACTATTGCTATTAATAATATCAATATTTATATATTAGTAATAAATATATAAATATTATTATATAGAGAATCATATTCTATCATATTTTATCATATCATAGCTTAATAATAATAATAATACATAATTTCATTATTAGTTGTTAGTAGTAGTAGTTGTAGTAGTATGATTAATAATAATAATACAATTTAGTTATAGTAATATTTAATAATAATCATAATAATTTTACTTTTAATTACTACTACTTACTACTAATAACTAAAGGATGATTATTATTATTATTAGACTGAATAATTAGTAAAATAGAATAATTAAAAGTAGTAGTAGTAGTATTAATAATATAATAATAATAATAATAATTGTGCCACCGCCACTAATAATGGTATTAATTTTCAATGTATACATATATAGCCCGGCCCTAATAAAGCTGTTTTTAGGCTGTAATGTGTGTTTGACCTCTCATTGAATGCCTGAAGTGGCGCTGACCCTCACCTGACCCTCGTGCATCAGATTCCTGAGTATTTGTCTGTTCTCTCCACCTCTATAGCCTTACTTCCCTCATCATGTTTATCACCTGCCCCGACATTACCCTGGCAGCCCCCATCATGCCCCCTCACGCCCTGCAACTAAACTCCATAAGGACCCCAGTCTGGGACTAGTAAGTACATAACTAAACGCCTCAAGGTCACCGCAGCCACACATGCGTTTTAGTGCCTAGTCTATATGGCCACAGTAATGTCTTTATGTCTCAGGATGCTAAATGTATCTCTCTTTTTTTCCATGCTTTGTTTTAAGCTCGTCGTGACAAACAGCCTGTGGCGTGTATGCTCTGACGTTGCACGCTAAACTCACAGTTTTGCACTTCTGTAGCATTTTCATTGAAGTTTCTTAAAATGAAAATGTATATAAATGCTTTTAGTTTTCAATCTTTTTTTCATTTCCTCCTCACTTCGTTTTAGTCTTAAAAGTATGGTAGCTGTTTAATTCTGTGTATGTACATGTAAACCTTTATGATTGGCTAACATTTTTGCATGGCAAATGAGTAATAATCTCTCTGCCACAATACAGTCTGATATTTTAATATCTTATGGTTATGACATTATAACCATATGATTTATGCGTGGTTAGAGACTGTCTACTTTGTAGATTGAACTTTTAACTTCTAAAAGAGCCTGGAAACTCTTGTTTTCAATAACATTTCTGTTTAAAACCTGATGGAGTTTCTAGAATTCATAGAAGTTACAGGAAAACCCCCGCATCTCTGTCAGTCCTCTCCCCGGCCTGTCCATACTAAAGGTGTCTGTTCTGTATCTCTGGTTCTTCCTCTTTCATCCATACTGTCTCCCTCCATCAGGATGTAATCAGAGAGGACTCCAATGAGGGTCTTCCCTCTCCTACATCCCCCTCTATGGTAACTTTGGCAGTGTGTATGTCTCTGTTTATATCTGTGCATAAAAGATGCAGTAGAGCCTTTTATTGCATGCAAACACACACACACACACACTTATGATGCTAGTGGCATGTTAAATTTAGCTGTCCAGTCTCTGCCTGCGCTTCTTAAACCCTAAAGCTTAATGTGAAACTAGTGAACAAATCTCAATGTTCAAAGAACTTATTGCTGGAACTCATCATTTTCCTTTTCCCTCTTGACTTTTTAATGCATATTTGACTTTGAAACAGAATTAAAGGGATAGTTCACCCAAAAATGAAAAGTCTGTCTGTAATTACTCACCCTCATGTAGTTCCAAAGCCATAAGACCTTTGTTCATCTTTGGAACACAAATTAAGGTATTTTTGATGAAATCCGAGAGATTTCTGACCCTGCATAGACAGCGACACAACTGATACATTCAAGGCCCAGAAAGGTAGTCAGGACATCATTAAAATAGTCCATGTGACATCAATGGTTCAACTGTAATTTTATGAAGCTACGGGAATATTTTTTGTGCGTAAAGAAAACAAAAATAATGACTTCTCTTCTGTGTCATTCTCCGCCGCCATTTACGACAGTACCACGACGCATTGAAATAGTTTTTTTCAATTGAAAGAGAATTGTCGAATCAAGTAGTTTCTTATTGTTTTCTTTGTGCACAAAAAGTATTCTTGTAGCTTCGTAAAATTACGGTTGAACCACTATCACATGGACTATTTTAACGATGGCCTGACTACCTTTATAAGTCTTGAAAGTGGTAGCTGTGTTGCTGTAAATGGAGGGCCAGAAAGCTTTTAGATTTCATCAAAAATATCTTAATTTGTGTTCCGTAGATGAACAAAGGTCTCACGGGTTTGGAACGACATGAGGATGAGTAATTAATGAGAGAATTTTCATTTTTGAGTGAACTATCCCTTTAAGTGTATTAAATGTATCAACAAAATCAATTAGTAAAATAGTCAGGTGGTGCAGTGAATGAAGCCATGTCTCATTGAAGAGCATGCCAAAATATGTACATATAATTTTTTTCTCTAGATTTAAATGGAATTTTAAATCTCATGTCTTTTCACATATTTAAGTTATATATTCTTTTGAACTTTGTTCATCAAAGAATCCTGAAAAAAATATTTTACACAAAAATATTAAGCAGCACAACTACTTTTCAACATTGACAATAAGAAATGTTTCTTGATCACCAAATCAGCATATTAGAATGATTTCTGAAGGATCTATTTTAAATTGTAATAATATTTCTGTTTTTACTGTATTTCTGATCAAATGAATACAGCCATTTATAGCATAAGTGACCTCTTTCATGCAAAAACATTAACAAATCTTACTACCCCTACTTTTGACAGTAGTGTAATTTTAATGACTCCAAACTAAATATGAACATTTATTTGAACCAATATATCAATTTAATTCAATAAACTTGTTTAGCTGTTGGAGTGATGTTTCTGTAGCTAAACTGGCTACAGCTATCTTCTGATGCCACTGATCTCTAAAATGGCCAAATATCTGATACTGACATTGAAATCATAATTATCTCAGATTAGACTATTATACTGATGCTCACTGACTTATCATTCATCCCAACTTATCCTCCCTAAAACTATCTATTTACACATCTCTCAGCTCCTCCAGCATATTCTCCGTTCCTGCACCTCTGTCCTTCTTCCCCATTGTCATTGCTTGAGCCAAGCCCTGCTGCTGGTTTCTCTCCTCATATTCTGCCCTCCTTCGTTCAGCCCTGTTGTTTTGCTCTTTCATGCCTAAGTCATTTGATCCCCTCTCTGGTCTGTCCCCCCATTGCTGCTTTGTTCTGCGTGGTGTGAAAGGCTGCTGCTATCTGAGGCTGGCTGGATTAGCATCAGCAGTGCTGGGACGGCGCTGAATGAGGTCGCTCTTATCAGCACAGCGAGCCGCTTCCTTTAGCGAACACGTCTGTTTCCTCCTCCCTGGCCCCTCATGTTAATTATACTCTTATCACCCGGCTCGAACACTCGCCCATCAGGGTGGGGCCGTTTTGGAATTAAACAACTTCTTCTCGACATGGAGTCGTGAAAATTCATCTCGGCTACTCCTATTCTCCTTTTATGTGTTTTTTCTGTTCGAAACTCCTTGCTAGTCCATCCTTTTGATTCGCCCCATCTGAAGGTCTCTGTTCGATTGGCTTTTTAAAATCATTACTGTGAAATCAATCCATGCAGGTTGGATGCTATGAGACAAGCATCTGTCATAAATAATGTTATTGTGAGTACATTTGATTGATTGCTGATTGAAGCGTGTGACCTAATCCCTCCTTTCCTCTCGTCCTCTCTCCTTTTCTCGATCCCAGATAAAATCTCAGCCCTTCCGAATGAAGCAGGTACAAACATTTAAACCCTTCAGTTTTCTCATATTAAGTGTGTTATTTTCAGGGCTTCTGCTCATTTTGGCTTGTTTCACTTAAAACCAGGACAAAATGAACAGCCAGTTCTGTCATTGTGAAATTTTTCTGTTCAGATACACTGTGGCCAAAAGTATGTGTACAACTGAACATCACAGGCTGTCCAGCTCCAGAAAGGACAATAACAACTTCCCTGCAACCTGTACGCTATATTTTAAGTCCTCTGAAGCCATATGATAATTTATGTGAGGAACAGATTGAAATTTAAGCTGTTGTTTAACTAAAATTTGTCAACTTTTATTCTCCATTTATATATATATCCAGACAGGTGTTTCAGGTTTAATTTTGATCCGAATGCAAATGAGTTTTTAGGGAACAGAGGAATATTAGCCGTGACTAGTAATATTTATTCAAAGGCTTCTCCTGGTTGGCTGATTCTTTTACAGTTTTCTGCAGTTTCATCCAGTTTGTTCTCAAGGCACTAATTTACTTTTATTTCTTGTATTTGTTCTTATTAAACATGCCTGCTGCTGATGAATAGGACTTACATATATTTTAGGTGAAAACAACTGGTGTTAAGCTTGGCTGAGAATCCACACCACTCATTTTTGAACAAAGAATCATGGACATATTTTATATTTTTTGACTGCTCATCACAGTAGTTGTTTCCCAAGCAGACTAGCCTAGATACGGATAAAAGGCCCAGTCATCATCATATAAAGAACACACCGGTCACACTTAAGTTTGGAGACCAATTCTCAATATTAACTATTAACTGCGATTTTGCCTCGATAAACGATAACAGTTGGTAAAGTAGTTGTTAAGTTTAGATATGGGGTAGGATAAGGGATCTAAAATATGGTCATGCAGAAAAAGAAATTAACAGCCAATATGCTAGTAATATGCATGCTAATAAGCAACCTTAAAATAAGGTGTTACCAACATGCTTGTATAATGTTAATGCAGAGTCATTTATTAAATTAACTATGGCCTCAAATTATTAAAGTGAGCAACTTCATGAAAGTAAACTAATATAATGTAACTAAATTTCAATTATATTATTGATATAGGATTGTTGTATTAAGTGGGCTGAGCACAATAAAAAATAATAATAATGGCATCTATTGTTCCATAAAGAACCAAAATAAAGGTTCCAAAAGGTGGTTTTCGCAGCGATACCATAGAAAAACCATTTTGTGTTCCACAAAGAATTTTTCAGTGATCTGTTCTTAATAGAATATTAGGGTGAAGAACAAGAAAGAAAGAAAGGACTTTCCAATATAAATAACTTGTTGTGGAACTCTTAAAAAATAAAGGTTCTTTATTGGCATCATTGTTTCCAAAAAGAACCTTTACCATCCATGGAACCTTTTCATTCCACAAAAGGTTCTTTTAGATTATTAAAATGTTTTTCACACTAATTAAAAATTGATCCTTTATGAACTGTTCACTGAAAGGTTCTTTGGGGAACCAAAGTGGCTCTTCTGTGGAATTACTGCAAAACCCCACTTTTGGAAGCTTTTATTTTTAAGAGTGTACGTCATACTAGAACTGGGCCACCACTGACAATCCAGACCAATTTAAAGATCTTGTGGCTGTCTACACTTGACACCTACACATTAGAATTTTACATTAAACATGCATTTTACTCTCCGCAAAGTCTTGTAATGATAGCTCCCATACATGACTTCAACAAACAGAAATTTCCATCATGCATCATGTATTGTTTGTTCAGCCATTACTGCTCAGAGTTCTTTATTCTGTTATGATATTGAATTACTGCCTTGCTTTTTCTTGAGTTGTAGTGCTTTTGAATCACATGGCTTTGACAGTGCCTCATGCCTTGCTATTCCAGAATGCATTATGAACTGATGGAATGAGTGACAAGTTACTGTATGTGTGTGTAGGGCTCGGGTTCTGTGGTTTCTAGTGGATCTCAGGTCCTCCTCAGTTCTCTGAGCATTGATGGCGTATGTGACAAGCTCAGACAGATCCAGGGCCTGGACTCTAGCATGCTGGAGCAGTATATCAGCACAATCAAAAAGGTATGTTTAGGAGAAGTGTCCTGAAAGGTCCATTGAAAAGCATGCAGTCCATTTAAAGGTTTGGCATGTGATTATACTGTTCGCTTTCACAGTACACTTTGTTGTCCTATTGCTTCTTTAAAGCATTTGAAGTGTAAATCTAATGGGTTTTTATGACAACTGTGAAATATGTTTGAAAAAGTATTATCTAACAAATATAACATGGTATGAAGTATAGCTAATAAGTAGCCAATTTTAAGCATATCTGATCTCTATATCCCCTCCCCCCAAATTAGGTATTAAATCGTAATATAATCATAATACAGTTTTAATAATCAGTTGAAATGATATTCAATTCACTACAGTAACACAAATGTGTTACTATTAATATTAATAGAAATAATTTTACTAATTAAACTAGCAACAATTTTAACTGGCAAAAATGTTATATTATCTGTGTCAGCTGTTACTGTATTTTTTTTCCTTATTACAAAAAAAATGACACTGAAATTATAATACTAAGGAAATAGGATTATTTGGACTAGGATTATTTAGCTAATCATGATGGGTAGAAAAGTAAATAATCAAACTGCATTTTCTCATTGTTTACAACAAATTGTGGAATTTGTCAAGCTCAGCCTTCAGCGCTGTTACCTAAATTATTCTAAGAAAATTATAATAACTTTTTTTTTCTTTAATTTACAGAAAAAAGTAAAAGTAAAAAAATGTAGTCTGCATTTATTTAATAAAAACCATTTAAAAAAAATATGTTTCAATATTATTAGTTTAAAATAATTGATTGATCCTTCAGATCATTCTAATCTGCAGATTTGCTGCTCAAGATACATTATTATTTATCGATGCTGACAAAGGTTGTGCTGCTTAATATTTTTGTAGAAACAGTGATACTTTTTTTAGTACTTTTTAATACTTAAACGAATAGAAAATGTATAAAAGGGCAGCATTTATTTGAAAACAATCTTTTTTTGTAATAATGTTAAAGTGTTTGCTGCCATGTTTGATCAATTTAAAGCATCCTTACAAAATAAAAGGTTTCTTTAAAAAAAATAATAAAAAATAAAAATATCTTGTTGATGCCAAACTAACTACAAATAAAAATTTGGCAAAGTAATTTCTCTCGTTCCGGCGCCTGAAAGTAGTCCCCAGCTATATCATAACTAGTTACCTAGCCGGGGACTACTTTCAGGCACTGTGTAATATCACTGCGCCTGCTGTACCCATGGTACGGCAGCAAATTTCCTTGATTATTACGCTGGAACGAGAGTGTAGTTCCTAGCCATACCAGCCTAGAAAATCGCAACTTTTCATTTTCCGTCGGTCTTAGTACACGATGTAACTACAGAAGTGTCAAGCTTTAAATAGGAAAATTATCAAAACTCTTTAGTCATTTTTGAGCGAGATGCTAATGGTCTAATCCGATTTAATGATCTATGCTAAGCTAAGCTAAAAGTGCTACCGCCAGACCCGGAGATAGGCTGAATGGATTTAAAAACAATAAAATTAACCTGTTTAACTCTTGGGAGTTGTAAAATGAGCCTATTTCCAAAAAAAACTGGAGTGTTCCTTTTTTTTTTTCTGTTTTTCTGTTTAATTCTTCTGTTTTTCAGTTGTTTATTGCTAGAAGATCAAAACCAAACAATGGATTGATTGAGCTGCCAACTTGAATAGAAAATAAAGCAGCTCGTGTAATCTTCTGAAAGATAGTCTCTTAGTCTATACCTGTTATTCATGGAATTACACTGATTTCCACACAAAAAGTGAAAAACAGGACTGAGACATGGGGTGTGGTAAATGAGTCCATCCCTTTAAATCCATGTTCATCCATTGGAAAAGAGCAGTTTTATCAGCTCCATGTGGTGCATACAGAGGTTTCACAATGAGGCCTTTCTTTCCATTGGACAACATATGATGTCTTCATTGGACATGCATTAGTCAACCTGCCAGCTGTGCCGCATCTGCCTGCATACTTCAAAATCTCAATTGTGAACTTTGTTTCAACCTTTGACATAAAATTGATCTAAACTTTGTTAGCTGTTGAATGCCATAATGTTCGCAT
This sequence comes from Barbus barbus, assembly GCF_936440315.1. Classification (NCBI taxonomy): domain Eukaryota; kingdom Metazoa; phylum Chordata; class Actinopteri; order Cypriniformes; family Cyprinidae; genus Barbus; species Barbus barbus. The sequence goes on from NC_136758.1 coordinate 11,930,886, forward strand.
GTCAAATTCTGTCATCCTAAATGTAGGCCAACGTGAACGGCCGGGTTCTGTCTCAATGCAACCTTGATGAGCTCAAGAAGGAAATGAACATGAACTTTGGAGACTGGCATCTCTTCAGGTCCATGGTAAGACATCAGCTGATGTGTGATCTTCTGTTCTTTCCTACACGTTCAGATCTGATAATGGTCATCTTTCTGTTTGTGGTTTGTAATGTTCAGCACACAGCTAATCTCTCTATAGTGAAGAAGGCTGGATGGGGTGAAATAAGGAACACATGTAGCTGTGTTGATCAGATTTCCATTTGCGCTTATACAAACGAATGTTGTGTTGCCAGCAAGCAGGCAGCCATCTGGTCCAAGATGGCTGCTTTCTGGATGAAGGAGGGTTATTGTCAGTGGGAGCTCAGTGTCCACTTGAAGATCTGAATAGCTTGACGTTTACAAGAAAGTAGCATTCTTTGGGCTGGAAAAAAGTCCAAATGGAACGACTCGGGGCTAGTTGTGATACTGACGTGCCTCAGAAGTTTCACTTAGTACTACGGCCATTCAGCGATTTCACATAAATGCCACAGTGAAGCATGTGATTTTGATTTCTTTCTTTATTTTCTAAGTTGCTTAAAATGAAAGTCTTATTGAAATGGGTCTTGTTTTCTCTGAGAAGGTCAGGTAAGATTAGAGTTTCACTTTTTTTTTTCTGTTTTAATCCCACCCAAATCAAACACATCAATCAAACATCAGCAGGGATGCATTAAATTCAAAAGCGGCAGTAAAGGCATTTATAATGTTATAAAAGATTTATAATTCAAATAAATGCTGTTCTATTGAATTTTTTATTAATCAAAGAATCCTTAAAAATGTATCACAATTTCCACAACAATATTAATCAGCACAACTGTTTCAACATTGATAACTATAAGAAATGTTTCTTGAGCACCAAATCAGTATGTTAGAATGATATCTGAAGGATCATATGACACTGAAAACAGAATGCTGAAGAAAAAAAATGCTGGCTGCTTTTCCATCACATGAATGAATCGCATTTTAAAACATTTGAAACACTAAACAGTTTTTTTTGTAATTGTAATAATATTTCACAATATTACTTTTTACTGCATTTTTGAGGTATTGAATACAGCCTAGGTGAGCACTTCTTTCAAAACATTTAAAATTCTTACCGGCCCCAAACCTTTAAATGGTAGTGTATCTTTTTCTGAATAGTTTTAATACTATTTGCATTTTAGAAGTCAAGAAAACAGGAATCGAGTTTCAGTCTGTCGGTTTTCAGTCAATTCGCTCAACTCATTGCCAGTATAATGAATGAAATTCACTGTTGCTGTTGAATGCATGTAAACATTGCTGTATTTGTGCTGTAGGTTCTAGAGCAGCGTCATGTGGAGAACCAGCTGCTGTGTGATGAATCGGGAGAAAGGAGCGAGCAAGGCAGCAGCGTGTTGACTCAACTCGAACCCCACAGACCCTCTGAAGCGCCACAAGACGCGACCATCAACCCAGAAAACTTCACATACAGCCTCAACCTAAGCTTTGAAGAGCTCAGCGGTGTAGGGCTGGAGGAGCCCGCCAGACAACACAATGCCCACTGGCTGGTGCGTGGTACTGCTGTGCACACAAACACATTCAGCACTGAAGTACAGCCTATAGATAAACACAGGTGCACACCATGACAAAACGGTGTAAATATATACATAGAAGCTAACACAAACATATGCGTGCGTGGAGACAAAGAAAATGTGTCACTTTTTTTGCTGTAGTGCCTTTTTTAACCAAACGTTTTCGTTGTATTTTGTTGCTATAGAGGCAGCTTCTCCTTTTTAGTAGTCTCTCATCAGCATGAAAATAGCATGTGGTTTACTGGGTGACAAACAAAGTGTTTTCTGACCTGAATGGGCAGAGGAAGTGAAGAGCTGACCACACACACACACGCTAGCTCTCTATCACACAGAGATAGCTATTTCTGCACTTATCTGTTAACACTTGGCAAGGTGTTGCAGCACAAGCAAGAGCTCATAATGGTTTAGATTAGCATCATGAAAGTTTGTGGTGAACAGACTTTGGGTGCGTCTCATTTCACATACCTCTGCACTATTTTTACGCCGTTTTGTAGCCCAAGTAGTGTGTTCACACTGAAAAATGCAGCGAGGTGTAGTGTATTAGGAGTAGTCGAATGATGTAGTCGAGTAGTCGCAGTTAAACTCGTAGTTCGGACTTGTAATCCAAAGGTTGCGGGTTCGAGTCTCGGGCTGGCATGGATTGTAGGTGGGGGGAGTGAATGTCCAGCGCTCTCTCCACCCTCAATACCACGACTGAGGTGCCCTTGAGCAAGGCACCGAACCCGGGCGGTGCAGCATAAACGGCTGCCCACTGCTCCGGATGCGTGTTCACGGTGTGTGTGTGTTCACTGCTGTGTGTGTGCACTTTGGATGGGTTAAATGCAGAGCACGAATTCCGAGTATGGGTCACCATACTTGGCCGTATGTCACGTCACTTTCACTTTTTTAAAAGACGGAGTGTGGATGTACAGGAAGGGGAGGGGCTAAACGTGCAAAAGCATTTCCCATAAATGGAGCACTCAAATGCGAATGGTTCTGTGTTGTAAAAGAGTGTTCCATTTGAGATGTTAGCCTTCTAAAATTCATATTTGAATTTGGAACACAATTGAGGGGACAGTTTACTCAAACTCACTGTAATGTTTCTGGAACCCACTGAGATCCTTATTCCAAGTCTTCTGAAGCCATATGATAGTCTTGTATGATTCAATTCTTGAATAAACATGCTCAGTTTGAACATCTGGAAGCAAAAATGAAGTGTTCAGTTGATTGTTTCTTTAAATCCCTAGATCAGTTTTTTAGTGAATTGAATCGTTGAAATAAGAATGTGTACCATGAAATAATCTTTTAGTTGACGTCATTGACTGCATGTAAAAACATACAATGTGATCTTTGTAGTCTGATTCACAAAAAAGACTCTGAGCTGCTGCTTTTAATGAATAGTTAAAAAAATTGAATCTGTTTGAATCAGCCAGAAACAGTCTGGCAAAGTAGACTTTAGAACTGAAATACACTGAAATTAATCAAAATTAGGTCAAATTGAATCAAGAACTTGTGAAACTAAATCAAATTACATTTACATTTATGCATTTAGCAGACGCTTTTATCCAAAGCGACTTACATTGCATTCTAGTTACAGTTTTTACAGTTTTTATCAGTTCTTGCTTTCCCTGGGAATCGAACCCATGACCTTGGCGTTGCTAACGCCATGCTCTACTTTCTGAGCTACAGGAAATTGACTAGGGTAATATCTACAGATATTTTGAATGAATGAATGAATAAATGAATGTTATTAGTCAACTCTTTCAAAAACATTTTTTTTGTTCTCCATTTTGAACAATGAATCACACTTAAAATATGATCAAAGGGAGGAGAAGTGAGTTAACAGTCCCACTTTATATTAGGTGGCCTTAACTACTATATACTTGCATAAAAAAGTAAGTACAATGTACTTATTGTGTTCATATTGTATTGCAAAACACTTTTGCTGCTGTTGAGGTGGGATACAGGTAAGGTTAGGGACAGGTTTGGTGGTATGGGTAGGTTTAAGAGTGGGTTAAGGTGTAAGGGATGGGTCGACAGTGTAATTATAAATGTAATAACAGAATTTATTACAGATGTAATTACATGCAGGTATTTTAAAATATATGTACAATGTAAAACAGGTATGTGCACAGTAAGTGCATTGTATCAAATTATTAATTTGATATGATTTGGTGTAGCAGTAGTAGCTACAACTGTGTCCACTTGCCAAAAGTGTAGCTTGCAGCTTGCTAAAATCACTTTCAAACAAACAGCTTTCTGTTGGTCAATGCAGCAAATTCACATAACCAACTGAACTTGATGCAAAATCTGCACGGGAAAATCTTTTGCCCTCAGGCAAAATTCCTGTTTGCGTCAAATCCTATTTAAAAACTCGTTCACCTACTATGTTGGAGTGTCAACCAGTTACTGCTGTTGGAGGGTTTGGATAAACTCTTGAAATGCTTCTGTGTTTGCTTCCACATCACCTAACATGTTCTCTCTCATGCTACTGTTTCAATTAATTGAGCTGATCTTCTCCTTTAGGCCAACACTCACCGGACGCCAAGCATATCCAGTCTGAACTCTCAGGAATCATCTAACGACATCTGCAAGCTGACCGACAAGCAGCAAGCTGAGTATCACAATGCTTACCAGGAGTACATCTCGCACATGTCCCAGCTGGAGATATCTGCTGCTGGACGAGAGAGTCCCGCTCAAGCCCTGTCCGGCCAGTTCCTCACAGCCAACTCTGAGGAGAAGACTAAGGAAGGTGAGCAAGATGGGCGCAAACCCTTCGGCAAAAAGAGCTCCAAACTTGCAGACACTATAGTGGACTTCTCCGTCCCAGATGGTGCTCTTCTAGATCCCATTACAGAGGAGGATGAGAAGTCAGAGCATGGGTCCGCCGCTAAAATCCCACCCAGACGCAAGACCAAAGGACAGGGACCGTCTTACCACAGCATACCGAGCGATGAAGAAGATTCAGGAGATGAGGAAACAGATGCCACCCCGCTGTTGAGAGAAGAACCCTGGGCTGCTGAACCAGATCTAGGCCTCTTAGCTAAAGGGAAGAGCTTCATCTCAGACATCATGCTGGACAAGAAATCATCCGATTCTGGAGTGAGGTCCAGCAGGAGCTCATCTGACCACTCGCTGCAAGACGAGGAGAGCGAAGCGGCTCAGGAGAAGAAGGAGAAGTCTGGTGAGAAGAAAGAAGAGGAGGCCCATCTGATCGAGCTGGTTCTTGAGAGTCCGGTTAAGAAGCGAGTCTTACCACACAGGCTGAGTAACCTTCAGGATGAGGCTGTGGCCCGGATGTCCATCTGCTCTGACGCTCCATCTGACAGCAGTAGCCCTGAGGAGAGCTGGCCCACTTCAGCCGTGAGCAACCTCAACTGCTCACCCGACAATACTGCGCTCAACAACAACATCAACAACAGCACCCAGCAGGAGACGCCCGACTCCACCGACTGCCCCTCCATCATAATACGACCAGGATCCAGCACCGAAACTACCACGCTGCCCAACCAGAACCTGCATGGAGTCCACCAGAAGAGGTCCACCGGTCCCTCCACCGACGCTGCTGAGGAACGAGAGAGTGTCCTGTGAGCCTAACAAGATGTAAAAAAAAAGTCTAACACCTGCAAAGATTCCGAGAAACTCTTTATTCAGACATAATTACTGCACATTTTCTGTGTTGACTCTGATTAGGTTTGTTTTTATAGGTAACACGAATTAAAAATTACCCTGCACTGCAGTTTCTTAATCAGTATTTTTGGCTAGTTTTGCAGGAAAGATATTTAAAGGTCCATAAAACAAGAAATCGATGATTAGTAAAATAGTTGAATAGCTGAAGAACCTTCTTTCACCACAAAGAACCGTTTGTGAAACGGAAATGTTTTTCAGATGTTAAAGGTTCTTCATGGAACCATTTAGACAAAAAAAGGTTCTTCTATGGCATCATGAAGCACCTTTATTTTTAAGAGTGTATATTTAAAAAATGTCAGTTGGTGTTAGTTTATTATACCTAATGTGCTGATTAATGCTAACAATTGAAGCTTATTGTAGTGTTACCGGGGGGAAAAAAATCTCTGAAAACAAGCCTTATTATATTATACAGTCTTGTTTTATCCTCAAATCCATCTTGACATTTAGATTTGTTGTTTTTTTTAACTGGAAAACAAAATCAAAATATGATTAAGAAGATGCAGTGTAAAAGTGTGAGAACTCATTGTTGCTGTTTTTGGAGTGGTGCTAAAAAAGCAATAAAAGGAGGCTGTGAAGCTGTTCGTACTTTGATTTGTTTAGTGCAAATCCTGTTATTTCATGCTCCGTTGCTAACACTAAAGATCTTGAGTAGGTTGGTCCACAATATTCAAATCCATCAAGTAGAGTTAGTGCTGGTGTTTTTGCTGTGATCTGTGATGTGAAAGCTGTTATTTATTTGTGATTGAATGCCCGGTTCACATTCAGGTCATCCTTGCAGTTTGAATTCTGCCTTGTAGTGTTTTAGATGAGTGAATCTATTTGTGATCAGTGTTATGTCAAGAGAAAAACAAGACATTTCTGTTTCTGTAAAGTTTCTGTAAGACTTGATTTGTGTGTACGAGTATCCTCTGTGTTTTCTCACATTAATAAACTTCATTCTTTTCGAATCTTTGAGAATTCATAATTTTATAATTGAAATGCATTATATTTGAAATAAAAATCAGACCCATTTGAAGTTAGTCTCTAGTAAAAGCTTTGTTTGTTAGTGTGTGCTGATGGATTGAACGCTAAAATCATAACATTTAAAAACTTTTATTTTAAAATCGCATACATTTGTGTATTTTGATGAGACTTGCCAACTGCCAATCATTTTCCCCATAAATCAGAAAACTGAAAACTCATTGTTTTTCTGAGATGAAGTCTGGCCGCCAGCAGGTGGCGCACTCTTCATATCAACAACACTAATAGAGGTTTGAGCTGCATTTGAGAATCAACCTTTAATTCTTAAATGTAATGAAATAAAGATAATCTCGGAAATGTATGAAATAAAGATAAGCACATACCACTATTATATTGTTCTGTAGTTAAATAGTTTTCCTGAATTACATCCCACAAAATAACTTCTTTCAAATGTGTGAGTCACATTATACTACTCTATAAATTAATATTTTTTAGAGTCTAATATGCTAACATTGAACATTTTTCAGCAAACTTTAGTCCAGGGGATTTGGTGTACCGTTCTGAATAATTAGCTGAAGCTGTAAAAAACTGATTATAATAAAAGTCACTATCCAGGTCTCGGATTTATTCTTTTGCGCTCATTAAGGGCACGACTGTAAACCTACAGTCAATTATTTTACAAACTGAAATCCACAAATCAAAAGCTCAAGCATTGATTTAACTGCCATTTCATCCACACACAGATTATATTATTGAGCAAACCAGTGGACACGATCACGATTCATGTTTAAACTTCCATACACCTTCAAGAAATGAGTTTCATCACACAGGAAAAGAGAGAAAGAGGTCAATCGCAAGAAAAACTGACAGGCTGTATGGATTCGTGGACATTTATGTATTAAGAAAAAGCCAATTTTTCCCACTACGAAACGAATGCAATTTTACACAGCCATATGGCAATGAAAAAGACTGATTCAGGTTCCAATCAGTGTGTGTGAATGTGCATGTGTGAAGGGTCAGTGACATGCTTTTGAATCCTGGATATAAAAGACCAGGTCAATATACAGCTCAACACTGGCAGATTGACATTTTTACACAAGCATAACAGACCAGCGTCAAATAAAGCATTTGATTTATTTTGTATAAAAAAAAAAAAAAGGTACGATTTACAATATTACTTTTATAAAAAGTCTCAGCATACAGCATAACACTTTGCAGATACTGACAGTCCAGTTTCTGCAACTATACAAGATAAAACTCTGAAAGAGTTCACAAGGTTTCATCATGTCATTTTTCAACGTCCAGTCCTTCGTGTGCCAAAAGAATTGACAAAAACAGACTTAAACTTTGTACAGTAACTAACTACGTCTTCTCCTCATCACACGGTCTTCACAAAAAAAAAAAAAAGGCTTCTTCTCAATGCAGAGAAAAGGTTCCTTGTGATCATTTACAGGTTTCCCCTCCTATTGTCAGGGAATATAGTGCTTCTTCCTCTTGAAGAAAGGACCAAATAAGTCTTTTTAGAAGATAAATAATCAATGTCTGAACTTATAACACATCACATGGATTGTCCTTTTAGAAGCAAAAAAAAAAAAAAAAAAAAGGTCTTGATTCAATTACAGGAAAGAAAGAAAAAACAAAACTCCAGACTGAGAACAGAAATCAGAGGAAAAGCCAGTTCCCAGGTCCTGTGTGTTCTTGTGTCTTAACCAAACACCTGCAAAAGATTGAGAAAGAGGCGCATTTAGAGAATGCAAACAGGGCAGAGATCCGGACAGCCTGGCGCCAGAGAGGAAGCCGCAGTTTGAACATTTAACCAAACACTCAGAGACTGAGCAAAACCCTGGGCTCCAGATGTACACGAGCACAACTCCTGCCTTCGCTCAATGCTTGCATTTCAACCTCCGCTGATGCTTATTACACACTTTATACAACTTTACAGACTATGTGACATAACAGGTTTGATTACACACTCTTAAAATTAAACACTGCTCTGACGGCACACAATTTTTATTTATTGATTTTTTTGCCCATCATTTGCAGCATATAATACAAGGTTAATTAAAAACAGTGTGTTCAAGTGTATTTACCTGATTAACGGTAAAGTGTCCTGCTGTCCTCTGTGATCAAGTCTGATTGAAACTCAGGTGTCTAAAAGGGACAACAACAAAAAAAAAAATGTTATTTATTAAGTATATTATTAAGTCCGTTTTTTTGTACAGTCAAACTTGCACAAAACATGCAACAAATCAATGTAGCTTTATAGAACACACACATATGCATATATATATAAATAAAAAATAAAATCACATGATAGATAGATAGATAGATAGATAGATAGATAGATAGATAGATAGATAGATAGATAGATAGATAGATAGATAGATAGATAGATAGATAGATAGATAGAATCCTACTCTTTCTAGGGACATTCACCTGTAATGAGAGGATGCTGATGTCTGTGTTGAGTGTTGTCAGGGGTGTTCTGGATGTCCCCTGCCCTGCTCGCGGGTGATGCAGGCTGGTGATTGCAGAATTTGAGTCAAGTGCGATCTGAAGGTCCAGGATATAGTCGATGACATGTTGCAGGATTTCCATTTTGCTCACGTTTTTGTTCTGCGGGATACTCGGCACCAGTTCCTTCAGTTTGGAGTAGCAGTCGTTCATGTTGTACAGCAGGCTTAGGGGATCGTCCACAGGGGTCTTGCTCCGTGAGATTCCCAGACTGTGCTCCGTCACATTCGCGCTACTTTTCCGGAAAGACCTGACTGGGCTTATTGCCTTCATGTTGACACCTCTGTACGAAACGGTTTCGTTGGAAGAGTCGCTATTGTGTTCGAGATTTCCTCTTTGCACTGGGCTGTCGAAGCAAACGCAGTGGATTAGCGAGCTGTCATCGCTGAATATATACCCAGCTGGGTGGGTTGCTCACGCGCTGGTTTAATCGCGCTGATTGGTGGGAATGGACGCGTCAGTCATCGCCTTCGCGCAACGCTATTGGTCGCTGTGCTGAGCGCTCTAATCCCGCCCATTTCTTCCGCGTTCTTAACCAGTGAAAGCGCGTGTTTAGGGTGGCGCTGACTGCCTTCAGCTTCCACGGATAATTTCTCAAATCAGTGTACCTGTTTCCGATCAAGAGAATTAGTGACTTGCAAGTGTAAGATTGTTTTCACGCATTTTCCGCTTTTGTTTCTAGTGTAACAGTCAAAATGTATCAAAATAAGCTTAGACTGATTTCTGTTATCTTGGACATCATGAGGCTTCCCTACACAATACATCCTTAAGATATAAACAGATTTTATTAGGGTATATCTCTATATTAAAAAAATATATTGCAGCTTATGAAATTAACAATAGCCTAACCAGTGCCTTTAACCATTAAAAGGCAGGAACTGAACATATCTCCAAAAATCAATGTGTTATTATTTTCCAACACATTTCATATTTTCTTCCAACTATTGCTTTTATTTTCCTTTTTTTTCTCCCCCTATATAAACACATAGGTCAGTGGCATTCTCGTGGCATACTGCCACCGTTTTAGATAAAGATGGCAAGTTGATACCAGCATTTTTTACACCAAGTCACTTGACTTTATTTTCAGAAATATATTTTCTCAGAAATTGTTCCCACTGTCCTTCCTTCAGGACACAGGCAATATTTGTAAAATCCACTGAAGTTGCTCTTGTAGTGGCGTTATAGTGTTTGCTTGAGGACATTTTGAAGTTTTTATTTTCTGCAGCTGGTGCTGTGCCCTTAATGTTTATGTTTGTTTATGACTGTGGGGGATTATGGGAGCAGTTGTTAGGCCTGTGATGAGGGTCGTTTAAGATGTAATAGTGATGACAGAAGATCCTCCTGCTCTCTAGTGCAGCAATGCGCGCAGCGTTATAATAATCAGACATGCAGGAATGACTGACTGGGAAAATGCACTCTAAATTTGAACTTGAAACAACACAACTGCAAATGAAGTGAAAATACATTCTTTTGGGACCGGAAAGAATATTCTGATCAAACAAACGGATTATATTTCCATTTTTTAGACACCTTTTTGGCAGTCTAGAGCGAGAGTGGTGGCAAAAATAGAAAAAAGCTCTTTGTTTACACATGCTAAGTAACAATAGAGACAGAGATTTCCTGGTTGCTTGTGCATATCCGACTAAACAGATGTTTGCGGAGATGCGTCGGAACGCAATCGTGTTGATGTGTCGGAATGCAGCTCATACATTCTCATTATCAGTTCTTCGAAAATGAAGTAGGCTACTTGTAAGATTCCTCCAGGCCCATGCATTTTGACATTTTTAAATAGCTAATGTTTGCAATATAAACTGCATTCCGAGCGCGCAAGACTTACAAACGTGACACACGAGAGCATTGTGGGCTCGTCCGCATCTGCCGCATCTGGCTCTTTCCATTTTCTCCCTCGTCCTTTTTGTTCTCACAGCTGTGTACATTTCGCATGACACCCTGACTGATCCCTGACAGGTGATGAATTGGCACCAAGCAAAGCAGCACTACAGAGCAGCGCCGCGAGCTCACGCTCTCGCAGACTCTCTGGCGCCAGCCCCGTGACGTCACCCATTCACTGCGGCCCTCCAGCCGGTCCTCGCGGCGCCGTCCAGGCGGCTGCTATGGAGACGGGGGCCGGTTCTCAGCTGATCAATGGGGCCCCGGCGCTGAGAGAGCGGAGTTCAGCTCTTCACCTCCGAGGCCCGCACACCTGCATCGATTTGCATTTCTTTGCTAACGTGTAACTTGGAGGACTCCTCGCCCTTTCGAAACAATCTAGACTTCGAAACGAAAGTAATGTAGAAAGAGTAACCCTCAACTTTATCTCAGTGCGCCCGAGGTAGAACGCATTTTCAGTAAGTCGCACTTTATGATGGATTAAAAAAGAAGAAACGCCTTCATTTAAATGGGTCCGTCGTTCAAACACCACGAAGGCGAATCATTGCGTGGTTTTAAAAGAAAAAAGTTGTTGAAGTTTACAAGTATGAATGTTACGCAAATAGCCTATAACGCATTTCAATCGCGTCTTAAACGTTTTAGTGACCACAGAAGTTTACATAGAAGTAGCCTAACTATTGCAACAATAGTCGCTGTATGCAATACTTTCCTGTAAAATATAAAAGATTGACAAATAGGCTATCACAAAAACATTCAAAGATTTTCTAAAAGTCTAAAAGACTGTTGGACCAGAAAAGTACTAATTTGGCATCTGCTAAAAGAACCGACCGATTGCGCCCTGAAAGTGACGGAAGGTAGATTAATAACTAAAACTTTGATCTAGCCTAAATAGCCTACAGGTTACTCACTATAGAAGAACCGTTTACACCCCAAAATGCAACATTGTAGAGTCACGTTTACGTTTCTGTATCCCGTCAAAAAGCTAACAATGATAATGGCAAGAAAACAATCTGAAGTTGGCAGAAAGTTGACGGGTTCTCCACGGGATGGAGTCAGGATGTCTGTACCGCCTCCTCTGCTGTTCCAGCTCATCAAACACCACCAGATCCCATAGAGTCACATCTACGATCTTTGATGACAACAACCAAAACACTCAACATAAATAGGCTATACTATCTGTTGAAAAGATTATAGGCGAAGTTATCCTGCAGAATCTCAAAGTCACGGTGCGAACCACTTTAAATTCTAAACGGCGCAACGTTACGCGACGCTTTCAATAAATCCTCTTTAAAAATGCGAGATTTAAAACTCTTACGTCAAACTTCCTGATAACCTGTGGGATAAAATAGTCTATAGCAAAATATTGCTTTCCAAATAACCCGTTTCAGCTCGAGTCATCGCATTATACTTAGCGACGGCAGATTAAAACAGGTTTTGGATATCCGAACGCAGCGAATCGTTTCGTCTTTCACTCGGCTGTGGTTTCGGCTCTCGGTAGTGGCTTTGAGGCTCCCACGCGCCTGTCGCGTGCAGCAGTACATGCGTGAAAGTGTGGCTCGCGACTCTTGTAGCAACATCGACCCCATGGGCGTGGCGTTGATGTTTGGCTAAGCTATTGTTCGCCTCCCAAAGAGGGTCCTGAGAAATTTTGCAATTCAGAACTCGAGTATTTTTCTTGGTTGCGTAATGTGCTGCTGCTGCTTGTGTTTTCACAGCAGACCATTGAAACGCTCTTCCTTTAGCTGCCAGAGCATCACTATTCTTTCAAATTTGAACGTGTAGACTAATACAAACAATGGAGACCGGGGCTAGTTGTCACAGAGGTACTATTTGAACTACGTTTTGACCTGAATGAATAGGCTACTTGATTTCTCTTGTAGTGTTTTTTTTTCTTTATATCCAAAATATCCCAAGTAAAAATTCTAGTGTTATCAAACTATAGCTGTTATTAACAAATAAAACTGCATGGCAAGCATTCAGACGAGATTCAGCTAATGAAGCTTGTTTATGCTGTGTTCATGTGATTAAACCTACAGTAAAAACAGTAATGTTGTGAAATATTATCACAGCCATTCAGTGTCACAATCCATTAGAAATAATCCTAATATGCTGATTTGCTCAGTCATTATTTGTACTCAATTATTAATTTATTAATAATTATTTTTATTATCAGTGTTGAAAACTTTTTTTTCCTTTGCTGGGAATCATGAGACTTTTCAGGATTTTTTGAATGAATAGAAAATTCAAAAGAACAGCATTTACTTGAAATATATATATATATATATTTATGATCAATTTAATGTATCTGTGGAATAAAAGTTTATATTATTTTTCAGACACACACACAATTTTTATTTATTTGATCTATTATTTTTTTAACTTACCACAAACTTTTATATATAAAGTGCTTTTCATGGGCCATCCCACTTTACAGAAATGTAACTGTGCCTTGAGTTTTAGATGGAAATATATTCAGAGAAGTCATATGGAAATTTCAAGGGAGTCTCCAGGCAGAAACAAGAATGCTAAATCAAATCTAAGAATTGAAAGAATATAGATGTCCAGTGATTTAGTGCTGTGAGTTAAAATAACGTCACTGTAACCAGTGTATTAAAGATGGATTTGTTCGGTGTGACTTATCAGTAGATCAACAAAACAGAATAGAAGAGAGATTCGTCAGTTCTCATATACAGTAAAGTATAAGAGAAACCATAGTGTGCGTTATTGAGGAAGAGAAATCCTGAAAGGCTCCATTCTCAGTCCAAACACCTTAGTCTTGAGTGTCACAAGGGAATTGAGAGTGTTTGGGAGATCTGAAACTGCCTGAGACTATCTCATACCGTATGGACATGCAACATTTTGGTTTTTGTGGTAGCTTGTGCCACTCAAACTGCTTTGGTTTTATTCTCTTTCTCCGCTATAGCCTCTGCGCTGGATTGCAAAGACTGTAGTTTTTCTTGTGAGCCACTTCCCTACTGGCTTCTGCTCTCAGTCACTGGACTCTTACTCAATCTCATCTCTTTATATAGCTCACAAGGAAGAGAGAGTCTATGGGGAATTCGTTTCTCTCACTATTATTAAATAGTTGGAGAGCATGTTAGACAAATGAGGAGTCTGGGGTTTTGTGTAAAGTTTTGCTCTCACGCACATCCATCAGAATGTTATTTCTGGGCTTTGTATGAAAAAGCATGTTTATGTGAGAGTTTGGGGATTATTTGGAGCTTTAACTTTGCGTTGAACCTAGAACATTCCCTTGATGTTTTACACCAACATGTAGAGACTAAATCCAAGTCATTTATCTGTACTAAATATTTAATAATATATCAGTTGCCCCTTGAAACGATGATTAAGATGGAGAATTAACACTCTAATGTTGTTTCGGCAACAAGAACCCACCGTTTAGTTCGATTGTAGATTATTGTGACTGATTGGAGTATTAAGATAATGGAAATAAATACAGGGTTTCAAACAGAAATGTCAGGGACATTAAAGCACTGTGCTTTGTGCGGAGAACAAACAGAGCATTAGTCTATGAAATTTGACAATCATTGGGCTTTTAGTGATCCACTATAATGTTATAGCACTGTTATGTTTTTCAGAGGAGGTTTCTAGTGTTCTAGGGTTATAAAAACACTTGAGGAACACAGGAAGTACTTCAGATGCTTGACGGCCATCTTGACATACAGTATGTGCAGTGCTATGTACTCTAAGATCTCAGATTCACACACATTTGATTGTAAAAATATTATTCTATGAATGTGAGATGTGTTCTCATTGGCGGGTGAGGGTTTTACAGTGAGGGCTCATGCAGTTCTGTTCTCCCTGCAGTGTTGTGGTAGCAGCACGGCTCTGTATGCACCAGTGCTGAAGAAAGATATCATGGCTGTGTGCCAATATTTCATGTGGGTTGGGGATTACATTCAACAGGTATTGCTACTGCTTCAAGCACTCCAGCAAAACTAACACTTCTCTGATTTCTCTGACTACTTTGAAAATATATATTGTTTGTGCTTATATTCAAATTTAGAACTGGCCCTCATGCACCGTAAAAAATGTAGTTTTTATACATTGTTTTAAAAAATATATATACTATAATAAAGATTTAATTGGTTGTAAGTAGTGCTTTCAAACGATTAATCGCGATTAATCGGATCCAAAATAAAAGTTTTTGTTTACATAATATATGAGTGTGTACTGTGTATATTTATTATGTATATATAAATACAAACATATGCATGTATATATTTAATAAAAATGTTTATATATTAAATATATTTATATATAACATAATAATATAAATATATAAATGTATATTCATGTAAATATTTTCAAAATATATACTGTATGTGTATGTGTTTATATATATATATATATATAATAAATAAACACAGTACACATACATATATTATGTAAACCAAAACTTTTATTTTGGATGCGATTAATCGCGATTAATCGTTTGACAGCACTAGTTACTAGTAAGTTATATTATCAAATACAAAAAAAGTTTAATATTGCATTATATGTAATTTAAAAAGTAAAATCTATAAATTACAGTATAATTTACAGTAAAAATCAGTAAAAACACTTTTTTCTTATTATTTTTGTTATCAGTAATGTACATTATGGTACACCAATTTGAAGAGATGAGTCACCCAAAAATGTAAATTCTGTCATCATTTACTCATTTTTATCTAGATCCAAACCTGTATATATTCTGTACAAAAAGTGATATTTAGAAAAAAATCACAGTAGCTCTTCTTAAAAGGATAGTTCACCAAATTCAAATTATGTCAGTAATTGCTCACTCTCATGCCGTTCCAAACCCATAAGACCTTCGTTCATCTTCGGAAACACAAATTAAGATATTTTGGATGAAATCCGAGAGCTTTCTGACCCTGCATAGACAGCAACCACGCAACTACCATGTTCAAGGCCCAGAAAGACAGGAAGGACATTGTTAAAACATTGTTCATGTGACATCAGTGTTTCAACCGTAATTTTATGAAGGTAGGAAAATGCTTTTTGTGTGCAAAGAAAACAAAAATAATGACTTTATTCAACTATTTCTTCTCTTTCCTATCAGTTAAAGCATGTTCATTAGAATACCGTGACGCATGCGTGTGATGCTGCTGAAGCAGGACCTTGCGTTCTTATGTGGTAGTTGCCTTGCTGTCTATGCAGGGTCAGAAAGCTCTTGGAGTTCATCAAAAATATCTTGATTTGTGTTCTGAAGATGAAGTCTTACAGGTTTGCAACGACATTAGGTGAACTATCCCTTTAATATATAATAAAACTGAGTACTAGGAATGTCCTGGGGCACACTTATGACAGTTCATGATAGAAGTACTAATATGTCCAGTTCACAAAAATGGTCTGAACTCATTCACACTGATCTAGTTCAAAAAAACACAGCGAGTGTCGTGGAGGACCCCCAAATCTACTATAGTATTGTTTTTGTGTCACAGAATGTAGTTTTAAGACGTATATGTCTCATATAAACCACTTTTATTGTAATTTTATTGTGTTCAGATCACTTCATTATTCAGAATTTATGTATGTGTGTGTGTGTGTGTGTGTGTTTGTTCCAGAGAGGAAAGAACGTGCAGGTTTAGAATGACATGAGGGTGAGTAAATTACATAATTTTCATTTTCCTTTTAATTACTGCAATTGTGTCACTAAACAAGATGGCAATAACATCTTTCTCACATCTCACAACAACGTAGCAAGGACAGCTCAGCTAGTACCTGATTAAATCTGGACTTTAATTCATATTGATTTACTAGATGCATAATTTTCAACCCACCCTTACTATATTTGTGACAAATAACATATGGGGTAAGGAGCGCATCAGTGCAGGCTAATGTCATGCTGTATTGATTCCTCTGCAGTGTGCTTTATCGAGGGGCCGACTCTAGGGAATAGGCTGGGCTGTGCGCGCACTGATAGAGGTGCTGTTCTTCATCATTGGTTCTACACCTTCTCCACCCCCACGTCCCTATGAATTATTCATTACATGCTAATGAGCTTCTCAGGAATTTCAAGGGCCTCTTTAATAGCTGTTCGATGTCCAGTGGTAGCAGTGGGGCAGGATCAGGCGACAAAGACAAGATGACAGTGATGGTCTTGGCAGAATCTGTGCCCTGCATGGGGCCCCTAATACAGCGGCTGTCCTGAGGGCCCCATTTCTGATGAGCTGATCAATGCTGCTCTGCCACGCTGACCTGTGAGTGTGTGAAAGGGGATCTGAGAAAGGGAAGGGGATGTAAGCTGTGACACATGTGCTGTTCCCTGCCACTCCATGTCAGTAATACTCTCAGATCCCTGTGCAGTTTCACCAGTGAGTCTGTTCAGGAACTCTGGAGTTTCACTTTAAATGACCACTTTATGTCTTTATGTCATTTTATGCAAGACATAAAGTGACATCTGTTTAAATTGATCATAAATACACCTCAGATTTTAAATGAAAACAAAAAACAAAAACAAAAAAAACAATAGCTATCTAGTTCAAAATTAAGTAAAGAGCTTTTGGAGTCTTTGTGGCTGTCAGATGTTAGTGGATCAAGTTCATTGTTAATGTGATGAACTACACCTGCGGTTACTCTGATAGGACAAACATGTGTGAATTTGAGAGGAACTGACTTCATACATTCACTGCCTTGACATCAATTGGTTAAAAGCAATAAAAAATTTATTTAGCATCATTGTTCGCAGATGCCACTCGGTTTGATACTTTTTGACATTCAAACATTGTGACTCCAAAAGTGTCCAAATACTTGAGATGCTTATATTACACTACTGTTCAAAAAGTTTTTAAAGAGAGAGAGAGATTATATTATATCATATTATATTATATTAATGATACTTATTATGATAGTTAAACTATATATTAATATTTTATAAAATAATATATTTGTGTCGTGGCAAAGCAGAATTTTTAGCATTACTCCTGTCTTCAGTGTCACATGATTCTTCAGACATGAATCTAATATGCTGATTTGGTACTCAAGAAACATTTCTTATTATTATCAATGTTGAAAACAGCCGTGCTGCTTAATAATTTTTTGGAAATGGTGATACATTTTCCCCCCAGGATTCTTAGATGTATAGAAAGTTAATGCATAAAGTTTAATGCATCCTTGCTGAATAAAAAAATTATTTCTTAAAAAAAAAACAAATCTTACTGACCTCAAACCTCAATCTGACCAGGTATGAAACAACACAAGGATAAGTTAATGATGAAAGAATGAACACTGGGTGAAATATCCCTTTAAATATCCTGTATATCTCCAGATATCCACCTTGTTCTCTTCAGATCTCATATCAGACAGAATAATTCAGCATCTTTCTCTATGGCGCATAATAGATTCAGCGGGCCTGCGAGGATGCTCCAGACGCCCGGCTGCACTGTGCAGCATACAGCTTGGATGGACAGACACGGTTAGTGGGGCTATAATAAAGCAGGCCAAACATAAAAGCCTGTCATTAGCCTTTCACTAGCCCATAGTGCTCCCAGATCGGTCGGGTGGCCGGAAGGGGTGAAAGGCCTGACCTGGGAGCTGTGGAGGAAGACGCCGGGCGTAGGGGGCCACTGCTCTCCTCTGATCTCAGAACAGCTCCTTCCTCCGCAGCTCCATTACCATGTCAATCCCAGGGAAAAAACAGAGCCTGCCTGGGCCCAGCAGTGGGCCGGATCCATATGGAGCTGCCGGGTCCTGGAATGAATAGTGAATGGAGCGGCTGCTGCTGGAATCTGCCTCCCAGGCTTTGTGAACAGGATGACCAAAGACAAGAGGGAGATTTTGCAGATGGCCGGGGCTATAAATAGGTAGCTAGTCTATCTCCTCGCTGTCAGTCTGTCTATCTGTCTCTCTCTTGGGCCGGGCTGTAGCAGGCTCAATAAATAAATGCTTCTTGGTGACATATCACATGTTAGGACGTGGCTGTGGGGCTAAAGGCATGACACATCTTCTCGTTTGAACGTTCATTAAAATGCACATGCGAACCCACTGATAAACTGTGCTCTATTTATGTTTGAACAAGGAAGCATTGTGATCGGAAGTCAAACGTCTCGCAGATGGACCTTAAAATGATAGCTAAATCCACCCATGTTGTCCAGATTGAGGGTTCTTTGTCATTAAACTAAGCCTTAGTATTGAAGCCCATCTGCCCATGCGTATGTGCGTGTGTTTGTGTGTATGCGCATATGCAAGCATGTGTCTTTAGCTGTGTGTGTGTGAGTGTTTGCGTGCTGAAATTGTATGTATTGCAGACAAGCCAAACTCCATGGCGATAAGAATAGTTATGCTTCCTAACATACTACTTTTAGTGTTTTAGTATATAGTGTGTATATTAAATTTGCCAAAATGTGCAGAATACAGCAAAGCACACCGCAAAGAATATTGTATGCCATATAGCAACATACCCTACTTGACTTTTCATTTCCAGTGCGATGAATGAACAGGAGCTGTAAATTTTGTCATATTAATATTTTCTTTTATTTTGACTCATTATTGAATCAGACTGCAATAAGACATTTTTACAAAAATGATGATTAAAATGCAAATTAGAGCTGTAAATTGTGACTTAATCATTTTTATTTTGTCTAACTATTGGATCAAGTTGAATAGTTAAGACATTTCTGCAGAAAGTTTGATGAAAAGTACAAAATTATAATTTTGATAACTAGACAGCACTCGCGTGCACCACACACATCACTGTTTGCAACATTTATTCTTGTATAATGCATTTTTTACTAGTTCAATCATGTGACACTTATTTTTTTTATTAATTTATTCCAAAATATGTTTTGAATAAATTAATACAATTGACAAATGATAAATATATAAATTATACTTATATGCATATATAAATTATACATAAGTATATATAAAAATTATACATAATATAATTTCTATATTACATAAAGTTAGTTCTTAAAATAAAGTAGTTCTTTAGGGAACTAAAATAATTTTAAGTGTAAAAATAAACTTGATGCAAACAAACAAATAAATAAATAAAACAAAAGAAAAAAATAAATAAAAGTGATGCAGTTCAGGTTGACTGTTTGATATTCATGTTCTTATTAAAAATACTTTCCATCTGGAATATATTAAAAATATATTTAAAAACCTTTTTTGAAAATAATTTTTTGGCTGTGTACACTCACAGGTATTCAATGTAAGGAAGTGTAAATAAAATATGTTTGTACTTTTTACTTGATGGTTACACACTACATGACATTTTTAAGTGTGTATTATGCTATATTTGGTAAGTAGTAAGTAATTTTATTACATTCTCTTTCAGGCAAGTTGTGAAGTCTACAGGTGCTGTAGAACTACTTTATCTGGTTAGAATTGAGATCCCACTGGCTGCAATTTTTCTAAACACACACATCAAATGTGTTGTAGCTCTATAATAGTACCTATGATAATCATTAAAAGTGATGTTGTCCTCTCAAGCCCAACTGTAAACACTATACCACAGCACATCGGGATGGTGTGCATCTGGACCACACAGGGGAAAATCATTGCAGTGCCACACCACGGTTAGATAAAATGGCACCTGGCCTGGCATGGACAGGTCACATGCTTCTTCTTAGAATTGCTAGAGATGAAAAATGCGAGTTAGAGAGAGTGCGTTCATTGTCCAAAAAAGAGAGCATGAATTGTACGCCCACAGCCCACAACAATGAAATCCCTAAACAAAGCAGCCAGGTGGTCAGTGCAGGTGGCCGAAACCTATAACTCAATAGGCTCAGTTTGATTACATCACATTGTAAAACTTGTTTGGTAAAGCCATGAAACATGATAATTCAGCAATAGATATTCACTTTCATGTTTCATAATCACCTCATTCTCAAGTTATTTCAACATTTAGTTACACATACATACTGAAGCCATTTGTGATCTTCTCAAAATCTGTTTTGAACTACAAGCTTGTAGCCAACTGCATGCATTTAAATTAAAGACAGTGCAGAAGGACACAATAGAAAACACACCAGACTTTTGGGCCATGGCCTATTCAGTGAATCCTAAGAGGAAAAGTCTCTGATCTTACCTTTTGTTAGATCTCATTTTTAATGATAGGTATTACTGAGGTACTAATTTCAGTAACACCGTAGTTTACGGTGTATTGCACATAACATGGACTTACTATTGTAATAACATCAATTATGCACGATTACATGCAATAAAAGCATCAACCAAACCATAATCCTAACCCTAAACTTATAGTAAGTGCATATGGTTCATTAATATTGTTCAGTACTTAAATGTACAATTACACTGTAACAAGGACAGCGTAAGTAATTGTATTACTTATGAATTAACTATTAATTATAGGTTATCTTTATTGTGGTTACACTTTATTTTAAGGTGTCCTCGTTACAGTATAATTATACATTTAAATACTGAGTAATATTAATTAACTACATGTACAACCCAAATTCCGAAAATGTTGGGATGTTTTTTAAATTTGAATAAAATGACAACTAAAATGATTTCAAATCATATGAGCCAATATTTAACATAACAAGATAACATAAATGTTTAAACTGAGAAATTTTACTATGCACAAAATGAGCTAATTTCAAATTTGATGCCTGCTACAGGTCTCAAAATAGTTGGGACGGGGGCATGTTTACCACGGTGTAGCATCTCCTCTTCTTTTCAAAACAATTTGAAGATGTCTGGGCATCGAGGTTATGAGTTTGGTGTTGGAATCTGGTCCCATTCTTACCTGATATAGGTTTTCAGCTGCTGAAGAGTTTGTGGTTGTCTTTGACATATTTTTCGTTTAATGATGCGCCAAATGTTCTCTATAGGTGAAAGATCTGGACTGCAGGCAGGCCAATTCAGCACCCGGACTCTTCTACTATGAAGCCATGATGTTGTAATAGCTACAGTATGTGGTTTTGCATTGTCCTGCTGAAATACACAAGGCCTTCCCTGAAATAGTCGTTGTCTGGACGGGAGCATATGTTGCTCTAAAACCTTTATGTACCTTTCAGCATTCATAGTAAGCCTTCCATAAGATGCAAGCTGCCCATAACCTATGCACTTATGCACTCCCAAACCATCAGAGATGCTGGCTTTTGAACTGAATGCTGATGACATGCTGGAAGGTCTCCCTCCTCTTTAGCCCAGAGGACACGCCGTCCATGATTGCCAACAAGAATGTCAAATTTGGATTCGTCTGACCATAGAACATTTTTCTGCTTTTCCACTTTTACTTTGAAACAGTCCATTTTAAATGAGCTTGGCCCACAGGACACAATGGCGCTTCTGGACCATGTTCACATATGGCTTCCTTTTTGCATGATAGAGCTTTAGTTGGCATCTGCAGATGGCACAGCGGATTGTGTTTAACGACAGTGGTTTCTGGAAGTATTCCTGGGCCCATTTGCAGTAGTCAAAATGTCTTGCTTTTTCAGCCCTTTGTTGCCCCCATGCCAACTTTTTGCCCAGCAGGCATCAAATTTGAAATGAGCTCATTTAGTGGATAAAAGTGTAAAATTTCTCAGTTTAAACATTTGTTATGTTCT
The DNA here is from genome assembly GCF_936440315.1 of Barbus barbus. Lineage (NCBI taxonomy): Eukaryota > Metazoa > Chordata > Actinopteri > Cypriniformes > Cyprinidae > Barbus > Barbus barbus. The sequence continues at coordinate 11,953,089 of NC_136758.1, forward strand.
CTATGTTCTCTTGTGAATAAAATATTGGCTCATGTGATTTGTAAGTCTTTTACTTTTTATTTTATTCAAATAATAATAAAAAAAAGCGTCCCAACATTTCCGGAATTCGGGTTGTACTTACTGTATGGTGAGGGTTAGGATTAGGGTTACTTGCATGTAATTATGCATAATTTATTGTTATTATAATAGCAGACTAAGTACATATAACGTGTCACAAGAACACTGTAAAATAAAGTTTTACACTGTAAAAAATAATCTGTAAAATATACGGTAAAAAACTGGCAGCTGTGGTTGGCAAAAGTTTTCCGGAAAAAATATGGTAGCAACATTTTAGGTTTTACAGATTTCAATTTAATTTAAATACCATAATTTCAGTAACAGATATAATGTTAGTATACCAACTTATGGAAATACTGAAATCTGTTTTGTACCAAAAGCAGGTGGTCATGTGAAAGTCACATGATGAACCAAAGCCAGTCACAAGTATTTTTTAAATACTAGCATATATAGAAGGTGCACAGTGTAATTCACACAAGCACTATACACTATCATGGTAACACACATGACATTGAAATAATGCAATAAACATTAATTTAACAACATTTGTACAACTCTAACATCAAATGTGAAATGTAACACAGGGAATTCTAGGAATGTCATTTTATGGTTATTCACTGTAAATTATACATATATTCTTTTTCACTAAAATTTTTTTTTGCACCCTCAGATTCCAGATTTTCAAATAGTTGTATCTCGGACAAATATTGTTCTATCCTAACAAACCATAGATCAATGGGAAGCTTATTTATCCAGCTTACATGTGATGTATAAATCTCAATTTAAAAAACTGATCCTTATGACTGGTTTTGTGGTCCAGGGTCACAAATGTTGTTTAAAATGTTGTATAAACTTACATGAAGTTTAATCTTTTCACACTGTAGGACCCTGCTTATCACGTGGACTACAGTCACCTGTTAGTCCGGTCAGTGTCACGTGGAGCCAGGCGTTTTGACAGTGGGCTGCTCAGATTGTGTGTAATGGCTGAGCTCCTGAGATTCACACAGCGTCTGTGAGGTTAGCGGACCTCCTGCCATCCAGTTCAGTCCAGCCTGAGCGGCAGACTGCAAGGAGAGGGCAGATGGGCTGAGGATCAAGCCCTACACTCTTGTCAACTGTCTCTCTCTTTCTTTCACATATCTGTTTGTCCTGTTCTTATGTCAAACCTGTCCAAAAATGTAAGGGTTCTAAATGAAAAACTGAATTTTGTTTCTTTTGAAAACTTTACATTGAAAATCCCATTGAATATATTTGAGGGCTCCAGTTGGTGGGAAACGTACCTCTCATGCTTTCCTGAGAAAACTGAATATCGTCCCAGTACAGATAGCTCAGAATTGTTTTTGTCTTTGATTTTGTTGCCCCCCTCCTCCTCTTAGCAGAAACGTGGTCAGTGGTGTCATTACTGTAAATCAAAAGCCTCTTTGGCATTATCTAGTTCCCCTTCTGGCTCTGTAGGTCAGAACAGATGTTGGAAAAGAGGACAAAATGGATCTCCCCCCACAGAGAGAATCTTTTCTTGCCATCGCTAATAGAGACTCCTTGAAATGCTAATGTCTGCAGTGGCCTGGGCTCGCATAGAGACGGTGGGAATGCACTCTGATCCCCGCAAACCCCCTTTTGTCATAAGACCACTGAAATATGCTCTGTAAAGAACATCTGAGACCCCAGTGAGAGGAGAACATTTGAGCAAAGAATCACAAAAGAGCAAGGAAACATTACCTCAGATCTGCCCCACACATGGAGTGCGGCTGTGTGCAGGAATCCTATCGACTCAAACCTGCATAGTACACCACAAACAACTACCTATAACACCATAACAACTCCTCTAGCGTCTAGCAAAGCCCAGGTAACATCTCCCTGTCAACCACCCAGAACACTCTAGCAACCATTTATAACTCCCTAGCAACCACCCAGAACACCCTAGCAACCTTCTAGAATTCCCTAGCAACCTAGCAATATCCTAACAGCAACCATATAACAATGCCCTAGCAACGTATTAATACACCCTAACAACTGTCAATATCCTAGCAACAACCTAGAACACTCTAACAACACCTCTAACATCTAGCAAGTCCCAGTAACATTCTAAATCTCCATAGCAACCACCCAGAACATCCTAGCAACCATGTAGCAATGCCCTAGCAACCTCTTAAAACTCCCTAACGACTTTCAATGTCCTAGCAACAACCTAGAATACCTTAACAGCACCTAGCAGTTAGCAAAACCAATTTTTGCTTTCTTAACATTGAATTTTTTCAAAGCATTGAATTTTTTCCTCATTTTCTCACACTTGTTTTTTTTCTCCGCTCTGACACCCTTTCTCTTTAGCACAGATTTGTTTCTCTCTCACACACACAGACGCGCTGGTGTCCCCAGCAGCAGCTGGTGGAGGGAGTTGAGCAGAGCCCTTCTAAAGCCCTGCTGCAGAGGCCATGTGGACACTTTAAAGCTCTTCTCTGCAGCCTGTGAAGTTGTTAAGGAGCTCTGCAACACTGGCGACTGGCGCTGTGAATTTCATGCCAGCTGTAGCTCAGAGCCCCCCTCCTTCTTTTTCTGTCTCTTTTCTTTCATTCTATCTATCACTGCGCTCTCTCTGTGGCAGTAGACCTCCCCTCACACTTCTGCCGTGGCCAGCCAGACGCAGGATTTGCACGGCTCTGTGTTTTATGCGTAATACTGAAGCCCATCTGGCTACAGGAGGGATTTTTACCTGCGCTCAGTACTGAGAGCTGTTCTTGTGGATCAGACACAGTGGCCCCTTTACACCAGGAATTAACATGTGATTTGTGTCTGGATAGAACTATTAACTACGACTTTTGCCTCATTAAACTCCTCATTTGTTAATTAATTAATAAATAGTTAGTAAGATAGATATCATGTTCAGGTATGGGGTAGGATTAAAGGATCTAGAATATAGTCATGCAGAATATGTGCCTTATAAGTACTAATAAACAACCAATATGCATGCTAATAAGCAACTAGTCAATACTGAGAACCGTTCCCTAAACTAAAGTGTTCCTGTGACTTTTTATCTCATTTTTATTTTTCTCGCAATTGTGAATTTATATCTGGTTAGTCTCAGAATCTGCTTTTTTCTCAGAATTGTGTGATGTAAACTTGCAAGTGACCCTTTGCAAAGACGCACCCAACTTAGTTACTGTCTGACAAGCCATGCTACGCTCACTCCACACATCATGTTCTCACGCAGTGAAAAATACATCACGAAGGAAGGAGGAAACTGACAACACGCCGACAGACAAGATAGAGCAAAAGTCTCAGCTTTCAAAATTTGTGATTTTTTAAGAAAAACAAAACAATAAATAGCGTTTTGTGGATCTTTGATGCTGCGTGACGAATCGCTGCAGCGCCTTCCTCTTTACTAGTTGTAGTGTGAAATAAACATGAACAACAGCAGGTATTTTTTTTCAAACGCTGAAAGATGTCAATACGCAATATTTTTCAAGTTTAAGTCCACCGATGTTAATCTACTCTCCTGTCTGATTTGTTTGTCGGACAAAATGGCAGATTCAGCGTTATGATTGGTCAAGTCAAATGTCAATCAAACTCCCTGTGAAGAGTCAATTGCCAGTTATAAAGTCAGAATAATAAAAACATGCAGTTCTGAGAAAAAAGTAAAAATTATGAGTTTATCTTACAATTTTGACTTTATAACTCGCAGTTGTGAGTTTATATCCTGCAGTTCTGAGAAAAAATTCAGAATTGCGAGATAAAAAGTTGCAATTAACTTAAAAAAAACAAACAAAAAAACAAGTTTCACTACACTCTAAAAAATGCTGGGTTAAATGCAACCCAGTGCTGGGTAAATATTGGACAGAACACATGCTGGGTTGTTTTCAACCAACAGTTGGGTTAAATGTTCAACCCAACTCTTCTGGGCAGTAATCCAACCGCTGGGTAAAAACAACCCAATCGCTGGGTTCGTCCATATTTTACCCAGCGCTGGGTTGTATTTAACCCAGCATTTTTTTAGAGTGTAGGATAGCATGATATTCCTTTAGCTGGATTTCACACTTTTCATTTAAAGTTTTCTTGGTTTTCTTCTTCTTTATAGACAACCAAAAAAGAGAATAATTCATGGGATATAGTTCATTAAACCCTGTTGTCTTGCATTGCGAGAGTAGAATAAAAAGAAAAGACAATGAAAAAGCATTAGCATACAGCTTCATCAAATATGGTCAGAAACTGTTCTTGACCACCTCAAAATGTGGTTTGACTGATCAGATCACAATGCATCTTGGGTGTATTTACACCTGGCTTTTCATGTGGTCAAGTGCTGTTCGATTGTGATCTGATCAGCTTACGCATGTTAATGCCAGGTGTAAAGGGGGCCTCTGAGTCTAGAGTTGTGGTTAGTGAATACAATATATGATGTTTGATCTGGTGTTATATCACTATCATATGATCCTTTGTCTCATACTGTATAGGATCAAAGGCCTGAATTTGAATGAGCAGATGCAGCACAATTCTTCCATATCAATTGTCATGTTCTAGATACACCAGGATTGTCAGTCAATAAAGTCAAACGCACACTATGAGACAGAAGCTCTTCCCCATGGCAGGGTTTAAAAAGATATTTACCCAAAAGTACAAATCATAATTTGCTCACCCATATGTTACTTTCTTCTGCAGAACACAAAAGAAAATAATTTGAAGAATGTTTCTACTGTTTTTTTTCTCTGAACAATAAAAGTAAATGGAGGTGAAAAAACAGACCTTTTCTAAAATATTAGTCTTTGTCCTGCAGATAAAAAAAACGTTAGACAGGTTTAGAACGAAAGTCAGTATATGATTTTTTATTCAGATTTTTTTTTTTCATTTTACGGAGCCCTGCATATGAAATTGGGAAAAACATGGAAAACATATGATAGCCATAACTTAAGAATTAATTTATTAATTTCATTATTTTAATTATTTTATATAATAAAGTGAGGGAACAAACTAGTACAACAGTCATTAGTCATGGGAACAAACTACAACAGAATGGAATGTTGCCACAGTCTAACAAATCTAAGAGAATGAATTATCAAGTCAATTTAAATAAAATCATGGAGCAAATTACAAAGTTGTGGGAACAAATTTTTAATATTGTGACTACAATATTTTTGTTTTCTTCATGTCATTGTCACATGTTGGTTTCTGTTTATTTCCTGTTTTACCCTTATTTGGTTTGTTTCCTGTCATTAGTTGATTATTGTTTAGTCTTATCACCTGTTTTGTATTAATCATCTTGTTAGCTCCTTTGTTTCTGTTCCTTTATAAGTCCTGTGTTCCGCCTTGGTTTTTGTCTGCTGTTAAATGTCACTTCAGATTTGGTTCCTGTGTTCCTTGCTTTGAGTCATTAAAGACTGTTTAAGTTGATCTCCACGTCTCCTCGTTCCGTGCTTGGTGCACCGTGACAGTCATGTATATGAGATTCAATAATTAAATAATAACATAATTTATTATGTAAATAATAATGCAATTATTTCAAATAATAAAGTACAAAATGGCCACAATTTACCTAAAACAAAGGAACAAATTAGTAAGTCATGGAAAGAAAAAAAAGAACTAAAACAAGGGAACAAATAAATAAAATGTTGCTGTGAATTCACTAAAACCACAGAATAAATTCACAAAATGTGCCCACAAATTAATAAGTCATAGGAACAAATTATTTGTGGCCATGATATCAGTTTTTTTTCTGCATGTCATGTGTGAGACTGCATACTAAGATAGTAACATAATTATTAGGTAAATAATAATGTAAGGGAACAAGTTAGTACAAAATGGCCACAATTTTCCTAAAACGAGGAAACAAATTAGTAAACCATTGGAATAAAATAAATAAAAGGGAACACATTCACAAAATGTGCCCACAAATTAATGTCATAGGAACAAATATCTGCCCCCCCCCGATATCATATAAAAATTCATATTTGAATGAACTATCCCTTTAAATCTGCAACTAGTGTGCAACAAAACCCTCAGATTGTATTCAAACAGTTTCATCCATGTTGTTTGCTGTGAAGAATCAACTTGTAGACATAGCTTTAGTTACCGTGAAAAAACAAACAAATTTGGCATCTTTTTTTCTGATTGGATAATGAATTCGCCAACAAAAGTAATTGATGTCTATCCAATCATGATAAAGGTGAGAGTCAACCTGATTTCAGCTGTATTCTTGGGTAGAAACACTCTCATTAGCTCTGTCGTAGCTCACAGTTCACATTCGCAATCAAGTCACCACACAGCTGTTTGCTCCTCTCATGTGCCGCTCATGTGGATGAGAGCATCCGACTGTGGTGATGCACACACCTGTGAGAGTGCCGGAGATACAGGCCTATCACTGCGTCTCAAACCCACACACACGTCATGTGGTGCGTATGTGTGTGTGTACCCTTACCCTAATAAAGCACATGTGACACATGTACAGTACAACTGCCTGTGTCACTTGACAATCTGGCACCATGCAGATCTGACACTGCTCTCTCAAGTCAAGCGATGGAAGCGTTCTCACTCCACCTGACAGAAATAACACGTGTCGCACCTCTCCCTTCCCTTCCCTTCCCCTCTCCTCCGATCCTTTCTCAACTCTGAATGAGGAGACTCTGTGAGTGAAGGTGCATCTCCTCAGGACGGGCGTCCATCTGTCTTGCGGGGAATAGCTTCCTGCTTCTTCTTTCTTCCTTCAGCCACATCAGCAGGGGACAAGCTGTTCCTCATAGTCCATGCCAGCAGTAACTTCATTACATCAATCCAACTGCATGCCCTCCACCACAATTTATACACAAGCCCAGAAATCTATGTCTAGGATTTGTTTGTATCTGTTTGTTTGTTTTAAATGAAAAAAAAAAAAAAAAAAAAAAAAAAAAAATATTTTAATGCCCTGATTAGTAGAAATCAGGATCAATATTGTATTAATTTATTTATTTATTAGTGCTGTCAAACGATTAATCACGATTAATCGCATACAAAATAAAAGTTTTTGTTTGCATAATATATGTGTGTGTACTGTGTATATTTATTATGTATATATAAACACACACACACACAGCATGTATTTTGAAAATATTTACATGTATTTACATATCTATATTTATATTTATATAAGTTATATTATAAATAAATATTTTTATAAACATATATAATATATAAACAAAGTATTATTCTGAAATATATACATGCATGTGTGTGCATTTATATATACATAGTAAATATACACAGCACACATACATATATGGTGGTGATGGCGCAGTGGATCAGACACATGCCTTTGGTGTGAGAGACCCGGGTTCGAATCCACTGTGAGACACCAATGTGTCCCTGAGCAAGACACTTAACCCCTAGTTGCTCCAGAGGCGTGCGACCTCTGACATATATAGCAATTGTAAGTCGCTTTGGATAAAAGCGTCAGCTAAATGAATAAATGTAAATGTAAATATATTATGTAAACAAAAACTTTTATTTTGGATGTGATTAATTACGATTAATCGTTTGACAGCATTTATTTATTTACTTACTTTTTTATTTTAGTAATTTGATTAGATTTCATTTTAATGCCCTGCTTCACAGCAATCAGTAGCAATACAATGTGTGTATACATATATATATATATATATATAATTTTATTTTATTTTGTTTTGTTTTACTGTAGGATTTAAAAACACACCTCTTATGTTATTATTCAATTTATCTGATATATATATATATATATATATTCATTTGTGTTATTTATTTATTTAAATGAATTGATCACATTTATTTTGAGTTAAAAAATATTTGTATATATTAAAATATATTTACACACACACACACACATACGTGTGCATATACATATACATACATAAATATTTAAACCTAAATTATCATTTAATTGCAATACAATGCACATTACAGAGATGAATTCATAAATTTTGAGCTCCCCATATAATAATTTGAATATAGCCATTATAACTTCCTATAGAATAATTCCCTTAAAATCATTTCGTCCCTTATGTGAACTGATGTTACCATGCACCAGACGTTTGAGTGATTCTCTTTATGTTGAGGCCTTGGCACTTGGAACAAACAAACCCATTGTAACCATGCGGGACATTGATTGGCTCTATTTTTGCCTCTCCATGTGACTGAGGCAGGCTGTTTGACATCCGGCGTCAGCACACACCTGTTTGGGGTGTTCATTCTGCGAATTGTTTGCACAGACAACACGGGAGATGACAGGGAAGCCTTCATCTCCACAGTCCTGCCATTCAGCAATGCTCAACAGAACCAACATTAAAGAGCGTTTCCTCAATGTGAAATTAAAAACAAAAGCTATGAACTTATGTTTATGTCTTTCAAAACTTGATGATTCAATCTATCCACTTCATTTTTGATGTAAGAGTGGATGCAGTTATCTGTAAATGTGTGATTCTTCTGGTGTCATTCGTTTCCTTTAATTTTATTTCTATCATGACAGCTCTCGGAAGATTTTAGCATGGTAATGGATATGACAATGTTAATATATTTGGCCTTGACAGAATAGATCTGCTACGCTGCTGCTGCTGTGGTTATTGCTATTGTTGTTGCATAGATTATTGCTGTGCCTGCTGTTACAAAACTAGTACAGGAACTTGCTACTGCCAATGCATACACCGATACGGTTCTGTGAGTACTTAAGACACACTGCTGCTGCACAAATATCATATATAATAACCCATGGCAGGTCTATACAGGTGTAGCTGGGGAGGTGAAGGGTTTCAGAGGAACTCTGAAAGCGTGCTGTGAAATGCTCTAGTGAATGTTAACTAGACATTTAAATGTAAAGCAGCAAGTTCAGTGAAGTGACATTCAGCCAAGTATGGTGACCCATACTCGGAATTCGTGCTCTGCATTTAACCCATCCAACATGCACACACACAGCAGTGAACACACACACACCGTGAACACACACCCGGAGCAGTGGGCAGCCATTTTATGCTGCAGCGCCCGGGGAGCAGTTGAGGGTTCGGTGCCTTGCTCAAGGGCACCTCAGTCGTGGTATTGAGGGTGGAGAGAGCGCTGGACATTCACTCCTCCCACCTACAATCCCTGCCGGCCGGAGACTCGAACCCGCAACCTTTGGATTACAAGTCCGACTCTCTAACCATTAGGCCACGACTTCCCGACTTCTAGTTTAACGCTTTGAAAACATCAGTTTGCATTGAGGACCCATCAGCTTGCGACATCTACAGTTTCATGGCAAAATTTGGCTTCTGTTCAAAAACAGTTCATTATGCTGCTTCATATTGCAAAATGGTGTTTGTTATCATTATCATAATAGTAAACACTGGTTTGCGACACAAATAGTTTTACCATCTGCTGCTGTTTACCTATGGCTAATGAACCGGAAGTCTTAAACATTCAAAGAAAATAGCTTACTTTCACATTGCAAAATAAGATAGATAGCATAGCTATACAATATGAAGATAATATCATTATTATTCACATACATTAATTAACTAATAAGCTACTTTTTGCAGATCACAGACTATTGTGTGAATGTAAAATCTTTATAGTGTTCAAATCAAATGTGGCCTAGCGGATAGCATATTTGCTCTGATGAGTTGGGATAATAATAATAATAATTTAATTTAATTTTAAAAACACACATTTTCCTTTAGGTGTAAGAAGGCATATGAGATCTATTAATAATTTGTATTATTTATTTATTTAAATGAATTGATCGCTTTTATTTATTTTATTATATTTTACACACAAATTTTTTATTTTTTTTTTGCAATACAGTGCACAGTACAGAGATGAATTAATACATTTTGTGCTCCCTATATAAAAAAATATAAAATATATACTTCCTATTTAATAATGTAGAATAATTCCCTTAAAATAATTTTGTCTTATGTGAACTGGTGTCATCACACACCAGAATTTTGAGTTATTCTATTTATGTTGACCGAGTAGCATATTTGCTCTGAGTTGGGATAATAGTACTAGTACTACGTTTTTATTTAATTATTGTATTGTATATTTTGTATTATTTTATTAGATTTTTTGTGACACCAAATTTAAGTTTTCGACTCTATCTTTATTAGACTGTGAGTTTACTCTTGTTATATTATGAATTAAAAGTTGCAAAAATGCCAAAAATTGCTTTCTCCCAATACAATCAACCATAATAAGTACAGGCCCCTCTTCATCTGAACCAATGAGCGTTTCACCTGGTGGAAACATCTACATCACTCACTATATGCCAAGATGATGAGTTGGAGCATCCTGATCATTAGGCCGTCATTCTGGGCAGGTGCGCTCACTCTGAACGGAACCAGATAAAAACAGGCACTGTTGGATTAGGCAGACTAAGGTAGGATCATGTGCACTAATAACTTATAAATGATCATAATGACCATCTGTTCCCTAGTGGAGTGTTCACTCTTCGTGCAGCGTTTGGCAGACATGCTGGAAGCTCTGGTCTAATTCCTTTGAAAATGCCACTCGTTGGCTCCTCGCTGGGATGAGATAAGATCTGTGTTCGACTGAAATGGGAAAAGAGCGTCTGCACAGTCCTCCTTAATGGTCTTCGGGACACATATGCGCTGCCACATATGCACATACCACAATGCACTGCACGCCCTATAAATCAGGATGAGGGTTTGCCCTGTCATATTAATCCATACTCGTTTAGCTTTGCTTGTTGTTGTGCGCTTGACTGAAACATGTACCCTGCATTTTTTCCCTCACAGACATCTGCTGTTGCATATGAACCAATTACGCCTGTAGGTTTTCAATATGTCAGGTCGGAGAGTTTCTGTAGATGACTGCTACTCTTGCTAGGCAAGCAGCCCGGCTTTGCTTTTTAATCAGTCACCTCTAAACCACATTTGTCACAGTGGACACTCTGGTGCAAGTAAAAACCTCTGGTGGTAGACTTACAAGAAGGAATGTTATCCGGAGTGTGTTCCTCTTTCTCTCTCTATGGCTTGCAGCAGATTAGTGGGCAGAAGCTGAGCAGATGGGTGCAGACCTCAGCATCCGTACACAGAGCAGGAGCTTTATAGTCCTTACTGTGCTGGATCGGAGAATGTGCCCTAATCTCAGCGTGGAAGAGCTGGGGATCCTAATACTAGACCTGCATTGGCCGCTGCGTGTTTAGAGACCACAGTGTAGTTGACAAATACAGACCCTAAGGAAAATCAAAAATGTGTTTCTCCTAGGCTAACAAGTAGAGATTTTTGCCTAATTGTCTATTTTCAGAAGAAAAAAAAACAACGAAAACTGAGTAGTTGATTGTTTTGTAGTGAAGACCCTAATCCTAGTACAAAGTTGTAACATTTGAAGTTATAAATTAAACAAAGATTACTGTAGTACATTTTACAAGAAAGTACAATTTCAGTCTTTATACTTCATAATTTTTTTAACCTTTAATTCAATGTTACTTGCCTTTTCTTTGTAATTGTGAAATTTCTGAAAAGTTTCAAAATACATTGTACACTTAAAAATAAAATACTGTCGAAATAACAGAAAACGGCAAACAACACATTGAATTAAATGTGAAATTTTGAAGTAGGAAGAGTGAAATAGTTTCAATAACTTTTACTTACTCCTTTGAAATATATATATATGCACACACACACACACACACACACACATCACGTTACACACAGCGAGGATCAACGAGGAACACGGAGACGAGGATAAACTCCAAATAATAGGCTTTAATAAGGCAAGGCAAGGCAAGGCAAGGCAAGGCAAGGCAAGGCAAGGCAAGGCAAGGCAAGGCAAGGCAAGGCAAGGCAAGGCAAGGCAAGGCAAGGCAGACACAGACAGGAACACCAGGGAGTGACAAGTACACCAGACGAAATCAAACTGAATAGACAGGACTATAAATACACAGGATAATCATAGATAACGAGACAAACACAGCTGGAAAAGAATTAACTAATGATCACATTAAACAAGGACAAGAAACAAACCAAATAAGGAAACATGAGGCGGGAACACATGACACACACGACAGAGGTCTGACAATATATATATTAATGTTATATATATGTTTGCACATCTTTTTTAATGTTTACATGAACAAGTACAGTATATTCCAAAATTAATCAGAATTTGGTCATATTCCAATTCTGTATGCACCATTATAACCTCATTTCAGTAACAATATTGAGCCAGTATTCCAGTTTCTAGAAATCAGAATAAGGCATTTGCATTTGCATGTTTAAATCTGAATTTAGTCACGTAAACAACTTTTTCAGAATATCTATCATAACTGTACATTTATTTATATCTGTGCATTCCAGAACAAAGGTAATTCTGAGTGATATTAGATTCAGACAGCTGTAAATAGTCAAGCTATTGTAGAAACAGAGATTCACACATTTTGGAAACATTAAATAAATGTCACAATTCCAATAGAATTATTCTAATAGCTTTGGAAGTTGTAAACATCCCTTTCACAATGTAGACCTGAATGGAGAAAAAAAAGTGCATGTAGATTCGATCTTTTGGATGTGTGTCTATACACACACACGCACACACGCACACACACACACACACACACACACATATATATATGTGTATATAAATGTATGTATACATATATATAAATTAATAATTGAAATGAATAACTGAAACATCAAATAAATAACAAAAGACAAAATTACAAATATAAGGACTTCTTTTTTTTTTTCATATTGTTTTTTTTTTTCATCAACCATGCCACCTTAATACACTGCATTCATTTTTGGTTTTTGGTTTTGTTCTCTGAATCATTTTAAACCCTGCAAGAAAAGCTGCCCTGAAACGACTTGGCTCATTCAACTGTAATTTGAAACCTGAATTTAAGAGTAATTTAACCTGCCAATAGCCTGAATTTAACCATAGCAATACTGATACACTGAATACTGTGAATACTGATAAGGAATTTAGATGTCAATATGTATTAAGTCTGAATAGATTTAATGCACCCTTGAACATTACTGATGTTTCCAAACAAGTGGACATTTGACATGATAAACAAAGAATGTATGTGCTAAAGGTAAACAAAGAATGGAAAAAAAGACTTTTTCAATTTAACATTGCTCCAAAAACAATAATTATTATCATATAATAAATATATATTCTGTCCTTTTTTGGACAAAAACTTGACTACAGTTACAAATTGTGATGTTCTGATCTTCCAAGACACCCATGTCTGCAAAAAGAAGTAATTTTTTAACACATTTTAACATGAAACATTGCAATGTTTCCCCCCCAAGACCAGCCTATGCTTTTCTCATTTATTTTATAGCTCTATACACTAATGCATATAAAAAAAATGTCTCCTTTCTTCTATCTTAATGTTTGAAATTATAGAAAAAAATTCCAATGCTGAAAAATGAAATGCAACTAAGTCATGGCAATCTGCTGACTACATGAAAGAGCAACATCTGAGCAATAAAATGTTCCAGTGGGTGCACATAAGCTGTTAGTGTTACTGTAGGACCATGTGTCGAGAGTGTTTGTGATAATGTTGGAGCAGGTGTATGGTGTCCAGATCTTCCTCTGGGAGATGAGTATGTCAACTTCTGCCCACTAATCTGCTGTCTTTGTCGTGTCTGTTGAGCTGGTGTCATCTGTGTCTCTTTCTCTCGCTTCCTGTGGTTGCTGTGTGCTTAAACGCAGATGTTTCTTTATGAGTCCACTGCAGATCATTGGACTGAAATGACTGCATGTGGAAAAAAGGTGGTGAGATGCATGGAAAGCCATCTCTCTCTGTGCTTGCTGGTTTCCATGTGTGCTCGGTGGTTGTGTAGTTTGGAAATATGTGAGAAAATATATGCATCTTCCATAAGGATGGCTGCTTCGCCGTCCTCCCATCGGTTCCCTGTATATCTCTTCATTATCACTGATCACTCAATCACTCACAGTCGTCCAACCTCTCAGCATGTGGCTGGCTGTAGTTTGTCATCATTTCCTTGCCGAACCGCACGGCTGCTTGCTAGACAGAAGTCTACCTCCGACGGAGCCGAGTAGCTTCCTGGTTACATCTGTGGGCTTGTTGGAGAGGATCAGACAATGATGAACTAATGAGTGTTAATTAGCACGCTCATTGGGGCTGCTCTTCTGAGAGGACAGGGGTGGAGCGGGGTCAAAGGAGGGACACTGCTGTGGAAATCACTGCCAGTTAGAATTAAACTTGTTTATTTTTTTTAATTTTATATCTGTTTGTACCAGATTTGTGGGTTCACCACATAAAGTGCTGTGAAATTAGAAGTACACCTCATAAAAAGTTATTATTATTATTATTATTTGGCATTTTAGTAACGTTAATACCAGATAGACGGATATTGATGAGCAAGAGCAGGATATATTACAGGATATATACAGTGGTGTGTAAAAGTGTTGGCCCCCTTCCTGATTTTTGATTTTTTTTTGTCATGTTTGTCACACTTTAATGTTTCAGATCATCAAACTAATTTAAATATTAATCAAAGATAACACAAGTAAACACAACATGCAGTTTTTGAATGAAGTTTTTTTTATTATGAAGGGAAAACAAAATCCAAACCCACATGGCCCTGTGTGAAAAAGTGCTTGCCCCCTAAACCTAATAACTGGTTGGACCACACTTAGCAGCAACAACTGCAATCAAGCGTTTGCGATAACTTGCAATGAGTCTGTTACAGCGCTATAGAGGAATTTTGGCCCACTCATCTTGGCAGAATTGTTGTAATTCAGCCAAATTGGAGGGTTTTTGAGCATGAACCGCCTTTTTAAGGTCATGCCACAGCATCTCAATAGGATTCAGGTCAGGACTTTGACTAGGCCACTCCAAAGTCTTCATTTTGTTTTTCTTCAGCCATTCAGAGGTGGATTTGCTGGTGTGTTTTGGATCATTGTCCTGCTGTAGAACCCAAGTTCGCTTCAGCTTGAGGTCACGAACAGATGGCCGGACATTGTCCTTCAGGATTTTTTGGTAGACAGCTGAATTCATGGTTCCATTTATCACAGCAAGTCTTCCAGGTCCTGAAGCAGCAAAACAGCCCCAGACCATCACACTACCACCACCATATTTTACTGTTGGTATGATGTTCTTTTTCTGAAATGCTGTGTTACTTTTACGCCAGATGTAATGGGACACACCTTCCAAAAAGTTCAACTTTTGTCTCGTCAGTCCACAGAGTATTTTCCCAAAAGTCTTGGGGATCATCAAGATGTTTTCTGGCAAAACTGAGACGAGCCTTTATGTTCTTTTTGCTCAGCAGCGGTTTTCGTCTTGGAACTCTGCCATGCAGGCCATTTTTGCCCAGTCTCTTTCTTATGGTGGAGTCATGAATACTGACCTTAACGGAGGCAAGTGAGGCCTGCAGTTCTTTAGATGTTGTTGTGGGTTCTTTTGTGACCTCTTGGATGAGTCGTCGCTGCGCTCTTGGGGTAATTTTGGTCGGCCGGCCACTCCTGGGAAAGTGTGACAAACATGCAAAAAAAAATAAAAATCAGGAAGAGGGCCAAAACTTTTTCACACCACTGTACTTTAATGTCAAATGTACATTTTTGTTGCAATGATTTTTATAGCATAAATAAACAAAAATGCCAAAGTGGGAAAAAGTGAGAACAGTTAGTACATCCCTATATTTGTCCCAAAAATAAGTGTCTAAAATTAGAATCATATGCACCAGTATCAGTAAAAATCAAGTGCAACTTGTATAATACCTGTCTAAAGCAGCTAATAAACAAAACACATTTGGATTTAAATAAAAAAAAAATATATATATATATATTAAATGATAAATTAGAAATAGAATAAACCTTTTATAAATATATAATTTTACCAAAACACCAAACAATACTTTATAATTTCATAAAAACACCTTATATTATCCCTGTCTAAATTGGCTAACAGAGAAACAAAAAAAATTTTATAAGCTTTTACACTACTTTGACTACCTCTAAGCTAGCATTGTTGTGTTTTTGCATACGTGTATGTGTGTGTCATTTTCAGATTAAAGGAACGAGTTGGACTCATGCCATAGTATTCAATTGTTAATTCTTGGACATCCTCTTGAGAATGAAGTAGTCACTCAAGAGGAGATGGATGGAGGCCTCATGGGAAATTCGCCCATTTTTACTCTCGGCTCATATAGCCAAGGCCATAATAACCACATTGGGACACTCCTTCTCATCCAATATTCAGATTAGTGATCAATCGATATGAATTTTTCAATGGTTGATTATTGAATTATTACATGGACCCCTCTCCAGAATGAGTATGTGCTTAATTCCATGTACATATTGCACATAAACTTATTTTTTCTTCCTTAGAATGATCTTAAATTTTCCTCAAACAGAAGATAATTTTTCACTAACATTTTTATTGTTCTTGAAACTAACATGTACGACTTAGGGGTGGATACATTTCATCAAGAGTATAGGAATGATCTAGAAAAGTGTGCACAATATAATTCTTATCAGTCTTTACTTTTACTGATTTTGGATATGGTAAAATTACGATTATGACTAACTCTTTACACATTCTTTTATTTAATGTAACCATTTACCAGAGGTTTGTGCTTAATCTTAAAGCTGTTATGCTACCAGTTACATCGACTTTACCTTTGCACTGTGGCCAAGTAAAATGCTGTATTTTATATAGGTTATAATGCACATTTTCATGATTAGCCACAAATAGCGCTCACAGCAAGCCTCATACTGTCTATCTCTCTGTTCTTACATCTGTCATTCCTCTTCAACCTGTTTCTATATTGCCTTCTATCGCTGCATTAATTAATGTTTTCCATGTTGTTATTCCAGGAGCGTAAAGAAAAAAACAGTCAACCCATCATCACTGAATAAAGTCTGTCTCAAGGCAGAAACAACCGCGAGAGCAAGCGGGGCAGCTTCCAAATGAGCTGTAGCTTGTTTGATCTCTTGCTAACCGCTCAAATCCTGCACAGCTTGAGAATGATGTGGTTTAGCGACTAGCTGCCCTGGCTCCTCTCAGGACGACTATTTGGCTGACTGCTGCCAGTGTTTGTGCGTGTGTGTGCTTTATCTGTAGACACTCCCCCTCAGATCAATGGCATAGTCAATCCGGCCCGTGCCTGGTCCATGTGACAGTGGGTATTAAAGAGGTGAGCAGCCTGTTTCTCCTGAAGAGACGCAGCTAGTATCTAGAAGAAAGAGAGAGAGAAAGGTGTTGCCGTATGGTAGCCTGCTGAGTAATGCATTCACAATCAAGCTTATCCGCCTAGTACAGCTGACCCTGTGTGTCTAGGCTAATGAACTGGACCAGATCAAAGAAGAGATTTGTAAACTCAAACACGTGGAGTTAGTGAGACCGACTGAGAAATGAAAAAGAGAAAAAGACATGATCCTTGTGTGAACCCAGATAGGAACCACTCAAAGCATTTCAGGTGAAACACAGTTAGCATGTGGTTACACTAACAGAAACCAGCTCAAGGCATAATATGCTACATGAGGGTTAAACTGGTTTCATTTACAGGCTGAATTGATAACCTGGTTGTCACACAGTAGATCCTTTTTGGTGCCTCTTAAAAGGGAAGCATTATTTTATCTCATTACTGCAGACGAGCTGTGTCAGTACCACAGGTCAATACATGAAAAATGTTGTCTATGGGTCATATTTATGCACCCCCCAAAAAAGAAATACATTTGCATGTGTATAGTTTTGGTTCGCTCACCAAACCTGCGTTTATGTAATAGCTATATTTGCAATAGCTTTATTTTAAAACCATTTCAGCAGCCACATACTCCAGTCTTCAGATCCTTCAGAAATGATTCTTTCATGATGATTTGGTGCTCAAGAAATATTTCTTTTTTATGATCAGTGTTGAGAACAGTTGTGCTGAAATCTTTTGTAACATTATAAATGTCTTTACAGTCACTTTGATCAATTTAAAGCATCTTTGCTAAATAATAGTATTAATGTATTTCAAAATATATGTATTATTTCTTTCATAAATATGTATTATTTATTGCACTTGTGCTGTATCATTGTATTGTGTTTTTTTATTATGATTATGTGGGGTATAATTAATGGGATTTAAAGAAATAATAACTTGTCTGGCTGTATACAGTAACGACAATCTGAAGTGTAAATGTGCTTAATTGTCATGAAAATGATCGTGATATCAGATCGCCGGGTCTGCGTCAGCAGCATCACAGGCATGCATCGTGGTTCTCTTGTGAATGCGCATCAAATAAATTGTTGAATAAGTTTTAATTTTTGTTTTCTTTGCGCACAATAAAATTAAGGTTGAACCAATGATGTCACATGGAATATTTTAATGATGTCCTTACTACCTTACTGGCCCTTGAACGTGTCAGTTCCCTTGCTGTTTATGCAGGATCAGAAAGCTCTTGGATTTCATCAAAAATATCTTAATTTGTGCTCCGAAGATGAACGTCTTACTGGTTTAGAACTAGATGAGAGTGAATAATTAATGACAGAATTTTTATTCTTGGGTGAACTATCCCTTTAATTTTGGGTAGAAATGTGAGCTGAATATGTTTTTTTATATTCATGCCTAAATAGACATGTTATAGGCTCATTCGAGGGATTGGAGGTATACATATTTTTTTCTGAAGCGTGAAAGCCATATGCTGCTCTCTCTAAACTCACAAGTCAAACTGAAAAATCTTCAATTATTTTCCCTTGTTCTTTGATCACATGCAAGTGCATGAGGCCAGAGTCATGGCTTTTTAAGCCCATTAGTGACACCTGTGTGTTTGTGAGTGTGTGGATGTCAGGAGGAGCAGGCGGCCAAAGCAGATTAGCAGAATCTCACATGTTGCGTAACAGATTCTCTTCCTCCTGTCTCGAACCCACTGCAGTCCACCCATCAGCTGCTCCGCTAAACATACTCTATCTTTTACTTACACGGACAATGTGCACAGTATGTCTGTCCAGTTTGGGAAGAAGCTTCTGAAATGGGTACCAATGAAAGCCTAATGCTTTATTGCAATATTTTGAATCAATGTTGGTAGTGTTCTTTAGACTGAAAAACTTGCACAATTTTCACACAGAATTTGCTAGTACAATTGGCCAACAATTAGAAAGAAACAGCAAGTAACACATTGAATCTATTGTGAAATTTTGAAGAAGAAAAACTGAAAAAGCATTGTGTTGTAAAACATTAATAAACTCAGTTTTTTAAAGTGTCAAAGTAATCTAATTTAAACATAACAGACTGGGACCAAATTTCAGATTTTGTTTTACATTCCATCATTTAGTGATCAAACTGAAACAATGTCAAACCAAATATTTACACTTGTATGTGTGCCCGTGTTTGTGGATGGTACAGTATATGAGTGTGTTGTACAGTATGTGTGTGTTTGTGTGTGTGTGTGTGTGTGTGTGTGTGTGTGTGTGTGTGTGTGTGTGCGCACGTGTGTGTGGCCTTAAGGTCCCCGCCAGACTGCTCACCTCATGTAGGTTCAGTCAAAAGCTCTCACAAATGTCATTAACTTCCCAGCCTGTGGCTGATCAGTCCATGTGCTCACAAGCTGCTGCTGGCCAACTGCAGTGTGAGTGTGTGTGTCTTCTACCAAGAAACAAAACTGAGCTGTGGACAAGTTCACACTGAGTTCACACTGACAGCAACTTACAAAGTGACCAGGACACTAATTTTCAAAGAGAACTGGTGATTTCTGGGGATATGAGAGATAGGGGCCATTGACAGCATCAATGTGGGCCTCTCCAGTGATGTGACAAAATTGAGAAAAGTTCATCTTTATTCAAATTAACATGGAGGACTACTGTAGTTTAGTGTAAGCAAAATGGTGAAGTTTGTGTTAGTTTGACCAATTTCACTGTTCTATATTATTTATTTCTGCCCATATACGTATGTATATAAATATGTATTATCACAGATGGTTTCTGCATAATGTAAATTCATAGCAGTATTTTATTTTGAATCTTATTTCTACCAGCAATACATCTAATTTTCTATCTAATTTTCACAAGATATTGCTAAATATGCAATTCACTTATCCAGTGTGTGAGAGAGATTTAGATTTGTATAAAAAAAAATTAAATTAAAAAAAGAAAATGTTGATTGGTAATTTTGTGTGCATCTTACCTATATATATACAGGTCCTTTTCAAAAAATTAGCATATTGTGATAAAGTTCATTATTTTCTGTAATGTACTGATAAACATTAGACTTTCATATATTTTAGATTCATTACAACACAACTGAAGTAGTTCAAGCCTTGTATTGTTTAATATTGATGATTTTGGCATACAGCTCATGAAAACCCAAAATTCCTATCTCAAAAAATTAGCATATCATGAAAAGGTTCTCTAAACGAGCTATTAACCTAATCATCTGAATCAACTAATTAACTCTAAACACCTGCAAAAGATTCCTGAGGCTTTTAAAAACTCCCAGCCTGGTTCATTACTCAAAACCGCAATCATGGGTAAGACTGTTGACCTGACTGCTGTCCAGAAGGCCATCATTGACACCCTCAAGCAAGAGGGTAAGACACAGAAAGAAGTTTCTGAACGAATAGGCTGTTCCCAGAGTGCTGTATCAAGGCACCTCAGTGGGAAGTCTGTGGGAAGGAAAAAGTGTGGCAGAAAACGCAGCACAACGAGAAGAGGTGACCGGACCCTGAGGAAGATTGTGGAGAAGGACCGATTCCAGACCTTGGGGGACCTGCGGAAGCAGTGGACTGAGTCTGGAGTAGAAACATCCAGAGCCACCGTGTACAGGCGTGTGCAGGAAATGGGCTACAGGTGCCGCATTCCCCAGGTCAAGCCACTTTTGAACAGAGAAGCAGCACTGGACTGTTGCTCAGTGGTCCAAAGTACTTTTTTCGGATGAAAGCAAATTTTGCATGTCATTCGGAAATCAAGGTGCCAGAGTCTGGAGGAAGACTGGGGAGAGGGAAATGCCAAAATGCCTGAAGTCCAGTGTCAAGTACCCACAGTCAGTGATGGTCTGGGGTGCCATGTCAGCTGCTGGTGTTGGTCCACTGTGTTTTATCAAGGGCAGGGTCAATGCAGCTAGCTATCAGGAGATTTTGGAGCACTTCATGCTTCCATCTGCTGAAAAGCTTTATGGAGATGAAGATTTCATTTTTCAGCACGACCTGGCACCTGCTCACAGTGCCAAAACCACTGGTAAATGGTTTACTGACCATGGTATTACTGTGCTCAATTGGCCTGCCAACTCTCCTGACCTGAACCCCATAGAGAATCTGTGGGATATTGTGAAGAGAAAGTTGAGAGACGCAAGACCCAACACTCTGGATGAGCTTAAGGCCGCTATCGAAGCATCCTGGGCCTCCATAACACCTCAGCAGTGCCACAGGCTGATTGCCTCCATGCCACGCCGCATTGAAGCAGTCATTTCTGCAAAAGGATTCCCGACCAAGTATTGAGTGCATAACTGAACATAATTATTTGAAGGTTGACTTTTTTTGTATTAAAAACACTTTACTTTTATTGGTCGGATGAAATATGCTAATTTTTTGAGATAGGAATTTTGGGTTTTCATGAGCTGTATGCCAAAATCATCAATATTAAAACAATAAAAGGCTTGAACTACTTCAGTTGTGTTGTAATGAATCTAAAATATATGAAAGTCTAATGTTTATCAGTACACTACAGAAAATAATGAACTTTATCACAATATGCTAATTTTTTGAAAAGGACCTGTATATATATATAGAAGAAAGCAACCCTTAAATCCTTAAACTTAGACCTCAGCATAAGCAGATGAGAGCATACAAATTCACCAGATTGCCAAGACATAAATATCCATAGCACATTAGCTGGTTGAGGTGTTCCTCAGGGATCCGTTCTTGGACTCCTCCTCTTCTCCATATACACTACATCGCCGGGACCCCTTCATGACACATAGCTATACTTTTTAATTCCTACCAGATGATCCAAGGGTAGTTGCACAGATCATAGACTGCCTAGCGGACATCTCAATATGAATGCAATAGAGCTCAATTTAACAAAGACAGACAAGCATAGCACAATCATGCAGGTTTGCATTGCACAACATCAGGCCCCTCCTAACGGAGAATGCAGCTCAACTTCTTATCCAGGGCCTTGTCATTTCTAGGCAGGACTATTGCAGTGCTCTTCTGGCTGGACTTCCATCACATGCAATCAAACCTTTAAAAATGATTTAGATCTCTGCAGCACAAGTGGTCTTCAATAAGCCCAAGAAAGCTCATGTGACACCTCTGTTTATCTTTCTGTTCTGGCTACTGGTTGTGGTTTGTGTTAAGTTCAAAACGAACAGACATGGACTCTGCATCCTCCTACCTCCACTCATTCTTATGAGTCTACATCTTCTCCAGACGCTTGAGGTCAGTAAGTGAGTGATGCCTGGACGCTTTGGATAAAAATGCTGCTAAATGAATAAATGTAAAGGTAAAATGTAATGTAAATTATAATAGTATTTAGAAAACTTTTGTCCGCAAGATCAAATTCAGGTGTTCTCTTTACTAATCAGAAGAGGCTGTTGTTGGAGCAGTTAGTAGTAGGTCCTGGAGTTTGGGGCACATGGTGTTCAGTAATAAACAGCACCATGGTGACGGCAGCTGTTGCAGTGGCAGACAGAGAACATCAGCAGCAGTAGTAGTGGTACTGAGGGTCCGCTGAGAACTATAAACACCGGCAGGCCATGACTTCCACAAATAGATCTCTTAGGAGAAAAAAAGAGGGTAATAAAAAGCGTAGAGGGGATGTGTGGGAGTATGTACGACAGAGAAGGGAAGGATTATTTTCTCCTGGAACCCAGAATAATCAGAAGAGGCATAATTTTACATGTTTTAAATTGGTGCTTTTAATTGATGTGTGCATTGGTGGCAGATTATTAGGAAAAGCCTAGTTTTTTTGCATCTCATTAGATAAGCAAATTCAGACATGCTAGATGAATCAAATTCATAATGTGATTACTATTAGAATTCATTTTATCTTGTCGTGGGTTTGCCAGAAATTTTGTAGGCAACATTAAAAAATAATATTTTTTTTTAGAATTATAACCTTTTGTTTTAATTAATTCTCTGCATACTTTATAATACGAAGAGACATGTGCATGTACAGTGGAGTCCTTGTATCCCCTTTAGTGTGACTATATTCATAATGTTGCATTTTTAAGTGTTTCAGAATATAATTTAAAATGTAAAAAAAATTTAAATAAATAATAATAATAATAATAAAGGGGAAGTGGTGTGTGGCCAAGTATGGTGACCCATATTCGGAATTTGTGCTCTGTATTTAACCCATCCAAGTGTACACACCAAGGATATTATAGTTTTGAATTTTTAAATTAGTTTTTATTTTAATATAGTTTTCAAATTTACTATCATTTCAGTTTAGTTTTAGTTAGTTTCATTAATGGTTTTGTTAGTTTTAGTTTAGTTTTTATTTTGTGAACACATTTCTATTTAGTTTTATATATTTTAGTTTCAGTTTTAGTTTTAGTAATTATAGTATAAAAGAGTTAATGGAACACTTCCAGTGTAGAACAAACCAAGACATTTAATTTGAGCAAAGTTGAATGTTTGCAGTTTACAGTTAACTCTTGTGCAAACCTCTTAATAATGAAAATAAAATAATTATTTACAATTCAACCAAAGCCCAAAATATGCAACTTATATTTATACAATTTATTAATTCATATTCATATTCATATTGTTTAATATGCCAATAGTTTACAAACAGACAGTATCAGGCAGTAGAGTTTTTATCAGGGTTGGAGGTAAATTCTGCAGGACAATGGCCCTCCAGTGCTGGATTTGAGGAAACATGCCCTGCATCCCAATGTGCATACTATCCACCCTGTCTGCCCTAAATAGTATTAAAAATGACTAATATCACATAGAATTTATCATGGACAGTGTGCACACTGGGATGCAGGCATGCTCTTTGCAATCGACATTGAAACTCTGTAAACTTTATTTTTGTCGATCTGTGTTTTTCAATGCATTAATTTGTTGGATCTTTTGCACAGCCCCACCGGTGCACAATATAGTCTTTGGTATACTGTACGTCTCTCCCTCTATGAACGTACACAATAAGAAAAAACAATATAAAATGCTTTGAAACCTCATACTACTCAAAAATAAATGCGATATGGTGATTTAAATGATGTTTGCGCTTTACTTTGACGCGCTTCAGATGAGCAACGCTATCAATCCCCGTTCTGAAGCCCCTTTTACACAACACGGCAAGCGCTGAAAACACGGTGCGGCTATCGCTTTCTCTCATTTTGGATGAGTTTTATACAGTCAAGGCGGTGCTCGTGTCATGGATTCGAGGCGGACGTTACCATAGTAATCGCAAATCGGGACAAAATGACTATTCACTAAAGTCAGCTCATCCAAAAATGTTAATTCTGTGTCCGTTAACTCACTCTCATGTTGTTCTCGCACGTCAAGCACGCTTTTAAACGTTCGTGCGCTGCAAGGTGTGCATTATTATTATTTCCCATTTCATAGCCCGGGTCTTTTTTTTTTTTTTTAAAGCAAAAACGCATTCTTAGGACTCAGCTCACGTGCATGAATCGCTCTATTTCCCTAAACAACCACATGTCCGATTTTCTGACACAGAACGAACACGATTATTTGTTTTTGCTAATTATTATTTTATTTTAGTTAGTTTTTCAGTTACTGTTGTTAGTTTCGTTTAGTTTTAGTTTTTCATTTATTTAGAAAGTTTCATTTTATTTCATTTTACGAAAATGTTTTTTGACCAATAGTTAGTCTTAGTTTCAGTTTTCGTTTACGAAAATAACCTTGGTACACACAGTAGTGAACATACACCCGGAGCAGTGGGCAGCCAATGCTGTGGCACCTGGGGAGCAGTTGGGGGTTTGGTGCCTTGCTCAAGGGTCTCATCTCAGTCTCATGCCCCACCTACAATCCCTGCAGGACCTGAGACTCGAATCCCGCGACCTTCGGGTTACAAGTCCAACTCTCTACCCATTAGGCCACGACTGACCCACAACTGTATTAATAATAATACAGTCTTTTAAATCTCTATTTTCCAGAATTATAAACCCAACTGTTTTTTTCCCTCAAGTAAAGTATATATCGGCATAGAATTATATTTCAGGCTTGCTGATGTGATTTTAAGGCATTTTATTGCCACTAATGAGTTATATGTTGCAGCAGTGACAGATTGCTTATATGTTAAAGTCAGAATATTTTTTTTTTTCTTTAAATGTTGTTTATGGAGAGACCCTGCTTAACCTATAAGCCATTTTTAGCTTTCGTCTTTGTGCTGCTGGAGAAAAGCCTGACCTGTTTGACCATATGGTGCCCTGCATTATACTTTAACCAGAGCCAGACTATGGGCCGCAACTTTGAGTGTGCTCACTAATATTCAAATAATCCGTGTGATTATGGGAGTGGTTATTAAAATGAATATGGGCAGCAATGTAGAAACAGATGTCCGATGACCCACATCTGTGTGTTCCTGCTGAGCAGGATAAGTGTATGTGGGTGTGTGTGGCCAGGCGGGTGTCTCACAGGCACAGCTGTGGCCGGGCTGCTGGGTCGTCCACCCACCCATTTATCTGTCCAGGAGTGTCCTACAGAGACAAGAGCAATTCACTCCTACAGAGCAGAAAATAACATCTATGTCTAAGAAAATAACAGGAACTTTTACAGTATAGTATGGCATTAGTACAGTACTTAGAGATGAGCTCCGTGTTTTTTCTGTGTAGTGCAGATGCAGGGCTGTTTTACATGGGAAGGCTTCCCCAGCTGCATATACAGCTGAAAAACAGCAAAGATGCGCATTTATATTGGAAAAATGATTAGATGAGAGGACAGCTCCAGGAAAGTATGCACTGAGTGGCTGTGCTGTGGAAACACAAAAATTTAGTTTATCTCTAGCAGTAATTAAATTTGACCTAAAGTTACGATCATTGCTCGCAAAGCTCCAAATTGCAGGCATTTCAAGCATGTTGTAAAATGTCTGTTATTGATATAAATTATTATTCTTTTTATTCTCATGGCATGGCCACAGACCGCCCAACATCCATTCAAGTATTCAAGTATTTCAATTTTTTGTTTTGGGGGAGTCACACTAAATGTCACACTACATGACATTTTACAACTTAAACACTAATTAGAATCTAACGTACTTTTCTCTATGATATCATTTCCTGTAGTTTTTTTCTGCATGTTGTTTGCACCACATGACTGTGATTTGCTGACAAGCAGTTTTCCAATATTAATATTAATGAATATTTGTCATGAATATATAAAATAAATGTGCATATATTTAAAAAATAACAATAATGATAATGCCAAACTACTTAGGTTTTTTTCTCCATAATTTGAGTCTTGTATCGCCCTAACATTTTTATGCTTTATGTCCCCTGCAAAAATATCAAAATTAATTTTTAAAAATAAAACAAATGTTTATGATTAAAGACATTCAAAAAAGAAAATAGACTAATTTGTCAGTCAGAGAGTGTTTTCCTGTTTAAGTGGCCGCCTCTTGACTAGAATAAGTCGCACTGATGACTAGGCATTTTGCTGCTAGTCTAGACTATTATTTTCTATTTTCTGTGTCCTTTCCCAACCTTCGTCACCTCATCCCCCTCTTTTTGTTCTCGTCTCTGGGTGTTGCACACATCGCTGCACTGGGGCATCATTCAGTGATTGACAGCTGGGGTCAGCATGTTGACACAGTACTCTGGCCCTGTCATCATGACTGTTCATCCCATGCTGGCCTGGGTTAGTGACAGACGCCGGAGGAGCCATTTACTCCCGCTGCTGTTAAAGGCCCATCATCATCGCAGCGCAGCGGAGGGAGAGAATCAGTGTTTCCTGAAATCGTCTTCCTCCAACTGCCATAAATCAAAGGGAATCTGCGGGAACTTAATTAGCTTAATTGCTATGTTTGCTCTAACATAACACTGATCACTCCACCGTTTGAGATACTGCATTTGAATTGGGATAAAACAGATGGTACACTGTCTTTTTGCGCCCTTGTAGAAAATTGTTTGGGGAAGCTGAGAAGTAGAGTTGGGGGGCAATGTCTTTAGTGGGGGCGGGACTTTTTCATTCTCATTGCATTTTGATTGGTAAGAGAGTGTCATGGTATTTTGAATACCCAGAACTAAAATCAAATGTGTAATTCAACATTACTATAATCCAATCAGATTTTAGGGCTATGTTTAGCGCTGCTATTGGAGCTTGAACAACAGTTTTACCAATTCTTCAATTCCCTCTTATTTCTGTCAGTGGTTAATGGTAGTTAATGGTTATATTTAGGCTTGGGGCGAGATGTTGATCCACTATTACAGTGACATCAAACACCATTATGGATAAATACTGACATTCGCAATACAATACAATACACTCCCTATAGTGACTCTTGGATTTTTCATCTCCAGGGATGAGCAGTTCTGGGAATCTACAGCTGCTCAAGCTCCACCCCTTTGCCCTCATTGGCCCAAGTTCCTTGACACCCATCTCCCCCTCTCAGGACGTAATGGGCGAACCTCGAAGGTCCAACCACACCCCACCCATAAATCTATTGTTAACTAGGTCAAGCTCCACCCATTGGGACCACAGAGGTGGCGACTAGGCCAAGCTCCACCTATTTGACCCTTTTAGCTCTGCAGTAAGCACCACTTGCCTTTTTGTATGTATTTATGTATTTATTTTCTTACCATGTGATGATTGTTCTGATGTAATTAATATGCGCTCCCATCAGAAAAACAAAAAATAAATAAAAATAAGAAAGGCTCAGTGGTGAACTATTTTATAAATTTGTGTGTACTTTCTTACTTCTTAGTCACCTAAATAAGCTAAAGATGAAAGGACCAAGTAAATGGTTACTTTAAAGCCAGTTTCCTTGATCAGTTTCAAGGTCTCAGCATATCTCTGTTCACTTCAGTGAAACTATCAGCTTCAAATATCTTACCCCTGCAGAGGTAAATCAACTGACAGCATGTTCCTCTTGAGATTACCTCTGTAGTTTGGATTGTATAACAGAGCTGGTGTATGTGGGAGGGTGGCTGGTATTCATTTGTTTGCAGAATTGCTGCAGGAACCTTCTGCATGGTACCACTGATGAATTTCAAAGACGTGCTTTCGCCCACTGAAACGCAACATGAAGAGCACTTTCATGGTTTAAGAAGATATACAATACAATAAGAGGCTACCAGAAGGCTATCTAATTGTTTAATGAGTGGATCATATATTTCAGCATTTGGTCAGACTCCATTTCTTTTTTTCTCCAGAGCAAATCCTCATTAGAGTTTTCTAAACCTTTTTGCAAATGAGACACTCATAATATGAAGTAAGGCCAACCACATTCAAGACTCCCTTTTAAATATATATATATATATATATATTTCACTAAAGTCACAGCTAACTATATCATTGGACAATGTATGTTTATACATGGTTATTTAATTAAATAAAACCACATTTAATGACTAAACTACATTCAAGTCTCCCTTTAATTAGTGAGCACAATTTGTACATATTTCTTACATGATGTTACAAGTGTGAGGCAGATCCTAGCATTTTCCTGAACACCCCCCCCCCCCCCACCCACCCCAGAAAATAAAAATAAAATAAAAAAAATCCTCAATGAAACCTCAAAAAGACTCAACAACTCGGGAGATAATGCTTTGAATCAGTCTAATTAACTCACCTAGCTACTGAATCAAGTAACTTATGATGAAACAGTGAAACATTTAAACATTGCATTCATGTGAACAATATGGCATGAACAATAAGAAAAATGTGAACTAAAAAAAGATCCAATGTTTTTTTTAATCTCGTATTTCGCTGTATTTCACTGTTTATTATTATTATTAGCTATTATTATTATTTTTCTTTTAAATCAGTGAATCATTGGCAACTGTTCAAACGATCCAAATTAATGAATGAATGTAACAAATTAGAGAGAGATGAGTGTGTTTGATGAAGTCAGTTAGAGCTGTTGTAAAAGCACTGCACGAACCAATGGCCGTGCAGTCACGCGTGATTGAAAAAGTCTTCAGTCCTCGGAGAAAAAGGAGTTTTCCCCATAGCGTCTGGCGACGCAGTACGAGTGAAGTATCGATAGGGAACATAGTAATGTCGCGTTTTGTCACGCTGCACCGCGCAAGAATCCGCTCTCTGAAAAAGCTACATTGTTTTGAAAACAGGGGAACTACGAGACGCGAAAGTGGGTAAGTTAATGGCGTCGCTATTTGAAACTTTTCTCCCCAACGCTGGTCAGAAGCAGTACTGTTTTGCCTTCATATAAACAAGGTTTACAGGTGTTGTACCTGACATATAGAGCAAAATGTTCCATCTCTGTGATGGCATTGATGATAGATTATGGCTCTATGTCTGGCGCGTGGGCGAAAGGCCTGTGTGTGAATTCATTACTCTTAACTTGTTGTCAGTGTTTCTCACAACATTTGACATGTTGATGTTGCATAGGAAACAGCTGAGTAAGAACAGCACTCCACCTCCTCTCTTATTCACCTCTTGAGGTTTTTAGCCTATTTCTATTCCAATTAGAGGGGGACTTACAGTTTGTTTACTGTAGGTCATTCATTTCTCTCTGCTTTTCTTTGAGTTTATGCATAGCTGTCAGTCTGTGGATTTCTAGGCAAAGTTTTCTCAGATTGGATCATTTGCAGAGGTCTTTTTCTCATGAGCTTAGTCATTATATTTTCAGGAGATGAGACAAATTTGCAGACTTTTCATTTGTTTTGCTTCCTCTTTCAAGCAACTAAAAAGCAGTGATCCTAATTGGCTTCATTGACTAATTCATATACATTTCTTGATGACAGGCTGATTTATTTATTTTTTTAGAGCTTGCTAAAGTGAAGACATAATCTTTTGATATTGTGGTTAGTTCATTTATAGGTTGGTCAGCTTTAATTGTCTTTTGTTTACCTTTGTTGAGTTCTGCAGAGAAAATGTTTTGTTGGATTTCTGTCAGTGGTGTCAGGCGGATTTCATGTTTTTCAGAGTTCTATCACAAAAGAGACAGGCAAGACCATTGATAGAGTTAGACGTAAGTATGTGAAGAGAACTGAATCTGATCCTGACCCCAGTCTCTAGTAGTCTGTCTTACTGTACATTGTCATGTAGGCTACACAGTGTATTGTATTATTAGTATTTTTGTTGTTGTGTACAATTATTTATGTATTCTTGCATGTTAAATCATCTATGCTTCCATTCTCATATTAGTGTAAAATTCTCTTTACACAATTCTCTTTACATGTGATTTATCAGCTTCAGTCAGGCACATGCAAAAGCCATGCAGATAAAGACAAGGTTTCACGAAAGAGGATGTGTTTATGCAACGCATTTCTTGCTCTCTGTGATGATAAACATGTTTCTTCACTAAGTGTCTCTGTTCCCTTAGATAAAAATTCACTTCTGAGCTTCCCATTTCTGTTAGGAAGCTTAAGACCTCTTGGTTTTACCAGCAGTGCTGTGAAACAACACTTTGTGTTTATGTTAGAGGCTTCAGTGCATTAGATAAAAGGGATATCTGCTTGTGTTTGTGGTTCTCCTCCTGCAGTCACGCTGGCTGTGGAGGTGGAGGGGTGAGACAGAGGTGGTAGCTTTCCTGTGAGGAGGTTCACCTTGTAGAAAATGACGCTGTCTGGAGGTTTGACCCAAAGTTAACTTGGTAGAAAAGGCTAGAGAAGTCTCCGAGAGGAAATGCTGTAACTTTTCTCAGTTTGCGTGTGTGTGTGTATATATATGACAAGACAAGAAATAATTTTTCCATATCCATCTTAAAACATCTGGAAACCCCTCTTAAAATAAAACCCTTTTAAATAAATATTTACTTTTAACATGCACTCATCTAGTAGATGTATTTATCTAAAGCAATTTACAAATGAGCCTTTTTATTATGTATTATTTAACTGTGCATAATAATTTCCCCTATTTTTACATACATATTCCCTTTGCTGTCATCTAATGCTCAATTAACAGGTTAATCTCTAACTATTAATAATGTAATCTTTAGCAAATGTCAATTAAGCAAATGCCTAAATTGACTTGTAAATAAAAAAAAATGTTTTTTTTAGTTTATTCAGACAAAATTCTAAAATATTCAAGAAATAATTCAGTAGGTCTAATATTTATATTTAACCAGAATTGTAATAACAGTGCATCCCTACTAAATAAATATATAATAATTGTGATTAATTGCATACAAAATAAAAGTTTTTGTTTGCATAATGTGTGTGTTCTGTGTATATATATATATATATATATATATATATATATATATATATATATATATATACACACACACAGTAAATATTTTGAAAATATTTACATGTCTGTATTTATATTCATATAATTTATTATAAATTTAAAATATAAGCATAAAATATTTTTCTGAAATATATACATGCATATGTGTATTTATATATACATAATAAATATATGCATCACACATACATATACAATTTTTGTTTGTTTACATAATGTTTTTTTTAAATAATTTTATATATTTTTATATATTATTTTTTTATATATATTATATTATTTTGGATGCGATTAATCATTTGACAGCACTAATAAATACATAAATACATTTTGCTAAAGTTTATTAACAATTGTGTGAGATGTGCACTGTACAAAAATGTTTAACTCACTATATATGAAAAACTGTATGATTTAAAATCACATATTTTGTACTTTTACTGTAAAAAGACTGTCAAAGTTTTTACCTCCAAATACCTATGACTTACCATATAATATGTGATAGAAAAACAACAAAGGACATTCCAAGACATTCAGTATATTTATTGTATTCCGATTAGAGTATTTATTTAAGTTGAGATTGTGAGTATAAATAATTTTCAAGTAATTATTATCAGGGCCCAGCAATTTGTCCAATTTGATGAACTGAATCAAATGTGTAAATACACAATGAAATGTTCCTCTAAAGCAGCTACAATGGTGAGATTGTATTTCACACAGCTCATTCCTCCACATGTCCCCTGGGGCCTTCACAAGACCTTAAACCTCTGGCACTTATCTAATTAGCTCAGGGAAACACTGAATTATTAAAGTCGCCTAAATCATTCAGAGCACGAGCCCACTGTCTGCCGTGTTCACAGGAGGTGGAAGAACGCAGAGCAATAATGTCACTGCCTACTGTCCAGCTGTCAGGATGATTGTTCTTCTGAAAGACATTTGTCACAGCATCAGTTACACCGGTGATACCTTGTTCAGAGTAACTTTACCCAGACATTCTTTCACACGCCGTGCCCTTTACATAACCGAGTAGTTAAACTGCAATATTACTGTTTTTGGCGACTGCATCTTGTGCATATGTCTGGGAACAATCAGCATTTTTGTCCCCTTCCAACAGCTGTAAACGTTTCTGCTTACTTTTAATGCGTCATTGTAAACACAACCGATCTGAGGGACAAAAAATAAAATAAACAGCCTTCCCAACCTATCCTAACCGTGTGTTCAGACAGGCAATGATAGTACTTGTTTAAAGATAATAATGCAACAATGCTATAAAAAAAAATCAATAAATTTGTTCTTAAGCAGTATTTGTCTGTTTCTCAAAGTCTTGAGAGGATGGTAAGTGGTCTCAAGTTTTGTCCCACTGACCCTTTCTTGGCAGCAGCTGATATTGAAGCTGGAAAGAACAACAAATTTGGGTTTTATGTAACCACTTGGATTAATATTTGTGGACACAACCCTCTCCAAGTTCAAGTTTCTCTGGTCCGCTTGATTGAGTCCAGAGAGACATCTCAAGGCCCTTTCACATGAAGCAGGGCTTCAGCGCATCTCCCAACACAAGCATCATTCACCGCTTGGACCCGAAAACATGAAAAAGATTGCAGATGGCATCAGAGAACGTCAGTTTTGTGACGTTGTTAGTTGAATTCTAAAAACAGGAAGTGTACGTTGTTTATAGGCTGTTCACGCTGTAAGCATTTAACGGCTAGAAGGGGCACAACGGGAATGAACAGAAGATTCATAGATTTATTTACTCCCACACATTGTTATAAAGACTCGATACAAATATGGTTCTGCCTCTGGGCTGATCTGATTGGTCAGTTTCGGGTGTTATACAGCAGCTTGCAATTTTGCTCCATTGTACGGCTGCACAATATATCAAGTTAACATAGATATCGCAAAGGTCATATTGGAAGGGGCAATGCAGTTAAATAAATATAAAAATTGGATCATAAGCTGCATACATGTAAATGAACACTGTGCCACCATTCACTATGAAACCGCAGGGCATATATTTATTTGAAGCTTAAAGCTTTACATTTGAAATAGAAGAAATTAAAACATTAGTATTGCATTTTTTTTCTAATTTGATCAAATACAGCTTTTTTGTATAGTACATTATTTAATAATAATCACAATACAAAAATATATTTTATGGTCATACTGAATGGGTCAAAAACAGTCTGAATGTGTCCTAACTAAATTAACTGTATGGTTACTGATGGAGGTTTATTCAAACCTCTTTCTGCTAAAGAATAGGCCTATACATGTATATAAAGAGTATATGTAGTATATGGTCAAATAAACACTTATGAACGCTAGCTTTTCAAAATTACACTTAATTACAGTTATATAGCTAAGTCATGTTGTGGAAATCCCTGTTATTTTTTATATTGCAATATAGATCACAGAAAAACCACGTCAGATTTTTTTAATGTCTTGCAGTCCTACTCCATAGAGTTCAATGGCAATGCATTAAGAAACATTGACACAAGAATTTAAAAAGTTCTCTCATAGCAGCATATAAATGGATAGTTTACAGCAGAGGTGTAAAGAGTACTTGAAAACCATACTTGAGTAAAAGTACAGATACCTTACAGTGAAAATTACTCCACGACAAGTTACAAGTCACCAATTCCAAAACCACTTGAGTATCTGATTTTAACAGTACTTAAGTATTTTACTTATACTAAATATAGGCTCAAGTCAAAGAGACATGCCAGTCAAAAACTGTAACGTTGTGGCGACGCTGGGTAAACGGGCAGAGGCAAGGATCTATGTGCAGATATTTCATGGAAAAGATAGAACAAACAATAAGCCAAAAATCAAAGGAAACAAAGAACAGAATGACGGGCATACAGACAACCAATACATTCAACAACTCACAAAGAACTAAAGAAACACTAGGGCTGTATATACAGTATACAGGAGGCTAACAAGCTGAACAAGATAAGATACAAACTGACTACAAGCACCACGGAAGACAGGAAGTGACATAAAAGTCCAGGACAAGGCACAAGAAAACGCAACAAAAACAAGAAAGAGCTGATTTGTGAGGAGAGCAATCACACTTATTTTCTAAAACCAAAATAAAACTGAACACCTCAAAATTGCAAAAACAAAAAAAAAATATCCTTCAAAAAGGTCTCTTCAGAATAATGGATAAATAAAATAATGTTAAGTAAAATTAAAAAAGTCAAACTCTTCTTGCACTGGATGTGCTGGTTTCGGCCTCATTGGCAGCTGTAGTCATGTCCTCATCTCATTTCTAAAACACCTGTGATTCACAACTGCTGGCTAAGAAACTCACATTCACGTGAAGTAGCCTTGTTGACAAGTTTGGGTAAGGGTAAAATGCACAAGATATAGTTCTTTCAGTGCCCTGTAGTTGGCAATATCAGATCTTTTGTAGCGTAAATAAACTGCTGCAGAAAAGCTAGGTGCCATGCAAAATGTAATGTGTAACTGCAGCACTCATTACAAATGTAGTGGAGTAAAGAGTACAGATACTCATTCAAAAATGTAGTATATGTAGTATGTAATATCTTTGATACTCAGTACAACTACAAAGCAGTCCCGGCGCCATGGGCGGGCAATGGGGGGCCTGGCCCGCCCTGTGAGTCACTAGTGCCCGCCCTGGACGAGCCTGCTGATTAAAGAAAACTTTCTATTCAAACATCAGTTATTATTTATTTACCCTTGCATTGAGAAAAAGCGGAGATCTATTTCCTCCAGGCTGTGCGCGGCGCTCAGTCTGAAAGGAGGCGGTGTGGAGTTACGAGTAGAGCCCTGCATTTCGGCCCTGGCCCGACCGGCCCCGACTTTTTTACACATCTAGGGCCGGGCTTCGGGCCAATTTCCACGTCATAGTTCAGACGCGGGCCGGGCATCGGGCCTGTTTTGGGTTTCTCCTTATTTTATATTGTAGACATCTATCCATTGGCGATGAAAAAAATTGCTGCGCTGGTGGAAACAACACTAAACCGTGCCGCGACTGAGAGCAGACGGTGTTTAGTGTTGCTGAAAAACCCCAGCAAACATAACCATGAATGTGTCTGCGGGAAATAGTAAGGAGATATTTGAATTATTTACTACTAAACTAATGTTTTCTGAGTCTGTGTTGCAAGGATGAAGTCCGTATCCTCATTAGACGCGCCTTTAGAGAGAAATGCATCTTTATTGATTATGATTAAAATTATAATAAACGAGTTTTTGATTTCATTTTTTTTTTTTATTTCGTTAAGTGATCATTTAAAGCTTTCTATAGATATATGTATCATGTCTGTGAGGCATGTATTCGCTCAGCTTCGGTTCATTTTTGTGAAGCGCTCCTGTTAAAGACGGCAGAAAGCGCATCATGTTTGTTTTCTTTGTTTTATAAAAGCCTTTTGTTGGTATTGTGAGTGCACACAAATAGGCCTACAAGTAGACCCTTTACAGGTCCGAATGATGTATTACTCTTACCTTTATCAATAAATAAATGACGGCGTAGGTTATTTTAATTTGTTTCCACTGAAATAAATCCATGTGTTTGCTGGTGCCTCCATGTCCTGCAGAGCGCGCTTTAGCTTCCACTCGCCGCACAAGCTTACATATAGCGCACATTATTATTATAGCGCAGGTTTAATGTTTAAACATTGTTATATACTTGAACTGTTTTAGTATATCTATAGATTTTATTTTAGGCACGTCGTGATGATATGAGAAGGCTAAATTGATCAAACATAGGCTATGATCAGCTCATGCAGCTGGCCGCTTGGTCGTTAAAAAACAAAAACTTATTGGCTATTTAACGAACAAAAATGCTCCAAACATTTTTCTAAATTAACTTAATAAAAAAACAAAACGAAATATGATAATTTTGCCATTACACACAAGACTGAACAATTTTAATTGCCGAAACAGTAGTATAAACTGTTTTAGGAGAAGGGGGGGAAAAAGACGGACTCGGGTTGGACTCGGGCCAGTAATTCTGATAAGCTGTCGGACGTGGGCCGGGCTAGGGCCTAAATTTGAGGCCAGTGCAGGGCTCTAGTTACGAGCTTTAGCTGAGATCTTGAGGATCCAATGGCGTTATGAAGTTTTACTGACAAGCTCTTTTTAATGATTGGCATTGGTTAAACATTTTAATTCGCGGGCCATGCCCCACCCCCAAACGAGTTACTGTGCTCCCACTTTCCATCCTCTCCCCTCCTTGCTGAACGTGATCGATTTCAAAAGCGAAAGTGAAACCAATAAAACAGCTCACATAAGAAAGCGATTGCATGCTTTAGCGAGCGTCAGCGACTCACCCCCCCCCCCCCCCCCCCCCCAACACACACACACACACACACACACACACACACACATGTGATTTGTGCCCCCCCTGGAAATTCAAATGCCCCCCTGATGGAGGTGCCCTGGCGCCGGCTCTGCTACAAAGTACACAAAAAGATACTTAAGTACTTAATTAGTTATATTTACTCAGGTACTTTACACCTCTGGTTTACAGTGACGTAGAAATAATGACGTAAATAAATATTTTGTTGTTCTAGAAGCTAAAAGCTTCTCTTCAAATTCAAGTGAATTTCAGTTATTTTTCTCTCCCTGTGTTACAGCATACTGAGAGTTTGCGTAAAAAAGCAGAAAAGCTGTGAAGTAAATTAATGTATAACTAAGTAAAAACAATTGACGTAAAATGACATTACAAATCTCAAGGCGTTGAGGCAAGCATCCTGCTTTAACCTTGTTAATATGCCTCCCTCCCCCGCTTCATTTCAATTAAGAAAATTACTTTTTAGTTCAATTAACAATAATTCATGCTTAACTGAATAAAATTTATTAAACAATTAAGGCAGGCAGCGAGAGAGTGCGAGCAATGTGATTAGAAGACAACAATGTGAGCTCCTGGTGGATGGCAATGTGAAAATGTTGCCTCGGATGAGAAAATGAAAGAAAGGAAGCGCAAGAAAGCAAGGTGAGTATAAGAGACTGTCATTGCCTCCGTTGTGCTTGATCTATTACAGATTAACGTGCCACCATGGCTTGGAATACAAAGATAGCATCCTTCCTTCCCCTTGGGCAATGTCTTGCCTTTCAAAGACTATTTTAACCATATTCTCCTCTTTACAAGGATATAATGAGCACAGGCGCTGTCTGAGATACGTGCACCAGCTTAATTTAAAGCTCTTTTCCCTTGAAGAACACATTTAAATATGTTCTTTGTTTTAAGTAACTGTTCGCTCGCTCTCCTAATCATGGCGGCCCGTACCCAACCGAAATGATTTACGCATCCACAATTATTGGATAATCCCCACTGTCATTACTCCAGGCATCTGCTCTGTCACAGCGCTTAGAGCTTTTGGCTGCGCTTCTGTGAGGTTATTGTGCTCTCCTGTAGGGAGACCGACCTGCCTTCATTCCGCAGAGTTAAACTCTATTTAAGTCAATGGAATAAAATTAGTGTTTTAACGGTCTAGAATGTAGAGGTTGTTTGTGTGGGTTGATGCTAATGTTACCCATAAGTTTTGACAGTGGACAGCCAAAGATACTGAGGTCGAAGGCCCCTTATAAAAAACCATGGTTGCTGTTCCGACTGAAAATCACATTAAATATGGCAAGTTTTCAGAAAGTTATTTTCTTTTTTGTTTTGTAATGGTAATCACAGTAATGGTTTTGTTGTGGTGGTTTGTTTAGTCTTTTGTGACAATAATGGCTATACCAGTTGTTGTTTTCTTTTTGCTTTTATTTAGGTTTTGTTTTGTGGCTAATACTACCAAGTAAAAATATTTTTGTCATAGTAAATTGTTTTGGTATTTTGTTTGTTTTGTTTGTGAGAGTGTTAAACAGATGAAACAGTTTAAAATATATTAATAGTTTTGTTTTGTGATGGTAGTTACTTAATTTATAATCTAGTTTGTTATACTAGCAGTTTTGTTGTGTTTACTTTGCTTTTTGTTTTATTTCATTTTGTTTTGAGACATGGCTAATATCAAGATAAAACAGTTTTTTCCTTGTAAAGGTTTGTTTGTTTAGTTTATTTTTTGCTTTTTTGTGACATTTTATCAAATACTAAGTTTAAACAGTAAACCGTTGAGTTTTACCGGTTTTTAATCCATTCAGCCGATCTTTGGGTCTGGCGGTAGCACTTTTAGCTTAGCTTAGCATAGATCATTGAATCGGATTAGACCATTAGCATCTCGCTCAAAAATGACTAAAGAGTTTTGATAATTTTCCTATTTAAAACTTGACACTTCTGTAGTTACATCGTGTACTAAGACCGACGGAAAATGAAAAGTTGTAATTTTCTAGTCCGATAAGGAACTATACTCTCATTCCGGCGTAATAATCAAGGAACTTTGCTGCCGTATCATGGGTGCAGCAGGCTCAATGATATTATATTACGCAGCGACTGAAAGTAGTCCCCAGCTATATCATAACTAGTTACCTACCTGGGGACTACTTTCAGGCGCTGCGTAATCTCATTACTCGTGTGTGTGTGTGTGTATGTATGTAATGTATGTATGTATGTATGTATAGAGTTGCAAATAGCATGAGAGAGGTTTATCTTCAATGGTAGAGGTTATATTTTTATTTTATTTTATTTTATTTGACATTTTTCTGTCACTCCATATGACACATTGATATGTCAACTACCCATATGTATTTATACAGGTTTGGAACAACATAATGTAAAATGTAATTTTTGGTAGAACTACTCCTTTATTATTTTGACATGATTGTAAAGCTAAGTATATGAAACAAAATGTGCATCATCACCTTTCTTTCCAAAAATTGATCAATCTTTTTGCTGGTGGGGCTGTCACTAGCTCATTGATTGTCTGTCAAATCAAGCAAACATTTATTTACTGGCTTTAAGTTCATCATAACAGAAACAAACATTTAGTCAGGCATTGTGCTGCCTTGACAAACCTCAAGTTCATAACCATAAAAACTTCATATAGTCTCAAAACTTCCATTTATATGGTTGCTTCTTTTTATTTTCTGTGCTCATCTAGATACCCTTTCTTTCTTTAATATTTCTGTCATATGAAGGCTATTCATTCATCATTCCTCATTCACTGTTATATTGCATAATGTCCTTGAAGTTGTCTCTAAACTAGAATGCACTCATAATGACTATGCTCCCGTCATATTTCAGTCTTTATATTCGCTAACATTAATTTCGTTCATTCAGGAATAAGTGTTTGCACAAACTCTTATGTACCTATTTGTTTCCTTTATTATCTCTTGATGTGACAGTAAGACGGCGATTTGTTCTCCAGTTTGGATGAATTACAGCAGGGATTTGGATGACTCTGGTCCAACAGTGAGTGATTGAGATGAATGATCTTTTATTGTCATCCATTTTGTGGATATGATGGGGGAACACATTGTGACCCTCCACTCCAAGCCACTGGAGGCCATGCTGGCAAAGGGGAGAAATGATGATTAAAGACGGAAGAGCCCAATTGCAGAATGTGGTTTAATGAAGCCCAAATGAAATTAATAACCCTGGTGTCCCAGCAGAAGACCAACACAAATGAAAATATGTTATGGGAGCTTAGCGTCTCCCAGATTGTTCATGTTTCAAGGTGATAAGGATACTCAAAGTTTTGCCCAGTAACCCAGAATTTGAGAGAGTTTTGCTATAATTAAGTAGCTCACTAGACAGTAAAGGACAAACTAGTTCTGCAGTCGAGAAATCAACATCCCACTTGGATATATAGGGTACAACAAGAAAAGTGCTCTTTTAAAGGCGATTCTTTTTCCAATGAAACTAGCCATAGATGCTGGAATGGCAATAAAAATAAACAATTAATTTAAAATCCTTTTTTTTTTTTTCTGTAGCGTAGGGGCACCGTAAAACAGATTTTCGAAACTGTAAATAAAAAAAAAAAGAGTACTACTGAACTGCGTTTCGTAAGAAAATATTATTTCTGTCTTTCTGCTTCAAAATGTCCTGTTCAATTCGGTGTTATATGCCATTTCTTTTTAAATATTTGTGACATTTACTAGCAATTTCTGAGCAAAAACTTTCAAAGGAAATCATACCTCGTTTTTTTTCAGTGTGTCCATTGTTTTAGCTGTGATCTGATCTGATCTCTTTCACTTAAGAATTACTCATTAATTTGGTCCTGACTAACTGGTTAATGAACAGTGTGCCCTAGTTAGCTATTATTGTTGAACTTGAGCTATTCTAGTTACTGATCACAAGGAAGCGACCGTTGGGAGAGAGCGTACACTCTCAGGAATCACGACAATGGTGCAGTATCCTCTCATTTCAGGGAAGGTGTCTGACAATGTATGAAGCATGCTGGAGAGCAATTCATGTGTGTGCATGCAATATGGCAGAGCCTCCTGACTCTGAGTGGATGGGCTCTCCAGGCTGCTAACAGCAGGGGAGAGCAGTGATGAGCTCATTCCTGTCCTACTGGCAGGAGGAAGCAGCAGACTCCAGACTCGCAGCCCCCAGGCCTCAGGTGCTGCTGCGCTGCTCATTTAGCTCCTGGCTGCTTTGAGAACACACCAGCAACCACCGCAGGCACACGAAAACCTGCTCCGAGATGATCAGGATCACCTGCAACAAACAAAGACCACTAAACCGAAGAGATGTTTTCTTCTTTCACTTTTTATTTAATTTGCACCCCATAGGTTTTCAATATTAGAACATATATCAGTTAGCATGGCCCGTTGGCCCCTGCTGGTAAAGACTGTAATTACACACTTTGTGGGATTTTTTTATTTTCATTGTCAGCCATTCAAAAGCAGCTGTATATTTTAATGAGACTTTTTGCAATCAACATACAGCGTATATCGCTAAAAAGTGATTGGTTTCTGTAAATGAAAGGGTGTTTTGCTATCTGTACATTGAGATTATCTTCTCATCATGTAATCTGTAAAAACATCAATAATTAATACATTTTTATAAACTATAAGAAGTAATACCATTGGCGCCGATAGCCTAGTGGGCAGTGTGCCGACAAATAACGGTGTTCTGTTGCGGGCGTCCTGAGTTTGAATCCCGTCTTGAGGACATTTCCTGTTCCTGCCCCCCCGCCCCCTCTCCCAAATTGCGTCCTGTCTAATGTACAACATCCTATCTTAATAAAGGCAAAATGACAAAAATAAAATAAATAAACCTTTAAAATGGTAATGCCATGCAATTTTTTTCCTTAAAAAGCTATTTCTACCCTTAACCAATAAAAACTAGTTTTGCTGGTATAAATTAATTCATTTTTATTTGTTTTTGCTAAATCGTACGTTTTTTATGTGTTGCCAGTTTATATGAATTTGTATCAATGACCTACACCTAGCCCCACCCCTAAACCTACCCGTCACTGGGGTTTAGACAGTGAGGTCTAAACTAATTCGTAAAATAATCACCTTTGTCAAATGGTGCTATAGAACCATAAGAGGTGCCATATTGCATTGTATTTCAGGGCTCACAAAATTTCTAAATCCCTGGTAGCCCTTCGGGCAGGTACTCTTCAGATTTTGGTAGCCCGAAATTAATTTAACTAGCCCAAATAAAATAAAGACCATAAATGTCAATCAAAAACATTTTCAATACACAAATATCAACGAATATTAAGGAAGGAGTTTTATTTTACTATTTACAAGGTATCTGCAGAATTCTTAAAAATCTATTTAAGGCAATTTGAAAAATGATTTCTTATACCATTTAACGTATTTAAAACTGTCTAAGGCCTTAAAAACTCTTCAATTTAATTGTATCAAATTTAAGGACCCGTGGGAGCAATGTTCCCTCTAATTAGTTTTCTTGCTCAGCAAAACTTTTCTCTATTGGGCGGACAATTCGGGCACCTGAGCAAAAGCATTCTTTATACCAGACCTGTACTGCATGCACACAAAAAAGTGTGTAACTTTTAACTTCAATGTGCTATTTATATTTGATTTGACCCTTGATGTAACTAAATGATGTACATTTTAGGTTACCTGAGAAAACATTTTTACTGTAAAATACACTGCAGTTCAAAAGTTTGGATCAATATTTTTTTTTTAAAGAAGTTTCTTTTGCTCATCAAGGCTGTATCTATTTGATAAAAAATACTGAATATTATTTCACAAAATAACATTGTGAAATATTATTGCAATTTAAAATAAATGTTTTCTATTTTAATATACTTTAAAATGTAATTAATTCCTGTGAAGCAAAGCAGTATTTTCAGAGTCACACGATCCTTTAGAAGTCATTCTATAGTAATGAGTAATATATTACATTCTTTGAGTAACTAGCCCAACAATGATTAAGACATGGTTGTGATATCAATC
This sequence comes from Barbus barbus, assembly GCF_936440315.1. Classification (NCBI taxonomy): domain Eukaryota; kingdom Metazoa; phylum Chordata; class Actinopteri; order Cypriniformes; family Cyprinidae; genus Barbus; species Barbus barbus. Next base: position 11,995,626 of record NC_136758.1, read on the forward strand.
TTTAGCAATGTTTCCAAGAGCAACTCTACCCTGTGAATATGACTGAAATGTCCCTTTTTGGCAGTGTTAGCGTGAGAGTGAACAGTGATGTGGATCTGAACTCGCAGGTGATGTCACCTCAGGGAACAGGCGGCCATGACAAAGACATCTGACAGGATACACGTCTCACCTATTGTCAGGTGTCTGTTACACTGAGACTGACGATGATGACGGCTCCCTACAAGACTTCTACCAAAACTGTTGAGGGGGATTCGTTTGCTCTTCGTTATCACAAGCTTTGCATTTGTGAAATGTCACACCAGAGCAGAAATAAGCATCATTTGCACACAAGATATATCGGCTGTATACACAAATGCAGTCAAATGCTGAGAGTCAATGTTGTTGCGAGATGATCAGTTAGGCCATATAAAACGTTTTATTTTTTTGAATATTTTGTTACTAAAAGTTCAGCTCCATCAGCAGCGACCACAAAAATTGAAACCACATTTTTAATAATTCTTCCTTTAAAAAGGGCCAATCCGTAAACTTTAAGATGCTCTTTCAATAGTTATTGAAAGATTCAATAGTTATTTTCAATAATCATTATTTATATACTATTATAGTGTTAATTTAATAATTTGAATTGCCTTTTTTATTTTCATTTTGCATTTTAATCTTAGTTTTAGAAATGTTATTTCATAATTTTTCTTAGTTTTTATTAAATATTTTTACTTAGATTGAATTTTTATGTCAGCTCTAGTTTGTCAGTTTAACTTAAACGTATATCTGTTAGATAACAAGTAAACATTTCTGGTAACAATTTACTAAAAGCCTGTATAATGCATTATAATGTAATTTTAAATTTTAATGCATTATAAATGTAATTGTAACAGTTAATACATTATAAAACGTATCAATTATTACACTATGCATTTCAAATTTGGTTATAATTATTTACAAGATATAATGTATTAAAAAGCACATTATGAATAATTATAATGCATTAAGTAAAGTGTTGCCACATTTCCTATTTTCATTTGAATTATCACATTTTTAGTGTAATATTTATTTTATTTTAGCCTTATCTCAGCTGCCAAAAACTATTTTATTAGTTTTAGTTAACAATAAAGGACTGCATAAGACATAAACCATGTGTTTTGTAATATTTTAGTGTGGAAATATTACTACAAAGATTTTCTGTGTATACTTATATCCAGTTTTACAACTTTGTGGCCAAGAACACTACAATATACATGTTAACAGTTTCACAGATCAAATAATACAATGTATTAATGACAGAATTAATGTAAGTGTTTTTCATTAAATAAGCTTCACATTTTTTATTTTAAACTGACCCCTCACCTTTGACTTTTGAATCCAAATTTTAGTGGTAGATAACATTATACCACAAAAGCTGTTGAGCTAGAATTAAACCTGGAATATTGCAGACACTTAAATGTCTAAATTTCATTATATATTTTCCTGCAGATCTTCGCTGTTCTTTACAGGTGTTACGCTTTCTTTCAGCATTAGCTACATCTGATAAAGTGCTGGTCAGTCTGGCACAACATTTCTCTATTACGGGATTCATTCACAGCTGTTCCCCCCCCTCCAATCGCTTTTTCCTCTGCCGTCGTTCACTGTTAGTGCAAGTGCGCTGCTGCTAATCACAGCCGTGTCCTCATCTGCCAAACAGCCACATTGCTAAGAAGCTCAACAGTGAAGCTCCTGCCAATTTTAGTGCCACTCCTGGTGGCAGCAGCAACACCTGTGTCATCTGAGACTTCTGACCCACGGATTGTTTTCCCTTTCTGTCTCCCCTCCCTTCTCTCACTCACTCACTCCATTGTTTGTCTTTTCTCCTGCACGGCACAACCTGAGTCACTCACAACAAACTTTTTTGTGGTTTTGGAAGCAGAAAGAGAATGAGAAATAGTGAAGGGGGAAAAAAGAGTGAATGAGCGCCGGACCTTGGAAGTTTTTCTTTCTCTCAGGTGACTGGAATGCCATCAAGGACACGACTTGCAGGGAGCCCATGCAGGTGTTGTTTGTTTGAGTTCTCAGCCAGGGCCTCTGGTTTAGGTGTCAAAAGACGACCTGGCTAACCAGTTTCAACTATGTGTACGTTGGGTTTCATTGTCTGACAGTCTGCAACTGATTTGGGACTCAACTGCAAAGCAGCTCATCTGCCAGTAATTCCCAGTGCACATTATCCAAAGTCTGGTTATTTTTGCCATTTCTTTTGTATGTCGTTAAAAACAAAAACAAAAAACGAATGCATTCTTCAAGCGTGGAAAAACTTAAATTAATGTGAAAAAAAAAAAATTAATGTGTGTGTAAAGTGCAAATCATATATTGTTTTTTGGAGAATTTAATGAGAAGTGCCTTTTAGAAATATATTGAAATATCAGAGCTTGGAAACTTTGGTATTGTGGAAAATCTGAGCACAGTTTGTAATGTTGAGATCCATTTTGAAACCCTAGAGGACATGTGAGATGTATAGGGTCTTTATCTCAGGTGAAACGTCTGAGAAACATGCGAGTTAAGCTAATGTCTCCATTTGTGCTCCATTTAATGGGTTGAAACCCAATGGTTTGAAATCGAGTAAGTTGAAACCCAATACTTACATTTAAAAGTGTAATCTGGCATTTTCTCTCAAAAGAAATCCTGTTGGCGCACAATAAGTGGTATAGTCAGGGCTACAAATTATCAATTTTTTTGTATCCTTCATGACCCGGGAAATGAAGGATGCACTTCAAGGCTACATGCAAACTTGGACGGATGCAGCCTCTGAATTGGGAGTCTCAGTTTTGAGAAATAAAGTTACAATTACCTGTTAATTTATTCATTTATTAAATTTTTCTCTGAGGATGAAACTGACTTCCATATTGTCTGCACTGACTAAGCAGGCCCTCACAACTACAAACAAAGAAAAAACAGTTAATTCTGTCTTTGGATTAATTATTCTGCGCTTCCAGTGCTGTTCCTCTCTTACTCGTCAATGTATTGATGAAACAGTTTTTTTTGGCTTTTTCTTTCTTTTGCAATTAGAAAATGTAAATCAAGCAGGTGCTGCTGGCACCATTTGGAATTTGTATTTATTTTACCTGAGGCTTCAGATCCTCCCTCTTTCTTGACATTACACCATAGAGAAGCTGACACACACACACACACACACACACACACTCCGCTAGCAGCTTGTTGTTGTCAGTGCAATCACGGCGCCTCTTGTCTGTAGACTCAACCCGTTCTGACAGCCCCTCAAGATACTGTGGTCAAGGTTACTCTTCCATCATCCTGACATTTTCATCACTTGACTCCACTGCACAAAAATGTGAGCTCTGCTCACATTTTCTCATTCTGTCACAATGTTTAGCATGCTGTAACTCCAGCTAGTTTAGTCTACAATTCTTTCTTTATTTTAGTTTGTTTAGATTGTTTTGTGTTTTTTGTTTGGTTTTGTTTCTTTGTTTTTGTTTTGTTTTTTGTTTATTTTTTCTTTGTTTTATTTTGTTTCTTTTATTTAGTTGTTTTGCCATATTTCCTTTTGCTCATTCTCCCAAGTATACACTTTTTAAAAATATTTTAAGCTCCTGTTTGAAACGTGTTGCATAACTACAGTATTTGGACTTACATTAAAATACCTGTTGGATCTAGGTCTCTAGTTACTCCTAATACTCTGTGGGAAAAGATGGTTCTACTTTCTTATTAAGGGAATTTAAATCGAGTAAAACAAGGACACTAACAACCAAACAAAAACCTTATCATTATGCTAATATTAGGACAGCGGAAAGTAACTTTTCTCAGGGCAAGAAAAATTTCAGAGGCCCACTGCTGAGAATTAGAGCCATCAGGAGTGGTTTATGTGCACAGTACTTATCTCTTTGTGTTTTCATGTGCGGCCTTTTTTTATTCCACTGGCAAGAGTCTTATTCCCACCAGCTGTCGGAATGCATAAAAAAACAGGCTTGTTGTTAAGTCTAGGGCTTAAGTCGCTGCCAAAAAGAAAAGCGTGGCGAATAACGGCATTAATTCTGTGATTTGAGCCACCACTCACACCCGCATTTAAAAGTGCTTAAAAACTAGCAGCTGGTGTCAACAAGGTAATAAAACGAGACGCAGGGGAGCACTCAGTGCGATTAGCGTGTGCACGCGGGACACCCGTGCAGGTTTAAACAGTAGCGGAGGCGCGTGCTACTCGCTGGCATGCAAACGTGCTGCGTGGAAGACAACGGCCCCTCTATCACCCGGAGAAACTTTCTCACCCTGTCTTATGCTACATTACAATAGCTCCCGTCGTCATCTTTCTCTGTTTGTTTCACTAGCGTATAAAAGGTTCACTTACATTCCCAAGTCCAGAACTTTTTCATAACACTTTTTTGCTCCGATTCTCTGCAATTGTGGAAAATGTTTTGATCTAAATGTACACAAATGATTGGAATTAAGGCAGTTTGATGCCTGCAGCCACGCGTTCAGGACTAACGTGATTAATTAGGAGATAAACTATCCTCAATTTCGCGTCAGAAAACTTCACTGAAAAGAGGGAAATGTCAGAGCTATGGCCTAGTGGTGAGCATACACGCACATACTGTATATACTGAGCTGTGCAACCTGTGCAGTCTGGCTCGCAACATGTCCTAATGCCTAATGCTGTACCCCTCTTTTTCTATTTTGGTCCTTTCTCACATTCAATTAAAGTGGCAAAAGGCCAAAAATATAACAACAAAGAGGCAAAAATGACACTGTAGTTAGAAACCTTCACACTTGGATGAGAATTACAGTTTCTCTATGCCAGAATGACTGTTACTATCATATTGTAACAGTTGTGATTTTTATACAATAGATATGTAGTTGGAAGTATAAAGGAGACCGGGGCTAGTTTTAAGTCTTAAGTTCTATTTATCAGTCTAAACTCAAGATTTTGAGTCAAAAGTATAGACTAATAATAATAACAACAATCATAATAACATTATTACTATTATTAGTAGTAAGTAGTATACTACTAATAATAACAACACTGCTGTTATTATAATTATTATTATTATTATTATCATCATCACCTTTTTTTTCTCTGACAGTGCTTAGAAACTCTATTTTTAAAACTTAATTTGTCAATTTTAATATCAATCAATCAATCTGGATTAGATTTCATACAATTTATTATCCAAAATGTGTTATTACCAAAACAATATTTAGCTGTTATTATTATTATTATTATTATTATTATTATTATTATTATTTACCTTTTATGTTCTTGCTGTTTTATTGTTTTGCTGTTTTATTTTAGTTAAATAGCCTATAATATATATTTGATACAGCTTAGCCCATATACAGCTTAAAAATTAAATTTTGAAGTGGAAAGACTGAAATAGTACTTTCTTGTAAAATGTATTCCAATCATCTTTGCTCTATTTACTATTTAGAAAAATCATATTCAATGCATTACTCTCTGTTTTTGTTAAGTAGCAATTTTTGAAAATGGTTTCAAAGTAAATCTTACACCAAGTCTTTTTCGGCTGTCTATTTTATTGACAAACTCATTTCGAGTATAATCATATGTTCTAAGATATAGTTTATGGCGATGTTTTTGGTCACATTTGTTTCTCCATCCGTTGCTTCTCTCCTCTCTACCTACAAGCAGCATGACGACCATATTTAGAGCATCCATTTTCGTCTTGACAATTTACAGCAGTTAGTGCTCCACCCTGAGCCATCTGGTCTCCTGTGCCTCGCTGCTCGGCAGAAATACGCTATGTATAATTCATTTAACAGATTATCTTTAGAATAGATTAATACAGTAACGACAGTGTGTGAAAGGTCATTTCAAGTACAGGTACCTATTTAAAGAAATGATCCCTGTGTAACTGTATAAAGCTTTCTGACAGTCCACATACTGTAGTTTATTGTGGGTGTTCAAAAGCTCGTGGGGGATGGTTCCTTCAGACATTACAGAGTGAAAATACGGCCTGTTTTACATTTAATCAAATGATGTGTAAAGGACAAAGACTCAAATTATAAAGATCTGTCAGTTTTGACAAGAAACAGACGCCTCCAAAGCCTAATTGCTTCAATCGAAGGGTTGAATTAAGAATAACTACACATTTCAATTATGTCTAGCTATGAAGGTCAATAGAGGTTGATGGGAAAAGAAAAATGTTTTATTAATTACGCTAAGGGAGCCGTTTGGATTAAAGCTAGGGCACAAGGATTATTTCCCGATTCAATAAATTGCTTTTCATCACCATTAACACATTTCCTTATATTCTCTAGAGGCAAGTCCGGGAACAATGTTTACTGTGAGATTGTTCAACAAACCTGCACCAGGTTTTAGCACAACTCCGATTTAGCACATAGTACCGGATCCACTCTGGGGACCGGGTCCAGACACAGCTGCTGTTTGTGCTGCGGTGGGCCGTACCTGCTGTAGAGGCTGCGTGGGATTTGAACCATCGCCGCAAGACCGTGCCACCAATTTTTTATTTATTAATTTATTTATTTTAAGTCGAGGAATATGATAATCAACCTGGTTTGATAGGGTAATTAACTTGGCTAAATGAAAATCCCATGAGATGAAAGGATGGAAAACAGATGTTCCATTAAAGAGGAACCCGTCTCGTGAAGGAGTGTGTGAAGATAAAGGGAGCGTGTTGAGTTGTGCTGGCAGTGCTAGTTGACAAAACATGAGTTTGTGGTCATAATGCTGCTCTTTTGTTGTTACGGGGCTTTTATTTGGGGACAGCTGTGCAGTTTACCCATTCCTGGGTTCGACGTTGCATTTACAGAACTTAGGAAAGACAAATATGGTTCAGGACAACAGTATAGTACGTGTGTTCAATTGGTAGAGATGCTTTACATTTGATTTCAAGGGTCTCGTTTCTTGTGTGTTTCCTGGGAAACAAACCAGCGGTATGATTATTTGGTATTTCTAGCTTTTCCAGTTTATCAGCATCAACTTATATGGAAATGAACTACTTGGTTTGCAGTATTAAGGAAACTATTTTTAGACTGAAACAAATTATACACAGCAGATCTGTCTGTGTCTGTCTGTCTGTCTGTCTGTCTGTCTGCCTGTCAACTGGACTAGCTGATTTGTTTAAAAATCTGATCCATATTGATTATTTGTTCATGCATTGGACTGATTCATGAACAAATCTTATGTTACTACATTTCCCAAGAATGTGCCAAGAAATACTAAAATGAACTTCTGAGTACGACAATTGAAATTTTCAAAAGTCAAATGCACCAGTGCCATATTTTTTATGTTTATTTGTCATTTTGGAGTTTGACATCAGCGGTTATATATTGAGTGGCTGGAATATTCTTTAGAAGATCCCTTTTGTGTTCCGCCAAAGAAAAAAAGGCAAGTTTTGGGCATGAGGGTGAGTGAATGATGAGGGAATTTTATTTTTGGGAGACCTGATCTTTTAAGCTGGGACCAGAGAAATTGAAAAAAAGAAGAAGACCCACACACACACAGTAGCTTTAAGATCTAAGAGATGACTATCAGCATTAATGTTTTGTGACTTGGACTTTTGCATCATTTGATCTTTTCTAGAACTTTGTACTAATGTATTTATTTATGTTTGTGTCTTCACTAAGGCACAGACTGTCTTTCTATCAGAGGGTGGGATCACAGAACAGACTGACTTCACCGGTTGGCTGTTGACTAGGTGGATAGCAACATCAGTGGCACAACCAGAGGCAAAGTCACACTCCACGGCAAACTCACACGGAGTGAAGCCATCTGCTGCTCTCTCGCAACTCTGGAACAAACACACAAAACTGTCAAAAGTTCCCCACGATCGCCTTGCGCTCTCTCTCCTTCACTCTCTTTCACGCACTCTCTCTCTTTCCCACCCCTTTTTCGCAGACTCGGTAACACTATTCTAAGTACACATCTCAAATGCAGTCACATGTGCTGTTGAGTTGTGTGTAATCTTTTGCCCTCTGACGTTGCAGTTTCCCATTGTTGTAAAGTGGGATGACAGTGCAGCTGGAAGTTAAATCCAGATTTTTCCAGCATTTAATTTCCCACTGTTGTGTCAGGAAAACAAGACAAGCACTGATGTGCGAGTCCACTCAGCGCAACACAAACACTCAAACCTTATGAGTAGCTCTTGTTGCACTTATGCTGCATTCCTTTCAAATCAGAAAGTCAGAACTGACACATACCTCTGATTGAATCCCGTTTGAGGTTCCAGTTTAGAAATATGTGTGGAAATCCACAGCTGCCAGGATTCAGGTGTATGATGTCACAACATAGCGGTACCCAGGGAGATGTTTGCCGCTATGATGTAAATATTCAGAAAAAACAAAACACAACAGTGAGTCAAAGTTAATAAAACCTGTTTAGCAAATGTTGATGGTAAATGATCACCTGTTGACAACTGTGCATCTGCAGAACAAATGCTAACTCATTTAGTATGTTGTTGACAGTCAAACACATGCAAAGCTAATGTTAATGTTGCCATTGAATTTCCTTTGTCAGCTTATTTGTGTGATCATGGGGAAATGAACGGGATGACAAAAAAATTAGGAATATACCACCGTTTAAAATACTTACGAATTTATGATTAAAATTTTTTTTTTTTTTTGAAAAGTCTCTTGTATTGTAATAGAAGTCTCATATTATTTATTACAGTAAAAACTGTTTACATTTTTCTTTTTATTACCATACTTTATTGCAATATATTTTCCGCAGCCATTACTTCAAAGTCACACGATCCTTTAGAAATAATTTTTTTAGAAGGATTTTGTTGATTAATCAAAAATATAGAGAGATTGTGATCTTTTGTGAAATTTTGTGACATATTTACAATGTCTTTTAAAACAGTGTCTTCTTATGAAAGCTTACAGTTTAAAATATAGCAAGTGCTAGAAATACTAGTATTTTTTTATTTTTACCATAGCTAGCATGAGTACATCCAGTACCAGCCTTTCACAACAGTTTGTGTGTTGTAATAAATATTGCAATCGTCCACTGTTCCCACACACATGAAATACTGTGACAGGATAGCCTGTTTTATCAGTATCAACAGAAACCCTATCTGTAGTGAACATTTCTGAACTTCCTCACCATTGAAATACAGCACTAACAGAAGTTATAAATCACATCAATGCAGGCCTTCCTCTCCCATGACGCCAAGCATGATGTATAACTCGTTGTTGAATGTGTAATCACAACATATTGAACAACTCAACTAGAGCTGTGAACTCTAAATCATATTAATCTTTATACAATAATCTGAAGCCAGTTTTGCAGTTTGTCTAGTTTTGACAACCTACCGTTAAGAAGTTAAGTCTTCACATCAACTACCCTATCCTTCAGGGGTAAGCAGTGTTTGACTGTTAAACTCCCATATGAACATTCATGTCATGCTTTACATCACAATTCTGGCCACAAAATACTTTCTCAGACTTGCATGAATTTCCACTTTTGTCCAGTTTTGTTAGTTCTGTTCTTGTGGTGGTCTAGCTAATGGACCAGCATAACTGAGCAAGATTAACTTGCAAAAGTCCTTCTAGTTAAGTCAAACTGCCATGACAGAGACACATGAGGTCAAGGTTTGACTAATTAGCACATTCCAGTTTACCCTAGCTGGTAGATGCCATAACTAATTACTGCATGCAAAAAAACACATCAACTTTCACAATACTCCAATTAGTTTAATTTAATATAAAATGTAACTTTTCACAAGGTATTACAGAATTCCTTTTTATCATTTTAAATGGTGTTTTGTGTAAAGCCACTTAGGGGCCATTCACACAAAACATGTTTTTGTGTTTAAAATTTGTGATTATTGAGTAGAACAATGGAAAAAAACAAGGTCTAGAGATGCATTGTTTTTAAAAATCGATTTTTTTTTAACTTGAGTGTGTTTAGAATGCCTTGTCAATGCATGAGACACAAAAGACGTGAACATGATGGTCAAACATGTCCGTCTAGCATGTTTACATAGAAAAGCAGCGGGTGGAATACAAAAACACATTCTGTGTGAATGCCTCCTTTTTCCATTTCAGATATACTTGTTAATCTTATGCTTACATTTTTTTTTTTTTTTTTTTTTTTTTTTTTCATTTGTAGCTACTTGCACACTAGTGAAATGCTGCTTTTTTAAGCACACGTCTTTCTGGAACTGGATTTTAGCCACTTTTCTCATGTGTTTTCTTGTTGTCTTCAGCAAGACCTTTATCTTTTGTTGACCGTGCGCTGCTGCCATGGAAACACTTATAATAGTTCTTTTAAAATCTGCAGGCTACTTGCTGCTCAGACCAAAGAGCGACGCATTCCTCAGCAGTTCTTCTTCCTGCCTCATTCGCTCTCATTCTCACGCTTTCTCACTTTCTCCATATGTGGAACCCCATCCGGTAGTCCAAAGAGCCTTTCAAGCAGAAAACACTGAGGGTTTATGCTGGTGAAGCATTTTCTTTACAAAAGTGAATCATTATCGTGAGTAAATGTTAAACCGAAGAAGTCACCCCCACCCCTCCTGCATGCCATGCCTCTAACTTCTTGCTGTTCTTGTTGACATTTGGAGGGCTGTGACAAAGCTTTCCTTTCACGTGGTCTCAAGCTCGTGGGAAATGCTGGTGTATGTCGCAAATGCAACTTGGCACCATCTGTCACCAGCCTGGGAGCGGATGATAAAGTTAGCATGATCATCGCTAGCGTCTTCGTCCCACTGCATCCTCCTCCTTTTCAATGCTGGCCTCTTCCAGGAAGTGTGTGTGAGTCAGACGTCCAGCTGAGTGTGGCTGACCAGACTTGGCTCCCATGAGGGCCTTGTGGGAGGGGGAAAAGGGGGAGAAATCAGAGGATGGGTGGGTGAAGGGATGTATTGTGGCTGCAGGTGGCTGACTATCACAGGCCTGCACGGCAGAGGGCTCGAGTTTTGTTTTTTACGCCGTGACAACTTTTTAAAAAAACTTTCAAGTGTTACGTAATTCTGTCCCAACTAAAGTGACAAAAGCCAATCTGCACCTATTTGATGGAGTGGGATTTTCAGCCAGTTACATTGATCAAAGAGGAAATGTCATACAAAGGGCACCTACAGTAGTGTTATAACGGTGTCAAGGTCAGCAAGCCTCATAAAATTTTAGATAATCTGAGATTTTATGACAAGGCACGGTTAGTTTTTGTAAAATGTCTTGTGGTTTGACTCTATCTATCTGTCTGTCTGTCTGTCTGTCAACTGTGGTTTTTGTGGTTTGAATTTTTTTTTTTATGTTAACAACATGATTTAACATAACTTATTTATAAAATTCAGATTTTACATCATTCTGTGCTGACTAAAGTGACAAAACCCAACATGCACATTTTAGATTAGTAGGATTTTCAGCCAATAAGATTTTGCTGTGCGTGGGGCTGAAATTTGGTACTTTGCTTGTTGCGGGGTGTAGCTAATTAGGAAAAAAACTCAGATTAAGATGCAAGATGGAGAATTTTTTGGCTTGCTGCTTTGCACCTGATGAGGACACGTGTTTGATTGGTAGTTTTGTACTTTTTATTAGATGCAAAGTTATGATAAATGACAATGATTTCAGTTTGATCACTTGTTACTTTTTAATTTCAGTGCGACGAACAGGCCATTTTGGTTATTAATTTCTCAGATGTCTGATTTGTATCTCAGTGTAGTCACAGCTAATCTTTAATTGCTGCTGTTTAGGCTGCAGAAGGAGGTTGATTAGCTGACCGGATTTTCTGGGCTCTTTCCTGTTTGTGTGGCAATGGCCACTCATCTCTGCTGGCAGGGACTAGGAGCAAAGAAGCGTCAGGAGATATTTAATTAAGACAACAGTTCAATTAACAGCTCAATTAGCTGAGGTAATTAGAAGCTCTGTTGGAACAAAAGCCAGCACACTCAGTGGGTCCCTGTGCAGAAGCAGGGTGGCTCAATTCTGCCATCGGCATCATAATCCTGCTTAAGCACTGGACTGAATTTTCACCTTGAGTGCCTGGAGTGGGAATCTTGTACAAACCTACAAATTAGACATGCTAATTTCTTGAATGCTTTGAGGATCTTTCTGTTAAATTGAGTAAACTTTGGATTTGCATGTCATTCTTTCTGTAACAAGTCCTATAAATAACCATCAGTTTGCTTTGGTTTGACTAAACTGTCTGTGTTTTGACTAGGCTATCTGTGTCTGACTCTGACTATGTTCTACCACCATCACAAGCATCTGGTGGACCACTGTAGTTTATAGTTATTTTTTTATGCCATCACCAGATGAGGAGGAAGCATCAGCACCAGTGACAATACTAAGCTTGATTTAGATTGAATGGAGTCAGTTTTTCTTAAAAATAAATAAATAAATAAAAATATAATGACTTTAATGCACTTATGTTTTTAAGTTCTGAATTTATTTTAATATTTTTTTTTGTTCTGGCATAAAATATCAGGATGTAACTATCCTGATATCATAAAGAAAACATCCTTCAAATTCTGTTTATTATAATTTCTTAGGGAAAAAAAGGTATATTTGTTATCTATGCTTATGATTTCTGTGTTATATCATATGCCTATTAATACATTAATCTTTATGGTCCACTAAAATTAATCATGTGGTTAAACTAATATGCAGAGAAAACAAACAGACATAAAATAAACATATAACAGGAAATTATGTAATAAAGCAGACCCTCATAACTGAGTGTCAAGATCAGTAAGTCTCTAACATTCCAGATAGCTTGACATTTTTATGATAAGGCAACGCAAGATTAATTTAGGTCGTAAAATGTCATGTTTGACTCTCGCAAAATGATGATACATGACATTACAACATGACATTAAACATTTCTTGAAAATGGTATAAAAGTTCTTAAAACTGTATAAATCCACCTTGAATACACGGATTTCAATTCTAGAAACTTGGTACAAATGTTTTAAAGTAGATTTCTAAAAGATTTTTTATCTTGTACACTCTTATTTTGTCATTGACCCAGTTCTATTCAGGAAGACCAGATAGTCTACAGTAGATTTGATAGAGTAAGTTGCAAAAAAGAGGATGTTGGCAAAACTGTAGTCTATCATTTCCACAACCCCCTTTAAAAGCACCTTCAGCCATCAGCTAGACACCATACTACATGTTCTTGTATTGACTGTGGTGTGTGTTGGCCTCCTGTAGAGGGTAGAGATAACAGTGGGCACAGCTGCTATGTTTAGCCCAGTCCTTGTGTGCCTGCGCCGGGTATGGCCTCATCCCCTGAAGCCTGGCTCACCTAATCAGCCCTTGTGTGAATCACCAGGTGAGGCTCCTTATTTGCTGTTGTGCATAGACTGAGATCTCCAGCATTAGTCCCATTCGGAGTGCCACTGAACACCTGATGACATGTCCGTCAAGACGCAGCCTTGTCTCTGTAGCAGATGGGGTGCTGACCTCAGGGACTTTTGGAGGCGGCGTGTGGGACTGTGTGTTGGCTGTATTGGTGAGGAGAGAGAATTCACAGCCACGGTCCTGGTCTATAGCATCTCGCTGTAATGAGATCTGCAAACGCTGAGGCCAGCTGGGCACAGCAGGGCAGGTCAGGACGGGGCAGGAGACATATATGTAGACCGGGTAGAGTTAGACTTACAGATGAGCTCATTTTTGAGACCTGCAGCAGATGCAGGGCAGTGAGCTTATTTATATGGTCCGAAACACTAGATGTACCTGGTTGGAGCCAAGAATATGTCAGTTTCTAGTTGTTTGCAGGATTATGGGCTTCCATTTTTTTTTTTTTTTTTTTTTTTTTTTTTTCTTCGTATTAATAGTATGATAGTTACTAGATACTTGGAATATTATGGTTTACAATTGGTGAGTGGAGACTTTTTATAGCCTTATACTTGCAGACAACTTATTGGTTATTAAAATCAACATGACATCAAGATCGACCATATTTACTTATTTACTAATGTCACCATGTTTTTTTTAATAATTATTATAATATATGTTTTTTTTAAATCAAATGATTTCTCGAAAGAAATTTTATGAAAGTTTTTCTTATTGGATTTTCTGTTTCACTTTGAAATAGATGATGATAATAAGGAGGTAAATGGATTGCAAACACGGTTTAATGTCACTTCAAGGATTATTCCTGGTTTAAAACGAGATCAAATTATAGCATTTACAGCATGATGTTGATTACCACAAAAAAGGCACATTGAAAATAAATGGAACATTTTGAAGGATTTAAAAGCTGAAATAACACAATTTTATAAAAACATTACAATAATTCTTCAGCTAAACTGCAAAACATGTATGTTGTTGTTTTTTTTGGGGTTTTAAAACTTAATACATTTTACCATAGTACATTTTATCTGTTAAATACGTTTGATTTGAAAGTTGTTTTTGTCCTTTTTTTAACACATTGTTTTGCCTTGTGGCTGTATTACTGAAACACTGAATATTTTATTGTTTATGGATTAAACCCATTCACTTCTATTATAAATGCCTCATTGTAACCCAGCTTTCATTTTTTTTTTTTTTTCTGAAAAGGTCAATTTTTTTGTTTGTGTTTATGCCACAAGTGCTGTTGATCAAGTGAACCGAACCCAGAATATTCCTTTAACATCCAAATAATACCAATTTTGTCCCAGACAGCCCGAGATGATCCCATGTTCTGAAACAGAATTCATTGTCAATGGATCTCACAAAGCTGTGGTGAATCTTGTGACAGGATGAGTTGCTGTTCGTCACTAACAGTCGAGGGCTGAGGGCTGTTGCCACATGCCACATGTTGCCCTGCACTTCCCCCGCTGTTACCTCATCACACCCCGACAGCTGGGCCTCCAGACCACTTTCTGACAACCGCAGTCTCCGCAGGGCATGTGACTGCATCGCCAGTGGACTGGTGTTAGCTTAGCGCAGGCCTGAACTCCAGGCTTCCTGTCAGCAGGCCTCATCACTTCCTACTGTTGGTGTGAGTTGCGCCCCCTCATCCTGCCAGCTGCTGCTGAACATAGAACAGGAGAATCATGCTGAAAACATGGTGTTCCTGTGACCTTTCCCCATTTCTTTAATTCAGTATTAACAACATGAGCATCATCTGTAATAGGACTGAGGCTAAATGCAAATTTATGGTATTGATCTTCACAGTGTACCTGTAAAAAAACGTTAGCATAACACTGTGTTAGCTACAGAGTTCCACATCTGTTCATGTGTGTTATTGGGAACTTTTAGACGCTTTAAAGTAAGGTTTGTGAGGCTTTGTCCTTGTGCTGAGGTAGGACAGCACTTTCCGGAGGCTATGTTAACAGTGACTTTAAATGAAGGGCGGTTGTTAAAAAGAAAGAGACAGAAAGACACAATGTGTGAGAGTGAATGCTGATAGAGGTATTATGATTCATTTAGTCAGCTAGGGTCACGATCACACAGTCAAGCAATCAACTAGCTGATAACTAGCTAATTTTTAACCTCACAGACACAATGCACACTTAAAAAGACACGAGTTTATGTGGCATACGTATACACATGAATATTTTTTTAAAGCGTAGAACAGTGGTTATATTACCCAAAATGTTAATGTTTACTTGTGTTGATACTAGCTTTTCTTTTAATATATTAAATTGTTAAAGGCAGCTGCACAGACCATTTACAATGACATTAGGCAAACACTTTTATCCAAAGAAACTTACACTGCATTATTAAAGACATACATTTTTATTAGTTTATGCATGTTCAGCATGCTGGGAATTAAACCCATGGTCTTGGCGTTGCTAGTAGTGCCAAGCTGTACTGTTTGTGCCTCAGGAAAGCACATGGAAGAAGTGTTTTTTTACACTTTTACTGTTTATGTAAATGATGTAAAAATGTAAAAAAGAAGTTACAATACTATATATATATATTTCATAGTTCTTTATAATTGCAGTGAATGGGTTTAAGATGTTGAAGTCCAATAAAAGTGTATAAATCCATCATAAAATGTGCTCCTCACAGCTCCAAGGGGTTGATAAAAGCCTTCTGAAGCAAATCAATGTATTTTTGTTTGAAAAATATCCATATTTACAACTAAATAAACTTTAATCTCTAGCTTCCACTAACTGTCATACACACGTACCCAGATTTTTAACATAATGAAGGGGTTGAAAGGGGAAGTGTACTATTTCTTGGTGACTATTGTAAAAAATAATTACTAACCGCATCTGAAATTGTGTATTTTCAGTCTACGATATTCAGTGAAGAGCTTATCTACTGTTGATGAACTGCGTTCTCTATGTATCCAGGTTTGTAGTATGAATATATTCCTGGGCATACTAACAGCTGCCATTTTGGCATTTGACCTGGATGTTCTTTGACCTTTGAAATACAACCAAATATAAAAAGAATGGTCTCTTGTGTTAAAACAGTGACCATTTAACAACTTGCTCGATACTTATGACAGTTTCAATCTGGCTGCTTAAACAGCAGCCAGATTGAAACAGCATACTTAAACAGACTTGTTTTGTTAAGCTCTACAGGGTTTGGGTTATCTCTGAATATCAATTTAGGATATGAAAAGAATTTTAACATTTTTAAAATTTACACACTTTACCCTTAAGCTTACTTTTGACTGTGTGTGTGTGTGTGCATTTAAGAGCAGCACTGAACCTTGGCATTAGAGAAGTAGGTCAACCATTTTACCCTGGGGAAACCGGCGCAGTTTGCATTCTAATAGCTGATACACACTCTTTTTCTCCTTCCCACCACTCCAGGCCACACCATTTTCATCTATTTTGCAATGTCTCCCTGCCCTGCCTGAGACCTTTCAGCAGTATTGGTCATTTATAATGACGATAAGAGATCTGGCTCTTTAAAAATGAATGGCGTATCTGTTTCTGTGTATGTGCGTGTGTTTCAAAGGAAAGTGCAGGCTACAGAGAATTCCAGCGCAGTCCTTTAATTGGCCTGAAGTCGTTTCTCCGGCCGTGTGTTATCTGAATAATGCATGGCCTTTCTTAATGAAGTGTGCTCTTGTTGTTTTACTTCTGTAGGATATAGGGTAAAATTAGCATAGTCCTGTGTCTGCATCTTAATCCACTCTGATAATCAAGCTCTTGCTTTGTTTACAGCTTCCCATTGGCCCACTGTTTACGGTCCGACCCCATAATGCCAGTTTACCTCTACCACATTTTGGGTCTCCTAACATGCGATACAGTTAGCATACGGAGTGATGGCTCTTCTGGATAGTTCAAGTCACACTGAGTAAACTATATTTTGTATATTTTTATCTATCTATCTGTCTGTCTGTATAAAGATGCCAAACTGATTTGGAAATCTAGTTGTATAAAGATAGTGATGGCTGTTGCGATGTAGTTTTTTTTTTTTTTTTTTTTCCTTTCTGAAGGTGCAGGTGGTGAATCTCATGAAGTGGAAATAACTCTCTACCTCTTACTTTGGTGTGTGGAAAATGGAAGGTCAGCAAAGTTGATATACCCTAATGGAAACCTGGGAACATTGGCCATGTCCTTCATTTGTCATATTCACAGAAATTCTGCTAACCTCATGTTTTAACCCTCATGCTCTGTTGAGATTCACTTTACTTGTTTTGGGGGTCCCAGAGATATCAAATTAAAACAATAAAAATACTTTTTATTTTAGTCAGTTAAAAAAATTAAATGTTAACCTTCTATAGATGGTAATATTGGTTCAGTTTGGAGTTCATTTTACAGCAACAAAAACACACTGCAGAAACATGGATTAAAACAGTTCACTGGATGTATTTGTATAATTTTTTGTTGTTGAAGGTTTGTAAAATTAAGATCCTAGTACTTCACTATTAAGTATGTTTTTCAGATATTAAAAGGGTTGTTGGGCCTCTTAAAAATAAAATTTGAGGGTTAAATAGCCGTGGAGCTAAAAACGCTCCCCTCATGTTTCAGTCTAAACCATCAGTCTGTCCTGTTGTGTTTGAAGCATTTTGTTAGCATATTTATCATTGTGTGGAACGCTTCCCGAAACTGTCGCTCCATATTTCAAAGCCAATGCATACTGAGCTGGGTGTCCCTTTAACAGATTTCATCCAAATACAAACACCACATGGTCACATACAGCACGAGCCTATTTTTGGCCAGTCTCTGAAAGACCTTAAAGATTGCAAACTTGGAGGTGGAACATTCCAAAGTCTCATCAAGGCATGCAGAACGGATTCTGCTAATCCAACGGTGGAGTTTCTTTCATCTATTGGCTTTTGCCTGAGAGCGCTCTCATCTGTTTCCAGTGCGAGTCCTGAGAGAAAACAGGCAGGTGGGCTGTGTGAACACTACACATCAACAGTCTATCTGAGAATAGTTAAGCAGATCTCTCACAGTTTACCAGATCATTTATTTCTTGCCTTGTTTTACTAGGACCGATATCAGGACTGAATATATGTTTATTTTATTAACGCAGTGCAGCTAGAGCTCATCCTTTGTCATCTGCTTGTAATTTAGCCCACTGTAAAGGTGAAAAGATCATCCTCATTTAATTAATGCTTTTGTAAAACTGAATCTTAGATTAACTAATATAAGTGAAGAGTTACTGTATTATTATTATCATAGTATTTTTATGTATTATTATTGTTTGGTTTGTTTATTTACTATCACATAATTTCAGGAACCCAAGTAATGCATTTTGATGTAGCTTTTATTTCATATTTTTGAATAGTTGAATAAACGGTTGAATAAAAATAATAGGCCTCCCAGTATGTAATGGCAAATGGTTAATTGCATTTTCTTTAATGCTCAAAATTCTATACGTTTCTCTTCTAAAACATGAAAGAAACATTGTAAGATTTAAAACGATCTTTTTAAAATGTTATCCAATAATCTAATCTAAATAGGCAGATTGTGAATCAGTTTATCTTTGTTTTTGATGTGTGTGTGTATATAGTTTTATTAGTTTTTATTTCAGTTTTATTTATTTTATTACATTAAGTTAAACTAAACAGAACTATTTTTATATTTTATTTCAGTTAGCATTTATTTCATGTAACTTTTTAAAAGTTTTGTTCAAGTTTATTAATGCAAACACCTCATTTTACAGTGTGGTTGAGGTCAGAACTCTGTAGTGTTTAAATTAGCATTAATATGAAATATTATTTCAAAATAAATTCAACTGAATTTCAGTCCAAGTTTGACGACTGAAAGGATTGCCATTAATTCATATAGCTGTGATAACAAGAATTTTCTGATCGGTTTGGTTTCTCCGCTCTCCTCGGAATAGAAAGTTTTGTCAAAGTAATTGACTTTTCAGTTTTCCAGAGTTTATACACTTATCTCTGCTTCTCAGCCTAGAGGGAGAGAGAGACTGTGAATATACGCGCACTGAATTATTTAAGGCAGATCTTGTGATGGCGGAAGATTCAGACAGCTGATTTTGGCAGCCATCGGAATACCTGTCAATTCACACATTCTGTGCTGTCTACCAGGTTTAGACAACTCTCCTGTTTTTTTTCTGTCTTGGCCAGAAACACAGCCTGGCAAAGGACCAAAAAAAGAAAATAAAGAGAAAGAAGTGCAATCACAAGACATTTCTTCTCCAGACGAACTTTGCCAATCTAAAGTTGCCCGCCTCCTCACTCGCACTAAAAGATCTGCTCTCATCATTCCCATTCCTGTCACCTGCACTGCTTACCTATTTCTTCCCGCGTACGATCCTCATCCTTTATCCCCAATATTTATCTGAGCTACTCCACCCCTGTCTGTTCTCCCATGGTTTGGAGCTTCAGTACCTCTGTGAAGTCTCTCTTTTGTCAAACTCTTCAGTCTCTTTTCCCTCTGCTACTCTCACATAGCAGTTTAATGATCCTCTCTTTCTGCTGTTCATTTACTGAATTATTCAGTTTCCTGCTTTCTCAACACTCTGCATTTGCTTTTTTGTTTGTTTTCCCCTTTGGTCTCATGTTGTTCCCATGATGTATCTTTTTATCTTCTTTTGATTTGTTAATTTTCTGTAATTAATTGCTCTTCACAATGTTTTCTTTTAAGCAAATGTAAAACCTTGAAAGTTCCCTTGTGATGAGGATAATAATAATAATAATAATAATAATAATAATAATTATTATTATTATTATTATTATTATTATTATTATTTTAGGAAGTTAATTTATTATTATTGTTGTTGTTGTTGTTGTTGTAATCTATTATTTTTTATTTTTGAATGCAACAATAATACATTTTAGAATGTTTATTTAAAAATTAGCACAAATATGAAAAATTAACTTTTTTTGTTATTGTTATCATTTGTATTATTAATATTAATACTACTACTACTAATAATAATATATAGAATGTCATATTATTATTATTATTATTATTATAATTATTGTTAGTAGTAGTAGTAGTAGTAATTTTTATTAAATAATTTTAATTTTCTGTAATAATAATAATATCTAGAACTGTCATATAATAATAATAATAATAATAATAATAATAATTTTATTTTTTACATTTTCTGTAATTAATTGCTCTTCACAATGTTTTATGTTAAGCAAATTTAAATCCTAGAAAGTTCCAATTTAGTAGTAGTAATAATAATAATAATAATAATAATAATAATAATTGCAACAATAATATATTTTAGAATGTTAATTCAAAAATAATAAACATTCAAGAATGTATTAGTTATTGTAATAATAAATATTAATAATAATAATAAAAATAATAATGATGATAATAAAACATTCTAGAAAATACTCTTAAAATAATAAATAAACTTTATAGAATGTATTATTGTTACAGTTATTACTATATTATTATTATTATTATTATTAAGTAAAGTAAAGTCGTGACGTATTGTCAAGTATGGTGACCCATACTCGAAATTGGTGCTCTGCGTTTAACCCATCCAAGTGCACACACACAGCAGTGAGTAGTGAACAAATGCACACACACACACACACACACACACACACACACACCGTGAACACACACCCGGAGCAGTGGGCAGCCATGCTGCGGTGCCCGGGGAGCAATTGGGGGTTCGGTGCCTTGCTCAAGGGCACCTCAGTCGTGGTATTGAGGGTGGAGAGAGCGCTGTACATTCACTCCCCCCCACCTACAATCCCTGCCGGCCGGGGACTCGAACCCGCAACCTTTCGATTACGAGTCCGACTCTCTAACCATTAGGCCACGACTTCCCCTTATTGTATCTTAATGATAATAATAATAATTTCTAGAATGGTGATATTATTAATAATAATATTAGTAGCAGCAGTAGCAGTAGTAATGATATCAAAAATACAAAATGTAATGCAAGTTAAAAGGAGCACATTTCTGGCCATATTCTGTCAGTGCTTAAAGGGGTTGTGGGGGTATGTAATAAAGATTGGGAAACACTGACCAAGACAGCCAAATAGCCCTCATTCTTCAAATAAAAGCAATAACATCACAGTAACATGGTGATGTGAGACCAGAGCTATTCTGCCTCATTGTTGGTTTGAGCACCATCATCTGTCTCTGGCTAATGGGACTGTTGGTGTGAATCTGGCAGTGACCAGAGCTCATTGTGCTGAGTGAAGGGTTATGGCCAGTGCGCTCACCTTGGTGGCGTAGAGCGACCAGAGACATCCAGTATCAAGTCGAAGCCAGACACTCTCAGACAGAGCTGCTATACACTCGTCTCCACAGAACTCAAAGTGCGTATTATAATAAACTGTGTGTAACTTTTAGTGATGAGGTTTGTTACAAGTCAAGACCTGTCTTTGGCTTACACCTGACACTCAGGATGCAGAGAGTAATGCCTAAAGGTTTTGAATGGATGAACAAGATATTCAAGATTTTATTTATTATTTCAAGTAGTCCTAAGAAATCCCCTGATATTTTGCCATTTGTTTATGATTTAGTATGAAGGTGACTCAGACAATATGGGGGACTTTTTGGGTGTTGTTTCATAGGGAAATGTCCCTTAGTAGACACCAAAATGTATTTCCTATAATCATCTATACTCGTCATTTCATACCCTGACACAAAATGGTTAACAAAGCATGATGTTTACAAATGTTAACAAGCAGAAACACAGACAAAAGGCTGTGAACTGTAGAGCATCCAGCTGAAAACATCTAAAAAATAACAAGAAAGTGAGGAAGCGGGTTTGGTTTCATGAGAAATACTTCATAAAACAATGAGGTGAGACTTTCTCTTCCAAAACGCAAATTAGCGAACCGCATATTATTTTCACAAGAGTAGTGACTCACATATATTGCTGAAAAAAGCCCTGAAATGAAAACCAAATAAACAGATCCCTCTCACTTCCTTTTCTCAAAGTTGAAATGTGTGATTCCTGTGCCAATATCACCAGTAAATGGAGATTCAAATATAAAAACTGTTTTCAAACAGGTTTCCTAAACCATCTCAACTACCATTGGTTGGCCAAACAGATAGCTCCGCCCACAAAGTCATCTCATTTGTTGAGGTAATGTTGCTGTTGTCAAGCAAGTAAAAAAAAACTTTTTTTTTTTTTGGTTTTGATAGTCCCACAGAGCCACAAGAAATCAATTTACAAATGGCTTACTTTTAGTTATATATTAATCTATGATAGAAAAACACATTTTTACAGTGAAAAAAAAGATACTTTTCAGCCTTAAATCCTCAATGAATGTGGAGCAGTAAACGAACTACGTTGAAGGCAGATGCTCTTTGAGCTGACAGACCTTTGCTGCTTGGTGGAAAACAATGAATAATTCTCTTTATGCCACATGTGGGTGTGAAATGGGGAGAGAAAACGGCAAGAGTATTATGTGTTCGCCAGATCAAACAGCCCTGCAAGCTCTTTATGATCACCCTGACTAACAAGGTACCGGCACAAAGGCAGAAAATCGCAAGAATGTTTGTTTGCATACCCAGCCCTACTTAGACATCCTCAACCTCTCACTAAGGTTACGCGGCTGTGTTTGTGTGTCTGTTTATGTGTGTGCGCACATTTGTTTGGTTCCCCGGTAAGTGACAGCTGTGTCTCTTGTAAGACGTCTTGTTTCTTATCCCGGATAAACATCCTCTATTTGTCTGACGCTTGGATATTTGTCAATATGTCTGCTTTGAAGGAATAAATTTTATCTCTGTGTTTACAATAAATGTGATACGCTTGCCAGTAAATTTAAATATGTACTTTGCCATATATGCAAAAACGTTTTTTTGAAAAGAATAACATGGCATTTAAAGGGATTTTTTGCCTTAAAATTAAGGTTCTGTTATGGTCCATTTACCCTCATGTCGTTCCAAACCTGTTTGGCTTTCTTTATTCTTTTGAATGCAAAAGATAACTTAAAAATTCATTGGATTGAATACTTTAGGATGGTGCTTTTTCATTCTGTTTTTTCCCCCTACTTGATTAAATTAAAAGAGTGGCAAAGATATTAGTTAATGTACCTTTGGAATGAAATGAGGGTCAATGACATATGTGACATTGACAAGTGTGTTCATGATTAAGAAAACATCTTTTTATAATGTAGTTTGAGAGATACAATCTATTCTAAAATGTTTTGAAAAAATTCTGCAAGTTGGATTTTATTTTTTGGTATAAAAGTTTTTTTCCCCCCAAACATTATTATTTTTCTGTATTTCAAAAAAAAAAATACTAAGTATTTTGAAATCATTTTTCCTTTCAAGAATTTAATTATTTTAATTAGGATTTCTTCCTTTTATTATTATATCTGGACATCTGTATCACATTTTTTTTACTTTATGTCCCCCTAAAAACATCAGAATTTTGATATTTCAAACTAAATGTCAAAATAAAATATCAGTATTTTAGTAAACAAAAACATGGAAATCATAGAAGATATTTATTTAAATCATTATGAGTTGTTAAGTATGAGCTGCATTTTTAGTGTATTTATTGAATAAATAATAGATCTGGACAAAACGATGAACATCATGCCATTGAGAGTAAGTTACTGATGACTCAATTTTAATTTTTGGACGAACTAGTCTTTTAAGTCTTGCTGAAGCTTTAGCTTTAAATAGGAGCACTTTAACCTCTTTCTTTTTGTCTGTTTCTCTCTTGTTACCTAGACACCGACGTCTCACTAAAATAATTATCTTCTTCCCCTTTCCCACTTCCATCCGCTGGGCACATTCCCAGGCTGCACTGCCGGAGACAACCAACCACTGTATTACATGCAGAACGGCGTTTACATCCATCAGAGGATTCCTTTTTCACCAGTTAACTTACAACTTCACACATGCTCTATAACTGCTCTTTTATGTCCAACTTTTTTTGATGACAACCAAATAAAGGAAGAGTTACAAAGAGTGGGCGTCCATCAGCGAAGGGCTGTAATCAATCCTAAGAGCCCCCCGCCATGATACGGGGGTCTCGCCGAACACAAATGTAATGTAGAAACAGATCTAGACAGGAAGCTTTATTATTACAGAATGTGCCAGGAGGTGCAGTCACTCAATGAGAAAATGATGCAGTGTGTGTGTTTAGCGTGATTGGGTTTAGAGAGAGAGGAATCCAATAAAGAAAATGGAGAAGGCCTTGTGTGAAGTGTAGAGGGCGGGCTGCTCTGTAGTGTATTCATATTAAAGACTGCAACGCTGGGAGGGGAAGTGATTACTGTCAGTAACTCCACAGGAAATGTTGCATCTTACTGACATTTAGAAATCATTTCAGCAGCTGGGAACAATAAAAAAGTGAGATTGTGCAATAATTGGCTTGCCTCGCAGGCTTACAAACGGGGAAAAAAAAGGAAAATGAAAGAAAAAAATCAATAATAGATGTTTCCTCCATTTCCCCGCACACCCCCCGTCGCTTTAAAGCTTTATCACTTATGAGACACAAAAGTAGATTCAGTGTTTAACAAGCTTGGGTCGTGTGTGCAAAGATCTGTTGGGCGGTGGTTCAGGGTAGTTGGGGAGAATCATATTTGGGTGGTATTTTGGGGGTTAGGGAAATCAGGATGATGTTAAGATGGGAAACATTGATGAGATATGAAATATAATAATGTTTTGAGATTGTTTTTTTTTTTTTGATAAGGTTTTGTGTTTGTTTTATTTTGTTTTGAATGGTTTTGTTTTGTGTTTAGCTGTGTTTTTGTTTCGTTTTGTGTGTGTGTGTTTTGTTCTAAAAAGATAAAACTAATTAAATCTCACAATCTTGTCATTTATCTTTAATTTCTATTTAAAAAAAATAAATGAATGTTATATTTATATATATATATATAAGTTATTTAGCAGACACTTTTATCCAAAGCAACTTACAAATGTATGGAATTATTTTTGTGTCTTTATTATTCAAATAAAAATTCTGTATTTGAGAGAAAAACTAATTATTTTGTAATTAAAAAATAAAAGTTTGCAAAAAAAGTCTTCTTAAGGTTCAAAATTAAAGTAATTGAAAACAAAATAATTTGCAGTGCGTGTAAATCTTTAAAAAATATATTTTTTTCTTTGTGCACTTCAAAAACTTTTCATCACTAATCCACAAATGTTGTGCCTTCTTTTTTTGCGGGTCTAAAGCTTTTGTTTGCGAGTTGAAAAGTTTTGCTTGCGAGTGAAGCTGTGTGTCAGTGGGCGGTCTCTACGCACCAGGATGAAAGCCCCTTTTCTATTGGCCATCACCAACTACAGACAGGCTTAGCTAACGTTATGTATTTAGGTGGGGGAGCATGAGAAGAGAGAATAATTCAGTTCACTAGTCACTGAATTTAAGATGTTAAATTAGTTAACTCACCCAGTAAAGGAGCGGTTGCTGGCCATTGCTGCTAGAAGCTCGCTCTTCTGTCAGACTGGCGTCAGTAACGGGAAAGCGTAGTGGGCGTGGTCAACCTGTCACTTCAATCGAGAGTGGCCAATAGAAAAGGGCTTTTCATCCTGGTGCGTAGAGACCGTGCACTGACACACAGCTTCACTCAAGATGAAAGGCCCTTTTCTATTGGCCACTCTCGATTGAAGTGACAGGTTAACCACGCCCACTACGCTTTCCCGTTACTGACGCCAGTCTGACAGAAGAGCGAGCTTCTAGCAGCTAAATACATAACGTTAGCTAAGCCTGTCTGTAGTTGGTGATGGCCAATAGAAAAGGGGCTTTCATCCTGGTGCGTAGAGACCGCCCACTGACACACAGCTTCACTCGCAAGCAAAACTTTTCAACTCGCAAACAAAAGTTTTAGACCCGCAAAAAAAGAAGGCACAACATTTGTGGATTAGTGATGAAAAGTTTTTGAAGTGCACAAAGAAAAATATATATTTTTTTAAAGATTTACACGCACTGCAAATTATTTTGTTTTCAATTACTTTAATTTTGAACCTTAAGAAGACTTTTTTTGCAAACTTTTATTTTTTCATTACAAAATAATTAGTTTTGCTCTCAAATACAGAATTTTTGTTTGAATAATAAAGACACAAAAATAATTCCATACAAATGGGGACAATAGAAGCAATCAAAAGCAACAATATGCAAGCGCTATGACAAGTCTCGGTTAGCCTAACGCAGTACACGTAGCAAGTGTTTTTTTTTTTTTTTTATATAAACAAAAGTAGATAGAATAAAAAAAGAAAGCTAGTGTTAGAGGGTCATAGAGGATGGATACAAAGAATAATAAATAGAAGACAGGGGTTCGGTGCCTTGCTCAAGGGTCTCACCTCAGTTGTGGTATTGAGGGTGGAGAGAGTGTTGGTTATTCACTCCCCCTCCTACAATCCCTGCCGGACTGGAGACTCGAACCCACGACCTTCGGGTTAAGTCCGACTCTCTATCAATTAGGCCACGACTGCCCCTAAATATATTATTTATATATTTTACATTTTTCTAAATGTAATTAAATATTACATTATTGTAACAGGCAAAAAATATTAAATAAACATTATAAAAAGGTCAACAAAATCTAAATGTTGTTCTTTTGCTTATCACTGAGCACAAATCTATCACTGGCCTATAATAGTCTGTATCCCTAAAATATGTAGAGAGAAAAGGGGTGTTTTTTTTTTTAAACAATTCTAAAAAATTTTTACATGAAAGTACTCCTAAAATTAATTACTTTTTAGAAATTTTGAAAGAACTCTGTAGCATGACTGTCTCACGTACCTTGAATGCTTGTACTATTTTAAGCATTCATTTGAAAAGCAGAAAAAGGGTGATTTCCCTTGCTGTGGAGGAAAAAAGTGAAAGAAAAAGTAGAGGAAGAGGAAGACCTTGCTCTACTGAAAAAAAAAAAAAGAGTTGTGTGGTGCAGAACACTCCGGAAGCCTGCTGCGCCAGATATAGCAGGTGAGAGCAGCCTTCCGGGAGACTTTCTCTTCTGTTACGGCTTTGAAGAGGAGTACCAAAAAGCTGCTCTCACACTCTTTCATCTCCTCTGGCCCGTGCTTCTGCTGGCCAGGTGTTTTCCCCTAGAGGGCTTTCTCTAATCTCTCTCTCACTCCCTCTCATTTCACTGTCCTATAAGCTATACTGTCTTTACAGCACCAGTTTTGATTCTCAAAATGACAGTATAGTCTATGTATAGACATGCACGTGTGTTTGCACACTGATTGTTATGGCAAGAGAAATCACAACTTTGGCGTGGGTGGAATCAGGTGGCATTTAAAAGCACTGCTTGATCATGTGTTGAGAAATGACAGAATGACTGATATGACATGAGAGGATGATGTATCATAAATACCTGCACTGACAATCCTGCATGAGTATCAGGGGGCATCAGCAGTGACATTTGAAGAGTGATGGTTTGAATGTCACTCTTTACATAATGCAGGATGGAAAGTTTCCGTTTCAAGGTTGTGACTGAGATCAGATGCAAAGTCAGCTTGTCTTCTCAAAGCTTCAGAAAGTCTGTATGGGGTGTCTGCTTGCTTTCACCATGTTTTAAGATATATTCGAGAGATACCTAGTGAGCTGCATTGCTGTGTGCTGTTTTTAACAGCAGGATCCTAACTGAAATGAAACCTCATAAGAGATGCTCTTCATAGGCAGCAACCTCTATGCAGTATACATAAATATCTGGTTTCCTAGCCTGACCGGCTAAAAGTGGGCATAAGCTCTTAGAAGCAACCAACTTAACATACTTGGAGACTAACAAACCAGGTTTGGCTGTTTTTAATTTTTTATTGTTTCGGTCCCACTTTTATATTAGGTGGCCTTAACTATTATTTACTGTGTACAACAAAAAATAAGTACAGTGTACTTATTGTGTTCATATTGCATTGCAAAACACGCTGCGATTGAGGTGGGATACGGGTAAGGTTAGGGACAGGTTTGGTGGTATGGGTAGGTTTAAGGGTGGGTTAAGGTGTAAGGGGTGGGTCTACAGTGTAATTATAAATGTAATTACAGAAATTAATTACAGATTTAATTACATGTTTTATCTATATTTTTTAAAATACATTTATGTACACAATAAGTGCATTGTATCAAATGATTAATTTAAATGTAAGTACATAGTTAAGCCCACATAATATAAAGTGGGACCTGGCTATAAGGAAAAATAGTACATTTTATTTGGAATGAACCATTTTAACAATATCTTTCAGGACAGAAGTATATTGTATATTTACTCAAAATGTCTTTTCTGCCATCTTGGATGAATTGTTTAATATATATATATATATATATATATATTCTTTAATTCTTTTTGAATTTTTTAATTTTTCATGAATTCTGGAATATTTTTTATCTGTAAGAGAAACATGCAATGCTGCCTTAGAATATTAAAATAATATGTCTTAAAAGCAGCTTAAATAATTTAACTTAAAAAAAATGAAATATAAAATAAATTAATTAAAAACTAATTTTATCAACCAAAGCAACAGTTCTCATGTTCATTGAGTTTAACTTGATGTGCTAAAATAACTGAAATAAAATACAAAATTATATAGGCATGTTTAAAAAATAAAAATAAAATAAAAATGACAAACAACAAAATGATAAAACTTCAACCAAAATTCACAAGTGAATGAAAAACATAAAAATAAAAACTATTTTAAAATGTTAACTAATTTAAAATATTAATAAAAACTATAATGGTATCTCAATAATACCAAACTTAACACTGAATAGAAAGCTGCATAAGATACTTCTTTAAAATAGATACTTCTTTCAGAACAAAGATGCTTTGCATTTTATTTTATATCTTGTGTTTTGGACAATTGCAAGTGCAGGTATATGTTCCTATTCAGATATCAATTATGCGTGGATAGTGCTTTATAAATAAGTAAAACATCTCCTCATGGACCACTGGAACAAGATAACTGCATGTTCCAATAAATTATCAAAATGAGACGCATCACTATTACTAACGTAATTATATGACACTGTGGCACATGAGAGCTGTCTTGAATATCTGGTCATGTGGCTCCCGCAGAGAGAAAAGCTTATGTAGAACGAAGCAGGCGGCGGCGAGAGAGTGACTGTGAGTGAGAGAGTGGGTGTGTCGTGTCTGTCAGCTGTGCTTGGCTCCGTCCTCCCCCTGATCAGCACGCTGGCCCAGCCCGCCGGTTTCCAAACAAACTCGCCGGAACATGTTGCGCGCTCGGCCGTCCCTGCAGGCCCCCCTGCCGCGCTCCAAAGCTGCCGGCCACAATGCAAGCAGGTGGCCGTGCCGCCTCGCTCAAAGAACGGGCACGCTGAGTGGGTGTCAGGCGGCAGAAAAAAAAATCCAAAAATCCCCGCTGACCTCCAGCCTTGCCTGCGCTCGCCAAAAAACGGCGACAGCAGTTTTGGGTCGAACGCTTTTTCTTTTGCTTTTTGTGCGACGGCGTATTGTGCGACACAAGTATGAGTTGTCATTTGCTCAGCTTGTTGTGGCGAGCCGGAGTGTGTGTGTGTGTGTGTCAAAGCGAAACTCGCAGGCCCGGGCCAGTAGCCTGACTCAGAGGGTAATGCGAGGAGCAGTGGTGGGAGAGGAGTTGTAACTCTGTTAACTGATTTTTCCTCCTCCGTCGTGGTGGCAGGTGCAGCTAAAGAGACAACAGCAGCAGTAAGCAGGTGATTTCCACCCTGACTCACATTTGCGCTGTCTGATTCCCCATCTGATCACGGTATCTCTCATTGTTCAGACTGCAGTTGTTTTTTCCGCAGCTGAGGCAACCGCCACTTCACCACAATACTTTAGCGTTTTGATTAATCAATCAGAAACTACAGACTGAATATATTTGAAGTGACACCTGCTGAAGTTTCTAACTGTCCAACACTGATCAGTTACATGTGAAACTACATGTTTTCAGAATCGTATAGTTGGTGGGTTGCCTGAATGACTAGTTTGGCTAGTTGGGCTTACAGGGAAATAAAATTCTGTCGTTTACTCGCCCTCATGTCGTTTTAAACATGTATGGCTTACTTTGTTCAGAGGTACACTGGACCCCACTGACTTTAAATGGTATTGTCATAAAACTGACATTTTTCAAAATATAATTTAAATCCCTTAAAGGTCATCCAGTTTTGGGTTCAGCTATCCCCAATCGGATATGTTTCATTTTAACAAGGTGAAAGGTGAATGAACAAAGTTATTAAAAGTTGAACTATTTTTAAAGTCACAACGGACATGGATTTTTTTAAAAACTGGAATACAGCAGTGTTTGTTATAAATGATTTGTCTGTGCACATTATTTTTAATCTCTATCCTCAAGAAACCTGTCACTCACATGATATTACAGCAGTTAGCAAACACCAACGATCCAACCATCCATACAATTCCCGATGGGTAAAATCAAGTCTTGTCCTGGACTGCCTGTGTGTGTTCATGTGTTTTGGAGGAGGTGTGGCTTTGGAGAGTGATTTGCAGGGAGGGTGGGATCTTATGCTTTCGAAGCTAGCTTGCTATTAGTAGGCTCTTCGAAATCGCCTCTGAAAAGCCTACCTTTTCACTCAGGTATATAATACAGTATGGGAAAAAGGCCTGTTACAATTTAAATTTGATGCCAACTTTTACTTGATGTAGCTTATCAAAAACACAACACTTATGCCAGGTTGAAAAAAAAGTATAACGTCTGTCTGAATGTGTAGCTTTAGTGATGGTACTTTAAATGGAATGAATTCAAATATGAAACTTTTCAGAACGTGTTAGCATGAAATGTTTTCTAATAGCTAAGCATGAGCATAGCACTACTGCTACAAACATCAAAACCATCTAGATCTTGCTTATCATCTAGTTGACCATCCCAACCCTAACAAGTTTAGCCGCTCCGTTTTAGTCTCAACTTCCTGTTGTCATCTGTGAGGTCAAAAGTCTTCACGTGACATCCCTCGTTATGAACGCTATCGTGCTGTGCGTGGCTTTCTAAGCTCCTTGGCAATGGGAACAAAAGACCATATTGGGTTCTTTCTCCCCATTTTTACACCATTGTCACATTGAGCCAAGTGTCACACAGAATTCTGCAACATTGTTCTGCAATACACATGGAGGAGAACAAATGCGATAGAGAGGAGAAGACGTGATTTTCCTCGGAGAGACACAATTTGGCTGCCCGTAAGCCAGTCCAAAAATAACAAAGAACAAAGAGGGATAAATGAGAGCATTTTGAACACAGGCTACTGCCTTGGCAGAACAGGCGGGGGATGAGGAGCACCCGTCCGCACATCTGTCCACGCAGCACGGGGTTCCAGAGACACCCACCCGAATGGGCTTAACCTTCCCTCTCCCACACCACCTGTTCATTAGCATGGGCCCCCCTGCCGAGCCACAGCCATTTTCACTCCCCTCTTTTTTTTCTCCCCTCTTTTCTCGATGGCGGGAGCGGAGAGCCTCTGGGACGATGGTTTTCAGTGGAATGTAATCTACCATCTGATTCAGGCCATAATGGTTGGGAGGCCAGCACCATGGAGAGATATGGCCAACTTTATTGGACACGGGGAAAAAGGGACTGATGAATGGACTCCAAATGCGTTCACCCCCAAATTGTCGGAAGTTTTTAATTTTCCATAGCTCTCTGCATCAATCAGAGCTGGCCCATTTTAATCTCCACACGCCTTCATTAGGATGAGAGAACGACTGGTATTAATCTCATTGTTTTGTGCCAGGGGATGTCCTTGAAAGCGTGTGCATAGTGGCCCACGACTCTGCCATTAGGCCTATTGTAATGCATGCATTGTAACAGGACCCGCATGGCAAGTCCAAGATTCCCATAAACACATTTGATCCCTAACAGCAAATGAGATGCGATAGCGCCAGTGCGATCAAGGAGGCGAGGAATCTTGATTTACAGTGCAAATTACTAGGCAGGTCTACTCATTAAACGCAAAAGCACAGTTAAACAAACACGAAGCCTTAATGATTTCTATCTGTCACCCCCAGCCCCAATTACTCCGCACCCCACTAACAGTCGCGGCCTCCTGGTCGCCCAGCGTTCTGCTCCCTGGGATTGTGTAGAAATCCCTGACATCCTCCCCTGACTCCCTAATTGCTTTTCCTCAGTGCCCAGGCGATGATAGGGACGACAGGGTGACAACATCTCAATTTCTACAAACCCCCACCACCCCACCCAGATCCTTCCGTTCCAATTACCACTGATGTTTTTTCCCCCCACTGTGCACATCCCCATATTAAATTTAATTTCCTGAGTGCCTGCCAAGATTCCGAATCCAAGGCCGTTTCACTTGAGTCTCCAAACAGGTTGGAGATGAGGAAAGAGAACCGCGGCTCCGATGAGGATGGAGATGTTGTTATTTAGACAACATACAGAAAATTAAGACCATCAGCTATATATTACCATTGTCGAATTTAGCAATTTATAATGGTTCACTACATTAGCACTTAAATGGATAGTTCACCCAGAAATGAAAATTCTGTCATTAATTACTCACCTTCATGTCATTCCAAAGCCGCAAGAGCTTTGTTCATCTTCAGAACACAAATTAAGGTATTTTTGATGAAATCCAAGAGCTTTCTGGCCCTCCATAGACAGCAATGCAACTACCACCTTCAAGGCCCGGAAAGGTATTAAGGACATTGTTAAAATAGTCCATGTGTCATCAGTGGTTCAACTGTAATTTTATGAAGCTTTGAGAAATACCTTTTTGTGTGTGAAGGAAACAAAAATAATGCCTTGATTCAACAATTCTTCTCTTCTGCGACATTGTCTGCTGTGCATTCATGACAGTACCACGACACATTTAAATTTTTTGGTGAACTATCCCCTTAAGGTTATAAACTTTGAAAGTTTACAAATGTCAGTGGCGCTAAAGCAATTTCCTCGTATGTGCAAACATACCTGGCAATAAAGCTGATTCTGATTCTCTGATTCTGAAGTAACCTGAAATTAACTGGCATCAAACCTGCCAGTAGTGGTGAGTTACAAGTCTGCATACCTATATACAAGATATTTAGAAAAATGTTGGTGACCAAACAGTTGACTGTATTCATTGTACTGAAAAAAATCACTGAAAGTCAATGGGTACCATCAGCTGTTTGGTTACCAACATTCTAAAACAATATCTTCTTTCATTTTCGACAAAAGAAAGAAACTCATACTGGTTTGGAACAACTTGAGGGTGAGTAAATGATGGCATCTTTGGATGAACTATTCCTTTTTAATTGTATAAAAATACATAACATTAATATTTAATAAAAACCCATCTAAATACAGTACAAAGATTATATCCCTAAAACATCTCACTTCTGACGGTGGCCCTGAAAGTATGACAACTGTGACAAGTATCTTGTGTGATCAGGTTTTTTGCACTTTATCTAAAACACACCTCAAAGGCTTTCTCCTTCACTTTTTACAATATAGATCACTTGCAACTTTTGCAATATGTCTAAAACATATTTGCCTTTGATAAAACTGTCATATTTATAAGTTGAAAGAGGCCAAAAGTGATAAACAGAGGCGCTGAGGAATGTTTGATATGTTAGCAAAGGCGGCAGTTGTGCTGGTACAATTGCAATTATTCCTCTATAAGCACGCAAGCCCACGCAGTTTACTGCTCTCTGGGCACACAACAATAAACATGTAAACCTTTGAAATGCATTGCAGTGTAGATAAGATAACTTACTTTACAGGATGTTATTTCAAAAGGTTCCCACAGACCCTCATGTTCAAAGGTCCACCGTCTTAAACGTCATAACGTAATAAAAGTCATTGGGTTGTGTGACTAGCGTGAGATACACATTATTAAAGTCAGGTTGTATTTCATATCAGTGACGTGCCAGGTCCTTCCTGTGTACTGACATTTTTATTTATATAGGTATTATTACATTTATGTATTTTGAAGACTTTTAATATCAAATAACTGAGAGCAGCTTTACTGGGTAAGAAAAACAGTTCTCTTCAACTTAGTTCGAAAAAAGTAACTCTTTATTTTAGCACTTCATGACTTCTTTCCTCTTATAATAATGCTTTATAATCAAAACTATTATATTGAAATAATAATTTCAGCATCTGGTGTGTCCTACAGCTTGTAAGAAACTGAGAAAATTGAGATTAAATGGGTCACTTTCAAAAGTTTGTTAATCAAAGTTACTTAAGAAGCTTTTCTATCTCCAGATTTCATTAGTTATTTCCGCAATTAATAATAATTATGCACAATTAAATGTGCAGATTTTTTGGCTAAAAGTAGGATGATTTTGACATACTAGTGGCAGATGTTTCTTATGTGAGTGCAAATCAGAAGGGCTGGGTTAAAAAAAAATATCGAAAATGGCTTCTAGTTATACATGACATTTAATCTTTAATCTTTTTATTATTTATTCTTTCTTTTCATCATGGGATAGCTTTGCTGTAGCGTAGTACAAGTAAATTCTCTGTACCTTTTACACCCCTGGTAATACCTACCACACAGTTATGAAGAAAACTGGATTTAACTTTTGGAAAGCCAAAGATTGAACACGCTGTTTCAGGGATTGGTTGGATCAGAAATAGCTGATGGCAGCTGCATGTAAACGGGTTTAAGTCTCATCCTGTGCAAGGTCTCGGTGGCAAAGGCATGGCAGAAATGATGGGTTATAATTACTCAATGATTGTAACTGCCGCTTTGAGATAGCAACAAGGACGCATTCACAAACTGCTCTGCGAGGTTTCTTATAAGCAGGCCTTTGGTGCGTACAGCACTGCATTATTGTGTGCTTATTTTCTCTACAGTTATCTCACCAACGAGTAAATGCTCTGAAGAGAATAATCAATAGAGCAGCAGATAAAGATGAAAGCTGTTCAGAGAGATTTTCTCCCTCTGGGTGTCTCATGTCACAAGGGCATTGGACAGAGACGGACTGGAATGATAGTAAATGAGCATTTAAATCCTGGTTATGGCTATCAGTTTCCTGTTTCGGGGAGGAGGTCGAATAAAAGGAAAAACACTTTTGCATAAAAAGAGAGGAAATTAGGGTCTGAAATGAAGTTTTTTTTTTTTTCCCCCAATATTTGGAATGAGATTCTTACCCTACAGAAAATGTTGATGGTCAGCCTGAAAAATGAGTTGTTGTATATGAGCAATTTTAGCAGCCCTGCTACCGATGTTTGGGACATGTCTCAGTACAGTTTGAAATTCTTGTTTGTGTTTGTATGTATATATTTCTAGCATTTAAAAATTAAATTAACATAAAATTGAAAGTACAAAATGCCACATTTGACACATTTAGCATAAATTAAGCCATTACTTAGTAAAGGTTAGTTTGAAAAAGTGTTGGTTTATGAATTTTGCTAAACATATATATATTTTAACATTTTCTAATAAATATATTCTAAGGGTTATTCTTGTGGCAATGTGTAACTTTAATGTTTTGGCAGTTCTTACAATCTCATTCGTACATTCATCTGTTCATTAGACTTTTTTTAATAGTATGTTTTTGTACAAATCAAATCATGCAAATTTATTCAAAATCACCAACTTGTAAAATAGTTACATTTTCTAATGAGATCGGGTTGGTTTAAAAGCTTGAGCTTGATAAATCTGCTTGACAAATGTGAATATTATGTGTTTAAAACCAGAATGCAGAAGTTACTTTTTGTGCTAGGTTAATTTTCTGTTTTGATAATATCTAAAATACTAAAAGTTAAGAGAATTCTTTTGAAGGGAAAACTGGATGAGAGTAGTATGAACAAACCGTTTGGTTTTTGTGAGAACTCTAGCTGCTTAATTTTGGATGTATTGTAATCTGGCGATGGTTTTTGTGGGTAGGCCAATGAAAAGGCAGTTACAATAGTCAAGATGTCATTCATGGACTAGTTATTCCAAATCCACTGAGCAATGAAAGTGCCAGTTGGTGCTGTTGTGTGTTGTCATACCAGCAATTAGTCAAATTCTGTACCAACTTTTGCGTGTGTGTGTAAATTTTAACTAAACATGAACTCAAATATTGCCAGATTCCTAAAAGCCTTACGCTCTTCAAATCGAGACATGTTTTTCCTCTCTTCCATGCAAGAAAGTCTTATGGAACGTTACCACACACACTTTCAATACAACAATTTATTAATTACCAGTTACAGTTGCCTTTTAATTACAGACATCTCATTAGTGTCCTCTGCTATCATCCCAGCTAATCCCTGCTTTTTTTCCCAAGCCGAAGCTTTGCAAGGCCTCACGCCCGAATGGGACCTTTAAACCCCCACCTGTGCATTATGACTCCAATAAACCTGTTATCAGCTCATGAAAGTGATGGTAAACAGGTGAGTGCAGATTCTCGATAAGTCAGCGCCTGAGATTAACGCTGTTTCTCAGTGGTAAAAGGGCTCCCCACCACGATGCCAGAGCCCAGCCTGCGAATTTTACAGCACTCCAAAATCATTATTGGCAATTAGCGTTCGTCAGGGAAGACAGCAGCTGGATGTAATTACAGGTAGCCCCTCATTACTCGTGCATGTACTGAGAAAAAGCAGGGGGGAAAAAAATGAACCGAAAGCTGCTGTTTACCCTTATTTATTTATTTTTACAGAAAAATGTTGTGCTACGTACAGTACCTCCATTGTGGTGCAATTATTGCAGGTGCAATGAGAGGAAGTGAAATCTGGTATTTTGAAAGAATAAGGTTTGATATTTTCCTGTAGTGTTTCCAGCTGCTATACGGTTCCCGGGCAGGTATAAGACACAGATGGTTACGGCGTCCATCCAATTATCCCTGAGTCAGACTTAGATTAGCAACTTTCAGTTGTTGCAGGATTTTATAATCGCGTAATTAAAAATATACTATATAAAAATATAATAATTATATAATTATATATCATTAAAAATGGGATTGTTTCGAGTAGAACCAGTGCTAGATCTGCTCGTAACCAGCCGTCTGCTGCGTTTAATGATGTTTACTGAGAAAACTCGCCTGACAGAAAAAAATCGAGGTTGGAGTGACCTGACGTGCTAAAGCACCAGTTGGAACGAAAATGAATGTGTTTTTAAAAATGAGATAAATTACCCACTCAAAGGAGTTTACAGCACTCCCTGAAAACAGAGACCCGTAAAACACTCATCAGCAGAGGCGGCCCGTTCTAATCACCTCACCTGAGTATCACTTGGCCAGCGTGCCGCCATAGAGAGCTGTTGTGCGATCTCAAGGTGATCCAACTCATTAAATTCAGCATTTCTTTGGCATTGCGCTGCATTATCTCCAAACATTCCCATCAAAAACATCTTGCTTGTTCACTACATGCAGTGTTTTTACTTTTTTCTTTTTAAGGAAAAGTTCAAAAACCCAGTTCTCATAACCCAATTATTTAGTTATCCTCACTGTGAACTTGTTTGACTTCCTTTTTTTCTGAGGAACAGAATAGGAGAAATTCTGATGAATTTGTTTGTGTGTGTGTCACTGGGGTTGTACTCTTTCAAATGGTACACCTTTGTACCCCTAAAGGGTATATTAGTAGTACCCTTTGAACGGTAGTACCCTGTGACAGCTTTTGTATCTTTAATTTTGAGTGTGTATGGATAATTAAATCAATATGATTTTTATATCTAGACCGCTACAGCTGGGACAATTCTCACAGTCAGTCTCATCACAAATGAAAGCTTGTATTAGGAGTAAATTAGTGGTATTGATGGAATCTCTAATGTATGTTTTGGGTATGTATGGGCTGTTTTATAGGATTATAGCTTCTTTGAAATGGCCTAATGGTTAGAGAGTCGGACTCGTAACCCAAAGGTTGCAAGTTCGAGTCTCAGGTCCGGCAGGAATTGTAGGTGGGGGGAGTGAATGAACCGCACTCTCTTCCACCTTCAATACCACGACAGAGGTGCTCTTGAGCAAGACAC
Organism: Barbus barbus; assembly: GCF_936440315.1. Lineage (NCBI taxonomy): Eukaryota > Metazoa > Chordata > Actinopteri > Cypriniformes > Cyprinidae > Barbus > Barbus barbus. The sequence continues at coordinate 12,033,648 of NC_136758.1, forward strand.
CGAACCCCCAACTGCTCCCCGGGCGCTGCAGCATAAATGGCTGCCCTCTGCTCCGGGTGTGTGTTCACGGTGTGTGTGTGCACTTAGGATGGGTTAAATGTAGAGCACAAATGAGTATTGGGTAAGCATACTTATCCACATGTCATGTCATGTCACTTTCACTTTTCACTTCACTTTCAAAATGACAATAAAATCGGTCCATACACAATAGTTCAGGTCATGTGATAACATTGTGTGAAAAATAAACTAGTTTGTTGACATTCACTGAAAATTTGTATTAGTACTCTTTGGCTCAAGTATTAAGATGTGGGCACATTAGAGATATTTTATATTCAATCATAAGTCCATTGTCTACTATCAATAGCTTGGTCTATGAATCTCAGCTCACACAGAAGTCAGAAGTACCAGCTTTTTGTTGGTAAACACGGTAAATTTGCATGATCACGCAGATTAATATTGAAATGACTTTATTTAAATCACGAAAAATTTCCTGTCAGTGGTAATGAATTTGTTCTTTTGAGTCTAAAACTGACTGATTATTCTACAAATTGCAATAATCTTTTTGAATCCTATGGTTTGGAATATAGTGCATGTATGAATAACTTTTACGATTGTTTATTAACTGTTATAGTGCTTTTTGAGGCTTGAAAACATCAGTTCCCCTTTCTTGTAATTGCATAAAAAAAGGGACCAGTATATTCTTCAAAATATCTTTTTTGGACTTCCACTGAAGAAAAAGTCACACAGGTTTATAATGAACCGAGGGTGAGTAAATGATTTCATGAATTTTCATGTATGGGTGAATTATATTTTACTGTATGATATCATTTCCATGTCCTTCGCTGTTATATCATAGGTGCAGATTGCAGTCATTGAATTTCAACTTTCATGTTTTTAATGCGACGGCTCAGTAAGCCAAATACTTTTCCTGTGACTGTATTTCTATCTCACCATAGATATTTTTAAGCGATTTTTGAGCATTGAACCACTTTTAAAAACATGTTTTTGGCCATCACGCTTAAACTAAATACTTACACGATGAGCTCAAAGAATGGGTGTTATATGGGATATATTGAGGAACCTGCCATGGCCTTGCCTGGATCTCACCCCGTTTCATAGTTAATTAATAACATGTGAGCACAGCGTCTACATTAGCAGCTGGGGGTTTGAATAACTGAATAACATTGCCCTTGGCTTCAGTGTATTATGTGATGAGGAGTGATGACCTCAGTGATGCTTGGTGTTTGTAAGACAAGGGTCAGCATGTTTCTAACACCAGGGTTCAGACTGAAGCAAACATCAAGCATACTCTACTTACTGTTAACCGTACAGCCCGAGATGTAATTATAACAAATCAAAAACTTTTTTTTGATTTGTTACTTTCATAAATTCTTCATAAACTTTCATAAATTGTAAAAAAAAAAAAAAAAAAGGTTTCTGGAAAAGGAGAGTTAAGGCAAAATGTTTTGTACATCTGTCTGTCTGTCTGTCTGTCTGTCGTTCCATCATTCCATGGTTCTGTCTGTCTGTCTGTCTATCTATCTGTCATTATATCTGTCGTTCTATCTGTCTATCTGTCCGTCTGTCCGTCATCATGTCTATCTGTCTGTCTGTCTGTCATTATATCTATCGTTCTGTCTGTCTGTCTGTCTGTCTATCTATCTATCTATCGTTCTATCGTTCTGTCATATCATTATATCTATCGTTCTGTCATTCTGTTTTTTTATTTAAAAGAATTTCTATATATATTTCAAGTACATTTATTTTGTTTAAATTGTTTATTTTTTACTAAAAAAGAAACTAATTAATACTGAGTAATTTTTCATTAAATCCTGGAGGAAAAACATACAACTGCAACCGTAGCACCATGCGTGTCTTGTGATAAATGCAATGCATCCCATGAGCACTCAAGTTGATACTGGAGTTGAGGAAACACCTGATGCCGTGCACACGAGGAGTGCGTTGTCTTCCACTCTTTCTCGAAACAAACTGAACTACCCATCAGGCTGGCTGGTGGACAATTTTGCATCTCTACTGCATTTCTCAGTTCCACTGTAGCCCAGCCAACACAAACACAAAGAGCAACTGTCACGTTAAAAATGTGGAAAAAAGGAAGAAGAAGAAATGTCTGTCTTTCTGGTTCATATCACATGTTCCGTTTCATATCATGCCACGAAAAGTTGGAACTGAATAAGAAATGACGCTTTTGAGGAAAGATCAAGTGTGTAACGATCTAACAGATGGATAGCTGACTAAATGAGCAGCTGATACATAGATAGTATTTATACATCGTGGCCAGTTAGATGAAGTGTTTTCTGTTATTTGAGATATAATTTGTATAAAAATATTTTTGGATGAGAATCACCTCTGCAGTGTTCTATATATTTAAACCCTAAGAAATATTTAGTATATATCATGCAAAAATAAGTAGGAACAGTTTTATGATATTGGCTCGTTGTGCAAAAAGGCTACACGTTTTTATTGCTTTAGGTTTAAGCAGCATTTATCTGGCTATGCAATGATGCATATAACGACAACATTAAATGAAGTGGATTACTTGCATAAAATTGCAAAAGTTGTAGCCATTTATTAAAATCGGTTCATTGTTGCTCACATATAGTCGGTTCCAAAGTATGAGACTTAAACTTTTTTAAATTTATTTTTATAAATGCACTTCAAAGTCAAGAAGTAAGTGACATTGATTAAAATACAAAATTAAATAGCATTTTCAGTAGTGGTCTTAGAATTTTAAATCTCTGTATGAAAAAAAAAAAAGGCTGCATTACAGACTTAAAAGGTTTTTAAGAGAGAGAGAGTATAAAAATGAAAAAAAAATCACCTGTTTTTTGGCAATAATTTGAAGGTTTTTGAACACAGCATTACATGATTCATAATAGCCGCTTGTGTTTGACGTGAGCTGAGTTGCATATTACTATTTCACAGTTAGGGTTAGGTTCCAACCTGGCTGTCCGGGCAGGAGGAATAAATTACAGCAGATAGCACTTCCAGAGGTCTGATCGTGCTGCATTCTGATGAATCCTGTTGAAAGATACTTAACAAGACCAGAACAAGGTTATACATGAATGCCTCTGTTTGCATTAGGAACATTGCATCCATGTGAAATTAGGCATGTGATTTTAATTATTCCATTTGTTATGTATCCGTTTCTTGTTTGGAATGGAGTTACATAAACTCCCCAGAAGTGTGTATGCATGAGCATGAACATTGTGAAATATTATTGTCTTAATCAGTGTTTTTGTCTTGTTTTTTAGTATAACGTCCTATAAACAAGATTTGTGTAATTGTGCAAGATGATAAGACTTAATTCAAGGTATATTACTGGAAAACAAGCTTATTATTGGTAGACAGTTTTAAGCTAAAACTTTAAAGTTATGCTCTTTATGCATTTCTCATCAAAATATGTGATTCAATCCTATGTAATTTAGATTTTTGAGTCAATTTGAAGCCTGTTTCTGCTTAGAAAAAGATAATGAGATGTGAAATAAACTAAAATATCTATCTATCTATACACACACACACACATATACCATATATGTATACAGTATATATATATATATATATATATATATATATATATATATATATATATATATATATATATATATATATATATATACACACACACAGTTGAAACCAGATATTTACATACACTTCAGAAAAAAACACAAAATTTTTTTTTTTTTTTACTGTCAAACATTAAATCAGAGTAAACTTTTTCTGTTTTATATCAATAAATATTAACATATTTTTTGCATTTGTTAAATGTCAGAATCGAGCGAGGGAGAATTTTATATATAATTTTTTATCACTTTCATCAAAGTCAGAAGTATACATACACTTCCTTAGTATTTGGTAGAATTGCCCCGAAACCGTTTCACTTGGGCCAAACGTTTTGGGTATCCTTCCACAAGCTTTCTACAATAGTTTGCTGGAATTTTGGCCCACTCCTCTTGACAGAACTGGTGTAACTGGGTTAGGTTTGTAGGCCTTCTTGCTCGCACTCGCCTTTTCAGTGCCGCCCACAAATTTTCTATGGGATTGAGATCAGGGCTTTGTGATGGCCACTCCAATACCTTGACTTTGTTGTCCTTAAGCCACTTTGTAACTAATTTGGAGGTATGCTTGGGGTCATTGTCCATTTGGAAGACCCATTTGCGCCCAAGCTTTAACTTCCTGGCTGATGTCTTCAGATGTTGCTTCAATATATCCACAAAATTCTCTTTTCTCATGATGCCATCTATTTTGTGAAGTGCACCAGTCCCTTCTGCAGCAAAGCAGCCCCACAATATTATACTACCACCCCCATACTTCACAGTTGGGATGGTGTTCTGAGGCTTCAAAGCTTCGCCCTTTTTCCTCCAAATATACCGTTTATCATTATGGCCGAACAGTTCAATTTTTGTTTCGTCAGACCACAGGACATGTCTCCAGAAATTAAGATTTTTGTCCCCATGTGCAGTTGCAAACTGTAGTCTAGCTTTTTTATGGTGGTTTTGAAGTAATGGCTTTCTCCTCCCAGAGTAACCTTTCAGCTCATGGTGGTACAGGACTCGTTTTACTGTGGATAAGGACACTGTCTTACCAGTTTCAGCCAGCATCTTCACAAGGTCTTTTGCTGTTGTCCTGGGGTTGATTTGCACATTTCGCACCAAAAAACGTTCCTCTCTGAGACTCAGAATCCGTCTCCTTCCTGAGCGGTATGATGGTTGTACATTCCCATGTTTTTTATACTTGCATATTATTGTCTGAACGGATGAACGTGGGACCTTCAGGCATCTGGAAATTGCACCGAAGGATGAGCCACACTTGTGGAGGTCCACAATTCTTTTCCTGATGTCTTGGTTGATTTCTCTTGATTTTCCCATGATGTCAAAGAAAGAGGCTCTGTGTTTGAGGTGTGCCTTTATATGCATCTACAGGTGTGCCACCAATTAACTCAAATTGAATCAATTAACCTATCAGAAGCTTCTTAAGCTCAGAATGGAATCATCTGGAGTTTTCTTTTTGGTTAAAGACACAATAAACTTAGTGTATGTATATTTCTGACTTTGATGAAAGTGATAAAAAAAATACATAAAAATTATCCCTCGCTCGATTCTGACATTTAACAAATGCAGAAAATATGTTAATATTTATTGATCTAAAACAGAAAAAGTTTACTCTGATTTAATGTTTGACAGTAAAGAAAAAAAAGTTTTTGTGTTTTTTTCTGAAGTGTATGTAAATATCTGGTTTCAATATATATACACTCACCTAAAGGATTATTAGGAACACCATACTAATACTGTGTTTGACCCCCTTTCGCCTTCAGAACTGCCTTAATTCTACGTGGCATTGATTCAACAAGGTGCTGAAAGCATTCTTTAGAAATGTTGGCCCATATTGATAGGATAGCATCTTGCAGTTGATGGAGATTTGTGGGATGCACATCCAGGGCACGAAGCTCCCGTTCCACCACATCCCAAAGATGCTCTATTGGGTTGAGATCTGGTGACTGTGGGGGCCATTTTAGTACAGTGAAATCATTGTCATGTTCAAGAAACCAATTTGAAATGATTCGAGCTTTGTGACATGGTGCATTATCCTGCTTGAAGTAGCCATCAGAGGATTGGTACATGGTATGGGGGTGGTGATGGCGCAGTGGATAAGACACATGCCTTTGGTGTGAGAGACCCGGGTTCGAATCCACTGTGAGACACCAATGTGTCCCTGAGCAAGACACTTAACCCCTAGTTGCTCCAGAGGCGTGCGACCTCTGACATATATAGCAATTGTAAGTCGCTTTGGATAAAAGCGTCAGCTAAATGAATAAATGTAAAATGTAAATGTATGGTGGTCATAAAGGGATGGACATGGTCAGAAACAATGCTCAGGTAGGCCGTGGCATTTAAACGATGCCCAATTGGCACTAAGGGGCCTAAAGTGTGCCAAGAAAACATCCCCCACACCATTACACCACCACCACCAGCCTGCGCAGTGGTAACAAGGCATGATGGATCCATGTTCTCATTCTGTTTACGCCAAATTCTGACTCTACCATCTGAATGTCTCAACAGAAATCGAGAGTCATCAGACCAGGCAACATTTTTCCAGTCTTCAACCGTCCAATTTTGGTGAGCTCGTGCAAATTGTAGCCTCTTTTTCCTATTTGTAGTGGAGATGAGTGGTACCCGGTGGGGTCTTCTGCTGTTGTAGCCCATCCGCCTCAAGGTTGTGCGTGTTGTGGCTTCACAAATGCTTTGCTGCATACCTCGGTTGTAACGAGGGGTTATTTCAGTCAAAGTTGCTCTTCTATCAGCTTGAATCAGTCGGCCCATTCTCCTCTGACCTCTAGCATCAACAAGGCATTTTCGCCCACAGGACTGCCGCATACTGGATGTTTTTCCCTTTTCACACCATTCTTTGTAAACCCTAGAAATGGTTGTGCGTGAAAATCCCAGTAACTGAGCAGATTGTGAAATACTCAGACCGGCCCGTCTGGCACCAACAACCATGCCACGCTCAAAATTGCTTAAATCACCTTTCTTTCCCATTCTGACATTCAGTTTGGAGTTCAGGAGATTGTCTTGACCAGGACCACACCCCTAAATGCATTGAAGCAACTGCCATGTGATTGGTTGATTAGATAATTGCATTAATGAGAAATTGAACAGGTGTTCCTAATAATCCTTTAGGTGAGTGTGTATATGTGTGTGTGTGTGTGTGTATATATATATATATATATATATATATGTGTATATATATGTGTATATATATGTGTATATATATATATATATATATATATATGTGTATGTGTATATATATATATATATATATGTGTATATGTTCTATCGGAGGTGGAAACTGGTTGTCATGGTATTTACTTTTACTTTTACAGCCTGCAGCTGTGCCTCTGGTCTTTTATCCCATGCTGGCACAATATACAGCATACAGGTGTGCCATGAACAAACACAAGCAAACAGAAAAATCCAGATTCAATCACACATACAAACACACACACACATATATTACTTAGTTTTGCATTTAAATGAGACAGAAAATGGAGAGATAGATTGAAATGGAGAAATGAAAGGGGTTTCCCTGTGAACAATACAGCAGTATAACTACCTCCTAACTAGGTTTGTGTTACTCAATTATACATAAACACTTGATTATTTACAACATAAATGTTTTATATTATACATTTGTTATTATATATTTATATTATATTATATTATTGCAATATTTTCTGCTATTATGCTTCTGCATCACTTAAATGCCACCCTGGTTCATGTGGTTTCAAACAGGCCCCTTTGTAATGGCCAAAAAGGCAACAAAGTCAAAAAAGAAATGTGGTACAGGAGTAGAGGACTAAAAAGAGGGAGTTGAAAGAGATAGATGGACAATAAGAGTAAGTGGCAGTAAAAGAATGAGGCAGATGAGAACTTAGAAGAGAGCAGGCAGTGTGAGAGAGAGGGATCTCAATGGGAGGTAAAACCCGATCATTTATAAAAGGTAAACGCTGTCAGGACGCGGGGCGTTTAAGACGCGCACAGACTCAGGTGTGATTTACGAGCACACTGCAGGGGTTATAAATCACTGCACGGCCGGAGCACCACTACGCTCTCTCTCTCTCTCCAACACACACTGCATTACAATACAAACAGTGCAGGAGCGGCATTGCTAGAGATGAATGGTTATTGAGTGAGTGACAGAGGAAGAGAGATGGACACTTCTTTATGATACTCATCAGAAATGCACCACTAGTCAAAACAGAAGTGAATTTTCTCTCTGTCTGTATGAGCGTGTGGTCTACAGCTGGCATATCTCTTCCAGATGAGACGGATAATGAGATTTGTCAGAACCTCTTTATTTTCACTTGCTAAAATCCTGTGAAATTGCATTTTAACAACTGTAAAACAAGTCATCATGGTACTGAAAATTGACCTTTGACCTTATTTTGACACTTCACACTTCTAAAACACAGTAAGCTGCCTTGTTGCCTGCCTACATAGACAGCTACCTTTAGAAACAGAATATCAAGTGAGCGTTTTGGAACACTTTAGTTAGGCAGCAACATTGTATATCACAACAAAGAGATGTTTTCAATGGAGTTTGGTGTTTTCATGTTGCTAGAATAACCATATATTACTCTTATAAGCATAAATACAAAGCAGACAAAAGATACACAAATATGAGAGAGAATAGTAATTTTCTTATTGAGAAATTAAAATGTAATATAATTCAGTGTTGAATGAAATAAACATATAAACAAAGTCCCTTTCAAGGAAAGTCATTTCACCCTGCAGCCATATTACGCAAAAACCATCTTCTGTTTGAATGGGGGACATACTGAAATATCAAATAAAAAAAGTACATACACTTATGATACACTACAGTTTCCAACTGAAATGAACACTTGTGGTAGTAAAACAACAACAACTTTTATTACTTTTTACACAAATTACAAAAATGGGGGCAGGTTATCGTTTTAATAAAGACTGCTATGCACATGGTTCCTTGCACAATACAACAGTATGTTATGACCTCACTTTTACCATAGTGCATGATTTGTAAACTAATGCATTTTGACATTTGCATCGCATAACAAGCTCCATTTGTATGACATAGTAAACTTGCTTGTTAGCTCACCTGGTACAGCATTGCATTTGCTTGAAACATGAGTCCCAATAAAAGAGCTCAAAGACTAAAATGGCATGGTTGCTTTTAACCTCAGATTTGCTTTATTGGTTAGGTTTAGAGTAGGCTTTATTGTAGGTGGTATTATTATAATATTAATATTATTTTTTACACGCAACAGAGCATTAACCTTTTAGTGCCACTCACTGGACATTAATTCACTGAACTGCCACACTACACTGAAAAAAATGGTTCATTGAATTTACTAATTTTTTAAAGGTAAGTGGTTGCAAACAGTTTATTTCAGCCACATTTTTTAAAAAAGTTGAAAGTTAGTCAACTAAATTTGTTTTTTAAATGCTGCTAAAATAAATTAATTGCAACCACTTACCTTAATTTTTTTTAGTAAATTCAATTAATCATTTTTTCAGTGTACCTACAATAACAACAATGTTATAATAATAAAGGTTGCCAGATTCACATTTATCTGTTTAAAATAAAACTGAACAAAGTTACTCTAAAGGTAATTGCACACTGAGTCTGACATTTTCACGTGCGTTTTTCCATTTTTTGGTATTCTTCATTCTTTCCTATCCAAATACATACTACGGATGCGAAAACGCAGAAAATCAAACCTGATCCGAATTTTTTTATGACGGATGAAAGTTTCGAAGGTAGTGTGTAAACATGATTTACACAACGTGAGGTCGTATTTATTTTTTAACGTGAGAAAATTTCGGACTCCTTGTGCAATGACCTTTAGTGCCACTCCCTGGACATTTCACTTTGAAAGTGTCACAAAATGTGCAAGAAGCAACGTAATATAATTTTGAAGAAATGTCGCCACAGACATGTTTTCCATTGAGTCTGCTTTGATAGAATTAAATAACATGTTTCAAGAAGTCTAAATTTCAGGGTCGACTGAATGTACATATTCATTCCTAAGTGCGAGTCTAATTTTCCAACGTTATCCCACGACCAATTCGTATGTATTTTACGAGGTGGCTAATTTGACCGCACTCATACGATTTTGTACATTTTCTGTGAGGAGTAGGTTTAGGGGCAGGGTTAGGGGTGGTCCTTCGTGCAAATTCCTACTAATTATTCACCTCATAAAAATGTATGAATCGCCGTGAGATTAGGTTGCATTTTCAAGGGAACCAGAAATTATAATGGCATCTGGAGTGACACAAGTTGGGACTTATTTCACCATTTTTGTGTTTTGCACTGTCTCCCATTCATAGTAATGCGAGCTGTCTTGGTGTATATACAATCTTTGGTATACAGTTGCATTTAAGCAACATTTATTTTGACTTTGTTCACCATCTTGGATTGTTTCATTGATCGTATTGCAATGTAGTGCAATTCTGTGATTTAATGAGATACCCTAGAAGCACATGTGCTATGTAGACTGTTTTGGCAATTCTATTTGTTTGATAAATGACAAAATAAAAAATAATCAGTGTAATATAAAGATGTTTGGCTGATTATGATAGGATCTTATCTGTCATTGGGTTAATTGTAGACTTTTGACAAGGGCCCCTAGAAAAATAACCCTAAAAAGGAGCAAGGTGTTTTCACAGCATGTTCAAATAAGGTTCATAGCTCAACACTGCAATATTTGTACTTCACCATCTTACTGGTACAAGCCGTTCCGACAGAAAAAGGCCTAAAATGGATTCAAACCACCACATTTGGCAGGCCTTGACATATTTAATCATGTACAATATAATACACATTTCACTTATAAATGTTGGTCTAAATTTTTTCCTTCTATCTGTGCCAGTGGGGGCTAATTTTCAGCTAATCTCTTCCAAGACACACTGGATGTGTGTGTGTGTGTGTGTGGGAGGGTGTGCGTCAATGCTAGGTCACTGCTCTCTTGTCATGTAGATGACAGACACATAGTTGGCATTCTGGAGGTCTCGAGATGTACGACTTCTCTCTTCTCTCGTGCCTGTTTGCGGCATTGCCGCTTCGCTGGCTTCGCTGGCTTCGCACGAGCGGGCCAGAGGAGAGGGCGTGTGTCAGCGTGACTGCGGACCCTCATTCACACATGTCATTGCTGGGGTGTGAGGTGTTTTTTGGGGTGAGCCGAACAAATACACACACAGCTCTTTGTTTTCATCACTAGAGTGTAGTGTTCACTTTTTTTGCTGAGCCCAACCAAAACGGCTATGTCAGTGAACTCTCTCTTGTCTACCAAACCACTGAAATGTCCTTACATCGCTTTGCATTTGTGTACTGCTCGCTTGAACAGACAGTGCACTGTTTAGCAAGCCATTGTGGTAGGAGAGGTCAGGGAAAGATGATGAGATGGGGTTTAAGCCTTGATTTGGTCGAATCAGAGCAAGCTAACCGCTGTCTTGGCCAGCGACGATTTAAGTACATTTTAAGAGGGTATTGATGGAAATTTGTGATGGTAAAAACAACAGAAATTCTTAGGGTGATATAAAAATCCAGTGATTACATACTGATCAAATTGCCTCTTATAAATCAGACCCCAAAAGGGCCTCAAAAATGTCTCTGTAGAGAGCAGATGTGGATTAGTTACTATGAGGCAATATACTGTAGCTAAAAATCTCAATGCTTTTAGGTATTTTGATGATTATTCACTCTGAAATAGCTTAAAAAGTAATGTTTTCAATTAGAGGAACCATCATTTCCAGCAGGCAGCCATTGTTCCCAACTAGATTCCATGTTTAAAAATCTAGACAAAAATAATTGTTTTTAAATAAATAAAAATGTTTACCACAATATTGCATTGCTGAATTGAAACATCTTTGTCTCAACGTTTTCATTCTTGTGAATTCACACAAGGACGGACTGTCAAAGTAGACTAATGGTGCAGCCTTTAAAAAAACTTAATGTCCTATAAAACTTAATACCCAATGCAAACATATCGTGAATAGTCAATATATCACCCAGCCCTGATTGAAAGCATGCTTTTTAGAAGTGTGAGTTAAAGGCTGAGTGAATGGTAACAGGGCAGTTAAAGCTGTAATCGCCTTGTGTCGCCACTCCTCCAGATGAGACAAGGCTTTTAATGCTTCTCCGGGGTCAGTGTGCACATGGGGTCATGATCACAGATGACCTTCGTGCTCCAAGCTCTCAGACACAAAAGAATGTCACCAGAGAGCGATTTGTTCCTATAGACATAAAGTGGAAATGCAGCTGTTGTTTGACTATATTTGAGCTAGCATTATAGTTTTCATTCATATTTTGATTTCCACTTTTCATTTTAATTTCAGTTTTAGTGATTTTTTTTTTTTTTTTAAATATGTCTATATACTGTAGTTTGTATTAATTTTATTTTAAGTGCTGGTAACCCTGATATATATTCTGTTAATAATGCTCTTTCATGGCATTATGTGGGACACAAACTGAAATACAGTCAGAAATAGTGGTGTCGGTGTTGCTAATGGAGATGTCAAAGAGGGCTGAAGCAGACTAGCTGTGGCTAATGTGTTGATTTCCCTCAGGAGCTCCTCTCTGCCCAGTTACACTGCTTTACATTCCAGAGGGAGACGCATAATGCAGAGCTGACATGAAAACATCCATATGTATCGCCAAAACCCAGCAGCTCACTGGAAATGGCCTTTTCTTTGATTTTGAGCAGGAACAGTGGCTATCTGCAAATATTTTCTACCTTTGTATTGGCATTGTGCTTGTTTTTTTTTTTTTATGTATTTATTATTTTCTAAGATAGAAAAATAGGAAGTTTGAAATTATATTCTGGCCACACTTTAGTGCAAATAGTTTTTAGAGAATATATATCGAATTTAGTGTTTTTTTTTTTATCTTACGCTGGCAAATAGTTTTTCTTTAATTGGTTAGATTTATGTAAAATATTTAATTGTTTGGTGGAGAAAAAGATCTTCTGATCTTACCTGTGACATGACGCCCCCCAACGATTTATATTTCTTTAAAAATATATATTTTTTTTTTTTTGTGAATGTCCCAATTGGGTTTCCACGATGTAAAGATTTCAGATAAATGTTATATGGTTTGGTGGCAATTGTTAAATAAAATAGCTGGTTTTGTAAAATAGGCATATAATGTCATAAAATTTATATATCAGTCGATATACTCCTGAATCATATTGTATCATTTTTTGAGGGATCAGCAAATACACCCCTATATAAATGTTATTTTTATTATTGTATTTAACAAAAGCAATACCATTCCATATTGGAGATTTATCAAACGATGATGGATTGAAATGATTTTTTATTTTAGTTTTCAATTTGTAAAATGGTGTACGTTTTTTAATTCTGGTACATCCTTAATCATCTTATTTTAACATGTTTCAAGGATGTTTAAATGTGTAACATGAATACTAATTAAGAAAAATATTTTTTCGCTTTGTAAACAAGAGAGAGACAATGAGATAAATAAACAGCTGACTCATGCTATGTTCTCCAACTAACTCTCTGCATAAAGATCATGCAGCTCATCCGCGTGGCCTGCTAATTGCCACTTATATAATTCTGCTTGACACTGTCTAGACAACATAAACGGAGCTCCAAATGAGAGTTCAGTAGGAGCATGTTCATTTAATACTGTCAGTAAATGCAGCAATCTCACTCCTGTCACAATATCCCACCACTCCACCTCTATTTCTGTGCTCTTCTTTTATGGAAAAACATACACAGTTTGTATTAATAAGTAGTCCAAGGGGGGGAATTTAGAGTCAAGTTTCATGAACGGGTCCACCATCAAGCCAAAAACACTATATCTTTATCTCAAAGATTATACAGTGGTGGCCAAAATGATTAAAACACTAGTATTTTCACCAGCTAAAATTGGTTTTAAGTCAGTTATTTCTATCGTTTGCTGTAGTGTGTCAGTAGGAAATATTAGTTTACATTTCCAAACATTCATTTTCCTACTGTATGCTAATGTGAACTAGCAGCTAATCGCAAAAATGCATTTACTGTTAATACCATTAATGACATCTTTTCTTACACAAGAGGCCGGTAAACGTATCGTGTGGTTATTTTGTCACAAGCGCTCTCCTATTCCAGCAGCCTCCCTGTGCGAGCATGTTGCTTTGCTTGTATGATATGAAAATCCTCAATATCAAAATCCTTCCTGACCGTAAACGACTGAGCTTTTTTTCCTGTGTCGTTTGACTCACTGCATCTTGCTAGCGGGCAATCTCTCATCAGCGCCACTTATTTAGAGCAATTTTGGTCTGTGCCGATATTAAATATTCATATGCTGGCTAGATAAAGGCAGACAGGAGTGAAGGCTGCTGTGGGCTGGAGATATCGCCGTCCCACGGTCCCCCGGCCCCCTCATTGTTTCGATTTAGCACGGTGCATGACGCTAAGTCATTTTCTGGAACAAATTACGTATCTAACTTGTGTCACAATGTATCAGTCACATTAGGGTGGATGATGGGAGTGAGCCACTTGGAGGAGATGAAAAAGCTCCTGAAGTCAGGTCAGCAGCTCTCATCTTTAAACCAAGCAGAAAATTTAATTAAAACCCCTGATATGGGGTGAGGGGGGAAGATGACTTTCATGTAACAAGAGGGGTCTGTCCTACGAGCAGTAGCTTGCTGCCTTTACTGCCGCATGTGCATAAACACAGGACAAATATCTGCTAATTAGCCAATTATTTTCTATCTCTAAAAATGCTAATTCATTATTCATATACTCATTTATTAAATTGACTGTATTGCATCTGCTCTGTTGTGATTCTCTCTTAGTAACTGTTCTTTTCAATATTTTTGAAAAAATATATAAAATATTATAATAAATAGTAGACTAATATTCAGGGAGACATCAGAACCACAATGGACATAATAAATTGATTTTGCAATGAAAAGTTCTCTAATCTACCATCATGTTTTTGGCTGATTGATCTTAAATTAAAAATGGAGTGGTATATCCTCTAACACCAGTTTTTGACATTTAAGAAAATGTTCAGTTAAAAAGGAGTTTGAAATATTTTCTGTAATATCAGTTAAATAAAAACAATTGTTCAAGTTCAAGTTCAGTCAAGAACATTTGTGGCATAATGTCAGTCACCAGAAAAAAATTAAATGGAGAAATAATAAAAAAAAATCAATTGGTTCATTGTTTTCTTTATTTAAAAAAAGAGTAAATAAATAGTGACTGGAGCCAGTTTTGATCATTTGATAGCAGAAGTGTGAAGCTTATACTTTTATAAAAGCATTTACAATAGTTGATCTGTTAAAACTAGTCTACTGTCTGTGTGGGCTAAAAGGTTGACCAATGACATGGTCATTTTAGGCAGTATGTTGTCAACACAAAAGCTTTAGTAAGCATTTTCATTCATACTAAAATCATATTAACATTTAGGTTCCATCTTGTAGCTATACTATTGAAACAATAAGTATTTCTGAGTTTACAGATTGGCCCCATTCACTTCTATTGTAAGTGGCTCACTGTAAAACATGTTTTGATGTTGATGCTTTTTTCTTTTGTTTGAGGATGCAGCTGCTAATGAACGACTTAAATAGGAAGAGACCATCTGACTGTCATGTAAAGCAACAATGCATACGAAATGATCAAGTTTAGCTTGTTTTGTCTGTGCCAGAATATAATGCGCCATTTTTCCAAATGTAAAACGCATTTTATGTGTATTCTATTATCAACATTCATAATCATTATTACAATGTCAAGTGCAATAATCAGCAATTATGTTTTTTTGTCATGATATTGCAGCCCTGCCATGTAATAAGTTCTTGTTTTTTGATTTAATACAATGCATTAACACTTTGTGTAAATAAACATAAATGTCATATAAGATGCAGCTTGTTCCACATTGCAGTGTAAAGATGCCTTTTGCTGAAGTTGATCAAATTTGATTGGACGGCTAACAGTCTATAGTATTATAAGTGATTGAAGCAACTGGTCAAATATAAGTATTCAACTTAAAAGGTAACACAGTTACATTTCATAAGGTAGCTATAAAAACTCAGCTTACAAAGGTAAAAATGCCCCAGGAGGCAAATATCGACCCTTAGTGGAAAAGTTCATTTCTGACCCTGTTCTTGTTACAGATATGTTTTGTTAAACTGAAAGTTGGGAGGTATGCTCTATGAATTTTAAAGGAAAATGTCCAAATGACAAATGTCCTACATAATGACTTGCCTAATACGAAATGGGCTGCAAGTGTGCCACTCCCTGCTTGTGTTTTACTGTTTCTAGTGTCTTTCAGGGACAGAGGAGTATTAATGGTGTCTGTCAGGCTCTTGGTCTGTGTAACTCGGGGTTCGTTTTTCTCTGTTACCCACCTCCATCTTCCTCCGCTCCTCATCCTCCTCCCTTAAGCTGGCCCCTTAAACGCAGTTCCTGCACACTGGGAGCCATCATATCCACTTAAAATAAAGGGGATTCATCAGGCCTGTCTCCCCCTCACTACTGAACCATTGCCGGAGACCAAATTACGGCATGACTGGAGGTGCTGGAAATAAATGGGTCTGGATATAATGGTTGTAGCCCATGGGTAATATTCCTGTGAGAGGGAGTGAGAGACTGATAGAGCAG
Source organism: Barbus barbus (assembly GCF_936440315.1). Classification (NCBI taxonomy): domain Eukaryota; kingdom Metazoa; phylum Chordata; class Actinopteri; order Cypriniformes; family Cyprinidae; genus Barbus; species Barbus barbus. The sequence goes on from NC_136758.1 coordinate 12,049,811, forward strand.
GACGAAATCATTTTTACTGAATATTTCTCAGCTTGTACGACGTTGAAATTTGCCCTCATTTTGACAGTTAGCATTTTTCGCACAGCATATCCTCTGTTTCTCCTCCCTGTGTATCCGCGCTTGTACCTTTACACCTCTCTGTGGTACAGATGGTTTCATTTTATACGAGATAAAACCGCGTTTGGTGGAACTGATTAAACAGAGAACAACATCCCCATCTGCCATTTATTCCCATATAAAATTGCTTGGGCAGATGCTGACATCTTTGGACATGATTGATTCACCTCTGACTGAAGCACAAGGGGTGGGGGAGGCTCTCATAGGGCTCCAGCTGCCTGGCCAACATGTGTACACACACACACACACACACACACACACACAGTCACTTTACCAGTGCAATCACAGCTCTCGCCTTGATTAGACTTGGGCAGGTGAGCGCAGGACACTTTAATCATGATCAGTCCTTGGCCAATAATTCCCCTTTTGTGTCAGTGCGTGTGTGTGTGTGTGTGTGTGTGTGTGTGTGTGTGTGTGTGTGTGTGTGAGTGTGTGTGTGTCTTTATACATGTGACAATACAACATTGCCGCTACTTCACGTTTGCATCTCGCAAGCGCTTGAAATCCCATATATATATATATATATATATATATATATATATGTATATGTGTATATATGTATATGTGTATATATATATATATATATATATATATATATATATGTATATGTGTATATATATATATATATATATATATATATATATATATGTGTATATATATATGTGTATATATGCATGTATATGTATATGTGTGTATATATATGGTCTTTTTGTGTGTGTTTTTGTTTTATCATTTTGCCATTCATTTTAAGTCATTTGAATTCATTCGAAATTTGTGAGAAATTTTATCGGGAATATGTAAGCAGTCAGTGTGCCTACTCAGAGTCCATTCTGAGTGTTGATTGTAGTTTCCCAGACATTTTACTTATTCCTCATTAATAAAATATTAAGTCCAGCCTGATCTCATTAGTATTTGTAAATATCCATACACAAAACATTTTTGTATGAACTGATGGCATCTCAATCTTGTATTTACATATACAGTTTTATAAATTTAAAAAATCTTTATGAATCTATTATATCATATTAATATTATAAATATGTTTGTGTAGTTATATTTTATTACCATATAGATATATTTTAAGCCCCTAACCCCACCTCTACCATAACCATAACCACTTTTCATGAGCAAAACATAAGCGGCATATATATTTAACATTTTAACCACAAAGGAATAAATAGTTTATAATGATTTTATCGTGTTTTTTAATAGCAAACATGAACGAACGAACAAATAAATAAATATTGAAAATGTTCATTAATTTTAACAGTTTTTTTCTGTTTACGTGTTGGGATCTTTCGAAGACTATATAGAAATCATGCAGAACAGAATGAAACTGCTATAATCTTAAAACAGGTAAATGTGTTAAATGTAATGGAATGATACAGCATATTTAATAAATTATGTACACCTTTGTACCTTATTTACCTCTAAAGGGTGCACATTAGTACCTTAAAAGTACATATTAGTAACTAAAGTGTACACATTAGTACCGAAATGGTAGCCTATATAAGTATCTTTTCAAAGAGTACTGTCCCAGTGACAGCTTTTGTACCCTTTTTCTGAGAGTGTGTGCTACAACCGCATGTTACATTTGAATACCTATGACTACTAATGAGATTATATTGTACAATCACCCTCTAAATTCTTGAGGATGCCGCTACGGTTTATTATCATCCTGATTTTAATTTGCCCCCCGCTTTATGGCGTCCTGCTCCAGGAGGACATTTCTCCTTCACTTAATTCCCCCTCAGTAATTACTTGTAAACATTCAAGGATTTTAAACACCACCTTCAAGTGTGCGCCAATCAAAAGCACCCGCGTGTGAGATGAAGGGACCCGAGCTGAAATCTTGTAAAACTGCTGAGTTAGACCGTCCCATCCTAAGTAATCAGTCACCGGTTTCAGCTCATATACCCTTCTGATGAGAGATGAATGCTGTTAAGCAGAAGCCCAGAGGCATGATGGGAGATGTGATGCTGGTTGCAGCGTTCACTCCTAAGAGAACCAAATCAATCTGTCCCTAGTCCTATAACCCAGGTCTCTTTTCTTCTCCAACCCTCTTTACGGAGAGAAAACAAGTCCAGACAGACCTTGTAAATTGGCTCCATCTCCAACTACAGTTGGATTATACAGTGAATGTTACGACAGTTATTTTGATAGCAGCAGATGTAGCTGAGCGCAGAGCCATTGTAATGTATGAGCTTGAATATGCCAGCGCTGGTCTTTAAAGAGCCTGTCACCTAGTGATTTGACATTGGGTGGGCGCCTGTTTAACAAAACAACCTTAAACAAGCTTATCTTTATTCAGGGTTATTTGTTAAGACACCTCATCAAGTTGGGTGAATTTGCATATTAATTGAATTTGTAGCTGCTGCTTTAAGGTGAGAGATTTCAGTGTGCTGTCTGCAGGCGACTCACCTGAACACAACAGACAAGAAGCAATTTCCTGCTAGTTAAAAAAAGCCCAAGTTTGGGAGCTGTAACACGTTTAAACCTACATAGGGTGGATCATTTTAGGAAGGGGGAGAGAGAAAAATCAGGTTGTCTATAATTTGGTTTTATTATGATCCCGCAGGCATCCTGCAATACTTTTTAGTTTTTTCTGTGGGTAGTTTTCATCTTTTAACTGTAAATATATCCTGCACACTATTGTATAGATTGAAAATCTTTATTAAATAATACAACATTTTACTCTGAGACCTTCATCGAGCATGTTTCATTCTTTAGAAATGCTTGTTGAAGGTTTCGGATTGAAACTGCATTATTCAATAACAATTTGCAAGCTATGACAGTGAGCAGGAAATTTTTCTATGCTAGTTTTCCATTCCATTTTAACATCATGACAAGAACACTATGAATAATGTTATGATTATGATTTTTTTCCTTCAGTAATTTCAGTAATTTGCATCAAATTGAAGCGTGGACATTTCTTGTAGTATTCTGCTTCATTGTAAAGATGACAAACCAGTTTACTTTTTTGTTTTTTATTTTTATTGATTTATTTTTTTAATTTGTAATTTATTTTATTTATTCATTCTTAATGATTTATTTTATTATTTTATTCTATTTAGATTTGTGGTATATTTGTTGTATGTGGTATTTTGTTTTATTATTTTATTTTGTTTTATTGTTGTGTAAAGTAGTATTTGTTCTGTTTGGTTTTTAGTTTTATTGTTGTATATTTGTTGTAAGTAGTTTTTTTGTTTTATTATTTTAATTTATTTAGTTTTATTACATATTTGTTGTATGTAGTATTTTTAGTTTTGTTTTATTTTATTACATTATTTCATTTAGTTTTATTGTTGTATATTTGTATGTAGTTTTTTTTTTCATTTTGTTTTGTTTTGGAAACCTGAGAGATCCTTGTTAATACATTAAGTTTCTATTTATTTGTACACAATATTGCGAAGAAACGTTCTTGTTTATCGCCCATGTCATTTTGCTATTTTAATTGTTTCTCAAGATGTTTCTGAAGCCTTTAGATGAGCTGTCAAAAAGATTCAGAGTCTTAGACTTTAGATATCCTTTAGATATCCTGGCCGGCAGGTGAATTTTTATTCGGTCGTATCACCACTAACGATTTATTTCCCTATGGGCTGATAGTGTGGGAAGGTGTGAGTGTGTGTCAGTGTGCCCATGCAAGTGTGTGAACGATGGAGGGAAAGAATAGCAGGATGATGAAAGGGTTTCTGAGGGTGATGAAGTCTCACTGTCTAAGATGATTGACCACTCCAGTCTCACCCTGCTCCTGTCTGCTTGTCTAATGCACCCTTTCCCAGAATGCACCAGGATAATGAGTGAGAAATGTCTGACAATAGCCCAGTCTCTCTCTCATTATCCTCCATGCTTCGGACCAACCCTCTGGGAGAGAGAATATTCCAGCCTGACATGTTGCTTTTCTCTTGAGAAGATGTCCGGAGTTTAGACGTGTCATTCTCTCCCACTTTTTTTCGGACTGCATGCTTCAGGACAGAGTGACAGGGAGAAAGTGTGTTTGTGTGTGTGAGAGGCTTTTCTGTGGCTCTGGAAGGACAGACAGACAGGCAGGCACGTGACCGAACACAGGGAAAGCACTCATACTGCAGATGCAATTAGGCTAAATGGGATTAGGCCTATCACATTTCTGCTGGCCGCGGCCCTGGAGCCACCTGGGAGAAAAAAAAGGTGGGGGGTGCGGCTCACAGGAGGAAATGAGGAAGTGTGGAGGAAGCATCGCAACTGAACTCTGGGAAATGATGGAAACTCTACACTTACATTGTGATAGCTTCACTGATAGTAGCCGAGACATTAGTGGAGCAGCCTTAAATCAGTGTGTTAAAGGACAGCTTGTCTATCCAGCCATGTTAAATCCCAGTGGAACAGTTTGTAAAGTGTTTCATTTAAGACAGTGGTTCTCAGTTGAAGAGCCCAGATGTGGGTCATAATGCTGAAGCCTAAGCCTAAATGAATTTATTTAAAGAGAAACTGAAACTATCTGTGTTTGGGAAGTGTGCTGTACAAATAAACAAACTCTCATTCAGCACGAAATGTTTGCACCTTTTTTGCGTGCTTGAAGTAAATTGCATTAAAGGTGCTTTGGAATGTAAGTCTCTCCACGTTTCATTTGATAAACAACTGTGGCATATTCTGGTAAATATGGTAACTAGCTGAACCAGGAAATTTAATCTTTCACTTGAAAGATTTAGCCATGGTAAATATCATGGCTATCCTTGTAAAAATCATGGCTATCAGTAAACCAGCACTAACCCACACAATCCAACCTAGAGCAGTATGGAAATTCATGCAAGTCTAGGGTTTCTCAGTAGTAAAGTAAAGTAAAGTAAAGTCGTGACGTATTGTCAAGTATGGTGACCCATACTCGAAATTGGTGCTCTGCGTTTAACCCATCCAAGTGCACACACACAGCAGTGAGTAGTGAACAAATGCGCACACACACACACACACACACCGTGAACACACACCCGGAGCAGTGGGCAGCCATGCTGCGGCGCCCGGGGAGCAGTTGGGGGTTCGGTGCCTTGCTCAAGGGCAGTAGGAGTAGTGACAGTAGTGACAGTAGGAGTAGATAAAATAGCTTCGATTATTTGATTTTGGAGGATTTTGATAAGAAACATTTGAGTTCATATTAAAATTGCTAGCTTTGAAGACTTTAGTATCTTATAGTAAATCTGAGAACAGTTTGTGCTGAGCACATAGATGAGATCTTTTCCGAAACTAGTGAAGAAAGATGTGAGATCACTGGTGAAGTTTTCTCAGGGAAAAGAAGGAAGCAGGACATGTCTCCATTAGCTCTCAATTGAAGCTCATTGCTATATAGTTGAACCAACCCAATAAAGAGTGGTGAGTTACCTTCAGGTCATTTTGCTGTGATGAAAAGGTCACTAGTCTGCTTTTCCCTATGGGTTAACACTGTCGGAAAGCATTTCTTGACCGAAATGAAGAAATACAGTGAAATTAGCTAGAGGAATTCCAGCCGCCATGTCAAGCTGCAGATGAAAAACGTACACCTGTTTTTTTGCCCCGATTTACGATTGATATGATATCGAGTCAACACGATCGTGGGACTGTTTTAGTTCAGCGCAGGATGCGAGCTGACATTTATTGTTGCTTAGAAAATAGAGCTGATATGGAGTATTTTTCTTCTTTTGATAAATGTCAACATAAAGCAATAGGGGAAAGAATAGGCTGACATTTTCACACTATGCGATTTTCATCAGAAAGCGTCACACATCCTTTTTCATACCTGAAGACATGGAGAGAGAAAAAAATGAGCATGCATTTCATGGTAAGGCTGCTGAAACAGAACTAATGGTGGTTTGAAATGGCCTCTCTTAAGATGAGCTACCCAACTGTGATGTCCTGTATATTAATGTATTTTCCCCTTTTATTTAATACATTTTACCCCATAGACAGATATCTTGACTTAATGCTTTAATAATTAGAAAAAGGGATTGTTCACCCAAAAATAAAAATTGTCATTATGTGTGTTCACCCTGATCCAAACCGTATTATGATGGCTTTGTGTGAGGAACAGATTAAAATGCTAATTTTTATTCACTAAAAAGCCTTTATGATGCTTTTTGTGTTTGTCACAATATGCTGTATTTGTTGTATGGAAAAGAACAACTTTAATATTCTGCAAAATGTGTTGCAGTGAAGAAAGTAAGTTAGGGTTTAGTGTTAAAAAATCTGTAAAAATTTTATCCATCTTACAGGACCTTTCAAGTCATAGACACTAAGAAATTAGAAATACTTGAATCTATATAATATAATAATATATAGAAATGGTAACATTCTTTTATGCATTAAGATTACAATTTTGCTTAGTTTACTGTCTTATACTGTTGTTGATTTTGTCATTATTTGTAGTTATTTGGTTATGTGGTGATATTAAGAATGAATCTTTTTACATTTGTTGATTGTTACCACACTATATCAGTCAATATATCAATATTTTAATTAATCATTTGATACAGTGCACTTGTGTACATGTTTTTACATTGTACTTGTATTTAAAAAAAATACCTATAAATTACATCTGTAATTAATTTCTGTAATTACATTTATAATTACACTGCTGACCCATTCCTTACACCTTAACCCACCCTTAAACCTACCCATACCACCAAGCCTGTCCCTAACCTTACCCGTATCCCAGCTCAACAGCAGCAAAAGTGTTTTGCAATGCAATATGAACACAATAAGTACATTGTACTTATTTTTATGTAAGTACATAGTAGTTAAGGCCACCTAATATAAAGTGGGATTAAAGTGGATTACTATTTCAAAATTTGCTAAAAAAAGAAATCCTGACCAGAATTGTTTGGCTGTTTGTGGCACTTTGCATTAAATGAACAGACAAATTCAAATTTGCAAAACAGTATTGTGTTGTTTTGGACAATTATTAACACAATACTTCATGATTCTTTGATTTGTGAACTACTCCTTTATTATAGGAATTTATCAGCCATAGAAGCTGGCATTAGTGAGCTACAGCTCAGCTTCAGTGTGAATGAGAACATCAGACTCTTCTGTTGTAATAGCATTTTTGAGATGTCTGTGAATTCATCCTATTGCCGGGTTGTGTATGTGAATATCATGGTCACACACGCTCACACATATATCTGTCAAAAGAGAGGCCCATGTTTCCCAGCTCACCTCTGTGCTTCCTGGTGGCAGCTGTATTGAGACAGGGTCCTTTAGTCTGCCAGTTTCAGCCACTGTCATTGCTCCCCTCACGAGTAAATACTGGCCTCCTACAGCTGTTCAAATGCTGCCTGACTTCCTTATGTGTTTAGGAACAAGAGTCACCTCTCAGCACTCTAAAACAAGGACACAGCCATGGGAAAGGATTGCTGGCACCACAAAATCTCACTCCACGCACAAACAGATTCAGTTTCTGCTGCCGATTTTTTTAAATGTTAGCAAAAAAGATGGGGCATTAGTCTAAATTCCACCTTCACAGTGAGGGGTGATGATACATTACATTAATGCTATCTCTTATTTCCATTCTTTTGTCATCATGTCCGCACTGGACTGTGGGTAATTAGATATCTCAGCAGCCCCAGAGGGTCTCGTCCCTTGCGGGGCAGATCATTTAAAACAGCGCACGGGGACGTGGGAAAGAGAGCGTGAACTTGAGGGGGCCGCCACTTTGTCACACAGAGCAAATAAATGGCTGGGACTGCACGTGAATGTTCCTTAATGAGGAGGAATTTTAAAAAGCCTGCACGGACCACACTGGCAGGACAATATGTTTTCTGCGCGGGGAGACCGGTGAACTGGGCTGCGGTGGGCTGAGATGTGATATGGCCCATTAATTATTGAATCCGCTGACGGCATGACAAATGGCCGTGTCCCTGCTCTCATCCCGTTGACTTACAGCAAACCGCCGCTCCCAAACTCAGCACGACTGTCCAAACTTCCCTTGCAGGAATTCTGGCACCTCTCTTCATTTATCTGTTTGCTTGATTTTGATGCTATAGTTACATAATATAGCGTTCCTTGTAGTCATTAGGTGCGTCTGAAATGGCATCCTGTCTACATTTGATGAGGAAAAAACTTCACATCCATTAAAAAAACATGTTCTGTTTAGTATGAATGTGTTTATTATGAATAGCTGGACGTACAACACCAGCCATGTTGTCATTGTCTTGAGACTTACTGCGTTCAACTCCTCTCCCGTGGCCTAACGACACAGTAAAGTGTGCATCAGATGCACACTTAAAAATATCGGCGAAAACAGCAGGTCATCCATGTACTTTGTGCCTATATGAATACCATGAATTTGAACATACTACCCCTGCCGTATACCATTTTTCACCTGCTATATAGTAAGGATGCCTGCATATTCGGATGTAGTGATTGTTACTTACTAACACTAACGATGCTATTGGTGTAGCTACATTTTTTTGCAGCATTAAGGCCCGTTCACACCAAAGACGATAACTAGCTATAAAGATAACGATAAAGATATAGTTCTAAAAATCATTCTCATTATTAAAGAATAGCAGAGTCCACACCACAGCTATAACCATAAAGGCACAGAGAAACGATATCGTTGGAATTCCTTTCACAGCGATTTTTTTATTTTTTTTGTAGCTGATGAACAATACAAACATTGACATCCAATCAGAATCCATCCTAATATAATGAGCTGGAGAATTTAAAGCAGCAGACAAGTGTGCGCTTAAAATAAACAGACGATATCGTCCGCCGGTGTGGATGCTAATATGGTTATTTTTATAGTTCTCTTTAAAGTTATCGCTCTTGGTGTGAACAGGGTTTTATACCAGCTTAGATGTTTTCAAAACAGTGTATTGTTCACTGCAGCTCTTTAGCACTATGTACAGTAAACTGAGTTTTCTACCTTTTATTATCTGTATATTTTGTGAAGTGTTTATTTTACTTTTGTCTCCTTATTTTATACCAGATAAATACTAGTATTTATGAAGATATTGTTCTCCTAAATAACTTAAATGTAGTAGGCTACCTATTGTATAATGTAGATGTGTAACAATTATTTAAATGTTAGTTTGGCTGTATTTGAACTATATTGCAATATGAAAAAATACAGGAATTTTGATGAAGATGACTTGAATATCCATATTTGGAAAGAATGAATCATTCTGGAATCAATGGGTGATTTTGTTTGGGAGTGCATTTGCCTAGAAAATAGATGAATATATTTCTAAAAATATTTTTTTATCTAATGTTTTTAGTCAGTCTGAACCATTTTTGTACTGTTGAAAAATTTAGGAAAAACTTTGGTGGGAACACTTGGATATAATTTTACAAGAAGCAACTCTAACCTTTTTTTAGTAACCATATGGTTTAAAAAAATCTTTTTGCACTTGAGTTTTCATAGGCCACATTCCCACTGTTTTTGATCAATTCAGTATGACTATAAAGTAATATATAAGTGAAGCGCAGCACTGTGTTCATTTACACATGTGCAGCTGATTATAAGGTGCCTCGGTGTCTAGAATGGCTCTGTATCATGAACTGCACATGTATAAAGGGATACAGTCCCACAAATCCTGCTGAAACTGGCAGCGCAAATATATTTATTTATTTAAAATGCAACCATATAACAATATCTATTTTATTTCCATATAATGCGCAGTCCTAATTTTAACTACTTTAAATTATGCATAGCTTGGCAGGCTAGTCATTCTTTAAACATTGAACCTGAATGACATAAACAGTCTTAGCTGAACATCCGAATAGCATATTTGTTCAATGCATCCATTAGAAGTGTAGTTAGTTGAGCAAGGGGTGTGAGAATGCCAATCTGTGAGGCTTTCTATAGCAGCAAACAGGAGGCTGTGTGAAGAAAAGCGTCAGTGTGCAGCATGTCAGCTGGACTGAACACAGCCGGTGACGTTTCTGTGGTCTGCCGCTGCTTTGGGCAGCAGGACTGAGTGGATTGTGGGAAGACTGAGGGGGCTAAGAACACCTGCACATTTCCAAATGAGCCATTCAGCCTTTGGGCCAAAATTATGTTATGAGTTGTTTTTCTTTTATTTCCATCAGCAATGTAAGTGTCAAAATATTTACTACAGCTGTCCAGAAACAGACTTTTGGTTTAGCAAGCCCTCCAGGTATTTAAATCGGACGATTATGAAATATTTGTCCTTGGCAGAAATGCTAACAAATGACAGAAATGGATTTACCTTGTTTTCCCATATATACACAGTGTATAGATACTAGATAGATATACACAATATATTTAAATATTTCTATTTCAGCTTTGCCATCACTAGATTAAATTAAAGCTGCAAGCTGCAATGAAGGGCCCTCGCACCCGGGCTCACCACTACCTACCTGGTGGCTTTAGGAAAACAGCGAACGGTGGGCAATATGTATTTAACTTGGTAAATATAGAAAGAATATGTCAAAGTCATTTATATACGTGCCAAATTTCCAGCTACCAGGTGGTGGCGCTATGACTATAACTGAATATTGGCATGTAGATGTCTTCAAGCCACCACTTTTATCAAACATATGAAGTTTGGTGCAGATTGAAGATGGTATGTTTGAGTTAGTGCAAAACATGACGTATCCTGTTGCCAACAGGTGGCACTATGATTATAACTGAATATTGGCCTTTAGATGTCTTGAGGCCAGGACTCTTACCAAACGTGAAATTTGGTGCAGATTGGACATTGCATGTTTAAGTTAGTGTAAAACAAGTCATTTCCTGTTGTCAGCAGGTGGCGCTATGATTATAACTGAATATTGGCCTTTAGATGTCTTGAGGCCAGGATTCTTAAACCGTAAGGAAACTTAAATCGTATTTCTTCTTATGCAGGCGCAGAACGGACGTACTACTTGGCCGTCGGGTGACGCATTGGTGTGTTAGGGCAACTTTGGACCCAGATGCTGCCGATGTGATCCGACTCTGCTGTCTGCTTTTGTCGCCAGTAGTTTGTCGGCGTTGGCTTGGTGTGTTCCGGGCTTTATTGAGCTTCTGAAGTTTGGGGCAGATCAGACATTGTATGGCTGAGTTAAAACAACTTCTATTCCCATGGCAAGACATCAAACTTTGTCAGGCTGCCACGGGCACGCCCTTCAGCGAAAACTCAAGATCTTCGCAATTTAACATCACAAAGGCCTTTAGATTAGACTGACCAAATATAGTGTTGATGTAAATCTCTATGAGAATTTTGTTAGTGTAAAACCTGTTCATGGTGTTCATCTGAGTAAATCTGTAGGAGGAGATTGTTTAAATACTATGCCTGAAAATGGCAAAAACGGCACAAAACTTGCAGAGAAAATTCAAAATAACACACTTCCTGTTGGGTTTCGGACTTCGTACCGGGTACTTTTTTGTAGGTATTGGTGTGTTACATGTGTCTACCGAATTTCATACAAGTATGTAAAACATAGCTCTAGAGGTACTTCGTTGAAATTTTATAGGTGGCGCTATCGAGCCATTTTGCCACACCCACTTCTGAAAACCATATCAGATGTACATTTTCACCACTTCTGGCATGTGTGCAAAGTTTCATGAGTTCATGAGCATAGAAACTTCCTCCAAAAACATGAAAAAATGGTAATGTGAATATATATACATATAATTGTTTTTCTAAGATCACAATTTACTTTTGAATAGCTATATGTTTGTTTTTAATACAGTAATTTTCAGTTAAGATCAGACAGTGATAGTTTGTCCTTTTTGACCTGTTCTCTCAGCACCTGGGGAAATGAGTTTATCCGTCGGTTTGATTCCACCCAGCTACGTGCTAAGCCAAGTTGTCATCATCTTTTTATTAAAAAAAATCTCTTCTTTAGTGTCTCACTTTTCGAAAAGATGTGCATTTGTGAGTCATGACAGGTCAGTATGGATTTAATCGCTACTTTAAAAGCGTCCTGTTGTTTCATCATAAATAAGCGGCCCCCGTGGTGTGCTAAAATAAAGCACAGTTTAAACGCTTTCATTCCTCATGCTCTCTTCCTCTCCGCAGATCCCAAACTTAAATAATGGACTCCTTTTTGTAAGTCAAACGGTAGGTTGTGAGTCAAAGGAGATGAATTCTAATAGCTCCCCTACCACACACACACACACACAAGCACACTATTCCCTCAACTTGTGCAAGGTACACTGAAGGCAGTGAGTGTGAAGGAGCCAGAGCTATGCTTCATTTTGAGGTAATGACAGTCCCTGTAGATCTATGCAAATGCCAGCTGCCGCATTGGCTGCTGTAAAAGATGGTAGCAATTAGGCCTTGCTCTTAAAACAAGGTGAGTCAGGACCTTTTAATGGTGCGCTGTTCATCGGCTCCCACACATGTGGCGGCTCATGTTCCTGTGCCAGAGAAAGCCACGGCTAGCATACGAACGACTCAGGAGGTCTTTGTGTGGGTTTAACATGATTTATGATGTGTACTTTTATTGTTGAAATTCAGGATTGTCATCAGTTTTATAGTTTTGATAATGTGTTTTTAAAATCGACTTGCAGTTGGTTTGCCTGAGGTACTAGTCAAATAATCTATTTTAAAGGGACAGTTCACCCAAAAATGGCTATTCTTTTATTGTTAGTAATTCATCCGTTTTGGTAATCGTTAACTTCTGTTGTATAGACATTTATCAAAAAATCCTCTACACAATAAAGCAATCCATACATTTTTGATGCATACAAACTAAAGAAGACATTTTGGGTGACTTAGGAAACCCTTCATGATGAGAACAGTTATGTGTTCAGCAGACTCTAATGTTTCTTAGGGGGTTTTAATATCAGATGCGTTCTTGTGTTCAAAAACAGTGGTCTTGAGACATGCTTTTTACTGGTTTTAACTTGGCACATGGCGGGAATCTCATAAAACAAAAGATGTCCATCTGAATTTGTGGAGTTGTAGCAGGGGTGCATTAAATAAATAATTCTCCCAAAAATGAACCCCCAGGCCATCCAAGATGTAGTTTGTTTCTTCTTCTGAACAGATTTAGCATTACATCACTTGCTCACCAATGGATCCTCTTCATTGAATGGGTGCCGTCAGAATAAGGGTCCACAGCTGATAAAAAACATCACAGTATTCCACTAGTAATTCCAGTACATCAATTAACTTCTTGTGAAGAGAAAAGCTGTGCGTTTGTAATGAACAAATACATCATTAAGATATTTTTAACTTCAAACCATTACTCCATTTAGAGTCCACTATCTATAATTTTGCTTTCTCAGAAATTGATAAATTAGTTGATTAACTGAGTAACTTGTTGGATGACTAGTTAACTGGTTGCCCATCATGACTAAACCTTACAGTATAGTGTATTATTTTAATTTATAAAGTATTCAAAGTCCTTATTTAAATTCATAATCATGCTGTAAATCTATTCTCATACCCTAACTATGTACAGTTTTGTCATTCCACATTAGTTGGTTTTGACAGGTTGTTTCTCTTTTTTTCTCAACTTTCCTATTTTTGGGTCCCTGATGTTTGAGACCTTGATGGAAGTACAACAAATAACTGGTATTTAGGCTACAGTTTTATTTTTTCATGGTCCTTGAGTCTTTGGCCTTGAGGGTTTTGCAGTGCAAATGGTCCTGTAGGGCATGTGTGATGTGCATATATTCGAGACAACCTGAGGGTGAACATAGTTTCTCTGTGTCCTTGAGACCTGAAGCTTTGGCCATGGAATACATTTGCAGTTTTTCTGTAGGAGTGTGTGAAAGGAAAATGACTTTAAACTGAATGAATAACAGCATTAATGTAATAGGTTAGTTGGAATAGGTTGGTTGGAAATTATGTATGTGGCTTTTACAATATGAAAGGTGACAAACAGATGAATGCTTTTATTTTACAGGAACTGCTATTAGTTTAGTTAATGTCTCTCATTTCCTCAGCAGAGCTTTTTTTCTTCAGGTTTTTGGACAGAAGATTAACTCTATGGTTGAAGCCAAATGGCTTTGTCCAGGCTGTCTGGTTTGGTCCTGACCAGACACAAATTCCAAGCCAAAACAGTCATGTCTCTCAATAAACCATGTGCTTCAACATTTCCAATCCAAATACATTATTTGGTGTATTTCAGTGTTTGCATCCAGGTAAAATGGAGCAGAAAGACACCTGTTTTGTGGTGCATTTATGATTAATTGAGGCACTGCAGGAGATTTTCTGGAAGATGCCTAAAAATGTAAAATAAAATTAGAATTAAAATGTTTAAGACCTGGTTCACATAGTATGAATTTGGCCACAAAATTGCCATCTGAGAATAATTTTAGCAATTGCAAAAGATTTATTTTGGATATAATATATAAATCTAGAAGATGTAAGCCACATTGTAGAGAGAGTACACTCGGCTTAAATGAGTTTGAATAAAGATTATTTGTATAGCTCACTTAGATCATTCACGATCCTGTAGTGGATCCATTTCCCAACACTTAAATATCCAATATACATTTCCAGTCAAAAAATTTTTAAATATTTTTTAAATAAGTCTCTTATGCTCACCAAAGCTGCATTTATTGAATAAAAATACAGTTGAAACAGTAATATTATGAAATATTATTACATATTAAAAGAACTGTTTTGTATTTTAGTGTATTGTAAAATGTAATATATTTCTCGGATGGCAAAGTAATATATTCCTGTGAGTCACATGGTCCTTCGATTTTGATCAAATTGCAGCCTTGGTGAACATAAGAGACATTTTTTTAATTTTATGATTTCAAACTTTTGATCGTGCAGTAGTGCATCTCATCAGATACTGATTACTGAATGAAACAGCAGCCGACATGAGTGCAGTGCATTGCATTGAGTTCCGACACCGCAAATATTTGCATGTGTTTGTTGTGCATCGCTGCATCAAATGTACAGGTCATCGCTGCGTCTCCTAGGGACATTCAAGATTTGAATTAGCAATGTTGGGGTTACAGGAGAGCTTCAGGGGGCTGGCGGAGAGCTACTTTTGTAGGCCTCAGTTTCTGAGCTGGGGAGTTTCAACATCATGAATACATTAAAGGCTTAAGACGTATACATGCATGGGCATATGTGGGATGCATATGTTATCGGCATTATAAGGGAAAAAAACATGCATAAAACTTAACTCGTTTGTGGCTACATGGGTTTGTGATCTATAAATGTGCCATGCCTTATGGTAACTGTAAAAAAAAAGGGGACGGGCTGTAAATTTATCATCCAAGTCTGAGACCACTAGTGAAAATGCCTATGTTTTACATATTTGTAATTTAATAAAAATATTTTTTTATTATGATTAAAAAAAGATTTGTATTATATTTATCAAGTATAAGTAATACAACATTTTTATTATTATATTGTTATATATTTTCAATTTGATATAATTATATGTCTTATTAATAATATCCCATTCAAAAATTTGGCAGGAAAAAAAAAAAAAAAAAAAAAAAAATATATATATATATATATATATATATATAACTTTTATTCAGCAAAGCCACATTAAATTGATCAAAAACAGTAAATAAAGTTCTGTTTTTAATTGTAATATTTTTAAAGGACTACTGTTTTACTGTATTTTTTATGTTATTACAATTAGATTATATATATACAATTTATACATATACTACAATTTTGAGATTGTGGTTGAAAGATTTTTGCGTTTTTGAAAGCTTTCCAAGGTTGCATTTACATAATCAGATATACATATATTTTTATTTATTTTTATCTAAAAAAAAAAAATCCTAGATTTTCAAAGTGGTGACTGACCTTTTGACCCCACTGCGTGTTTTCTATAATAGCAGGTAAACAAAAACTATTTACGTGTTTAGTGCGCTTGATAGGGCTGAATGTTTTCAGCGAGCAGCAAGGCCATGTGTCTGAGGGTGACCTTGCTCATGTATGTGCGTGCATGTGCTTAAAATGGCTGCAGTGATAAACAAACACTCATCTTCAGTTCATGGCTGCTATCAAACGCCGCTACTCCCGCTCATGATGCACGAGCCAGGTCACGAAAGCCACGTCTGTTTCACCTCAGAATAAAAAATGATTTGAAACAACAACAAAAAGAATTCCAAGCACCTTGCCCTTCCGACAGAGTGGACGCACGTGCCCAGTATAGATTAAGCCCCGAGCTGTCAGAGCTAATTGAAAGTAATAGAGCCTGCAGTCATTGGATTAGCGTGTCAGACATTGATACTGTCGGGCTGGAAACAGTTGGTCCAGAGATTGAATGATATTAGAATTGGCAGGGGCTGTTTCCAAATGCGGACTGTGGAAGGCTTTGGGCGTTTTGCTTTAGGATTTTCAAAGGTGTGAATCTTGTTTTATGATGTATCAGAATTTTGTCCTCTGGAGAGGAAATGCATAATGCAAAGAGGCCTTAGGGTGAGCAGTGACCTAATATATATATATTTTTCTTTTTTTACAGAGGATCTTGAAAAAGTTATTCAAGGATAGCTTTTCCTCAAGAAATATTGCTCTCATAAATAATAATAATAATAAAAAAAGAAAGTTGCTCCATTATCTTCTGGTAATATTAATATTGCTGGTTGCTAGAATATAAAAACATGATAATAAAGCATTTACTTCTTTTGCCGTAGGATGCATCATTAACATATATTTTTTTAATGAATAGTTAAATGGATATTTTACCTAAAATTCTCTCATCATTTACTCACCCCAATGTTGTAGCAAACCCGTATAAAAATAAAGAATTTTTGAAGAATATCCAGGTAGTTATTTTTCCATTTAATACATTTTAATTAAGGCTGGGGCAGCCAAGCTCCAAAATGACAGAAGTAGCAGCATCAATATGGTTATTACAACTTCTGAACTCATATGATAGATTTTTTATGCTGGAGCTTACCAGTATAAAGCTTTACCTCCATATTGGCCGCTTTTATGATATTTATATGAAAAAAGTGGCCAGAATCAGTGTTATTTTAGCATTATAGTAGCTCTTAGTTTTGTATTTTCAGTTTTCATTTTAATTTTACTTTATTTTTTAGTAATTTTGAGCTTTATTAAAATATTTCTACTGTATTTAATTTATTTAGTTTTTTTATGCATTTACAATGTTGAGTATTTCAGTTAGTTGCCAATGAAATATTTCTCATCTTTGTTAATTTTTTCTAACCATTATTAATATTTTATTTCAGCTTTATTTGAATTAACACAACTATTTTAGTGTTAATAAATGATACTAACACTGACTAGGACGTTCTTTACAAATTAACTTTTGAGCAAATGATGATAGAATATTCTTTTGTTTTTTGTGGCCTATCCATTTAAATATTCCAAGAATTGACTGTTTTTGGCTTAACCAGGCCTTTGTTTAATTAAAAGAATAGAAAGTGTGACTAAAGCTCTAAAACTAAGTTTTGATGGTTATTGTTCCACCTTGTTTTTTTATTGTTGTTGTTCATTTGCATTTTGCGGTTCAGTGTTGATGCACCCTCTGCCCACATATTCTAGTTAGTCATCCATTCTTCCTTGAATTCCTCAGATATATCTTTTAACAAACAAAAAAACTGCAAATGGTTCATTTAGTCTACATCTGGACCCATGCTTTCAAGGTTTTTTTTGTTTTTTTGGCAGTATAAGTGCAATGTAACAGATTTACCAGAATATGATCATCCGATAGTCTTTGTAATGTGTGCAACTGACATTTCACAATAAACCTCCCCCTCTGAAGAAGACAAAAACCGACACCAACCATCTGTTTTCAAGTTTGATAGCCCTACATCATAAATTGCTCTTCGAGGCCAAGAGAGGAGAACGCTTCACGACAAGAAAAAATTAAAATGTGGCCTTAATACAGTAATAACGTGACAAATTATGTCCCATTTTCTTCAGCCGAATTTGCTTGAGGAAATATTGGAAGACGCCCATGGGAGCAGCCAGTCATCCATCACAGACCAGCGTTGAGTCCAGCACCATGGCCCTGAGGACCAGCCTGCCCACAGCAGCAAAGCAGCTAATAGCGACACAGAACACAAGCACCCCTGGGGAGGAGACCAAGCAGTCGCCTGCTACGAAAACAGAGCAGTGGAGGGGATCAAGGTTTGTTTTGTCCCCTGCGTTTTTCAGGCTATTATTTATTCTGCCTGGGCGGGTGAAATATCAGCGTCCTTGGCCGCTGGATCTCCTTCTCCCTCGCGCAATTGACAGATCTCATTATGAGATAAAAATGACAAAGATAGCTCATGATGCTTCAGAGAAATGTAAAACCATTAGCAGGTCATTGTCATAGTTATAATGTGTCCTTTTAAGCAGCTTAGTGAACTGGTGGTGAAGTGTGATATCAGGATTAACCTATGAGGGAGTTTTGCTTCACCGTTTGGCTTGTGTTGATGAAATTGTGACGTGCGCTTTCGGGGCTCCGCAGAGAAATGGCAGAGTTCTGCAGGGTTACAGAAAGAAATCGGGCTGTTTGTGACGGGAAAGAAGAAAATTGACTGAAGAGGGAGAAGCGAGTGAAAGTCTTATTTTCCTGCACTTTACGTTTCAAATGTATGCATTCTTTACATGTTATCTGCAGGCCTAATGGAGACTTTAAAAAATAATAGGTAAATTGTCTTGGAAAGAAATGATCAAATGTTTTGCACCATTTTGCATGTAATGATGCAATTTACACTAACATTACAGCAATCTGATGCAATCAAATTATTGAGCCAGGCATTTGAACTTTTTTTTTTTTCTTTTTTTTTTCATTCATACCAATATTGTGAACTGATATTGTCAATATTGTGCTTTCATTTTTGGATTCAGTATTCATTAACTTTCATTATTTGGGAAAAAAATGGCCAGGTTCAGTGTTATTTTATTATTATATTTTACTATTTATGTTTTATTAATATTTTGAATTACCTTTTATTTTTATAGAATTTCTGTTTCCTTTTTAGTTGTGCTTTTATCACTTTTTATTTATTTAATTTAATTTATTTATTTAAATATTACTATTTACGTTTAGTTCAGTTTTAGTTTTGCTGGCGTTCAGCAAGGACACCGAAAGAAATTAGGTTGTTTGAGATGAGAAAATCTTATTTTCCTGTGCTGTACGTTACAAATTTATGCTTTCTTTACCTGTTATGTGCAGGCCCAAAAATATTGGGTAAATTGTCTTTGACAACAAATGTTTTGCACCGTTTTGCATCGGTATCATAAAGAAAATCAAATGTAATGATGCAGTTTACACTAACATTGCAGCATTTTGATGCAAAGTCTTGGTTTCATAATCACTTCAAATCTGTTTTTCGCCCAACGTCTGCTCTCAGAGAATAGGAGATAAAGGTTTCAAGCACACATAGCGGATTCCTCAGCACAATACAGTCAATAATGTGGATTAATTATTGCTCAGTGTTTTTTTGGAGAGTCTGTTTTGCAGCAGCGAGCTATTACTGAGCCCTATCAATCATTCTATTAACTCTGGCTATGCCTTTGACATCACATTAGTGAATGTAACTCATTATCTGGAGGGAAATTAGAGTAGTGCGGATCCAGCCATGCGTTATGTCTCTCTGCCCCCGTAGCACACAACTCGGAGTTGTTTGATTGCTATGCCTGCTAGAACTGAAGTTGATTAAGTAATGACAGATACAGTATCTGCGGTTGCACTCCAAACTAATTCATCATTAGTGGCAGTATCACAGGTCGCTAATCTTACGCAGCTGAACGAAGCTCCCAGAAAGCTGTGACTTTTTCACACTTTTACACAAGTAGCATCCAAAATATCAAACTTCACAGATACGCGAGCCAAATTGCACAATAGCGAAATTAGCGAACGCCCAAGCATACTGTCGAGTTGTGAAGAAAATTGTGAACTTGTTCCGAGGAGCGATCCGCGGTGGAGTCTCAGCTAAATCTGCCATTCAAGCTGCTACAGATATTGAGAATCGAGCCAGAGGATGTGACACGCATATATGGACTTTCTGGTAATTGTTTATTGTGTTTAAAAGCGTTTCTGGAGGCACAACTCAGCTCCTTTGTGTCATTAAAAGTTCTTTCGATTACATTTTCATGCAACCTTGACCTTCTGCGCTGCAATAACAATCAATACAGTAGCCATTAGCATCCGCGTAATTGCGGCAGAAAAAATGAGCTAACAGCCTCCCGGTCTTTTCCACCATTTGTTTAGGAAGCAGATGGAGCGAACTAAAGAGCTTGTAGGAAAGATGGATTTGATGAATTAAAACCCAAGATGCAAATTTAGATTTCTGTAATTACACTAGCTGATCATTACGATTTTTCAGCGCAAACCTTCTGCCATCTTGTCTTTTGGCAGGGCCCTTGTCCTTAAGAAACAATTACAAACACATGTTCCCTTCAAGAAAGGTGACACAAGTTTTAGATCTCTTTCTCCTTAAAGATGACCTTTAAAGTCACAGGAAGTGGAAATGAACCAAGATGGCTGTGCTAATTTTACCCGAGGGAGTCAGATAGCTTTGTGCTAATGACTGATGAACATTAGCATTGACTTTGGACTACCGTTAGTTGTAGGCTGCACACCCTGTTCCTGTCGTAGTTTGCTGTTATAAATCATTTTGTCTGTACACAATGGCTCAGGGGCATGGATTTGTACTAAATAAGACTGTGTTTGAGAAATAAATGAGAAATGTATTGTTGATCCTGAGATTGCGAAGGTCATTATAACAAGCTCTTAATTGCACAGAGAATCTGCACTTTGTTTTTCCATATTATCGGTATGTGCAAGAGAAACTGATTTGATTGTTAATAAAGCATTCTCTCATATGTGGTAATGGAGGTGCAGTTCAGAATCATTAGAGGCAAAAAAAATCCCTGTTTAGATTTTGCTCTAATGCAGGCTAAGGAAAGTGCACATTTTTAATGGTATTGATCAAGGTCTACTGAGCTCTGGGGTCTGCTCTAATTACGACCTCTTCTTCACAGTTTCTCGCGTAATGATGCCCACAAAGCAATTATTGCTCGTCCCATTTATCTGATTCATCGTAGGAATGATACCTAGACAATGGAAAAATGAAGCATTGCGGCATGAATGTGCTTTAGTGAAAATACGCGTCCATTAGATCCTGCATAATGTTTAGAGCTCCCTTGTTCAGATCCACCATTATGTTGCCGGGTTCAATAGAAGTTTAGCTCAATTGATAGCATTTGTTTCAAGATGTTGATTTCTAAAAATCGCAGATAGACTAAAGAATTAGTGAGGTTAATATTTAAAGAAATGCGTATTCAGCCAGGATGCATTAAATTGATTGAAAGTGATGGTAACGCACTTTTACAAAAATGTTTTTACATTGTTACAAAAAAAAAAAAATCTTTAAACACCTAATCTTTAAACAAAAATATTAAGTTGCACAACTATTTTCACATTGATAATAGTAAGAAATGTTTCCTGAGCACCGAATCAGCATATGATTCCTGAAATATTATTTGACATTGAAAACTGGGGTAAAATTCAGCTTTACCATCACAGTAATAAATTTAATTTTAAATATATTAAAATAGAAAACAGTTCATATATTTCACAATATTGCTGTTTTACTGCATTTTTTAATTCATTTTGATCATATAGCATACAGACTTCTTTCAAAATTATCCCAAACTTTTTTAATGCTAGTGTATATATTTAGGCCTACATATTGACAAATATGAATTAGTATTCATGAAGTTCATTAATTCAGAAATAAAAAAGTAATTGTAGAAGTATGCGTGAATTACATTTTTTAAATCTAGGGTTAGTTCACCCAAAAATGAAAATTAGCCTGTTTTTTACTCACCCTTGAAGCATCCTAGGTGTATATGACTTTCTTCTTTCAGACGAATCTAATTGAAGTTATATTAAAAATTGTCCTGACTCTTCCAATCGTTATCATTGCAGTGGGTGGGTGCTTTTTGTTCTACAGTCCACAAGAAGCGCATCCATTATAAAAACGTGCATCACACGGCTCCGGGGTGTGAATAAAGGCCACCTGTAGTGAATCCATCCGTTTTTGTAAGAAAAATATAAATTTTTCAAATGTAATAAACACTTTTCTATCACTTCTGCTATCTGTCATACGCGGAAGCCTCTCTGGCGGATGACGCAGGACGTATGCGTCACGTGCATGACTGCCGTGTTGTTTTTCTCTCTCTCCGCATTCGTCACTAATCATGCAACGCAGACGTCCTACGTCATCCACCGGAATGGCTTTCACGTATGACAGTCAGATGAAGTGATAGAAAAGTGTTTATGATATTTGAAATATGGATATTTGTCTTACAAAAATGCATGGATTCATTACACCCCTTTATTCACACCCGCTAACCCTTTATTCACACCCCAGAGCCGTGTGATGCACGTTTTATTATGGATGCACGCTTTTTATTTGATGTTTTGTGGACTGTGGAACAAAAAGCACCCACCCACTGCAATGATAACACTTGGAAGAGCCAGGACAATTTTTAATATAACTCTGATTGGATTCATCTGAGAGAAGAAAGTCATATACACCTATGCCTCGAGGGAGTAAAAACCAGGCTAATTTTCATTTTTGGATGAACTAACCCTTTAAGTTAATCGATCCAGACAATGCTACAAATACTGTTATGTTTAACCTGCAATAAATATATTCTTCTTCTCTCTCATCACCAGGAGAGTCTGTGGTGTGTGCACACAAAATTGAGTGCTTAAGGATTTATTCCATCGTACAAATCTGCAACAGCTGGAGTGGCACACAATGCATGTAAACTTTGTGTATATAATTTGGTGACAAATCAAGCTTAATCATGCCGCCGCTTGGCTGAGAAGAGGCGAGGAGAGGAGAGAAGCATCTGGACTCTGAACAGGGAACACAAACGGGCAGGAAACTCAGATCTGCTGATGAACATTAGCAGACAGGGTACGGGTGGCAGCAAATGCTGCAAAATAAGTTATGTGAATGACTCCGTATTTACAGAGCCTACGTTTGTCATACATAATATGAAAATAAAGGTTTAATTTGAAAATAAATGAGGTTTGCTTTTTAACGGATGATTCTTGAAGACAAAATGGATCCAAGATTTATAGCATTGTAGAATATATGCAAGCAGTTGAAGCACCTGAATAATACCAGGGAAGTCAAAATGCAGGCAAAGATATGCTTGAGTTATTTGCATTATTCACTCTCCGTCATGTGGCATTTTTAAAATCTTGATTTGAGCTTTGGTGGATGCAGCGTAGAGGTTTTAAACAACATTAGGTTAAGTAAATAACTATTTAATAATTCTTTAAAGGAATAGATCACCCAAAAAAGAAAATACACACAACTCAGGTCCATCAATTAATGTTCTGTGCAGCGAAGATCCATGAGGATGGTTTTAGCTTCAAAATTTTGCTTCCGGATAAAAGTCCTCTACACATAATATTGGTTTCTCCTGTGAAAACTAATGTGTTGGTGGATCTTGATGTGAGAGGACAACATATGATGGACTTTTTGACTCAAGGAAACTTAATGGAATCATACGCATTTTGGCAAGATGTGGCAGTTTAAAGTGAAAATGTCTTAATAATGGATTTGTTTCTTACTAACTCAGCTTTTCACAAAATATTAATTGATGAACTTGAGTTGTGTGGTGGATTATTGTGATTTATGTTTTTATCAGCTGTTTGAATTCTCATTCTGGCGGCACCCATTCACTGAAAAGGACCCACTGGTGAGCAAGTGATGTTCAAATTTTAATTTAAATTACTTTAAAACTCTAGTCCACTGTCTTTTTTCTAGAAAATCAAACCATGAAGCTTAGTCCGGCACAAGGAAAACGTTCTGCTCAGAATGAATGTTCCATGCAAGCACTTTTCGAGCAGTTGTGAAAATTCATAAGTGCACATGTTGCCGTGGTCAGATTGTGCAGGTGTTTGTTGAATTGCAGTCTGTGGTCACTGCTGGTGTGAGAGAGGATCCAGGAGCTGTGTGCTGTAGAAAGCGCTCTGACTCACCAGGCCAGCTGGTCCAGTCCACGCTCACATCTGCACAAGCAGCTCAGAGGGAGGAGAGAGTCTTGTTTACCGAACAGCCGGTTGAAATGCACTTTGTGTAAAGGACAGTCACATTGACACCGTGAGTGCGTGCTTGTTTTGGCTGTGCTGGCAAATAACCTAAGAACACTGACGAATGTGTTACATGAAATATCATGGTGCTCACTAAAACATGTTATACTATGTATGTTGAACAAACGAGGCAAAGCAAACGCACACCTGATGAGGTGCAAGTTGAAGGAAAAAATATGAATCAGTTAAGAGGAGAACAACTGCACACTCACTTAAGCATGTTTATTAACCAACGTTTCGGCTAGTAGCCTTTTTCAAGGTATAATTTCACAAACATAGAGACCAGTATAAGTAACAAAGATAATTTTATAGTTATTTTATAATAAGCATAGGCAGTGCAATTATGCATCTGCCACTTTAAATACTCAAGCTCTTTAAATTCGGGTGGAGTCTTATTGGCTAAAAATTGTTCTGAAAGTAAAACCAATGATAACATTCATCTGTGTAGTTATTGCCATAGTTGTGGTGAGGATTTTTCCTATTCTCATATATTTAGAGTGTTTATTAAAACCTTTTTTATTCGTGTACTCCTTGTTCTTGGTATGAATGGACCATTAATGTCGCTGCATTATTAAATAAATTGTCAAACAGAAATATAGCTTTCAAAGCAAAGCATTTGACAATATAATTGAACAATAATTGATCATTCAAGTACTTTTTGATATATTTTAAAAGTGATACAGATACTTTTTATTGACCAGTATATTTATGGGAACTTTGATTTCTGTGTGAAATAATATATGTATATATAGGTTGTCTAGTTGTTCCTGATTGCTAAAGAATGCATATCCTTATCACCCACTGTTACATAGGACAATGTAAATAAACAATAGGTTAGATAATTCACAATACTGTTCACATGTATTATCTATCTTCTAAGACTACTCATTTGTAATGCATATGATGGTATCAAATGTGTTCTGGTATCTGCTGTTCAGTGAAACTGGCCTGTTGTGATCTTCAGAAAGCACTGATCAAGCTCAGAGTAAATGTTCCTATCAGAGATAAAAGAAAAAGAGGAATAAGCAGTGTTGAAAATGTGCATGTTTGTCCTCTTCTCTTTGTCTGTCTGTTTTCGAGATACTTTCTTTTTCCTCCCCAGGAACACATGGCAAGGTATTTACTGAGCCATCTGCTCCAAACTGCCTCGCTAACACTATCTGCCGCTTGGTTGCTAAGGAAATGAATGCCTTTTAAAACGGGTGAGTCAGTGGTATGACTTACCTGTCGAAGTTAAGATCCTTTGTTCAATGTCATCTGTTTTGATGTGACTTGGGTGAGTCCATAGCATAGTGCTGTGAAACCACGCTAGCTTTTTGAGATGGACTACAGTGTGCTGTTCAATTCAGAATCATTCGAGTCGAGATTTTGACTCTTTATGTTGCATTTAATCATACAAAAACAAGCGTTCATTACACAGATCATTTGATTATGCTAATTCGACACAAGAGTTTTCATATCAAGAAGTCATCAGGACTTGCTAATAGGGCAAACAATGTGAGGTTAATGCAAATTGTAGTGGTTTGGGTAGATCCATCTTTCAAAACACTTTGACACCAGTCAGCAGACCCCTATACATAGTGCGCACTGTGCCAAAAAAAAAAGCCTTCATGATTGTTGCGTGTCAAGGTAAGTAACAAGATATTTGTATTGTATATCATATAGATAAGCTGATCAGGGGTTTTCAAAATTTCTGACCTCAAATATGATGATCCCTTAGTGAGTGAAAGTGATCCCCTTCTAAGTTTTAAAGGCAGCCATGTATTTTAAGACCCATTCATACTATGTACAAATAATATAAATATAATTATTAATTCAAAATAATTTGTTTATTGTTTTTCGTAATGAACATTTGATTGGTTGATTGATTGGTTGATTGTGGACACCTTGCTCCCCTTTGTGGTCCCTGTTCTCGGTGACAAGGTAATGTCACCATTCACATATTTTCAGTCATATGTAAACTACTAGCATTTGATGTTTACTTTTGGCTTTTCATTGGCGAAAGACTTATCTGAAAGCAAGCTACTATAAAAAAAAACATATCTTTTACTTATATTGAACTGTCATTTTAAATGCATCATACAGAGGTGAAAAAAAATAAACCATCAAAACAGTGTCTATTTGAAATGTTTATTGTCCAGTATACCCAATTAAGGAAGGACTGGTTGGTATTTTTATAAGATTATAGTTCAGTGATGCTGTCCAGAACAGTGATGAGTTCCAGAATGTGGGTCTTTGAGGCAGGTCATGACCCCAGGACAGGAGCTTTGTCATTTTCAGCTGAGCCTGTCCCTGCACAGGTGACACAAATAAGAGGTCAGGACGAGGGCATTGCGCCTGGTCATAAATCACCTGGAGGAACATGGGACATGGTGTCCTTTGCTCCTGGCCTGTCCTCCCTGGGCCTTGTCCCAGATACAAAGAGAGAGGATATGAAATATCAACTCATAGCAACTTCCCCACAGCCACATTTAAGTGCCATTAGGTGTCCAAAGAAAGGTCAGGACGAAGTTTCAAAGACAAAGTTGGATCACTTCCTATGATTTCTCCACTGGTAGGTGATATCTGGTCTGAGAATGCTATAGCATCCACTGAGGTCAGAGGTCATGACACTTTGGCCTAGTTGTGATTTGACAACTTTTTTATTTACAGAATAGTCCAGTAAGACATTCGTTCCTGGGTCCCCTTGAGCCAACAGCTTTTATTTGTGGCAAGCAGGTGTGCTATCTCCTATGCCATAGCAAAACATTTGCTCTGGTAATTTTTCTGTCCTGGAACAAAATCACTGCCAGTTAGAATGTATTTGATGTTTATAGGAATAGTTCACTCAAAAATGAAAATTCTGTCAGTGTTTACTCACCCTCATGTCTTTCCAAACCCGCAAGACCTTCGTTCATTTTTGGAACACAAATTAAGATATTTTTGAAGAAATCCATGGGCTTTCGGACTCTCCATTGACAGTAATGCAACTACCATGGTCAAGGCCCAGAAAGGTAGCAAGGACATCGTTAAAATAGTCCATAGTGACATTTAACAATTTCTTCTCTTCCGTGTCAGTCTTTGACGTGCATTCACGACAGTACCACAACGTCGCAAAATTAAGGTAGGATCTATCTATCTATCTATCTATCTATCTATCTATCTATCTATCTATCTATCTATCTATCATCTATCTATCTATCTATCTATCTATCTATCTATCTATCTATCTATCTATCTATCTATCTATCTATCTATCTATCTATCTGTCTGTCTGTCTGTCTGTCTGTCTGTCTGTCTGTCTGTCTGTCTGTCTGTCTGTCTGTCTGTCTGTCTGTCTGTCTGTCTGTCTGTCTGTCTGTCTGTCTGTCTGTCTGTCTGTCTGTCTGTCTGTCTGTCTGTCTGTCTGTATTATCTATCTATATATCTGCTTTGTAAGTCTGACAATGCTGTTAAACCAATTGAGGTCAAAGGTCATAACACTTTGGCCTAGTTTTGGTCACCATTGATTATGACAAAAACAAATGACAAATTAACATGAAAAAGTTGTGATTGCCACTGTATTGCATCACTAATGGGGCGGTACATGATCTGTGGAAATGGGTGGAATCAAACACAATCTCAAGCATAGACTTTTACAAATCCTCTACCTGTGTAATCTACACTCACCTTTTACCTGAAGAAGTATACAGTGTACGTACCTTTCAGAATCCAAACATGCTTTCAACTCTATCTGAGAAGAAACTTAAATAATACACCCCGTATAAGGGCAGAACAAAAGGCCATCTTCATTTCCCACACAGAATACATTAGCTCTAAGTGGGTTTGTGGTTATTGCAGAGGTCTGAATCTGCGACGGACACCTGGGATTCTCTAGACTGTTTGATCTGGCCCTTTCAAGCACTGCGATCATCCTGCTAAATTGCGCCTAATGGACGAGGCCTGCCACTCGGAAACCCAGACAAGAGGGGAGGACAATTTACTGTGCGTACACACCTGTCCTTTGTAGTTCAGAGACCACATTGTGAGCACCGGCAGCATTAGCCTCGATTCACAAACAGCACTCCGGAGCAGTAGAGCGCAGCCTCCATTTAGGGACCCTGAATAGCTCTGGGATGCTATTAGCCCTGGTAGCCGAGTATTCTCTCGGTTCTCCCCAGAACAATACCTTGGGAAGATGGAGGGGACATGAGAGGAAGAGAAAGAGACCGAGATGGGGAGATGTATCACTGCACCTGTCCCTTCAATGGAATCCATCATGTTCAGGCTAAGCTTGTAGATTAGAGTCTGTTAGCAGTGCACAGTGAAGCTAACTTGCTCATAAATAACATGGCCTGTGCTAATGTTAAAGACGGGTAGAGAGCATATTTCAAAATTCACTTCCAAACAGTATGGTTTTCTGATGAATTAAAGAGAGAGTACAACCTCTCATCTACTCATATAGCTTCAAACACACTTGGCAGTATGTCACTCCACTCACTCACTTTTTAAAATGTCAGAAAATGCTGCTCTTTTCCATACAGTGAATGTAAGTGGGGAACAGTGACTATTCAAAAAAAAAAAAAAAACCTACAAAAAAGGTAGTCTTGTCTTTAAAAGTAGCATTTCTGCTGTATATATGTTCAAACTTTCTTTAATTATAAGTATTAAAAGTGAAAGAAATCCATTTTAAATGCTTAATTGTGATGGCTGTGTAAATATGACGCACCTGTCCACAGCTGCTGTTTATCCATTACACTTTATAAACCTATTCAACAACGATACATATGTCCTCTATGTTGGAAAAGACTGGGAAAATAGCTGGCAGTGAAATCTTGAGCATATGCAGTAATACCTTTTTGCTGTGTTGGAATACAGTCAGGTGTTTAGCATCTACGGATGACTGAGATCTTCCTTTATGTCCTGGAAAAGCTTAGTAGCACAGTGAACAGACTGGCCACTTCTGAGTTTACAAGCTGGAATGATTGTGCTTTCTGTACAGTTGGAGTTAGTGGGGAAATAGCATTTTGTAAACACACCAGGAGATTTTTGTTTTGTGTGGTGAAGACAATTACAGTTCCACTGCTGCCAGTGCTGCTACTGAGCAGGTGGCTTGAGTTGGATATGGAACATATTATTTCTCTCTCTCTCTCTGTCGTTTTCACTCATGGTTTTGCTAAATATTACTTTTATCATGCTCTATCTATCTGTCTATCTATCTATCTGTCTGTCTGTCCGTCCGTCCGTCTGTCTGTCCTGCAGTAATAGCAGACTGGATGCTAATCAAGAAGGATGCATTAATTTTTGATGGTGATGACCAAGTTAACTGACAAGGAGCTGTCAGGATGTCATTAACTGTCCAAAGCAGACATCTAGAACGTGCATGCTTTCTCTCTCTCTTTCATGTACACACATATGAAAGAAGAGCTCAGTAGGTCAAGTCACTGAATTAGACAATGCAGGAACCGTCCTCTCATATTACAGCTATAGATAAGATGACCAAGGGGAAATGCCATTTGCTGCAGGTGTGAAGATTTTCTCTTCTTTTGAGTACAATGGCATGAAATACATAAGATGCATTGCAGTATTTATAGAAAACATGTTCAGCAAGAGTTAGTCACAAGAACACTGTCATATGCAGTATTTTTTTTTTAATGTAGGTAATACTTATGATAGCCTACTTATCATAATGAATATATATAAGATAATATCAATAGTTAATGATATTATTAGTACACTTATATTTATGTGCTTGAACCACCTCAAACAACAAGCAGGAAATGTCCACAGAATATTCAGATTATTAGTCGACCAATATGTCACTACCCCCAATTCTGGATACATGCTCACATGCTTGACCTGTGCTGTTAAGCAATACATAAATATTACATAAGACTTATTCATTTTTCATACAGTGTTACCATGTGCTGTAACATAACCGATTAGTTAAACAGGCCAACCCTGTACAACAAACACACACCTCCATTCATAGCGTCTTTAAGCATGAGCTGCTGTTACATGAACAATTGAAGTATAGGCCATGTGTGTATGACCTAATGTAATATGCATAGCAAAGATATAGAGCATGTATGCATGGTTAACCTGTTGAAAACGTGTAGAGTTTCCACATATTCAAATGTGGTATAGTTCAGCAAAAGCATGGTCATGTTGCAGGACAGTATATTGACTCTCCAGGTGTCCTGTTCCCCTTCCGCCGCACATGAGAACGAACTGGCGTCTAATTAAAAAAAGGAACCGACACAAACGGGCAGTGTTACGCATTGTTCAGCTTTATCAAAAAGCATTAATTGCTACATTTGGAATCGAACATGTCTAAAAGAATTACCTAGAATGCACATACATTGAATACCTCTGATAAGGCCCAGTTCCGGTGGCACGTTCATGAATAGTGAATGGCCACACACAGCTTAATTCAGTCAGAGCTCATTGAAGGTTATTGACAGTTCTGATATCGTGTAGGTTAAAGTTCCCACAGTATTCATGTCATTGTAAGAGGATACTGAGGTAGAATGTGTCTGCGTTTCATTCTAATCTTCTTCAGCGGCTCACCACATCTGCCTTAGGCGATTCAAATATGCCACAGCTTTAAGTATGCAAATACCCAAGATATTAAGGTCTCATTTGAATACTGATTTTCATATTAAAATATTGATAGTGTTTTAACTGGGGCCCACTTTCAATCCTCATTATAGATTAGTGTACACCAGGCCCTTCTGTACTGCAGCTTCATGAATGCAAATGATTGCTTATGAGTGTCTAATTAGTTAGTAGTTCAAAGCATATTTTGTTAGCTTTTTGTTATGGCACAAGAACTAATGGAAGGAATGTGAGTCATCGGCGTGTCCGGTGATTGGTCTGCTAATAGACAAGACAGCGTTTGCTGTTTGAATTATAGTTGAAGTTTTTTTGTGCGTCTTACTAATCATGAAAATGTGCCCACAGTTTAATTAAGTCGTCAAGATTTAATATATTCTAATGAGTCTTTTGATTAAAAATACATGATTTCAGCTGTTACAGATATAAAACTGAAATAAATGTTCAGAGATGAGTTTAAAGATATTTTTTAAGTGGGTGGTTTAGAAGCGGTTACTTTGATTAATTGTTAAAGGTCAGAACGTAGTTATAACACGTTATAAGTGTTTTTGAATTATATTCATCCAAATATATTTCCTTTTCTATTTTTTTCCCTTTTGTTTACTTTTTGATCTTTTTGATAGCATCAGATTCATGATTCAAAATGAAAAATATATAAATGTACATATTTTTATATAAATTAAAAGCACGTCTGTGTGTATGCATATAAAGCATTCATTTGATATTATATAAATTAGTGCTGTCAATTGATAAAAAAAAAATATCGCGTTAATCACAGTCCTGGACTTTGATTAATGGCAAATTTAAAATACTAGGATTTACCTGTAAATGTGTTGAAATAAAGGAATGCATGACAAACTAGTTTAAGGAAACATAACCTTTCACACCTTTCACACCTCCACCAGGTATGAGACATAATCTTTATTCTTTTGTTTTAATTCAGCCATTATCAGCCTTTATACTGGCAATAAAACATTTACCAAGCCACATCGCTTCAATCCCAGTACACATTTACCCAACTATTATCAAAAGTATTTCTAAATAAATACAACAAAACATTTTCTTGCGACCTTACATGAAGTAATGATAAAATGCATTATGAAGAAGAACTGGACCTGGAAGAATTGCATTAGAGCTAACATTAGCATCATGCTACATAAGACAATTTATGAGATTAATAGAACACTTTTTCTCGGAACTCACTTTAAACCACCATCGAGTGTTTGTAATAACTTCCTTTGGCGATGGCATGTGTATACTTTGGGAGGCCGCGGTACATTATAAAAGTAGCCCAAAAAACCGCAACCCACGGCTCTGTAATTTTTCTCGCAACCGTATTTTCAAAACAGCCCAATTGTGCGGGAAAACCGCGACCCTGGCAACACTGGTTTGCTGTACCCTTAACACATGTGAGTATACATACTCTCTCTCTCTCTCTCTCTCTCTCTCTCGGACACACTCGCTCTCTCTCTCCGCGTTCGCTTCACTTTTGTTGAGCCCGGCGCCTCATAATCACACAGTCCCTGCTTCCCAATGTGCATACTATCACCCTAGTACTCAACCTATCTGCCCTAAATAGTATTGAAAATGAGTAATATCACAGAATTTAGGATGGATAGTGATAGCGTGCACATCTTCCGCACTGCGATGACGGCAAGAAGTTGGGGTCAAACCTTATCAAACGATTAATTTACATAAAAAAATATTAACGCGTTAAAATTTTTAGATTAATCGCATGCGTTAACGCATTAACGTTGACAGCCCTAATATAAATATAATAAAATGTAATGGAGCACACACTAAATGGTTACATTTTACTATTTGTAGAGCATGTGTTTTTGAAATTGGTGCATTTTTATTATTTTTGAGGCAAAAAATAAAATACAATTTAAAAAAAGCACAAATATGTTTTAGAAAGATGCTGCATTATTTGCACGTGCATGAGTTTCTATAGCTGCATCAGCACATGAAAACACGTGTATATGTATGTGTGTGTGTGCGTAACGACTGCTTAATGTATGTCCAGAACAAACAGATGCAAAAGTATGGATGCGTGTGTGCGTGAACGTGTGCCCAGTTGGAGTGCGATTCAGAAGGCTTGCTTCCATCTTGGCAGGGCTACTGTACCACAGGGACGGCAGCAGTGTGTGCAATGATAATTGTGTGAATTGAGCTGTAAGGGGGAGCTGCCCATTGACCATCGCGCTGCGCTTGTTCTCTCTGGCAGGTGTGGGGTGGCTGAAAAAGGAGAAAGAGAGAGAGAAAGTGAGAGTGAGAGCGTGTCTCCAGCAGGCAGGCAGGACACAGCTGTTAGTACAGGGCTTCCATTATCCAAAGGCAGCCTATTGATTCACCCTGTGGGATGTTTCCTCTATGTGCCTGTACTGGTGTTGTGCAGAGTGCATTTGCATGGCTGTGAACTGCGATCGATAGCCAGAGATGTTCCGGCCCTCTGATTTTAATGGCCCCTTCTTCGATCAGCAGGGACCGACTCCACCAAGGGCTGTGTTTCCTATAATTAGAGTGTATGTTAATGCGCAGGGACCCATAAAGCATATCTCAGCCTGCTAATATAATTACTTTGCCTGCTCCGTAAAAAGCAGAACGAATCGAATGGTGTCAGTGGGATTAAGGAAATGGGGGCGGTTTAAATGCGATTTGACATTTATTTGAGCCTGTCAGGATATTACACAGAGTGCCGTAGAAAATGGGAGATGGATGCTGAGATCGTCAGAAGGGAGACGTTTGCATTTTCCAACAATTTCCTGGCAAAATGAGTAATTGCGGAGTACAAGAACAACTAAATCTGAAGTATTCATCAAGTAAGATTCAGATGGCATATAGCCAAGATTCTAATCAAAATAAGGCGCAAAGGTATGGTGGGATCCATACAAGTCTGAGCCCATCAGTAAAAATGCTTATTTTTTAATTTTTCTAATTTGATAAATTTTTCATTATAAAATTATTTATTTTGCTTTAGGGAAGGAAGAGTACATGTACTGTACATACATGCACATACATATATATAATTTTTATTATTAGTTATATGTGTGTGTGTGTGTATATATATATATATATATATATATATATATATATATATATATATATATATATATATATATATATATATATTAGTATTTTAACTTTTTTTGTTTTCTATGGCCTTTTTAATTATTTTTATTTTATATTATTATTATGCCATTTTTAGCATTTGCTACATTTAGTTCATATTTAAAAATTGTTTATAATTTTTTATTTTAGTATGTTATTTTAACTAAATTACATTTTATGGCATTTGCGCCTTGTACTTAATGTTTCAAAGTTTTTTATTTTATTTTATTTATTTTATTAGTTCATGTTGTAAAGTTTTAAATTATGTTTAAAAAATCCCAGGTATTAAATATGGCCAATTTTTGATCTGGCTGTATTTGTGCAGACTCTGTTTTTCTTTTTCTTTAATAATGCATGTGCAAATACTTTCCATGCATGTTGAATTTATAGGGTTTTTTTTAATATGCATCTGTATTGTTTATGCATATTATGCATCTGTAGCTTTGTATTTGTCTTAACAACAAGGAGACTGAAGTAGCCAGCTAAACAGACAACATCTATCTGGCCGCTTAGACTAAAAAAATAAAAACATAAGTAAATAACATTCCATAAGCCCGAAGAGAAAACATCTTTTCATATGAAAATCTGCAGGTTTATCTCATGGGCTGTCCATTGTCAATCTGAAATGTAAGGGATTGGAGGAATCGTGCACGTATAAACCCATCTTAATCTGTCTCTCCCAGCCTCTCTCATCCACATATGTGCATCTGTTCACAGCCTCATTCCTCCACCAAAACTGTCTTCTGACAACACTGTAATTTGAATGGCACTCAGATTTTGCAATGATGGTGAAGTCAGTATGTCTGCTTTGCATGAATGTGTCTCGTTTGGAAATTATAGTGTCTGTAAGAAAGGAGACCTCTGTTTGAGGGTGTGTTTTAGATATCTCTTGTGTGAGGCAGAGAAGATACTTTTGTGCTGGAATCAAAGTAGAAAAGACAAAAAGGGGTTAACGGTGGCTGTGGTGAGAGAAGCCTTCAGTTTGGCCCAGATGTGATAAGTGCAGAAGTGACTGCTCGTACTAAAAGCCTGGGAACAGGCGTGTGCTGTGGCTCCTGAAGCTCTCAGACGCTGCTCTAAAACGGGACCGCACAGATGATGGCAAACAGATGTTGCTCGGATTACCAGTAACACTCAGTGACCTCTCCTCAACTGCCCTGGACCAAAAGAAAAAAAAAAAACAAATTGCTCCTTTATTCTTTATCTTTTTCTGAAATCCTGCACATTGGCCTCTTTTTGCTGGCACTTTTTTGGTGAGAATCAGTCATGTTAGTGTGTTTGTGTGTTCTTGGTGAAATCAATTCTGATGTCACATGGCGGACGACACACTGGGCTGCGTCTGTGAGGAGAAATGGATGAGGGGCTGAAAGGAGTCCTGGTGGAATAAAAATATTCATACTGGAACTGTGGTGTACTGGTTCACATATAAGCTCAACACACATTTGTAATAATACATCTAAATTATATGTTCAAATAAGAAAAGAAGTTTCCGTATATGATAACTCCGATGCAGACACACTGAGAAGGAGATCAGTTTGAATCAGAATGTTTTCAAGTGTAGTTTTGAAAAGTTTTTTTGCATCACTTATTAATTAGTCTCTTATTAATTAAATTAAATTAAAAGTTTAAATTATAAGTTTAAATATTAAATAAAACTTATACAATTGAATATTTTCATAATTTTGTTATAGTCTGTTTTGTTTAATTAAATATTACATTTAGTAAAATTAGTAACATTTTAAATGATTTAAATTTAAAAGTAAAATTTTATATTTTAAAGTTTCATATTTTTGTATTAGTTTTTTATTTAGTTCATTTTTATTAATTCAGTTGAATAGTAAAGTTAAGTAATGCATTTGAATTACACTTTTATATATTAAATATTTTTTAATATTTTTTTAAATATTACTATTTGTATTTTTAATATAAATATTGAATTTAAATATTTAGTCAAATTGATTATATTTTAAAGTTTAATATTTTAGTTTTTTCATTACATTAATGTTTAATATTTTTTATATTTTGTTAATATTTTTTATTTGATTGCATTTTATTACTATATCAAAACTAAATATTAAGTTAAATTTATAATAAAGAAAAATATATAATTACATTTAATTATTATTATTTTATTAATATATTTATTATTTTCATTTTATTTTACTTTTATATTATAATAAAATGTTTATTATATATTTTTATTATATATCAAATTAAAGTTGTTTAGCAAAAGACAACCAGCCACAAACGAAACAATGGCTCAATCACTAGCCTCATAAAAATGCAAATAAAAATGTTTAAATCTTTTTATTCATTAAATACTAACCCAGTGTGTGAACAGTGTAAATCATAGAATATATAATGTTT
Source organism: Barbus barbus (assembly GCF_936440315.1). Taxonomy (NCBI): domain Eukaryota; kingdom Metazoa; phylum Chordata; class Actinopteri; order Cypriniformes; family Cyprinidae; genus Barbus; species Barbus barbus. The sequence continues at coordinate 12,085,946 of NC_136758.1, forward strand.
AAAATATGATCAAAACAATTGAAAAGACTCATTTTTATATTACTGCATTTATTTTTTTCTTTCTATTAATAGACTAAACAATCACAGCTATTAATGCTTTGTGTCATTGTTTATATTCTTCGTGTTTTAAATCAATAAAAAAAAATCTTGGAAAAAAGAAAAACAATAACCGCTATTACTGCTTTACAAAAAAACAAAGGTGACCAATCCTTATACCTGAAAAACAGACCGACTGACCTTTCCCCATACCATCCACTTTTCCATGCTGTATTCTTTCATTTCTGTGGTGGAAAGGGAAATCAGTGATGATAAGGATGATCTCTGGGAGGAGAGAAGGCCCAGAGCCGGTTGAAAGCCAGCTGTCACCAGCTGGCTTCAGACAGGTCTGAGACAGACCCAGAGCCTGGTCAGAGATAGCAGCGGCAGGCGCCAGCCAGACGGGCTTCCGCAGACGACCACAACAGCAGAAGGAGCCTTATCAGCCACCAGCGGATGCCTAATCTGGACGGCAGGAGCGAATGAGACTTCACTGAGTCCGCACACGCCGTCAATCCACAACGCCAGCTCAGTTTATAGATTCAAATGAGAGAAATATATAGAGATAAAGCTGTACCTGTAAACCAACTATTCTTCTCCATTACGCCCGCACGGAGGATTTCAGCTTTGGCTCATTTGAGCCGAATTATACCAATCTAAGCTCTTCATAGAAAGGCTGAGAATATATATCCTCCCATCCGCGGGGTTTTGGGTTTGGGCCGCGTGTTCATTTAAATGTGAATGATAATGGATTGTAAGTGCACATATGAGAGGATTAGCTAAATCCTGCTTGTGTAGAGCTGTATCTATAACCTCCATAAAGGTAAACATCACCCCACAGGAACTGTAGATTAGCACGGGGAGTTTATGTTCAACTTCTTTCATCAGAATTCAAGACTCGCGCTGTCACATTGACCCTCGCGCAAACGCACATAATAAGTGTTGAAATTGCTGGCGTATGATAACTCATTACAGCTGCAGACGTTTCTACTCTGCGGAGAACACGAGAACGAAGAAAGAAAATAACAGATCAAACTCGTTCCTTCCCCATAGCTTCCAGATTCGGCTCTCATTACTATAAGCTCATTTGTTGTACTCAAGCATCTAATGTGGTATCATCGATCTTCGGCACGGAAAGGGGAGATTCTGGGAAGGATAGGGCTGAAAATCGTCTTCTGCAATGTTTTCTGTTCTTTTCCTCCCAGGTTTTGCATCGCTAAGAGTTCATAAACAATGGATGACTGTGGGACACAAGGAGAACACCTGCCCAGTGATGATCAATGGTTTGAATTAGTCTGACAGCTTTCCTATAGCAGTTGTTCCCTGGTTGGAGACTCAGTTTGTTTATATTTCATTAAATACTCGCAGACAGGACGAATGGTGTTTAGAGTGGAGTATATCGCTTCAAAAACTGAAGCAGGCCAGGATGAATAGTAATCTAATCAGCTATAATAAATGTAATGAGAAAAGTGTGATTTTTGCTTTTCTGCATGGCTAATTGGCCGACATGCTTTATTTTTTAACACCACTGCTGGTTGAATACAGCCTCCTATTCAGAAATGTTTGTCTTTTTTACACCACAAACCAGTTACTTATTAAAAATATTCTTGCAACCCGGTGGTTGGGGACCTCTGGAGATAATGGCTATAGCATAGTATTATGCTAATTTTATTATACACCTATTTTTGTAGTATATAAACATTTTAGGATGGATAGTGTGCACATTGGGATGCAGGCAATGATTACCTTCCGCGCTGCGATGATCAAATGATTAATTTGCATAAAAAAAAATATTAATGCATTAAAATGTTTAGATTAATCGCATGCGTTAACGCATTAACGTTGACAGCCCTAATATATAAAATATATATATATTTTAACCTTTTATTTATTTATTTTTTATAAAGGACTAGTATTGATTTCAGTTGATGACCAGTTTAGTCTCACAGTCTCACAGGACTGTTATTCTCACAGGATTAGAGGAAATTAATTGATAATTGAAAAATAATTGAACATCATCCCATTACAAGTGTCATCCGAATATTGAACCATCACTGACATTGTTATTCAATCTTATTTCTTTGTTATTCATTAGTCTATACACATGCCGAGTACAATTCGGTGTGTATATCGAGACATCATCAAGGCTGTGCGGTAATGTAAATGATCAAATCAGGGCAGAACCACAGACTAATTTCTCCACAAACACCGGTCGTGGTTGGGAGGTGCGGGGTCGTTATTCTGAACGCAGTCATCATTAGTGTGGAGCGCTCACCCTCTCTCTCTCCTGTTTGTAAACAGGCCATTAGTTCAGAGCGTGTTTAGTGTGATCATGTTTACTGGCTGGTGCCGGGGCTGCCAGGGCTGCTACTCCTCCGGCGGCGAGGAGGCAGGGACGCAGTTGGATGAGCAGAGGGAAATTAATGTGCCATTCAGGATGACTGCTTTTGTCTCCCATTGACATGATCACACAAACTGGAGGGGAAAGGCAATTTACACAGTCAAAGAGTCAAATGCTGGAGTAGGATACAAGAGGAGATGAAAGCAATGCGGATGCTTATAGCTGCTTTTGTTGATTTATTTTCAAGCAGCCCAGTTGAATGTGACAGCAATTTTTTTAAATGTAATTTATTGTAAAATAGATGGGTGTTTCTTTGACTATGGGCACTTTTGGCAATGTGGGCTTTTAGAAAACACTTTTTACTCACTCACTGGTTTAATTTGTCTAACTTTGTCCAAAATAATGTGTTTAATAAAAATGTGTTTAATAGTAATTAATTTTAAATTTAAAAGACAATAAAAAGACAAAAACCTGTTAACTGGTAAGAACCAATGGTATCCAGTAGGTTGGAATATTAACAATTAACATTACACTGTTTTTTGTTTTGTCTTGTCTTGTTTCTTGTTTGTTTGGGGGTTTTCTTTTTTGTTTATTTGTCTTGTCTTGTCTTGTCTTGTCTTGTCTTGTCTTGTCTTGTCCTTGGTCTTGGTCTTTGTCCTGTCCTGTCCTGTCCTGTCCTGTCCTGTCTACATGTCTGGTCTGGTCTTCATAATTTTTTAAAGTTTTGGCAGCCACAGCTGCCATTTTTGAATTGTATATTTCTTTTCTCTTTTCTTTTCTTTTATTTTTTTCATTTTACAGCGTGGAAATTAAATTGTAAGCATTTCTGATAAAAATGTATAATTTTTTGTCTAGCTAAGGTTAATTTCATAGCTAGTATTGTGCAAATCCTAAATACACACAAATAAAATGTTCAGGCTTTTTGCAATTTAAGTTATAGTTTAATTTGTAATGACACATTATATACACAAGTAATATTCACCTTGATATTCACCTTGATTTTTCTTCATATTTACATGTCTCATATTTCATCTCAAGCTATTTACTGGTAACCATGTAACTTTTGTAAAAATGTTGTTGTGATGGAAACGACGCCACAACATAATTTGTGACACAAGTGTCAGAAGAAGCACCCAGCTTCTGTTTACCGATTAACCACAACATAAGTATTTTTAGATCCTCCCTAAAGAAAGAATCCTATTCTGTTTCTGTCTGTCCTCTCAGATACAACACACACTTGACCTCAAACACCCCAGTATTGTGCGACTGAATGATCTTACTGTGTGAGCATGAGATTCTTCACTAGGGGTGTGTCTGTGCACTTTTTCCTCATTATAGAAGTCCTCTGGGACCACATTAACCCTCTAAACTGCAAACGTATGAGCAAAACAAAGGGTTAAAAAAGCTGTTTGTTATTTTTCCAATCCTCCCTTACCTGCTCTGATCCTATCGTGTTTTACAGCCCAGCTTTGCCCTTCAAAAGGATGAAGAACAGCCGCTTTCAGCTGACGTGACAGCTGGGTATCAAGTTTTACAAAAATGCTGTGATAGATATTAATAACTCTTTGTTTATGTTGCTGGTGAGCTCCACCTGAGCAGCAGGTGCAGGGCTCTGATAACATCATAACTGAGAACACAGGTGTGAGCAAACAGGAAGGAACAAATACACCAGCGGGTTTTGGATGTCACTCTGGATAGCATTTCTCCTTGTGCATCTCCCTGAGAGACTCTGTCTGCTGAGGGTCATAAACCAAATGGGCAATGTCATTGTAAGGACGACACAATCAGTGTAATGAAGGGTAAAATAAACCAGGGATGGAATATTTTCTTAAACATTTCCAAATACACATATTATTTATAAGTATTTAATTATAAAATATAATGTATTTAGAATTTTCTGGATACATTATTTCATATTTATATAGTGTAGATATTTTAAATGATCGTTAAATGAAAATAAGGTGGTTAGGCACCGGCACTCTCTTAGAAACATAAAGCACAAATAATGCTCGAATAAATAAATCTCTATAAGCTTGTGAACAAATTCAGATCTGTTTGCATCAGATAGATTACACTGTTTGTAATCTAATTGCAAATAATTGTTCTGTTTAGATTTGAAAGCACACACAATGTTTATGCTCATGTTTGCTTTTCTCTTCCTCTTAATGGACCTTCATGAATTTAGATTGAATGATAATTTTATGTTTGTATTTCATTTGTTAATTCGATCTCATATCTTCCTGAGCAATATGTGAATGGACAAACGCATCGTTGGCTGTCGGAGTACATATTTTGAGGATTCAGAGATGAAATTCCATCATATATCGATCATCACATCTGCTGACAGAATCATGTGGCGGTAGACGTGTGATGATGAACTTGTTCTGACAGAATCATCTGCTGCACCATCAAGTGGAGAGAAAAAGTACCGCATTGACTTTGACACAGTTCTCCAGCACTTTATGCTTAGTGTGACTGTGTTAATGAGATATTGACCTGCAAGAGTCACAAAGCCCCTTTTGAAGTCATCTTTCAAATAATGACTTTGTAAACCAGTGACTAGATCCTGGGGACCCACAGAACTGCACATTTTGTGTGTCTCTCTTATCTGACACAGTTCAGTTGATGGGGCTCGCTGCTAATGAGCTGATGATCTAAATCAGGTGTTTTAAATAATAAAAATATAGAAAGTTTGCAGAGCTGTGGCTCTCCGGGATCACAGTTGAAAACTAGTGAATAGATCATAGAAAATTGTATATTGACAATAGAAATTTTGGGTCTGAATTTAGCTCAGGAAATAACAAATAAAATGAAATACAAAATAAAAATATAAAAATAGACTTTTTTTAGCTCAATTGTAATTTTTCTTGGTTTTAAGTTTAAATCTAACAGTATTAAGTAAGTTTAAAAAACACAATTCAAGATATTTTCTAAAACATGGAAGTCTTAATATCTTACACAAAATTGATTCTCTATTAAATATATGTTTGTTTATTATATCGTTTGGACAACGTTTATATATTTTACTGAAAAACAAAACAAAAAATATTAATTAAGAAAATTAGTTTTTCCAGTTGTGTAATTAATTAGCTATGAATGCAAATACTGCTAAGTCAATTAATCTTCTGTTATTTAGAAATTGTTTTTGAAAATCGTCCAGTTTGTCTGCTTAATGAGTTTAGTTTATTTAGTATTATTTATATAACTCCGTATCAATTTTGTTCACGTTTCCCTTGTTACATTCTGCTGAAAAGCAGTGGGAAGAGATTAAATTATTAAATATATTCATACATTGTGCTTTTCTTTGTACCAATTTTTTTTCTTTTCAACTGTTCCAATCCTCCCACAAAATGTAATTTTTGAAAAGCAAATGCACATTCCTTCTTTGTAGAGATGATACCAAGGTCACGGCTGGAATTTTAATGAAGTTATTTCTCCTTTTAAACTGGTAAAAGTCTTGCATGGCAACAGTACAGTTTCTATGGTGTGAAAATATACTCTGACATTAAAATACAACAACAACAAAAAAATATGACAGAAAAAGCCCTGGCTCACCTCGTACAAATGTAATAAAAACATGCAGGCAGAATATTGTACAAGGCTTTGTTCAAGCAACCCATGAACCCTAGTATGAGGAATAATGCAAGAAGATATGCTTGGGATTGTATGAAGAGGACTAAACGGATGTATGTTTGAGCATCTTATCAGCAGGGTCACTGACTGAAGCCTATGTGGGATATGGAAAGTGAGTATTTGGGTAAATGGCTTCAATGTAAATAAACAAAGGAGCGCCGATCTTACAGCAGTCACAACATGGCCTGTTCCTGCCTTATCACTTCAGGACCCTCGCTTGGTTAAACCTACCTTGTATTGGGTTAAGAAAATACTGCCAGACTGGCTTATGCCTGAGTTAACTCGAGCAGAAAGGACATGGACATGGTTAGATGTGATTTCAGGTGTGCAGATCCTCTGGAATCTGTTGACGTCTCTGTGACATCTTTATGGAGTCTGGCTTGTTTTGTTTTACTTGCAAATCGTCTGTTTAGAAGGGAGTGTTGAGGTTTATGTTGACACGTTCCCACTTTTTTTGTTTTGTTTTGCTCTCCCAATTCTCGCGGCCCAGCAGCGATGAAGGTTGGAGGGCCGTGTGTCTCCTGATATCACTTCTAGATGCCGGCTAGACTCAAGGGAGCCGGAGCCATGGAGCAGGGCTTGGGTTTAGTTGTCTTTTCCTCCAGGTGTGATGCCTCATGCTGATTCCTCCACATGTTCTGCTGGCCTTATCCAAACATGGCAGGTCGGGGACAGCACAGGGCCGCTCCTTTCCTCGTCCTCTTCTTCAGCCCACCCACGGTAGCGCTGCTTGTTCCTTCACACGGCGGTAGAAGCCAGGCCATTTGTCCCTGCCTGTCCCCTGCATCACCCTGCTGATTGGCAGTTCAATACATCCAGAGCGACTCAAAGCTGAGGAGAAAAGCACTTTATTATGTGTTGGGAAGTAAGGTATTATTTTACTAATAGCTACTTTTTCAGTAGAGTAAGACAACACGGTTACACTTTATTTTAAGGTGTCCTTGTTACAGTGTAATTATACATTTACGTACTGAGTAATATAAACTTACTACATGTACTTCCTATATGGTTAGGATTAGGGTTACTTATGCATAATTTATTGTTATTGTAATAGTAAGTAAGAAAGGAGTGTTGAGTGCATTGATTCATTCAGGTGATTCTTTAAGTACAGATGTTTCACTGATTCATTTTTTTAATAAATAAAATATTTTTTCTATCTCTTAAATAAGGAGTTACAATGCATAACCTTGTCTGTTAAACAGCTTTATTTAAAAAAAAAATATATATATATTCATTTGGATGGTTCATTTCAATCAAGCAGTTCAAAAATGATTGACTAGTTTATTTGACTCCTTTTACATCCTTTTTTGATGTAACAAATTGTATTGTACAGTCATTTTTGTACCAATAATTTCAGCTGAGATTTTGATTATAGATTCATTTTTTAAATGTAATATAAAATGTGATCAAATATGATGAATTATGGAGTTTCAGTATTTAAATTGATCAGATTAAATCATCACCCAAATTGCTGTTGTTGCGCTTGATATGAATACTGTGCTGTTTGAAATGTATAAATAAAAAAATAGAAAATTGCTTCAACGTCTTCAAATTTTTAATTTAGATGATTAATTTAAAGCATTTCAAAGCTATATATGAGGCATGGGAAATAAAAGTCTGCTGCAATTTTGAGAAAACACTCATGTTTCAATGACTCATTTGACTCCCTGTGCACTAGATTTATCAGCTTTTTTTTATATAACAATTCTACTTTACTATTCTAATCTACTTTTTTACAAAATAATGTTATATGTTAATAAATTAGGCTATTTTAATTTAGTAAAAAATGCTAAATATAAATTTGTTTTAGTGGTATTTAAATTGGTCCGACTAATTCTGTTACACATATTGTTTTGTGCTTGATATAAATATTACACTCTTTGTAATGTTTTATATAAAGAAATAGAATTTTCTTTGTCAAAAGATTAGCATGTAGTCAATTACGAGTAGCTTATAACTTGACATTGTCGTTTCCTCAGCACTAGGGTTCATTCTTTCCCCCTTGTGGCCTCTCCTTAGACCACCACCTCCCTGTTTTCTTCTTATTTTCATCTGTAGTAGCAGTGTTTTGTTTGCTGTGCTTGCGGGTCGCCAGAGCTAAAGGCCTGTCAAGAATATTATTACTCTTGTAATGTGAGCCAGGTCAGCGCTGTTGTAGGCACATTAAAGCGGTCACGTTTCCAACTTGATGGGATTTTGAACAATGGGCATGTAGGTAATGTCTGAAGGATTGAGAGACGAAAAAGAGGACAACCAAATAAAAGCCAAACTTGTTTCGCATCTACTCCTGTGGCTTGCCAACGTGTGTTGCCACTGAAAGTGTGGTCACGCGTCTAGTTAATAAAGCAACTTGGCAGAAGCACACATTCTCACAATAATGCCGTAGTGTTTGTTCAGATGACCTGACAGAGATCTCTGTATGGCAGATCAAAGGTTAATAATGTGTTTTAACAAATCTGCATTGGCTTTGAATATCCTATTTCAGAGACTAATGCGTTCCTAATTCATTTGTCCCATTGAGAATTTGATTTTGTAAGATATATGATTACCTAGCTGAGAGAATATAAGTAGTATTATGTACTGTATAGTGCACTAATGTTTATATATATATATATATATATATATATATATATATATATATATATATATACATATACAATTTAATACAGTAACTATTCATTTAACCTTGCTGTCTTGTATCATATAGGTGTTGGACATTTTTTTTACACTGTAAACACTTCTTACACTTGGTAAACTAGTAAATCGCAATGTCATTGGTTTAAATAATAATAATAATAATGTTAATAAATATTATTACTTTGAAATTAATTAATTGAAACACATAGTTAATGGCCTTGCCTAAAATAGTATTATTATTAACAACAACATTAATAACAATAATAATAATAATTATTATTAATTTTGTTATTATTGTTTAGTTTTAGTTGCATTATTTTATTTTGACGTCAATGGTGCACATGGATATTGGCCTTGCCTATAATAATAATAATAATAATAATAATAATAATAGTTGTTGTTTTTGTTATACAGAATACATTTAATTAAAGCTAAATGAAAAATAAAAATAAAGAAACGGACCATAAATAGTATACTTTCCCACAAAATTAAAGTTGAAAGTTAGTCAAAAATGTAAGACATTTTTTTTCATGTGCCCTGACCCCAGTGACCTCATTGTTGAACTCATACTGTATTAGGTTAATATTTTATTTCTTTAAGGACAAAAAGGAAACATTAAAATCTTCATAAAACTTTATTTTAAATAGTTTAAATATTCATTATTATTTTAATAGCGCTTTTGGATGAGTTTTATACGCGTATCTCTGCAGACCACAGCAATTCCTGACTGCTTGAGAAACATCTTCCATTACAACAGCAATCTTTTCCAACTCCCTGCATATGTTAATAATTCAATCTGAATGAAAAAAAAATGGAGCCATGACTATTGGGAAAAGAGGCTAGAGATAATTATAGGTTGAATTAGATAGATCCCACTCTAAGTAAATGTTATTGTTCAGAGCCCTGTGCAAACAGGGGGGTAAGAGATTATGCTAAGAACTTTCAGATGGTGGCAGAGAGGAATCGGGCTTATTGCATCAGAGACACATACTGATGGCGCTCGCTCACACTCTGTGTACGGACAACGAAAACCCTTGAAATCATTTCCAGTCACTGGTACACGCTAACGTTAAGTGTCCAAAGGAATCTAGACCTTAAGAGGGCCCCGTTGCTGGTATTAATTTCTGGTGCCTATTGGCTTGCATTCCCTGGCACTCTCTGACATGTTTTTGTGAAGCAGTGTTACTGGAAAGCTGGCAAGCACAATTTGGAGTTGATAATCATTTCAGTCCAGATCTGCCAGCATGTGTAGCAGACCTTACAGGAGATTTGGGCAGTTCTGAGTGGACCGAATGACAACAAACGTTTCTGAATTATTCAACATCCTTTAGAAATCAGGGGAACCTAACAACAGTTTGGCTTTCCAATAGGACTGGAGCCTAAAATCATGATGGTTAACACCTTTAGAGAGTTAAAGCACACCGTGTTTATTTAAAAATAGCAGCGATGGAAGGGTTTTTGTTCCCTGCAAAACTTAGATTAAATTAGTTGGTCAGGTTTCCAGCTAGTTTAAAATTTGTCACAAATTGGCTGCGATCTAGGGCTTTCTGGTACATACAACATGAAAAGTCCCAAGTTTCATCTGCACTTGACTTGATACAATATAAGTATATGTGAATAAAGCCATTATTTGTTAAACGGATAGTTCACCCAAAAATTAAAATACTTATTTACTCAACCTTATGTCATTCCAAACCTCTATGACTTACCAATATGTAAACCTATGTTTTTATTTATTGTATATTATCTCATACTTTTCTGTCATCCTTTCTTATCAATTGTTAGTAGTCCCATATTAAGTTTTGTTATTCAAGCTAATGTGTTTCTATTTAGGAAAAAGTAAATGAAGCCAAAATGACTTATGATTACAATAGTGTTCTTCCAAAAGCAATCACTGTAAAGACGGGTGGATTCAGAAACATGTCTGCTGCTACCTCTGGTACAAATAGCATGCAGTTTGGAAATTCCAGTGGTTTAGGAAGCCACAGCTTCTAGGATTGAGGAAATATTGCTTCTAAATCAATATGAGGAAATCTATTCCTTGTTTACGATGGCAAGAGATTTCGAGCCCATCAATAGTGGCTCTAGTCCTAAGAGTCTGATGAGTGGGAAAGTTTGCATTTACTCTTGGGAGAAAAGATAATTACATGGAGGCTTCTTTTTACGAATTTACGATTGTTCTGTTATTCGTTTATCTACTTTCAAAGCAGCTGAATGTATGTTTTATTGTCTATGTGCAGTTAGAATCTGAAAAGGTATATAGGTAGGAAAGGTGTGTGTGTGTGTGTATATACACACACACACACACACACACGCACACACACAACTTGTAGTCTGTTCGTTGTAATTCTTTGTAACATGTAGTTCTTTAAACATTACATGAACAATATTTTGCATTATATACAGTATATATGAATGCAGTTTACAATTATATTTATTTTAAGCAGCCATTGATATTACATATTTTTAATTTACTTTGATAAATTACTTAGATTTTTTCAGAAATATTGGATGCACAGACAGGTCAAAAGAACAGAATTTTCATAAAAATGTATGTCTTTACTGTAACTTTTAATCAATTGAATGCATTCTTGCTGAATAAAATAGCCCCACTCATCCCGAAACACACACACACACACACACACACACACACACACACACACATATATATATATATATATATATATATATATACAAGTTAAAAAAAATACAAATAAAAAACACACAGCTGCTTTTGAAACATGTTTTTGGCATATTGTTGTTGGAATAACTTCTGAAGCTAACAAGCCAAACCTTGACCCCCATGTGTGAAAGTGACCCAGAATTCCTTGGGACCCCCAGCCACCTGTTTCCAGTGGTGGTGCATTAGCCCAGCTCAGCCTGTATGATTCCCCACTACACCGTAGCGCCACCTCTCATTTGTCACGGCACGAAGACAGACGGCCCTATCACATCGCCTGGGTGAAGGTTACCCACACTCCAACAACTGCTATCCATCTCTTTATAGTATTATAGCATCACTAAGAAAAATGCACTAAAGGAAATGTGAAAGTACTGTAAATGGTGCAAGAATTCAAAGATGTACATCACAATAGTCCTGTAGAGCTTGGCTGGACACGACGCTAACATCACAAGAAATGTGATTTTTCACACTTAGAAGGTGGAGGCAGATTTTCCAGACTGCCAACTGAAAACCACATACAGTGCCCTCCAAAAGTATTGGAACAGTAAAGACAAAATTGCTCTGTTGGCTGTGGAGTCAAGACATTTACAAATATTATTAAAAGATGAATATGAGACAAAACTACAGAATGTCACATTTTATAATTGGGTGATTCAACACATATATGTTTTACCAGCTAAGAAGTTCAGCACTTTTAGAGTTTCATCCCTCTATCTGATGTGAGCATAAGTATTGGAACAGTTGCCTCACAGGTCTTTCTAAGTGATCAGCTGTGTCCTGTTGCATTAATTCTTCAGATATTAAAAGCAGGGAATGTGTCGTATCAGTTATATCCATTACTACTGTATTCTGAATCTTGCATTCGTTGATGACGCACACAAACCAGGATGAAGACGAGGCAGCTGACTTTGAGAGAAAAGCAAGCAATTTGGATGCTAAAAGAAAAGAGGAAGTCAATTAGAGCTATAGCAAAAACAAAGAGCATGGAGAAATCAAGAGTTTGGAAACCACCAGCGACACCAGCAACCAACAACGACCTGATCGGCTGAGAAAACAACAGTAGTTGATGGCAGACAAATCATAAAAGCTGTGAAAATGAAGCCTAAAAGACGTGTCTGCAAAATCACCAACAACTTCCAGAAAACTGGAGTGATGCTCTGACAATCTACTGTCCTCAGGAGACTTTGACACAGAATTACAGATGCTACACAACAAGATGCAAACCTCTGACCAGCACCAAAAATAGAAAGGCAAGATTAGAGTTTACAAAAAAGCACAAAGGTGAGCCAGAAGAGTTGTGGAACTGTGTTTATGGACCGATGAGATAAAGATGAACCTTTATCTAAGTGATGGGAAAGCAAAAATGTGGAGGAAAAAAAGGGAACTGCAATGATCCCAAGCATACAGCCTCATCTGTAAAGCATGGTGGAGGTGGTGTCATGGCATGGGCATGCATGGCTGTCTCTGGAACAGGCCCTCTCAACTTTACTGATGACTTAATGTATGATAACAGTAGCAGAATGAATTTGGAAGGGTACAAAACCATCTTGCCTACCAATATTCAAGAAAATGCCACCAGATTCATTGGGAAGTGCTTCATATTGCATCAGGACAATGACCCAAAACACCCTGCCAGTTCAGTCAAGGAGTTTATAAGGGCAAAGAAATGGAAAGTCTTAGATTGCCCAAGTCAATCTCCAGATTTAAATCCGATTGAACATGAATTTCACCAGCTGAAGAGGAGAGTAAAGGCAGAAACTCCCCAAAACAAACAACAATTTTAATCGGCTGCATTAAAGGCTGGGAAAAGTATTTCAAAGGATGAGACCAAGAGTCTGGTGATGTCTATGGGTCACAGACTCACTACTGTGATTGTGCGAAAGGGATCTGCAACTAAATAATAGCTTTTAATCTTTTATATCTGACTTATGTTCAACCGTCCCAATACTTATGCTCACATCAATGAGTGGGATGAACTCTAAAAGTGCTGTTCTTTTTATTTGGTAAAACATGTATGTGTTGAAACGGCTAATAATAAAATGTGACATTCTGTAGTTTTGTCTCATATTCATCTTTTAATCATATTTGTAAATGTCTCGACTCCACAGCCAACAGAGCAATTTTGTCCTTACTGTTCGAATACTTATGGAGGGCACTGTACATTCTAATTACTTTTGCCCTCAATTAGATAAGGGCCCTCAAAGGTTTCAATAAGGAGGTTTAAGGATATGATGTTAGTAGGATGGTATGAGTGTAAGGGAGGGAAGAGAGTGGTGCAGGTCAGTGACGCGGGAGCGGGATGCAGCGCCGGCACACATGGCTCAGGGACTGAGGGACTCCGACAGATGGAACCTGGTGGGTGACAAACAATTAACAAACCTACAAGAATAGCTAGTGTGACGCTGCTCACGTAGGCACCGGAGAAAGAAAGAACGCATCGAGACTGACACGACGAGAGCTGCTGTTATGTTTTACGAGAACGCTTTTATCATCACTTCACACATTCGATGGGTTTTCAAAGTTCAAATTGTTGCCACTTATTGTGCATCCTCATCAACTAAGAATCATCATCATCTTATGATGCGTAATTGACTTGATCATAGTATCTCTCCAAACGATTATAAAAATGAATATGTAATTAGTAATCAACGTTTTTCTAATTTGCTTCCCTTTTCTTCAAGTGTCCCAGTAGTGTCGCAAGTGTTCCCCAGAATGCATTACAGAAGATAACATGTTTCACTGCTCAGCGCTCAACAGTTTTTTCTCCCCGTTTTCACACATATAAGGCACAGCATGTTCTTTAGTCTGCCCAGCTGAAAACTGTCCTCATTAACAGAATATGTGGCACTTCTTTAAATGGATTTTACCTTGCCTGTGACCTAGTACACTGAACTGGGTATGGTGTGTGTGTGTGCGTGCGCGTGTGTGTGTAACATAAATGTGTGTGTGTGTGTGAGCACATCTGGAGTCTAGACTCAGTGGCTCTGTGGGCAGGGCCATATCTCTCGGCTGCATCAGGCCAAGAGCCCAGTGCTGTTTACATAGGTGGCACAAAACTGTAATTTGTTTGAACATTCAGATGTATTGCACTCTTAGTCTGTCTCTTGCCTCAACTCCCTCTGCCCCCTCTGAGAGACCAGCGGTCTGTGCCTGTAAAAGCTGCTCTGATCTGGAACCAGCTCAACCCTCACGTTTTGGTGTGACTGACTGTACTTTCTTTATATTTGGGTGTCCCAGAGACCTCAATAGGGTCTGTTTATTTATTTATTTAATTAAAAAAAAGGAAAAAATAACCCTTTTTTATTTCCTCTTTTTCATTTTATTTCCCCTCAAAATTCTTTATTAGGCTACATTTATACCACAATATCTTATTCTTTATATGTAAGAAATATATTATTTTATATTTACTGACAAATGCAATTGAAAACCTCTTGTTTCCTCTTTGCTGACAGAAATAGGAGGCCTATTTAAGGTTTTGTTGTATGTGGAAGTATTATGGGTATTGTAGTTCTTGAGAGTTTGTGCATATCATGCTTATCAGTAACATTGAGCATTTTAATAGTAATATAAATAAATAAAATTGCTTATACATAAATACACATATATACTATTATGCTTGTTTTTGCTTAAGTTTCAGTATGTATATATATATATATATATATATATATATAAGTTTTAGGATTCCTTGATATAATGTATGTATCAATATATGCATATAACACTGAATAAAATGTTACTCATTTTTTTAATGTAAGTGGTTGCAAACTATTTATTTTATCTACATTAAAATTTGTTTATTTAAATGTAGCTAAATTTAATTGATTGCAACCACTTAGCTTTTAGTAAACTTAACTTACTTAAATTTAGTAATTCAATGAACTATTTTTTCAGTGTGACTATTTTGTGCGTTATTATGAATTTCTTGCATAAAAAACTAAAAAAGTAACTTAACATAAATTTTTATAAATATTATCAATACAATGTAATAAGTTTCTTATTATAATGAATAGCAGATTGTTTTTGATGCTCACACAATACTTGGCAGATATAATCAAGTTTATTCAGTCCTTCATAAATGTAACCAACCAATTATCCAAAATGAACAATGTTATATGTACTTTATGTATTAAAGGGCCTTGGGTTAATGATAAGAAATAGTTTAGTTCTAGCACAGCATAAATCCAAACATAAGAAGGGGATTGTGGGAGGCCTTCTGTAGCCACTTAATCCCTGCTGCCCGCCCAAGAGAGCGCGATCATAACCAAACACACTTTGACCATTAATTCTAACATTTTATTCGCATCTAACTCTTTCATACATTTATTGTATTAACAGTCATCTTAATAGGTGGCAGTCATGCTGGTGCTGTTTGTTTTAATTAATATGTTTCTGTGTGTTCATGTGATATAAGACTTGCAGGTTAGTTGGAGTGACAAATCCTAATGAATTCGCTTCAGTCGCTCAACCAGCCGGTCAGCTCCGGTGGGCCTGTATAAAGTTTCTACTTCACTGGGAGTCTTCACTGGCTTTACTGGACTCTTTCAGTGGGCCGCACTTCTGATTTACATCTGTATGCAGAGCAGACACAATGTACACACTGGGCAAAATTACAGCCCCACTATTTCTCAAGGAGTTAACATAATGGTCTGAATTATGAATAAAATAAAACAGATCTTACCTCTGGATTAGGTAGAAGGAATGTTGCCTTTTAACTTCTAAGTCAATGAATTAAACATTTATAGTACTTTGGAATGAAATGTGCTGATAAAACGTAAAAATCCAAACACTTGCGGTCAGGGTTTTCCACTACCTGTCCAGCACCTGTTTGTTGTTGCATGAGCAGACAGTTGGAATTGCTCATGGACCCTTGCAAGCAGTCTATTGATCACATGCACACTTAAGTAGTGCCTAAATAACTTCAGTGTATTAATATCAATGACCTAATAAGGAGTAGCCCAACTCTTTGCCTTTGGAAATGCTGCAGTCCTTCTTAAAACTCTGTCATGCAAGCCCTTACTCCTGCAGCTATGTAAGCGATGGAGGTGGTCTACTGTGCACCCTTAATATTCTTTCATGCTTAGGTCTGTGTTTTAGAAGCTATGGGAGGTGTTTGACCTCATTTTGCTGTTCAGTCTTGAATTTGTTTATAAGGGGGTGTTGTCAAGTTTACTTCATAGGGCGTGCATTTCATCCTATAGAGTCATATTCTTCATATAGGTCATTATACATTGATGATGCACACCAGTGATCTCCAAGAGATGGCTGTCCATGACGTTACTGATGCCCTGTTGTGTTTCACAGTTCCGAGAGGAAATTTTGTGTTATTTGGAGGTTCTGAAATATCGGTTTTGTCTCAGAAGTTTCTCCTAGCACTTGGTTTTATGAGCTGGCTTTCACTCAGTGGTTTTTTGGAGCACCTTAGGTTTAGAATTTAGCAAACACACTTTATATCTAAGACCATTTAGTTCTTTGATTATATGATTATTTGGAAATTGTAAAAAGTTAGATTCTAAGTGTTTATGAAATTGATAGAGATTCTCCATTGACATCAGAGTGTAAAGCCCTTTTTGGTCCTAAATTAGAATATTTTATTGAAAATATATTTTATATATTAAGAATATATATATATATATATATATATATATATATACAGTAAACCAGCTGACTGATGTTTGACCCAGCAATGCTACCATGCTTTTGTCTTTTTTTTTTTTTTTTATCTATCATGTTGTTGTATATTAGGGCTGAAATAGGGCCCAATATTGATCCAGTGAGCTAATTGGATATGTGGGCCATCTAAGGGCATCTGCGTCTCAGAGACTGGAGCCTCTCTCTGTATGTTTATTCTCTCAGGGTTGTACAGCAGGGCACCGCTCTCAGCCCACCAAAGATGAGGGTCATAAGAGCTCTCACAAAGATTCATGGTGATCCAAATCAAAGCAGAGCTCTTTTACTGTGAGAGGATTAGAGTTTGCAGAATTATTGCACGGAAAGTTCCATTAAGTAGAACCGTTAATCATTTCAACAAAAATTATGAATGTAACCTCAGTTTTGTGTAACAGGTTTTACTTTACATTTTATTTTATTTTATTTTTTTAATATATAAATTCCACAGACTTTTGGTGGATTTTTACTTACTCTGTGAGTGATGCTATCCTGTCAAACAGTTACACACATACATTGCAGAGGTGCATGTTTTTTATCTGGAAGATTATTTTTTAGAGTGTTTGCTCATCTGCAATATGTCTCTAAGTTGTTTCATGTCAGATAAACATTTAAAGTTAAATAAACATTTAGCAAATGTCTTTAAGATGTTGATGATTTAAATTGTATGTTATAAAAAAATAATTAAACATCAGTCATTATATTAGTGCTGTCAAATGATTAATCACGATTAATCACATCCAAAATAAAAGTTTTTGTTAATGTAATATATGTATGTGTGCTGTGTATATTTATTATGTATACATAAATACACACATACAGAATATTTTGAAAATATTTACATGTATATATTTATATTCATATAATTTATATTATATATAATTTTAGTATAATATAATATTAGTATATAAACAACATATTTCTCTTAAAAATATACGTGCATGCGTGTGTATTTATATATACATAATAAATATACACAGTACACATACATATATTATGTAAACCAAAACTTTTATTTTGGATGTGATTAATCGTGATTAATCATTTGACAGCACTAATATAATTTATACAAAGATTTGTCATGAAACTCTAGATAGCGCAGGCCGATAGGTTATAACTCAATCTGATATAATCACTTCTTTTTTCACATGGCTAGTTCTTGCTGTAGCAGTTGCAGCACGTTTCAGAAACCCTCCACCTTCCCCAGCTCCACCTGTATAGATCTGCTATGGGGTAATATCATGTATGTTACATATGGGGGTTATTTCATATACGTTATATGTGCAGGTGCAGCAGCAGTATTTCTTACATGCTCACAGCAGCGTGTCTGTGGATGCATTGGCAGTAGCAAGTACCAAACACACTAACATTGTCATGTACATTACCATGCTAAACTCTCAGAGAAAATTGTCTATAACTCTAACAATGTAGAACTAGTTATATGCCATATATAAGTTTAATACTTAAAGGCATAGCTAACCCAAAAATGAAAATTCTGTCATCATTTACTCACCCTCAAGTTGCTTCAAGGCTGTATGAGTTTTTTTCTTCTGCTGAACACAAAAGAAGATATTTTAAAGAAATGTTGTAAACCAAACAGTTGTCGGTAACCATTGTTTCCCATAGTATTTTTTTTTTCCAAACTATGGAAGTCAATGGCTACTTCAACTGTTTGGTTACCCACATTATTAAAAATATAAATTTTTTTGTATCTGTGTGTATTATCTGTCCCTTTCAGCTTAGAGGTTTGTTCACACACTAACCTTAATATGAGCATTAGCAATAATCTTCAGAGCCAGCAACAATAACTATCATGCTTCATTTGTCATTAATCATTTTGATTCTAACACACTGCATGAGCTTGTTTATCTTTCTTAAGTCACAGTTCCATTAAAGAGCTGATTAAACACGCTCTGTCTCTGTTCACCTGGGTCTGCTCTGTGTTTTGGACGCCCTTCCTATGTTATATTCACTCCTGGTATCCTCTGTGCTATTTAGCTAACAATAACAAGAGTCATTTAGCAGGCAGATTCACAGGGACGCCAGCCAAAACGTTCTCCACAGAGCATTCTCCTCTCACTCGTACTTAGGACCCCGCTCTCGAAGGTCTTGCCCCGACACGCGGTACAAAACCCCACTGTAGTGCCCAGAGATAAGGACGCCCAGCATGGTCTGCAGTCTCTCCCCAGAGGCGCCAGACATATCTCCTCCATCTCCTCTCCACCACTACCAGCATTGACTGAAACACCAGCTCTGAGAACATAAAGATCTATGTCATAGTAACTTAATATGCACACACACATATCTCCCCCGTGCCTGCCCTGTCTCACCGTGGATTAGCGCAGGTTTGTCTTCTGTGAGTGAGAGGCTATTTAAAGTGGAGACAGTGTTCTGTCTCGGCTGCTTTCTTCTCATCCGTGACCCTCATGAGCTCTTTGAGGGTCAAGTGGCAGCTGAGCTTGAAGCACAGTATCTGCTGGAGGAGGAAAGACGAATACTGATGGAAGTGAAAGCTGTAGGTCAGTTTCTTGGAGCAAGTATATGCAGGTACACTGCCCCGGGAATGTGTTTGGATACTTAAGCCATACTTAAAAATGTATGAAGGTTTTGAATTAGGTAATAAATTATCACAGAGTGACAAGTAGTTTTCTGAGCAATTTTGTCTTATGATTTTAACCATCTGGTGGTTTTTGGTGGTTGTATGATGTCAGTGACCCTCAATGCCACACAACGGTGCTGTTCATCACATTACCTGTGATAGGCATGATCCTCCAACTTTAGCAATCAGAAAACATTTACATTTACTGAAAGTTTAGAATAAATTAATATCATAAATTCATTAACAAATAATAATAATAATAACACAACAACAATAAACATCAGAATCATCATATTTGTATTTGTGTTAGTATTTTTCTTAAAGTTGTTGTTTTTTAAACTATTTAAAAAGCAATTTAATGATGTCATGTGTAACCATCACTTAAAAATAATAACATATTCTTCTTTTTGAGGAGTTGCACCACATGACATTGCAACCTAAACTATTAATGTTGCCTTGTCGTAAAGATGTAAAATGATCTGATATTTTGAACTTGACAAAGTCGTGATGATCTGCAGGGGTCCTCTTTTTTAATCCTGCATTGTTGGTTGTACCATTTGACCATTTATTATAAATAATTACTGGAAGAGTTTTGGTAAAATATTTATTTTATCTATGAAATAGTAATGATAAAAACATCTCAAACTACTTCAAAAGGGCTTTTAATGAGCATTTACTGTAATATAATATCAGGGTAGTTACATGGCTTTCAAAATTAATTTTAATTAATATACTAAAACATGCTTAACACAGTAAATATATTTTATGTGTTGAATTGCATTTCTGATGTATTTTAAAAAAAAATTAATAGATGCAAAGAAAATGTCATTGACCTTTACAGATCAAGCACAACATCAAAATATATTCTACTGACCTGTAGCTATGCATGTTTCATAACACTTCATAACACATTTGCATGACACTGGCATGAATTTCAGCGTTTTCGTGACTTGTTTTTCACACCTTTATATTTTTAATTTACGGTTATGCATGTTTGTTTTTTTTTCTTTTGGTTGTTTCTTGAAATATTTTTAATCCTTTGCCCTTCCTTCTTAAGAAACTAACAGCCTCTTGGCAGGTCGTCGGTGTGAAAACAAATTTGGATGGAAATGCTATGTACTATATTCAATTTACATGCCCTCAGTTAATAGTTTATGCATTTGTAAATGTGTAGGAAGATGTGTTACTGACAATAGTTCTGGTATATTCATATGCAACCTGTGACACCTCGAAGCAGACTTCTGGAAGCTGGTAGAAAATCACACTTGCAAGAGTATCATCAGGTCTTTGTGCAAAAGAGAGGAGGTTACAGTCGCTTTAAAATAAATGATGAAATTGCATATTTCCTATTTTACTTTTTCACTCAGCATGAAACCGGAGAGGAAGACTGCAAACCTGATTGAAGAAGTTGAGAGACACTCAGCACATGGCACACTTCAACTCAAGATGTTGGGAGCTGTCAAAGCACTACTATCTTTAGCATGACGGTCTCACCCTTCTGCACAGAGTCTGCACATGTGTGGATCTCTTGGAGGGCTCTGCGCTCCTCTCTTCTCTGCTCTTTTCATCTTCTTTGCCTTCTTTCATTTCGAGCATGCCTCATGTTGGGCTTTGTTTGCCAGCCAACACGGTGAGGTTCACACCCAGGGAGGTGGCAGAGGAAGGGGAACAGCAGGCAGGAGCCCCTTTTAAACATGGCACTTGCGGGTGTACAGCGGCCCACCTGTGTGGAAACATCGGGAGGTGTTGGCCCGGGTCAAAACTGAAAATGAAGATGAAAGCAGAGCATCAGAAAGCCTGTTCACTCTCTGCCCCATCAACCCCATGTTTGCACAAACACCATCTGACCACAGCACCTCAAGATGACCATCATGAATGTAAACAAAGAATCTGTTAAGCTCTGCGTTTTTTTTTTTTTTTAGATGATTCTGAATATTTTTAAGAACATACACAGGTGATTCTATCAAAATCTAAAGCATATCCTGGTCATATCTCACCGCTTTTTTTTAAGCTTACATTTTGTGTCAATTAGGCACAGTTTTCATTAAAACTGCCATTACGGCAATGCAAAAACAGTAATTATTTGTTATTTAAATGGTAGTATTTGTTAATGCTGATTTAAATAATGAAAAACAAATTAATAAATAAATTTAAAAATGCAGATGAGATTTACATGTACCTAATTGTCACTGAAAAATCTTGTTGGAAAATGAAATGCAAAAACATATGAATGGTCCTATAAAAAATAGGCCTGTTTTTTAATGCAAAAAATAATTTCGGTCCCACTTTATATTAGGTGGCCTTAACTACTATGTACTTACATTTAAATTAATAATTTGATACAATGCACTTATTGTGTACATACATGTTTTTACATTGTACTTATATTTTTAAAAATACCTCTATGTAATTACATCTGTAATTAATTTCTGTAATTAAATTTATAATTACACTGTTGACCCATCCCTTACACATTAACCCACCCTTAAACCTACCCATACCACCAAACCTGTCCCTAACCTTACCCGTATCCCAGCTCAACAGCAGCAAAAGTGTTTTGCAATACAATATAACTACAATAAGTACATTGTACTTATTTTTTGATGTAAGTACATAGTAGTTAAGGCCACCTAATATAAAGTGGGACCATAATTTCTTATTTTAGAGTGACTTGGACATGTTTTTGTGAGATTCCCACATAAATTATCAACAGGCCATCACTATAATTATTAAATGTTAGATTTTGTCAAGTGATTCTGATAAAATCTAGCACATATTCTGCTCACAGCTCACCCCAAAATCAAATGAATTAATAAAAAGCTATTTTTAAACCTATATTTTTATGATACGTTTCACTTAAATTCCCATTACAGTAATGCAATATTTGTTAATTAAATGCCTTTAATTCATTTTAAATGAAATAAAAAATAAATAAATAAAAACACATTTCTGTAATGGGAATTTACAGGTTACGTGCTAATTGTTATTAAAAAAGCTAATTGGAAAACAGATTGCAAAAAAAGTAAAAAGAAAAGAAAAAAATATAAATTGCTTATTTTTAATGCTAAATATTATTTCTTATTTTGTCTTTTTTTAATTTGGAGTAACCTGGGGGCTGTTCCATAAAAGACGCTAAGAAAAGCGGGGATTAAAGTCCAAAACCTGACTTGAAATAACCTAACAAATCAATCGGGACTAAAGCGGTTCCATAAAGCACAATTCAAATTCACGCAATCTGACTAATGCTATCCAGGTTCAGTGAGTCAGGATAATGTGACGTGCACGCTTATTCTGAAGCAGCCCTTAATGTCGATCATGGATCAAATCGATCTACCATAGCAAACAGCGAATATGTGTGCTGTTTAACGCATTTGAAACATTGTGTTTTCCTCAGTGCGTAACTGATACGTCACAGGTATATTTTTTACATCTGTAAATGTCAGAAAGCCATGCAAATATATCCATTTAGCTGTCAGGAGTGGGCGGGGCTTATGCGAGAGAACGAGCTCTGCGGCGCGCATGCGCGCTACACAGACAGAGCAGAATAGAATACTAGCGCAAGAATTCTGAATAAAATATACATTCTGCTAAAATATTTGTTGTTGGACATTAAATGTGACACATAGAATTTTACTACATATAAGTGTATTTTTATGATAGCAGCAACTGTTAATCACTAGCTCAAATGAGTTAAATGTGTGTTCCTCTTATCAGTTAAAATGTACTCTGATTTCTATTATAAATTTACATTTTTAATTCAGTGATTTTAACTTTTGATTGTGTTTTTATGCTTTAATGCTTTAAAGAGCCATTTTAGATTGTAATGTTTTAATGTTCTGATAACCATAAAAGGTACAGCTGTCATAAATTCAGAGAGAAAGGCTGCATGGCTAGAAACTTCTGATCAACTGCATGCACAAGTAGCAACTATGTTAAAATGTAATTCGCCTACATTTTGGGCACAATACATTAAATACAGTTGGTTGTAGCCTATTTTTTATTTATTTGATTATTTAAGGTGTATTTTCTGTATACTTTTATTTTTGGACCGATAATAAATTAAACTGACTGTATGTGAGAGAGTCAGTGGTAATATCGATGCGTTCCTATTGGTCAGAGTTAGAGGAGCTCAGCTTAGCCTGACAGTTAGCCTGCTCTGGACCAGGTTAGTTTGCCAGCATAAGTTGCCGGGGTAACTGAGTTTGAACTTTTTTAAGTTTGATTTATGAAACCGAATCTACCAAAAATAAGCCTGACTAACCGAAATAAGCCTGGCTTATACTCTAATCTTGGTTTATGGAACAGCCCCCTGGACATGGTTTTTGTTTTGTGAAATTCACCCATTAATTATC
Organism: Barbus barbus; assembly: GCF_936440315.1. NCBI lineage: Eukaryota > Metazoa > Chordata > Actinopteri > Cypriniformes > Cyprinidae > Barbus > Barbus barbus. The sequence goes on from NC_136758.1 coordinate 12,109,891, forward strand.
AATGGGCAACATGCCATTACACACACATAAATATAAATATATAAATTTTGACTGCAGAAATGTATTATTAAATTCACGCTGCAGAAATAAGATAATTGATTGCCATATTACCATGACAGATTTTTTTTTTTTTACAAAGACCCTCAAGACTATGAAACGCTTAGTAAACGTCTGCCCTCAATTTGTATAATGGTTTCTAAACTTGACCAAATGTAAAGGCTGCATGATGAGAATGGGATTTAATTGTGTGTGTCAGTTCACCATGGGTTGCCAATTACGAGCACATTTGGAAGAAATGCTGTCAGGAACTCATGGAGACTGAGTGACATCAGAGACACGGGGCCAGCGCACCAGTGTCAGAGTAATTAGCATTCATTTAAAAGTTGCTGAGCAAAGACAATTACACAAGAATGGAAGCAGGTACAATTGATGCTAGACTTGTTTGAATTGATTACTGATAACAGACCACCCACCCCCCAGCAAATACACACACAAACAAAATCATTTTTGGTAAACACTTGTGATGCTTGTTCAAGTTTGTTATAATATGCATAGGCTATATTAACTGCACATTTTATTTGAATGCACCATTTTGCTGTATTTCTTAGCAACCATAAACAACCTACTGTTAGGCTAATGAACTATATTACTTTGTGGATAAATTCTGATTATTAAAATAAAATGTAACATTGGTGTCTTATATCACATTCCAGATGTTTTATAAAACCTTATATGTGCCCACATTGCTTTTAAGAACACTCCTCGCCCATAAAATCACTATAACACATGGCCTATCATGACTTATTCCAGTCTAAAGCTTTTTCATAATACCTTATAATGCAAATTTTTATTGAATATATATTTTCATAAATCTGATGAAGTCTTTAATAACCAAAGGCACTAACTTTACAACAGCAAGATTACTGACCTGATTTGAATCAACATTGAAGTGACTTCAGCTGCATAACGACACTGCTGTATTACTGTTTTTAGCTGAACAGAACTTGTTTCATAATTGCACAGAATTGCAGCTGAACTTAGCAACATTGGTACCTGAAAAAACACTGAATTAAACGGAGCTGAATATTGAGCTGCCAAAATGCTTAATAGAGGACTTTGTTTCAAAATTAATGAATTTTACAAAGATTAACACTGCTAAGTTCCTGAAACTTCTTTGAAACAATCTGTATTGTATAAAACGTTATAAAAATAAATGTAACTTGACATTAACATGACTTTATTATGACGGTAAGTGGCTGCAATTAATTAAAAATGTGCATTATATAAGGCATTACTTAGTTTTTCCTATAAGATATGAAGTTGCAAAGCACCTTGATATTTAGCTCTTAACATCCTCTTCAATGTCAGCTGCTGACTGTTAAATTAATTTTTTTCTGATCCGCTGCCAACTTTCTCTACAAATCACTGTGGCATCACACGATCGGGCAGCTCTTGATATTCGTCTCATAGCCGCTCGGCTCGGTTATACATATTTGATCAAACAGCTGATATGAAGCAATAACCTCTCATGATGATAGTATTTATTCATCCCTGTAATGATCAGCCCCTATTTAAATTGCGCTGGAAGGCCGCGACGGTACGTGTTATCGGTTGCTGATGGGGACAAAGGCAACAGTGGGTGCAGATGTTGCCTCTGGAAGCCGGGGAGCGTGGGCCGCCCTGGCCCTGTGGCTATGCGGAGCCCCAGCTGGGGGAGAGAGACGGAGCACATTCATCTATCCCTCTCCGGGGCTTCGCGCAGGTACCCTTCTACTGCCAGGCACGGGGGATGAAAGGCTGCAAAGGCTGTTCCACAGATGTCACCTGCTGGGGTTCAGTGGCCCTCGCCAGCAAATGTCATGTTTGGCAGCTGGTCCGCAGCTCTCTCCCCCACCAGTTGTTGGCAGAGAGGCTCCTAAAGGATGCAAAAGATGCTTGCACCGGGGGCGTCCTAACGGGACAACATTAAAGAGAGTTGTTGGCTCTTGTCTGTCATAGTACATTAACCTTGTCCTGTTTTCTGCTCTCTCTAGGGCTGGAGGGGCCATGGTCTTTCTCCTTCTCTCTCGCTCCCCTTCCCGCTTCTAAAATGTTCCTCGCATTTCCCGGCAATCTGTCGTGCTGCATCTGTCCCATACGGCAGAAAGGTCAGAAAAGTTTAGCCCATTTTACACTTAACAAAATTATTTTTGCTGCTTGTTCAGTTTACTTAATTAAAATGAGCTTATGGAACACTCTCATGTTATTTCAAACCTTTCTTTTGTGGAATGTAAAAGAAGATATTTTGAAGAAAGTTGGTAAACAGTTTTGGTTCCCAATGACAAAAATACAGTACAAATTAATGGGAACTAAAACTGTTTGGTTAGCAGCATTCTTCAAAATAGCTTCTTTTACATTCCACAAAAGAAAATCATAGAACAACATTTGGAATGACATTGAGGGTGAATAAATGGATTGTCTGAATTGTCCGGGGAAGTAGTGGCCTAATGGTTAGAGAGTCGGACTTGTAATCCAAAGGTTGCGGGTTCGAGTCTCCGGCCGGCAGGAATTGTATGTGGGGGGAGTGAATGTCCAGCGCTCTCTCCACCCTCAATACCATGACTGAGGTGCCCTTGAGCAAGGCACCGATCCCCCAAATGCTCCCCGGGCACCGCAGCATAAATGGCTGCCCACTGCTCCGGGTGTGTGTTCACGGTGTGTGTGTGTTCACTGCTGTGTGTGTGCACGTTGGATGGGTTAAATGCAGAGCACGAATTCCGAGTATGGGTCACCATACTTGGCTGAATGTCACTTCACTTGTCATTTTTTGAGTGGACTATCCCTTTATATATGTAAAATGAAAGTTAACAGTCAATTTGTGCTGAGACAACATCAGTAAAAAAAAAAAAAAAAAAACTGTGCTGATTAGGAGAGTAATTGTGGAAAATAGAGGATTTGTTAGTGTTTTGAAATTTGTGAATTCAAGAGAGTTCATTTAGAAAAAAGTTTTCAGATATTCATCATATGATCAAATAAATGACATAGAGACTTCTTTCAAAAACATATAAAATATTTTATTGACCACAAATATTGATATATTGTATATAATTTGGAGCTTAAGGACAAAGACTTGAGATCATTTTTGGCAATGCTCAGACAGAGTAATTAAGTGTTATGTGTTTTTGAAAAAGATTAGTGTTCAGTGTTTTAGTATTTGTATAATTGTACATATTTAAAATGCGAGTTGCTTTGTTCAGTTAGTTTTTTTTACACAAGGCATTTGAGTTGAGTCTACATGATCATTTTATGTTCAGAAAACATAACACACTGATTTTTTCCCCAAACCATTTAAGCACAAACTCTGCCCCACTGCTGATTTCATTGGTCAACTCCATCACAGTCACCTGTCAAGAAAAAATCATGGATTCAGTTCATAATAAATCATAAAACTCATGAATGGAATCCGATCGGGACAAACAGTAATGCTATCAGGATGTTACCAATGCAATATAAAGTTGAAGGTTAGAGGCCAGTTTTTGCATTGTGTAGACAATCAGCACTGTGATTGAAAAAAACAATGAAGAAACAGTGTGGGGTAGCATCTGCACTTAACTGTCCACAGTTGACTCAAGTTAAGCCAAACAATGATTTCTTACAGTGTAGATGTTTTATGCCAGTTTGTATGCATTGTTTTATAACTGTCCAAACATTCAGAACATTCTCGGAAGCCAGTCTGATAAATCTACAATATTAATGCATCTGAATTTCATTTCCAAAATGATTCACCATCCTCCCTTAATGAGGGTAAATTTTGTCATCGTCAACACAAAACTCAGCTAATTATCTTGCACGCTGCTGGGAAGGCAGATGAAGACATCATTGATCGGAACAACAACCCACCGCACTGTCACTTTGTAGAATATGCCATGATGCTTTTTGCGTCTGTATCACTCACCTTTAGAGGCTCTGTGTGAGAAATGACAGATTTGATAGGGCTGTGCTTGTCTTTTTGTCATGCAGGGCGGACATGACTAATCTAAGCCTGCCATCTGGTTAAAGACATGGCCCCTGCTGTCGCCTGTATTTCCCATGACTCCTCACGCTCCTCTCCCCATGGAGACACGTCCGGAGAGGTCAAAGGTCAACCCTGTGACCTGCAGAGAGGCATTGCTCCTGCTGCTCAGAGGTCATGTCCCCTCTGTATCCCACCGTAGCCTGAAAGATGTCAAAACACACCTCTGCACGGGTTTTAATATCTTACAAGAAAAGGTGGAGTGCATGGTGTGTGTGTATATATAATTGAAATATTGACATATATACAATACACTACCTTTCAAAAGGGATCAGTACTTTCAACTTTGATAATACTACAAAATGTTTCTTGAGCACCAAATCGTTATATTAGAATGATTTCTGAATGATCATGTGACACTGAAGACTAGAGTAATGATGCTGGAACTTCAGCTTTGCCACCACAGAAATAAATTACATTTTAAAACATTAAAATAAAGTAATTTTAAATTGTAATAATATTTCACAATATTACTGTTTTTAATCAGAATATTTTTTTATTAAATAAATCACATAGAAGCTTTTTTTTTTTTTAAACATTACAGACCCCAAGTTTTGATACATATATATTTTGGGGCTTGAGGACAAAGATTTAGACAGTCTCTGGAACATGAGGTAATTTTTGGCAATAACAAACGTACAGAGAAAAGTATTTTACAATATTCATGCAACATAGCAATGACATCATTACTTTTTGGCTTGTTTGCAAATCATTGTTTTGCCTCTCACATTCACTATTTTCAGCGAAACAGAACACAGTTCTGGAATGATGCATTTAAACATTCTTTCTTTAAACAAAGAATTTGTTCAACTGCTACAGCTACAACTGCTCCACATGCCATTGGTGCAGTCTTGAAGGTCATGTTATTGATAAATAGAAGAGTATTCATTTCACTCCTGAACAGATTCCATTGGCATATGTCTTTTGTTCTTATTATTCACCTCAGGTTCATAAGATTTCTTTGTGCATTCTGCAGAGACTTGAAGTTGGTAAGGTAGCTTCAAAAGACTAAAACAATTCTTTTAGGATTCTGTTGAACTTCCAATACAAGTCACTGAAATTACATTTGTATAATATAGCTGTCAGACTTTGTCTCTCTGTGTTTTGTGTTTCCCCTCCTCTTGTGGCCACATTTGGTTAGTTCCTGTTCCTGTCCTTGTTTTGCTTATTAGTTCATTAGTTCCCAGCCCTGTGTTATTAATTATCTAGATTAGCTTCTGTTTATAAGCCCTGTGTTTCCCTGTCTTCAGGTCGGCTGTTAATTGTCTTTGTGTGCATCAATTCTCCTGCGATCGCCATGTTCCTGTGTTCCTTGGCATTTGATTTCGATTAAAAGACGTTGTGAAGTTATCTCCTGAGTCTCCTCGTGACTGTGACAATAGCCAAGACTCAGTAATATTAATAATGAGCAGTAGTATTAGTTGTAGTATTAGTAGTGATAGTAGTGGTATTTCTGTTATTATTAATATAATAAAATTAATTTATTGTAAAGAAAACAAAGCGAAAAGCTCTGATACCAAAGATGTGCTTATTTTTTATGATGTGACTTAGCAGTGCCATTCTAAAACGAATAACTTATTTTTAGTGATTCAAAGAACATCCCCTATATCTTTACCATGGGGTCACCGTGTGTCAGAGCACTTATGTGTTTGTAAACCATTTGTTGAGTGATTTAGGCATGAGCATGTTTGGGGAATATTCAGTGGATCATCTGTGCTCTTGTAAAGCACTTTAAAATGTAAATGACAATAGCGCTCTGATCCTGAAAGGTAACATTTGTACTATCCGAAGCTTTTAAACACATTATTGAACAAAAAGGAACTGTGAGAGGAATAGAACAATACCCTGGAGATTTTGTGTGCAATTATGATCATCAATGATAGAGCTCATTCTCTTTCAGTGTTTGCAATTAGGCTCCAGCTGCTGGGAGCTGCCCCGTCCCAGTATAGAAGCCTGCTATCACCTCCCCCTGGTGCAGTTACCCATTACAGCCACCCGTCATATGTGCGAGAGAATCGCAAAATGACAAAATGCAAAGAGATTGTCTACTCTTAACATAACAACTTCAAGCATAAATTAGCTGTTCCTATTGTGAATTATGAACTGAATACAGCATATTCCCCTGGTATTACATGGTTTAGCCAAGTAGGTCATGTTCCTGGATCAACATCCATTGTTTTTTGACTTCATTTCTGTTTAATAATCAAAGCCATAACACTATTCCAAATCCTAACAATAACCAGAACCTCAATGGAGTGAAACAGTAAGTAAATCCATAGAAATTTTATGATATTTTTTTTAATTTTATGATAACTTATTTAAACCATTTATGTCAGACCTGTTTCGAGCTCTGAGGTTGTTAATCGATGTTGTAGCCATCCATTTTGTAGCTGAATTTGTGTTGAAAAACTACATTACCCATAATGCTATAAAGAGAATTCACCAATCAGTGAGTTGTGGCAAATAAATATTTATATTTTGCAATACACTTAAAATATATTGTTTCTATATAATCAGCAACTTTAAATGAATAGTTGTTATATTAATATTTCGGCATGTTTAAATTTATCATATCATTTGCAGTGCTTCATGGGATTGCAGTTCTTTCCCTCACTAAAGCCATTAAGTTTTTGCAAAATAACTGCCTTACAGTCTTGTACCCTTGTCTTTTAGATTTCAAATACTTTTTTAGTTCAAGTAAAAGTTTATAATGTTGTGATTCACCTCATAGCTTATTGGCTCGGTTCATATTTATAAATCTCTATGGGAAAAATACTTCCAAAACCAGTTCTGCTGAGAAAGTGGGTGGACACAATAGGTAAGTTGTAGATTAAATCTGATTGGTTGATCCTCCTTCCAGGCATGATGGTATCAGTTAGCATTCCTACTTCATATATTATACTATAATGATATGTTAACTATATATGCTTACATGTGACCATGGACCACAAAACTAGTCATAAGGGTCAATTTTTTGAAATTGAGATTTATACATCATCTGAAAGTTGAATAAATAAGCTTTCCATTGTAAAGTTGTCCGAATGAAGTTCTTAGCAATGCATATTTCTAATAAAAAATTGTTTTGATATATTTACGGTAGGCAATTTACAAAATATCTTCATGGAACATGATCTTTACTTAATATCCTAGTGATTTTTGGCATAAAAGAAAATTTTGGACCCATACAATGTATTGTTGGCTATTGCTAGAAATATACCCGTGCAACTTAAGACTGGTTTTGTGGTCCAGGGTCACATATATATATTTCACAGCTCATTTTGAATTGCTGCTGGTGGAGAAGTATTATAGCCTCTACTAGCAGTGTTTAATTAGCATGCTAACATACTAACCTTGACCCCTTGGTTGCACAATTTAGGAATTTCACACCAAAGATGCTGTATTCCCTGGCTTCTCAGTGCAGTTTTGCCAGTTGTTTGTTATATTTGAAAGGTTAATGGAGTGCATGTGAAAAAAATATCCCACAAAAAGGGTTTAAAAAATATCCCACAAAAAAAATTTTCATCTTATTAACATTTCAAAATACATTCTGCTTTGACTTAACAGCCTTACCCTTTTTTACCCCTCACGAATAGGTCTGACAAGTCCTTGGTAACACGTTTTTGTTGTTCTGTATTTGCGGCCCAGGCAAAGAGCCTTCACATGTCTGAAATTCCCAGGTCCGTGTGTTGCCAGGCTTCAGCTGCATATCGAGCGGCAGGGAGGTGTTCGCTATGGTGACAGGCTCCTCTCTCCTACAGAAACCTGCTCACCGTGGTCGTCCATTAGTCATAATGGCGTGGAGGCACATCGCTCTCCTGCGCTATCTTGAAGCGAAATAAAGGAAGCAGGTGTGGGCAGGAAATTAATGTAAATCCATCAGTGTTCAATTAGGCCTGCACACAAAACAAGAAGGGGGGAAGAGCATCCTGCTCCAAACCAACGGCAGCCCCTTTCTTTGTGCAAACACAGGCCGCCTTTCACTTCATCTGTCTCTTTGTGCCGGAGACAAATGGAGCTAACTTTAATTATGAAAAAATAGTTGTATGAATTTTCCAGGTGCAGCTCTTTTCGCGAGCAGCCGCGGTGGAGGTTTTCACCATTTGGCTGTCAGCGTGGTGTCATGTGTAATTCTGTATGTGTTTGTGTGTCTGTGTGCGTGAGTGTGCCTGGAGGGGCAGAGAGCATTGGCCCTCGGTGCACAGCCTGAAAAAGCACTCTAACCTAATTTGTTTCTAATTACAAAAACAGGAAGTGCACCTGCCATGTATCAGGCCTCACTGGCCCTGACTAATACACAGAGTGCAATGGACTTTTGAAAGGTTTTTTTCATACTTGTTATTTAAATGGGAGAATGAGTTTGAAGAAAATGTTTGAATGTGTAGCATTCTGATTTTTCACTAACAAAACATAGTACTTTGATTTATCAGTGGGAAAATAAGGACTTCGCTAAAGGCTGATGATGTTATAGACAGGCAGATGAATACAAATTAGCTCTGGTCCGAAACTTACTGCTGCCTACCTAGATATAATTTTAGCTGTCATATATATGGTCCTAAAGTGAAGATGGCTCCAAACAGTAGGTTGCAAAAGTATGATTTTTTTAATATCCCATTTGGCCCAGCATTATATCCTTCATAGAAAAAACACAAGAATGCACTGTAGAACAATAAGAAAGAAAATTATTTTAGTAAGCTAAGGAAAATGTATCAAAAGTGACAGTAAAGACTTTTTTGTTACATTGTTCTGATTTCTGAAGGATCACTGCTGAAAATTTAACTTTGCCATCACAAAAGATATATTGAAATATATTAAATAATTAAATATATGTATGCAAAATAGAAAACAGTTTTTTTAAATTGTAATGAAATGATTTATATATTTTATGGTATCGTTTACCCAAAAATAAAAATCATATCATTAATTATTCACTGTGTAATATCATGTACACGCATCAAAGACTGATATGGAAGAGAAGAAATTGTTAAATAAAGTCTTTATTTTTTATTTTTTTATTTTTTTGCTCACCACTGATGTCACATGGACTATTTTAATTATGTCCTTACTACCTTTCTGGGCCTTAAATGTGGTAGTTGCTTTGCTGTCTATGCAGGGTCAGAAAGCTCTCAGATTTCATCCAAATATCTTAATTTGTGCTCCGAAGATGAACAAAGGTCTTACAGGTTTGGAATGACATGAGGGTGAGCAAATAATGACAGAATTTTCATTTTTTGGTGAACTATCCCTTTAATTGTATATCTTACTAATATGTCACACAATGAGTTTTGCATTGTTTAAGGTTATTAAAGCATTGCATTGTTAGCTTATTAACATGCTATGATACGACAGCAATGCTATTTAGGTGGCAGATTTGATACCTACGTATAGCATTATAAACAAGTTGGTTATGAGGTTTTATTTCCATCAGCATGCCGTCTTGGAAGGTAGTTAGCAATGTAGGCAGTAAGCAGTGAGGTTAAGTTTTGGAACAGGGACTATGACGTCTATTTTGCATTAATGTAATTATCACCCACCACAAGAAAGTTCGCAGTGTTGTTCTCATTCAGTCAAATAGCTCAAATGAAGCGCCCCAGCTCATGTAGTCTCCGAGAACATTACAAATCTGATGTAGCTACACTTTGAAGAAGAGAATAGAAGTGACCTACATCTCACCTGACGACAGAAAGCTTTTTGCCAAGTCTGAGGCAAGAACGCGTCAGCCAAACTCGCAGGGCTTTGTTTTGAGATGTTACACTGATTGCTAATTAGCACATGACTTCAGCAAAGACCAGAGAAACAGACAGTGCAAGTCGACGAACATGAGGATATCACGTTTCAGTCAGCACGTTACAATGATATCAATGAAAACAAACCCAGTTAGGGCTGGCGTGGTTGTACCGCTGAGGTCATTGTTTTTCATCAGCTTTCATGGATCCGTGAATTGTAGCTACGGCTCTACATGTGAAAGTATTTCTCTGGCATCACCGAATGGATGCTTACAACAGTCACGTGGACAGCAAATAGCAGTTATTCCTCACCCACACTATTGATGTATTAGAAGATTATTAATTCACTCAGCATTTGAAGAACTCATCAGAGACATGCTGTTAATTCCCACTGTGAGGTAATAGAGTGGAATGCAGTTTGTTTTCAGTGGGACCGGGTTGCAAGGACATTGCCTGAAGGTTGTATCTGGCTTTAATTGCTTACCAAGGGCGTATCTGAGTACTGAGAGAGAGAGCGAGTCGCCACTCACATCTATTATCAAAGGCCATGGGAAAAGGGTCGCCAAACAGTCGTGCCTGTCAGGCCTTATCAACAGACATATCCCCACTGGTGTTAATGGCCAGGCTTTGTCTGCCTTTCATTACAGTAACTAACAAGGCAGGAGCTTGTTCCTCTAATGTGTCACTTCCTGTTGCACTCTCCTCTCAGGGCAGGGGGTTAGATGGCCACAGCCGGAAAAATTCCACACTTCAATGGAAACATTAGCCTGACTCTCAGGACCGAAGGGTGTGTGCCAGGGAAACCGGAATGCACTGTTCCTGAAAAGCCGAGGTTTTGGATACTGTTCCTGCACTAATCCTTAATTAGATTATCCAACGAATAAATTGGACATTATTTCTTCTTATTCACGCACAAGCACTTTTCTAATTCGGAAGGAGACTATTGCTAGCGCAACAGAATGGCGGTTTTCCCCCACACATTTGCTGCAACTTTCATCTTAGAGCATTAGCGCCAATACTGGCCTAATGCGATAGCAAATTTAACAGGAGCTTACGGAGGATTCCTGCATTACAAGCAAGAGGGCTATCTAAGCGGAGACAGAAGCCATGAGAGCTGGGTGCTGCGTCAGTGGTGGGTTGCAGGGGGGGGGGGAAGCCTGTTTGGCAGTCTAGCTGCTCGTAAAAGGAGCAGGTCAAGTTCTTGGCAAAGAAAGTGCTGTGTTGCCATAGCGACGGGAGATTTTCTTTCCCAGTGTCCCGGGGTTAGGGCGCCATCAGCAGTGTGAATGTTGCTTAAAAAGCAACGCAGTTCAGCCCCTAATCGCCCCCCATTTATTTCTGGGCTCTGCAAAGTCCGCCTCAGGCTGCACAACAAGAAATCAGGAAATCAGGAAAGGACAGAATCGGAGTTGATGTTTATCATTTTCAAATCGTTAAAAAACCATCAACCAGTTTGTTGTTTATTGGTGCCTATTATATAATCATATTAGCGAGTGAAATAAATGTAATACGACAGGAATGTTGATGAAATTTGCCGATCATGAGGCTTCCTTGCAACCTTGATTAAATCTTTACTGTGCCGAAGATAAACCTCAGTATTTCTTGTCGGACACATTGCGTGAAGGAGGAGGTGGACGGGGGGCTACAGTATGGAGAGGAAAAAAATCCTTGGCAAGCGCAATTAGCGCATGTGGATGTATACTGCCAAAACGACTTTATTTATGTTTGAATGGCAGTGCTCAGTTCAGGTTGGCACAGATTGTCAGCCGCAGTCGTTGGCTTCTTCCACACGCCACCATGTCCCCGTGGTGCGCCCTCACCTCCTGCTCAGAGTCTGGAAAGCGGGACGAGGCCTGTTAACTCTCGGCCCATGCTCCAATAGCCAATCATGAACTAACATCTGAAATATGAAGCATGGACTCAACAAAGTCAGAGAAGGTATTCGGTCACGATGTCACAAGAAGGAAATGCATGAGTCATCTGATAACTTCTCTGGCTCCATTTTTCCTCTTCTTTCTCATCTCTGGTCTGCTTTCGTCTCCTCTGTGTAGCTTGTTCAGACGCCTGCCAGGGCGATAAACGTAGTCATTCCTGTCATACGGTGCGGGAAGGGTCAAGTAGACACATCTGTTATCGGTTGAAAATAAAGTGCATGAGAGCATGTTCCAGTGTTACCCATCTCAGATCATTCCAACTTGGCATTTGATATATGTATAATTTATGCTGGTATGTTTTTATACATTGCGGCTACATTTGCAGCCTTTAAAGGAAGAAAGGGTTTTTTCTTTGGGCCTGTGGAGTGAAAGTCTGTAGAGGCTCAGCTGAAGATCATGACTGCCTGGGATCCTTCAGCGAGCTGCAGCTGGTGGAGGGGTGAAGGAGGAGAGAGTGGCCCAGCCCTGGCAGCCTTAGCAGGAACAGATAACAGCTGATACTGGGACTAATTTGGTAATGTGCTGTACCACTGGATGACGTGAGTTGCGGGCTGGTGGTGCCGCTGATAAAAAGCATGCCAGCAGAGATGAGTCCTCCTTGGGATGCTGGTCGTGTTTTTGTGAAGTGGATGCATGTGTATGTCTGTCCACAGACAGTGCGGCCATTTATAAACCTATCTCAGGATTGGTCTCACCAGATGTTCAGACGTTTTAAGAGGAGAATTCAAAATGGTAAAAACAGGGCTCTTGAGCCTACAATCAAGAAAAAAAAAAAATGAAAGGGCAAAAAAGTTGGCAGTTTCTTTATCGATCCAGACACTTTTGTTTGATCGAATATTTATCTGTTTTTTTATATTTATTTATATGCAATATATATTTATAGTAAAAAAAATATAAAAAATACAAAAAAGGGATAGACAGATTTTTTTATATTTAATTAGAACTAATACTAGAAATATATGCAATGTTTAATATATTTAATTATGTTTATTAATACTAATAGGTAATTAAAATTATATATAACTTCAAATGACAGGCATATATAATGTTTTTTTAAACATTTTTCCCCTAATTTTTTTATTATATAATTTAATCACTGTGAATGTGTTTACTTGCATTGTGTTCATTTGCAGAGGCATCCGAATTTGTTACTGATAGGCACAGTCTTTGCATCCAGAGCCAAGAAAAGTATTATGTTAATAAATGATACCGCTGGAAGAGTGAGAGTTTGGAAATATACAGGGATAGTAATAACAGCATCTGGACTCTGGACAGTGTTATTACCATTTAAATTAAGGTCCTTGAGCTGAGAGCCTCTCAAGTGAACAATCTTACAGTTAACTAAGCACACATGAAACCACAAGCCCTGTTTCTCGCAATATATATATATATATATATATATATATATATATATATATATATATATATATAACTTATTATTTCTTTGCATTGAGGTTCACAGCGCGGCAAACAGACACAGCTCGGCAAACCATGATAATGATTTATATTTTGGATTATTGTACCATATGTTCACATTGCCTGTTTAACCCACAAAAGGAGAAGGCATTATGTAAATACCACGGTTGTCAAGGGTGACAGATTGACAATACCCGACAACAATTCACAACCCCGCTCTTACGGCTTAAAGAGGCCGGCCTGTCTCGATGTAAACACGCCTAAATAAAAACTGTTGGAAAAGTCGCCCGTCACAATGACTGGGAAATGTCTGTGTCACATGTGCTATCCAAAGCAGACAGATACACAGAGCAGCAGTCAGGCTGCAGGCTTGGCCAGCACACAACGGCAGACATTTCTTTCAGTCATTCCCTTCGGTCTGTTTGAGAATACATTGGAAATCAAAGCGCGAGTAAGTCTCGAGATCTTTTCATCAGCGCGAGCCGATCATGGGTATCCGCTATCAGGCAGATGAGACTTTAAATTAGCAATGCAGTGTAGTTTCATCAAAACACATCCCGATTATTCAGCCAAATGATCAGGATGGCTGAAAAAGGGGTGAGGAAAGGTGCCTGTTGTAACATCCGCTTCTGATTTGCCCCTGAAAGGTTTGAAGTTTTAGAATTAGCCTGGTAAAGATATGTGGCATGCACAGGCTAATCTACACACTGATCTCTGCTCGCTCTCCGCAAAGCCAACAGGCAGATCTGACAGCAGCTAACTAGCACCCCCTTTTGAAGTGATCGCATCTGGTCTTAGCTGCTGAGCGACTGAGCATGGGGAACGAGTCCAAACATGATGCTTTTCCTGTGATTGTGATCTTTGAAAATATCCATTTATAAAAAGCCAATATTTCTGTCGTTTAGCATAACAATCAACACTTTATTTGTTTTTAAAATGAATTTTGCCTCTAAATAAAGCACAAAATGTCCTTTATTTCCTTTGTGGAGGAAGTGAAACAACAGCTAATTTCATCAGCGCACACTTGCACCCCAGTTCAGCACATTGTGTGGTCAGATAGCTTCCCTATTGGCGTAACTCCTCGGCGGACGGCGTGTAATTAATCCCACACAAATGCTCATAACTATTCTCTCCGAGGGTCTGGGATCTGGCTAGGAGTGCGGCAGCTATCAGCTTGCTCGCTGGGATCCGCTTTAGAGAGCGGCCTGCTGGGATGCGGATGGAACCAGGGCCCCTGGGCCACCGGAGAGCAGTATGGGAGCGTTCAGATAAACAGCTCAGACAGGATCATGGGTGAACCATGGGGAAAGGACTCGATTCCGTTTCTCTTTCTATCCTCTCTCCACTTGCCTGAGCACCGGAGCTCCATACTATAAGGCTCGTCTGTCTGTGTGTGTGTGTGTGTGTGTGTGTGTGTGTTTTCACAGAGTTTGGAGCTGCTGTAGGTCAAAGAGGAGACTGGCGGGCCGGGGGTGCAGGCGGGCTGGGCGAGCGTTAAGCTGGTCAGGTGCAGCGCCACCAGTGATCATTAGGGTTACAGCTGCTAGGGCCAGATTGTCTGCTGCCTGTGCCGGGCGAGATGTCTCACCCTGGGAAAAAGAGTGAGCATCTGTCTGTCCTTCCCCGTAGACACGAACCTCCTACCAGCCTGTCCAACTCAGCCCGACTGGTAACAAGGTCACCTATCTTTTTTTTCTCTTTCTCTCACTCTCTATCTCACTTTTTCTCGCTGTGTAAATGTTGTCAACCGTTGCTTCACTGCCTAGTTATCAGGTCAGAGAGGCACAGGAGCTTTAAATCTATTTCTTTGACAGAAATGGTTGCATTAGATTAAGGAACACAAAATTATTTACGGGAATTGTTTTTTTTTTTTTTTAAATGAGGACTGTCAAGCTATTAAAATTTATAACTGCAATTAATCTCATAATACTTTTCTAGTTAGAACGCTGATGAGTTTAGCTCCAAGAAAACTGTTTTTATTTTTATATTTTTTAAAATGTAATTTATTCCTGTCATGGCAAAGCTGAATTTTGATATTACATTACCATACTAATCACACTATTTCAGCTGTATGTATTGTTTGCACCAGTTTCTGTATGTGTGGAAACCCCAGATAATGTACAGAAATGTGCACTACTACTGTATTCCACAATGCATAATGCTCAACTTTTCACTTCAGTGAAAACTCAAGGCATAGGATTGTTGCCATGGTTTGCCCGTTATATACACAACTGTTCAAAAGTTTTGAGTCAGTAAGATTTTTAAAAGTTTTTGGAAGAAGGCTGCATTTATGTGGTGAAAAATACAGTACAAACACTAATATGGTAAAATATTACTACAATTTAAAATAATTGTTTCTAATTTTCATATATTTTTTAAATATTTTTTTTTTAAATTCCTCTGAAGACAAAGCTGAATTTTCAGCAGCTTCAGTCACATGATCTTTCAGAAATCATTCTAATATGCAGATTTGCTGATCAAGAAACATTTATTAAAAACAGAAAACTAACTGACCCCAAATTTTGAATGGTACTGTAAATGGCTATGAATTACGGTGTTTTAATCATGGGTGATATTTTACTTTAATGAATGATTAAATTATTACACTATTACACCACTAATTACATTACTAATCACACTACACAATATCCTTTTGTTAAATACTTTGTCTAGGTTTGATTTCTAAATAAATAACCTATAAAGTTGGACTTTCTCCATCATTTACAATGATAAACAGGTGCAAGGGACTTTTATAGAACATCATAAAACTGTTTATTTGACAGTGATGTCAAATAATTAAAAATGTTAATTTTGATAAAAATGCTTTAAAATATTAATTAATTGTATGCATTAATGTGTTAACTTTGACAGACCTCATGACACTGACCTTGTCAAAAACAATTTTAAATCAGAATTTCTCTATTAATGAGGCTTTTGAAAAGTTTATTGAAAACAGAGTTTGTCGTTTCAATAAATGTTTCATGAGCACAGGCAAAGTTGTGACCCTGAAAGTGAACAAACACAACTGTCACTTGGCCAAAGTCCTGAGAGCCCTCAAAACAAGTGCAAGGATTTGCTCCCAATAATCCTCTCAGCATATGAACATATCTCCATTGTTGATTATTTTAAGATTAACTCTACTCATAATCTCTTCTAAAGTGCAAGCATTGATGGATTTTAATCAATGTGAGTGAGTTTGCTATGTAAAGTGTCATAATGAAAATCACATCACAGCCTCAATAAGCCACAAATAGCATATGGACAGCTATTAATCTGTCAAATGCAAGATTCTGCAAACATACTGGGGAGCGATTAATCAACATCGTAAAAATATGGTTTTAAGTCAAATTATGATTTTAACGGACAGCAGATTAAAGCAGAGGTCAATCCTGCTGGTCTGGTGGCAAGCAGTCAAACAGCGGCACTTGAACTAATGTGAACACAGAGTCTGAATTTATGAAGAAAATTGCTATTTAGCACATGGATTTGAATGAAAGCTGTTTGGAGGAATATTTTGGAGAGTATAAATTATTTTATAAACCTATGACCATGGACAAAAGGCATTGTAAAATATAGTGAACTCTTCTAGATGTTAATATATGTACACAGACCACATTATGAAGTGAAGTGGCATACTGCCAAGTATGGTGACCCATACTCGGAATTCGTGCTCTGCATTTAACCCATCCAGCGTGCACACACACAGCAGTTAACACACACACACCGTGAACATACACCCGGAGCAGTGGACAGCCATTTATGTTGCGGCGCCCGGGGAGCAGTTGGGGGTTCAGTGCCTTGCTCAAGGGCACCTCAGTCGTGGTATTGAGGGTGGAGAGAGCGCTGGACATTCACTCCTCCCACCTACAATCCCTGCCAGTCCGAGACTCGAACCCGCAACCTTTGGATTACGAGTCCAGCTCTCTAACCATTAGGCCACGACTTCTTATACACGTAGACAGATAGTGAACCCAAAAGAAAATTCTCTGCATTTCCTTGGAGTACAATAAATACCATGGTACATAAATGGTAATCATTTACCATGTGTCCCATAATATTACCATTTGATACCACCATGGTACGACCACAGTGCTTTTTGTAAGCGATAGAAAGCGAGTGACACACCGAGAGAAAGAGTGAGAGGGAACACAAGACCAAACAGGTGTGACTCCAACTTTCTGCCTCACAGGAGAAAATGAAGCGCTGTCAAGGACACTGCACCTGTGCTATTGTCTGCAACAAATGGCTTTTAAGTGCAAATTTCTGCCAGGCTTAAAGGAGGGCTGTGGCCTTTGCACTTATATTCCTCATCTGAACTCATGCAATCTACATAATGGGGTGGGAATCAAAATGAGGCTCCACAATGATTCTTCACACACGACACATCATCCCACACACTCACTGTCATACATACTACATCTGTTTCCACACTCTTATTTCAACCATATATGCATTAGACAGTTAATGTTAAATTAATAGTTTGCCCAAAAATGTACCTTTTTTTCTTGTATATTATTCAAAGACAAATTACTGACTTTCTTTCATCTTACTTTGCAGAATCTCGGAGCTGTTTTTCCATTCATTGATGTTGGGTGGTGTTTTATACTGTCAGCATCTATTAAAAGGACAAGAAGCACCTTTAACATACTATAAAAATTGGCATTTTGTGGACAATTGATGTTTTGTATTGAACAGGTTCGTAAATAATTGCATTTTTTGGGGTGAACTAAACTTTGTAATACAAAAGCAATGTCATTTTTAGTGCAGTTTAGAAGAAGTGCAGGCAAACTGTGGTGGTACATGCCTATTCAAATTTAAAGGTACAAAGGCCATTTAAATAAAATTTAAGTAATGATATATATGTTTTTGGCCATAACAATACAGGAGACCGTATTGGCAGAGAGTGTATAATGTTTTTTAAAACTGCATGGAAGAAATGTGACCCTGGACCACAAAACCAGTCATAAGAGTCAATAATTTGAAATGGAGATTTATGCATCATCACTGTATACTGTTCACACAATGCAACTCTATCCCACAATGCACTTCAGTAAAAACTCATGGCATAGATTGCTGCCATGGTTTATGCATTACAGTTGTTCAAAGGTTTGTGTTCAGTAAGATTTTTTTATATTTTTGAAAGGAGACTGCATTTATAGGATCAAAAATACAGTAATATTGTGAAATATTACAAAATTTTAAAATAACTGTTTTCTGTTTTAATATATCAAAGCTGAATTTTCAGCAGTAATTACTCCAGTCTTCAGTGTCACATGATCCTTCAGAAATCATTCTAATACGCAGATTTACTGATCAAGAAACATTTATTATTCTCAATGTTGAAAAAAGTTGTGCTGCTTAATATTTTTGTGTGGAAAAAAAACTGATACGTTTTTCAGGATTTGTGTAAAAATAGTTTGAAAGTTCAAAAGAACGGCATTTATTTGAAATATACATTTTTTGTAACATTATAAATGCCTTTCTTGTCACTTTTGATCAATTTAATGTGTCCTTTGTGCATGGGATTAATTTCTTTAAAAAATGCATTGTGTTCATTTCACTTTGGTGTGATGAATAATACAGTGGTAAGATTAGTCCTTAAAACTGGATTAATACATGGCCTGTAGTGCATGAGCTCCTACATTTGACTTCAGTTCTGACTTGAGTCATTTTCCAATCCAGTTACAATGTTGTGTCATTTGTGAGGCTAAATGCATCAGCTGACAGTTGACAACTACAAATGATGAACATATTACCCGCATAAACAAAGACTGCTATATAAATAAACTGCTGCTCACCAATGATATCAGTTTCAGTTCATAGATTAATAGTGTATGGAAGTGCTGATGCAAACTCTCTGGCGTAGCTTAGAAAGTTTCAGAGAGAAAGGCAGGGAACAAACGTAGCTATTTCTGAAATTTGAATGAACATATGCTGCCCCAGGATATTTGAAATAATAAGGTTACGTCTTTGAGGAGGGACATGAATGAAAGGTTCTACTAACGACGTGCGGTGTTCTGTCTTTAATGTGTGTTGCTAATGTGTTGCATCAGTTGTCACTGCGCAGGTTTGTTTGCAAAACTGTTTTTAAGCAGGATTTGTACCTTGTTGAAATTCTGCTGAATGAAATTATGCATGAGCTCATGTTGTTTGTTTAGTAGTTCAGACAAAAAAACAGATTCAGTCTCAAAAACATGTTACGGTAGTCCAGCCCTTTTATGAATTAGAAATAACTAGAATTTCTGTGTTGTTTTTGAGAACTGAAGTAGCTGTGTACTTATTAAAGTGTTTTGTTTCCATGTGATCTGTATTATGCTACGTTCTTGTAATGCTGAAATTTTTGGGTGGGTGTGGAGAGCAAGAATTTTTGAGCTTCATCCAGTTATAATAATACTAGTTATAATATAATACTTATTTAATAATGAGAAAAATAAAAAGTAGCTATTCATAAGCAAATCAAAGGGCCTTAGAAGAGGTTTTCATCAACACAGACTCGACTTTATGTGCATCTTGTTGAATGCTGGCATATCTAGAAGAGTCTGAGTCAGTCACTGTATTGGTGACTCAGTCCTAGTATGATGCTAATGGTTTTCCTGTGGCGGTCGTGTCAACACCTATGTGCTGCAACCAGACTGCAACAATGACACGACGCAGAGAGCGTCACCTGAGCTCACTGTGAATTTTCTTCTTACATACCACCTATGAGTCATTTCTGCCGTTCCTGTGGCTCTCCATAGCAAGGGAAGCTTACATCGAGAACACCTCATAAATTCAGAGCTGGGGTATTCACTTTTTCTCATTGTGTTGAATCACTTGAGATGCCAGGTGGCTGCCAAAAATATCATACACAATATAGTGTAGAAGTACATAATTTTGTTATTTAATGAATTTCTGTCCACAGTTCTCTTACATTTGAAGGAAATTATAATTTGGTAGTTCAAAACTATTTATAAAACAGTTCTTTCTGGTTCTCGAATCCGATTGGCTGATAGGTATGCGATATTGGAGTCCAAAAGAGCTCCTCCTCCTCTTTACCGTTTGTATCACTCCTCTTGCCGAAGTTGCCGTATTCCTCACAGCAAGTGTCATGGCTGACGGCCAAATCCACTATAATTAAAAAAAATAATACTGTTTTGTGTCACGGAATGCAGTTTTAAGAGTTTTTTTAGGCGAGAATGTGCTTGCTTAGACTTCAAATATGCGGTTTGTTAATAAAGATAAGGTCTATTTCAAAATTTGCTTCGACGTTTTCGGAGACGGGAGATCCATCGGTTCAGCGGCCGTTCAGAGCTCATTACACCTGCCGAGAGCAGCTTCACCACAGTCAGATCTTCTGGAATTTACCGCTGGCTCTGATGCTCTGTGTGTGGTTAAACACGAAATATAATTCATATTGGGTCAATCTAACGGCTAGTCTTTGGTCTCATTAAATTATTATTTGTTCCAGAGAAAATAGTTTTGGAATTAGTAACGGGGGCTTGAGCTCAGCTGTTAAACTGTCAACTTTAGATTTAAATCTGTGGCGGAAGGAAGTAATTCTGCACAAAAGAGGGCTTTTAAAGACACTTCGTAATTTATTTACACACTCGTGCCGTCGAACTATTGTATAAACGCAATATGACGCGAGTAGAAGTATGATATGGCTGTATATCACATGGCTGTGATTACTTACAGCTAAATCACAGCCGTGCGATATACAGCCATATATAACGTCTAGTATTTCAGCTTCATTCATCAAAGAAAAACTGCAGTGCTTTACAACTATAGGACAGGAAGAGCTAAATAAACGTATCAGTGCATCTAAACCAACAATGTGTTTATTAGATCCTGTACCCACTAAACTACTGAAAGAGTTGTTACCTGTAGCAGAAGAACCACAGAAGAACCGGTCCTATTATGCTCTTTTACAAAGTCTTGATTTTGTTTTGGGGTGTACTAGAATATGCTCTCATGCTTGGTGGTTCGAAAATCGCATTATTTTTCACATAATTTACATTATTACAATACCTCGGCTCGATTAGTTCCGGGTTTGATGAAGGCCCACCTTCCGAAGAAAGAAATGTGTTGTGATTGGTTAGCTGTCCCAGTGCGTTGCGATTAGTGAATTTATTTATAACATAGTCCCACAGATTTACACTATTTGAAAAAAAAAAAAAGATTTACACTATTTGTCAAGTACTGCAGAGTGCAATCTGCAGTACCCCCAATTCCATTGGTTTTATAACACGGCAAATCTTATAGGTGTAGACCCTAGCATGTGCATTCCTTTGTGTACGATTTTGTACAGAAATATTATGTGCTAATTCTACAGGGTGGGCCATTTATATGGATACACCGTAATAACATGGGAATGGTTGGTGATATTAAAGTCCTGTTTGTGGCACATTAGTATATGTGAGGGGGCAATCTCCTCAAGATGGGTGGTGACCATGGTGGCCATTTAGAAGTCGGCCATCTTGGATACAACTTTTGTTTTTTCAATAGGAAGAGGGCCATGCGACACATCAAACTTATTTGTAATGTCACAAGAAAAACAATGGTGTGCTTGGTTTCAACGTAACTTTATTCGTTCATGAGTTATTTACAAGTTTCTGACCACTTAATAAAATGTGTTCAATGTGCTGCCCATTGTGTTGGATTGTCAATGCAAGATGGCCGACTTCTAAATGGCCACCATGGTCACCACCCATCTTGAGGAGTTTGCCCCCTCACATATACTAATGTGCCACAAACAGGACTTTAATATCACCAACCATTCCCATGTTATTACGGTGTATCCATATAAATGGCCCACCCTGTAGAATCATAGGCCTATCTTAATTTTTATCTGTATAGTAACCATGGTAATTTTAGTCAGATGAAAATAAACTCTTCATGACAGCACCTCCGGGTTCTTCAGGCTGAATAGCGCTTCATTCATATGTCCTTGAGGATCTGGAGGCCGCGGATCAGCACTAAATTGGGATTTTATACACAAATGACGATAATTTACTGTATTTTAGAAATGGACAAACACGAACATATGAGGCTGATGTTACATTTTAAAGCACAACCGTTTTTTGTTGTTGTTTAAAAAGAGGAGTTAGGCTATAGCCTTGCTCAATGCGTCACAAACTTGTAGGTTATAAAGTGCTAATAAAATGTTTTCATGGCAAGTTCAATGTTTCCTTGTTTATATCTTAATAAAATATTTGAGCCTATATTGATTCTCTTACAGTTTTTAAAGGTTCCTATCTTATAGTTAATAAGTGTCCGTGAAATCAGATATTAAAAATCCAATCATTTATGTATCCACACCCTCATTGTGTGTGCGTGTTCTAGATAATCTGTGTACGGGATGAATTTAGATTCAGTTATTAACACTCGATCACTGTAGCCATATAGACCTGCATAACTATCGAATATTAAATCACTCAGAGCTGTAAATCTGTGCAATAGCTACGTGAGCACTTTAAATGAGTAAAAGAGACCTTATCTGTGATTAATAATTTTGTATTTATTAAAGACTATAATAACTACTAAAAATCTAAAATCAGTAAGCCTAATCGAGTAAAGTGATTTCTGGTTCATTTTAAAGGATTGAGCCACAAAACTAGTCATTTAATTTGTTCATATAGCCTCTATAAAGGTAAAAATAAAAATGTTGCAGAGAAAATATATGAACATTTATTGCTTAAATACGCACTAAAGCACATCAATAATAATATTTGCTGTAGGTCAGATTAAATAACAGCTGTTTTAGTAAACGAAAACATTTAAAATAGGCCTATATGCAAAAAATAAATAAATAAATACACACACACATACATATATATATATATATACATATACATATATATATATATATATATATATATATATATATATATATATATATATATATATATATATACATACATATACATATACACATATACATATATATATCTATACATATATATATATATATATATATATATATATATATATATACACACACACATATATCTATACATATATATATCTATATATATATATATATATATATATATATATATATATATATATATCTATACACATATATATATATATATATATATATATATATATATCTATATATATATATATATATATACACAGGTCCTTTTCAAAAAATTAGCATATTGTGATAAAGTTCATTATTTTCTGTAATGTACTGATAAACATTAGACTTTCATATATTTTAGATTCATTACAACACAACTGAAGTAGTTCAAGCCTTTTATTGTTTTAATATTGATGATTTTGGCATACAGCTCATGAAAATCTCAAAAAATTAGCATATCATGAAAAGGTTCTCTAAACGAGCTATTAACCTAATCATCTGAATCAACTAATTAACTCTAAACACCTGCAAAAGATTCCTGAGGCTTTTAAAAACTCCCAGCCTGGTTCATTACTCAAAACCGCAATCATGGGTAAGACTGCCGACCTGACTGCTGTCCAGAAGGCCATCATTGACACCCTCAAGCAAGAGGGTAAGACACAGAAAGAAATTTCTGAACGAATAGGCTGTTCCCAGAGTGCTGTATCAAGGCACCTCAGTGGGAAGTCTGTGGGAAGGAAAAAGTGTGGCAGAAAACGCAGCACAACGAGTAGAGGTGACCGGACCCTGAGGAAGATTGTGGAGAAGGACCGATTCCAGACCTTGGGGGACCTGCGGAAGCAGTGGACTGAGTCTGGAGTAGAAACATCCAGAGCCACCGTGTACAGGCGTGTGCAGGAAATGGGCTACAGGTGCCGCATTCCCCAGGTCAAGCCACTTTTGAACCAGAAACAGCGGCAGAAGCGCCTGACCTGGGCTACAGAGAAGCAGCACTGGACTGTTGCTCAGCGGATGAAAGCAAATTTTGCATGTCATTCGGAAATCAAGGTGCCAGAGTCTGGAGGAAGACTGGGGAGAGGGAAATACCAAAATGCCTGAAGTCCAGTGTCAAGTACCCACAGTCAGTGATGGTGGTGTTGGTCCACTGTGTTTTATCAAGGGCAGGGTCAATGCAGCTAGCTATCAGGAGATTTTGGAGCACTTCATGCTTCCATCTGCTGAAAAGCTTTATGGAGATGAAGATTTCATTTTTCAGCACGACCTGGCACCTGCTCACAGTGCCAAAACCACTGGTAAATGGTTTACTGACCATGGTATTACTGTGCTCAATTGGCCTGCCAACTCTCCTGACCTGAACCCCATAGAGAATCTGTGGGATATTGTGAAGAGAAAGTTGAGAGACGCAAGACCCAACACTCTGGATGAGCTTAAGGCCGCTATCGAAGCATCCTGGGCCTCCATAACACCTCAGCAGTGCCACAGGCTGATTGCCTCCATGCCACGCCGCATTGAAGCAGTCATTTCTGCAAAAGGATTCCCGACCAAGTATTGAGTGCATAACTGAACATAATTATTTGAAGGTTGACTTTTTTTGTATTAAAAACACTTTTCTTTTATTGGTCGGATGAAATATGCTAATTTTTTGAGATAGGAATTTTGGGTTTTCATGAGCTGTATGCCAAAATCATCAATATTAAAACAATAAAAGGCTTGAACTACTTCAGTTGTGTTGTAATGAATCTAAAATATATGAAAGTCTAATGTTTATCAGTACATTACAGAAAATAATGAACTATCACAATATGCTAATTTTTTGAAAAGGACCTGTATATCTATACACATATATATATATATATATATATATATATATATAATTGATGTGCAGTTAATGCTTGCCAACTGTTTTTAATGTCAGTGAGCATTTTAGGATGTAATATAAGATACTTCATGTATGTGCTTTCAAATTGATTGGTCGCTGTTCATTTCCAGTGGTGCTGAAATTCTGCTTCAGTCATAAAAACTTTAAACTTCGCTATGCTATTGTCTCTCATGTAATCGGTTTCAGGTTCTTTTACTGTGACTCTCAACACTAAAACATTAGTGGGGAGACAGCCTGCGTCGAATATTAATAATTGTATATTAAGTCTACTTCGAAGACTGGGCTGGTCAGATTCAAGGAATCGACTCTTTTGTAGTCGACTCCTCATCGCTACTGCGCACGTGGTTCCAAAGATCATCACATCGCACGGGAATAAAAACCTTGCTGAAACAATATATATATATATATATTAGGGATGCAACAATACAGTTAGCCTACGGTTCAATACATACCTCGGTTTTTTAACACGGTTTTCAGTTCGGTTAGGTTCTGATGGCTTGACACATAAGTGTTTTTTTTTATTATTCTATGCTTAGGCAATAGGAACAGTAAGAGGTTAAGGAGAAAAAAATAAAAACGATTTATTGCAATACTCCTTTATTTTACTTAAAAGCCAAGAAAAGTACACTAGTTCCTAGTGTATTGTATAATAAAAAAAATTAACACTGAAATCTTAGAGCTGCTGGTAGCCCATGTACAAACTGGGGAACACATAAATTCCTACATTTTGAAAATAAACATACATGTGAAGTTAATAAACATAAATTGACCATTTCAAATAAACATATTTGTACTTCAGTAAACATAAATAAACCATCTTAATTAAACTTAACAGTACTCTAGTACAGTATCCTTCAAAGCAAATCTTTAGCAATGAACACCCCCACTGCCTTTGTTATTTTTATGTGTCTCTCGGAACCAGTTGGGTATGTTTGCTGGAAGGATTCAGCGAGGGATTGTTGTTTTTTGGAGGACTTTATTACCTTCTCTGCTATCCTGCCTTCAGACAGTGATATTGCTGTGTGATGGCGCCGCAGATGTGCAGTCATGTTGGAAGTATTTCCGTTTGAGTAGGCTATATGTGTAAAACAATGCTTGCACACAGTCATTTTTTTGTTCATCGCTTTTTCTTCCTCGGCATTATACTCAACGGCAAAACCGAAATGTCTCCACACCGTGGATTTGAAAGACGCCGGCGCTTCCTCGTACTGTTGCCTCACTTCACCGCCGCTCGCCATGTTAAAGTGTGGAATGATGGTTAAGCGCCCCCTAACTTTAGAGCGTAATGATTGAATATTTACTCGCGGGAAGGAGTTTCCTCATCTCAGCTCGTAGACTTACAGGCACACACAAACAGTCAATTCGGAGAGAAATAAAACGCACATAAATTATTTAAACGTAAAACCGAAAAAACCGCAATTCACAAGCGCGTATTGAACCGTGGATGTCGTACCGAACGGTTCAATATTATATTGAGAATTGTGGCATCCCTAATATATATATATATATTACATCGCCACGGGAAACTGAGGTATGTAGCCTGATTCATTGTCATTAATATGTGTGGTGGTCAGTCAAATATATATTTGATTTTATATAAAGTAAATAGAACAGATAAAGCATTACCTTAATTTTGACAAATTGGTGTTTCTGTGGTTTAATCAAGTTGCGGTAACACCAGATTTTGTTGTTCATCAACAGTTCTCATATCATGTAATCATGTAATCCATATCCATATTGTGGTCAGAAGCATCAAACCATGGGTCCTCTCAGTTTTCTGAGTAAAATGGAAATGAAAATGAAATTTTTACCATTTTTGTATTTTGTATAAAATTTATTACTATTTATAAAAATACATTTATAGTCATGTTTACATAATTTGTGTATTAGTTATTGTTTTTAGTCCAGGCGGTTTTTGCTGATGCTGGGACTTTTAAAGCACTTTATAATATATGTTGTTCAATGTATGTGGTGTTTGTAAAATGTGAAAGATGTGAGAACTCATAACACTGCAAACCTAGTCTACCTATGGGTACAAATAAA
This sequence comes from Barbus barbus, assembly GCF_936440315.1. Taxonomy (NCBI): domain Eukaryota; kingdom Metazoa; phylum Chordata; class Actinopteri; order Cypriniformes; family Cyprinidae; genus Barbus; species Barbus barbus. The sequence goes on from NC_136758.1 coordinate 12,136,781, forward strand.
GTGAACCTGAAATACTGAGTGGTCAGTCAAAATATATACTCACAAAGCCAAAGACGCTCTCGAGATATGGCTCTGAAAAGAGCCTTTGTGGTGTATGTAGCTGCTGTAGACAAGCAAAAGAGAGAAAAAGAAGAATGAATATGAGTGAGATATGTCTGTACAAATTAAAATGTTTTCAGTTTCATCAGTGATTATTGATTAATTAGCATGTTATGATGAATCTGGCAAATCAGAGACGCAGGATGCTACTTTTTATTTATTTAAAGTAGTGTGTATTTATTTATTTATTTATTTGAATGATCCCTTTAATGTCTTAATTAAGACGTTACTATAATGCTGCATGATGTTTCTTTAATTGATCTAAACCCAGTCCCAACACCCTTAATGTTTTTAGACCAGTTGCTCTTACATCAATTTTAATGAAAACCCTAGACCCTAACTTAGAAATTCTAAGGAAAACTGAACATACACTTGACCCTATGCAATTTTCTTATAGGCCACATAGAGGAGTAGAGGATGCTACAGTTACATTGGAATTTACTTGCTAAACACTTGGAGTGTAATGGGTCTCACGCCAGACTTTTATTCGTTGATTTTTCATCTTAACACAGTCTTTGTTCTAATTAATAGGCTTTTAGAACAGTTTACATTGAGTAATAATATTGTGGGCTGGATTCTTGATTTCTTAACTAGGACACAGAGAGTAAGGGTAAATGGAACCCTGTCTGACCAAGTTTGTTCCTCTACGGGCTCCCCAAAAGGTTTGCTCTCACCTCTGTTATTTATTTTCTACACAAATATGTGTCAGAGTAGGTGGGAAAACAGGACTATTTTAAAGAATGTAGATGACACTGTTATTGTTAGTGAACTTCAGGGCAATGAGACCAGTCATGGCCCGATTATTGATGACTTTATAAAGTGGTGTGAGGAGTCCTACCTCCAATTAATCTTATCTAAGACAAAAGATATGATTATTGATTTCAGGAAACAAGCCCACCCACATGAAGTTACATCTATTAAAAGTCAGAAAATAGAATCTGTGCAATCTTACAAATACCTTGGGACTATCATTGACTCTAAGTTGAACTTTGCAGTAAATTGTGAAGCAGTGTGTAAAAAGGAGCACCAGCGTCTGTTTGTCTGTTTTGTTTAAGGAAATTGGCCCATTTTCACATTGACAGGACTATGATGATTTTGTTTTATTGTGCTTTTTATTGAATCACTTTTAACATTCTCTCTGGTGTCTTGGTTTGGAAACTTGTCTGTAAAGAACAAGAATTCACTGAGTCAAATTATTAGATGATCTAGTAAGCTGATTGGGGAGTCACAGCTTAGTCCAGCATCCCTATATACCAGACAGTTACAGCGATGACTAACTCAATTATAAATGATGACTCTCATCCTTTGAACAATGAATTTATACTTCTGACTTATACTAGACGTAGATTTGTATTTCCGTATTGTAGAACTATGCGGTATAAAAATAGCTTTGTGCCTGCAGCTATCACTCAGTTGAATAAGGATAGGTCTTAGGAACATTATTTTATTTTATTTATTACTATTTATAAAAATACATTTATAGTCATGTTTACATAATTTGTGTATTAGTTATTGTTTTTAGTCCAGGCGGTTTTTGCTGATGCTGGGACTTTTAAAGCACTTTATAATATATGTTGTTCAATGTATGTGGTGTTTGTAAAATGTGAAAGATGTGAGAACTCATAACACTGCAAACCTAGTCTACCTATGGGTACAAATAAAGTGAACCTGAAATACTGAGTGGTCAGTCAAAATATATACTCACAAAGCCAAAGACGCTCTCGAGATATGGCTCTGAAAAGAGCCTTTGTGGTGTATGTAGCTGCTGTAGACAAGCAAAAGAGAGAAAAAGAAGAATGAATATGAGTGAGATATGTCTGTACAAATTAAAATGTTTTCAGTTTCATCAGTGATTATTGATTAATTAGCATGCTATGATGAATCTGGCAAATCAGAGACACAGGATGCTAGTTTTTATTTATTTATTTATTTATGTATGTACATACATATTATTATTTTCACTTACAACAATCAGACGGCAATCAACACTGAAAAAAGAAAGAAGAGAATAGTTATTTTCATGATAGTCTAAATAGATAATGAATTCCCATAGTTTATGAAGGCTCATAGACCTTATAGCCCACTAATAAATAAGCCACAGTAAGATGCATTTTCATTCTTGAGAATCACAACAATAATAATAACAACTATTATTATTATTATTATTATTATGGTTTTTACAAAATGAGGGATGACCTATTTCATCTAATCAGGTGTCAAGGTTTATGAGTCTCTCTCTCTCTCTCTCTCTAGGTGCGTGTGTGTGAGAGAGAGAGAGCCCACGCGCTCGCAGTCAAACCTGTGACAACGTACTACTTTAAATATGAATAATGAAGATATTATTAAGAATAATTGTATAATTGGTCTTTTTTTAAGTGACGTTAACATAACAGATAACTCTCAAACAAAAGAGCGTCTCTCAAACGGAGCTGACTGGCTCCATTAGCAGTGACGTCACACTGATTTAACGGTGTTTAACGGGCGCTGATGAGCGGACTTTATATGAAAAGACGGAAAATCGTTGTTTGTGTGAGATGTGGTACATTTGCCGGAAAAGACAGTCAAAGTTTTAGAACAATGTTATGGGTTTCATGAGTGAAAACGCTTGCTATTTATTTTAGTGGTTATTCTCCTCAGAAAAACGAACTGTTCCCTCAGGACCGTTTGTTATTATAATTACTTATAATTAAATTGTATTTCTTTCTTTATAGTTTGAATTGTCATTTACTTTTGTTGTCAGCCCATACTTTTAAAAAGTAATTTAACTAAATTGGTTAAGTAAAAAGTAATTCACCTGAGGAAATCGCACTGCTGGGATGTCACTCAGAGGGTAGACAGGTTGTGCGTGCGGTTGCACAGACCCCGGCTTATATAGACCCGCTGCCCGGTTTCGCGGGCTTGGCACGCGACTAAGAATTTAAATGTTGAGAGAAAATTTTATTTTAATAAAAAAAAAATATGTATGTACAATTATATAATGACACACTGCGTTAACTTGGTATTAAACGTCAAAAAATAGTGTGGTGTTTGTGTTTTCGTATATATTTTTACTTCTTTCTTTTCCTCCCAGTTTGAGTCCCTCTTTGTTAAATATAATTGAGCAACCCCATAGGTGGCGACGTATGCACGCGAGTCGCCAATTAGCCAATGGATGAAGAAGAGCCAGTCACGCATTAGCCACGCGATCTCTTCACTGTGTGAGATACTCTGATGGTTGAGAGGTAAGCACAGTACGATAGGTGGAAATGCATGGTTTTATGATAATATGTTTGTCATTGGTGGGATTGTAACATTTTTAAAAGCGAACTAATTTTATACAGTTGTACCCGACTATATTTTGCAGCACCGCGTTTTGTAACCAACCGCGGTACGTCGTCAATATGAAGCTAGATAGCAGAGATAGCCTAACATATGATCCCAAATCAACTCCGATACACAAATGCATAGCAAAGTTCTTAATTTAAAGAATATATATTTTTGTTTTATAAAATTTTTAGAAATTTACATGTATGCAATACTATAAATCCATTAAATTCCAAACCCATGTGACCTAAAGACATCAACGCATGTGCAAATTATTAAGAAAGTTATTCACTAAGCCTTGTGCAATATAGAGAATATTCAGAATAATAATATTTATTGCATTTTGCAATGAAAGGGACATTTTCTTGAATATGTCTTAATGAAGACATTAAAGGGATAATTCTTCTCTATTCCTGCATCGCTGATTTGCCAGATTTATCATAACATGCTAATAAATAAATAAAAAAAAGCTCTCGAGATACTATTGGCTCTTAAAAGAGCCTTTGTGTGTGATAATGTCATATAGGGATTAAACTAATAAACTACTTTGACTAGTGACTTTACCATTTATTTTAATAATGTTTATGTAGAGTGTAATTTATTCTGCGTACCTGACTCATGCAGAAATCTGTCCTGATGTTTGGCTGTGGTCCCTCCATCATCCACTCTTTGGCAACTGGTCTTTGTATCGAGGTCACCATGATCTATACAGATCTAGTTGTCTCTTCTCCCACAAACTCCACTTTCAGGTATGTTTTTTTCTTTTTTGTTGTTTTTTCAACAACATTGACTGTATTTTTGCATGCCAAAACCTAGGGCTGCGTGGTATTGAAGAAAAATGCATTATGCGATTGCGATAACTTGTCAAATAATTTGATATTCGATATGCAATTCAATAATGCTTAAAGTGTGTAAAATAAACAAATTATATGCAAGTATATTTAAAATCTGAAAACTTTATAACTCATGTTAATGCTTCACATTCTTTTTGTGAGAAGAAAGCATGCCCACAACTTCTGAACAGCTGTAGCATTACATAAAAAGTGCCATTTTAACATAAGTGTAAACCAGGGGGTTTAGGGTCTCAGGAAGGCCCAAATTAGGTTTAATTAACAGCAGAAACTAATCAAATGTAAAAATTAAACACTGCTTAGTCTTCACTATATGAATTAAATACACACTGATTTTCATGAAAGCTACAAAAGATATTCAGTCATGAGCAGTGAGAGATTTTCTCTTTGTATTTTGTTGTTTGATTCATATTAAGCACACAGAAGGAAACAGGTTTATTTAGTTGCTGTAACTTTAAGTGCTTCAATATTTTGTTACACACACTTTCTGAACTGTTTGGTCCACTTAACCAACTTATCTGACTGTGTTAACGTGAATACTCACCAAGACAGGAATTTTGACAATTTTGGGTAGTACGCCTGTTGCGTAGATCATTCATAAAAACGTATATAAAAGAATCCTCATGCCCAAACATCTACACCAATAAGCTCTGCTGTATTATAAACCAATGAAATTGGGGGTGAGACATGTCACACCCCACCTTAATGTGTTGCCCCGCCCCATCGGCCAGGATGCATTGGTTTATAATGCATTGGCATTTCTTTGGTTTATAATACAGCAGAGCTTATTGATGTAGACGTTTGAGCATGAGCATTCTTTTATATACGTTTTTATGAATGATCTACGCTGTTTGGCTGTACTACAGAAGTGCTAACAACAGCGATTTTAGTTAGAATCAAATGTGTTTTTTTAAAGTTATGATGAAATAGTTAGATTAAGATCCTATCAAAGGCTTGGAGTGCACTCTGAGGCTAATCCTATTTGTGGCAGCAAATATATGCAAATTCATTCTCTGCCAGTAGTGGTAGAGATGGAGGTTTCACCAGTAAAGCTGTACACAAAGCAGAGCTTCGCTCACAAATGCTGCTTTATCAGACATTACATGCAAGATGAAATGAAAATAACATCGGCAATTTTCTGAAGACGGTCAGTTTCCTTCAGAAATACAGTGATACAAAAACACCCGCACCGGGTTTCGATTTTGAAACGTGCAGTGCTCAACCAAGCCTTCTCCCCATCCACCAACCATTCGAATTTCCATGGGCGGAATTTATTTTAATGATATTCTAATGGGCCGCTTTGTGATATCACAAACACCGGAAAACAACGCAGTCGTCCAAACGAGCCTTCGTTGTAGTTTTTGAAAAGGGATTTTTTAAAAACTAAATATCTATCTTTGGAGTGGACTTTGAGATTTGTAACTTTGTAGATATTTTTATGTCCAAACATAGGCTACACAGGACACACTGACTACAATTCAAAAAGTGAAAAAACATATTAGGACCCCTTTAAATAGTCTTGTAGTGATTTCTAAAGCTATAAATATTATATGTAGTCTTTTAATCAGGGCCGCTGCTGGCCAAATGGGTGCCCTAAGCAGAATTGTTGTGCCCCCTTCCCCCAAATATTATGGATGTAAAAAAAATAATAATAAAATAAAATAACACCCACTATAGGGGTCAAAATAGAACTTAATAAATATTAAAGTAAATAAATTGTCATTAAATTGTATTATTTACAAATTACAATTTTAGCTCTAGACAGTTACCTTTGGCTATTATTTTATTAATGCAATTGTCTGATTGATTTTTTTTTTTTTAGTCCCAAGCATTCAAAAATCACACAAAAGAAAATTGAGCAGTTTTACTATGATAAAACCATGATTCATTTTTGTAAGGGTTGTGATGTCCACATTTTTTGAAAACAGAGGCTGTAGAATTTCTATCGCAAAAAGGTGGCCAAAACTGAAAGATTAAGTGGATATTTGAATTAGCGTAAATGTTTGGTCAATATTAAAGGACTTGATCATTCTGTAATGTATTACCAGGACTTTGGCTCCCTTTACAGGCATTTGTAAAAATGTTTATAAATATGTAAATATCTAAATTGTTTATTTTGTATTAAATTGTGTATTTTAACAGTGTTTTTCAATGAAACCATATAATTATTAATTAACCAATCATTATTGCCTCATTGTTTTTATATGATGTATTTTAAGTCCTTTTAAAGGCTGTTGTTGGCTTAGGTCTGTTTTTATAACCACACACACACAAAAAAAGATCTTAATACTTCTTTGTATACTAGTATTTGAAGTAACAAAACCATTTTTAATTTGTGGTTGCCATCCATGGCTACTAGAACCGTGACTTTTGGTTTTATTCGTAGTAAAACCATGGCTAGTTTTCGTAAGGGAACATAGAAAGTCCGAGAGAATATTATGCATTGTTGGTGGTTAAATTATCACCGACATTAAAACACGATATTAATGTCAACAGCCAAAAAAGTTTCACAGGATTATGAATGTAGCCTACCTAAAAATGATGCACGGGTTTCATATTTTTTTTCTTATTTTTCTCTCAGCACTGGATTGCTGATGTCTTTTCATGGTCATAGCTGTCCATCAATTATGATCATTTGCTTTCAGCCGCAAACATGAGGTGCGAGCGGTGGCGGATGAGGGAATGCTGCGTCACGTGTGATTATCCTACTGCCCATTGCATCTGCGTTCACCGTAAAACGCATTTTTTAATAATTATACATGTTAATGTTTAAATTTTTTTTATGTATGTGTTAATTTTAATATTAATATAGAACGAAAGTGGATGCCCTACGCAAACTGCGTACTCTGCGTATAGGGAGTGGCGGTATAATTAATGAATGAATGAATAAATAAATGCATACATGCATGCATAAATGCCAGAATATTTCTGGTGGAAATAAGATTTAAAGATCAACCTTCACAGTTTAACTGTAATTAACAAATAAACAAAGTAAATCCAACAGTCCTTTTGAATGCTGAATTAGCAAACCCATGCTGCAACTAAACTTTGCTTTAGACCTTTAACATATACTGACAACCACCATAACACCATAATGGTGGTAAGGAGAAAATCACATGAAGAATAAAAGTTAATCACAAGTAGATTTTCCACAAGCTGAGGGAAATGCTAATATAAAAGGTGCACACAAATACAAAACACTATCATGGTAACACACAACACTAAAATAATGCAAGAAACATTAATTTAACCATAATGTATATAACTGAAAAGAGAAAAAAAAAACTAAGAATAAATATTTAATTATTATTTCAGTGAAACAACATTAAATGTAAAGAGTAATACAGGCATTTCTTGGAAAGTAAATTATTGACTGTACTGTACTGTAAAATTACGTTATGTGTCTTGATAGATCTAGTACAATTTTTAATGGGACGTGCTGTTTTTAGCATACAATTTTTACAGTCTTTTATCATTTATTTATTTACAGTGGATGAACACCACAGGCCTTTGCTGAACTGGCAATCAATTCTCAGCTACCAATTTTACTGAGAATGAATAGATAAAAATCCTAGAAGATACTGTCTAAGCAGTAGCTTCTCTGTAGCAACTGTCGTGCTGCCTAAGACTGCATTTCTATATCAATTCAGCACTCAGGCATTAGTTAGGCTTATTTACTTGAACTTTCAAATACTATAAACATTTTCACACAAATACTTACACTGGTAAGACAAATAACTACGCAAACCCTGAAGTCTTGTTCTCAGCTAAGGTAGATTATGTGCGGCTGCTGTGTGGAACGTCTCCTGGGATACTTTGGATGCAGAGTAATAAAACTCTTAGCGTGCCTGTGCCAAGTTGGGACATCTGCTCACCTTATCACAGATAAGTGGGGGTTTGTCCCAGCATCTGTTAGAATTAATCCATTTTGCAAACACAGTTATCCTAATCTCCTAAATATGCCCCTTTGCACATCAGCGATGCACAAGTATTGCTCTTTTTACGTTGTTTTGTACTGTTTCATGTAAGCCTAAAAGGCTGAGCGTCACTGAAGAGCTGAAGAAATCGAAAAAGTAAGCCGGTGTCCAAAATGGCTCAAGCGCACAGAGGCCTCTCAGCATACCTACAATCTCCAAATGCATATTCATGAGGCGCCCTCTTCCTTTTGTTGCCTGCCTAGTCAGCAGTCACAAAACACATGGTGAGGGTTGGCAGTGCCTTGCCTAGGTAGAGAGGGGCGGTGGACGGAGGCAATGGCAGGAACCGGGACCTGTGAGGGCTGACTGACGTTTCCATCTGTGGCGAAGGCTGGTAATTATCGGGAAGAGGAGCGCCCGCAGCAGCGCGCCATCTGCTAAGGGGGAAACAGCTCAATGAGGTATGATCGGGCTCCGCAGCGCCGCCGTGCCATTGCCTGATTCTGACATGAGTGCCTCGCATCTGCTGCAGACGGGCCGCGGCCATGCCACACACACACATACATCCACGGTCTGGGTGCGAGCATCTGACGTGAGGAGGAGAGCAGCCAAACGCCCTCTGTGACCCAAAACTCCATCTCCTTTGCACCTCTCGACACCTACCCAGCCTGTGTGTGCCACACCACCTAAACACAGGAAAGTTACCACACAGTTGTGAGATAGTATTGTTTGTTTGGCTAGTTGTTTGTTAGCAAGTGCGTTGGTAAAACTAGTTCAACCAAAAATCAAAACAGCTCTCTATTCTTGTTCACAATACACTTTCAGCTGTATGCATACAAATAAGTTTACTTTTATGCATTTGGAAAACACTTTTATCCAAAACAACTCTCATTCCATTCAAGGTATGTTATGAATCAAATCCATGTCATTAGGTTTGCTAGTGTTACGTGATACTGTTTGAGCTAAAGGAAATAAAGGGAATACAACAAGGTCAGTTAACAGAATAAAAGCCACTTAATTTTTGAGACCAAAACTACTGAATGGCTTTAGACCCTATATCAAAACACAGTGTCTACTGTGAAATCTGCACCAATACAGGTGTAATGGAGGTCAGCTAAGAATTGCTAGCAACTGATACAAGGGGCTGTGGTCTTTATATCCTTAGCGAGTCGACAGCATGCTCATTTACACTGGTTCGAGTAGGACCAATCACATTGGTGCCGTGACCCGGATGGGAGTGAGGTTTTGGGGGATTAATATAACGGAAACCAGCTAGTAAGTGTTTTGCAGGTAAACCTCACAATCCTGGCCTCACAGGGTGCTCTAGGCACCAAAGCTTGACGTTATGGTCATTAGAGTCCTTGCTTGCATAATTAGCTGGTTTGAATCCCACTCAGAGAGGTGCGAGTAGGACCAGTTACAATGGTGCCGTGGCCTGGATGGGATTAAAGTTTAGGGGGTTAATGTAACAGAAGTCAGCTAGTAAGTGTTTTGCAGGTAAACCTCACTACCCTGGCCTTACAGGGCACTAGCAACTGATGTTAGAGGTTGTGGTCATTAGCATTATTGTTAGCACAATTAGCTGGTTCGAGTGATGCGAGTAGGATCAGTTAGACAGACTCAGCCAAAGGGCGTATAGTGGCTGCAACAAGGTCACTTGTGAACACCCTAAAATGACACATGCGACACCCAGTGGTCTTCTGGACTCCACAAACGCACATAAGCGAAGGTTATGGGTCCACATGGAGCCATTTCTTCCTTAGAAGACCTAAAATACAGATCTCAAGTCATATAGACCAGTGTTTCAAATGGAAATGGTTATGGATAAGCAGAATAGTAGAGATTAATTTAATGATGCATGTGTGTTCTCCAGTAATACAATGCAGATGTAAGTCATCTAATTCATCTGTGAAGTACAGTATTGTGGGGCTCATGGATGCTGGTGATGGAGCTTCACAACACTTCTCCACCTGGCAGGTGCAAACTCCCCCTTCTCTGTCCGACTCTGATCGCTCTCCCCACACTGCCTGCAGACACACTAACATCCCCATTAACAATGAGCATGCTGTACCGGCTTCCTCAGGGGGCTGCAAACCCATGATGAGGATCCATGATGTCCCAATGCTATTATCTATAAAGACAGCTGCATGTGTGCATAAAACCCAGCATTTTGTATTATTTGTTTGAATTTGCATAACACAGTATTTAAAGGTTTTCGGTGTTAAAATCCAGTTGATTGAAGAGAAATTGTAAGTTATTTGTATGTTAATTTCTATGTTTTGGTACCATCAAAATATTGCTCTGCTTGTTTGATCAACCAAATTCAGCATAATTGGCTCAACCAATGGTGTAAGTTTGGGGGCGGGGTTGTCTGTTTGAGGACCAATGGTAGACAGTGGGATTGTTGGGGAATCCTATTTCATAAAATATTTTGACAATTGAATTTAATGACAATAGTGACACATAAATTAGACACGTCTTCATAAAAAAATGCATTTTCTTGTTACTTTAACCATACAGTAAAATATTTCCAAAATATGTCTTTCCTGTGGGTTATGCATATCTTATATGCATAACTTATGCTTATATGCAAAAGTTCAGCTTCAAGTCACATAATTTTCAAATAATTTTCTTAATCTGTATTTTTGTCTCACTTTTCAGTAAAAATATTAATAATTTTAAAAATATATATATAATTTTAAAAAGTCTTACATTTTTAAATATATAGCAAAACATTTAACATAAAATTACATTTATGTGTAAAAGCTAAAACAAAAAAAAAAATTGCCAATGGGGTTAAGAACAATAAACTTCCATCCAAATGTTTTATCTTATTTGATTCTCGAAAAAATCATTTTATTTTAAGAATGGCAAGACAAAAGTCCTGGAAGAAAATAATTTTTGCAGTCCAACTCCGACAAATCAGACATGTGAAAATACTACCACAACACTGCATATTTCTCTAAAGACATGATTCATGTCAAATGCATGCCAGTTTTTCAAAAGCACATCTCTCTTTTTCAGAAATCAATTTTATCGTGTCTTTTTAATACCTAAAGTTACACCATCTTTTTTTTTTTTTTTTTTTCTCTCTCTCAGGCTGCTACTTCCCTCCTAAATCTCTCAATATTGCAGGAGCTCTTTTCACCTTTGTGGGTCTGTGTTTTCACGCTGCACTTTAGTACTTCTGGTCCCATCTGTGGCTGAATAAAAGAGGAGGAAATAACTTAACTCTCTATCACAGGAATTTGTCAGACTGTTTGGACAGATTGGTAGAATACAAAATGCAGTGGGGAGCTCTGATGTGGCGATAAAGCGCTCCCCTTTGATCGTACTTTGCCTCCCCCCGCCACCACGCACATGTGCACGTCAAAGTCAGTTACATCATATACCAAGAGACAGGAAGCTAACCACCAAATTGGCAGGATTTCTGTTCTGGTGTAGCTTTGAAATCGTTTCCCCTCGTTTTTGTCATTGTGAGAAAAGGCAAGTTTTGCTTCTGATCAATGCTGAGAGCTTTTTTGTATGTCAAAGTGGAGAGAGAAAGAGACAAAACATGCAGCGCGGTGAGCAATAAAAAAACTACAGTTGAAAAACTATTTCCACATATAACATTATTTCATAATTAACGTCTATAACATTTGCTTACGAGAAAAATTTGGAAATGTGACTTTTCTCTTTTTGTTGGAGTGGCTTTTAGATGTTGCCAGCACTTAGGAGAAATTCACGGCAGCATCAACAGCGGCCGTCTCCCCATTCAAAAGCATTAACTCTGTGCCATGTGTCTAACAAACAGAGGCCATTCTACAGCCCTTAATGACAAGGCAGGCGCTCCTCTTGCCTCCCTCTCCGCTGTTCAAATTGCTCTCCAAATGAAGTACAGCTGTGCCGACCAGGTGCTGCCATCCCTTTCAGAGAACAGGAAATTATCAAATCCCCAAATTCCTCAAACACAGCAAATGCCGGCTGCCTCTTTGTGTCTGTGGGCTCTTATTTGCGGCGGGTAGCGCACCTCATGTTGCTATGCGTTCACTATGCATAGATTACTGCAGAGCTTGTCGTGAGTGCTTTTGGTTAAGATTAGGAAATCTTCCCTCGGAAACCATAGAGCAGCCTTTTTCGACATGCCATTGATTAATTTTTCTTGTTCATTGATCTTGTTAATTAATATTTAGTTCATTATTTGCACTTGCTATTTTTATGGCTTTTGGTGATAACTGTGAGTGCGTTTCTTCCCTAAATTATGTGATCTTCAGAATCACAGTCATTGTAGTTTGCAAAAGTTGAATATCTTGATTCATTATTACATGCATCATCTTTGTTTTAAAACACTGCTCATTGTAACATACTCTTACTTTTACAAATGATTATTTTGACAGCACAAATCGCTTCCTGTACAGCTCGTAACTATATAATACCTGCGTCATTGAGGAAAAATGAATACATCTAGTATTAAACTTTTGACTTTTAGAGCTTATGTGCATAAATAATTTTATTTTCAATGAGAAAATATTTTTTTTCTAAGTTTTACTCTCAGATATGCTTTCAAGAGTATTTTCTAGATAATAGTTGAATTTTCTTTTGTACACTGGCAATATAATTATTTATTTTTGGAAACATTTTTTATTTACTTATTCATGTATTAAATTGCACTCAATATTTTTCTCACATAGTATAAATGGGTTTACTTGAAAATGTATAACTTCCACACATACGCTATTATCATTTAAGCGTCCTTGGCATTAAAACATTTGAAAATCCCTGTTCTAGAACATAGTGTGCCAGATTGTACATTGATTGAATATGAAAAGAAGGTAAAGCAACACTTTAGCTGTCAAATCTACACAATAGCCAATGTGGCATTGTGAAGTTTTATACACCCTATAATAGACTATCTATTATAAAGTGAATTCTGATTGCCTCACTCAAAAACACATCTGCATATGGTACACATTTCTAATCCCATTATCTTATGTTTTACCAGTAAGACTAGCTTTTCTGGTCTGCTTTTTTAACTACGCTTGTGCTTGAAATATCGAGAGCAAACATCAGTTTCCCCTTTTCATCCATCTTATGTGTATGCTCAGCTGTTCCAAAGGTAGAAAAGTGCATGGCCGTGTGCGCAGGAGATGTACAGCTGTCAGTGTCTCCATTAAAGTCCTTATTCATAATACACAAAGCATTTCCACAGCCCGGCTTCATATGTGCACCCCCAGCTGGTCTCCCACCCCAGGCAAATCCCATTCAGGCACTGCTCCAGCCAGATGTGCAGTGCACACTATGGCCTCTAGGTCAACACATGTTAAAGGTATACAGCGAGACCATCGTATGCTATAGAAAGATGAAAATCATCCATAACAATGAGGTTATTGGAGAAGCGAGTCAAGTGCAGGGATCTTTCAAGCTTCTTTCAAGAAATCTTTAAGAAGCTGCACTGTGTAAAAGTCAATGACATGTTTTTTTTTTTACTAGTATTTTTTTTTTTTTAAATGTATGTGTGAATAATACAATTCATATGTACAATGATGTAAATTATGAAAATGCTTTTCAATTTTAAATTACGAGTGTCAGGGTGACAATTATTCTGATATAGTGAAAAAAAGAATTATTAAAAAAATTGAATAAATAGTAAAATAATACATCTTTAAATAATAATAATAATAATAATAATACAATGGTATTATTTGTTGGGAAAAAATATTTTAATAAATTATATAATAATTTTAATACTGCTTGATAAATAAACAAAATGACTGGCAAGTCATGTGGTGTGATCAACATGCAAAAACAAGCTTAAAAAACATGAATGCAGTTTCATACATATAATGATGCAAATACACCTCTTGTGTAAATTAAAAATGTCATACAGTATAACTGGTGGGTGATATAGCTGTCCTGACATTACAGTGAAGAAAAAAAGCCTCATTTAAAAAAATGGGATTCTTGAAGAAAAATGTGCTTTAAGTATTAAGTATTTTGTCATAATCCAATATTATTATTTATTAGGGAAACATATAATATTTGAATTAGTGCTGTCAAACGATTAATAACAATTAATCGCATCCAAAATAAAAGTTGTTGTTTACATAATATATGTGTTTGCGTACTGTGTATATTTATGTATATATAAAAACACACACATGCATGTATATATTGAAGAAAAATAAGTTGTTAATATTAATATAAATTATATGAATATAAATATATACGTAAATATTTTTGAAATATATACTGTATAAGTGTGTATTTATATATACATAATTAATATACACGGTAAACACACATATGTGACCCTGGACCACAAAAACCAGTCTTAAGTGTCTGTTTTTCGAAGATTTATATTAATCATCTGAAAGCTGATGGGGTAAATAAGCTAAATAAGCTTTCCATTGATGTATGGTTTGTTATGATAGGACAATATTTGGCTGAGATACAACTATTTGAAAATCTGGAATCTGAGGGTGCAAAAAAAATCTAAATACTGAGAAAATCGCCTTTAAAGTTGTCCAAATAAAGTTCTTAGCAATGCATATTACTAATCAAAAATGACGTTTTGATATATTTACGGTAAGAAATTTACAAAATATCTTCATGGAACATAATCTTTACATAATATCACAATGATCTTTGGCATAAAAATTTTTTTTATAATTTTGACCCATACAATGTATTTTTGGCTATTGCTACAAATATACCCCAGCGACTTGTGGTCCAGGGTCACATATATTATGCAAACAAAAACTTATTTTGGATGTGATTAACCGCGATTAATCGTTTGACAGCACTAATATGAATACTTTTTATAATATAAAATTTTATTAATGCATATTAATATTTAAAAAATAAATGTCTGAAAAGTCATGTGGGCCAACCAGTATGCTGATAGATAGATAGATAGATAGATAGATAGATAGATAGATAGATAGATAGATAGATGTCTCTTGTCTCTAATCCAAAAGCAGATCTAAGCACTGAGCTCGTGCACATGTTTTCTCCTCATGTTTTCTTCTTTGGCATTTATATGCCTCTCTGGCACTCGTGCCAGGGTCAGGCAGTCCAGGTGGATGCCCGACTGATCAAGCCTTTTAACAGCCAGGCTTACTGGGATCACAAGATGCGCCCATGCTGGCTTTTATGTCCCCTTGTGCAGTTGAGGACGACCTGAATCGGAGATGAGCAAACCCCTGCTGAAACAAGATAACCTCAGATGGGCAGTCTCATTCGAAGACTTGGCCTGCGCTGTGCCTCTGAAAAAGAAGGCGAACTCTTTGAAATGCAGAGCTCCATAAAGAATTGAGAAGTAGGAGAAGAATCAAAGGATTGCGATTGGAAAGCAGAGAGTGAAAGCGATTCCTGAATTAAAGATGAGGAGGAAATATGTCAGGTTATAAATGCCAGATGAGAAAGAGGAAATCAATATGTTTTCACACAAACAGAGACCGTAATTCCTCTGGACGTAATATTAGATTTATGAGCAACAGTGTATGATGCACGTAGAATCTGATATGGAGAATCACACATTCAAATGTGTTCGGCTGGTACACAAGTAATCAAACTTTCAGAAACGCGTCTTGCTTATCGGAAGTCTGTCTCTCTTCTCTTTCATCCCAGCCAGAAGAGGACAGACAATGGCAGCAGTCCTTGTGAGATAAATAAAGGGGGGGAATATTGTAATGCGGTGCCGACAAAGCGTTCTGGTGATGGTGGCAGCTGATGGCTATTATGTCCAGGTGGCCAGGGTTGCGCCGGGGCTCACAGAAAGCCTCCCAGCTGCTGGGATTCTTCGCATGTCAATTAGGGAAAAAGGGAATGTGTGTTTGCAGGTTTCACAAGGACACACGGCACTCCATGTGTCACATTTGGCAAAAATGCACAAAATCACCATTGTGATCCTCTAACTATGGGAAGTAACATAGGTAACATGATTTTTTTAAATGAAATGGCACTCAGAAAGTATCACTATTTTCTGATGAATCGCTGAATTTGTGAATTAGCTGGCTGCAAAAGGCTACAAAAAAAGTCAAATTCAGTGGCCAGATCTGGTGGAAGTTGCAGAATAGTTAACATAAATACAACACTTAAGTTCATCACATGTCATATTAAAATACCTGTTCATTGCTAAGTTGGACAATTGAATCTCAATTGACCCTTCGCAAAGACCCGCCCCCCTTTGTTACTGTTGCTATGTCCGACAAGCCTTGCTGCTCTTACACCACATATCATGTTCTCATGCAGAGAAAAATTGATGATAGAAGAAAAAGAAAACTGACAGCATGCCAAGAGAAAAGACAGAGCACGTTAATTGGTCTCAGTTTTCAAATTTTGTCATTTTTTTAAGAAGTTCAAACAATAGGCTTCAACGGGGCTAAAGGCCCCCCTTAAGAAAAATGTGCTATTCACTGCACCTAAAATGTATAGTTGCAGAAAAAAATATATACGTTGTATTGAACATTAATGGAGCAACAGATTTTGTGTGAAAATAAATCATTCAAATTGTTTATTTTGTTTAAAAATCTTATAAATGTATGAGGTGACGAGGGTCCTTTTACCCCACACACGGGGTAAAACACCCACCAGCATGGGGTAGCACGGCACACGGTATTGATACTTCAAGTTACTTGTTCAAAACGATCACTTTAGCAAAGTTTGTATCATTTTCTGCTCATTTTGAAAAATAAAATAATTAATTTTTGTTCAATAAATATACTGTCATTAAAATATGCTAATATAAAAAATATATTTTAAAATACAGAAACAAAATAATTTTAAGAAGTAAAGATTCTGAAAGTATTGAAGGAGATCCAATAATAATTGAATATATATTTACAGTAGTAACAATAAATTATATTTTATTAGATGATATGATTAATATCATGTTTTTAAATATGATGTTTCATTCTAAACATGGTGATTATCTCTAATATGGACACCCAATATAATATATGATATTTACCATCTGAATCTAACCATGTCATGTCAGCAAATGGAAAAGTCGGCGATCTATTAATTATCATGTTAATTACTGTGCGCGTTTAGCCCCAACAGCGGGGGGCGCTTTTTACCCCTAATACCATACTTTTACATATTCTTTCATTATTTAAAACCCTTTGCTTTAATTATATTAAACAAAACTGAAAATTTGTCACAAAATATATGCATTAATTTTAGCGATTCTCATTTTTTTACTTAAATCTACAACATTTAAAAAAACATAATATAAGTGAAGTGACATTCAGCCAAGTATGGTGACCCATACTCGGAATTCGTGCTCTGCATTTAACCCATCCAGCGTGCACACACACAGCAGTGAACACACACACACCGTGAACACACACCCGGAGCAGTGGGCAGCCATTTATGCTGCAGCGCCCGGGGAGCAGTTGGGGGTTCGGTGCCTTGCTCAAGGGCACCTCAGTCGTGGTATTGAGGGTGGAGAGAGCGCTGGACATTCACTCCCCCCACCTACAATCCCTGCCGGCCGGAGACTCGAACCCGCAACTTTTGGATTACAAGTCCTAATCTCTAACCATTAGGCCACGACTTTACCCTTGATATATTAGATCAAGTAAGCACAGAATCAACTTGACGGATCGCCTGTCAGTCAAGCTCTTTGCGAAGGGTCAATTCACTAAGCTCCGCACTCCTTAGTTACTGTTGCTGACTTTTACAGGATATTCTATAGAAATCTATTTTTATGAATAGCGTTGTAAAAATTGGAGACTATTCTTATTGGGGCTTAAATTAATTGTGATATTTTTACCCACTGTTATTCTTTAACAAAATAATGATATTATACATGTTAATAGCGTAAAGGAGCTGTTCCTAAAATTTCTACAACATCTGAATTATTACATTAAACATTTTTGCATAATTTCTATAAAATAAAGCTTAAAAATACAAATCCTCCACAGAATTACATTTTAAAAAGCAAAAAAAATGGTGAAATGGCAACTCTTGTGTCTTTGAGTGATTCACTTAATGATCTAAGACACAAGAAGATATAAGATACAAAATTGCAAGATGAGATATAAAGTTGTGGTTATGAGAAAACACTTAAGTGTCAATTGTGAGAAACGAAGTCACAATTATGAGAAACAAAGTTGCATTTGACCTTTCAACAGATAACTAACAGCCCAAATAGCAAATCACATAACTGTGCTGAGAAGCCTTTCTGCTATCTGCCATTTTGTCAGTCAAGCTTTAAACCTTACTGAACATCTGGGCACACAGAAACCTCCTTTCGTCTGACGAATTTCCTTTAACTATGTTAATAAAGGTGTTTGGCAAATTTAATTCAAATACTAGGCATCCAGAGTGGATAGCTACTGGAGTTCTGTTTGCTTCGTTCCAGAAATCAGACTCAAAAAATGCAGGCTTTGGTTCAGACTTTTTGTTCTTTATGACACTGACCTTCATTTATTTTAAACTTTTGTGACAATTTCTTTATAAAAATCATACATTTTCCCACATATACACCCCCTGACAAAAGTCTTGTCGCCTATCCAAGTTGTAGGAACAACAAATAATAACTTGACTTCTAGTTGATCATTTGGAATCAGAAGTGGCTTATATGAAAGGCAAAGGCCTCTAGATTACGCTTATTTTACCAAAATAAAATCTTATCATGCCTTGATGTTTAATTATTTAATTAGGACAGAAAGGTCAGACTTTGCTTAGACAAAAGTCTTGTCACTTAACCGAAATAATGTACAGAACATAAAGTCATGGTGCAGTGAAAAAAATAATTAATATTGTGTATGACTCCCATGAGCTTGGAGGACTGCATCCATACGTCTCGGCAATGACTCAAATAACTTATTAATAAAGTCCTCTGGAATGGCAAAGAAAGCATTCTTGCAGGACTCCCAGAGTTCATCAAGATTCTTTGGTTTCATCTTAAATGCCTCCTCCTTCATCTTACCCCAGACATGTCAATAATGTTCATGTCTGGTGACTGGCCTGGCCAATCCTGGAGCACCTTGACCTTCTTTGCTTTCAGGAACTTTGACGTGGAGGCTGAAGTATGAGAAGGAGCGCCATCCTGCTGAAGAATTTGCCCTCTCCTGTGGTTTGGAATGTAATGGGCAGCAAGAATGTCTTGATATCTCAGGCTGTTGATGTTGCCATCCACTCTGCAGATCTCTCGCACGCCCCCATACTGAATATAACCCCAAACCATGATTTTTCCTCCACCGAACTTGACTGTTTTCTGTGTGAATCTTGGGTCCATGCGGGTTCCAATAGGTCTTTTGCAGTATATGCGACGATTGGGATGCAGTTCAATAGATGATTCATCGTAAAAATCAACCTTCTGTCACTTTTCCACAGTCCATCCTTCCTGCAAGCTGTGGGCCTTGACAAATGCAACACAATTTTTTAGTTGTCTTCTGTTTAATGCTGGTTTCTGAGCACTAATTCGGCCATTGAGACCACTGCGTGAGAGAATTCGACAAACTGTTCTTGTAGATACAGGGGTTTCTGGTGACCAGTTGTTATGTAGCTCTGCAGCAGTTGAAATAGGGCTGGCCCTGGACTGTCGAACCAACAAATGGTCCCCTCAAACAGTTGTCTTACGGGGTCTGCCTGACCTGGGCCTGTCATGAACTTCACCAGTTTCTTCAAATCTTTTTCTTATCCTCTCCACTTGACGTTTAGATACATTAAAGATGTCTGCCACCTCAGTAGGAGACTTGGTCTTCAGGCTCTTGATGATCCGCACTTTGGTCTGTGGTAGAATCTTTGGCATGCTGTCAGAGATCAGGATGCATTTCAAATGAAGGTTGGGTGTGCTGGGGTTCTTCTACACACCTGGGAAAGTGTTAATTACAGTTTGTCACAGGTGATGCTCTAATCTGTGATTGGTTGAATCCTTTAAAGATGTGACAAGACTTTTGTCTAAGCAAAGTCTGACCTTTCTAATTAAATAATTAAACATCAAGGCATAAGATTTTATTTTGGTAAAATAAGCGTAATCTAGAGGCCTTTGCCTTTCATATAAGCCACTTCTGATTCCAAATGATCAACTAGAAGTCAAGTTATTATTTGTTGTTCCTACAACTTGGATAGGCGACAAGACTTTTGTCAGGGGGTGTAGATGCTAACAGACCTGGCTGTACAACTTAGGGAAACCAAGCCAAGAAATAAGTTTAATGCAGAAAGAATGTGAGTGTTTGTGAACCAATCTACACTGCGTTTTTTTTACCTTATGTAGATAAAATTTAATTTCTTTCTTCATTGCACTTTAAATTCATGCACAGGAGGTGGTGGGAAAATTGCACTGGATCCTGGTTACATTCTTACAGCATTAAACTCATTTTAGTGGCTACGTTTCCCAAAGTCCATACAAGCCAAGTTCCTATTCACCTTTGGATATCTGGTAAAGGTCGAAGTGTGCATGGATGTTAGCCATTACCCTGCTACGCCTGCCATTTTAATAGCATGTGCTGGGGTCAGAGGGCAGCGAGCGGGATTCAGTTTTCATACCCCGTATCGCACAGCCGGCTCTGTCCGTGTCTGTACGTGAGCTGCTCTTCGCATTCAGCCATGACAGGCCTGGTGTAATTGGCTCAGGGAGGTGAATCCATAATCGTGTGAGTGGCACGTTCCTCGCTACATTTTGACATTAGAGGTGAGGGAGAGGGTGAATGTCACAAGTTGCCATAAGGAGTAACCTTGTTAGAGGCCACAGCCACACTGGTGAGGTGTTTCTATTTTTGCCTTCGAATTGCGTAGCACTATAAAACAAGAATATTTTGAGGACTTAAATTTCTGGCTGCATCTGTTAAATTTGTTGTATGAAAACACAAGCCGTTGACACAGGCATAGTTTCTCATATAGAAAAGCCCACACAGAGAGCGTATAGTTCCATATGGTGAAGCTGGACTTGTCTGTCTTCTGGCCGAGACATTTGAAAAGAAACACGTCGTTCCTCAGAAATTCAGTCTCCACTGCAGCACACAGATGGTTATTATGGAGCTCCACATAAATTGATTATGTTGGAAATTAACTGTTGCTGTCAAAGGCAGCCGCCAAACCTGTCCCAGTGTGTCCCTCTGCCCGCTGATGCATAGGATCCAGCTGATGAACCAGATGTTGCATCGAGCTCTTCATTTTAAGGTCAACGCAGACGTGCTATGGCGGTCCTTACTCCTCATCTTGCTTTGTTTGGTAGGCTTGTTAGCCTCGTGTATTTGTCAGAGATGGGTAACGTTTCAATTCAAAAGAGTCGAGATTGAAGAGCCATCTGATGTCTATTCTAGAAGATGTGAAACTATAGTGCATATTAGAGTATGCAAACCCATCATCCCATCAATGTCTGTCATTAATTGCTCTTGATCATAGAAACAGTTGTCATGCCTACACATTTGAAATGCATTTATACCATATGCAATCCTGAGCTATTAGTCAGAAGCTTTTTTAAAGGGGTCATGAAATGCATTTTTAAAATGATTGTAGAATTTTAGAGGTGCGCTTATAACCTTGGTATGGTGTTGTCATCAAAAACACAATTTTAGAAATGGTCATTTTCTACTCTGAATTTAGTCCTTTGATTTGCTGTGAGACTTCAATGTAAATGCCCATTACTATGATGGCTATCATCTTTGCATATGAAATAAGCATAGCATGTTGAACTCTCTAGAAACCTTTTACTGTATTTTTACTGTAACAGCGGTCAAGAACTAATTTCTGTTGATTATATCATTATATTTAGAACTACTCCAGTTGCGTCAAAGGTTTCAACGCTACACTTCAGCCAAACATAATCATGTGTACTGTGTACACAATGTAGCACAATTTCTGCAATCTCACATAGTTTTTGTCACAACTAAACATGATGTCATGTTTCTCCCGATTTCAAATCCAGGTGTTTTAGACAGGTAGAAAAAAATAGCATATTTTTAAATTGGGGAGTTAGTTTTGAGTTTTGAAACTTAAAGTAGGCCTATGCTTTTATTGTAGAGTAACCTCGTTTGTGTAAAAATCAGGAACTTTTTGATTCTTCGTTACATGACCTTTTTTAGGCTAGGTTAATTAAGATTTGACATTTATTTTGTTTGTTTGTTTACTGGAATGGAAATGAAGCGGAAATGATGGAGAGAAGAGGAGGAAACAGGTGAACCATGCGAGTACAATGTCATAGCTTGTGTGCTAACTGTTGATTTTGACTACAAATATTTTTGCAATAACCAATGTTAATAGTGTCACAGTGTTTAACTTATCAATGGCTTTCTTGCATTAAATCCCAAAATATTCTTTGGCATCCGCATACTGTCCATTTGAAGTAATATTCATTATCAGGAGTGTCTGTGGACAGAACAAGTCCATTATTTGGTACTGCATATGTGTCAAACTTGTCCATTTGCTTTCATCCATGATTGTGTATGCAGGTGCATCTCAATAAATTAGAATGTCGTGAAAAAGTTCATTTTTTTAAGTTATTTCAAAAAGTGAAACGTTCATATATTTTAGATTCATTGCATGTAAAGTAGGGCTGTCAACGTTAACGCATGTGATTTAATCTAACAATTTTTCCCCCAGTTTCACAGACAAGGCTTAAGCCTAGTCCTAGACTAAAATATAATTCTGAGCTGTTTCAACTGAAAGAAACTTACAGTGCCTTTATCAGTGTTAATCAGTTCCTTTGTTTTGTCTCAAAATGCACACCAGTAATTATTTTTTTTCTAAGCATGTTTATAAAAATTGCTTAAATGTCCTAATTGATCTATGATCTAATCCTGGTTTAGTCTAAGCCCCGTCTGTGAAACCAGGCCTTTATGCGTCAATATTTTTTTGACGCAAATTAATTGTTTGATAAGGTTAGACCCCAACTGACCCCATTGCCTGCGTCCCAATGTGCACACTATCCATCCTAAATTCTATGTGATATTAGTCATTTTCAATACTATTTAGGGCAGATAGGGTGTATAGTATGCATTATGAGGTGCCGGGCTAGACAAATGAAGCGAGAGAGAGAGAGCGAGTGTCCGAGAGAGAGAGATGTCTACTCGTATGATACGGATACAGCGAACCAGTGTTGCCAGCGTCACGGTTTTCCCGCACAATTGGGCTATTTTGAAAATACAGTCGTGGGAAAAATTACAGAGCCGTGGGTTGTGGTTTTTGGGGCTACTTTTATAATGTACCGTGGCCGCCCAAAGTGTAGCCTATATACACATTCCCGAGTTCTGAGTAAAAGTGTACTATTAATCTTATAAATTGTCTTATGTAGCATGATGCTAATGTTAGCGCTAATGCACCTGCAGAACAGGTCCAATTCTTCTTCATTATGCATTTTATCATAATACTTCATGTAAGGTCGCAAGAAAATGTTCTGTTTTATTTATTTAGAAATACGTTTGATAATAGTTGGGTAAATGTGTACTGGGATTGAAGCGATGTGGCTTGGTAAACGTTTTATTGCCAGTATAAAGGCTGAAAATGGCTGAATTAAAACAAAAGAATAATAAGTCTCATACCTAGTGGAGATGTGAAAGGTTATGTTTCCTTAAACTAGTTTGTCATGCATTCCTTTATTTAACACATTTACAGGTAAATTCTAGTATTTTAAATTTGCGATTAATCAGTCCACGACTGTGATTAACTCGATTAAGTTTTTTAATCGATTGACAGCACTAATGTAAAGTAAAACATTTCAAAAGTTTTTTTGTTTTAATTTTGATGATTAGAGCTTACAGCTGATAAAAGTAAAAAATCAGTATCAAAATATTAGAATATTTACATTTCAGTTTCAATTAATGACCATCCCTACAGTATAAATTCCGGGTATCTCTTGTTCTTTGAAATCACAATAATGGGGAAGGACTGCTGACTTGGCAATGATCCAGAAGATGAACATTGACGTCCTCCACAAAGAGGATAAGTCACAGAGGGTCATTACTGAAAGGAGTGGCTGTTTACAGAGTGCTGTATCAAAGCATATTAAATGCAAAGTTGACTGGAAGGAAGAATTTGGGTAGGAAAAGGTGCACAAGCAACAGGGATGACCGCAAGCTTGAGAATACTGTCAAGCTAAGCTGTCAAGCTAGGGGTGGTGATGGCGCAGTGGATAAGACACATGCCTTTGGTGTGAGAGACCCGGGTTCGAATCCACTGTGAGACACCAATGTGTCCCTGAGCAAGACACTTAACCCCTAGTTGCTCCAGAGGCGTGCGAACTCTGACATATATAGCAATTGTAAGTCGCTTTGGATAAAAGCGTCAGCTAAATGAATAAATGTAAATGTAAGCTGATTCAAACACTTGTGAGAGCTTCACAAGGAGTGGTCTGAAGCTGGAGTCAATGCATCAAGAGTCACCACGCTCAGACGTCTTCAGAAAAAGGGCTACCAAGCCACTTCTGAACCAGAGACAACGTCAGAAGCATCTTACCTGGGCTAAGGAGAAAAAGAACTGTTGCTCAGTGGTCCAAAGTCCTCTTTTCAGATGAAAGTAAATTTTGCATTTCATTTGGAAATCAAGGTCCCAGAGTCTGGAGGAAGAGTGGAGAGGCACAGAATCCATGTTGCTTGAAGTCCAGTGTGAAGTTTCCACAGTCAGTGATGATTTGGGCTGCCATGTCATCTGCTGGTGTTGGTGCACTGTGTTTTCTGAAGTCCACAGTCAACGCAGCCATCTACCAGGAAATTTTAGAGCACTTCATGCTTCCTTCTGCTGACAAGGTTTATGGAGATGCTGATTTCATTTTCCAGCAGGACTTGGCACCTGCCCACACTGCCAAAGGTACCAAAAGCTGGTTCAATGACCATGGTGTTACTGTGCTTGATTGGCCAGCAAATTCGCCTGACCTGAACCCCATAGAGAATCTATGGGGTATTGTCAAGAGAAAGATGAGAGACACCAGACCCAACAATGCAGATGACCTGAAGGCTGCTATCAAAGCAACCTGGGCTTCCATACCACCTCAGCAGTGCCACAAACTGATAAATTCCATGCCACGCCAAATTGATTCAAGAGTTTTTTTATTTGTCACATACACAATTATACAGAGTATAACCAGCAGTGAAATGTAGGCAGTGTTGAGGCAGTAATTAAAGCAAAAGGAGCCCCTACCAAGTATTGAGTACATATACAGTAAATGAACATACTTTCCAGAAGGCAAACAATTCACTAAAAATGTTTTTTTATTATAGGTCTTATGAAGTATTCTAATTTGTTGAGTGAATTGGTGGGTTTTTGTTAAATGTGAGCCTAAATCATCACAATTAAAAGAACCAAAGTTTCTCAATTTGAGTTGAATTACTGAAATGAACTTTTCCATGACATTCTAATTTATTGAGATGCACCTGTACATTAAAAGCTGTGCAGACATGATTGTGTGCGAGACAGAGCAGAACGTGGAAAAAGAGGTATACCTGGGCCTTAGTTCACCCAAAAATCTAAATTATGTCATTAATTACTCACCCTCATGTCGTTCCAAACCCGTAAGGCCACCGTTCATATTCAGAACACAAATTCAGATATTTTGATGAAATCCGAGAGCTTTCTGACCCTCCATATATAGCAACGCAGTTATTACAGTTGAACCACTGATGTCACATGGACTATTTTAACGATGTCCTTACTACCTTTCTGGGCCTTGAACGTGGTAGTTACCTTGCTGTCTATGCAGGGTCAGAAAGCTCTCGGATTTCATCAAAAATATCTTAATTTGTGTTATGAAGATAAACGAAGGTCTTACGGGTTTGGAACGACACGAGAGTGAGAAATTAATGACAGAATGTTAATTTTTGGGTGAAATATCCCTTTAAGCTTAAACAGGAGAAAGCATTTTAACATAAAAAACATTATACACAGCAGCTTTAAAATGCAAGATCTTTGCAGCTCATCCATCTATTCATAACTCAGTGGAGGAAAATACCTTTAAAACATTGAGTCTGTCATGAAAAGAAAACCTTTCTTGTCAGTGTTTCTCCTCCTCACACCTAAAATATCACAGCAAAACAGCCATCTGCAGAACGCATTCCAGCCTTTTAGCGAGCATGCCTTTATCTCTGATTGGGGAGTGCAGGCTACACTCGCCACGTCTGGCAAAAGATGGAGTCCGGGTGCATGAATATGGATGCTGTCAGGTGTAAAAGAGTGGGGCTCTGTGATGCAGTGCTGTCTGTGACACATCCTCTGCTCAGCTCCCTGCTCCAATCACACCCCAGATGTACCAGGACTGCTGCTGCTGTCACTCAATCTGCGGCCCATGGTGTCTGCCAGCAGCAGGAACCTCGGCCCATACCGCCCAGCTCTGACAGAATAAGGCACAAAAGAGCCGTCCTCAGTTTGGGTTTCCAAGAGCTACAGGGGTCCCCTTTTAAATGAACTAGTGGGGGATGTTGATAAAATTAAGCTTCAGTCATTATGAAAAAAAAGCATTAAACATGGAAGATCATATTGCTGTATTTTGTGGTTAGGACATGAATTATCCCAATGTTAGCTTCATATGTATGAATAATGTACATATGAATGAAGTATAGAAGCCTGTTTATGTCTCAGAGTAAAGAAAATAAGGTAGAACATAATTGCAACTTTATAACTCCCAATTATGACCTTATATCTTGCAGTGTGACTTTCTACCTCACATTATGATTAAATTCCATAATTGCGACTTTATTTAATCCCATTTCCAATTTTACAAGCACTTTGCTTCCTTGTAACCATGACTTTATATCTCATAATTGGGACTTTGTTTAATAACATTTGCGATTTTATATCTCTCAGGGGTGATTTTATATCCCACTATGTGACATTGTTTCTTGTAATTACTACTTTACATGTCACAATTGCAATTTTGTCTCTCGCAGTGCAACTTTATATCTCACATTACTACATTATATCTCATATTTGTATATAATGTTCTTGCAATTAAGTCGCAAATCTGAGATATGAAGCCATAATGTGAGATATATAAAGTCACATTGGAAAAATATAAAGTTGCAAAATGTAAAATCCCAATTGTGACAAAGTTCTCAGAAATTCGTAGAAAAACAATTGCAATTTTATCTCAAACTTTTAACTTTTTACCGTTTCTGATAAGTGTGAATCTCCCAGTGTGACTTTTTATTTCTTATTTTAAACTTTATTTCACAATAACTTAATTTATTTTTACTCTGTTGTGGATATGGGCTTCAGTACTTCAATGTACACTTTTCTTAAACTGCCAACCCATTAACATCTAAACGACCCTGCTGTGACCCTTGCAACAAAAACTATTTATGAACTTTTGAAGTTTTTTCACTTTTGAGTGCAGGGATCTCAAAAGATGCCCTTCTGCTTTGTGCACAAGTAATAACATTTTCTCTCTACATGTGCAAAAGTCCCCTTATCATGACCTTCATTATTTAATCTTATGAAAACTTCTCAATGCGACACATGGTCTATCAAATGTACACTTCTTTTTTTTTTTTTTTTTTTTTTACCGCTAACCCTTTAACATTTAAACACCTCTGCTGTGACTCTTTTCATCAAATCCAATTTATGAATTCAAGATATTTCACTTTGGCCAGAGAGATCTCAAAAACACCTTTCTTTTGTGCGCAAGTAATAATACTTTGACTCCACAGTCACCTTATCATGACCTTGAATATTTGTGGTCTTATGAAAGCAACTTCTCTGCTTAAAGATGTTTCCCCCCCCCTCCTAACATCCTTCACTTATTCTGGAATAAGTTAACCGTCTAATTTATGTCTCTCTCGAAAGTTCGAAAAGCCATTTTAACACAGTTTACAGAAGTTGATCTCACCCATAATCCCTTTGGGGTTTTTTTTCTACATTGCTTTGTGAATCATCGCCGAGGATACGGACGTCTATTTATTGTGTGTATAAAAAGATTAGAAAAAGAAGCTTTCTTTTCTCTTTTTAATGCGATGTTAATGGGATGTGACACAAAATATGAAACACAAGTAGATGATGCTCTGCAAACCCAGATGGGGCCATTTAGCCTCTTTAAAATATATGAGAAATTAAACATGCTTGTAGGGGAAAGAAATGTGCTTATCTCATTTTACAAAGCACTCCTGTAGAATATCTCCTAGTATCCAGACGAATGGAAACAGAAGTGAAACAATGTCGAGATTTTGGAGCAATGTGCACTCATTGTTGCCTAAGTTAGATTAAAAATGAGAGGGGGATGAGAACCGACGGGGGGGAAGGGGGACGTGCGTATTTTTCTGTGATTCATGCCCCGCTGTAAAAGGCAAAACTCTCAATTCCAGTATATCAGAACCAAACACCTTGGCTGATAGACGCTGTGAGGTGGAAAATAGCGAAATGAAATTTTCTGTGCTTAAACGGCGAGAAAGGAGGAAAAAATAGAAGAGGGGATATTCTCCAATCGCTGCGCTGCCATCCCTCTTTGTCCTGAGAGGCCTGTTTGCCATTGTGCACGATTAACAATATTATCTGTACCTGCCCGCGTCTGCCGGCAGGCTACATGCCATTGTGTTCTCGTCAGGGGTGAGCGCCTCGGGCCTGGCATGACACTGACGCTGGCCCATTAGGTGCCACAGGGTTGGCTTCTCCCAGGTGGGACCGCGCTGGCATTTTGACCGGCTCCTGAGAGGGAGGGGTGTAGAGACCCCCAGCAGGAGAGAGTACAGGGGCAGCAACTCCTCCATCACCTGCCCAAAAAAGGTGTATGTGTTTGGGCAGTAGTCCCAAAGGGTGTAGCATTTGTACAGTGTGTACAGAGCTCCATCTGGCTCTTCTGTCTGGAACAGAAAAGTGTGCAATGAGCCACTCCGGGTTTAATAAGCATCCGGATTACTTTATAGGTATTTCTGTTTTACAGAAAGTCTCAACTTTGGATGCCTGGCAATCCTTTCACTGACGGTCAGTTGTGTATCTCACAACAAACAATCCAGTTTATGCGTTTCTGACAGTCAGGTTTATACGGCAGAAAAAATGCTGAGCTGATGTAATCGGTATTGATTGGAACTTTCGAAACACTGCTTTGTGGTGCTTTGAAAACTTTTCTAATCATTTGTTTTCAACCATGATTCAGAGCATGTATCAAACTAAAGTCACATGATTTCAGTAAACAAGGCTTCATTATGCCAGAACTGTTAGGTGATCATGCATCACTTTTATACATTTTTATTGACATTAAAATAAAATAAATAAAACAAGCCATACAATTTAATGAAATAACATATTATTTAAGTTTGGACTGATTTTTTTTTTTACTGTTTTGACCAGCAGGCATCATCAGCTTGTATTTCATGTATCATTTTGTGAAACAACTGGTTCAACTGATTTAAAATTTTAAAAAGCTTTGTTTCGCCCATCGGTAATTGCACTTCTGTTGAGGAACTTACATCTGGTTTCATATTTCAACATAACATTTCCCTGAATCTATGAAAGAGTTTTGTTTAAAGTGTTTAGTAGCTAGGATATGTGACCCGTTTCATCATTTTGACCCAGAAACACAGTTTTTATGTTTTAAAGTTTAATGTAATGTCTTGGTTTTCGAAGATATCATTATTATTGTTGCTGAGATATCACCATCAAGTTGGCCATCATCAACTATTGTAACTATAAAGATTCTCAGATAATCCTTAGAAATTATTTTAGAGAATTAGGAGCAGGGCCCAGTGCAAGGTAGGGAGCCGGGCTCCCTTGGTCCATTTGCCGCAGGGCCCCCTCAAAGCTTGGGGCCCAGTGTGACAGCACCAGTTGCACTGCCAAAGGACGGCTCTGATTAGGACAGGGGTGGGCAAACTTTTTGACTCGAGGGCCACATCAAGTTTTCCACATTAAGTGGGGGGTCGCATAATGTTCATGACAAATGAAGCTTTGATTTATTTATTTTTTTTATTCTAAATTGACACTCACTTACAACTGTACTATGTATACTTGTACCTACATGGCAGTTCTTTTATTGTACCATCTCTACCTATTTTTATGAGCACTTTTATGACACAGATAAGTTGCATTGGTGTACAAGTCGATTGATGTATAAGACACATTTGATCATTTCATTCAGAAATAATGTAAAATAAACGAAACGTTTACAAACATTAGAAACATGTTTTTATATTCCCTACACTCCACAAAAAGTCCTGTAAATTTAGCAGTGTTCAGAATAGAAAAAAGAACGGAAATATAAGTAAAAAACAAACACAAATTATAGTGGCATTCACTATAAACATATATTATAATCGCCCAGCCTAAATATTTAAAGCGGAACTGAAACTAGCGGCGTGGCTGCTGGAAAATGCACAATACAAACTCACTTGACTTTTCTCATTCATCACCAATCCTAATGTGTGCGCTTTGCACTTGACCTTGATTGCTTTATATAAGTCGCCTTGGAAATCGCAGCACATTTCAGATGAAAAAACGCAATTTATAATCCAGAAAAACAGTACTATATCCATTTTCATATAAATGTGTGTGGAAAACAGAAGAAAGCATATCTTTGCAAGATAAAACGACAAATTATTTCCATGTTTTCCCCACAAAATGACAGTACCGTGAGCAGGAGGATAACACTGGCATTTGTTCTGATACTGGAAAGTATTTAAAGCATTTTTAAAACAGTTCCAGTACAAGGCATTTTTCAAAACAAATGAACACTTTCACATTTTTAAAACATGTAACTTCTTTACAATGGTGTCAGTTTTGCAGTGTATATAGCTATTTTGACTTTTTATTTTGTATTTGCTGTGCGGCTTGAACGCGGTGTCCGTCAAAAATAGACTATGCACCTCTCTTTAGTGAAGCCGTGCGGAGAGCCGCTTCTGAAACGTGCCGCGGATCGACTGGAGCGGCGGGATGGTGTAAATCAGGGGTTATATACTGCACTACAGGCTACAGCGCCGTAGTTTGCCCACCTCTGCAGATTCGTATCATGTTTGTAAAAATCCCTCGCGGGCCGCCACAGGAGTGAAAGCGGGCCGCAGATGGCCCGCGGGCCGTAGTTTGGACACCCCTGGATTAGGAGATATACGATATCGGTACAGTACAATTAATATACTAACATTCAAAAGGGCGGTAAGATTATCTAATGGTTTTAAAAGAAGTTTCCATGCTCAACAAGGCTGCATTTAACTGATCAAAAATACAGTAAAAATAGTAGTATTGTCAAATATTATTACAATGCTATCTGTGTGGGGGGGGGGGGGGGGGGGGGGGGAATAAAAGATTTTAATCCGTTTCTTCGGTTTAATCCGTACAAACATTGAAATTATTACTGTATTCATCTTCATTATGATATTATTAATTTCAGATTTAATCGTGCATAAAAAGTGAACTTCATTTTAGTTGTAACTGTTCGTTTTACATGTTAGTCAGATGATCTCTTCCTGCCTAAGTATGCAGTTCTTAGCTGTTTTGTGGACTAGACCAGACTTTATGCCAGTGTTTTACTTTACATCCCTGCGTGTAATCTAAATGAGGCTGAGATCCTCCCTTCGTATGCAGGGATTCCTTTACAAGCCATGCTGCTGCTATTGTCATGTCAGATACAATGCATGCAGTTTTACTACTTTCTTTTGGGATAATTTTTACTTACTGATACGAGATTTTTATTCGTCACATACACAATTATACAGAGTATAACCAGAAGTGAAATGTAGGAAGGCATCACTGCAGCTCCAATGCAACACTGCAAGATAAAATATGTTGTTAAAACAAATCTCAAGCTCTCTCTTTCAAAACCTGAGCTACACGGATCCCTCTAAAAGTACTTTGATCAATTTAAAAAACAATACTCATTCTCTATTTCTTCTCTTTCTTTGCCCACTCTTCTATTCCAATAGAAAAATTGACTCAGCTGCAGTCTTTGTGATATAATAACCAGTTCACCTCACATTTCAGAAGCTCAGTCCTAGAATAAAGCTAATTGTTCCTGAAAGAGAAAGCCGTGTGTGTGTGTGTAAGCAGTGATAAGAGTAGACATGACACACTCTCACTGCAGGCCTGTGTGTGTGTGCTGAAAATGACATTTATCTTCACAGTGAGGCCTGGCCCTCCCCTGTATGCCCGTATAAAGGGAACCGGCTCTGAGCCACACTGCATTTTTTTTCTTTTTATTATTACTTTCAATAACTACAAGGTTTCTTTTTCGCTCCCCGCAGGCCCAGTCTGGGATCCTGCTGAGCTCAGATAGGCAGTGTAATATTCGCAGAACTTCCATTTTCTTTCTTTCCCGTGAGCACTAGTGTTATTTCACCAGACAACTTTTCATTGTCTTTCTGAACTATATTTAGTTTTTTTTCAAAGCACTTTTGATGGATATAAAGTTAAAGGCCTTGCTAGAATCTAAATGTTGTGGCTACGCAGTCTTCTTAAAGTGTTTAAAGGGTCTTTACAGAGCTGACTACAAATGAAAGTGCAAATGCATACATTATTATAAAGCTGATTTATAACATGTTTTGCAATCACCATATTTAGTACAATATTATATTATATTTATATTTTTCAGTCAGAAAAAATAATTTAATATTCTTTTCCCCTTGTCAATTACTGACAAAGACAGGAAGTTTGTGCTTTTTGACACCAATAAACCAAATTGAAGTGCAAATAATAAACATTTAATCTGTAACTATATAATGCTAAATTCTATTTTTTTATGTTTTTGAACATTAGAGACCCTCTTTTGCAATTATTCATAAAAAATACTGGCAAAATTATTACAAATCAAATATTATTTGAAATATTATTATTATTATTATTATTATTATTATTATTATTTAAAAAAAATTATATTTAAAAGCAATTTATAATAGCATTTTTTTTATATATATATAATTTTAAAAGTAATTTATTCCTGTGATGGCAAAGCTGAATTTTCTTCATCATTACTCTGGTCTTCAGTGTCAACTGATGCTTCAGAAATCATTCTAATATGTTGCTCTGGTGCTCAGGAAACATGTCTTTTTATTATTAATGTTGAAAACACAACAAACATATTTTTGGGGAAAGCATGACTGCTTTGAGTATAAAGTTTTAAAAGAGCAGCTGTTTTTGATCAATTTAGTGTATTCTTGCTGAATAAAAGTATACTTGGATATAAAAATCTTACCAACACAGACTTTTGAATGGTAGTGTAGGTATTTTTGACTGATTTCCATTCTCAGACAGTGATGGGAAATATGGTTTTGGCGCACAAACTTGTAACCTCATAAATCTGCTAAATGATAATAATTTTATGGCTAGTTTAATAGATTTTCTACATTAACAATACTCAAAAATGAGTACAGACTAAACCGTATAGTTAACTTTCACAATTAAAACGTAATTATGGTCCATGCCAATTGGCTTCTGAAATGATTTTTTAATTGGCATGCCCCCAACTCAAAGAAAACTTTGAATTTGATAATTATGACATTGTGAATGGCATTCATCTCCTAAAAACAATCCTTCCATCATTATTGTGTCACAAGTTACATGAGTCCTTTATTGGGAATACATCCAAAAAAAAAAAAAAACCCTCACAGCATTATCACAGAATAAAGTATCTAAGAATACTGAAGATGTAGTGAGCCTTTTTTTAATCAGACAAATAGAAAGGTCTTTCAGTTGTCGTTTTATCTTCTTCTTTACTTTTCTTTTCCCAATGTAATACCATCCACATGGGCATTCAAGTGTAGAACAAATGGATACTGTTGCTGTTTATTAATGTTGCCTGAATTAAAGAATTAGTTTGAGCATATTTTATACTACTACAGTTGGCTCATCCAGGTCTTCTTTTATGTTAATGAGAAATATCTCTGGACCGCTTTGTCTCAGATATTGGAAGCTCTGTTCAAGCCTATAGGGATTTGGGAAGATGTCCCTGGAGGTGTCATGCTTCTGTTGATTTCCTGATTTTCTTAAATTTTTTCTTTTTATTGCTTGTCTACTGTATCACACAACAAAACATGTCCAGTTGGAAGGGGCCGTAAGTGGTTTTTTTTTTAATTCGGCAGTAGGTCTCTTTTGGCTCAACGATATGCACTTCTTACTGTTCTTAGTTGTTTGAGACAGATTTTTCGCTCTATTTCTTTTGCCCTCTTGTCAAAGTCAGTCTCTATATCTCAGATCCGTTTCAGTCTATGGATCTGACCTTGTGGGATGTTCCCAGTTTCAGAATGGATGAAGACAATTCCCTTTGGGAAAGAGTTTTTAATTCTTATCCCACATTCTCAAGTTTTAGATTTTATAGTTAGCTGTAAAGTAGGTCCTCGTTGCCTGAAGGAAGATCTGATCTTGGAAGAGGAACGGTTTGTTCTTCAATGTCCATTCTGTCATTTACACAGTGAACTCTGTAGGGGGCGCTATTTAAAGTCTCAAATCTAAAAGATCAGCAAACACATAATTTTTAATGATAAGTATTACTATTATTATTGTTAAGAGGCATTAATTGTGTACATTTAAGCAAATTAATTTGTTGAGGAATATTGTTTGGAATAAAAAAATATTTTAGAAAGTTATCTTGGTGTATTCAATGCGATACAAGACAATAAATAATTTGGACATGGAACAAAATAAACTGCTTGATTTGAATAATGGACAATGGGAAGATGACATTTTGGGAATTAGACTAATATCAAATGCTTGGATTAAGTGGTTTAATTTATTTTGTCTGTTAAAATATTAGCTGCACAAATAGGTGCAAAACTGCATTCTTCGTATTGAAATAGGATTTGAACTAGGATTGTTATCATCAATGTGCATTAATATTTCTAATATATTTGTATCTGAATGGGCAGAATTTTGTGGTGTATAATAATTAAAGAAATGATATGGAATCAATGAAACACTTTGTCTATTACAATAATTTCCTACATTTAGAATAATGATGAAGAAAAAATGTATGAATTTAGTGGATGCCTTCATCCAGTGACATTTACTGTATAAATTTATTATTACTACATGTATTTGTTTACTATATAATTTTGTCAGCATCTTGATTTACTGTAAAATATAGCAATAAATGAATGATTTTAGATGTGTAGACTACATAAAGAATATGACATGTAGTAGCCCCAAACAAAATAGTGTAATATAAACATGTAATCATGATTACATTAAAGGAAAAATCTACCAATTTTTTTTTTCTTTAGGTCATAATAATGAAGTACCAGTAGGACTGGTTTCTGGTTAGCATATACTGTAAATAATGAATCCGTTTTAAATGGCCCGATAGACCTCATGATGTTAACACATTTGATATATTATCTGCCCTACATAGCTTCTTCACACATACATCTACATGAAAAATATTATGTATTCACCTTGCAGTCTGTGCTGAGAATACAGGTTTAAAGCCTTTGCAAGAATATCAGTCTCTGTCTGTCATTGAATATTTGAGGTGTAAGTTGAGCACCTGTGTGTGTGTTTAGACAGCTGTGAGTGGGGGGAGGGGGTGCTGACACTCCTGAGCTCATTCACAGCAGAGTGGGAGGTGTGAACAGGAAGTACCGCCCAACCTGCTCTCCGCCCAGCAGTCCCACCCCCTCACATCCCAAACTGGATACCATGGGGGAGAGACAGTTTCATCGGCAAGGTACCAGTTTTGTCTAAACTTCAGGTTCAAGTGAGGACAGCTTATAGAAGAAGCCTCAAAGATAACATAATTTATTACTGAAATCAACAACGCTGGCGAAACCTCCCTTTCTGACATTTTTATTATCATTGGCAAAGATAGTGTTTATTAGTCTTGGTATATCACCACTGTGATTTTATTTTAAGTAATTGTGACTGACTTTATATTTAACAATTACAACTTTATTGCTCACAATGTGACTAATAATTGTCACTGTATTTCTCATAATAGTGACTCTATATCTCACAATTGCAACTATTTCTCTGAACTGCAACTTTGTCTCACAAATGCAATAATTGTGACTATTTCACACAGTTGTGACTTTGTACCTTACGAATTTAACTATTTAAGTACCTGACTATTTAATAACTGTGACTATTTCTTACAATTGCAACTTTTTCTTAGAATGAACCGTCTCACAAATGTGGCTTTACGTCTCATAATTGCGACTATATCTTAGTTATGACTTTACATCTGACTATCACTATATTTCTTGTAACTGTAACTATAACAATTTCGCTATCGCTATATCCAGGGATTGAAATTAACTTTTTCACTCACCAGCCAATTTGACTACTAAATTTTTAAGTTACCGGCCATTCATAACTTCTACTAGCCAAATTTTTTTTTTTAAATAACCCAACAGAAATAAACCAACAGCCTGAGGCTTTATACACTGGATGTGACAAAGCGACCGTTGCAAATAATTTTGCGTCAGTACTAGGGATGTGCAATACTAACAAAAATAATCCCAACATTTTCTGGGATTTTATCAATAAAGATAATTAGACAATATTTTGCTGAGTGTGTTATTGTGCTGGTATCTTAAGGACTGCCGTGGACAGCTGGCTCCTAAAGTTTTTGATATTCTTCATATTCTGTGTGGTCAGTTCACAGCAGTGATAGAAATTCATCTTTTCCAATAAGTTTAAATTGATTTGACCTTTTATGGGCATTTTTACCTTTTTATAAAATGATTTTTCTAAAAGTGTGCATCATCTTTTGAGTCAAATTCTTACATTTAATCAGTCAATTATAATAATACATTTAGGCTGTTAATAAACAAATGAAATCAGTATCAATAAAATTCATCTTTACAGAAGATTGAACCGAATCATTTAAACGGTTGATTAATTCATTCAGGAACGAAACCCTGTCATGTTGCTCAGAGACGCAAAACAGCGCAGTGGCTGTATTTTGAATATTTTTTGTTATCGAAATAGCACAAAAACAGGAAATATGGTGGCTAAATGTAAGTCTCTTGATATTTTCGTATTGTTTATTGAACTGTTGAATAAAATCAATATCACATTTGTAACCTGACTTTTAAAGAAACAAAACGGCAATTGTTTTTCAATTGTTTACACGCAATTTTGAAAACCGGGTTCATTTTTTCAAAATATAATCACAATTATCCAAACACCACGCTCAATTTGCATAATTTCTAGATTGTTTGCAAAACGACACACTTCAGTCAAAACATATACACATATTTGTGAAAATGCTATTAGTTTTCATTTAACCAACACAGTCCTCAATGATCAGACACTATTGCAGCCAGTTTCACACTGCTGTGATAATTAAAAAAACACATTTGTAAATAAAACTAATTTTAGGAAATAGCATGTGCTAGGTTTTTGGCCAGACATTGTTATGTAAGGGATAATTTAGATGAAAAAATAGTGACAAACCTATTTGCAGACACAACATTCTTCATGATTAGTTTGAGATATAGGGAGAATGTACACACATAGGCCTACTATAAACTTACCAAGCACTGCACAACACTGATGCTGCAGACTGAATATTTCAAGTATTTATTTCAATACTTACAGTATTTCTTCAATCAACCAACAATGAAACAAATTAAATCTGTAGACAAATAAAAATTACTGCATGAAGTACATACACTTTGACGCTGAAGAAAAACTACTTTAAAAGCAACAAGAATACTGTAACTATTCATAATCTCTCCGTCTGGCTGGATCAGGCCATAAGATTTCATCCACATCACAGGCTATGTCTTCATTGGCAAGGCACCTTTAGAAGAATCGCCTCGTGTGACGAATCCACCCCTGCACAGAAGCTGCTTCGATATGATCACAGGCCTGCTCCATGGCCTGAATGAGGGGCAAACGGTCATATTGGTGATTGCCCTGTGTCCAATTACATTTCTCCCTCTTCTTCTTGTTTTCGCAAGGTTAAATCCAGCCTCATCCACATATATAAATTAATGTTGAATTTTTGCCGCATCCATTTGCAAGACTCTCTGAAACACAGTAAACGACAATAAGATGCTATTCAATATCTATTGCACAGTATTTTTTTGTGCCAGAACATTATGTAGTGCACAATACCACACCATAGTAAGATGAACTATACATACCTCCACATACTCATTGAGTAGATGTTTCACTCTCTCTGAATTTCTGTCAAATGGTACCCGATACAGTTGCTTCATGTATATTTGATTTTTCTTGAGGATTCACCCTAATGTTGACAGAGAGACTCGTTGGATGTTATTGAAAATATGGTCATCATTGATGATATTGGCTTGGATTTCTCGCAGCCTGATTCAATTATTGGTCAAAACCATGTTCACAATGGTGGCCTCTTGTGCACGAGTGAACATAGGGCCCCTTCCACCTTGGTGTCCTCGACCCTCAATCCTATGTAAAAAAAAAATATTAAAAAAATACACATGCAGCCTACTGTCAAATGTCACAGTAAACAATATTGATGTAAGTACAGAAAGCTTCCGTTTCAATGTACTGTGTGGTTAGCTTACCTGTTTTCTCGATGAAATGTCCGAATTACTGACGCAACAGTATTTCTGCTGAGATTTGGTTGAACTCTTTGTCCAGCTTCCATCAGTGTCAGTCCATGGTTGATAACATGGTCAATAAGTGTTGCATGGATTTCTTGAGTCAAATTTGGTCCTTGTCTTCTTTGTTCAACTCTTCAAGTCCTTCTCTACCTCTTCCTCTATCTCCTTCTCATCTTCCTCTACCTAGGCCTCTTCCTCTACCTCCTTCATCTCCTCTTTGAGCTCCCCCTCTCATTCTCACTCTTCTTCTTCTAGCTCCTTCCATTTTTGTTGAAGGTGTAGACAGGTGAACTCACCTGCTGCCTTTTATAGCACACCTGAGTGCTGCGTTTTCAAATTAGCACGTGTGCTTCCACACCTGGTGGATGTGATTATCCAATTCGTTCATTAGTGTGGTCATTGGCAATCCGGGGCTTTGTAATGACAAGGAAGTAACCTCACAATCCTTATCTGTATCTAAGGTGTGAAAATGTGTGTAGAGTTTTACAAATCACTGTGTGTAATGTTTTGCAAAAAGGGTGAAGCAGACATTGTGTGTAATGTTGTGCAAATCTGTGGAGGTGTTTTGCTCATTGGAGTAGAATTTTGCAAATTGTGTGGAATTTTTTATTTTAGTGTGTAAACAATCGTAAAAAACTGTAATAGACTGAATCGTGGCACTCTAAATGTGCATGCACACTAGTAAGTCTAACCAGACTTCATCGCATATGAGTGCACTCTGTAGGTGTGTTTTGTTTGGTTTTTCCAATATACTCTAATGTCATGATGTCTCACGAGTTCGGTATTTGCGCTAAACCTGTGCAGACTTGGCTTGCATGAACTTCCCCAAGACATTAATGAGTGAACATGACTTACGAAAAGTAACCCGTCAAATTGTCTAGTGATTTGACAGCGTTACC
Source organism: Barbus barbus (assembly GCF_936440315.1). Taxonomy (NCBI): domain Eukaryota; kingdom Metazoa; phylum Chordata; class Actinopteri; order Cypriniformes; family Cyprinidae; genus Barbus; species Barbus barbus. The sequence continues at coordinate 12,176,215 of NC_136758.1, forward strand.
CACCACAGCTGATTTTGACCCGCATTTGGCGGGTTGGCAAGTGTTAATTTCAAACCCTGGCTATATAATTTCTTATAACTTCAACTACTGCAAATTAAAATTGCAATTTTTTTAATTTGTTCCTCGCAATTATGACTTTACATCTTACAATTAAGACAATGCGACTATATTTAATAATTGCAACTTTTTTGCATAATTGCAACTTTATATCTCACAATTAAGGCCGTGTTCACACTTGGTGTCTTTTTTGACTAGAAAAAGTTGACGAGCGTTTTTTTAATGAAAAACAAAGCTGGCAGCGTCTGTTACAAATAGCAGCTGAGAGCGTCTTTTGTTGTCATAGCAACAGCTGTAACAGTAGCCTAGCGCTGTGTACTGCAGAAATGTCAAGAAAGAGTAAAAAGTTGGCTCTTGCGTTGGGTTTTGAAGTTAACGGGAAAGAAAATGTCGATTCACAACGACGTTTGTGGGTGCACGACATTATACGGGGAAGGAACCAATATTATGATAGAGTTTTGTGCTCATATCATACAGCTCCTTGTGCTCCGAAACTAGTACGAGCAGTCTATCTACCGGCACCTTCTCCATTTTTCTTCTTGTTATGGAAACGACAGATCTCGCTACTCGCTTGTCATTGGTCAGCTGTCAAAAAGGCGCTTGACGTAGGGCGTTTTTTTCAGAAAAGTTGAAATTTTTTCAACTCGAAAAAACGCTCTGAGCTGCAGAAAAAGAAGCCGGCGGTGGCGTTTTAAAAAGCGCTCAGGACTTTTTTGAAAACACGGTTTACTCCATAGGATTATAATGTAAAACAGACGCCGGCAGCTTCGAAAAAGACGCCAAGTGTGAACACGGCCTAAGACTATTTCTCAGAAGTTCAACTTTGTTACAAATGGCAGTTTATAAATCATAACTGCAACTATATTTACAATGCGACACACAGTTGTGCTAATGAACAAATTACTTGGCATAACAACTGTTCATTTTGATTATCGTTTTTTAGTAAATGTAACTATTTGTTGAAGTTTGGTATCTTTAATTGTATTGTTGTTGCAGTTTTTAAAAAATGTGTTTTTCCAGCTTAAGCCACTTCATGTCTTGCTGAAGAACACTTAGTGGTGAAATTATTTTCATATAGCTACGGATGAAATCGGATTATGGTTTTTTTGGGGGAGAGGGTTCTCTGGTCGGATGGGCCTAGTATGATTGCAATGTGTAAAATATCACAGGTTTAACATAGCATTGTATTGTCTAACTTTCACAAGCTGCTTTATGCGGTTCTTGGCCTTTACCGACGTGGAGGTCTGGTGGCGGTTCAGAGCAGTGATCTTCCACTCCATTTTCCTCTCTACTTTCTCCTTATCTTTCCACACGCCAGAGCTTTCAGGGACTGCAGGAGTTGGCACGGCAGATGGGTGCCTTGCTTTTACATCTCACTTGAGGGATGGAAAAAACAGCGCAATCTGCGACCCACAATGCAGCATCAGCGGAGCCGCGCAAACGAAACAGGGAATCGATGCAAGGGCACAGCCCAGATTCTTAACAATCCCTTTGAATCCCCACTTCCCCCTGCCTGGCCCTTCAAAGTGTGCCCAATGTTTTATTTATCTGACGGAGGAAGGAAATAAAGAGCCCGGCACAACAGAGTACCCCTTCTGTTTCCTGAAAAAGTCGGCCGTTATCGAGAACGAGGGGAGGGACGGTGGGGATTCGCACATGTCTTTGAGAAAGAACTACAAGTCCCAACAGGCTCGGTGGTGGAAACGGACCAGCTGTCCACGGTTTTGCAGATCAGATCTGTTGTCTTGATTATGAAATCACAAAATAATGAGGAGTAAAGTGCAGGCATGAGTGTTTTCTCCTTTGTTCTTGCTTTTGACAGAAGTTATTTTTCTCCCGTTGCCTCCAAGCTGTGGTCTGCGGTTGCCAATGTTTGGTGCAGGACTGCATTTGTTCCCACAGACAGAAGAGAAGACTCATGGCCTTGCCCTGTTTAAAGCTGTCATCCAACTCCCGCCTTGTGTTTTATTCAATTTTGACTGCGGCCCATACGCCTCCCATACCAACTGTCATCATCAAAATTGCAAAAGTCCAAAGCAATTAGACTTTTTGGAGACTCTCGGTTAACTTCTGTTGTGTTCTCGCAATATATTAGATAGATGCACTACTTTATAAAAAAAAAAAAACTGAATCTTCTTGCAAAGGCTGTTTTTGAGTATTCTTCTTGCAAAGTTTCATAGATGACACAATCGCAATCTGTCTAGTCTGGATCTGGGCTACATTTGCCAAAAGCATTGTACGCCTAAGTAAATGGTAGAACCATTGGCATCGACGGTCTCTACGAACAATTTAGGTTTATGATGCTTCTGGGAAATGCATCCCTAACTGGTACGATTGCATTTGGACTAAACTAAAATAGCATAACTTATTGCTTCAGTCCATCTCAATTCGAACTTTTAGAATCAATTCAAATGCACTTACTGATGCACTAATCTATGGTTGAGCACAAGCACCAACCATGACTTCCTAAAAGCTTTCAGAGTTGACTTCCATAATGACTGGCTAATTTTCTAGTTTCTAGACAAATATGAACTTTTTACGACACAGCAAATGAGCAAATCACAGCAGGCACTGAAAACAGGCAGCATTGTCAAAAAAAGATTTAGATATGAACAAAAAAGCTGACAGTGTTAATATGGAACCAAAAAGAGGAGCGCAACCTGGCATTCACTCAAATTTTGCACCTGCACCTTAACAAATTGAGCTCTCCTGTGTGCTTCTCTGGCTTTCTCTGACTCGATCTCTCATTTCTATTCAGCAAAAACTCTCGTTCTGTCCTACACCCAGGTTCTGGGCGACATTTTTGGGGAGTTTCTTCTGCTCAGTGTACTGTGCGTGCATTAATTTGGGCCCGTCCCTGAGGAAGCGCAACAATGAAGTGGACCTGTTTGGGAACGCGGTGCCAAGATTGGGGATGACACAGCGAGGAGTTAGAGACACCTGGTCCGCCTGAAGGGCAAGCGGAAAACTTCTTCCCCCTTTCCCTCGCTCTAAGAAAACAGCTGCTGATCAGCATCTCACAGCCATTTTACCATACTGGCTCAACCCAGGCCATCAATCAGCCAACACCTCCTGGGTGAAAGAGAGAGAAAGAGTGAGCAATGAGCAATACCTCATACCGTTTTGGCATAGGTGCTTGGTATACTTTCACATGAGTCGCACGTCAGTTTTGATTGGTTTCAGTTTATGACTGATATTGAAGACCCCTTGAAATCATTTGATGTACAGTTCTCTCGTGTTGATGTGTTTGGTGGGACCAGTGGAATCCTCTGACGGCTGGTCGCTCCCGCCTCAAAGCAAGTGGCTAGTTTCAGTTAGTTGCCAAGGCAACATTTCTACTTTTAGTTTGAATTTATTTTCATGTAATATTTATAATTTATTTTATTCCAGATTTTTTTTTCAATTTACAGTTTTAGTTTAATAACTGGAAAACCGCCAATTTTGTATTATACTAAATTGTTTTTTAATCAATACTTTATCAAAACACTCAACATTAAAAAGTATATGAGATGCAGAGAGTGCATCTCAAATCATGGTGTGTCAAAAATAATGTCAAAAGGATGGTGTATTATTTCTAGTGAATTTTTCTAGTGGAAGCAAGCATGCTAGTGGGCTAGCTTCATGCTAAATGGGCTGATATAGTCCACAAACACAAAGCCAAGAATTCAGCATGCTAATACTTTCATGTAAATACAAATAGTATGTCACAAAAAAAAGTTCATACTTTGTGTGTAGTCTAGGTATGTGAATTGGGATGCAGTCAGTCACTAACTCCTAGTCATGCTGTGCCATCTGCGTGTGCTTTACTTTGTACTTTCTGTTCTCCGTGTGAGTGTGCTAAAAGAGGGAACCCTCTAAACGTCTGTCTGTCTTTCCTCTCCTCTGACGTGTTGAATAATGGAAGGTTGCAGGAGGAGCGCTCGCAGGCAGAGCCGGTGCCATACGGACCCAGACACGTACTCCGGCACACAACTTGGTCAGCACAGTTGAGTTGTGGGAAAACAAGCAGCTGCGAGAGGAAGAATGGACCATAAGGCTCGACCGCTTGCCAAATTTCATCATCTATTATGGATTGCCTGAGAAGCGTACTCCACTGCGACCGGGGGCATGTCTGAATCGCATGCAATCGCAAATCTGCACCAAGTGCACAGATATTGGAGAGGTGCTCTGAGCCTGTCTGGCTTTATGGAATTTAACATGTTACTACAGAATTAAAGGATTTAGATGGTTGAGATATGTTGTATTGAAATACCCCTGCAATTTCAAATCAGATATAACACAGATTTACTGAGAGATTTATTGCCTGTTTGCTTAGAATGATAAGTAGAGGATAAATCTGATCAATTTATTAAACTATAAAGTATAATAAAAAGCATCAGAGCAAATCCAAAATGACAAGAGTCCACACATTTGTGCTCTGAGCCCTTTGAAAAGATACAAAGCAGAATTTATGATACACAATGTAGATTCTTTCTTTTTTGTTTTATAATCGTGAAAGAAATCTGCCTGTCCTTTGCACCCTTAGAAAATGTACTGGTAATGTCAGAAGATAATGAGTCATGGTACCTTTATATACATGACAGATATATGATCAATGACAAATAAAAAAAGTTTAAAACATTTGCTACGTTCTTGGAAAGGTACTCCGTTTTACCTGAATTCAAAATATAATTTTTTTTTAATGATATTTAATTTTTAAGAAATAATATGAAGTTAATGACTCTAAAAATGTCATGTAATGTGTGTTCCCACCTTGAACACACATTAAGAATAAAAATAAGATTTTTATATTTTTTTCCCAAGGTAAACACGTTTTTGGGGAGTCACAGCAATATGACATGCCTTCTCAAACAAAGAAAGAAAGAAAGAAAGAAGTGAGAATGTTTCTGTTCAGTTATTTCACTTTAATAGCAATGAAAAGAACCTATTCATTGCCATTAATGTGACATTTCTGAACTTACACATAGTAGTCTGATAAAAATGCTCATTTTAGAAGAAAATTTCAAACGGCATTTAGATGCATCTGAACTCTATATATATATATATATATACTTACTGATATTGACCCACCCACAGTCATGAGAGTCTGCAGGGCTCCTTAATATGATATAATTTCCTATATTGTTTTGTTCTGCATGTTAGTTGCACCACATGGTTTTGATTTGGCAGATTTCTTTTTTTTTTAATAATGACACAATAATAAAACATTATGCCAAACTATAGGTTTTCTTTTTATGTAATAAGATTTTAAGTTGAACTATGACATTTTTGAGGTGTGAAAATATAATAGTTCAACTTAAAACCTTATATTTTAATACGGAAATTAAAAACATGCTCATTATGGAAGAGTCAATGAATGAATTTACAATATACCATGGTGCTAAATGAATACGCTTGTATTTACAGTATGTGGAACCTCAAGATACTTCATAAAATCAGTGCAACTGGCAGAATCAGTTCAACTATGATAAAACCAAAGTACATTTTCAGAAAAAAAAAATTATTGTTAGTGCCAAGAATATTGCATCATTACATGGAAAGACTACATCTCTAAAGTAAGGCAGATATATCCCAACAGTTCATTATCTACGCCACTCAAGCTTCCTCGTAAGAAGCAGAGCTGAAGCAGTGTCGAGAGTTTCTATATCTTTTCTGAGGGAACACTTTGGCAGGCACCATCTCCACACAGCAGTCAATTGCCTTGTAAATTACAGGGCCGGGGTAATAAAAACTGATTTGTATATCACCAGGAGTGGAGAGTGTGTCTGTCTTGTAAATTTAATTAAACAGCAGGTGCAAAATCAGGTCATATGGCTTTGATGTGCCCCATGTGAGAATGACAACCAGACAAAGATTCTAATATGGGCAGCATTTACATATTTTTGCATGGGCGCTTGTACATTGGAACAGCCATCACCTTGTAGTGCATCCAATCCCCCCACCCCAAAAATCAAACAGGATTCAAATGAACCGTCACCTCTAATTTTAATAGATCTGCACCAAAATAAACGTTTAAGCTCTTCACAACAGCTTTAATGTTGCATAAATGCTCCTATTATGGTCAGCTTACCCAGCTCATCGAATACATAAAACTAGAGAAAAAACTTGGTATCGAATGCCGATTCCTCTCAAGCATGCAAAGCAGTGAAGCTAGAAATCATCCTCTTATTGGATGATGTGACCTGTGACATCAGTCCCGCCTCTGTCCCCACAGGACCCCGTTGATTTGATTTGACTTGCAAGAGGTGTCAGAGTCTGACCTGATGGCAACACCCATCTTGTGTTTTTACTTTCTACTTTCTTGCCTTTTTTCTAGTGGAGGTGCTGGATAATTACCACCTAGGATGTTGCCATCTGTGCCGCCTTTTCACGGTCTGTTAACTTGCCTCTCAAAAACTTTTCTGGTGGCAGGGGCCACACATGTAAGAGAGTGCACATTCAAGCATCATTAAATCCTATGCTAAAGAGGATAGACTACTTATGGCTCAGAGCAGTATGTCACGCCGCCCCAAAATAGGCCCAAAAGTCCGAAAAACGTAATAAATTCAATGTGTTTTTGAACATCGAGGTCATGTTAGCGCGATCCGGTCCAGATCGCGCTGGCATACGCTGTCTTTCCAAAGTCAGTCTGACCTTATCCACCTTATGTTCAGTTAGGCACAAATGTGCGGAATAAATGTTGATTTCAGAGAGCCTTGACTTTATTGCTCTGTCTCTAAAATAGAGTCTGACCCGAGCGCCAACAACAGCGGCATATTGTTGTGGTGGAAATCTGTTATTAACAAGCTATCGGGTGTTTGTACTGACAGATTCTTTGTGAAAGCCTCACTTAGGAAACCACGGTGTCAAGCTGAGCAAGTTTTTAATGAGAAATGCCAAGCAAAACACGGCACGCTGCTGCAGGAGCGAGGAGGGGTACAGGTGCATGGCTGGAAGCGGTGGATGGCTCAATAGCCAAGAGAGAACATATGTGTTCAAGATCTCCTCTGATTATTGCCACACATCATCAGAGAAATGAAGCAACATCAACACAGGTGTGCGGCTGAGGGTTATGGGGGAGCCCGTTTGACACGTTTCACAAAAGCTCGCGCTGTTTTATTGCTCGGGATGCTCGCTGTGCCATGCAAAAATCCAGCAGCGGTACATTATTTGATATGAAGCAGTTCATCAAAGCTGTGATACAAAAAAGGAAATATTACACCAGAGAAATGTTGATTGCTTTAAAGAGAAACAGCCTTTCTGCTTCGAAGGAACCATTTAGATCAAGTGATGCTTTTAGTTGATGCAGGCTAGCTGATAAAGCCAAACAGCGACAATTAACCCTTTGCTAAGCTCTGCCTTCTCTGGTTACTGTTGTTAATGCAGACTAGCTTTACAGAGCATCCCATAGGAATGAGAAGTGGAGGTTTTCATTAACAGCCGTGATGAAACATACTCGAAGTGATTAAAATCAATCCTTACATGGGCTGGAGTCAGGGTTGCCAGGTCTGCGAAACAAAACCAGCTCAACTCAAAACTAGCCCAATCGTGTGTTTTTTCCTCTGTCGGGGGTCCCCAAAACAATTGTGTTATTTTAACACGCGGACTAAAAACAATTCACGGCAACAGCGTAAGAGAAGCCCAATTCCATGGTAAAACCAAAGACTTGGCAACACTGACTTGATTGATTTGTGTTTTGGCAAAGCGTTTTTATCTGCTGCTTTTCTTTGAAGAGCTTGTTGAAGTTGCAATAAAACGGAAGCATGGACGGATGTTATTTCCTGTATTATGAATGATACATTCAAGTGAAATTTATTTTGAAAAAAAATGGTACTGCGAACACTTGTTACTATCACACTACGGTGACCTGAATCATAATATAGAATTAAATAAGTAACATTAATTGACTTTAGATCAAATGTATGAGATAATGTTCTGCATGTACGTTTAGGAATGGAAAGCAACACATAATGTAGTTTAGCCTACAACATGAACTTCTCAAGACTTGTTTAAGAAGAAAGGAAAAGAACCACTTGTATTTTCTCTAGGTACCTTTTCTAAATGACCTAACAACATGATGACATATATTTTGATAATTCCAAAAAATTGTGAGCAAATGCAAATGAAAAGAGCACATATTAATAGAACCCGTTTAAACCAGCTTGAAGTGGTCTTAGCTGGTCTTTCAGCTTGGCTAAGTGAAAGAAAACCATTGAACAGACTAGCTAGTTTAGATGTTTTTTAGGGAAAGCTCAAAAATGGCAGAACGGCAATAGCCATTGGATTGGTCAGTATGATGTGAAGGCGGGGCTTAGCAGAGGCTCAGGTCACAAGTGTGAAGGCTCAAAGATAAAGATGAGCTCATACTGATTATTTTTCTTCTTAAAAAAGATCCAGCACTATAGCATGTGCAATAAATTCCTCACCTACGCTCTAGTCCCAGGGTGTGTCCATTGATTTATATGGATACGCCTGAAACATTTCTAACCTGAAACACCCACGAGTCCAATAGAAATGTCATGTGCGCAGCTGAGAAAGCTCATAAACTCAGGTGAAACACTCCAGGCATCAGCAGCGCATGTGCGCCGGGGTCCTGGAAGCGGACCTTTACTATTGACGGACGTGACAGTTCCTCTTCATAATGAATATAATCTAGCTGCAGCTGTTGTAGATAACATACAAGAGGGCTTGATGTGTTGGCAGCTTTGTACAAACAAGTGAGTGAAAGCTACATTTGGAACGCTCAACTATAAGCAACATGAGCACAACGACTCAAACCTGGATTGAGGTTTAGTGCCGCTGAATCGGGCCAACAGCATTAGCGCCTTCAGCACGTTTGCTTGCGTAAGCTAAAGGCTGACGGGGCAGGTCAGGGGAATGTGTTGTGTCATCTGTAGGTCCGAATGCATCTACATTGCACTATAGACCTCAATCCATCATCAATCTCATCATCTTCTCCTAATTAACCTTACTCCCCTGTGGAGACAACCCAGCTGCAACATGCCCTCATCCAATCAATCCAATCATAGACAAACCCACAGTGATCTATGCTTCACACAGGTATGAATGAAGGTGTCAAAGAGACTGTTGAGGCCTTGCTGGACATATTGGTTGTGTTCAATGCATTTATAAAAGTGGTTCTGTGAGGCAGCCAAATGTTTTGTTTGTACTACGGGGGAACGTGAATCTACAAGGGTTCTTGTAACCGTCTTTTTGAGAATTTTTCATTTTGGATTTTTAGAATTTTTTGTTCAAACTTCATCAGAACAGTATGAAATGTGGTAAAGTTTTGGCACTTGCTATGTGAGCACACACACACACACACAAACAAAACACTGAATAACATAAAAGGTTAAACAGTCCTGAAAAAAAAGACCACATTGGAAACGAATGAGAAATTAATTTCATCTAGTGGAAACGTTTGGTACTGCGCCCAAACAAAATCTTACTGAAAGCTCACTTTTTGAAATAACCTCAAATTTGGAACACAACTTGTTTAATTTTATGGTTTTGATTTTCGACAATTTTCAAGTAAATCATGTTTGGGATAATATATTTTATGTAAAATTGGAAAATAGTATTTTTGTGAATTTTTCGTATTAAGCTTAAACATCATAACTGTTTTGAGTTTCACTTTTTAAAAAACGTTTTAGACTTCAGAAATTATCTGCCAAGTCTTCTTTACTTCACCACTATTTTGCTAAACAAAGAGAATGAATTTCCCACAACAAAGGGCAACTGCAGAAATGAACACAATCAAACAAATGTTTTTTTTTTTTTTTTATATATTTACTTTAGAAAAATAGTAAAGTTCTTATTTGAACAATGGTCACCCAGTTTTATACATCTAGTCATGATATATCAGTCATGATTTCACAAAATTATACATTAGATTAAATAAAATATTTGACAATCATATACATTAAACAGATTAGGCCCCTAAAACAAACTTTCAACACGTAATGGTAATATTTATTATGATTTAAAATGTAATTTAGTTTTTATTTATAATGTCAAATATTAAGATTTAAAGTATAAAATCACTACTATAAAACATTAATTTATATTTTTTGCTCGTTTTATTTTTCACACAGAATGATAGTCAAACACAAGGATGGAAAACTTGTTTCATATCAACAGCTTAGTTCATTTTGTAGCCAAACCGCTTCTGAAACTGCTTGAGGTTCTCTGACATATCAAGAACATCTATTTTCTCAATGAGTGTATTAATTTGTGCAGTGTAGATCTGGATAATTTCATTATTTATTTGCTTAAAAGTTACATGTGTGTATATTGTTATTGTTTTGAGAGGCTCTATCAGTATAAATATGCTAAGGAAATATCATGGTTACTGATACTTTGGTTCCCTCACTTGGTCGACTTGTGAAATGCAAACATCCCATGAACAGGAAACATTACTGTGTCATATTTATGCTTTATATTTTCCAAAGCCATCTCAAAATAAGACAATTCCTTAAAAAAAAAAAAAAGGCAGAATCCACATTAAACATACGAGATTACCCAAAACAATGTTTTATCCTGAGAAGTGCATAATCTTATAAAATGGAGGAACACTGCTGGCTAATTAATATTAAAGGTGATAATGAAGGGATTATTTTTCCAAGACGATAAGCAAATGGCTCTTAATTACAGGTGCTCTCTCTCTCCTCACTTTACGCAGCAGTGACAGAAATAACCCCTCATTAGCAGTTAATCATGTTAACCTGACTGAGTGTGCAGTGATGGGGAGCTAACTCGATTTTGCAACAAGAGATTGATTTCTTACAATTAAATGAGCAGGTGCGACACATGTAGAGTTTCAAAATTAGGAGTTCGGAACAATCTCTCAAGTTTATTTCAAACAGACTTCACTAAATTGCCACGTTTTCATTCTTTTCACATTTTCTAAAAATAAAAATGTGAACCAATCAGATGTGAACTTTTTTTGGTGACTGTCTGACACTAATTAAAGCACATGAGAAACTAAAGCAGGAAGTTTAAAGTAAAGTTTCACTTTTAGATGTTCATCAGAGCTTAGCACAAAGCAGATACAAAAATATAAGATAATCAAAGGAGAAAGGTTCTCATAAAACTCATAGAAATATACACCAACATTCAAAGTTTGGGGTTTATTTCAAAAAAAGAAAGTGTCCTCACCAAGACTGCATTTGTTTGATGGAAAAAATACAGTAAAAACAGTAATTCTGTGAAATATTATTACAATTTAAAGGAAATGTTTGTCATTTTAAATATATTTTAGGATGTAATTAATTTTTGTGATGAAAAGCTGAATTTTAGCATCGTTACTCCAGTTTTCAGTGTCACATGATCCTTCAGAAATCATTCATTAGCATTTCATATTATTATCAACGTTGAAAACAGTTGTGCTGCTTAATATTTTTGTGGAAACCAAGAAACTTCCGGCTGCTCTCAGGGTCCAGTGTCTCATTTAGCCAGACAAACCTGTGCCCACCTGCACTAATACAATGTATTTGTGGACATAGGACTCCTGAGTCCTTATTTACTGCAAATGCATTAAACCAGTTTATATATGCATAAACATAATGCCTTACAAATGCTAAGCAAAAATGACTCAAACATTCAGACTGACCTGAGTTGTAAGATACATGTGGAATCTTCCACACGTGCAGCTGCTTGATGGTGGTACACTATCTGACAACATCCTCACAAAAATGCGGTTCAGTTCCCTCCCAAGTTCAGGGGCATCCACCTCACAGTAGTGATGCTCATGTCTCGTGTGGGAGATCGCTGTCCTGCTGGCGAAGGACGCGATGGAGCCGGTCCCTCCAGCCGATATGAAGACAAGGTTTACAACCCTTACTTCATCGTGCCCAAGAAAGCGGTGGGTTACGACCAATCTTGGATCTGCGCATCTTAAACCGGGCCCTTCACAGGCGTCCCTTCAAGATGCTCACACAGAAACGCATCTTCGGGTGCATCCGTCCCCGAGATTGGTTTGCAGCGATCGACCTGAAGGACGCATACTTCCATGTGTCGATCCTTCCGCACCACAGGCCATTCCGGCGGTTTGCGTTCGAAGGATGGGCATATTAGTACATGGTCCTGCCCTTCGGGCTGTCCCTGTCGCCCCGTGTCTTCACGAAAGTGGCGGAAACAGCCCTTGTTCCCATGAGAGAACAGGGCGTTCGCATTCTCAACTACCTCGATGACTGGCTCATACTGGCTCAGTCTCAGGACCAGTTGTGCGAACACAGGGACTCAGTGCTCTCACACCTCAGCCAGTTGGGCGTTCGGGTCAACTGGGAAAAGAGCAAACTCTCCCCGACGCAGAGGATCTCTTTTCTCGGTATGGAGTTGGATTCGGTCAGTCAGACAACACGCCTCACGCAGGAACGTGCTCAGTCGGTGTTGAACTGCTTGAATACATTCAAGAGCAGGACAGCGGTCCCACTGAAACAATTTCAGAGGCTCCTGGAGCATATGTCACGCCGCTGGGGCTGCTTCATATGCGACCGCTTCAGCACTGGCTCCATGGCCGAGTCATGAGGTGGGCGTGGCAGAGCGGCACTCACCGGGTCCAAGTCACACCGGCCTGCCGCCAAACCCTCACCCCGTGGTCAGACCTCTCATTTCTGCGGGCTGGAGTGCCCCTGGAACAGGTCTCCAGGCATGCTGCTGTTTACACAGGTGCCTCCACCACCGGCTGGGGTGCCACGTTCGACGGGCTTGCAGTGTCAGGGGTTTGGACGGGCCCCCAACTGCGCTGGCACATCAATTGCCTAGAGTTACTAGCAGAACGCCTGGCCTTGATCCATCTCAGGAGGCGCTTACGGGGCAAGCATGTACTGGTCCGTACGGACAACACTGCGACCGTTGTGTACATCAACCGACAAGGTGGTCTACGCTCCCGTCGCATGTCGCACGCCACCTCCTCCTCTGGAGTCGGAAGCATCTGAGGTCGCTTCGTGCTATTCATATTCCGGGTTTAATAATGCTGACGACCTGAATAAAACAGTGTAATTTTACAAATGAGCGTTAAACAACCAACCTGTGAGACGATACTGAATTACACATTGCATGTAGAACGCCACTTCTTTTTTTTCTTTTCTTTTTTTTTGTTGTGATATTTGACACATTTACATTTGATACATTGCTACATTTAAACATCTGTTTCCACTTTTTGTTGTTGTTGAAACATGCCACTTTGCTCTGCAGTGGAACATTAACCAGTGAATTAGCACACATCAAGAAGAGGAAAAATGTGTGATCTGGTTGTAACAATGTTATAGAAGAAATTATTACTAGGATTATGGGCCACAGATTAATCACCATTTTTACTATTTAAAAAATATATCTCTGGATTAAAAAAAAAGAATCTGAAATTATCTGTAATTGTGAGATCCCAGTAACAATAAACAAGTGTTTAGATGAAAACTATAGTTACCATGGCAAACTGTTTTGAGTTTAGTAACTGCTTTATTTTAGTTATGGCAGTAACCATGGATAATAGCATGGATAAATATAAACTTTTAGTTTATATTTATAATTGGCATAACTGCACAAAAACAGATTTCCTAATATATTATTTAATATGAAGTTTAGGGTCAGTCTCTTATGCTAGGCTGCATTTATTAGATAAAAAAATACACCAATATTGTTACCAATATGTTATACCAATATTTTTAGAACTATATGGTTCTATCTGCATTCAGAGCGGTTTTGAGATATTGAGATTCAGTTTTTCGCATTCCACATACTTTGTAGGTAGGACCTTTTTGTTTTTTTCTTTTTTTAAAATAAAAAGTCCCAAAACCTACACATTAAAAAAAATCTAAATAAAATCAAAATTTGTTTACAGAATATGTGAATAACTCAATTTTGTCAGAAATGTCAGATAGAACCTTATAATTCCAAAGTGACGATATTTTCAAATCTAATTTATGCTTGCAATGGCAAAGCTGCATTTTTCAGGACTCTTTGAATATAGTATAATATATAAAGAATATAAAAGTAATTTATTTGAAACAGAAATCTTTTGTAATAGTATAAGTGTCATTGCTGTCACTTCTGATAAATTTAATACATCACTGATCCCAAAATTTTGACCGGTAGTGTATCTGCTAAAATACTATTAATTTAGTGAAGGCAGTTATATTCCATAACATATCGAACATCTTACACAAAACAGGCAGCAATAAATACAAAAATACATGACAAATGTTTTGGGAATTTTGTTTTGTTTTTATTAGTTCTGCATCCACAACAGAGGACTTTGATAAAGAGAAGTAAACTCTGATAAAAAAAAAAGTCTTTTCACCACAAATTGCATCTTTCTTGAATGAGGCTGGAGACAGAAGGTCACTTAAAACAACCACACTGTTGAAATGGTATCTGTATTATTCGTACCCCCCCAAACTCTGTTCATGGAAGGCATTCCTCCTACAACTTATCTGATAAGCAAACGTCCACGAATGTACGCTCCACTTTCACTGCCTGCCACAATTCACCCATAATCTGCTTGGTACTATGGAAGCAGTGCTTTTCAGTCTGTGTGGTATGATAAACAATTGACTAACTCTCAAGTCTCCTGAACGATTATGGCAGTGCTGGTTTATTGTGTTTCTTTAAGCTAGTCATCAGTCTTGGCCTCCATCTCCTCTGCATCATCGTCTCCATCCACCTCTGCATTCTCTCTCTCCAGCCGCTCTAACTGTCGAGCCAGTTCTGTCTCATCTGTGTCCGTTACCACTTTTGGCTGCAGGGATATCAAATAAGGTCAATGCCATTCAATACGAGAAGATTTATAGTAACATACTGAACTGAAATTTCAGTTAGCAATGTCTCCATGCCAGAAAAATGGGAAATCATGATCATTTCTCACCTCCATCTGAATGTTGAAGACGCCTCTCTTCTCTTCGATCTTCTCTTTAATGACAGCCATGGCCTGATTGAGCACAGAAAGGCCCTCTGTGCGCTCTAGCGTGGTTGTGGTCATAACATAGCGCGGGGGGGAAATCAAGTTGATCTGCAACAAAAGCAATGAAATAGTGAACAAATCTAGCCACGGACCTTCGGCTAAACGTCTGATGCATATGGAACACAAAAGTGGAAACGTTTCAGGAGTTTCAAAGTCTTCATCGGATTGGTTGAATTACACAGGATCTCCGGGAGACGTGTGTGTCGCGTTCTTTAACGTTCAGCCTGGAAACAAAGATGTCGTGACGCCAAACCCCCTCACAAAAGAAAGCAGTCATGTTTACACCTGTGACGACAAGCGCTTGTCAGGATCAACTAAACGCTGGATTTTCAAGAGTGTGCGCAATATTCCAAGTTTGTGGCACTGAATCTTTAAAATACGTCTGAGAGATTTAAACACCGGTCTTTTATTGTGGCGACGAAACGTGATTCTGAACGAAACAAACTGTGATTGGTTGTTTGACATGTCTGTCAAATGGCCTCATGGGTGGGCCTTGGCCAATGAAAGCTGCCATGGATTCCAGACCTTCAGTCTGAAGAGACTACTAGATGGTTTCATTTGTTTTAAGAAAAAGTTTTTGGGAACCATTTTAATATTTAATAAAAAGTAAAGTAAAGTCATGACGTATTGTCAAGTATGGTGACCCATACTCTAAATTGGTGCTCTGCGTTTAACCCATCCAAGTGCACACACACACCGTGAACACACACACACCGTGAACACACACCCGGAGCAGTGGGCAGCCATTTATGCTGCGGCGCCCGGGGAGCAGTTGGGGGTTCGGTGTCTTGCTCAAGGGCACCTCAGTCGTGGTATTGAGGGTGGAGAGAGCGCTGGACATTCACTCCCCCCACCTACAATCCCTGCCGGCCCGAGACTCGAACCCACAACCTTTCGATTACGAGTCCAAATCTCTAACCATTAGGCCACGACTTCCCCATAAAGTTCATATTTAATCATTCTAAAAATGTGTGGTGTAACAAGTAAAAAGTAGCTACATACATCCTTACATCTTGAAGACATGCAAGCACACACATCTTAATGTTTTTACCTATACTTTCAAGGTTCAGTTCTTAAATGGTTCACAAATTTGTATTTCTTTATTTAAAAAGAATATAAATTGTAATAAAACAGATTCTCTGATCTTTCGTTTAGTATGAATCTAAATTATTTTAAAAGTTTAATTAAATTTCAAACATTTTAATTGCTTTTAATAATTTGACTTCAAATTAGTTTAAAAATTGTACAATTCATTTATAAATATCTCATTACATTTTTGGGGAGTTGCACAACATGTCATTTTACAACTTGAACTAACTTTGTATTTCAACAGCTGTCAAATTATTAGATTTTTTTAACCTTGAACACGTGACTGACAAACATTTTCAGTTACTAAAAATATTAAAAAATAAATAACTGCCTCACTTTTTTAAATACATTTTATGCCACTTAATGTTTTCTTTTCAAGAATTGAATTTTTTTAATAAGGCTTTTTAATTCACGATTTAATTCAGGATTTAAAAAAAACAAAAAAAAACACACGTTCATTATAAAGTGTATTCAAGTTGTTGTGTGTATGAATTGCATTTTTAATGCCGAGTCAATTTATATAACCAGAGCAAAAAAATTGGGTTCTTACCTTGATTGGCATACACTCTGTTGAACACTTCAGTCCAGCCCTCAAAGATTCTTTCACTGCATCGATGCCCTCATAGCCATAGCAGGCCACCTCAATGTCCGCTCTTATTTTAACAGCCTGTGGAGTGAGTCGTCTGTTGATGTTATCAATCAGAACAGCCCTTTCCTCCTCCGTCAAATCCAGATCATCTAAAATGGACGGGTCTCTGCCCAGAAAGCAATTTATGCAATTGTGATATAAAAACATTATAGTCATTTGAGTCAAGTCATTTCATAGTCAATACTTCACTGATGAATGCATACTTACGACACAACCTGCTTAAAGATGTCATAGGCACCGTATCCAGGCCGCTTGTACTTCTCATCGAACACCCAGGCAGTTCTCTGGTACAGACTCTCGAGCTGCTCATCTTTGGTGTACTCTAGGACTTCAGCTACATGCCTCAAAATGCTGTAAACCTATAACAACATACATATACAACTATCAACTATTGACAATCTATGAGACCATGACCGTATACAGGGTTTTAGAAATAGAGAGGCTGAACTGAGCTTGCGAAGTGGGATTGACTGGAGGGCAAAGATAGGATAGCAATAGTTTTAAAACACTGACTTCATTTTCATCTGTCATTGAAAAAAAGGCAAAAACATAGTCATGAAAAATGGCATTTGGGTTTAAAATGAAAAAAATGAGTAACACCTCAATAAGGGCCTATTAGTTAACATTAGCAAATACATAAACTACCAATGAGCAATACATATGTTACAGTATATAAGCCTATTAATCATTATTTACATTAGTTAAGAAAAATACAACTGTTCATTGTTAGTTCATATTAGCTCAGATCCCCTTAAATAATATTAACAGACATGTTACCATGTTCTAATGTAGGTCTGATGATAATTGAAAGATAATAAGGAAGGTGTAACCAAGTTCATTAAATTCATTCACAATATGCACACATTAACTTATGCCTAATATGTTGAAAATAGCATGACCATTTCTGTTATAACACAGCTGTCAAATGTTTCGCTGCTTACTCTTACATACTAATTTTTGACAACTGAAGTCAAGCTGAAATGCATGGATTTTGCTGTGTGATCATCAGGTGGTCAAAGTGTGTTAAACAGACGAGGCACACTCACAGTTTTAGATTTGGTGAACTTGTCTTCGCATTTAACGGCCTCTTCAGGAGATACTCTTCTTTTGGATAAATCAATGTAGCCTGTGGAAATATGGATATCACGGGTTAAAAGGAGGAACGGATCGAAAAAAGCAAGAAACATCAGTTTCAAACACAGCCCTGCCTTTTTCTTTATCCACACGAATCACCACCACACACTCGTTGCGGCCGATCCGGATGAGTTTGTTGATGGATCGGATTCGTCGTCTGGAGAGCTCGCTGAGGAGGATCATCCCCTCGATGTTGTTGTACTCCAGCAGACTCACATAGGCGCCCATCTCTGCTATCGACCTGACATTGACCATCACCACATCTTCCACCTCTGGGAACCTGTGCTGGTAGAATCTACAGCCGAGTCCTGGCATCTTGATCCTGGCAGAGGAAACTAATGCTGTCGGTGTAGAAAGCGCACTAGGGTTTGAGACACAGCCAAAGCATGAGAAAAGCTTGTTGTCAGGTAACGTTAAACTGTTATTTTTTTATAGAAAACTTATGCAAAGTGTTAAGAATGGGGACAAAAAAAATGTCAATCAAACATACAGTAAACTATAATTGATAAACATACAGTTCAACAATGCAACACCACTTTCTGCCACTAACTTACTCTCTTTCACTTAACTTACCGATATGTAGGAGAAATGTGTACTGGAGTTTACTTAATGTCCTTTATTTGATGATGAGAATCCAAGTGTATATATACAAAATAAGAAGTAAGGAAAACTGAACATGCTGTCTATTTCATCCGCATGCTGAAAGTCTGGCGGAAGAGGAAGTCATAGTTTTGTTCGAGGCGTGTTGAGATGCTCTTTACCGCCATCTGGTGATTCGGAGGCGCACTAGCGAATGGAAGCGACATGCTCGTGCATCTTTTTACTCTCTAAAAAACACCAAGGCTGCATTAATATATATATATAGATATACAATTTTATATTTTGATATTTAGTTTATTCCTGTGGTGGCAAAGCTGATTTTTCAGCAGCCTTTACTCCAGTCTTCAGCGTCAAATTATCCTTCAGAAATTATTCTAAAATGCTGATTTGGTGCTAAAGAAATATTTCTTATATTGAAAACAATTGTGCTGCTTAACTGTTTTGCAGAATAAAGTTCAAAAGAACTGCATTTGTTTGAATTTATCACAATGTAAGTTTTTACTGCACTTTTAACACATTTAATGCATCCTTGCTGAATAAATGTATTAATTTTAATTTAAAAAATCTTGCCAAGATATTTACTAAGATTGTTTTGTTTATTGTCATGTCAGTAATTAAGCACAGTTTCCTGAGCAGCCTCATAACTGTAATGATTTAGTTTTGTTTGTAATTCTCACATTATATACATCTCATCTACAAAGAAAAAGAGACAAAACACTATTAATCTGGGCTTTAATTCATTTGTATAATTCATACAAAAACAGTTGAGAAGGAAAGGTGATTCTTCTTTTACATTCATTAATTCTACTTCCAGTTGACTGGCATGCAACTAGATCACATGAGACTGAGGTGTTGCACAGCGGGTTACTGGCTCCGTCCACACTCAACACAAACCAAAGTGTAGTGCACGAGTAAAAACCTTATCGGTGCGTTTCCTAGTGGCTGAGCTATTCTGTACATTAAAAAAAATATTTAGGTTGTATTCTAAATACATATTGATTATCTTAAGGAAAGAAAAAAAAAACAGTAAAAACCTTCTGCAGAACAAATCTCCGTAAAGCTGTTTCCAGTGTGTGCTTGAATCAGCTATGGAGATAATGCTCGTCTGCAAAAACTGACAGTCCTTCTTTTAAAAGAGTTGTTACCAATCATGTGCGCACACACACATACACGCGCGCACACACACAGCTTTTCTGTACATCAAGATCAAGTGTTCTTCACTTCCAGCATTTGCACTCATGGGCTAAACATTCCCCAAAAATCATGCATTCATAAACATACGCTCAGCACACACATCTCACCTCAACATGGAGCTGATGTTTCAAACCAATGGGAAGATCTCATGAAACATGTCCAGGTAAAACTACAGCCCAAAACCAAACAGAAAAACTTATGTTTTGTACAAAGAAAATTAAGCCTGTGCTTGGACCACATTTTTTCACAAAAATTAAGCATTATTGTATTTATTCTCAAAAGTGATTCAGATTAGATTCTAATGATTGAACAGCATTTTGACTTTATTATAATATAACCTATACATTATATGATTTTATAAGCACAAATTAAGGTCAAATATTTTATGATGCTCATCCTTTTCATATTGCATACTGTAATTTAAAAAACACACAAAAAAAACTTTCTGATTTAGGGCGAAATAAGACCAGGACATGTTCTTGGCAGGTTTCATGAGATCCTAATAATGTAGAGCAATACCACAAGTTAAAACACAATCCCTTTGCTCATGTTGAAATGGGTAAAAACAACACAGAACCTTCAAATCCAATCAAAAACAAATCACAAATGAAACATTTTAAATTGTGCAGAAGCACTAAGACTAGGCTGTGCTGACGCTCAGATGGTGAACCTCACTGTATTGCTGTCAAATACTGTTTACAATACTGGTTACACTTCTGAGTGCTGGAAGTGCATGTGAATACTGAGACAGAGAGCATAGACTTACGTTTAGCCACTTCTATCTTGCAGCTGTGTTCAGATGTGGTCTTCTAAAACAGTGACTTTTGACAGTGACAGTTGCTTTCCCACAACGTAAACCCTCCACATTTGTCCAAAAACTTCTTTAAAAATACATATAGAATATTTACAAATCATAAATAGTTATCAAAAGCAGTATTGAAGCCCTAATTCTACCGCTGCACCAAGTGCTGGTAACTCTCTCACTGGAATGTGGGTAACCGGACTCAAAAACACACCATGATCAAACGAATTCTGACATGAAAACTCTCATTCCCTCAGCCTGCTGCCATCACAGTGCAGACAGACACTTCTGGCGAGGTCTGAGGGGGCATAGTGTCCTTATCTACTGTTGAATCCTGTAGTGTAAAAACAGCGGCTTTCAGTCAACTTTATGGTGTGCGATTCACAAACAGTCTACTCTTCATTTACACCCGGCTGTGGAGGGGTCGCTGTGAGTGGGCTTCATCTCAGCGCAGCCAGGATGAGGGGACCCACTGAGGTTCAGTGTCTAGTTTATTGATGAGGCGCAGCAGCTCCTGGTAAGCCTTGTCCTGGTCGGTGTTCACGATGGCGGCATCAAACAGGTGGCCGTAGTTCTGCTCCATCTCACGGGCCTTCTCGATAATGTCTCTCAGCTCCTCAGGCTGAAAAAACAAAAAAAACAAAACAAATGGGTGTGAAACCATGAGAACGGGAGTAGTAGTCCAAAGGGCCGGTTCACAGAGATAGAAGGCAGGGGAATGGAAAAAATGTGAGGGCTCAAGATGCGTTCTTTAAAAGTTTGAGTGCCATTTCATACTCAGGCACACAGGTGTAAGACGTCTGTCTAATACATGTTTACTAGGGCTGGGAAAATAAATTGTTGCATTGCGATTTGTTTTTACATTAATCTTGCATCATAAAAGCATTCTGAGCCGAGGTAAAATTACATTACTCAGCCGAACGCACAAGCGTTCTTCAGCACTCTTCTTCATGAGCATTTGAGTGTGTGGATAAAAACTAGATTAGAGTGCCATGCTATTATTTGGCATCGATTTATCGTCCCAGCCCTAATATTTACATAGAAAAACAATGGAAATCAGCACAGTGGAATGTGAAAACGTTCTTTGTGAATGGCTCCTAAGAGTTGATTTTTCAGGGCTGATGTTTACCTTTGGGTTTTTGTTGTCTTTAGCTAAGAGGGCTCTCAATCGCTCCTGGGATGGAGGAGCAATGAAGATAATGTAGGGCTTGAGGTCTGAGCTGCGCAATACCTTCAAAGACTAAAAAGGTAGAAGAAACAGTGAATAATAACAATCCAACAAGCATGTGGTACTTGATTTTCAAAATTTGCCACTGAAATGCTAAGGCACAGGTGTCCAATTCTGTTCCTGGAGGGCCACCTTCCAGCAGAGTTTAGCTCCAAACCTAATTAAACACACCTGAACCAGATAATCAAGGTCTTAAAGATCACTAGAAGCTTCCAGGCAGGTGTGTTGAAGCTAAACTCTGCAGTAAAGTGGTCTATCTCACCTGAGTGTGTACACAGAGGAGGCAGATTTTGCCCGTGTTGATGACTTGTCGGACTGAGTCTGTGCTGGTGCCGTAGAGGTTCTTTTCAAACTCTCCAGACTCCATGAACTTCCCTGCCGCAGAGTCCATCTCAAAGGCCTGACGGGACACGAAGTGATAATCGCGGCCATTCACCTCGATATCGCGACGGCTTCGTGTAGTGTCTGTGGCAAAGAGAGTTTGTTGCTTAGGACATTACTCAGTAACACAGGCTGATAAACAGTATGTTTTCTGATACTTACGAGGAACAGCACCAGCAAACCTGTCCGGCTCACTGGAGAGGAGTCTTTGTCGGAGCTCATTTTGACCACAGTTTGGTGGGCCAATGAGAGCGATGGGTCGCTTGCGATTGGCTGGCTGGTGATATAGTGCCATTTCTTCATACGTGAGAATCTCCTCGTTATCAAAGTCTACAGAGCAAGAGGAAACACTTTAAGCCCAAAGTATACTTTGGCATTCATGCGTATACTAAGGTATGCGGTCAAGTGTATGTGATGTAAATTTCAACATCAGTACAACAAGTGTGTATTGTATTAATACAAATACAATTGTATCGCCTGATTTTTCTAACCGCGTATACTCTCTGTACTCTGTAAATTCAGCTCGCACATGCCTTAATTTTTTGGAGTAACTGCACATTTGTCGACATAGGCCACTGTTTTTAAAGTCGAAAAAGAAACCGATGAAATGGAACACATACTGGAGACTGCAACAACAATAGATGCCCATGTTGACAAGTGCTCATATGGTGGAAAGAGACACAAGGCTTAGGTTCAGTACAAAGTTTTAGTTTAAGTACACAAACATTTTTTCTGTCATAACTTATGAAGAGAAATCACACAGATAGTGGACGAGGATGAAACTTTCCAGGGCCCATATATAAAGCACCTGTGTTCACACGATCAAATAGTACATCATTTGAAAGGCTATGTGCTATACTGTTCATCAGAACTGAAGTACTTTAGGATTTGCGGTGTAAAATATTGCTGTTACTCTTAAATTCTGTACATGAAGCACATGATAAAAAGTTTCATCGGAGTCTTCACAGGTGTGTAGAGACCCCTCAGCATGTACATTTTCATTCTAGTGTTTATCTGAAGAGACTCACCATCATTTTTATTAGTGTTGTATTGCATCTTCTTTCGCTTCTTCTTGTTCTTTTTAGCACACCAAAGTTTTCCTGTCAAAAGAAGATGAGTGTTAATGAGAACTAAGAACTGTGCATGTATGCGCTTAAGAGTGTGCACGAGTTTTGCAACTCTAACCTGATTTCTCAGGCTCTTTATCCTCCTCTATGGTTTGCTTCATTGCCTCTCTCTGCTGCTGGAAACTTTTGCCTGGACAATCAGTAATAAAAAGACATGTAAGTCAATGTAAAAAAAAACTAGGCAGAAATATTTAAACACAAATCTGGATCCACACAATAGCATGTGAGATACAGTACCAGGGACCAGGCCAGCAAGTGGCTGGTTGTCTTCATCCCCATCTCTGTAGGCCTGCCACCAGTTAGGGTCATCTTGACTGATTATATGGAGGATATCTCCCTTCTGAAAGCACAGGCCGAGCTCTCGACACGGAACGTAGGGGTCATCTGAGGGGTCGTAGTCAAAATGTGCCTTCACATGCATCTGGGTCAATACAAGGATATGGGTTTAATCATTGATTACTTCTATGTATGCATTGTTTTATTCGAGCAGTAATTAATTTAGTTCTGACTGAAGGCCTCACCACAGTCTCTTTAATAGGAAGTGGTTTGATCTGCGCGCTGGGAATGAGAACAAAAGTCAGTACGCCATGCATATCCGCCTGTGAACAAAAAAACAAAACACAACAACATTAAGTGTTCAGTGGCCGAAGAATGTTTTTGGATACTACAAACGCTTAAGTGTTTTATAAGCAAAAACCTAACAGACTTCTTCCTCTCATCTTTCTTTAAAATTAATTACCAGGATGTCGAAGACCTCGTTGACATCTTTGCCACGGATTTCCACACCGTTGATCTCCAGGATCTCATCTCCTTCATGCAGAAGGCCACTCTGTTCTGCTGCTCCTCCTTTCACAATGCGGCTGATGACCACGCTATCCATATCGTTTCTAACAGTCGCTCCCTGCATAAATACACATGTGCACATTAAGTTAAAATATAGGTCAAATGTCAAGAAGTGTATAATATTCTGGGGAAAAGCAATGAAAGAACGTCCTCACCAATGGGATGTCCTTTGCTTTCTCAATCCGGACGATTTTGACAGTCTCCCCACCCCACTGGGTGAGAGTCTCACTTTGATTGACAGAAGGACCAAGAGGCTCCAGCTGCATCTCCTGTTCAGCCACACTGTCATGGGCCATCATAAGTGCCTGGAGGATATAGACAGCCAGAGATGATGGGTTATATTCAGGATGAAAGCCATTGAGTTCTACAGAGTAGACATGAGTCTGACCTCAACGTCATGTTATAGAGTTCAAAAGAGCTCAGGCTCTGAGACAGAGATTGTGTTCACAGCTGTGAGCATCGGCACAGCAACATAGAGGAGACATGGGGGATGTGTGTGCATGTGATGTAAACAGACCTGCATGTGAGGAGTTTTGAGTAGGGCGCTTAGCTCAAGTCCTTCCTTCTGTGAGCTGTTGTGCATCATGACCTCCACCTGTGAGGACAGATTCAACAACATAAGGTCATTATTGCAATACAACAACACTACTACATTTATCATACTTTAAAGTATAGTAGTAGAAAGTGCTAGATTTGACTTGAATACCGTTGACAAAATGCATTTCAATTTTTCTACCAATCAAATGTTTAGGGCTAGGAAGTTTTTTCAGGTTTTTGAAAAAAGTCTTATATGCTTATCAAGGCTGCATTTATTTGATTCAAAATATAGTAAAACAGTAATATTGTGAAACATTATTATTGAAATAAATATAAAGTACTAATATACTAAAATAAATATAAACTAATACAATAAAAAAATGCTTTTCTATTTTAACATTTTAAAATGGAAGTTATTCATGTGACGGCATAGCTGAAATTTCTGCCGTGCCACATGATCCTGATATGCTGATTCGGTGAACAAGAAACATTATCTTATTATTATCAATGTTTAAAACAGTTGTGTTGCTTAATATTTTAGTGAACACTGTGATACTGTGATTTTTCAGGAATTTGGAATGAATAGAAAGTTCAAAAGAACAGTATTTATTTGAAATAGCAAATATTTGTAACATTACATGTGTTTACTGACACTTCTGATTAATTTAATTTATCCATTCTGAATGAAAGTATTAATTTCTCCCCCCCCAAAAAACAAACGCTGACCACAAACTTTTGAACGGTAGTTCATATTTGTGATTTCACTGCTGTATTAGGAGCTTAATTTTCTTAATAAATGTCCCTGGTCTTATTATGCATGAATCATCAGGGCATAGTCTAAAGAAAAAAAATGTAAGATTTCAGTGTCATCAAAACGTAACAACTTCCTCTACCCCTGAAATGCCTTTTTTCTGCTGACAAATGTGGAAAAATATTAACCAAAAATATCACAGCCTACTTTTAAGATCTAAAGAAATCCTCATGGATGAAATCAAGCCCAGCTTTACATTATTTCCGTATAAGTTTTAATTAGAAAGGTCTCATTACGGAAATTAAACTGTGCTAACCATGCACACAATCTTGGATGATAACAGTCATACAAAATCACATTGTGGCAAAGGAATGAGAAATCTACTATATGACTCCTGCACAACACTAAAAGAGAATGATGTTGTTTACTTTCAGATTGTACCACAGTGAAGTTACAACACAGAAAGTAGGACTCTGTATTTCAGCAAAATTCCTTTAGGTTTTTGTAAACACAAAGTACAGCTTTGTATCAATGGGTCAGAACAATGGGGGACTTGGAGAGGTTTTGGAAATGATCTTACAGTTACAAGTCGTTGCATTCCACCATGTTTAAATCAGTTACAGATGGGGAACATTATTTAGATAGATCATTTAGATTTACATACAGTATAAAGGGACATTTTTGGAGAACTTTGGCAAACAGAGCATTTATGAGAAAGTAAGGGGATAATATTTTAGATGGGATGTGCCCACATTTGAAAAGACAGTCCACACTGGCTCTGGTAACCTGTCCCATGAGAGAGTGTATTACTGTGAGAGCACAGCACAGGTCAGTAGATCTGGGTCTTAATGAATGCGGAGGACAGAGCAACTCTCTGTCTTGTATTGTCCTGCACCGAGTGAGAGAACTAAAAACAACAACCATGAGTTTATCAGGCTCTCATTAGCACTTCACACAACACTGACTCCAACTAAAGAGCCTTTTTTAACAAATATCAGCTTCATTTGTGCACATACTCATTCAGCCAATCATTTGGACAGCTATAAAATGTCAGATCTTCTGAACTACCTTTACTCAGGACGATTATAAATGTGTGGTGCCATCAGCCAACCAGCAAAGTCAAGATGTAATTTTCCTGTGATTAGTCAAATGGCATTGACAAAACTTGATTATATCTTAATAAACAAACTAAAACTAAAGTTGTTAATGCACCTTTTCTAAATATTTGTACGATGGAACATCAGAAGTGAATTTTTTTTCCCATCAGATTTTTTTTTTTCTTCAGAGAAAAGAGCTGGGTGGGGTGTGTTAACTATAATTACTTCAGTAATGTCAACTTCACCAACCACTTGTTCATACACACAACAGACAAGCACCTACATGCAGAAATGCACTGCCAGCTTGTGACTGTCGAATGACTTTATGACTATAATATTGAAATTAATTTGACTGTGTTTTTGACAGAATTATTCAAAAGAAAACAAAGTATTATTTCTATGCAAACACTCTCTTCCAGTTTCAACAGTCCAATGCTATTAGTGCCATTAAAAAGCAAAGCTGAATTTATAAGCAGCCATTACTCCAGTGTTCAGAGTCACATGATCACTGGTGCGCCAGAATAATTTCTTATTATTATCAATGTTGAAAGCAGTTGTGCTTCTTGAGAAAACCACAATACATTTTTTTCAGGATTCTTTGATTAATAGCAAGTTCAAAAGAACAGCATTTATTTGAAATAAAAATATTTTGTAACATTCAAAATGTATTTATCATGTTTGATCAATTAAATGCATTAAATCCTAAATAAAATTGTTACTTTCTTTTAAAAAAATCTTGCTGAACAACAGTGTACCTCTTCATCTATCCTGTTCATCTCAGTCAACACATAAGACCTTCATTAAACATGGATTCATAATTAAAATTAAAGCAAAAGCATTAAAGGGGTCATCGGATGCCCATTTTACACAAGTTGATATGATTCTTTAGGGTTTTAATGAAAAGTCTGAAGTCTAGCCGCTGAAGACGCAGAGGATTAATGTTACTTCCGCTTTGAAGGGAATGCGGCGATCCCCAATCTGCCTAAATGCGTCTATGTTCGCGCTAATTATTCATAATCCAGCTTCATCCACAGAAGTGAGTATAAGAGTTTTTATGAATCTTTGCAAATCGCCTTTCCTAATAAAGTGCTAGTTGGCAGTTTCACAGCTGAAGTTTACAGTCTGCTCGTCACTCCAAGGAAGAGAGGGGCGGGGTCAGCAGAGTGCATTAGCATTTAAAGGACTATAATGGCTTCCAATATTTATTATTTATTATAAATAAATATTGAGTGAAACATTTTTCTACACATGAAATATGAAAGCAAATAGACATGATTATGACGATATATTTTCTGTATGTGCTTTGTATGCAGCTCATTTGTTTTTATAGCAATAAAGGATGTTTATGACTAATATTAGCAGTGTAGCGTTATTAAATATACAAAGAGTGCATGTGTCTGCTTATTATTATAGAATCAAAAACAACTATAAATCACAATCGGAAGTCATTACAAGCACTCGATGATGGTTTAAAGTGGGTAAGCAAATATATTAATTAAATACAATTTCATGTGTATGCTAATTGTACTTCTAATTATATTTTAGGATGTAGCCTATTCTTGTAAGCATTATAGATAGCTTATGTTTCTGGTGTAGAACCAAACTTTATTATAATTTATTTATTATCATCATTTAGATGTTAAATCCATATACGCGATACATATCTGAGGAAAAATGTATTGTTGGTCGGCGCCCCTAGCGTGCAGGCGTGAATTAGCAGAAGGCGAACATTCGTTTCGCGGTCGGTGTGAAAGCAACATTCGCGGGCGATTCGCCTCGCTTTTTCGCATCGCGCTCAGTGTGGAAAGGCCCTATGATGTCTCCAGATGACAGATAAAGTGGAGTGGTTTTGTGATGATGAATCAATTAATCCACAAACACACTTTTTCAAAAACTCCTTCACCAGGTGGAGGGTGTCTTCACAGTCATGTGACTCTTTGCACATATGCTGACATTATGCCAACAGACTGCTTAATTCAACCATGAGTAATTTGACGAGGCAGATGCGAGCCTTTTCTTTATTTAAAATTTTTTCAAGCACCTATCCCTCTTGGCCTTCAGAGGGGAAAACCCTCCAGTTTTCTATGTCTGGTTGCTTTTTACCATTAATAAGCCTATTTTGATACTATATGTGTCAGAGCATTTCTTCTATATCCATACTTCCTGCTCATCTTTACGCAAACTTCCACATATGTAACAAGTGCCGCTCACCTCTTGTGCGAGGCTCTGCGCGTGGTCCGTCAGGGGGTAGGGAGGGCTGGGCCGGTTCATATAGTGGGCCACAGTGTTGTGAATGTTGAAGGCTTTCTGGAAGTCAGGCTTCTGGACCAGCTGTAGAACCAGCTCTATGTCCTCTTGACTCTGAGAGTCATTCAAACTATGCTGCACCTGCTTGAGGGACATCAACAGGTCCTCCAGCTCTGAAAGCACAAACACAAACCATAAGTATGCTTGCAGATCACTCGTGTATCTCAAAAACACCCTGCCTGTAAAAACAGAAGAAACAGTAACTTCACAGAGGAACAACAGTACATACTTCTGAATCATTCACCCGGAAAACTGATGACATAGCCTCTCACAAAGATTCCCCCACTGAGCATTTTTATTGTTCGTTATCCACATCGCACAACGTTTGCGTCAATCACAGATGTAATTCAGCTATTCTAGCGTTGTCCTCGACTAACCAAGTTTCAACTATGTTGTAATTCTCCTTTATAGTGTCTAACTACACAAGAGAACAGCGAGACACAATAGGAGTTAGACATGTGGGTGTGTTTTCCTT
The DNA here is from genome assembly GCF_936440315.1 of Barbus barbus. Classification (NCBI taxonomy): domain Eukaryota; kingdom Metazoa; phylum Chordata; class Actinopteri; order Cypriniformes; family Cyprinidae; genus Barbus; species Barbus barbus. Next base: position 12,205,424 of record NC_136758.1, read on the forward strand.
GTGTGGTGTGTAATGTCTAAGTGGGTGGCTAATAGAGGTATTAGTGGGCAAATAAAATATCTTAAGTGTTGCTTTTGCTTTGTTCTTGACTGGATATATTTTACGCGCACTTTAGTGCTACAAAGAGTTTTAGACTGTAAAAAAACAGCATAGGGAGAGCATGACAAATAATGCAGAGATGAACTGAAGCACAAACAAAGAAGGAAAACCGAGGAAAACACAGTGCAGCAAAAGTGGTCTGGGTCAGAATGTTTCATAAAAGGCTTTTTAATTAACCTCCCCCTCAGAGGGTCCTCTTCTCCCTCCCTGAGGAATTCCACTCACACACATCCCTCGGCCATGACTTTCAGCAGCAACTCCAAGAGCCCCTCTCATTTGCACAGTAACTCACAGTAAGTTTGTTCATCCTTGCCATGCATTTTGATTTCCCCTTAATGGAGATCTTTTCAAAACCAAGAATTCACTGGAAGAGCTGAGCATGTGTGTCTGTCCAATCTAATGGATTAAACTCTAGTGAAAGGCTTCCTGTTGAGCGTAACTAAAGAGAAAGAGTAAGAGGTAGTGGTGTGAGGAAAGCAAAGAAAAGTGAAAAACAGATTAAAAAAAATAAGCTAAAAAGATATTAAAATAATGTGGCATATAAATGGACTTTTGTCCTCATTTAGTTTCAAGTCCAGTGGCTCTTGAACACTCTTAGTCATCAGTAACACGGCTCTTTGCCTCCTCTAAGAATGACTTCACTCATGCATGCTGATTTTAGCAGTCAAGTGCCCTTCAGTTTCTCTGAATCAGTTTCAATCTCACATCTCCATAACCATTTGTGCTATTTTGTCATTTTGTGTCATACAGTTGTGGAAAGTAATGGTTAATTGTTAAGTTTTTTTGGACACTATCTGGTCACTTTGTAATCATGCACTGTTATTTGTATAACATTTTAGACTATAGAGTTTTAAAATTAGCTTTTTTTTATTTGATTTCTGTCAAACATATTTTATTTAAATTATTTTTTATAGATTTAGTTAACAACAATACTGATTGTATCTGATTTATCAGTCTACCACTATTGGACTGAGGACAGAAACAATGTGAAGAAGAAAGTGAGAACGAAAACAGAATATGTTGCAAGCCAGATTCAAACTCATACATGCCCTATGAGCACTATGACTCAATATGTAGGCTTAACACACTAAACACCATGGCTTTGACACCCACAATACTGCTGTTTGCTCTGCACACGTCAGGGGCGGGTTTATTGCAGCATTCTTTGGAAACAATGCCCATTAGCAGTTTATGACACCCACCTAGTAGAGTTGGTGGTGCAGTGAGAATTTGCAGACCACCTATGGAGCCTCCTGGACCTTCCATTTGCTCAAAGGTGGGGTTATCGATGCCCACTTTGGGATTCTGTGAGAGTTTCTTGAGGCGCATGGATGAGTTGAGGTCGAGTTCCTGTCGGTTGCGGCCTTCTTCCTCCCGTCTCCTGCGGTCCTCCTGCTGCTGACGGATCCTTTCCAGCTGAGCGCTGCGTCTGACTGGCAGAGTGCGGGCACCCAGGTCACTGGGGCAGTCCACCGCCATCTCCCTGTGCCTCTGCACCACCTCCTCCAGAAAGTCAGTTCCTCCGACGCTCCCTCCCCCACCGTCCGACTCGGTCACATATCCGTTCATGTGGGAGGTGGTCATCATGGCTGGGCGTGTGTGTAGTGATGTGTGGTGTGAGTGTGTGTGAGGTATGAGGGTTAGGAGGGGTGCTTTCTGCATGGTGTGAGGGCTGAGGCCATGACAGCAGGGCTGAGGTCAGTAGCAGCTCCAGACAGAGAGCCACACCTGGAAAAGTGAGAGCAGCGGTTAGAGGAGTGTTCCAGGAAAGTTTTATATTTAAATAAAATACTTTCATTCATATGAAATTTATACACATTATATTTTTATTTAAAATCTCACCCATATAAAACATTTTTATTCACAGGCTTGATCTAATGATGTAACCCTAACCTTAAGTATTAAACTTCATTATGTGAAATCATGAAATCATGTGGCTTGATGAGTTAGGGGCTATTACTAAGGGACCAGATTTATGATTTTCTTTTGGCATGCACTGAATCAGGCAAAAATCCCTTGCACTTTAAGGAGACCAGAGAGACAGAGCTGAATGGTTAACTGAAATAAAACTGAAATTCTTCTTAATACAATTATCACATTGAAAACCAATGTGTGACTCAATGAAATAAATGTGTAGCGAGTTTCATTTTCATTGCAGGCAGCTTATGATCTTGGGTCTGCATTTCAGTGTCTCACGAGCGGTTCACAATTAATGCTGTTTTACACAAACTCTATCTCTGCATCTGCTCTGGGTTTGGGTTGCTTATACGTGCATTTGGGAATGGAACATGCACAGCCCATTTCATCAGATTTGTAATGAGAAGCATTTAGACCCTGTCGCCAAAATAATAACTTGCCAGAAAAATTTGAAAAACTTTTACAAATTTTTGGGAAAATCTGAAACATTTCCCCCTATCATGCAGACCGACTTACATTCTTTAGACTTGGGCCAGCAACCATCCAAAATATTAAAAACCTCATAGCATCATGCTATAAAGCACTTAGAACACCTTATGGCGCTTTTCCACTGCGTGGTACGACTCGGCTCAGCACGGTTGAGAACGGCACGGCTCAGTTCGGCTCGGTTTGCGTTTCCACTGCAGTTTAGTATCGCTTTAAAGTGGGCGTGATTATTCACGTGTCGTTATACGTATATAATTACATAATTGCCTTTTGAAGTTTCCAGCCAAATCGCGATTCTTGCCTTTCCACCCCCAACTGCAAGACCTCTTGAAATTACAATTAAGACTTTTCTTATACCATTTAACATATTTAAAACTTTTTAAGGCCTTAAATTCCTTGCCCTGTATTTTAAGGTAGCCCGTTGGGCAGGGTGGTGATACATTTTGGTTGCCCGACTGGAAAACACAATAGCTCCGGGACGTCAGGCTAGCGATTTTGCGAGCCCTGTCCTTACTGCGTTTTATATTGTTCTTATTAGTAGAATTCATTTTATTATCTTACCAGTATCATTGTTAGTTTTTCCCCCATTTTTTTTACAGAAACACAGAATGACCGAAAAAAGCACCACCACCAGTCCTAAGTTTAGTTAAAATGACTAATACACATTCATATATGTTTACCAAATTTCAATTCAAATTACTGAAGTTCTATCATTAAATGATACTTGATTATCATAATATCATATTATAATGCTTGACTGACTGATGTTAAGAGTGTACTTTCAGATATTTAAAAAGCTGTGCCATTTTACAAACACACACACATATGTATGTATTGCATGCATGCATATATGTATGTATGTGTAAAATAATATATATATATATATATATATATATATATATATATATATATATATATATATATATATATATATATATAACATGCATATCCATATAGTATATCAGGCTGGCAAGTAAACTAAAATATTTACTAGCCAATGGCAAGGTGTCCGTAGAGGGTTGTGTACTGCTGATTAATTACAGTGCTATGGCATTCATTCGTAGTTATTCAAAGAGCCGTGTCAAAAACTGCTCAAAATGAAGATAAAACAAACAAGTCATCCTCATGCCAAAGGCTCAGTGAGACAAACAAACAGCCACACAAGTGCTCTTCTCCACTGCAGCGGCCTTGTGCTATGAGTGTGAGCTGTGTCAGCTGTCAGAGACAGGCCAGATCACTGTTATCTGCCACTTTATCATCCCCATTTCTGACAGCTGACACTTTCAGAAAACCCAACTCGCTTTCTCATCCCCCAACAAAACCTTGCAGATGTGAGCAGCCCTGACCCTTGACCCCACAAGCCTTTCCTTAAATCTTCTCAGACAGTTTTTGGTAACAAACAGCCCTGAGTCACAGCTCTGTCACTCAGTAAGTCAGATGATGAGGCGTGCATTTGAGGGAGACGCTGGAGGAAGCTCTTGTAATGAGAAAAAGGATTTCAGATTGAAGTGTTTGCTGTTGACTTGAGATGCCAATGGTCTACCACTGAATAATGCATTAGACAGTGATACCACGTCAAATGGGCGTCTCCTTCCAGGAAAACCCATCCCACAGGATAAAGAAAAGACATGTGACCACACAATGAGGATAATGGATAACCCTAGTCCCTCCATCTACCCCTCCTCCATTCCACTTTCCTCATTCTTCACTTCTCTCAAACTATGAGAACCTGCCCAAGCTGTGATCATAAATATAACAAAATGAATGTACAATTCTATAGGGGTATGACAATCTCAGAACTGAAGTGACAATGCCATCACATGGTTTCAGAGGCTACTTTTTGAATTATTTTTAAAGTGCATTTTTGTTCTTTTTGGAGTGCAAATTAAATCAAATTAAATTAAAATTAAAAATCCATATTTATCCTTGTCTACTCCCTAGACAAAATCATGAGTTTCGGATCAACATACATATGAGTGAATGATGGCAAAGCATTAATACTGTATTTTATGTTAACTATATCTTAAAGGCCCACCCACCTCACATGAGTCTGAAAAAAAAAAAAGCCGTAAGATAATTTTGGGAGTGTTAAAGGGAAATTAATAACCTTTCAAAATCCAGCCTGCCCAAATGCATCATCTAAGCTTCCATATTGTTGGAGTCAGGAAGTAAAGCTGTGCTGATTACAGAAGTTGTTGCAGCACAAGTGATGGCTGAGATTAAAATCACTGTAGTTTCCTGTAAACTCTTGATTCGCTCTGCCTCTTCGTCTGACCTCAGCGGAGCCTTCTGTCTGATACAGAACCTCTCTTATCTTTAACACTATCCCCCATTTAGTCTAGTTTCACTCCTCACTAATGCACTGCTCCCCTCACTTCTGCCATGCCCTCCATCAGTTTCCCCTCCCCCCTTAAGACTGCTCTGAGATTACTGTGCCGCACGACTGCCTAACGTGTTGCTGTGACAACAGCTTTGTCTGTGGGTGGGAGGTCCCAAGGCCTGAGAACCAAACGAGGGGGAAAACACAAAGACACACACACACACACAGAGGAGAAGCTATATGGGGGTCCTCACCGGAGTTTGCCAGTCAGCCCAGGATAAGCCCTCCAGACTGTAGCAGAATCTCCTCTCTCGTCAGTGCTGACCCACCTGCCTCCTCTCTTCCCCTGAATGCTAAAAATCTTGATCTTCCTGAAATAAACAGAGAGAAAACGTGAGTGCAGGTGACAACATGACCTTATTTACACCTCATCAGATCACAAGCGGATGACACCAAGTGCAGGTGAACACACACACACACACTGCATTTGTAAGAGTAAACGTCAATCTGTCCTGATTTGACAGACAAGAATAAAGGACAAGGATAATATAATGTATGTAATTTATATTTAGTATTAGCTTTTCTCTCTCGCTATTATATATATATATATATATATATATATATATATATATATATATATATATATATAAAATAAATTCTCCAATGCATCGCGATTCTCTCTTCAACGATTCTGAATATTGAAAGTCTGAAAATATGAAAGTCTGACAGACTTTCATGTGCGCTTTGTGTTTGTTTGTCCTGAAGCTCGATTGTGGCTGCACTTGCATTTTTGAATACTTTTATACAATATTTATTTTATACGAAATTGTACACACAGTCAGTTATGTTTTCAGAGCAGGACAAAACATCTGATATATCGAAATAGATCTGTGCATTAGTCTGAATGCAGCCAGCTGCCACTGTCTATGATCTCATCAGTAATAATCAAATGGCAATAAGGCTGAGGAAAAAAGAAAAACCCATAACTATTGTCTGTAAACTTTCGGATACTAAATTTGTAATAATAAATTTGATTTAAAATGTATATGGAAATGTAGCCATGTGCAGTAATATTGAAAACAGAATATAATGCATTGTGATATTGAGTTGATAATGATAATCGTAATTGAATTGAATCGTGAAACCAAAATTCACACCCCTACTTTTAAGATGGCAGTACTAATATACAGAGATTCCTACTAAACCAAAATTGCAGTTTCTATGCTTTTTGTTTAAAGATGTAAAGTTGTAAAGATGTATTTGCACAGCAGAAGAATTAATTGGGGGAAAAAAAGTAGATCAAGAATCGTTTTGGAATCGGATCATGACTCCCAGAATCGAAATCGGATCAGATCAGATAGTGAAGTGCCTGAAGATTCCCACCCCTAATATAATATAATATAATATAAATAAATAAATATATATATGCAAATTTTTAGCCGATTTATGTAAACTGTATACATACTAAAGTGTTTTTCCTGCATTATAATTCACACGCCATCTCTGAGGTCATCATTGTGTAGTGACAGAGCAACAATCCCATAATGCACAAGGCAGGAATGCAAAATAGCCTGGGAACGACATTCCTCGGCAGACCAGACCAACATAAGGGCTCTATTGTGAGCGCCTACATGCGAACGCTTTCTCATGCAACCTCAATACCTGATTACTACTGTAAACCAAAGTCAAGGTTACATTAAGACAAAAGAACAAGTGCTAAAAAAAACAGGTCTGCAGTAAACAGAGATTTATTTCATTAAGACCTGTATGCCACTGTTGTTTCTTGGGATGCAGCTGTGCTGATATCGACAGGATAAAATCCAATTAATCTTTCCTATAAAAAGGTAAGAGGATTGTAGCCTTACACCTACACACAGATGTAGCTTGAGCGTAGCCAACATCCATGTGAGCTCCACACACTCACTACATTATTCAGGTAGTCATGCTGATGTCATTACTAAGGTGGTTTTCACCCTGTTGGCCGCAGATAAGAACAATCTTACGGCCACCCACTACAACACACCAAAGACAATATGCAATATTGAGCTAAATCAAACAATCCCTCGACTGACAATGCCAAAAAGACCCTTACATTTACATAACAGCCATCTATCTTTCAAGAGAGCAGCTCAGACGGACGACTGAGGTCATTTTTATGTTTACGAGCTAGTTTAAAGCATGTCTAATGTTTAGGACAATCTGGATCTTGCACTTTCCCCACAGCAGCTCACTACGTTCACTAATTTTCAGATGCGCCTGCAACAAACTACATATCAATATAATTGAACAGAATAAGACAGAATCGTCTTATTCTATATCATTTTTGAATACGTATCGTAACAGGTTCTTCATACTGTAAGTGTGCAGTGTCAGGAGAGGGGAGGCGCTCTTCCATCGCTGTCCCAGCTCTGTTCCAAACCACACTTCTTACAAGCACATATTTAATATTTTATTTGAAATATTTTTATTTAAAATATGTTTAAAACACACAACAATAAACAAAGTTTGTTTATCTCTAAACCTGTTTAAGCTATAATAACAGACTCAGCAAATATCAGGATATGAAAATTCAATACTTTTCCAGGCAATAACAGGTGAGCCAATAAGGTCATTCTGTACCCTGGTGCTGTGTAACGAGACTTTAGTTAATGTCATTTTACAGATTGTGCACACATATAAACACAAGCATGTTCACACAAATATGAACCGTCTTCAGGATATTTCCCCTTCCCCCCTACTGGATGACACAACACGCAGTGGAGAGCCCCAAGATTGAAAAACATATAAATAGAGCCTCGAACCATCTGCTGCTCAAGAGCTTAAGTAACCTACTTCAAACCCTCCTGTTCCATTCAGCTGGCCACAACTCAACTACAGCTCGGCCCAGCACACTAAGCCTCTGGCCTCTTACACAAGGAATAGGGACATCTGGGTGCTTACTAATAGAATCGTCCCTTTACACTGGTGTAGGATCAGCTCTATCAACTCAAATCCGAATCTTAGCCTGTATTAAATAAATAATTAGGCTGATCTATGATAAATGCTAATGGGAAGGCTAATATTTCCCAGTGTGGAAGACCAGGCAGGGAGGAGGCGAGGTAAATTAGGAAGAGCACATTCATGGTACATGCAGGTGTTTTTAGCAAGAGCAGGTGCAGCACGGCTGGCCCAGAGGCTGTGGGTGTGTCCTCACTGTGCCAGCCAATAGGACGTGAGCAATAGTGGGCACTGTGTCAACAACCCTGTTGTTTTTCATTCCACCTGGGAAATGGTCCTCACAGATACTGTGGCTGTGAACACACACAATGGACTCTCAACGGTCACATTCCTGGCAAGCTTTTGTAATAATGTAGTTTCGCTAATGCAAACGAAATGAGAAAGTAAACAAGGGTTGTCAAAGTGATCAAGTGTGAAAATGAACAAGTCCAAACATATTCATATTCCACTCTATGCATGAGCAGTTATTTTCACTAGTTCTGTTGGCTATAATTTAGGATTATCGGGCACATATTCATAAAAGATTGGCCCTGTGTTTTACGCAATGCAAAAAAAAAAAAAAAATGACAATGTAGTTCTAAAAATAAACATGCACATGAATCAGTCAACCAATTATTTAAATAATCTCAATCAATATTCATAACAATAACACAGCTCTTATGGCCTGTTACCTTAAACAAACAACAAAGAACTCCACTTAACACACTGAATAACATGCATTATTCACAGGAAGGATGTTTTCTTCCTTGGCCTGGCAGCCTCAGCCCTGCACAGGATGAACCTGTTACGCTGACAGACATGAAACAGCTCGTCCTGAGGAGTGGCTAGTATGGAAAACAGTACCTGAATGCTGTGACAGGGTGGGAACGAAGCTCTTTTCCCATCATCAGCCTTCAATAAGTTTCGTACCTATATGACAATATATCAAAGCTCTGGGGTCTACCACACCTTTAGAGTGAAAAGGACACTATGCAATGATACCTCCCAGATATGAATCTCTCTCATCAGAGAACTGGAAAATACACAAAAACAAAACGCAATGTGGAAAGACATCCAGAAGGATAGAGGGATACAGAGGATCCAGGCCGACACTTCCATGGATGTCACTGTAGAGGAGAAACAGACCAGGATCGTTATCTTCCCCAAAGCTCCAGCTCAACATTCCAACACCCAGTGTTTGTGTACCAAAAAAAAATCCAGATTCCAGGCTCCTAAGAACCAGGCACGTACCACTTAGTACCAGGAGGGAGAGCAATGCTGAAGAGAGAGTAGAAAAGAAAGCGAAAAAGACAGACAGAGGGAAAATATGTGGAAAGAGCATGGTATAGACTACACTAGCATGCAGAGATGAATCACTTTTGGCCTTTGCAGTGCAGAACAGAAAATAAAACCAACAAATGACCTTCAAAGCTATAAGTAAACCATTTTACTTGCTTTTCCTTTACTTACAACCTTCATAGAAGACATTCAGAAAGTCATATGCATGCAAATATATTTGGAAAATAAATTACCCAAGAGACCGGCAGGTGTGAAAACAACACCATGAGGCTCCACCTATAAAGCCTAAAGGTCGACTATATGCATTCGTAGACCACTTTGTCAAAAACAACAAACAAATTCCAGTTCTAAAAACTTTGCTATTCACTGATACTTAGCAAAATACTTACAAAATGTTTGTAACAGCTATAGTTTTACTTAAAAGCAGTTTCTCTGGGCATTTTACCAAAAGTGCCAACATTTGTTCTGTACTGTAGCACTTGTTTGTGTTATTCTGAACAGATGAATTAACAGCTGTTCATTAAATTAAAATTTGAATCAAAAAATTGAAAAAATTGCACCAAAAATTAATCTTGGTGTTAACAGGTCTTACAGGGATAGTCCACCCAAAAAAAATTAATTCTATCATCATTTACTCACCACCATGTCATTAAAACCTGCATGACTTACTTTCTTCTGTGAAACACAATATTTTGAAGAATGCTGATAATCAAACGGTTTCATTTTCCACTGCCTTCCACTGTATTTTTGTCCATACAACGAAAGTCAAGGGGAACCAAAACAGTATCGTTACTAACTTTCTTAAAAATATCTTCTTTTTGTTCCAAAGAAGAAATAAAGTCATACAGGTTTGGAATGGCATGAGCGTAAGAAAAGCATGGTCAGTGCATATTGAGAATTCCTCAGGGGACACAGATGGGTCACAGCGGTTCTGTACATTGCTGGCACTGGTCTCAGTCCCTTCCCGCGCCCCCCCCATGTGATAGAAAAGTCCTGTCTACACCTTCATAACCCTCTTGCCTGCATCACACACACCTGAGAATGAGGATGAAACACTTGAGACTATCAGCCTACTTGCTAGTGCCACACATAACTTGCTGATAGCATTTAATGCTGGTGTTTGTCACTATAGTGGATATGAACTAGTGCTTGACAAATACAGGTAGGCATTTCAATAATTAATGCAAAGCAACAAAACAATATCTAAAGAAGGGGTGGCTAAATATACAAAACCGTTTATATTTTAAGTCAGTAATTTTTTTTTAAATGCATTAAATTTATCACGTGACCGTAAAATCATTTATAATGTTGTAAAAGATTATTTCAAATAAATAGTTTTTTGAACTTTCAATTAATAAAAAAAAGAGAAAAAAAATACATACCATGTTTCCACAAAAATATTAAGCAGCACAACTGCTTTCAACATTTATAATTATAATGAGTGTTGGGTAAGCACAAAATCAGCATATTAGAATTTTTCCTACTAGATCTCTGAAAGATAATTTGACACTGAATAAAAAAATTCACCTCTGCCATTACATACTAAATTTAATTTTAAAATATATTCATATAGAAAATCTTTTTTTTTTTAAGTATAATAATATTTAAAAAATATTACTGTTTTACAGTATTTTTGATTACATAGCCTAAATGCTGCATAAAAGAAATTAAACCAGAAAAAAAAAAACTATTTTTGGTAGTGCATACAAGTAAAGTTGTTTTTTTACACAATCACTAAAATTACTATAAAAAAAAGGTATTATATTTAATTATTACATGAATATAAATATTGAGATATAAATTGTCATTAATTATATTTAAATCCGCTGATGATGAAGGGACTCCCCCTGTATGCTGTATCCTAAGATATTTCCACCAGGCCATCAGATTTCATCAGTCTGACAGGCCAGGCTCACTGAAGGAACGTGGCAGTGAGGTAACATGATTCGAGAACGTGCTGGCATTAACACCTCTCGCTCTACTCTGAAAACAGATACCGTCTCCTTGAAAGAAAGCCCATCTGATTCAGAGCCAAAAACCTCTATCATCTGTCATAGCATCATTTATTTGTGCAGTAACGCCACACCTGCAGCAAACTAACAAAACTGCCATAAATAACCCATTACCATCATCATAATCTTCATCAACAGCCCTGAATCATTTTATGGAACAAATGATCTTTGACTTGCGCATAAAAAGCAGGGAAGGTTGTCTCAGTGACGGATGGTGCTGATACAGGTTACCTTCGGCCACCTCTGAAGCTGAATTATATCACAGCATGCAGTGAAGACTTATCTTTAAACAACACAGAGTAGCCAGCTGACTCGCAGCTTGTGATCTGAGGAAATGATAAGATTGCTTTGTGTTCCTAATAATGGAATGAAGACATGGATCACAGCCAGACCCTGCTGGGAACAGACTTTTTGGTGACTTGGTATAAAAAGGAACGTCATACGACAAACAAACAAGCCAAAATTGTTGACAGTGAAGCACTTACAATTAAAGTCTATGGGTCAACTGTCACTCTCACAGATGTTCACAAAAGGTTTGTGTCAAAATGTGTAATTGTTTACTTTTTAAATACTGTTGGGTTCCCGCAAGATTTTCTAGGCCTTCTTCAGTTGTTTATTTTTGATAGCATTATTATTTGACTTTTTCTATGCAAATAAATACTTTAGATTGAGCATAACTAAAAAATAAAAATAAATAAAAATGAAAACATTTAAAAAAAAATAAACAAACATTTAATGTTAAAAAGGCTTTCCAGGAATGTGGGAACCCTGAAACTGAGGAAATATTATTTTTGTTGTTAAAATTATTTACTGTGGTAATTAACAGCATAATAGTGACCATAACTTAATTTGTATTTAATCAAGAATTTACATTTAAATAAAATTAAAAAATTTTTTTATTTATTTAATTATAATTTTTAATTACTCCACAATTAACTAACGTCTAAAAGTTATATGTTATATGTACTATAGTCACTGAGCGTGAACTAGTAACTCAAGAATAGATCAAGCTTTATTTTCCTCTCTTTTACTAGCACATCAAACTGTCAGAGTCCTTTGAATATACAAAGGTTGATAAAATAAACCAGATCACTTAACACTCAATTTTATAAGCACATAAACACTTTTAACATGCCTAGTAAACACAGGCCAGTGTGTCTAGAATATAAGACCATTTGAATGAATGACACACGTTCTTCGATTTAATAATAATGCAAAACTTATCAACTTTTAAACGGTAGATATCTGTCTGACTGGTGAAATACATTCCCCTCTACTTCCCCAAGGCATTTCAGCCATAAAATAAAACGATAACGCCCTTTCCATGTCAGCTTTGACCCATAGTATCCCAGTAATCACTCCAGAGAGAATATGAAGAGTCAGTGATATCAGATTTCTGAACGATCCCGAAGGAAACAATGCGACATTTGTGTCCTAATGGCTGTAATGAAGGTAGATGAACAATGGCAGTCCGTGTATCGATCAAAGAAACTTCCACGCAGTTTTCAACAGGTTGTTTGAGGAGCTTTAGTTTGGCCATTTTTAACTTGTATCTTCACATTATAGTAACTTAATCTAAAGCAGCAGGGTAACTGTCTCACGACCTAGTGAGCTGCCACTTTTTGAGCAATGAACGCGTCTATGATGCCTAAAAATGCTGCCTAGGTAACGTTAACTTAGGCAGCTCTTTGGGTTTTGAGAGACAGCCGTTGTATGAGCTTGGCTGGTATGCCCTAAAAACTCCAAAAAATAGTGAAACACAGAACGTATAAATCCTATAAACCATCTCTTCAATGTTTATATAGCTTTAAATCAGAGAAATTAGAGTTTGCTTTAGTGTTTTGCTAAATATATTTGCATTGCTAACACTGCTAGCTGGCCACTTCCCGAAGTGCAGCGCTGCTTTCTTCCCCAGGCAACCTGTTGCAAACAACACTTACACCACGTTTAAACGACCAAACAACTTTAAAGTGTCGCCTAGCTTACCTCTTCAGTTAGATATGCCGTCCCTTTAGTTCAGTTAGTGTATAAATACTCCCAAACAAGCGGTTTTGTTCACAGAATAGCGCATGAGATTGTTGTCATGTTGTGTGATGGGTCACCGCTGCTCCAGAGTCTCGGAACTGACTGAGGGAGAGCGGCTCAACAGCGCCTCCGGTAACCGCATGAGACGACGCTTCTGATTGGACAGATCCACCACGATTAAACTCCGTCGTCCAATCAGGTGTGGTTTTCCTTCAGAATGTCGAGCGGACGAGAAGCCGGTCAGTTTCGGCTTGGGATTTTTGAGGCTTGAGTAGTTTAAAAATTTTAGCCACTTTCATTATCAATACAAAAATAAATAAATAAAATAAATAAAAGTTGTGAATGGCCAGACTACCCAATTAAATTTCGATTCAGGTGCAGAAAGAAACAAAGAAAGGTGTGCTCTCAATAATAAAAAAATAAAATAAATAAAAATTTATTTTCCAAAAAACATTTTCCAAATATTATCAGGTATTGTGTCTGTTGAAGGCCTGAGTGCTTGAATCATTGTTTGGAAATTTTTTTTTTTGAAGCTGTAAATTCAATGTGCAAGCATTTTTCTTATTTTCTTTGTTTATTACTTACTATATATTAAATATTTTTTTTATATTTGATTTAATAAAAATGTGAATATTGTATATTAAATAATATATTCATGGAAATAAATAGATATGGAGAACCCAAGTCAATCAGCTTTCAGTGTTTATTTAAAAAAATGAAACTGAACCACGTCTTTACATAATGATCAAGAATTTTAATTCTCGCATTAGATCAGTATTACAGAAAATGATATTATAGTACAGAGTTTTTCAATATCTTTTCAGTACCATAGTGTATTCCTCAGGAGTGCTGGTCACTTGTCTGTACAATATCACTCTTGCATTTTTTTGGACTGTACATTTTATGTAATTCATTTTAAAAAGGCTGTCAGCACTTAAATAAGCTGTGTCTTCATCTTGGAAGTTAAACAAAAGTTTCCAGGGAGCTCAGCCTCTAGGATTGGGCTGGGCAAGTTTAAATGTAAGGGTAGCGGGTAAAATAGAGGGTAATAAGGGCAGAGCTATGAGGGCCAGTTTACTATGAAGTATGTTCCAGACTGAGGTATAGCCTGTAGCACAGGACATGCCTCGGGGCACGCTAAAGTAGCACAGAATTTACACAGACCCCCACCGGTCATCGTTTCCGCACAAAGTCTGTGCCACCCGGCAGCGCGTGCTGCTTCTCAGCATCGCCACCACAAGACCCTCCCCCACAGCCCTGGCTTTTGGCACTGCGCACATAAACACGACTCACGAGAGAAACGACAAGCAAAGCAGTTTTGTAAACCCTTTATGAAGCATAATGAAGTCTTTATGGAGCATATACTACTAAAGGGAAAGATAGCTGGGTCACCTTGGTGCACTTTGAGGAGAGATGAAAAGATCCAGCTCCTGTCATTTTGAAGAGCTTTTCATTCCTCAGTGACACATTTTCTACCGATGAGAAAATAAGCTTTCTGATGGATGTATGACAGGCGCCAACAGCTGTCTATTAAAATGCTACGGCTATCTATAAGTTCTAGCATTGAACACACAAAGCAATTGCAATGAAAGAGAACAGAGTTGCTTAATATGATAATATTCATCATTATATTAATAATCATAATAATTATAACAATATATTACAGAATAAATCTCTTATAATTCATATATATATTCTCACTTTAAAAGGTATAATATTTTCTGTCTTTGAAATACTATGTCTTCGAAGTCATAGTTTCCGAAATGTCACATATTCGTCTTTGTTCGAAATGTTGATTATACTGGATCAACTTCTCCCAAATCAATAAAAACTAGCTGTGCCGTTGCATATTACAGAATAGTAATGATATGTGGACATGCACCACTTTCTTGCTCTGTACTTGGTCTGTCCCCTTAAGATGACATCATAGCCGTCCTATGACCATGACGTCCACGACTTCACCCTTGTGCAACTCCACGTATTGCTCTGTTTTCGGAGGCAACATCAGAAGGCCGTTGGCACTGCGCATGCTCATTAGCCGACTACTCATTTGGTTTCCTGTGGAGCAGAGCAGGGTGTTACTTGCTTTTTTTGCATACAAATAAGTTAGTTATTTGTAAGCTATATCTATATGCTGTATGCCGTATAAATACATATACATAACTAATTATGTATACCTGTGCTCTGTGCCCAGGGAAGTGGTTCCTGGTGGTGCCATGTCAGTATACAGCGATGATATTCTGGACGTGGATCCAACTTTACATCACAGGACAGCTGCCAAGAAAAACATACATACTGTTGACATCGCAGCAGAAACACAATGCAAGTCACAAGAAAGCAGTGGTGGATGAAGTACACAACTCAAGTACTGGAGTGAAAGTACAGATACCATAATAATACATTACTCCAGTAAAAGTATAAGGGTTTTCGAAAAGTAAAGGGTTACTCCACACAAAAATGTAAATTTTGTCGTTAATCACTTACTCCCATGTCGCTCCAAACCCGTAAAAGCTTTGTTCGTCTTTGGAACACAATTTAAGATATTTTAGATGAAAACTGAGAGGCTTGTGACTGTCCCATTGACTGCCAAGTAAATAACACTGTCAAGGCCCAGAAAAGTATGAAAGACATCGCCAAAATAGTCCATCTCGCCATCAGTGGTTCAACCGTAAAGTTATGAAGCTACGAGAATACTTTTTGTATGCAAAGAAAAAAAAAAAACTACTTTATTCAACAATTCTTCTCCTCTGTGTTCTTTGCGCAGAAAAAGTGTTCTCGTCGCTTCATTAAATTCAGATTGAACCACTGATGGCGAGATGGACTATTTTGGCGATGTCTTTCATACTTTTCTGGGCCTTGACAGTGGCAATTACTTGGCAGTCAATGGGACAGTCACAAGCCTCCCGGTTTTCATCCAAAATATTTTAAATTGTGTTCCGAAGACGAACAAAGCTTTTACGGGTTTGGAACGACATGGGGGGTAAGTGATTAATGACAAAATGTTTATTTTGGGGTGGAGTAACCCTTTAAGTAAAAGTGCAAAATAATTTTTCTTTAATGCACTTAAGTATTTAAAAAAGTACTGATTGATACATTTTGCAATTTTATATACTCCACTCTATATGATGTATGCAGACTATTGATTTGTAAGTAAGAAAAAGTTCTTAAATTTCATTTACAAAACTTGTCATACAGCATCAAACATTAAATATCTCAATATATCAATTTAGGATACCGAATTCAAATGTGCAAACAAGTGAAAATAAAATGCATACGGTGTTTAAAAATGTGTGTTGACAAATAGTATAAACATTCAATATAAAACCTTTGGTATTTTGAGAAGAATGCTATGCAAACATGAAACTGCTACGGCAGCAGGGAAGATGCACACACTCAAGCTCAAAGGATCTTCTGGTTCTTGGCTCATTTTAAGTTAGACATGAAGACTCATTTTGACTGGAATCAGTGAGTTGTTGACTTAAGAACAGCTTCTATCAGATCAGGCCAATTTGTGAATGAATTGCGATATGCGATCCTATTCAACATGTTCATTGAAAAGAATCAGCTTGTTCACAAATCTGGCATCGCTATCACGTCTCAGAGCAGGTGATGATTTCTTCCGTTCAAATTAACAAGGAATGATAGGTTTTTATGAAATGTAATGCTTTGGAAAGGTTTCCACAATAAAATACTCAAAAAAAAAAAAAAAAAAAAAAGATACTTGAAAAATTCACTTTAAGTAAAAATACTCAGTTACTATCCACCACTGCAAGAACGTGAGCGTTATTGGCTATACTCACCCTGGCTTTGATGATGGTGGGCCGTGGGTCCAGGATCCCCTGCATCTTTCTTAATGCAGGGATAACAAAGAGGTTACAGGTTACAACAGCTGACACTGGGTTACCTGAGACAGAAAGAAGAGACGAGTGTTGAGGTGAAGACTATGGCTTACGCTTTGGGTTCGGGGTGGAGGTCTGGGGCAGAAACTCTCAGAACTGTGGATCATCTGTAGTAGATAGGAATTCAGTTTGTTTCTTGATGTCTTTAAAGCAACAGTTCACTTCCAAATGTGAATTCTGTAATTTGTTCACCCTCATGTTGTTCCAAAATTGTCCGATCTTGTGTTTCAGAGAACGCAAAAGAAGACATTTAGCAGAATATGTTTACGCTGCTCTTTTATATACAATTCAAGTACACATCAGTGGCTACAAGAACAACAAAACTCCTGAAACAGTAATAGTGTGAAAAATTATTACAATTTAAAATCACTCCAGTCTTCAGTGTCACATGATCCTTCAGAAATCATTCTAATACTGATTTGTAAAATTCAAGTAACATTTATTATCAATGTTGAAAATAAATGTGCTGCATAATACTTTTTGTGGAAACTGTGATACATTTAAGGATTCTTTGATGAATAGAAAGTTCAAAAGAGACATTTATTTGAAATAGAAAGCTTTTGCAACATTATAAATGTCTTTATGGCCACTTTTGATCAATGTAATGTGTCCTTGATGAATTAAGCTACTAATTACTTTCTCTCCGTATACCTTATTATCATTAAATTACAAATAGCAGCATTAACATTTTGCTTGTGTTCTACGGAAAAAGGAAAGTTAAACAAGGTTTGTAGCAACACAAGGGTGATTAAATAGTGACAAATTTTTCATTTCTAGGTCAACTGCCCCTTTAAGGAGTCTTTTTGACATCAGAGTTCAGTTTGTCTGGTTGGTGTGAAAGTTGCACTCACATTGATGATGCAAATGTACATTTGTGTCCATGTACATTTCTAAGCCCAATAATACTAGGGATGGAATTGAACTCTGGTTCGTACCAAAGCAATCAAATAAAGTGTGAAAACAACCCAACACTCTCTGATAAGACAAATGTGTACCAACTACTGAAACCAGCTAAGAAAGAAGAGTGTATCAAATGCAGAGGTGCCCTCCACCACATCAACGGGAAGGGAAGAAGAGCATTGAAAGCAAAAGGAGGACAGCACTACATCAGACAAATAGCAGTTTCAAGACATTAAGCCACATCACGGTACACAAAACAGAAGGGCTTTGGGAGGTTGCAACAGAACTAACAGCTACAAGGAGCGCCACAGATGCAAAAAAGCAAAAACACAAGGCTTCTCTCAGAAAACAGAACAGAAAGCGTCACATTGGAAAATCAGAACAAAAATATTATTCCTATGTTTCATTTCATTGTGGTTGTTACTGTAGATTAGACAAGGCCTTTTCAGGTTTTCATCTTGTAATGTCTGTAATAATTATAACATACTGGTCCCAAATGAGCCCAAGTGCACTAAAAAGAGATTTCGTGTTACATGGTTTCGAAAACCAGTTAATTAGGGTTTGGTGTCAAAATTTCAAGTCCATTTCCGTTTTCTGAGCTCGGGCTGAAGACAGGGCTTATTTCCTGAATTAAGAGCACCTACTTCCTCGTGGGGGAGGAGGCACAGGCAGTCTGCTGGCCTCGCTGTCACTCAGGGGCACAGTCTCCAGAAGAGTCGCCCCTGTGTCTCTGTAGGTGAAATTACCTTTGAAGGGGAATATAGAAATCGCCACTGTCACCACTGCCTCGACCACCTGGTTTCTGAAGGCACAAGGTGGGAGTACAGTTGGCTCGGGGTGGGGGCAAGCCTGGGAAAGCTGATCGGACTGCTGGGCAAGCAGGGAGATGCAGGTTTGCAGAAAGGTACACAGGTGGGCAACCGTGGGCTGATTCAATTTTATGGAGAAGGGACCATTTAGTTTGGAGATAGTATTGTATAGATATGTGAGTTTATGTAAATAGCTAGAATAAAAGAAGTTGCTGTACTGCAAGTAGTACAATACATACAGTATGTGGGAGAAAGAGGAAACTCAGTCACATGGCTTTGTGTATGTATGTGATTTCATTTGTGTAAATTCTAAACAGTTCCAACTCTGAGACACTCTTCCTGTCAAAACTTCTCCATTTGTTTACATACACAATAACTTTGTCAAATACACAGCATATTGTACCTGGAAGGGCAAAGATCAGCTTTCTTGCACCGTCAATGTCTAAGGTGGCAAACGTAGTAGGCAAACTGAAAAAGATATAGAATAAAGCATCAATATTCTACATCCCAGCAACAACCAAAATATTTTTTAAACAGATGCCCTAACCAGACTAATATGTAATATACAGTCAGTCAGTTGTTATCGCAAATTATTATAAGGCTCTATGAATACTTGATTCTGATTGGTCAATCACAGAATTAAGCAGTCAGATGTTTCCAAATATTTTCTGTCGTCTGGGCAATGCTTAATATCAAACCGCTCATCTGGGTAAGTCAACCTGGTGCCATTTTCACGTCTATTGTGTCACTGCAGACTCGTGCTCTCTTGTTTTATACAAGAATAAACATCTCGGAGGACTTCAGTTTTAATACTGTAATATTGTTGCAGAAGTATTGATACATACAAGATATATATAAAGTCATTGATTGCTTGTATGAGTGGTCATTTATACAGAATTATCCAAATGAGCGGTGATTATTCAAAAATGACAGATCAACCGACCAATCAGAATCAAGAATTCCAGAGAGACATGTCAAAATAAAAGTTAAAATGTTACACTGTATCTAATTTAAAACGGTGCTGTAATCGTTAACTAAAAAATATTTTTGTTGATTGAAATAAAGCTGGAATAAAATGTAAGTATTAAATGAAATTACTAAAACAAAAACTGAAAAATGTAGCTAAATGGAAATATAAAAAAAATTATAATAAAACTGGAAAAGCACATAACAAAATGACTAAAATTAACGGAAGCAATGTATTCATATTCATAAATAGTATAACAGTAAATAAATAATACTAAATTAGCATTGAAATATAATAATAATTAGGTCTTTTGCTCTCTATATTTCTTTGTCTTAGTTGAATCAGATGCCTATGTTCACAAACCCCTCTGATGCATATTGCACACAAAAAAGGCAAGAAAAATCATTGGTGTGGTACTTTGCAACTTTTGGGAGTCAGGGTGCACTGGTTCTTATCAATATTTTGGCGTTGCCAACATTTTTTAGGTCATGGCATTACATCCTTGAAAGAGTTTTAAGGCAGTTTGTTCTCAAGAAAACAAGATATCCTCAATCCAACAACCAAATGCCCCATCTCACGCCAGTGCCGCCCCATCCAGGCTTTACGCAAGTCTGGCTGTGCATGACTAAGACTGCTTCTCTCACTCACCCTGGCTTCATAAACACTCGACCAAAGTGGATCTGGGCATGGAGGTCTATATCCAGGACTTGCTTCAGATAGTCCTGAAAAAACAAAAAACAAACAAACGTTAACGTGAGTGTTTGCATTTCTCCTCTCGTGTAGGACAGCACCATCTATCCGCACCTGGTGAAGTGAAACATCGGGTAATTAAAGAGCTTTAATTAATAGGGCGGAAAATCAAGAGCAAGAGGCAGTCAGTGCACTGCTGCCTGGGCAAAGACCCAAAATAAAAGGTCAGGTTAACAAATGCTGCTTTGTGACAAGAAACAAGCAGAAACACTAGATGGCAGTAAAACATACAGTGACCTGTGGCATAAGCTCTTAAAAGAGTTTTGCTCTGAGATCTCGTGCTCTCTGGGTAAACCAATGGAATCCTCTTCTTGACATGAAGCAGACCGATCTGTGAGGCCACATTCCTGTATTGAGAAGCTCGGACATTTCAAGCATGTGACCTTTCATTAGACAACAGCACTTCCAGACAACTCCAATCAACTGACCTTCTCACCCATGGACACGCCCCCGGAGGTGATGATGACGTCAGCACGACTAATGCCTTCGTTCAGGGCGTTCAGCAGGTCGTCTGGGCTGCAGGGGGTTACAAAAACATGATCATGGCAAAATTACTTCCAATTTGTTTTTTTGTTAAATCTGTTAAATCTGTTTTTTGTTAAATCTGTTAAATTTTTTGTTTTGTTACTCGCATATTGGTAAAGTAAAAAATGCTAAATGTTTGCTTAGACTATTTCTATTACAAATGTAATGTAGGGAATAACCGGAATTTCATATTTTTATTCATTACAGACACATTCAATTGATTAAATGTAAAGGCCTTTACATTTTTACAAAATATGTCTATTTCAAATAAATGCTGTTCTTTTAAACCTTCTATTTATCCTGAGGGGGAAAAATGGGGTAATGCCTATTGAAAATTCAGCTTTGCTATCACAGGAATAAATACATTTTAAAATATATTAAAAGAGAAAATGGTTATGTTAATTTACAATAATATATCCCAATATTTCTGTTTTTATTGTATTTTTAATCAAATAAATGCAGCTTTGGTGAGCGCAAGAGACATCGTTTTAAAAACGTTAACAAATTTTACTAACCTCAAACTTTTGAACGTGATATTATATTATTATATTATCATTAAATCATATAAATAATTATTTCAAAATACACAATATATTGTTATATTTTATTTAATACTAAATGTATTAAATACTTTACTCAATATTTCATATGCACAAAATGAGGACAGCACAAAAAAGCATTACTGACTTCAAGAAAAACACTAAAGTTCTTTCATATGAATGCAGAATTTCTTTTTAATTACTTATCACTGACTTCTTATTGTTAACCTATTTGTATTTGCTTCTTATACATGTTTTATACATGCTCCTTATAAATATTATACATCTATACGTCCCTACAGTATATGTATGCACATACAAATAAAGGTGAAAAAATACTTGAGAGCTCTGCAGGAACTGCTGTCTTTCAGTAAATTGTGCTGAGAGGCTGTATGGTCTTGTATCGATTCTAATATATGAGCTGGAGTTTCAGAGTGCTGAGGTTGGAAAGATTTAGACATGTGCAGCGCTGACTCTGTGTGTGTGTGTGTGTGTGTGTGTGTCTGTTAGGGATGCACAATTATGACAAAAATCATAATTGTCGATTATTCCCTTTAGATTGTAACTGTGATTATTAATAACGATTATTTTGAACAGATTTATGTCATTGTTTGAAGCTGCATGCCATATTTTTATATAAAATATATATATAAAAAAAAGGCTGAAAACACTCTTTCTGAACTTTTATTGATTTCTATAGCATTAAGCCTCAAATGTCAACTATACATTGGTTTGGTTTCTTCTTTAAACAAAAAAAGGTAAAATTATGCATGGTATAATAATGTTATACTAAAACTAAAAGAAAAAAGAAAAGAAAAAATGGTTTATTAAAGCTATATATTTCATTTACAATTAAACAGACGAAATTTCAAATTACAGTAACATTTTACAATACAATTTATATTATCAGGGCTCCAGACTAACATTCAAGAGCAGTGGCACCAGCACCTGATTTGGTAGCACTGAACATGCAATAGTACAAGTTTTGTCTCTTAGAAATGCACATTAGAACAGGAGCTTGAGTTGGGATGCAGATGTACATTTGACAGTACCATTGTGAAAACTGTAACAGCCTCATCTTTTATACACAACCAAAAGTACAGCACCTCATTATCATGGTAAAAAAGTAGCCTAACTATATGGTTTCTATGGTGTTTGCATTGAAAAACAGTAGCCTAAAGACATTGTCAATTACAAATCCACATCAACTGATAGAATAATTAACAAAATAATGTAATTATATTCCATTACTCCTTTAACATATTTATTATATTAATAATATAATAATACTCAATATGAATATCCTACTTTTCTGCCACCGTACCATTGTTACCGTTAGTGTTACTACAGTAAAACTATGGTAAATGTGGGTGATTTATGGATTGAAACGTCTTCTAACTGGATCGTTGTTGCACTGTTTCTGCATCAGTGTTGATGAGAATAACAGCTCCGATTTATTTGGCATTAAACTAGTTTAAATTAAAGAGACGTGATTTGTCCTGGAGAACTCTGCGCTGAACTCGAGTGCTTCTTACTGGATTTCACAGTGTTGTTTAGTGCGTGATCCCGACTGGTCACTGTAATAAACGCATACGCTCTAAGCTCGTGCTGCACTGTTTTCTTTTGAGACGAGCAGATAAAAGGTCAGTGTGGCGTGCAGTTCAAACGTGTACCGCTATTTTGTTCTGCTTTTGACACGTTTGGCGTTTATATCTATCATGCACAACAGAGTGACATCGACTTAGACAAAGTCTTTTATCCAGTGTGTTTGAGTTTGTTAAACCTCGCGCTGCAAACACATCTTAAGCACACAGAATAATGCAAGTGGGCATTTTTAATTGTTTATTTATTTTTGTAATCGTGGCTTTGAACGATTATGTAATCGCGGCATCCATAATCGTAATCGCGATTAGAAATTCGATTAATTGAGCAGCCCTAGTGTCTGTGTGGGTGGTATAGAAGGGATGCTGACTTGTCTCCGACGATGCCGAGGTTGATGGTGGGATAGCCGTGTTCCTGAATGGTGGCCAACAGTGTGGATCGGTTACTGTCCCTGATCTTGCCTGGGTGAAGGTCATCCTCAGGGTTTAACAACTGCATACATAAACATACATAAACACGGTCAAACACGTTTTAAATTACCATGGGCAAAAGAAAGTAACAAAGCAATACACAAACAAGTCCTACCTCATTGCCAGTGGACATGACTGCTACAACTGGGAATTTCTGCACCTCCACCTCTGTGACTCCTACAGTGGCCAGGAGGCCGATCTCAGATGGACCCATGTGAGTGCCCTTGGCCAGTACGCACTCTCCACGCTTGATATCATGTCCTATAGGCCTGTGTATAATAATACCAGTTTTTATTACTCAAAGAGACTGATTAATTCCTCATGAAAAAGGTGAAATGTGGAATAATGCTTAATAATGCTTCTCTGGCGTTTTTTGAGGAAATAAACTTCAGTCCCACTCACCTGATATCCTGTCCTGGACGAGCCTGGACCAGGATCCTCACCTCCAGCTCCTCTGTACCCTGTCATCCATAACCAGCCAGATTGAGACATGTACAAACAACATGTATCAACAACACTGGACTTTCATTTATATGAGAAGTTGCTAGACACGGTTTAGAAGTATGTCTGTGTGGTGTGTTTCTTGTTTTCCTCCATATTAAATTAAGATAATACAAAAATACTACTGCAAAAAATACTGCTGTATAATTTATTGTAATTATGCATTCATAAAATCCTTGTGTTGTTCTCTAAATCTTAAATATATTTGATTGTTTTTCTTTTTAATTGTCTTATACTTTGAACTATGCATGTTTCACTTTTGGGACAAAATACATGAAAAATTTCCCCAGAAAGCTAGCTACAACTAACAAAATTGCTAATCCTCAAAGGTAGCAATTCTTTATGAAACATACTTTGTTCTTTTAGGGATGTGGTTGATTTCAAGTTAGTTAAAGTTATTTATTAGAAATCTAAGTTTGTTTTGTTTTTTTACATACATTAATTAAAATAGTTTAAAATGGTTCGGTTAAGAATGTGATACACTTACGTCTTCAGACTCTCGTAGCAGTTCTGTGTCTTCTACTTGCACTACAGCGTCTGCACCACATGGGATAGGAGCACCTGTCGTCACCCTCATCACTTGGCCTGGCATAACTGTGAGAGTGGGCTACAGAGAGAAAAAAAGTCTTTAACCACTGTAACGGAAATCTGTGGTGTGAAAGCAAAACTACACTAATATTACATCCTTCTGATACTAGTTTAAATTGCTACTTTACAAACAAAACGTCATATTTATTTTATTTATTTGGTCATTTAGCAGACGCTTTTCTCCAAAGCGACTTACAAATGAGGACATAAGAAGCAATCAAAACCAACAAAAGAGCAACAACGTGCAAGTACTATTACAAGTCTTGGTTAGCCTAACGCAGTACAGATAATTATTATTATCTTTATTTTT
This sequence comes from Barbus barbus, assembly GCF_936440315.1. Classification (NCBI taxonomy): domain Eukaryota; kingdom Metazoa; phylum Chordata; class Actinopteri; order Cypriniformes; family Cyprinidae; genus Barbus; species Barbus barbus. Next base: position 12,230,418 of record NC_136758.1, read on the forward strand.
TTTAAATAAAAAGACATAGATAAAATAAAATTAGAATAGAGAGTGCTAGAGTTAGAGGGTCAAGTAAAGATGGAACAGATGAGTTTTTAGCCGTTTCTTGAAGATGGGTAAGGATTCAGCTGCTCGGATTGAGTTGGGCAGGTCGTTCCACCAGATGGGAACAGTTAATGAAAAAGTCTGTGAAAGTGTTTTTGTGCGTCTTTGGGATGGCACAATAATGCGTCGTTCACTTGAAGAACGCAAGCTTGTAGAGGGCACATACGTCTGAAGTAATGAATTTACGTAAAGGGGTGCAGAGATATACATTATTATTCGTACCAGAGTCATATGGCATTAGCTGAGAAAACAACAGAATGACCCATGACTCGAATGCAAATACACTCTCCAGACAGAGCACTGTATGGACATCAGCCATGAGCACTGGAGTGCTGGCCTGCACTCTGCTGCATACAGCCCACGGGGATCTCCCCCTCTTTCTCTCTCTGTCTATGTGTGTGTGTGTGTGTGTAATGCACTCATTAAACACGCTCACTGAGCCTGAGTTTTCTTGCCATATGCACACACAAGCCTCCTGCAGACACAAGGTGCCAGTGCAATAGCAGGCATTTCCTGTGTTATGTGTGAGGGAGAGAGACTATGTTCATGTCAGGTTTTCAACAGTGTAAGAAGACTAGTTCCAGTTTTTGTTCGTTTAACTCACCTGTTCCCCAGCCTGAGACTCTCCAATGATGAAGCGATCACCAGGACCATCAGCAGCTGAAAACAGTAAAAAGATAAACTAATTTAGTCATTTTCAAAGGGTTAACAGGTTTGATGAATGTGATCACAATAGTTATAGTTAAAAATGTGTATCTTGTTAAGCTCAAAATGAGCAAGTATTTGTTGGGGCAGTGTGAACTAGCCTTAAGACTTGTAAACAAGAATTGTAATGTGCAAATGTATGTTTATGGGCAGGATATACTGTTATATAAAATGTGATTGCTCTGCTCTTAAATGCAGAACAAAATTTCCAGCAAGAACACTGCCTTATTTTGGTGGAAAAAGTGGTAAACGAGACCACGCAGGTTGAGTAATTTTGCAGTAATGGGTATTCACCTCGAACAGCGTAGCCATCTTTAACCGATGCAGGGAAAGGAGGCAGGTTGTCTTTGGCGTAGACGTCCTGAGCCAGAACTCGACCCATTCCATCTACAAACAGAAAAAGGACAGGAAAAAAAGTCAGATAAACACAATCATCAATACAATAAAAAAGTAAACAAGTTAACTTCTGTGTAAAAGTCAAAAAGGGGACATGTGCCTAAATCAGAGGCCAGCAAAAGCTATATGAGAAAGCAAATGCACACATGCAGCCATACAGCATGAAAAGAGGAATGTAAAAACGAGAGAAGTGAGGGAGAAGATAACGCAGACGAAGATGATCTTAACTAAAATATCACAAAGAATGTTAATCACATATATTATACAATCAAAAGCTATTTCATGTTCTATGTTTGTAAAGTATCTTAGCATACCGCTAACTAACAAGCCTGCTAACCTTGCATTCAAGTTACTACACAGGCGCAAGAGCATTAGCTAACACAACGTTTAAAAGTTACCATAGTATAAAAACCTGTCATATTGAAACACAAAACATAAAAAAACAACATTCTCACTTGTCAAAGGTTATCCTATTTCCTTTAAATCTTAGTGGTTTTTACAACTAGAGGCTTTGCAGAAAACTCATTTGAAGCTCAAACTTTGCATACAGCAGTCATTTAGCTGGCTAGTTTAGCATGCTGCTAACTGACAAACCTGTTAACCTTGTATACATGCAAGTTACTACAAAATTATTTGCTTTGTGCTATGTAGCTAGCACTGGTACGAAAAGACAACCCATAAAAAGATCTTATAATTTTGATCTAAGAATATCTTTGATTATTTGTTTTGTTTATCAAACGTTATTTTCATTATCTAGACGATCCAATCCGTTTTGAACAATGCAGTATGTCCAGGAATGTATTAATATTATTTATAAAGCGCAGTCAGTGGTAGAATTTCAAACATTTCATACTTTCGCACATAGTCTAAATAAAGGGGTAGGAAAGGTGGATAAGAATGTACCCTGAAACACAGATGTGCCATTTCCTCTGAGCACCAAACACACAGTGTAACGTGAACACACACTTATACTCGCACACAAAGCCTGAGATCTCTTGGGGGAGCAACAAGCGCCCTCCCACACATGAAAAGAAGAGGAGAAAAGAGAGATGACAGACAGAGAGATAGAGGGGAAGGAATAAAGAATCAGGGAGAGCCAGAAGGAAAGCGAGAGAGAGAATAAAGAGACACAGAAAAAGAAAAGAACGAGAGTGCAAAGGCGCTCTTGTAGAGATAAAGCACACGAATGAGAGAGAGAGAATGAGCTGATGCTAATGAGGCCTCTCCTCGGTTGGAGGCTGATTAGAAAAGACTTATTTCTCTAAAACAGCACATCTGACGAGGCTCTAAATATAGCGCGTGTCTGGATTGGGAGATCAAACAGATGGGTACGGTGTTATCTACACACAGAGATGAGTACACAAGCGCGCATCACAGAGCGCTGACAACCCAGTCACCGTCAAACTGCAACGATTCCCTGCAGCTACTATACAACAAGCCCAGATCTACTCAACACAGCCGAGCACAGGCCCGTAAAGAGACCACATGTAAGCCTGAAGTCCATACCAAAAGCTGTCGTCTGAAATGAACGCTAAAACAGGGCTCCTAAAACTAATTCTAAAGGAGATTTCACCTTACCTAGCACTCGATTCATTCTAAACTTATATTATAACTATGAAGGGTTAAACAATTGTTTAAAGAAACATTTTGGGGAAAAACTTGCTTGTTTCTAACGAGCTTAGTAATTACAGCAGTGCTGAGGACAGTGAAAAATTGTACATATAAATACCACGTATTATAAAAATTATGTAAATATTTCCAGATTTTAACACTCTGGAACCCAAAAAAAAAAAAAGTACACACAAAAAAAAATGATTTACAATTTTTTAAATATTGTTTATAAATCTCTAAACATGTTAAAAAGACAGATATTATAATATATATTTTAAAATTAGAACAATTAATTGCTTTTTAAGCCTCTATAAAAGGGAGAGAAATATTTCTGTAACTGAAGAATAAGCCATTATATCTGCCAATTATACATATATATATATATATATATATATATATATATATATATATATATATATATATATATATATATATATATATATATATATATATATATACCACAGTCAGCAAATGTTTTCATGTTGATATTACTAAGAAATGATTCTTGATCACTAAATCAACATATTAGAATGATTACTGAAGGATCTAAAGACTGGAGTAATGGCTGCTGGAAATTAATTTTACCATCGTAAGAATAAATACATTTTAATTAGTTTACAATAGAAATTTTACATTATAATAATATTTTACAGTATTACAGATTTTAATGTATTTTTGAATCCATGAGCATAAGACACTTCTATCAAAAACTTTTGAATGGTAATTAATTTCAACGGCAATATCTGCAAACCTACAGTATTGGTTATTGGTAATTTATATTGGTGCATCGGAACTCTTACTTGTATATCAACATCCAGCAGAACAGAGAGTTCCACCTCAGCATACTCTAAATGGCCAATCTTCTCCAAGGCTGAGACCATTTGTACATTTTAAATTCATTTTATTAACCGAGGTGACAGAGAGAGGTTTTAAAACAGACAGCCGCTCATAACTTACACCCATCTTGTTGTATGAACAACGCATTTCAAAAATTTATGAGTGACATTACTTGGCTGGGTTTGGATATTTCCTCTATTTACGCTGATCTGGACCTGCCCTCCTTTTGCTCGCGCTGAGCTGAAAATCCATCATTTTTATCTGTCAGGAAACAGTGAAGCTCTACACATGGTTACTGATAGATTAAAGGCACACTGTTTGAGGTGCTGGTGGGTTCTGTGAAAAGACGTGATGTCGGAAAAGCTTGCGTATTGAATGTTTGCTTTAAGTTGGGAGTTTTTGTTGGTTTTTGTTCACTAGCTCACTTGACATCTCTAACCATTGCGTCACGCATCACGATTGATGAGTTCACTGGCTTCCATAGCAGCAGTTGAGGGCAAATGATCTGGAACGCAAAATGACAACAAAGCTCTTCCAAACTAGGCCATTCTCCATGGATAAACCAAATGGATACAGCCAAACATGGAACATGACTCTGTTCTTTGACTATTAATGAAAACCATGACATGTTCAAATCAGTGGAACAAGCTCAACGAAAACAAAAGATTCCAGTGAATCACTCGCCTCTTACAAGCTGAAACACAATTCAACATACTATCCGTAATAGCCTGTTGCGTAAAAAAAAAAAAAAAAAAGAAAAATAAATAAAAAAATTATATATATATAGTGTCAAAAGATACTCGAATGGTATACTATATATAATTAGATAGATCATTGAATGTAATGCAAGTGTATTTGTTTACGATGGTTCACTGATGCCATATCAAGATTAAATTTTCGTCACAATTTCGTACCCGCCTACAATCAACACCTACATTTTTTCAATTTTTCGCACTTGACTTTGCATACAAGTATGTAGACTGTGATTCAGCCATACTTATTTCAGGCCTTAACATGAGGTTATTTTTCCACCCTCTCGTCAACGGTTGCAAACAACTCTCAATCGCCCCCTACTGGTCTGGAGGTGAAATGGCACTGTGGCATGGATGACTATTCCACACATAACTGGGGCCGGATGAGCATCGGGCATGCTCGAAGATGTGCGCCGGACATGAAGGTGCTGGGTAATGGTGCACACTGACCTGTGTTATACTTTGGGGTGTGGGCGGCACTGGCCAGGGCTCTACTCTCTGCCTTTGCTTCGGCGCCAGTGCAAACAGGAATTTTCCGCCAACTTGAGCCATTCTGGCGCCAGATGCCTTTTCGTGCTGGAGGGGCCAAGTCACCTGCATTGGGCCCTGCCAGACGCATTGGGCACATTTAACTAGCACATGGGCAATCCCGCTATCCCCCACCACATGGACCGAAATTAACGCCTAGCTCACAGCCTGCGTCTTGGTGGCACAATTCACATCCACATGCAAGGGTGGCTGCCCTGTGTTAGTGATGGCCATGAAAAATCAAAGAAGAGCCATCAAAAAGAATAGCATGGGCTGTGTCAGAGTGCCGACTATAAAGGAAATAAAAGACTATGAGATGTAATCTAGCCCGTGGAATTGGACCGCTCCTGATGTTCATGTGGACTGAGCAACTATGAGTAGCTGAAAATCTTCCAGAGCTTTTCCCGAAATTCAGAAAGGCGGCCTTTAAGGTTGGATTAGCATGGACACTGACCACAAGATCTGTCTTCAGATGATCACAATGGCATCAAAGCTTCAGAGATGTCAGCGAGTTAAAAAACAACAGAAGATGGCCGGATGGAACGAGCAACAAGATTAAAGCTAGAAAGATGGAAAGACGATGGGGTGAAAGAAACAACGAACAGATGTGTGACAGATGAGGAGCTACAGGCATGGAAGATGAAAAAAGCAAAAGCTGAAAGCCTGCAAAGCAAAGAGCTTGGTGACTATATGCCTTCAGCACTTACTGGCCTATATATACCACAATCCAACAGCCAATGAAAACTCATTTTGGTACCATCAGAAGGACAGTACTTCATGTTAAATGGATAGTTCACAAAAAAATCCTCATTCACTCATCCTTGTGTCTTTCAAAACCCATATGACGTTCCTTCTGTGTAGAACAAAAGGAGTTATTCATGATAGCATGTGTCTTATATGTCTCTATATCAGTATATTCTTCACCATGTTCTTCACAAGTAGTCATATGGAGTATTTTTATGGTGTTTTATGGCTTTTCTTGTTCTTTTTTTTTGTTGGTATGGAAAGAAGCAGGGAGAAGGAAGAAAGAAAGTCATATGGATTTGTAATAACATAAGGGTGAATAAACGATGACAGTAATGCTGATTTTTGGGTGAATGAGTCTGCATTTTTAATACTAAATACATGCATGATTAAATTCTGTGAACTCTTCCATTCAGAGCATCAAATACCGCATTGCAATATATGGTTTTGTTTTGCATTTTTTAAATTCTGCTACTTACTAATTTTTACTGGACATCGGTCTAGTTTAACTGGCATGAGCAAACAAGGGTCTTACCTCTGTAGTTGATGATTTCGGTACCCAGGACAGGAGTCATCTCCAGCACAGTGATGAAGGCCTTGTCCATAGAAGTGAGTGGAAACGGGGACATGCGGTGTCTCCGAGCTACCTTGGTGATATCCACTGCACTGTGACCTGAGACAAAGAGTGAGAATTTAAACGCGCTCTTAAACTCACACACACACACAATCATCATGATAATGCACAATAGGTCACCCACTTGCTCTCAGGATGTTCTCCTTGCTGCTGCATCGTGACTGCACCTACAGATATATATAGAGAGAGACAGAATGAGAGGGAATGAGGAAGAGAGAGAAAGGAATTGGGAAAAGAAAGACAGAAAAACATGAGTTAGAGCACAAAAGGAGCCCATCCTCCGTCCAGGAGAGTTAGCATTCCACTGACAGGATTCATAAAGATCAGGATGATCATCTACACATTCAGACAAAACAACCAAAAGAAACTAGCTTGAAAACAAACAAACTGAAAACAACATTTTCAGTCCTACTGCCATTATTAGCATTATCATCATGGTCTTGATAAAATGCTGTAGCAATCTGGAAAGTGTTGGTTCTTGGGAGCATTCTAGCAACCAAAACAACCCGATTCCAGATATAAAGTCAACATGAAACATTTTAATGCTGTAATGTGATGTATCTCACAGTGAATATTCACTTAGAAAGAAAAATGTAGGCGTTTCATATCAAAATAATGTTCCTCCCAAAACGATATTGTTTAGCTAGTGAAAACTTGAAATACCACTTTTATAGTGTTTTTTTTGTTGCCATTTTACTGCTTAAATAATGTAAAAATTTAGTTTAAAACTTGCTTTTATCCATCATGAATTGACTGTATCATGAAAAGTGAGTATTATATACAAAAATGGGGTTTCTTTCTGCTTTTTGACTGAAACTTGGAGGTCAAAGGTCAAGTTCAGCCTCAAAAGCGTCTTGACTTATCGCAATGACAATTCTTTTTCTTGTTTAAATGTATTGTTTTTCAAATGTATTTGATATTGTTAATGTAATCTTATTGAAGTTTCTTTATCTAAAACAGTAGCTTAAAACAATGTCAAAATAGACATCAGGATAAATCAGTTCAGAGGAAATAAAAAAAAAATTCACATTAATTATTGAAAAAAAAAATAGATGCCTATAAAAATTATTGAAAAAAAATAGAAAATTCTGATTTCATGTTGACTTTAACAGCTAGAAGCTCCATACAATGGAACACAATTCAAGCACTCCCTCCCATCCAGTTTCATTGTGACCCCTTTTAAGCTGAATTTCTTTCCAAATGAGCCATGTTTTAAGATAATAATAATAATAATAATAGCAAATTTGATTTTACATTCAGCTGTAACTGTGGAATCTACCAATACAAAGTATCATAAAGTATGGAGTTCCCTTAGGCCAAGAGTAATGGTATGAGAGGGCAATCAAATTCCATGCAAAAATACACATTGACTTGAGGCTGTAGTGACACAAGTTTATAGATATTAAGTCTTTGATTTACTGCACGAAAGCATTAAAAACAGCCCTTTATGTGTCCTTTGTGCTGAGACGCAATGCCCCTGGCCTATAGGGGGAGACACACAAGCAAGTCCCAAATCCTTTCTACTCACGATCCAGTTACAACAGACTAGCACCAACACGACAAATCAATGATCGACACAGAGCAAAGAAAGAGACAGAGTTAGGAAAGGACAGGAAGAGGAAGAAAACGATGAGGCGCAGCTCACATACAGCAAACAGCAATAAAACACTGCATCTAAATGGAGATAAAACTTAAAAGGAACAGAAAAACAGGAGGAAAAAAAGATCTAAGAAACAGAACTCAATGTCCACAAGAGACTCCAACACACCAAACGGCTAATAAAACAAAGAGAGCATTAGAAAGAGCGACGTCTACAGACAAGATAATGAGAGAGAACGAAAGTAACAGAGACGAGGAGAGAGAAGAAGAGTGTAAAGCAAGGAGTTTGGACTCCTGACGCAAAGCAGAGTTTGCGGATGGAAGCAGCTCCTTTTTTTTGCGTGGGTTGGGAATAGTTACTCGCGAGTCGAAGGTCCTATGGTTCCTGCGATCATCGTTGAGCCCCTCCAGCCTAGAGTGGAGCTTTGGCAATGAACAGAAACAAAAGGGTTTACAACAGACAGAGCAAAGGAGAAGCTTTGGGAGACCAAAAAAAGAAAACCAAATGAGTTTTAAAGGCTTTCTGAGACAGCGCTCGCTCGGTTTACACACAACAAGCTGAGATGACAACGAATGAGCACAGAGAGGTGCAGAGAGATCTGACTGGGCGTCATTCGGTCCAGTTGCTAATGATTGGGGGGGGGGGTTATGCCGGTCAGCCAGGAAGGTAGCACAGGTTAGCGAGGAAGAGGGGTGCGGTGAGGCACAATGTCACTCGGCACATTTAGCGAAATCGCACGACACATACTGCACTTCTGTTCCAGTAAGGTTTTAGAAGACACCGGAAAAAGACAGTGTTGGTGATACTGAGTGTCAGTGTGCTAATGGCCACCACAGCAGGGAAGAGTTTGTATGTTACATTATTGAATTTGAAGTCTGAGGGGACTGAATGAAGTGCACGCGTGGAATGGTACATATGGGTAAATAAATGAATGAATGAATGACATAGAAAACACATGGACAGATACACATTCAAATATCTGGGTCACCATACCGATTATTCTTAATTTAATGCCGTAGAAACATTAATGGCATAATTTGGGTTTCAGTTAGTTGCACTTGTTTTCTTTCTTTAAACTGTTCTGAATACAGTACTGAATGAAATAAAATCGTGTAAAAATGTAAGACAATTTATAACTCAAGATGCATTTCATTTATTGAAAGCCCTGTATATATTTTACGTATAATTACACATTATGATAATTTTTTATTAGATTAAAAGCTATTATTTAAATCCATCCAGATCATTTAAACCACAAACCTATAGGTTCTTCATAGTAAATTAATTAATTATGAAGAAAATAAATTACTGCTAAAATGCATATTAAAATATCAGGCAACAAATATGAATAATTTAAGACAATTAATGCATTTACCCAAATGTACTTTAAAGCTGTTTCCATAAGAAAAGCAACGAGTGCATTAAAACTGTAATGTACTATTTAAATAATGTGGAGGTGTTCCAAAAATGTGTGGTTATTCATGTTAACTAACAAAATGCCATAAGATTAACCATGATTAAATTTGATCTAAAAATAGTCCTGTTTATATATTTTGATTATAATAATGGTGATTCTAGAGAATCACAGATTTAGATTTACCATAGTAAATAAATGAATAATAATGAAAACAAACACTGCTGCTAAAAGGCATATTAAAATATCAGTCCATAGCCCATGTTTTAGATACTGTTTTAAAACTGTTTCAATCAGTTTCATTTGTTTTCTTTCTTTCCTTACAATAAGTAATGAATGCAGTAAAACTGAACACACTTTATTAAAATAAAATAAACCTTGTTTTATCAAACCCAGTATTGCGTGTAACCCAAAAAAAAAGACCATTGTCATTAGATTTAACACAACAACACAGACACGCAGATCTAAGACTGGTAGTGTGCTGTTAACCAGCCAGTTAAATACAGGCAAGGAAAATTGTACATCCTTGGCACTTTTTATTCTTCCCCTCCTCCTATTTGTACATCTAACCTCCTTTCATCAAACAACAGACAGAATGAGCTCAGAGTGGAGATGAGAGGTAACCAGCGATCACAGGAGGGGTTGAAGGAATGGACGGAGGCAATGAAAGCAATGCATAGACGTCAGGTCTCTTTAAATCAGAGCCGGACCAAAGAACTCAGTGGACTGAAAACACACGCTCACAAACCGACACATCCTCACACACACAAGGGGTGGGGAACCGTGTGTCAGCATACAGGCAGATGAGAGTTAATCCCTGACCACTGAAATGAAGATGGAGTAATTGGGGAACAGCAATGGGGAATTAATTATTAACAAGTGAGTGTCAGGCCCAATAAGAGGAACTCCGCTCTGTGATTAACCAATCAGAAATGATAGATAAGACAGTATGGGAACTAACAGCTGTAATGCTGGTGAGCCATTTTATTAGCTCAGAAAGAGGGATGAAGAGAAAAAAGAGGGGGAAAGAGAGGCTCTTTTTCAAAACCAGGTCACTTTCAACACGAAAGCTGCTCCAAAAAAATAGGTTGAATGATTATAAAGATAGAACTATCATATTAGTTAATTAAAATAATTAATTGCAATAAATCTTGTAGATAACATGATTAATATCAAATGTTGAACTTGCTTAAATCTGAAATGTATTATATTATTTTAAAGTTAAAATGCATCTTAAAATATCATGAATGGTTTATATATTAAGATTAATGAAATATTCATTATTTTGGATGCGATTAATCGTGATTAATTGTTTGACAGCACCAATTAAAATTTAAATATATTTAGTGCCGTCAAACGATTAATTGCGATTAATCGCATACAAAATAAAAACATTTTGTTTGCATAATATATGTGAGTGTTCTGTGTATATTTATTATTTATATATAAATACACACACATACAGTATATATTTTGAAAATATTTACATGTCTCTATTTATATTCATATAATTTATATTATAAATAAATATATTTAATATATAAATATATTTTTCTGAAATATATACATTCATGTGTATGTATTTATATACACAAATATACACATACATATATTATGCAAACAAGAACTTTTATTTTGGATGCGATTAATCGCAATTACTCATTTGACAGCACTAATTATATTATATTATATTATATTATATAAGCTTTATGGGTTCACTGATGTTAAGGAAAGAAAACACGAATTAATTAAACTTTACATATAAAATTAGCTAAAAGAGTTTAATAATTATGTTGATAATTATCTTTGGGGAAAATCCATTCAAGATTGCTGAAAAGTCAAGAAACATTTAGATTCTAAATGATACAAAAATGTATTGATACAAATTTTATCTAATCAAAAATTTTGATTTGAGTCAAAGCGCTAAGAAGTTAGTCACTTGTGTAGTTGATATGCAACAAGGCAGCTGACTAGGTTTTGGAACAGAGCTAGAGAGAAAGACAGAGATGGTTTAAGACAAGAAGATAAAGCTATAACAAAACAAACTGCCCTGATGCTACATCAATAGGCTGTGGGCCGCGTGCAACACTCTGAGGGAAGGTTTTAGTGCATGTTTGTATGTGTGATTGACAGTGTTGGTTTATGTGAAGATTAGGGGAAAAAGGGTATCTGTTTACCTGGTCCAAGGTAGAGTACCTTGACTTGAGCGTGATGACCTCATCCAGGTGAGCCCTGAACTCTCTCCGTGAGGCCTGGAGGAAGCCACAGGACAGTAACTCACCTGATACAGCCTTCCCCGTCAACAAACACACACACTTCACAATATACACTGTCACAAACACACACTCTAAGGATCATCTAACACTGATATGAAAAATATGAGGGGGAATCAAGCGAAGTCATAACAGCAAAATAATCCCACTACTACTACGCAACCAAAGAGGAGCAAAGCAGCTTCAGCGTGTATCTGTGTGTTACGCTGATCTTTCACCTGTTTTCCAAGAACAAAGGAGGCTTCCGTGGATAATGAGCACTTGGGATTGTATTAAAGCTCATTTCTGTAACCCCTCCAACTTTGTGAAACTGGAAGTGTTGCAAAAAGTACCATTTTATGAGAAATAAAAGTCTTGAGGAACTAGAGTGTGTTAGGTGGTCTTTAAAGCTGCTCTAAACAATTTAGCCATCGTGCTAACTTCTGCCACCATCGTCCATCCCTTCAAACACTCGTTCCAAAAACCCACCCAAGTTCACTCAAAAATTACCCCAATATAAAAATTTTTTAATTTTCGTTACTGTAATTCGAAAAATGATGACGTATAATTTAAATGGTATTATATTATCTATAAAAGTTGTAAAATGAACAGTATTTAAATCATGATAGCATTTGCTAGCTATATGAAATAAAACTAATGTTTTAAAGACTATTGCAATAATGACAAACAACTTTTAGAATAATAAGAAAACTTTTAATTAATTTTAATATAATTAATTTTATAATTCTAATTTATAATTATACAATATACAGTGCCCTCCATAAGTATTGGAATAGTAAAGACAAAATTGCTCTGTTGGCTGTGGAGTCAAGACATTTGCAAATATGATAAAAAGATGAATATGAGACAAAACTACAGAATGTCACATTTTATTATTAGCCGTTTCAACACATACATGTTTTACCAAATAAAAAGAACAGCACTTTTTAGAGTTCATCCCACTCATTGATGTGAGCATAAGTATTGGGACAGTTGAACATAAGGCAGATATAAAAGATCAAAAGCTATTATTTAGTTGCAGATCCCTTGCACACAATCACAGCAGGGAGTTTCTGCCTTTACTCTCTTCAGCTGGTGAAATTCATGTTCAATCAGATTTAAATCTGGAGATTGACTTGAGCAATCTAAGACTTTCCATTTCTTTGCCCTTATAAATTCCTTGACTGAACTGGCAGGGTGTTTTGGGTCATTGTCCTGATGCAATATGAAACACTTCCCAATGAATCTGGTGGCCTTTTCTTGAATATTGGTAGGCAAGATGGTTTTGTACCCTTCCAAATTCATTCTGCTGCTGTCATCATACATTAAGTCATCAGTAAATTTGAGAGGGCCTGTTCCAGAGACACCCATGCATGCCCATGCCATGACACCACCTCCACCATGCTTTACAGATGAGGCGGTATACTTGGGATCATTTGCAGTTCCCTTTTTTTCTCCACATTTTTGCTTTCCCATCACTTAGATAAAGGTTCATCTTTGTCTCATCGGTCCATAAACACAGTTCCTAAACTCTTCTGGCTCACCTTTGTGCTTTTTTGTAAACTCTAATCTTGCCTTTCTATTTTTGGTGCTGGTCAGAGGTTTGCATCTTGCTGTGTAGCATCTGTAATTCTGTGTCAAAGTCTCCTGAGGACAGTAGATTGTCAGAGCATCACCCCAGTTTTCTGGAAGTTGTTGGTGATTTTGCAGACACGTCTTTTAGGGTTAATTTTCACAGCTTTTATGATTTGTCTGCCATCAACTACTGTTGTTTTCTTAGCCGATCAGGTCGTTGTTGGTTGCTGGTGTCGCTGGTGGTTTCCAAACTCTTGATTTTTCCATGCCCTTTTTTTTTTGCTAGAGCTCTAATTGACTTCCTCTTTGCGTTTAGCATCCAAATTGCTTGCTTTTCTCTCAAAGTCACCTCCCTCATCTTCATCCTGGTTTGTGTGTGTCATCATCGAATGCAAGATTCAGAATACAGAAGTAATGGATATAACTGATACGACACATTCCCTGCATTTAATATCTGAAGAATTAATGCAACAGGACACAGCTGATCACTTAGAAAGACCTGTGAGGCAACTGTTCCAATACTTATGCTCACATCAGATAGAGGGAGGGAACTCTAAAAGTGCTGAACTTCTTAGCTGGTAAAACATCTATGTGTTGAATCACTCAATAATAAAATGTGACATTCTGTAGTTTTGTCTCATATTCATCTTTTAATAATATTTGTAAATGTCTTGACTCCACAGCCAACAGAGCAATTTTGTCTTTACTGTTCCAATACTTTTGGAGGGCACTGTATATTATTATTCACACTATTTCTATTTGATTTTGGGCTGATGCAGTATTTCAATATATTGCTTACAGCAGCTTTAAATGTTTACATCAATTATGAAAAATATTACACATATGATGTTATGCATTTATCAAATTAATGATTCTGTGTCACTTAATCCTTATTTAGGACAGAAAAGTTCAGAATTAATGAGAAACTAATGAATTGAAGGACACACACAAACACACAAAACAAACAACAAGGCTTTTTTGGGGTTAAATAAATGAACCGATGAGACACTTGCTTTACAGGAATGAGTTGTGCACGTGTGAGGTGTGTGAGCAATGATTGGCCGAGTCTCTGAGAGGGGTGTGGTTAGTCACAGGGTGATGGCGGCGCTGTGTAAAACATGCTGTACCTCTGTGACACTATAAGTGAATGAACAGGAGGTGAGCTGGGCCTGGTGCAGGGAGAGAGGGAACAGGGAAGAGGACAGTTAACACTGCAGCCACAAAAGCAAGGGAAACACAAACAAACAGCATTCCCGTCATTACAGCGGATCATGGGCAAGTGTTGCCAAAACAGGGAGAGAACACATTCAGGACACCAGAACGCAGCAACCCCACTGCCAATTTGACAGGACACAACTGTACAAGTTTGTCAAGACCTCCAGAGAGAGAGAGAGTCTCTTCAAACAAAAACATGCAACAAATTATTTACAGTGATAGCTCACTCCAAAAAAATCAATATGCTGTCTTTACTCAAATTGCATGTCATTCCAAACTTGTATGACTTTCCTTCTTCCGTGGATGACAAAATGAGAACTGTTGAAGGATGAGTGGCTACTCTTTTCCATATAATTAAAGAGAATGAACAGGAAAAAAACCCCCCGACAAAACAACACATTACAATGGGGTCCGAGACATGACTAAAAAAAAAAGCCATGTTCCATGTTCTAGTTCCCACGACTAGACCACATTAATTCTCTGAAGGTCATGTGCAGAGTTTCGAACAAAAAAAGAAAAGCTTGACATGTTTTCATTTAATGAAGGTGGAGTGGAGGGTAAGAATTCCAGTAAATACCAACACATTTGGTCTAAACTACTGCATTGTTTTTTTTTAGAAGATTTGGAACATGGCACAAATCATACGGACCACTTAAATGATACATTTACTGTGCTTTTGGTCATTTTACAGCATGACAACCCAGATCCCAATTTACTTACTATTACTATACAATTTACCACATGGAAAATGGGCAGTACATTCTGCAGCATTTCTCCTGTTGTGGCACATTGAAATAAGAAAGTCATGTGGGTTTTAAACAATATGAGGGTGAATAAATGATTGTAGAATATTTTAGTAGAATGGTAGATATTTTTATGTGAACTATCCCTTTAACACCTACATTTCCACTTTGAAATAGGACAAACAATGGAAATGCAGTTTCCTTGTTTAATCTACCCCACTGACAGCTTCCTCCCTCCATTTATAGCAACTAAACTGCTACAAAAAGGTTATTCAGAAATCACCACGGTAATGACATCACAACCATGAGCACATTAACATATGACTGCCAACATTTACATATCAACGCCCATTCAGTATTCTGCAACTCAGCCCTCTCTGATGAACAACAGTGTGAATTCGGCTAGTATTTCTCACATACAGTTAGCTATTCATAACACAAGTCAAATAATTAACTCTTTTAATATTTATTACAGTAACAAAAACAGCCTGTATAATCATGTATATATATATATATATATATATATATATATATATATATATATATATATATATATATATATATATATATATATATAAGTAAACTTTAGTGTAAGATTGCATACAAAATTAGAATATGGTGGCTTTAATAGACTGCTAATGTAGTTGTATGTGACAGAATTTGTATATGTGATTAAAAATATAAATGTGATAACCTAAAGAATGACCGTACATGATGGACTGATGTGGGAATATGAATATCTGAGACCATGTAAATGGAAACACACAACTGGACAAACACACATTTTGAAATAAACAGAACTGGTCAAGACTATAATACACCACTATTTGTCCTTGATGTCTTGCACCAGCCTTTAACCTCACAGACACAAACACACACACATTAATGAAAAAATTAAATGCAGAGGCACTGCCAGATACAATATGTATCTCTTCCACAACTGTCACACAGCTGTCAGATTCAATGACAGAGCTGTGTAGTAATCGTCACAGCAAGCCTAAGGGCCTGTTCTCCCCTTCACCTGATCTTCAATCTCCTCTCCATTCATCAATCGAACAGAAAGAGGAGGAGTGGGTGGAGTGGGCTCAGGGGTAAAGGGTCATTGGACCGTCAATGTCCATTTATTGCACTTCCAGACAGAGTAAGCCTGGGTATGTCCCTCAAACCAACACATGCAATGTAAACATGTTTGCAGTGCTTGCTTTCTGTTACACCAGTATCCCGGTAGTAGCATATTAAAAAATGTCTGGGATACACTTTTTCTTTCTGATTATTCATAAAGTAGGTCTGCCCTGCTTACACTTAGTATGACGTAAGTAACATAAAAGCATACAATATTCACCAAACCTTTTCCACATCAAAACAATGCCAATTTTTTAAATTGAAAAACATCTGGGAAAAAACAGAAACAGAAAAAAAGCCATAAAACATTATTAACTAGATCGCAAAACAAAACAGAAAACAAAACAACCCCCCCACCCAATATGTTTGTATTAGTGCTGTCAAACGATTAATCACATCCAAAATAAAAGTTTTGGTTTACATAATATGTGTGTGTACTGTATATATTTATTATGAATACACACATATGCATGTATATATTTAAGAAAAATATGTTATGTTTTATATAGTAAATATATTTATATATGATATAAATTATATTAATATAAATATATACACGTAAATACATGTAAATATTTTCGAAATATAAAAATATGTACATGTAGGTGAAAGATGTGACTGTAATTCAGTATAAGTGCCACTGTTCAATTGCAGTTTCTTTTTTCTTTGTTTGTCTCCTCCATATCTGTCCATTGCTGAAAGCCCCTCCAGGCGGTATCCTTAGCCAACCCTACCCCGCAAGCACACACCAGTGAACACACCACACACTCGCCTCAGTGAACACACAACACACACACACACACTGTCCCTCCGAGCATCCACACAACTCCAGCAACTGAAGCACAGGGGGAGCTTCAGTATGAACTTCTCTGACTATATCTCATACTGCTGTTATCTCGTATTATTCATCACACACGGTGGGAATCACCAGTGATCAAGTCAAATGATCCTATCATGATACCAGTGTCACAAAGCTCTATATACTGCTGTTCTTATCATATGTCACACACAGTGGTTCACTCTACAATAAGTGTTGCAAACAATAATAGAATAGAATAGAATAGAATAGAATAGAATAGAATAGAATAGAATAGAGAACTGTAGAGAACAACCGATCACTGTCATTTAATACAGCCACATTGTCTTTTATCAACAGGTCAAATTAAATGAACTATTTCCCCCTCTATACACAAACACACACTATGGAGAGGAGTGCACATGCACCACCACCATACAGACATGCACTTGCACAACATGCAACACGCAAAATAAGCTACAAAATGAGACAAACATGAATTCACAAGTCATAAACAAAACAACATGATTCTCCCTGTAAGCACCTGCACCTGGAGATGTGGAACAGCACTGTAACTACATCAATCACATCTCCAAACACTAGCACCTAATGGAGACTCCATTCAGAAAAGCCACAGTATTACTACATCAGACCACTGCAGCTGTTATGAAACCAAGTGGCTGCTCTGTACGCTGTAGATCATGCACCCTCAAATCCTCCTGCCCCACCGATCCCCCCTGGAGTCTATGTGGAGCCCTACCAACCTACACCCCTCACACACGCACATCCAAAACAGACACGAGTAGAACAAAACAGAGTGACGCATTTGAGCGGAGAAAGACTGTGCTTACCATGCTTTATCCTGACACACAGAAGAATGCCGCACGTCTCCCGTGCACACACTGACACGCACGCACACACACACACACACACGACACGCATGAAGCCAGAGAGAGTGTAGGAGGGAGAGAAGAGGTGGAGTGAGACAGCATGCAAAGCAGAGGATGAGTAAAAACCACTGGGATCTAAATTTGGAGGAAGTGCAACCACAGATTTTAGGGATAGACGGAGTAACAGGGTTGACGGCTGTGTGTGCGGGTACAGAGTGTGTTTTCTGAAATCAGATCGGCTCAGGTGAAGCATCTGAGTGGGTTAAGAGAGGGAAAGAGAGAGAGTGTAAAAACTTATTATGAATTATTACCTCTGCGTTTAGCGTGCATGGAGAGTTCACAGCCAAACAGGGTCTTATGTAACAGCTGGACGTTGTGCTGAGGGAATGCAGTGAGCATATATGTGTGTGTGTTGCCTTTGGTCGTCTTGGATGATGTATGCTAGGGAAAGGTTTTTAATCACACGCTCTTTTCACACTGCACACAAATCCAATTTCGTTTCACGTGCGATATTTGGGCCTGATTGTTATTTTGAAGAAATGTGATTCAGTCAGTCAAGATTCAGCATTTAGCATCATATTAGTGTAAGCAGGATTTTAAAAGTCTTTCTCATACAACAAGCTGTCGGTGAGGAAAGCGAAGACGGGAAAACTGGAATTTAGCCTCTGCTGTCTGCCACGCCATTTTGCTGACCAGAACATAAGCGACATTTTACACATTCATGCATATATTTGTCCAGAACTGCTGATTCGGTCACTAAATAGTGAATATCACACAGTTTATTATGTAAGAAAAGAGAGAACAAAAAGAAAGGTATTCAGACACCGTTTCAGACAATATTGTGCCCATGTATGACGTTACACATAAAAATATTTGGGGTTGGAAAAATATTTCATGTTTTTTTTTATTTTTTTTTTTATGTCTCTTATCCTCACCAAGGTGCCAAACTACAGTAAAAACTGTAATATTGTGAAATATTGTTACAATTTAAAAGTTGTTCTGTTTTACTATATTTTAAAATGTAATTTATCTATTTGTATTAATTTACTCCAGTCTTCAGTGTGTCACATGAGCCTTTAGAAATCATTCTAATATACTGATTTGGTGCTCAAGAAACATATCTTATTATTATTAATATTAATGTAGAAAACAGATGTACTGCTTAATATTTTTGTGGAAACAGTGATACATTTTTGAGGTTTCCTTGATGAATACAAAGTTCAAAAGATATTTTTTGTGGAAAACTTTTTCTTTCAGGATTTGTTGATGAACATTGGAAGCAGCAGTTATTTGAAATAGAAATCTTTTCTCACATTAAAAAAACTAAAAAACTAAATCCAACTGATCCAATCTAACAGTTCAGACTTTGGATTTATTTATTTTTTTCCCATTCAGAAAACTAGAAAACTAATTGCAACAAAGCCTAAGAACTGTCTACTATTTCTCCTTTATGTTCATTTACTTACTCTTTCTCTTCTTCCATTTCCACTGGTGTTCGCAGGTGAAGCATTGGCCCCTAAGCCACTAACTAACCCTTGATTGAAAGTGAAAGTGACGTGACATACAGCCAAGTATGGTGACCCATACTCGGAATTCATGCTCTGCATTTATCCCATCCAAAGTGCACACACACACCGTGAACACACACCCGGAGCAGTGGGCAGCCATTTATGCTGCGGCGCCCGGGGAGCAGTTGGAGGTTCGGGGCCTTGCTCAAGGGCACCTCAGTCGTGGTATTGAGGGTGGAGAGAGTGCTGGACATTCACTCCCCCCACCTACAACCCCTGCCGGCCTGAGACTCGAACCCGCAACCTTTGGATTACGAGTCCGACTCTCCATTAGGCCACGACTTCCCCACATTGACTTCCACACCTCAAGTGCCTATATTGGAAAATGACTAGCTATAGAAAGTCCAATCCACTAAAGTCCATATGTAATGTAAACACAGTATGTGCATTTCCTATACAGTGTAACTGCAAGATTTCAAAAAGTTTTAAAGTGCATTTGCAGGTTAAATTTTTTTTCAAATGAATATATAACCTTGTATGAAAATACCACATGAACCGTTAATGCAGGATTTGAAAATGTTTTACAAGACGCGAGGGCACAAATTTAGATGAAAAAGTGCGGCTTTCCTTGACATTTCTCAAAAAACGCTTTCTCAAAAACATCGCGTCATATTACTTCACATAAGGGAGTCGTGTGCCGCACTCTGCTTTGAGCGCGTGCGAGTCAGTGTGTTTTCAGTAGTTATTTTTATTTCAATGTATCATTGTCATGGTAAATTATTGTGTTTGTGGAGGTTGCACAAACTCCAGCCTGTCAGGACATGGAGTCCGCAGGTTTCCTAACAAGAAACAGGACGGTATCTTCCGGGCCTCGGTGCGTTAGTGCAGCTGAAGAGACGAGACCAATGCATCTGCTTCAAACACCGCGGTGGTGTGTAACTTAACAGATGTGATGGAGGCCAAGTGGAAAAGCATAGTCAGCAGTGAATGTGATCCAAACTTGTGTTTGCTTCTCCCAGCATATGCCGTCTGAGAGAGGAATACTGCAGGTCACCACATGTTCCAGGAGAACACAGCACTGTCATGTCCACTACACCTGCTCCTCTCTCCAGATCCCTCCAGTCGGAGGATCAACATGATGAGGCTGTTGGTGTATATCTACCACAGCCTTCAGCATTTAACACACTTTAACAACACATTAGTGTGATACCCAGACTGAAAGATTGTTAAATGTTTTTAAATGGGTCAGATGGTATTTCTTTTGGTAGTATATGTTTGGTACATCTACATAGATATATATTAACAGTTGAAATGTTGTGTTTTGAGTTGGGTATTAACAGTGCTATGAAATAATATTTATGATTTAGTGCTGCATAAATAAAACTGAATTGAATTAACCATAAATGCAGATCTGCTTGATTGTGATTTTATTTTTTATTGATTGCCAACAAAATGGGGCCATTCAAAACCTTTATAAAGTCCTCCTTCCTCTGTAAACTATCTTCTAATGGCTCACACAACACATGCACCATAGGCCCAGCGGACAACTTGTCTGTATGCTATCATTATTGATTGTGTTATACCAATGGCATCAAAAAGTGTTACTTATAGGTAGTCATGACCTAAATAGAGTTAACTTGTAATTGAGAATCAAAATTATTCAGACTGTTTTAATATTAAAATCTTTAGCAATGTATTTATACATGTATTTAGCTTAGAGTAATAAATGATTTCTGCCATAAAACATGTGTCTGCTGGCCTGGAGAGGTCTATGCTTTCCTCGCATTTCCCACACAAGCACCTATGAATCAAAAACGTGTTTATCTCTCTCTCCTGCGGTGATAAGAAACCACTATCACGTAACGTTAGTGTCGGATATTAACGAGTGTGACACGCCTGATCAACGCTTATTAGTTTATATTACTGGTAGTATCAATACTCAGATGACCAATACTAGCATTGCTATTGCCTGATTACATTAGCTAACGTGTGTATATCTGTAAGCTAACACTGATCTCTCACCAAACACCTGCCCTGTTCTCCTCACATCAACTCAATTTGTCTTCTCTGACCGTGGTTCTGTCTAATCCTGGCCTGTCCTGCTCTCTTGGCTGCATAGCAGGCTCATCATTTTATCTGTGGTCCGTCATACGAGTGTAAATACACATTTAAAATTTCCTCAGCGTCCGAACTGTCATTGCGATCCATTGTTTTCCTGTGGTTTAAATGGACCGCTCTCCCTTTTCATGCGTCACTTCCGGTTTTGGCGCGTTTCAGATGTGGAAGTAAAATTCTCTCACAAAAACGACTCCAGAAGCCTTAATAGCGTATTTTAAAGTATATTTTAAAGAAAATCTAGTTCCTACAGTATTTTTCTATACATCGACTCACCGGAGTCTCTAACCTGCAATATGCCCTTTAAGTTTTTTTTTTTTTTTTTTTAAACAAGGTAGTGACCGATCTTTTCTAGGATTGAGGTATGACTTTTTTTTTCTTTTTTTTTAAATTACAAAGTTAATTGTATTAAAAAACGAAAAAAATGTGCATGAAGGCCAATAACATGCATTAAGAAAACAGGTTCTCATTATATTTCAACTTTAAAATTCAGTTTTCAAGAACATAAATTTGGCTCACCATAATGTGTGTCTCTCTCTCTCTCGCTCTCTCTCTCTCTCTCTATCTCACTCTCACACACACACACACACACAATATATTATTACTGCATATAAATTCTCCACACATTTGTGAACTTGTAATGACTATTTTATCAGGTCTGTGAATTCCCAGATGCTCAATGTGATAGGTGCACGTTCAACAGCACACACATACACACACACACACACACACACACACAAACACACCTCAGCATGTTCTTCACTGTATGTAGCCTCAAACTGTTAAGTGCCACCTGACACCCTTGTTTAGCAACTAAAGCCAAACTGCCAGACACTTGTCAAAAAAACAGCAGTCAGCAGAATTAAAACTCAACCTGAGGTCAAAGCTGAAGCTTAGAGCACTTTGCTGGAATTCTGCTTATCACAGGCATTTCACATACATCCTAAAAAAGAAACGATAAAAAGAGGTCTAAACATTTCCATTATACACTTCAAGTACTCTGTGGCATCAACTTTCCAAAGTCTGACACTGAGACACACAAATACTCGGATCTGCTAAAAGAAAACACAGTTATAATACACACTGTGTTCACTAGAGGGAGACAAAAAAGCCATTAATCACTTTTTCACAGCTTGTTGACCGATTTCACACACACATGGCAGTCTCATGAACTAAACAGACACTCGATTGGTCCAGACCCAAATGCACACTTAATGTGTTTTTTGATTATGTTTTTGTCTGTCAATGGTGTCCACAAAACTGTAGGGTGTCGTGTCTGTCATTTTGTGATTCAAACTGTACTATTAAACAGTATTGTTACCAGGGTCACAACAGGGCCAGCATCATCAGGGTCACAACACAAAGCACACATTTATGCCATAACACTTCCACTAAAAACTGAGGAAACAGTTGAGAAAGAGCTGAAACTGAAGTATCTTTCTATCACACATTCCACAACAAAATATAAACAGCACAAAAGAATGACTCCATTCAGTAAACGACTCCGTCAGCTACACCGATAGCACTTTTCAGTCAAAAATTGAGATGGAAGAGTATGTATGACAATGTATGACTAAATACTAAATGGCTGACACAATGTGAGTTAGAGAGACTTAACCGTTGTAAAAAGAACATCCAACGGCTCCTGAACTTCTTAAAGAAAATAGTTATGAATTAATAGACCCTCATAGCGTTCGTCTAATCACACTGTTGGATCTAAAACAACAAACTGTTAACTGCTACAGGAGGAAAATCAAATTGACCAAACTTAAAATTCAGCCAGTGAAGAGTTCCCGCCTCTCCTCTCACACGGCCCAATGAGCAGAGTCACTGCTGTCTGGAATGCAAAGCAGTGTGTAAAGCAGCCAATGAGGTGGCAGCAGATGAGGATCCAGCCATGGAGGATACGGAGTGCATGACAGAAAAAAAAGCTGAGGGGAGAAGGAATGGTGTGAATAAAGGGAGAAGGGGCGGAGTCTTACTTTGGGGGTGGGGCAAGAGGCAGTGGAGAGGCGGGACTGCTGAGCACAAGGAGACTCCGAGGGCGTGGTGCTGAGAGAGGCGGTGTCCCGTGGCAAAACCTGCACGCCTCGTGAAATGATGGACTCTGGTATCTGTAAACAGAAGACAAGGACAGTCAAATTCAAAAAAGTTCAAAGTTAAGAGCTGGCAATAATCAGTATTTACACTTATAGCGCTGTGGAGAGAGTAAGAGTGTTTTATTCTAAGAAATTAATACTTTTATTCAGCAAGAATACGTTGAAAGTTCAAAATTAACAGTAAATACATTTGTAATTTTACAAAAGATTTGTATTTCAAATAAATGCTGTTTTTTTAAACTTTGTATTCATCAAAGAATCCTCAAAAGTGCATCACGGTTTCCACAAAAAATATTAAGCAGCACAACTGTCAATATTTTATTAGAATGATTTCTGAAGGATCATGTGAAACTGAAGACTTATGTAATGACTGCTGAAAATTCAGCTTTTCTATTTTACAATATTACTGTTTTTATTGTATTTTTATCAAATAAATGCACCCTAGGTGAGCATAAGAGGCATACACTGCTGTTCAAAAGTTTGGGGTCAGTAAGAATTTTTATGTTTTTTTTCATTGGAGTCTCTTATGTTCATCAAGTCTGTATTTATTTGATTAAAAATAACAGTAATATTGTGAAATATTATTGCAATTTGTAATATTGGTTTCCTATTTTAATATACTTTAAAATATGATTTATTTCTGTGACGCAGCTCTGAATTTTCATCAGCCATTACTCCAGTCTTCAGTGTTCTTCAGTATCCTTCAGAAATCATTCTAATATGTTGATTTACTATCACAAACATAACAATCATATTTACATGCAGAACTCTCAAAGGTACAAGAGCATCAGAGAGAAGTGTGGTAAATAATCATGTAACACTACATTAAACCTCGACTAACATGGACTTTTGACTACTGCAGAAGCAATATAGCCCACACAATCTTGACAGAAAGTATTAATGAACCTCCACAGACAAATATTTGAAACGCCATTATCTAAACAGAGTGATATTTGTTACTGTATTCAGACTGAGACTCGATGCCTTTGATCCAGCAGGCGAGTCTTCGTGCAGTAACAAACTGCATCTATGCTGTCTGGGAGAACTGTGCTGGGATTAAGCGGGAGTCTGATGGGCAGAAGGGCGAAGAGCGCAGGGATCTTCCATAGGAACGCTGGGGCTTAACGGAGCACTAATTAACACTGGGGCTAAATCAAGGCCTCACAGGAAAGAGCAGCTCCACGAGCGCTTTAATTACCCAGCGCAGAAGCTAACCCTGTGCTAATAATAGCACTCGACTCAACCTCTGCCTTCCCATGAGACTCGAGCTACGAGCGCTCCCTGTGGAGAACACAGTAATGCCAACCTGCATGACCCCATTATAATTACTATATAAAGACAGCTAATGCGGCATATATACTCAATCCTCTGTTATCAGAGAAAAAAATAAAAAACTTTACAAGACCTGGCAAGGCTGAACAACAAGACAAATATTGCTTGCTTGAGTATAAACTGATACAACGCACAAAAGAAAGCTAAAGAAAGCAAGTAAGTCCTGCTTGTCCATGTTGTGGGTGGTTGCCAGGGTGTTATTTATTGGCAAAGTCACAAAAGCTAGCTCTGGAGGTGCCAAGTCTATCATGTTTTGGTCACTAGATATGGCTTTAATGTATACTCATTTTGTGTAACATTGAACATATAAAGAATCCAATTTTATTTTTCTTTAAATGAAATAAATATGGAAAAACATTTTATGGTATAACAAAATGACAATCTTAAATTATATGAATGTTACATTCTGATTTGCTGAACATTAAATTATTATTAAATAATATTATGAGATGCTACAGCTTTATACACATGTTGATATTAAAGAATTACCACAAGCGTTAACAAATGCATAGTAGATTAGTAGTATAAAGTCAAAAAGCTAGACCTGGAGGTGTCAGTTTTATGTTACAGTATTTGGTCTCTAAAAATTAAATGCAAGTCTAAGGGGCTGTTCACACAGAATGCATTTTTTTCATTCCTATGCGCAAATTTCCATTGTTTTTCTATGTAAACACACACTAGACACAGTTGTGCTCACGTCTTTTGCATGAGCACAGAGTTTTTAAGACATTGTGTAAAGTTAACTAAATTTCAGCTTTTACACAGTGCCGCTCATCAAAGTCTGTTTCAGAACCGTGGACCAATCAGAAGACACCGGAGGCAGGGCAAGCATTGCGAGCTTTAGTTTACAGTAGCAAATTAGCATGGCAACTGTTTTATTTGATGGTAACATGGTAGAGGAGGTTTTCCAAGCTGAGCTTGTTTTAAAACCTGTGCGATCCATCTTATGTTTTTTTCCTGTTTTATTGTTGAGCAATAGTAGTAGTGCAGCAAATAAAACAATAGTAACTTCCAATGGCATTTCATTTCTCTGACTGGTTGGTTTTGACACTGGATGTTCAAAACGGCCAATGGAATAGTAGGAGAGGTGAATGTAGATGGGTAAAGTGGGTGTGACTTACCGTATTGCTGCAGGAGCAGGTGAAATGGGAGGGAATGGAGGTGGACGGGATGAAGCCACTCAAGGGCTGTCCACCTTTCGCCATGACAACAGCATGGCTGGGATGAGACTTCATGCTCTGATGGTGAACATGAAATGCATAAACATGACAAGAGACTTGACACGTGCACACACAAAACACAAAAGATGATATAATGGAACACCAAGAGCAAAAGACAATGAAAGAGAGCCTTAAAAGGGCAGAGTGTCATCTGTACAATTTCAAAATACTTTCTCCTATTCCAGTTTTGTTAGGGAAACATGAAATATGAAGAAATTACATAATAATAATTATTATTAATAGTGACACCCACCTTAGCAGCAATAGCAGCTGCTGTGATGTGAGAGGAGCCGCTGTCCTCTGTGGATGCCACACCACTGTCCTTCTTTTCCTCGTCCTCTTCCTCACATTGCACACCCTTGTCTTCTGTCTGCTTGTGTGGGCTGGTGGTGGGTGGAGGGGAGAGGGGCGGTGGAGGGGACGGCAGGTCCTCTAGAGCGTCGTGTACCTCCTTCACCTTCACTATGGCGTCCCGCAGCAGGTCTATGGCGTGCGGCAGAGCAGGCAGGATGAACTGGAAGCACTCCTGAGAAAAGACAGATGCAGATGAAACAAGTGAAAGAATGAAACAGCAAAAAGATCTTTTAGATATGCTCAAACTCAATTCTACAGAGACAAAATCATGACAAGCTCAGAGAAAATTATATTTTTATTTATATTTATTATGAGTTTTACATTGTTAGCTTTGTAACATGCAGCCTTAAATGGTAGTTACTACTAGACAGTAGGAAGATTTCTCATTTCTGGAAAAGAGCTGGTAACTCAAAACGAAACGACAAAACTAAACTAAACACAACAAAATACAATAACACACCAAAACAAATAAGCAAACAACATATTAATAATTTTCAAAAATATGTACACTTACATAAATGAAATAGAATATAACATTTATATGAATAAAATTAAGATTAAAAGGCTCATTTTAAATAAAATAAATTCTCATTCTGTTATATTGTGTGATGTAAAATCATTTTGTGTAACATTCAGTATAATGAACAAAATATAATTTTAACAATTGCAAAAATAACACTTGCATGTTGCATGTGTGGCATAATGAAATTACATACTGGTAAATTATATAAACGTTATAGTGTGGTTTGCTGAAAACTTTATTAAATATTATTATTTAAAAAATCAACACACATGCTAACAAAACTCCTGACTGTAGTAGTATTTTTTTATTTATTTTCTAAAACATTTGATTTGACACATTCTGGTGCTTAAATAATGTCTAATCTGAGCTATTCCTTCAAGATTTGAACAGTAGAATTACAAAAAAAAAAACGAATTAATCTGTTGTACCTCCTCAGAGTTCAACACTCTCTAGCTCCTCAAGCTTCGAGTGTACAGTTTAGAAGTAATGTGAGGTCTTTACAGCATAAATCCCTCTTGTTCTCCTCCAACGTAACAGGCCACTATCTAGCCGAATCCCCTAATAGGATGACATACAGGCCAACCTATTGACACGAACTTAATGGAATTTCTAATACAGTTGGACATCCTCCATTTTGAGGGGCTAAAGTCCAATAAGGACACAGCGTGTGAACTTAACACAGGTGACCAAACTCGATTGCTCTTAAACTGCATTTCTTAAGTACTTCTGACAAGAGACATTAATAATAATGAAGGAAAGGATGGCAGCGGGGATGGAGGGCAGCTCCAGGGAGGGTTGATGCAGTGGAGTGTTCCCCCCCGCAGGTCTGATGTGGTTGCATCTCTCCGTTTTGGTGACTCAGAGTTAAAACGAAGATTAATGTGTGGAGACATCAGAAGTCCATAGGCTACTTCATGTCCTCTTGGTGCATGTAGGGTTGGTCTATTTTTGTCTTCTTTTGTGCAAGGTGAGGCACATGTGTGTGCGCTGACGCTCCAGATCAGAGAAATAATGGCACCTGAGCTCAAAGAAAGAGTGATGGGCAACTCAGACATGCTGACCAGACAGTAACCTGTCAATACTTGATGTGTGATGTCAACCCATCACCGTAAAAGCAGATGGACATATGTCCAGTTTCCTCGAGAAATCAGTAGAATATACAATGTACCCCTTTTTCAGAGATAAGGCATTACAAATCACTTGGACAGCAACACTGTGTCCTAACTGTGCTTGACTTCACAAAGCAAAGCAAAATATATATTTTTTTTTTCTTCAGTTTCTTGGGTTTCTATTTTGTTGTGTTCAACAGATCAAAGTTCAATGCATCTAATGAATATAACTTAAGAGGTATCATTGATGTGTGTTCAAATCTAAAACACAGGTGTTTCTTCAACTTCAAACTTTTTGGCTTTTTGTCACATTCAAGCTGTTTTGAAAACATCTTACATTAAAAAAAAAAAAAAAATGAAAAGCTGTTTTGGAAACGTCTTACATTTTTACAACAAAAAAAAGGTCCTTAGTGACCTTAACTACTATGTACTTACATTTAAATTAATCAATTGGTACGAAGCACATTATGTACGAAAGAAAGAAAGAAAGAAAGAAAGAAAGAAAGAAAGAAAGAAAGAAAGAAAGAAAGAAAGTACATTATGAAAAAATACAAATAATTATAACATTCTAAACAAAGAGTGAAAATAATCTTACACTTTTAAATTTAGCATGAACATTATTTATATTGACTTTATCAAAGATTGCTACAGAAAAAGATCTAAAATCCCAAAAAGCACTGTGAATGACAATCGAATTACAAAAATTTCAAAATATGCATATTGTATATAACAGAGCGTTGAGAGACTGACTTTTACATCATTCACAGTGTTTCATGGAAGTGGGCACTAAAGTGTTATTTTGCTATTATTTTCTCACCACAATTCTTTTAGGCCGCGTGTCCACCAAAGCATTTTTTCCCAAGGCTAGCATATTTTTTCAATTATTTTCAATGGGAGCGCCACGTTTTTTAAAATGACATGAATGTGACGAGGCGCTGAGCATTTTCTTCCCACGGAGCGTTTTTGGGGTTTTTTGGCATCAAGAGTTGAAGGGTACAGTGCAGCATTCATCATTGTCACTTTTTAGTCAGCCGTCCAATCACAGTGGAGGACAGGCGGGACAAATTCCACACCGACCAACCGCCACATCCTCCTTGTACAACAGCAAAAGTTGATGACAAGAAGCACAACAACGGAACAAAAACATTTAAAACAAGGGCCAGAGCAAGTACTTAAAATGTTTCAACATTTTTATATTCATAATAGTGCATGTCAAACGATTAATTGCATCCAAAATAAAAGTTTTTGTTTACATAATATATGTATGTGGACTGTGTAAATTTATTAATGTATATATAAATACACACACATACAGTATATATTTTGAAAATATTTACATGTATATACAGTTATATATTTATATTCTTATATTTTAAATTATATATAAATACATTTAATATATAAACATATTTTTCTTATATACATGCATGTGTTTGTATTTATGTATTTATATATATATATATATATATATATATATAATAAATATACACAGTATACACACATATATTAGTCAAGTCAAGTCACCTTTATTTATATAGCGCTTTTAACAATACAGATTGTGTCAAAGTACTTAACAGTATCAAATTGGAGGATGGAGTGTCAGTAATGTATAATAAGTAAACAATAATATTAAGTAAACAAAACCTTTATTTTGATTGTGATCACGATTAATCGTTTGACAGCACTAATTCATAAATAAATTTCAGAAATCAGATCCAGAATCAGTTTCACACCACAGATATTCCGTGTAATAACAGCCAAAGCATCACAACTGAGAAAAAAAAATCTCTGCGTATTAGAATTGCTCTCAAGCACTCACAGCTGGGCATTTTCAGTAGAGCACCTGGCATTTTCAGTTGGCTAAAAATGCTTTGGTGGACACACAGTTTATTGGTGGAGATCTTTTTTGTAATCATTGGTAATTTAATTTTTCATCTCGAATTCTGCTGTTAAACATTTATTTATCAAATAAGTTGAAACAATGTGAACTGACGGCTTTAACAAAAGCATATAAAATTGTTAACAACTAAGTTAGGACAGTAGGCCTGTTTTTAAAGGTTTCTAAGTTTCAATTTCTTATATAAATAAATGGGGTTTTTACTTTGAGACATTTGAGGCATATGATAAGTAAATATTATGCAATTTCTAACAAACCCATATTGTATGTCAAATTAAAGTGGGAAAATGTGATTAATCAGGTGTATTTAGAATACATAAAATGCTAGCTACATTAGCAAGACAAATGAATTTTGTCTTGCAAATTTTTTTATTTATCACATTATTCTGCTAAACCCTGTGCATCATTGGCCCTGTCCCAAATCGCACCTTAAACCCTGTGCACTTTCGTGAAGTCTGCTGCGGAGCTCACCCAGTGCAGGCTCGGCAGAAGTTCGGATCAAGGGCGCATAGGCCGCAAAGCAAGCACCCTTCTGAACGCTAAAATGATTGGAATGGGACACCCTACGGTCTCATGGACTTAACAGACACGCGCACGCTGCGGCCATTGTGAGTCCGTAAGACCACAAGTGCACATGAAGTGTTCAATTTGGGACAGGGCCATTGTAGATGTGGTGGAAACATTCAGGACTTTAAAAAAGTGCCCAATGTTGAAGAAACACTCATTGTATTTATTTAACAATTTATGGCCCTTTGAGGATTGTGGTTGTGTGTTTCCAGGTGACATTCTAGTGCAAACTGAAACAATGGGATCACACATCCCATTTTTTCAGATGAGCTGAGGTCTGAAGTCATGTTTCGTACTCACTCAGTTTACTTAAATGTTAACAATTTGCCTGCATCGAAACTCTCGCTGCAATCTAAAGCTTTTGCAGAATCTCTCTATGGATCAGAGTCTTTCTAAACCTGTGGAGTTGTGGCCTGGGTCTGTCTCCTTTTTAAAAGTAAGAAGGTCAAACTGAGTCCAGAAGAGAATCGCTGTCATAGAGGAGGAGCCGGGGCTGTGAGGAGGCTGCTTTTATAGGTCGTGGACATGGGATGGAGGGATGATTTTATTTAGGAAGGGAGAGGGGGAGTGCTGTAGCTGAGCTAGACCGAACATAAAGGGGTTCTTCAAAGTTTAATCCCCTTATCGGCTCGGCTTCTGGACTTCAAAGCGGCAGTGACAGCGGAGTGCTCCGTGGCTGGGGCTGATGGGTAATGGAGATTAATACCACGGCCCTATCAGCGGAGCTTCATGGGAAGGAGCTGTAATAGGATTGGCCACAAT
The DNA here is from genome assembly GCF_936440315.1 of Barbus barbus. Taxonomy (NCBI): domain Eukaryota; kingdom Metazoa; phylum Chordata; class Actinopteri; order Cypriniformes; family Cyprinidae; genus Barbus; species Barbus barbus. The sequence continues at coordinate 12,261,814 of NC_136758.1, forward strand.
GTTAACACGGTAAACGAGGGTAAACGTATATGTGAGAGGCAAAGGAAGGGGAGGGGCATATCCTCATTTTAAAGTGACGTGACATGTGGCCAAGTATGGTGACCCATACTCGGAATTTGTGCTCTGCATTTAACCCATCCAGAGTGCACACACACAGCAGTGAACACACACACACCGTGAACACACACCTGGAGCAGAGGGCAGCCATTTATGCTGCGGTGCCCGGGGAGCAGTTGGAGGTTCGGGGCCTTGCTCAAGGGCACCTCAGACCACCGTGGTATTGAGGGTGGACAGAGCGCTGTACATTCACTCCCCCCACCTACAATCCCTGCCGGACCTGAGACTCGAACCCGCAACCTTTGGATTACGAGTCCGACTCTCTAACCATTAAGCCATGACTTCCTTAAACTTTTAGTCATTGTTTATTCATCCTTATACATAAAATGTGTTTTAAAAAAAAATGTTTTTTTTTTCAATCAAAGCAATTCTGATGTATGTATTTGTGCTGTAATTTATGTGCAATAAAAATCTATTTTTCTGTACACACACACACACACACATATATATTTATACATAGATAGAGAGACATCCAGACAGACAGACATATGATATACTTTGTGGTATGTTCAGAATAATTGAAGACGAGGAAATTATCAGAATATATATGCATCTTTAGACAGCCACACACACACACACACACACACAGACAAACAGCTTACCTGTGAGCCCTTCTTGCTCCCAGGTAAATTAATGATGAGGGTTTTGCCCCTGATTCCACATACGGGTCTACAGGAAGGAGATGATTAGTATTTAATCCAATTAGTATTCCAAACACATCTTTTACTCTTGTGTGTTTGAGAGTGACAGGCAGAGCGAAGGAGTGAGATGAGAGGACATGTCTGTGCATGTGCATTCACCTGGACAGCATGCCGAGTGGCGTGACATTTAGGGAGCCCATGAGCATTGCTAGAGCCATCCCTGGAGCTTCACGCTCGATCACCTCTCTGGTGGCCTGCAGACGAGAGAACACACATCTGTAAGCAACAACAGGTGCATAAACCATCAATCTTATCTTTTAGGGATGTCAAAAGTATCAGCACAAGTCGATAATAAGGAAGGAAAAGCAGTCTTTCTACAGTACAGATTTAGTACATGAGTGTTGTCTGACTTGCAGGATTCTGCTTCACTTGTCTTTGTTTTTTCATATTATTTATAGAGCTCTCGAGTCTCACATCTTCCTCCTGTTCATTATGTCATTAATATTAATCAAAGGATAACTGACTGTAAAATTAGTATAATAACAAAATTTTAGTACTGACTTGATGTCACTTGATGTATATAAAACAGTTATTGGAGTAGGCTTTACTAGGAAATACTATTTCAGTCTTTATTATTTGGAAAGACATGACAATTATCATTTCCAGGTAAAATGGAGGGTTTTCTCATATTTGTTAGACAGTGAATGAACTTCCAGTTTTGTCTGGGTAAGTGGTGCCAATTTTGTTCAGTATATGAAAAAAAAATGTAAAAGCCAAAAAAAACATGAGGACCCTGCTTAACATCATTTTTTTAAGATTTGCAGTCATGCATGCTAACAGGCTAAGCCAATTCATCGTTTAGAGTCAATTGTTCTTCAGAGCAGTGGCATTAGCACAATACTCATGACAAGCACAGCCCCATCGCTGAGATTTTTCATTACAAACACATTTCTAGTGGGCCTTTGATGTCTCTACTCTTCCCGTTTACTGAACCCTTCCCAGCATCCCCTGGGACACGAGTCCCTCCACCTCCGCTGTCCCATCCCGGTGGAACACACACACACACACACACGCACACAGTCATATTCAAACAAACACATTCAAGAACACACGCAAAGTCAGAAGAAAAGTGTGCAGCAGGGAGGGGAGGAGAAAAAAACTAAAGGGATCTCAGGCTAAAAGAAGGAGAGAATTTCTCTCCGATGTGACGCACTGTGCCCTTGAATTGAATGACACTTCAAACACTCACATTAGTAAAAAGGAGAAAGAGTGCAGGGTACATCAAAGAAAGCTACACAGCGTCGCTCCACCAGGCACAATCCCCACTAGACTCTCATATAGATACACTGTTTTTCACTCATCAATTACAGCACTTTTGTGTAAAGGTCTACAGGTACACAAACACACACACACACATACACACCAGTGGCGAGCGGTGACTTTTTAACCGGGTATGCTGAGTGCTAAGATTATGATTATGGTTTATCCATAGTTATTCGAATGCTAGAAAACATATAGCTGCTTTTCCAAGTAAAAACTGCCATATAACATTTACACACAGTTACGTTACGTTATAAATGAATGTTTTGTTTTTTTTTCCCAGTGAGTAGGAGTTAAAACTCCTTCACTACTCCAATAAACAGACCATGCAAAAACCACAAACAATAATATCTTTAAAATAATGTAACGTTCAAACAAGAATAATATCAGAGAAGGAATTTAACTAAGCGACACAAGCATATTGAAAACTATTTTTTTTTTCAAAATGTTCTCAAAATTTGCTTTACTTGAGAAAGCATGAAAAGATACAGTTACAGATTTTTTTTTTTTTCTTCATTTAATTTAGTCGAGTTTTGCATCAAACACAATGTAATTTTTGGCAATCAAGATCTGGCAGCAACAGCGCATTTTTCCACTTGGGCTGGACATGAGCTGGTCCATTTATATATATACACAGGTAAAAAGTTTCTAAAAAGTCTGTGAAAAGCCTTTTTGAAAAAAAAAAAAATCACATTTTCCAAGAACTGTTTGTTTCACAAGAAATCATCAACCAAACAGCATGCATGTGAATGGAAAAATAAATTGTACACAAACACATTGCACAAATATTCAAACAACACAATTTCTCTCTCTCACTCACAGTCAGACTCAGAAAAACAAGGACACATGGGGGTGGGAGCAGAAACACACACTCACATGGACATAAACACAAACAGGTGGGCTCCCCATGTACCTCAGGCGTGACATCACGGGGTGCAAAACCCGTTCCACCGGTGGTCAGGATCAAGTTGAGTTCCTTCTCGTCGCACCAGTCCACCAGCATTTCCTTTAATGCACACAAACACACGGAATATCAACACAAAATGTTCAGCAGTAATTTTGTACAGTGCACAAAAGTACATTTGCGTGTGTGTGTGCATTTGTGCACCATATGAACAGTCGCCCTCAATTTAGTGGTGCAACATCACATCAGCTATTTCAGGCATATAGTCTGGCCTGATAAATTAAATATTAAGTTTTAAACTACTGTTACCAGCAAAAAATATCATATGGCTCCAAAAAGTATTTGCACATGCAAGTCATTGCATCATTGCAGCAGCATACTTTTAACCAACTAGTCCACCAGGTGATTTTTAGTGGATGTATAAAGTGGTGAAGTTCATCACATTACCTATGAACATGATCCACAAATATTTGTTTTATCATTTTAAAACCTCACAGTATTGTTTTGGTTGAGATGAGATGAAATATTTTGGTTAAAAAAGTGTGCTTTTGTTTTCTAGTGCAATGATATTTCTACTTTTTAAATGCAGCTCAAGTGTCCAAATCCATTTTAGATAATTTCCTTGCATTTTTCCATATGTGAGCATGTTATGACTATGAGTGCAGCACAATTACTGGCCTCTAGGGGGCAGCAGTGTGCAAAGGTGTGTATGGAAGTGCCTCATGGCCTCACTGAAGGGGTGAGAGGAAGTGTTACCTTGATCTCGTCAATCTCATCAGGGACTATTTTGTATGCAGAGATTATGCCTCCGAGCCTGTGGGTGAAACACACAAACGACAACAACCGTTAGTGTATGTTCAGTCCCAACAGCAGGGGAGAAATGGGGAGCGAGAGAGGGAAAAAAAACACAATGTGACAGAGTGCAGGAAAGAGAAAGAGCAACACAATGCCAGAGGTACCAGAGAGCTGTCAAAATACATCCCCACACACTCCACCCACAATAGGAATGACAGTTAAAGAAGAATTTTCTCTTCTTTCACAGGGCTCTTGCTGTTTTATTCGCTTCTGCATTCCCAGGGGTGACGGCAAACAGAGGATTCAACTTTGACAGCCCTGTTTTTAGGCAACAAAACAGGTGGATTAGCTCAATGGCTAGGTTTCAAGTACCAGTTTCCTATATAAACGTATATTTGTACTCCTATATGATGTAAATTCTCTGGAGAGAGAGGAAATTTGAACAGACATGCACAAAACTTTTGAGTAAACCATATTTAAAGTTTGAAGTGCAGCACACACTAGTGGATGCTTCTAGTACTGCAACTAGCGATAAATGGAGAGCAGCTCGGACAGATGTGGGCACATTTTTGATTTTTGACAAAAAATTATGGCATGTTTACATACGAAATTAATGTTTCATGCTCATTTAAGTCTAAATTGTTATTATGTGAGAAGACAGGTGATACAAGACACAAACTAAGCACAGCAAAGTCAGAAATCAGTTGTCTGTTACAACAAATGGGATCAGGAGATGATGCAAGCCAGACTTGAACTTGTATCACCTGCGTGAGCACCATGTTTCAGCATGTCCAGAGAGTATAGGCCAACCACAGCACTATGGGTTTAACTAAAGATTTTTTTTTAACAAGGACAATCTCATGTGTCAGGAACCTGAAATGATTTAGCAAAATCCCTTTTTTCAATTTGGCTTTCTGGAGCTTATTTGTATATTCTGTGTTGATTATGCTGATGTTTTGCATCTACTCATGAAGTACTGGTCTATCTATATGATCTATCTTCTCTTGATGTATCTGTCCATCTAACTACTATGGTGTAATACCCACAAAAATGCAAGAAATAGAGAAACAGAAAGAAAGAGAGAGGGAGAGAGAGAGAGACACGGAGAGCAGAGACTAAAAGAAGAATATGCTGAACACAAAGATGCAGAGCTCTTTAATCCGGTTGCCAGGGAAACCGCTGGTGTGTGAAGATTGGGGGTTTGGGGAGAGGCGCTTTAAGACGGAGATGAGTTTGGGATTTCAACCTGGGTATTTTGTTTGTGTAAGTGAGTACACACGAACAAAGGAAAGTGAAGGAAGAACGCTGAATCTGACTGGAGAGTCTTCTGAATCTGTGATCGATTATGGCTTTATTAATGAGTGTGTATGTGGGTTGGGCTGCACAGTCTTTTTTTCAAACCCAAACAAGTATGTTAACGTGTCTGTGTTTACAGCATTATTAAAGGTTTCAACCTGAAAAGAGGTTGAAATCTTCAAAACTCTGTGGTGTAGTGCATGGACGCAAATAATAGCCAACCATGCTCACCTAAGCAGACAAGGCTTTGGAATATAAAGGGATGAATTTATTAACCATGTTACACCAATTTTATATAGTATTTTATATAGTTGTTCGTTTACCACATGCTGCCTTAGGGAGGCACTAAATCTGCTAAAACAGTAGCTGGGTTTCCATCCAAAGTTGCGAATTTAACTTGTGCACAAAATTGGAATATCGCATAAAACATTTGCGAATAAGCACCGTTTCCATCCGATGAGTCAAAGAGAACAAAATCGTCACTTCCTGGTAAACTGGCAATATCACTAAGAAAAGTAGGAGAAGCCACTGATCATAAATACTTTGACAATAGACTTTTCTCAGGCATTTAAGAATGACCATAACAACATTTCAGAATGCGCAACAAGATCGGTCCAGTTAGTCAAGTTATGCCATCCCATAGCGCAAAGCAACATGATTTTTTGATGCACGTAGAGGAATTTATTTGCAAAATGCATTTCCATCTCTTGTTATTCGCATTAACCCTCAGTCAAAAACCACCTCAAGTAAGCGTAAATTAGCTTTTTTTTTTTTTTTATGCTATCTCACAACCAATTTGTACGTATTTTATGAGGTGGCTAATTCGTACGAATTCGTTTTTGTACGATTTGTCTAAACCCTAGTGATGGGTTGGTTTAGGGGCGGGGTTAGGTGTAGGTAATTCGTACAAATTCATACGAATTGGCAACTCGTAAATTTCGTAGCCTACGATTTAGCAAAAATCGTATGAATTTGTACGAGTGAGGTTGTACGAATTTGTACGAATTAGCCACCTCGTAAAATATGTATGAATTGCCGTGAGGTCGGGCTGGGTGTTTCTATCACTCTGATGTGATACTTCAAAATGCGCATAAAACAGGGTGATGAAATCATAGTAAGTACTTCAAATAATTGCCATTATTTAAAGTATTAAATAATATTAAGTAATACTTTTTAGTGTTAATAGAGCACTGCTTTCCTAGTGCAACTAGCAATTGTAAACAGGAAGTTAAAAAAAGTTTCAGTTAAAAGAGACTAAGTAAAGCATCCTCTATATTAGAGCACTGAGAATCATGCAAACTGCGTTTAGCACAGATGTTATGAACGTGTCCACGCAGTTACCTGATACAGTATGTCCTGTAGTGAATTAGGTGTCTAACTTGTACTCACTGTAAATACAGAAAAGGCAGCCACTTTCATCAAGAATTGATTGATTGATCGGTGTCGTTTGCTATTGTTGTGATCTCATATGAGTGACAGGTTGTCCTGCCCTGCAAACACCATCAGAAAAGAGATGTCATTGCAAGAAGAAGGGGAATTACTTTGATTAAAGATTACAAGTGTGCATCAAATTTACAAAAATAATGATGTGCACAGATAAGACATTTAGAATAAATACAGTAATATTTGATAAAAAAAAAAAAAAAAAAGAAGAAGAAGAATTGTCAATTTTGATTTAATGTTGACTTTAACATACGTTGAGCTGTGGTGCTTATGCAGGCAATGCAGGTTCAGTTATGGTCCCATCTCAATCTCTCCCGATTTCATGTCTCCTCTCTACTGTCACTTAAAGGGATAGTTGAACCACTGGTTGAACCGCTGATGTCACATGGACTATTTTAACGATGTCCTTACTACCTTTCTGGGCCTTGAACACAGTAGTTGTGTTGCTGTCTATGGAGGGTCATAAAGCTCTCAGATTTCATTAAAAATATCTTAATTTGTGTTCTGAAGATGAATGAAGGTCTTACGGGTTTGGAACGACATGAAGGCGACTAATTAATGACAGAATTTTCATTTTTGGGTGAACTATCCCTTTAAAAAGCTTTGGCGAGTTAATAAAAAAAAAAAACTGTCTGCAGGCCCACAGCAAATAAAAGTTGCTCTCATAAGGAACTATGACCTTGGTGACACTTTTCTGCTCTGGGGTGAAGACACGTCCATCTCTGTTTCTCAGGTGAGTGCTCAGTTGTCCCTCTCTCAAACATCTGCATGTTCACCTCTCTGTAGGTGAAGACGTCGGAATCGTCTCTATCCAGAGGACGATGAGCCGTGAGTGTCCCCACTATGATTAATTCAGCTCTATTTTTACCACACCTCGTTAGTAAAACTGACAGCTCATCCAATGAATCAATTCACCTGAGCTGACAGAGCACTGGAGATGGAGCTCACCAGTCAACAAGACAACACACACATACCTTATCCATCAATACTCTGAACTATCTCTACCTTCTGGCTGCGCCCCATGCTTCTCTTCCTCTCTGACATCTTTCATAGACCTACATCCTGCTGTCTCTGTCACTCCTCTGACCTTGGTCCAGGTAGGTAGAATTGCTCTGAACAAAGCTTTGGTTTTTGATACTACAGTAGAAACAGATGCAGTTTTAGAATTTAGATTAGATTAGATTAGATAGATTAGCAAATCCTAATCCATCATGTCCCTACTGCTTTACCCATTATGCCACAACACCAAAAACCCCAGATAATTCAATTATTAGGATGGAGCATTGCACCGTTGCTGAGTTTCAAGTACCAATAGCTTAGTAGGTAGTGTTTTCTGTATCAACTTCCTTCCCAAGGAAACAGGTCTTCCAAGGCACTTCAGAAAGCAACTAGATTGGTGCATCTTTTTAGACAGGTTGTTAGTGAACATTTGATTTGAATGTACCTTGAGGCCTTCCAAACTTCAGATTAGTGTTGTCATGGTACCAAAATTTCAGTAGCCGGTACCGATACCAGTGAAAATCCAGGGTTCTCTGTACCAATTTCGGTACCAAAGCAAAACACAAAAACATGCTACTTAAAAAACACACTATTTTTATAAATAAATTCAAACAAAAATAAAATGTACAAAAATCAATGCCATACTTTATACTTATTTAAAATTGTGTTTCAAGTTTTTCTGCAAGCAATAAAAGTATGAAAAACAGTAAACAAGTTTCACCCAAATTTAATTGGTCTTTTAATTAATGAAATTTAAACATTTTACTTTTTTGGTAAATAAAGGGGATTTCTATTCAAATTAAAATATGAAAGAAATATTGTGTGATTATTTCTTAAAAATAAAGATTTATAAATTTTTTCAACAGTAGTAATAGTATCACATACATTCTACTAAATAACAGTAATATATTTCTGGCATAATATCTTTAAGATACACTTCTATTTCTATTTGCCGTGAATCCCTTTAAATTTATGTGCGTAGCTATATGATATGACGATGGTTTTACTCAAATGAAACGGTAAAATGCTCGTCAAGTGACTCGCAGAACAGTTCTGGAGATGTTGTTTATGTCTTTATGTCCTCATTGAGACGCAGATGATGAAATCACCGCGAGCGTCAGGCGCACTTAAGTGTATATAGTAAACAAAACCGTGCATCTGCTTCATTCATTCATTCACACAGAGACTCGCAAAACATGCAGGATTCATATTTGAATCGACTTCTGTGGCTTAATATTTACAGATACTAGTCCATGTCGCAATTTGATTGAAGTGTAATGACCTAACTTTTGATTAATTCATTCAAACCTTGTCAAATTCCGTGACATTCCGTGCTAAACTGTAAATTCAGTTTTTATGACTGGATTCCGAGATTCCGTCATCACACGGCCGTACGTGTCTAGAACCGGGTTGACCAGGTACTCGGTACCACCGGTACTTGAAAAAACCTGGTACCGTGACGGTTTCATTTTTTTAGTACCGAAGTACCAGGTCTTTTGACAAAACTACTTCAGATTATACCTATAAGCCAGCATTTAAACAGAGAGGTGGAAAGACAAAGAGCTGAAAGACTGCTAAAGGTTCCTCAAAGCACGAGAGGTCTCTGCTGAAGTATATGAGAAGTAGCTGCCATACGAGAGGCCTGCATTATGTGAAGAGTGCTAACTATGCCTATTTGCAAGAGTGCATGCTGACATACTCTGCACACAAGCACTCCTAAGTGTAGTCTCCCACAGTTCAGTCCTGTATGTGTTAATTGTTTCAAGACCTTTTATGCATGATTGAGGAAAGTAAATATGCTAGTTTAGCATCTTATCTTATGCACCTAGTCAAAAGTAGATCCACCTTTCATGTAATTGATACTTTCACTTAAACTTCTTACCATCTATACAAATTAAATGACGTCAAAGAGGTTCCTTAATTGTTTATATATTGTCTGGTCTTATGGACTAAGATGTTGACTACTGGCTTTTAGTCTGGTCAACTTTGATGAATATTCCAGCCAAAAACCACCATATAGGGGCCATTCAGAAAGAAAAAGTCCTTGCTAATTTGGAGACCCCATTATTCAGTTTCATTGTGAAAAGGGATCATCATCAGCCAAACAGAGTTGCTTTTTTACTAACCATTTAGGGTTGCTTAAGAAACTCGTTTACTTGCTAATCTAAAATTCAACCATTAAATATCTTTCAAAGATCTGATGCCATAACCCTTGCAAACTTTAGTAAACCCAGCAACAAGCTGTTACTCAGAAGCATTTTTTATATCAGCTTGATACCCTGTAAAGAAAACCTTGCTTCCTCGGAAACTGACAAAAGCCTATGCACCTCAATTTTTGGAAATTGTATAGAAGCTTTGTTTCAAATTCTGTCGATTCACAGAATTAATAATGTTTGCAACAATACATGAAAGGTAATGCACACAGACTGAGTGAGAAATTGTATCTGCTGGACTCTTGGGTCTTGTCCCAAATGCCGACCTAATCGCTTGCAGTCCTCCACCAAGTCCACATATTAGTCTGGTTCGTTGGGTAGTAGTTCACATCAGTGTGGGATCGGCTTAAGGTAGCATTCAGAGGCACATAGGGATGGTAAAGAGGGTTAAGCTATGGCAGGGATGTCCAATCCTGCTCTTGGAGGGCCATTATCCTGAAGAGTTTAGCTCCAATCCTTATTGAACCAGCTTCAGGATTGCTAGCAACTTTCAGGCAAGTTTCTTGAGCAGTGGCGGCATTTCACAAAACCATAGGGTATGGCGGGGGTGGGGGGAGTGTATTGTATCAGACTTTACTGATCAGTGTGGACTTAATGCACTTTTCATTATATGAAATTCAAGTTCAAATGGAGTTAACAAGGTTTTTGACCAGCGAATGCAGGAGATAGAATGTTTTGTCTGTCATTAGAACGGCTGTAATTGTTATCTGATGACCAGCTGCATCACTGTCTGGTACGGGAACTGCTGTGCTGCTGACCGCAAGACCCTCCAGCGGACAGTCAACACAGCTGCAAAGATCATCAGTGCCCCTCTCCCCTCCATCCTGGACATTTTCCTTACACGATGCTCCAGCAAAACCAACAGCATCGTGAAAGACTCCACCCATCCCTCCCACAGTCTCTTCCAGCTCCTACCATCAGGAAGACGGTATCGGAGCATCAGAGCCCGCTCCGCCAGACTGCTCAACAGCTTTTTCCCCCAGGCTGTGAGAGCCCTGAACTCAAATCACCCCGCCCCCCTCTGAAACCCCATGCAAACCCCAACACCCTGAAACATGGACCCCCCCGTCCCCCCCTCCCCACCCAACCTTACCACACCAAAGAAAAAAAACTGTATTTTTTTTGTGCAATTCGAAGTGTGCTACACACAGGTGAGTGGGCCTGTACAAACCACCTGTAGTAACACACTCTCCTCTATGTGCACTAGACACTTTACACACACTGCTGCGTGTACACAATCCCACAAAAGACTCAGCAATATATGTATGTTTACATGCTCATGCACTAAAAATCATCCTCCATTGTTCCCCAACCAGCTGCTTGACTCAAAATGTCTCTCTTTGCACATGTACAGTATTTGTGAAGCATTCGTATAGTTAATATTTTTTATCTTCTATTTTTTAGTTTGTATAGGATAAATATTTATGTGAAGCATTCGTATAGTTTGTATTTTTTATCCTTTATTCTCTTAGTTTGTATAGGGTAAATACTTATATATATATAGCATACTTATAGTTAAATCTGTCAGTAGGTTAGTTGTGTATAGGTTTATAGTGTTTTTTATAGGTTTATAGGTTTAAAGTGTTTTTTTACTTCATTGTTGTCTGTCTGTATTTATGTAGCACCGTGGTCCTGCGAGGCACATTTCGTTCCACTGTATGTCCCCACATGTATTGTTTTCATCAAATTTTACAGGTCATCTAACGTTTATTGTAGCTATATGGGCACTTAGTTTTTCTTGTTGTTTAATACACTTGGCCAAAATCTAAAATTAAGCGCTTATGCACAGGATATTTAAAACGTACAAAATTATATTGTCTAGACGGCAAATAACCTACTTCTCTGCTCTTCAAGCATACAAAAACATTAACCTTTACAGATATAGTGTTTGAGTAAAGAAAACGCTGTACTATTCAAACATCAATTATTTATTTACCCTTTCATTGCGAAAAAGCGGAGATCTCCTCCAGGCTGTGCACGGCACGGCAATCTGAATGGAGGTGGGGTGAAGTTATGAGGTTTCGGTAAGAGATGATCCAATGGCGTTACAAATTTTTACTGACAATCTCTTTTTTATGCTTATAGTTCGCTAAACATTTTTAAAACCCTCTGATTTAAAATAATAATAACGAAATATACTAAAGATATGAAGTTTGGACAATTTTTCACAGCACACCTGACTAGGCTAGGGTATGGCAACTGCCATACTCTGCCATACGGAAACGCCGCCCCTCTTCTTGAGGCAGGTTAGAGGACTCTGCAGGACACTGGCCCTCCAGAACCAAGACTGAACGCTGCTGCCCTGTGGCTTTTTGGACTTTACAAACATGTCTTGATCTGGGACAGGTCCTTGAAATTCATGCCTTGATCTTCATGAAGGACAACCATTCATTCAGACTTGGAATGGGACACAGTGACTGTCTGGCAATGTTCTATGTTTAACAGGACCTGATGCATGAGCACTGAAGTATTGTAAATAGCAAATGTATTGTGTGTGAGTCACTTACAAGGACGGGTCATGGACAAGATCTTTGAGGTTGATTCCACTGCGGTCCTCAGCAAGGTTTCTGAAGCAGCTGTCACTCACTGCAGACAGAAGAGTGAGGAGGAGAAAGGATGTGAGAGATGGAAAAGGGAAGAGAAAAGAGAAGAAAAAGGCACATCATTGCATGGAAATAACAGAATGCCCCTTCGTAAACCATACATGTCTGATTCCTTAAACGTCATGTTAGTCCTGAGGTTTGAGAGAATATGAGTTATGTCAAAACACATTATTCAACAAAAGCACACAGCTACAAGCATGGAGAATCATACTCTAAGGTCCTAGTGTATACTATGTAACAGAGGCCACACTGTTACGCACCACAGAGGATTAACATTACTGTCCTCCTCTGCATTGTGTCAACTTCCTCTGGGATTGTACAACCTGTATGATGGTGAGCAGAATCAGCACCACAGATAAAAAGTAAAGTCGTGACGTATTGTATTGACGTATATAATACGTATTGACGTATTCTGCAAGATAGCCATGCAGAAGTGATACCAAAAGTTTAAAAGACAACAGTAGTTAAAGGGGATGTATCACTGAAAACAGGATTTCCCTTGCTCATTTCCTTGTTTTTTTGAACACACATTCAACATGAACATCTACTGAAACTAAGCTGTAAAATCATTCAGAAATCATCATGATATCAATGCCAAAACAGTAAGCTCATTAGCATATAACCGACCACGTTCACATATCAATGACTATTTCGAATTCACTGACATTACAAGCCCTGATGAATAACACTGAGTTAGTAAGAGATTAGCCAATTATAACAGAGGTCATTTGCATATAGAATTCTTAAAGAAATAGTTCATCCAAATAATTAAAAAATTCAGTGATGTTAAAGACTCCACTGACTTTGTATAGGCAAGAGAGTTTAAATATTCTTAAAAATGTAGTTTATTGTGTGTTCCACAGAAGAAAGGAAGTCATATCAGTTCAAAGCAAAATGAGAGTGAGTAAATGATGACAGAAACAACAGTTTAACACGAAGCACCAAAAGAGGTGGAAAATAGACATAAACTACATGATTGCCATTTGTGGTGCAAGAAAACTTGACTAAATGTATATGACTATACTTTGGGGAGGAAAATAAAAAAGAATGGACTACATCAGTGTTGTAGTCGAAGCCAGCTCATCTGAATCTGAGTCCAGGCTGTAGGTTGAGTCCGAGTCAAAATTAAGACCAGAAGAGGGTTGACTCAGAGTCTGAATGATTCAGACAGTGTAAATATGCTTTCCATAGGGGTGAATGAAGCCTGGTTTTAAGTCAGTGTCACGCAAGCCGCCACAGTGTATAAATAGTGTATAAATAGTCAACCACCAGCCACATGTAGGCAATTGTTCATGATCAATTCTCGTTGGTTAAATGAAGTCTTATCCTACATTTTTTTCCTCATTGAATATGCTTCGACTAGAAATATGCTGCATTACTGAATTAAAAATTACTTGTAAATGCTTCTAATAGTCATTTCAACAGCATTGTGATGTGGATATCAAAGGGTCTAGTGCAGCTCAAAATAGGTCAAAATCTGTGACGAGAGAAGAGAGTGAGTGACCTGTGCTGTGTCAATAAATGATAAAGTGCTGCCGTTCACCATCACATTCCCCACATCACAAGGGCTCGGTGCAACACTTGCTTCATAATTGCAGCATTTTCTCACCCTTCTCTCATTTCTCCTCATCTCTTGCTCTCTCTGTTCTCTCTCTCCACCCTGCTAACCCTTGATCTATAAATAGGCTGGTGTTCCCTGCAGGAGGCAGGAGAAGTGAGCTCTCCTCAGAGAGGCGGAAAAAAACTTCTTGTCACAGGCACGCAAATGCAACGCCTGTGTGCGTATGAATGAGGGTGAAGGAGGAGGATTTTTCTGCCAATGCGTATTGTATATAAGTGACCGTGTGTGTGTGTGTGTGTGTGTGTGTGTATGTATGTGTGTGCGCAAGAGAGAGAGAGAGGGGGAAAGACTCAGCAGTTGGAACATTCATCAGAGTCGTTAAGGCATCAGAATGTTAATGTCACCATAGCTCTGCCCTGCATGAGAGAAGAGTTCTCTATTTTTCAGACCTGCTAAAGAGCTTCACCTCTCTAGCAAAGTGTTGTTAAGCACATCAGTTAATTGTCAAACCCATTGTCATTGTTCCTTTCAAACCTCACAACAACTACTGTGATTGTACACTGAGTAACCAACAGTAATACCATAGTTCTTTGATATTAATGATGACTTTGATTCAAACACCATGGTACTGTGATGGTACTCATCAGATGGTAATACTATAATAGTCCACAATGGCATTTATATAGTACTCAAAGGTACTTGAAAGAATTATATAGTATTAACACAATAAGTACTATTTACATAAAACAGTATTATAGTACAATGAATGTACTTCAGAGAATACCATGGTACAGTGATGTAATGAATGGTAATACCACAGTAATCTGTTGTATACCATAGTACTCAGAGGAAAAAACATGGCAATAGTATGATACATGTTCAAAAGAGCATGAAATTATCATGTTACATTTTTAGTTGTTAAAAGAAAATAGTGTTATATTAAGTAATATTAGTGTAAATGAATTATTAAACATCGCCAACTCTCTATCTTCAGTTCTCAAGTTAAAGAAACATCATCCTTCAAGCTCTGTAGAAAGGTACGCACACACACAGACACACACACACACTCTTTCTTTCTACCTCATGTCTGTGACTCACAGCTCTGCAGACGGAAAAGTCTGCCTGCATGGACACTTTGTTGAGGTGAGAGTTTCCCTCTCAGTGTGAGACTGTGAGTGTGTGTGCGCAAGTGTGTGTTGCCTGCGGCTGTGAGTAGGAGTTAGATTTGCGTGAGCTGAGCTGGTGTAAAACCCTGTCTCGTTAACCCCTGCCTACATCCAGAGAAGACCTGTGGACCTCACTCTGTTCCTCAAACACCACAGGTCTATCACCTGGGAGCAGATAAGCCCAGCTTTGAGCCGCAAACCTCGGTGGAACAGCATTCCCTTAAAAAAAAAAAAAAAAAAAAACCCTCCTGCTATAAAAGACTGCATATAGAAACATTCGGTACTAAACCTCACGGAACAAGGACGAGTATGTCTCCAATTGGACGATCAGCTAATCCAGCTGGTTCAATTTACTTTGTCTTGTTTCATCCCCCTTCAGGTTTTTCAAGGTTTATTCTGACACTAAGTAGCAAATAAGGTTGAAACTTCCATTTAAAAACTATTTAGCATCTTAACTTTAAAATGAGATTTTCTGAGGCAAATGAGAGTGTTTCCAAACTGCCCTCTAAGTTGCTGTCGGTAATAGGGCTGGGTAAAAAAAAAAAAATATATTTATCGGTTTAAATCGGTTTTAATTTTTACGAAAGAATATCAATTCTTAAATTCCAAGAATTGATTAGTCTAGCCTGTTTTCAGCCAATATTGTAGCACAGCTCCCATCCAATAAAGTGCGATAAGATTTGTGATTTAAATTCTGTCAATTTTATCACAGTATTCCAAGAATAAATACTGTTTTGGTGCTGTTTAATGTGAAGTGACAGATCGCTGGAGCGCCACAGTTCAAGAGAAGCAGCAGCGGGATATGTACTGATCATGTCCTCCGCTTTAAAGGGTTAGTTCACCCAAAAATTTAAATTCTGCCATTAATTACGCACCCTCATATCGTTCCAAACCCATAAGACCTTCATTCATCTTCGACTACAACTGAAATGATCCCAGGCCTAGAAACATAGCAAGGCCAACGGTAAAATAGTCCATGTGAAATCAGGGGTTCATTCATACGCATGTGGTAAACGATGCATGGTTTACATGAAGCTGAAGCAAGCATCCTGATACTATTTCCACAATGGCGGCACACTGCTGCAGACGGGATGAGGAGGAGAAGAATTGTTGAATAAAGCCGTTATTTTAGTTTTCTTTGCACACGAAAAGTATTCTCGTAGCTTCGTAAAAATAACTTAATTTGTGTTTCGCAGATGAACGAAGGTCTTGCGGGTTTGGAACGATATGAGGGTGAGTAATTAATGTCAGAATTTTTGTTTTTGGGTGAACTATCCTTTTAATAATAATACCAGTTTCAGCACAAAATAAACATGAATAAACATCCGAAGGCAAGTTAAAAGAAAGAGTACAATTTACCGAAACCCGTATCCTGTCTCGTGTAATCACTCAATCAGTGTTTCAACCACACAAAGATGTCAATATAACAGCTTGTAAACAATGTCGCTTAACGTCAGATTTACTTACTTAATTGAGTGTAATTTAAGTGGTTGTATACAAATCAGTTCATTTTAACCTTCACTACTCTAATAAATTATTACCACAACTAACTCTCATGTATATTTTTCAGCATTAGTTGAGAGATTTTTTCTTGTTCCCTTGAGAAAATTTGGCATGTACTGTACCTGATATATATCCAAAATAATCTATATTGCATTGAATCGAATTGGTAATCGAATCGAATAGCAAGCTTGTGAATGAGAATAGAATTGATTTGTGAAATTTGTGTCAAAACCCAGCCCTAGTCGGTATTTTCCAGGGCATTGCTACACAGTAGCTAAGTTCTTCTGGGTTCAAATGCCCATTAACACCAAGAAAGATAGATATAGTAATAATGGTAGCACTTTATTTTACAGTCCGGTTCCACATGTACATACTATGTACTTGTTATAGTGATTACAATAACTGGATAATAGCTAGATACTAAACCTAAACCTAACCCATGTAGTTACCTTATATTATCCAGTAGTTTCTTAGGTAAGTACAGTGCATATACTGTAAAAAGTGCCATAATAATGAAAATAAACTATTGTCAGCACCAGATGACAATGTTCTGTTTATTGTAAGTGCATGCTGCAATTACATCATCTGTTGCTTGAAATGTTCACGTTCTTTAAAGTCGTGTGGATTGTAATTGGCTGTCAATGTTTTTATCGTTCATCAGCTGGAAGAAAATCGTTCTGAAACTATGTTGTTGTTAATGTTACAGTTGTGGTGTAGACTTAAAATGACTACTAAAACTTTATCATTTGGAAAATTCTTTTCAATGTGAACGATCCCTTAAAGTCGCAATGAAACAGAAGTAGCGACATCTTTTCTTACATATTAGCTGGGGTTTCATGCAAAGCTGAGAATTTAACTTATGTGCAAAATCGGAATATCGCATAAATTGCATATTTGCAAATAAGCACAGTTTCCATCCAACGAGTCAAAGAGAACAAAATCGTCACTTCCTGATGAACTGGCAGTAAATATCACTAAGAAATGTAGAAGAAGCCACTGAATGCAATAATTTCCATTTATAATAAATTTACTTTCACCTCAGAGCGAGCAGACTAAACAAAATAAATGTGTTGTTCATTGCTTCTGGAGGTGGATGCTTGCATAGACAGTCCAGTTAGGTAATTATAGAGAAATACTTTGATGACAGACTTTGCTCATGCATTTAAGAATGACCATAACATTTCAGATGCTGTGCAACAAGATCGGTCCACTGGTTAATCAGGTTATGTCGTCCCCATCACACCAAGTCACATAACTTTTTGATGTATACGAAGGAATTTATTTGGCAAATGCATTTCCATCTCCCATTATTCTCATGAACCCTTTTTCGCACAAGTCAAAAACCACCTCAAGCAAGCGTAAAAAGTCTCTTGTGAATAAAAGAATTTTTCCCCCAAAATTTGGCTTTTCCATCACTCGTTTCTGATGCAACACTTCAAACTGTGCATAAAAACAGGGTGATGGAAACACATTCATTTTTGGCTATATTCAACGTACTTTGGCGTCTTTATTTCTTTATTTGCGACTATGCTAATTTGCGCTGCACTTGGTAGCCTATATTGTGGTGGTCGATATGTAAATGAGATGTTGCATCTGTGTTCTTTAATTTTCACATTGTTAGTAAATCACCCGCAGAAATTTCCCCTCCCATCAACACCGTTTTGAAATTGCGCTCTTGCGCTAATTTTCCCTGTTTAGTGAAACTGGCCCATAATAACTGGAAAAGTCTGCTATATGTCACCAAACAGAAGTCTTTTGATTAAACATTAAAAAATGGAAAAATGAAGCATGCACATATAATTGTTCCCATGTATATTTAGGTATATAGAAAATCAATAACATGCATTTAGGAAATAGTTTGGGTGACATTTCATTTCATGTCGTTTAAAATCTAAAAATAACAAAAGCCTACCACCATGTCTCTATGATATTCTAGTTGTGTTTCGGTAGCTGTGGTGCTAAAATTGCCAAGGTCATGGGTTCATTTCCCAAGAAATACCATGAATGTAAATCGATTTATGTAAAATTGTCTGCTTTTATCCATAAGTGTACAAATCGTCCTTGGAGGCTCAACTCTCCAAACCAGGTGCATAATTTGAAATCATTCACATTCTTAGCATAAATGATGCAGGACAAGCTATGTTCCAAAGTTCAATACATAAGGTCAGTGTGTGTTTTTTTTTTTCCCAAATATAAGTAATAGTAGCCTTCTCAAGCACTACTATCAAAATGATTTAGACGCCTTTGCTGTGTTCAGATGTGTATCCAATCAGAGTCATGCATGCGAAACATCCTGCTGACCAATCAGAGAAGCCCGCTGGACCAACTCCCCAAGAGCAATGTTATTTATTACTCACTCCTTGCTTTAGATCTAATCAATGAACATCTCTACTGCCCCCTGCCTCCACCTTCATGACTATGCAAGACTGCTCTGGAAACATGAGAGATATGGAAAGAAAATGGAAAAAAAACTGAAAGGAAAAGTTTTTAAAGAAGAGAGGGAGCTGATCTGTGCAGGTTTCAGGTGAACTCCATTAGATCAGTGACAGGAACACACTCATCCCCAGGCACGTAGTAAACAGTTCTGACACGTGTGTGTGTGTGTGTGTGTGTGTGTGTGTGTGTGTGTGTGTGAGATAGGGGATGATGTTAAGGAGAGAAGAGAGAAAGTCACAATGGAACTTAAATCTGTGAGCTGCATTTCAAAGCACCCTTATACAAAATGTATCGTATAGAGTCTACAAAAGCTCAGTTTCTAGATAAGCGTTTCACAAAGGCAAAGGAGGGAACAGAGAAAAGAAAAATAATTTATTTAGGGGGGAGGGTGCCGAAGGGAATGTGAAAGAATAGTGGACGCGTTCTAGAGAGGAATGAGGGGTGTCTAATTAAATCATTGAGAAAATACCAACATCATCTTTCCTATAAACACACACACACACAGCCATACACATTTATACATTGGTGATAGGAAGTACTGGGTAGCACTTCATTTAGCAGTCATGACTTCCAAACATTTCCTGCAGGCTACTCCATCACTCCAGCACATCAACTTGAAGGTATTCTGGCCCACTTCTCTGCACAGGACTGCTTCAATTCACTGGGATTTTGGTTGTTTTGAATGATCGCTGGCTCCAAGTCACTGCTGCAACATCTCGATTCAGTCAGGGCTGTGTCTTTTGCAGAACCTTTAGCCATTCAGACTTGTCATTCCACATATATGAGAACAGAAATGATCCCCAATTGTGAACAGTGCTCATGAATATGAATTACGTGACTTAAAATTCCACAGACATTTAACCGATCTGTAACCGATAAACCACTCACCAATTGCATTTTTCATTGCATCCAACTGGCAAAGATTTCTGCTCGGTTTTAAAGCTGTTGTTGTTTTATGTGGCCAGCTACATTTTTTACTTCATACTGTAATAAGAATCTCTGAATAACATATAAAGAGTTAATTTGCAAAAACCGATAACTCCATTTTTATTTTTTAGAAATCACGTTTTTTTTAAATTGCGCATTCCAAGTAATATCAATCAAACTGCAGTTGGGTTGTTTTGATTAAGTAATAATAACTTAAACAAATACAGGCAATTTACAAAATTAAAGTTAATTGAAAGTATGTTTTTTTTACACATTAAAAGTTTGTTTTATAGCAAAAGCAGATAACTGCAACAGTCGGTTTTTGGCAAAACCTGATAACTCCATATTTCATGAGTTAAGAGTTTTAAAAAAACACTCGTTTAATCTTTGTAATCTCCTCAGATAACAATGTAGATGCCTGACAAAGGTTGTTGTTGTTGTTGTGATCATAGGCTGTATGGATGTGATTACATGCAATACACGGAGCTTTTCCCTCACCATCGTAACGCGCTGCTTTTGCAAGGCTCTGTGGAAACGTTTCAGCTTTTATTTTTATTTTTCGCCCTGAAGAAGACATCACAGGTTCATCAAGTTCAACAAAATTATCCATCCTCGATCACTTTTAGTCAGCTTTGATAAAACTCCTCTCAGCAAGCACGCCTTTTCCAAGTGAAAGTAGCCTTGTCACCTGACCTGAATACAGCGTGCTGATTCGCTAAAATGGACTTATCCGCTTCTGCTCAAAACAAACAAGGGTACTTGTCGGCTTTTGCAGTAAAATGTGAACTCGTGATGCCTTGAGAGTGGACAATAACGTCTTTTTTGACAAAACGTGTTCAGGGTTCAGATCGGGCTATATGTGGAGAATAATGCATGGCAATCATTTTTTTTTTAAAGTGGCGTTTATCGGTTTTTGCTAATTTTATCGGTCTTTGCAAAAAAGAAACAAAAAAAACATTGCAATTGTTTAGTAAAACGCCTTTATTATTTGAGCTTATTTGAACTACAACTATTTTAGTTAACTGAAAAAAAAAATTAATAGAATAAAACTTGAAAGACCAAACATTAGAAATTAAGTACTAAATTTCCTAAAGTTAATATAAATATTTAATAGCTAACAAAAATGACAACGCCACATAAAATTACTACAACAAAGTAAAATGAAAATAAACAAACTACAAAAAATCTAATTCAAAATATTAATAAGTACTACAATAGTATAAAAATAATACGAAAACAACACTGGTTGTGAATTTGCACATTAAATATTGAATCTTTGTGGCTAGTTAGCGAATGTTACTAGCTTTATATGTCATGAAAGATTGAATAATCAACATGTAAATAAAAATGTATAAAGCTGATGATAAATTACTGTGATTTAAAAGAAAGTAGTAAAATTTGTGGGTGATACGCATGCGCTGATTTGTGACTGCGTGTTTTGAGTTTGAGCTCCATCAAGTTGATTCTTTATCGTCTATTTTCTATCTTAAATTTTTTTTATACACTATCATTTTCGTTTCTATACGTGTGAATATATCCCCTATAGCATTCTAAAACAAAACCAATCAGAGCGCCTTGTTATCACTAGTTTTATTTTGATTTCTCGAGTCTGCTATTAGCTTATAGCCCGTTAGCATTGGCAGCGTTGCTGCCGCTAATCTCGCTTACATTGCTAATACTCTATTCACACACATTACCATTGTTTCACTGTTACTTGCTTAAATGGCGGGTTTGTGTCTACCTTTGAGTGCAGGTGAGGACACATTCGAGCTGCATTCGGTGCAGCTGGAGCTGGAGCTAGAGGCCGAGGAGAAGCAGGCCCAGCTGAGAGAGCGGAGAGCTGCGCTGGAAACATCCCGGGCTGATGCTCACAAGTCCGGCGTAAGTATACAGCACGCTGCTAACCCCACCACCTCTACTCCGTGTGTTTCTCTGCACAGACCCTGTGCACCCAGGACGCGATCTTCCCAGCTGTCCTTCACTCCGGCGCCGGGACTCCACGGACCCTGGGTGCACCAGCAGCGGAAGACGCGAGCCAGGCCCTGGGCGACGACCTCTCCCCCTCTGCTGCCTCCGGTCTTCAAGATCTCCACCCGGAACCGCTTCGCTCCCCGCACGATGCTGTGATCGTCGGAGACTCCATCATCCGGCACGTCCGTGCTACGTTAGCTGAAGGTGAAGTGCACACTCACTGCTCCACTGCTCATGTTCTCGATGTTTCTGCGCAGATATCCTGAAGGGCGCTGAGAGCATCGGTGCTGTCGTGCTGCACGCGGGGGTTAACGACACCAAGCTGCAGCAGACGGAAACACTGAAGAGGGACTTCAGGAGCCTGATCGAGACGGTATTCAGCACATCACCCGCAACGTCGATCATCGTGTCGGGACCGCTTCCCACGTATCGACGAGGACACGAAAGGTTCAGTAGACTTTTTGCTTTAAACGAATGGTTATTGTCATGGTGTAAAGAACAGAAACTGCTCTTTGTTAATAATTGGAATCTTTTCTGGGAGCGTCCTAGGCTTTTCCGTGCTGATGGCCTGCACCCCAGCAGAGTCGGAGCGGAACTCCTGTCGGACAACATCTTCAGGTCGCTACGCTCCATCTGACTAGTAAGCCAATTCTCAAATAACTGCTATGATGACTTTTGTTCTACCCACTTAAAAGATAGAAGTACTTGCGTTGTCCAATCTATACAGAGTGTTTCTGTTCTAAGGTCGCAAAACTCTGGACTTTTGGTAGTACCTAGGATAGCAAAGTCCACTAAAGGAGGTAGAGCTTTTTCACATTTGGCTCCCAAACTCTGGAATAGCCTTCCTGATAACGTTTGGGGTTCAAACACACTCTATCTGTTTAAATCTAGATTAAATATACATCTCTTTAGCCAAGCATTCACATAATGCATCTTATAATCTTGTACTGCAGTTATATCTGATCAAATGTACATGATTATTATTCTTTAGCTTGGGTTGAACAGATCATTTTTGCTTAGATGGAACAGCAGCTACACTAATTATGTCTCTATTTGTTTCTCTGTTTCTAGGAATTACAGAAGCTTCAGTCTGGATCCAACCCTTAAATGATCTGAGATGACCGAACACCTGAGAAAAGATAATGCCAACCCCTCAGAGGACCTCAGAGGATGCCAAAGCTCAGACAACATACAGAATTACCAAATTTTGCCATAAGTTAAATATATTAAGGTTCTGCAATACATAAATATATTGTGGAAACTTAATTTCCTGTAGAGCTGCTTTTCAACGATTTGTATCGTAAAAAGCGCTATACAAATGAACTTGAACTTGAACTAGTAAAACACATGCCCTGAACACATGTGCTGTAAGTGCATATTGCAAACATAGTTTAATCTCACTACTAAAAAGACAACTTAAATAGCATAAAAATAGATAGAAGATTTAACAAAATAAGCCACACATTTCTACTTTCCCCATAAAAAGTAAATAAATTTAAATCACTAAAGCCTTTTTTGTAAAAAAAAAAAAAAAGTTCTGTAAACACTAGGCACTTCAAATTGAAGATCATCTGATCTCACTGGGCTTCTGCATCAACAGAATCCACTCTAAACATCTCATCATGATATTCTGTGAAGTCAATCTAAAGAACGCACCCTGATCTAAGTCGGAGTGAAAAAAATGACTTAAAAACCATGAGTTGAAAGTTGTCCTCGTCTTCTCTCTCTTTCCAGAGCAGATTAATAAAACATCATACACAGCAGCTCCACTGCTAACTTACTTAGTCAGCAAAATATATCTCATCTCTCAATACTGAACACACATACACATGCAAAACAACGACAAGACCACACAATAACAAAGCAAGCGCACACACAAAGAAACACTGAGATGTAAGTACTTTCAGTCTGTCTTTTGAAATGTTGAAAGTTCACACAGGAGATCAATGTCAAATAAATATTCACAGTATAGGAAAGACCACACTCACATTTAATAAATGATATGAATTATGACATGGGTGATTCCACAAAACAGGGGCTATTATCCCTCATATATATATATATATATATATATATATATATATATATATATATATATATATATATATATATATATATATATATATATATATATATCACATATAAGTGTAACTTATAACAATAAATAGCTGATGCCAACTTCCACAATTATTTCTTCATCATGAGAATGCCTTTTCTAACTTTTCAATGCTAATTAACACATTTTGATGAAAATACATAAAATGTTGCATTTAATCTATCTAGATAAAACGTGTTATTTAAAAAGTTACACCAGGCTATGCATCAACTCTGTTATCATCATATTTTTAACTTTTACAAGTAACAAATCCATAAATAAAAAAAATTAAAAACGACGACATTTTAAAAAGTAAATAAATAAACTTCTCTTTTTTTTTTCCTCATTTTGTCTTACATCTTACGATTGTCAGTAGGGGATGATGCAAATCCTGTTACCATAATTATCTATATTTGAAAAGTATATATATAATACATAATGTAACGTATATCCTTAAAATATAAGCAGCACCTTGCAGTTTCAAAAATATGAGAACATGAACATGAAAAATCTCCACGACTTTTCCAGTTGTTCATGATTTCTGGATGAAGATTTCTAAAACATTCAGAAGGATCAACAGCTGATAATATAGTTTAGAGACAAGACGTCTTTTTACTAGAAGAAAAAAGTATAGCCTATTCGTTAAGAGAAATGTTATTTTTATTTTCCCAGACCTGGAAATCACAACTATACAATTACATAAAAAAAACAAGAGGAATAAGTCTCAAACGCGAGTCTTTCCATTTTAATTACGATTAAATAATTCCACATTTTTCCCCTCAATGGTCTTTCTTTTCTTTTTTTTACATCTGTGAGATTGGGTTGTCCGCCATTATTAATATTTTATTACCACGCTGATAAATATTGAGAAGAGATTTGTTCAGGAAGCCGCTGCAGACACAACGGAGAGGAATCTCAGCACTCATCTCTTCGCATCCCTCCATCCAAGCCACTCCAGTCATCTTGAGCTCTTTCACTCTTCTACATTTTTTACCACGTCTAAAAATCAAAAGACAGAGATAATACAAATTATAGGCTACATAAAGAGAAAAAAACAGCAAAGAGACACAGAGAAAGACAGAATGACAAACAGAGATGGAGAAAGACAGATGGTCAGTCAGGAAGAACAATGGGGAATGATGAAGGGATCTGAAAACAGAAGAAGAGAATGGGGGAGGTGTAGAAGAGCGAATGAGGATGAGCTGGACTGGGGAAGAGTAGATAAATGATGAATAGAAAGTAACATACATCCTGAAAGAGAAAGAACACACAGGAAGGAATAGGAGATTTAGATTTAAAGAGGAATGACGCAAACCCTAACAGCCAAAACACACATACACACACACACACACACAGAGAGAGAGAGCTATTCCCCTTGTGAACGCTGGTAATTATCTTAAAGCCCACTGCTGATGACCCCTGTGCTTTCATTAGCACTTTTGCCTCATTTCTGCACATACAAGCACACACACATACACAGAAACTAACCTGTTTACTCTCCTACAAGACATTCATTAAGAGCAGAGCTGTCAATTGTAACACGTGTGAAAACAAGATTTTGGGATTCCTCTTAAAGGGATAGTATGGGTTTATTTGAGTTAAGGAGCATTGAAAGCATCGGTTATCAATTTTGACAGAAAAATCACAGAAAAAGTATAAAACGCACAGGATTATGGACCTGCAATAGAAGTCTATGGGATGAATACACCAACAGACCTACTGTATAAAACTCTATTGAAAAAGTATATATTTCAGTTGACCAAAGTGACTGCGTTTTGCTCAAATACTACTGAAAATCAACTTCAAATACATAAAGATTGATTAAAATTTTTAAATTTGACCCCACAAAAAGGTTTTGTGGTCAAGGTCTGTCAGCTTTAAAACTAACTGTACTCATAAAAGAAAAAAAAAATACTTTCAGCAGATATGCACATTTGAAAACAGCTTTTCTCTTCTGGAACAAAGACTAGGGATATTTCATCCAAACATGAATATTCTGTTGTCATGTCATCACCCTCACATCTGTTCAAACCTATATGCTTTCCTATCTTCTTCTACAGGAAAGAAATGAACATACTGCAAAGAAAAACTGTATTGGTGAACATAAAACCCCATTATATGGAGAAATCAACCCGTCTTTTCTCAAAAAAAAATTTTTTGTGTATCACAGAAGAAAGGCAGTCATACAGGTTTGGAACAACATGAGGGTGACAATATTTTCATTTTTGGGTGAACCATTGCTTGATGAATCCAAACCGGGGCATGCCCATGTTTTTTTTCCAGTCTCAGTCTCTAGAATGAAAACGTCCCTCCTCCTAATATCATCTTACTTTGACTAGCAATAGCAGACAGCAAATCATGGTGTTAGACTGTGACAAACTAAAATCTACTTTAATATCTCCCAACACATTTTCCTTTTTAAATAGGTAAGCATAACAGAAAATAAAACTGGGCCTTTGAACAGAGAAAAGTGTTGGAGTCGTGGCCTAGCCAGACATGTTGATGTGCTAACTCAGGATATCGCATGACTTTCTATGCCCTCATGACTACCTCTAAAAATAAAAGTGGTATAAGCCCAAAAATATAAAGACGCCAGCCTCGTCTTACCCTCAAGAGTGATGTGATCCTACTCCCTATTAAGATGTTTTCTGGATTAAAGGCATTGTGGACTAAAAAAAAAAAAAAAAAGAACAATCCAGTCATCATTTTCTGACCCTCGTGTCATTCTAAAGTCATAAGACTTTCGTTCAACTTCAAAACACAAATGAAGATATTTTTAATGAAACCTAAAAGAGATTTATTTTGCTCCATTACAGAGTCCACGGAATAAAAACTGACAATTTAAAAAGTTCAGGAAGACATTATAAATATGATTATGAGTGGTTTGATGTGCTCTATGTCAAGCATGTATACGTGTTAAATGTTAAAATGCAAATAAAAGCCTAAATTAAATCTGTTCATCATATAAAGTGGTCATGTCTCTTCAGAAGACTTGGATTAAACCCCTTGATTCATAAGGATTACATTTACTTTCATCAATGTTTTAATGTAATGTAATGGAGTTTAAATGGAGGGACACATCTCTCAGGTTTTATTCAAATATCTTAAAGGAATAGTTCACCCAAAAATAAAAATTCTATCATTAATTACTCACCCTCATGTTGTTCCAATCCTGTAAAACCTTCATTCATCTTCAGAACACAAATTACGGTATTTCTGATGGAATCCGAGAGCTTTCTGACCCTGCATAGACAATGCAACTACCACCTTCAAGGACATTGTTAAAATAGTCCATGTGACATGTTCAACCGAAATGTTACGAAGCTATATGGGTGTTCATGAGAGCCACAACGCATGCAAGGCAGCATCACACAGCATCTCCCTTTAATTTATTTCAAACTTTTACAAGTTTGAAATAATAAGACTGAATAAATGATGAAAAAACTATCCCTTAAAACATTCACAAACACAGCTCAGTCTCAAATGTGCCAATATGCACATAAAGACAAGAGAACTTCCTGTAGACCTCAAGTTGCAGACCAATTTGTGAAAATGGTTTCTGGGGACTGTAACAGCAGCACTGTCCTTCACTAGACAGACTCTGTGGATGAAGGCTCAGTTGAGCTTCAATGTGTGAGAGCTGTAATCCCACAATCCAGCTCTGCATCCGAATCGGAAGCTTAATCTGCTGCGGAACGACTCCCTGGGTCTCAAACACCACGCTGATTTAAAGGTGCTCTGTTCATTCCCTTTGTGTCTCTGTGTGTTCGGTGAATCACCGAAAATGATGAGAGACACAGAGATAGAGAATGAATTAAGAAGTTTGAGTTGACAGAAGCTGTGTTTTCCAGACAGATGTCTGCGGACTCACCTCCACTCCTGCAGGAGTCACTCATTTCTGTGAGTCACTCTCACCAAACGCATCTGTATGGCCACAGCGCTCAGATCATATCACATATCTCATTACGCCAACATCTTATATTACCCAGTTGTGATGTTTCTCTCTTTTTTTCAAAGTAGGTCCACACCAGCCAACACAAATGCACAAACTGACACTTTAGCCCAGTTAGAATTATTCCATTATTAGAAAAATAATTAAATCAATACAATATTACAATTATCTTACACTCATCTTTCAATTCGCAATATAGAATCTCCACTCTGAAGCCAAGCATCAGTGCTTTAATTAGCATTATAAAGGGTTATTGTTAATTCAAAACAAATAGCACTGCTTTGAAAATTTGTTAAAATAAAAAAAATTTTTCATTGAGATAGGAAGGGTTATTTGAGAGCGGCCAGAAGTTATTTTAATATGGGTTGCGTAAACTCAGGCGCACCGGATTGGATTTATTTCACTTTTAATAGCATTAAAGAGAAACAAAAGCCTGATATGAAACACGCAATTTGCAAGAGATAATGTATGAAAGCCTTATTGCAGTTTAATAAGTATTGATGTCCAATAACACTTTTTGTATTTCTGCATATAAAGAGAGCCGCAACTGTATTGTAATATGACCCAAGTAATATGAAGATTATGACAATATTGTGGGATCCCTGAATATTCACATCCCCGAAATTAATGATATAGGGTGGTGGTACAGGTTCAGTCCCAAGTAAAACCTGAGAAGTTAAGAAAACTCAAAACATTTGAGGAAACGTATTGCCTCAAGACATTTGAGTAAACAAACTCAATTCTTTTAAGTTAGTAGAGCTTAAAATTTTTATGACACGTAGGGCGGGGCTGAGAGCAATGGGAGCCAAGCCAAGCCTCGCTTCTATTGTCCCACCCCACTTATCACAACAATAATTATATACAACTTGCTTCCATAAACAGCACATTCATTCAGATCTTTATAGTTTAATACTAGTTAGCAACAGCACACTGGCACATGCTAATGTACCTATCTAAAAACTCAAGTCAACACTTGCAGGTAAACAGTTAAAAAACATGCAATATATATTCTTGACGTCTTGCTGTCCATCCTTAACCTAACCACAGGCTCTACTCTTCACCACAACAGTAACACTACAAAACCAACATAACAGAAACCTATGTAAATCCTGACATAACACAACATTTAAGTACTAACTTAAGTCTCTCTGTGTTAATCTTGTGCAAAAACACACAAAATAACACTTAATTTCTACATGTATTTTCCTTATTGTCTGATGCAAAGCATGCTGGGAAATAAAAAACCCAATCATTAGTAGTAGTTAACCTTATACAACGACATTGAGTTTATTTCAATTAAGTCCAATGAACTTTCATTATTATTTGAGTGAAATTTAACTCATTTCTTTTCATTAATTTCATTATTCGGTTTTACGTGTGACCTAGAATTTATTCGCACTCAGTGGTTTTTGGATTGTTTTGGAAAGATTTCAAGTCTGTGTGAACTGGGAAGTTGTGACTGACATTATTTCAGTGCTGTGATGTATTTCTGAATGAAACAGAAAGTTAAATACAGGGTGGGGGTTTAATTTTAGCGCACCTCTTTAGGATTTTCAGTTTGCAGCAGACTGACGGTTAGAGGGGATTGTTAAGAACGTTAAGTTCCAAGCCAAAGTAACATCAGAGAAGGAAGACCATTCCAGAGCAGAAATAAATTGATACATTTTCAAGATTGTAAAGACTATTTTTTAATGTGCATATATGTTACTGTGAAGTTACAATGATGATAACAACAACAATAAGTTATTATTACTTGTATTACTATTACTGCAACTATACTATTATTATTACTTGCATGCCAGGGCAGTAAGTTTTTTACAAATTAATACTATTATTCAGCAATGACTTTTATTCAACAGTAAAAACATTTATAATTTATTCATCAAAGAATCTTGAAAACAAAAACTGAACCAGTTTCCACATAAATAGATAAATAAGCAACTCAACTGTTTTCAGCATTGATAATAAGAAATGTTTTCAGCAAATTAGAATGATTTCTGAAGGATCACGTGACAGTGAAGACTGGAGTAATGAAGCTGAAAATTCAGCTTTGCGTCAAAATTGTACAAAAAAAATTGTACAAAACTCTCTTTAGTGGTTGCAGCTGCTTGGGACAAAAAAAATGAAAATTACATGGAGAGAGCTGTTGTTGCATCATACCTGGTTAGTTGTTTGTATGTGACAAATAAAAATCTTGAATCTTGTATAATAGCATTGGTTAAATGACCTCTTAATAACGTCTCTTGTTTGGCACAGAGAAGCTTGCCTGCCAAACACCTAGCCACGTCCTTGTCTTTTTTGCAAGAACAAGCCTTCTTTCTTGGATCAAATGAATTTGCATGTCTATCTGATTGAGAGAGACACTTACCACCCTCCTTTCTCAGGATGGGCACTACCCACCTCCAAATGTTGCACTCACAGAAATCTGAAATAATGCCAAGCATAGAAAACATCAACAAACCACATACGCTCTGAAACACACACTCCAACAGGTTACATAAACGTAAAGAGCAGCATGTCCATTTGATTCCAGGGGGTTCCTTTAGCCGTGGGTGAGGGGGGGGGGGTCTGTGATTAATGTCTGTATTCTATTATCTAAGACGCTGCAGTCACACTGTGTCCAGATAAGGCTTGAGTTAAATTATTCATCCAGACACGGGCCAACAGAACACAGGCGCATTCAGATGGGAAGGCATGTTTAAGAGAAGAGATCATTACTGAGACACTTTGGCAGATTCTCTCTCTCACACAGTCTGTTTCCACCATATGGGCCTCTTGTTCTGTTACTGATACAGTTTCTACCTCAGAGAAGTGTTCCCGGAATATAACCGAGCTGTACAGGAATCAACAATAAGGATTTTTTTTTCTTTTTGCCTGCCCAGTCAATTTGTCACTTACATAAAAAAAGAAAATAATAAAAAATTAATTATATATATATATAATTTATAAAAAGGTAAAGAAATAGAAAGGTAAAGACTTTTTATCTGAAAGTACTTTATACTATAAATAATATAAATTTAATTTTAATTATTTTAAAAAGTTAATATTTAAATAAAAAGTAAATAAAAGTAGTAGTAGTAGTATTAATGATAAATTGTGAATGCAGTTCATGTTGTGTTTAATTCTAACTGTTGAGTACTGAAATCTCTGGCCAGTACTGCTACAAAAATGAAAATTCTGTCAGTTGACGGTAGCCATTGACTTCCATTTGAATGGAAAGAAAAAAAAAAAACTATGAAAGTCAAGGGCCAGAGTCAACTTTTGGTTACCAACAATCTTCAAAATATTTGCTTTTGTCTTTTCAACAGAAGAAACAAACTCGTACAGGTTTGGAACAACATGAGGGTGAGGAAATGATGACAGAATTTTCATTTCGGTGTGAACTAGGCTATTCCTTTTAGAAAGGCTTATCCAGAAAGAGTATCTGTACTAGGGCTGGGCGATATGAGCAAAAATTCATATCTCTGTATTTTGTGGCTGATTTGCGGTATACGGTATATATCTCTGTATTTTCTACGATTTTGTATTTGGATTAAACGAATAAAGTGAATGTAAGCATGTAGGCATATATTATGTGCAAAAAAGGGTTAAAATCACATTACATTTTAACACTGTAACATTGCAATCTAAAAACAAAAATGTTTTTAAAGCAGAAGTTAAATTTACTAAACTAAAAATTTAAATAATAAAAAAGCAGACTAATTGAGTAAAAATACTATTTTGATTACCCCATTATATTTAGTGCTATCATACAAATACACTTAGTTGTAGGTTTAAAATTTTACATGTCACATTTATTGTCCAACTACAAATATTTAAGCAAAATGCATATTTTAGTCAGAGTTATTGCGCTCCTTTTTCATCGTGTTCGGTCTGTTTGGCGCGCATGCACACGGCGGCACTTGTTCTAAAAGTTTAAAAGTTTAGCGAAGAATCGCAAAGCAAAAGGCTCATGCACTTCTGACAGCAAAATATAAATATTTCCATGGCTTTCTAACATTTACAGATGGAGAATATACCTGTGAAATGTAAGTTATGCATTAAGGAAAACAGCAAACACATTAAACAGAGCGAGCAGCATCTCTGTCAGAGCATCTGACGGGGCGAGCTCGAGCCGCTTTAAACTGAAACTATAAACTATAGGCTACTATATCTTACGAGTTTTTTAAAGCTCTTAATATAAATCTTGTCACATGTTTATAACAAACTGTATTAAGCACTTTCTCCGCAGCAGTTGAGTCCATCGCTAGATATTTTTTCAGATGCGCTCGTTTCAACTACTGTAAATCGATATAAACGGCATTGCCTCATACCGTATCGCTTATAAAAAAACATATCGATATGTCGTACAAAATAATCCAGCCCTAATCTGTACATCTTGACTCTGGATAAAGATGGACTTTTTAACTGGAACCAATTTCTTGTTTGCTGAGACCAATACTCAGTCCAGGTCCATAAAAGGATAGTTCTTCAAAAAAAATGAAACGTACCCCATGATTTACCCACCCTTAAGCCATTCTATTGCAGATATGATTTTCTTCTTTCAGACGGAGTTATTTTAAAAAATGTTCTGGCTTTTTATAATGGCAGCGAATGGCGTTCGAGATTTTGAAGCAAAAGAAAGTGTGTCCATCCATTATAAAAAGTACTCCACACGGCTCCAAGGGGTTAAAGGGGACATAACACACAGTTTCACTCAATCTCATATTAATCTTGAGTAACTATGGAGTAGTATTGCATCCTTCATATCTCCAAAAAGTCTTAAGTTTTATCATATTTATAAAGGAAAGCCTTACGATTCTCTCTGAAAACAGCCGAGATCCTGGAGGCATTCTGAAAGAAAAAAGTCGTATACACCTAGGATGGCTTGAGGTTTAGTAAACCATGTGGTAATTTTCATTTTTGGGTGAACTATCCCTTTAACAAGCTGATAAACAGATAGCTTGTTTCAGTCTAACAAATAATATGGGCATGTATGACTGTGATATAAGATATGTAAATAGAAACGCATAATAAACCGCTTAGAGAGCTGGAGCTAAAAATTTTGATGTGCTTTTTTATGGCGATTAAACGGAAAACAATACAAGCTGTATCAGGCCTTGCTCCACAAGGCTGGTGCGGAGATAATACATCCCTGAATCCAAACACATATGACATGAACATGTTCACATCAGCAGCAGTGACATGCTCAATAATCATGAAAAAAAATTATAAGAATAAACATATATCACCCAGCATTACTGAGGAATTCCAAAAACTATACAATAGTACCACATTTGCTCACACAATCAAAAAACCATAACCACGTTCTTAAATCTATTCCAAGAACACACAGGCCTTCTCTTATGTATTCAGAGATGTATGTGTCTAGCGTTGTATGGATGTGTGTTTTGAGTGCCGTTGACAGTGGAGGGGTGTAATGAGAGTAATGATTAAAGGCCGATTAAAACTGCATGAGGATTATCGTGCTCATTTTCAGCCTCTGCTCTGCTAACTATCAAACACTGCTGCATTTTAGCCACTGCGCTAGTGTCTCTGTGTGTATGCATTCATTTACAATTTCTTATATATGTAGCTTTTACATCACTGATTAAAATATTCTAAATTCAGCAACTGAACTGGAATTTTAAAAGCATTCTCAATTCAATTCTGAAGGATACAAAACACTGCTGTGTGTGTAATTTGCATGCATCTCGTGATCTGGGCTGCTCTGTGAACTCCACTGGTTGAGCATGTGATAAATATATGACCAGCCATGAACCCCTTCAGAGGTCCATTTAATCAGCAGTCAGGAGGCCAGCGTGAAAAATACACCATTTCAAGGCTAGCTCTCGGGGCGTCATGGAACAGAGGAGGCCAAAGGTCATTTCTTGATCATTAAGAGTCAAAAAAAAAAAGGCACGAGGTCTCTGAATAAAAGTCATAATCGGACGTGAATTATATATTGTTAGACTGATATGTTACTATACTGGAATGGATCTCAGGAGAATTTGAGCATATCAATTTCTTATGAATAAGCAAAATCTGTTCTCATTAACATAGATGTTTATAGAAGAAAATCTATTTTTAGCGCTCATATTGAAGCAACTAACAATAACGTACAAAAGCATTATTAAGGAGAAAGGGAGGAGGGGGTAAAAATAATTTAAAGTAAAAATAATTACTTTACAAAATTAATGATTGAATCATCAGGGCCGAGCAATATTAAAAGCAACAAAAGAAAGAAAGAAAAAACTGAATAAAAACTAATATATTGGCATATCGGATATCGGCAAAAATCCAGTATCATGCATCCCTAATATATGTAAAATGTTTAATGCCTGCAGCAAAATACAGTGCAAATCAAGATGTGTTTATATTTAATTAAACAGAATTCTATTAAATTAAAGCACACACACATTGAAAAATGCCACACCAAAATATAAATCAATGTCTACAGCACTTCGGCTACTAATGTTTAAATCACAATTGCTGGCCTAATGTCTATGTTCAGCATGTGTATCATTACCAAATTGATTACTACAGACAATGACTCTGACTTGTCCCTCAATGGCTGAACAAGAAATGTGTTAACAGTAAATACACTCGCAATTGAAGCCTAGGAGGCATGTAGGTTTCTATGCACACATTTAACTACTGCACTGTTTCAACAGCGTAACCGTAACGCAGTACACGTGGTGACATGAGACTGGTGGAGTGAAATTGCTTACTAACCCAATCTGTGCAAAACGCATGTCAAACCCAGCTAAACAAGTAAACACGCTGACTTTCATTTGGTGAATGTGGATACCTCACTTGAACCACACTTGGAAAAAATGTGACGTATCTAAAAAGCATTTCAAACACAATCCCTGGGAATTATGTCAGTAATGCATACGTTTCTATGCCTAGAAAAGCAGGCCCACACTAAATTGACAACTTAAAAGTATTCAACAACATTTTCAGCTTAATATTTCTGCCTGCTAAGCTTTTATTATAGACTAAGAGTATTACACACTTTATTAAGTGTTTACACACTGAGGGACAGCCTTCTACAAATAACATTAGGTAAGATTAGACATTATGCTGAAAATAACTTTAAATAATAATATAAGAATATGAATTAAAATCATGCAAACATTAAAAACACTATTTTACTTAAGGAATAGTTCACCCAAAAATGAAAATTTGCTGAAAATGTAATCACCCTGAAGCCTGGAAATGTAGCATTACATCACTTGCTCACCAATGGGTCCTTTGCAATGAATGGGTGCCGTCAGAATTAGAGTCTAAACAGCTGATAAAAACATCACAACAAGTAATCCACATGACTCCATCAATTAACATCTTGTGAAGTGAAAAGCTGTGTGTTTATAAGAAACAAACTGCTTCTGGCCAAAATACGAGTCAATAATCAATAATATTGAGTCAAGAATAAAACTTCGTCCAGTGAAAATGTTGTCTCGTCTGAATCAGGAGAGAAATCTGCACTTCTGTGTTTACAAGCAAAAAGAGTCCAAAACAGTTCTAAACAAATATTTGATGTGAGGGGACAACAGGGGAAAGATTTTTTTCAATGCATAAAGTGTTATTATTTCATGGACTCATATTTTGGCCAGAAGTTAACTTTAAATTTAAAATGCCTTAATGATGGATTTGTGTCTGCAAAAACATGCAGCTTTTCACTTCTCATGACATTAACTGATGGACTGGATGTGGATTAGTTGAGGATTATTGTGATGTTTTTATCAGCTGTTTGGACGGCACCCATTGGTCAACCACTGGTGAGCAAACACTTAGTTGGCCTGAGAAAATTTTCATTTTGGGGAGAACTATTCCTTAAAAAAAACAAATAAAACTTGGGTGTCTGTCTGGCTGTGCGAAGGTCATACACACTGTTTGTGTAAAGCACACAACACACCTACTGCAATGAGTTCACACACTCTGAGTGCAAGTGGGAAGTGAAGCATAGGCTAGACGGCATGGTATAAATGTCCTGCTGGATCATATTTCCCACTGCTCCAAATCCCCAGCAGGACACAGACACAGAGCCAACACGTTCATGAGCCATTACGCATTTATGAATGGAGCTTGTGGTGTGGTAATAGAGGCAGGCCTTGGAGCCAACCCTGCTGGAAAACTGCAAGAGGACAGGAGAACTGTCAGTCAGCAGGGCAACCAATAGCAGAGCGGGAGAGTGGGAGATCTTAGCCAGGTGACATTCTTGAGAAAATAAATGTTTAATTAAACAATGATAAAAATTTTTAATGCTATGTCTGCGGCAAAGGTATCTTGGCGATAACAAAAAGAATAACAGAAGTCATACAATTCACAAAATTTTAAGATTAATACAAGACAAAAAATTTAAAATAAATGTTGGTGACACTTTTTTCAAACGCATCAGTTAAACATATCTCTGAGAAAAATGTTTTGTATTTACATTAAGAACTGTTATCCAGTAAAATATGTTTAACAGTCATGGCAGATTGACAAAGAAGACATGATTAATTTTTCAATAAATAACCAAGTGTAAATATTTAATGACCTTAGGCACTTAGTAAACAACTCAATCGTGCCTAGATTTGAATCTTCTTCTTGTTAGGATTTATTTCATATAGGATTAATTTATTGCTGCAGCATTCAATCCACTCCACTTCATGTAAAATAATTAGATTAGATACAATTATAATTATTCTTTATTATGGCTCTTATATAACATAAAACAGACGTGAATATAAAAATTGGCACTTAAGCATGTAAAATATAAAATATGGATTTTATGTAAAATAAGTGTCAAAATAATATTATTTTGACTATGCAATTTTTGTCATAAAAACACACTTGTTTGCATAATTATGTGAAAAAAATTTTTTTATCAAATACACATCTTTGTAATGTAAGAGCCAAAAAAAAGTTTGCAAGTCAGAATTTTTTTACGTAAAATATTAAAAAAAAAAAAAAAATGAATAACTAAGCATTTTGTAATATGTAAGCATGCAAGCATATATGTAAAATAATATCCAAAATAACTCTGCATGAAAGAATGTAAAATAATAGCTATAATAAAGAATAATTTTCTTAATACTCAGCTACCTAAACTGTAAATCTGTGTAGTACTTGCATACAGAAGCTTCCATTTCAATTCTGTCTGTTCTAGCTGGACTAAGTGGGCCCCTTAGGCGTTTCAAAGAATACATCGTTGCCATGGGGTTACACTATAACCGAGACTTACAGTAGAAGTACATCTCACTACGAACTATGGCTCTCTAAACGGCAGAGAGATGCTTCAAAGATAATCTGCTTCAAAAATAAATTATTGTCCATGCTGAGAGGTCTGAGCTCTAAACATATGCAGATAACAACTGCAGTGGATTTATCATGAGCATGCAATTTCATCTCGCCCACATCTGGACAGAAATCCCTCGATGGAATTTAGATTAATAATCCGCTAAACTGAAGATACCTTCTGCATCATGCCATTCGATTGGTCTCTATGGTTGCTCCGTATGACGGCTACGCAACCGGATTGACGTAAAACGTTGTGCGTGAGCAAGATGCTTAGCGATTCTTAGAGCAAAACAACTCAGGAATGATATAGTATTAAGTGAATGTAGAGGCAAAATCTTTCAACATAGCCATTGTCAGCAGCCATATCACCCTGTAGCCCAAGACTGGTTGCCTACTGAAGCTAAGTAGGGTTGAGCCTGGTCAGTACCTGGATGGGAGACCTCCTGGGAAAACTAGGTTGCTGCTGGAAGAGGTGTTAGTGAGGCCAGCAGGGGGTGCTCACCCTGCGGTCTGGGTGGGTCCTAGCGCCCCAGTATAGTGATGGGGACACTATACTGTAAAAAGCACCGTCCTTCGGATGAGACGTTAAACCGAGGTCCTGACTCTCTGTGGTCATAAAAAATCCCAGGATGTCCTTCGAAAAAGAGTAGGGGTGTAACCCCGGCATCCTGGCCAAATTTGCCCATTGGCCTCTGACCATCATGGTCTCCTAACCATCCCCATATCTACTGATTGGCTTCATCACTGTCTCCTCTCCACCAATAAGCTGGTGTGTGGTGGGCGTTCTGGCGCACTATGGCTGCCGTCGCATCATCCAGGTGGATGCTGCACATTGGTGGTGGACGAGGAGATACCCCCCTTACTATGTAAAGCGCTTTAAGTGCCTAGAAAAAGCGCTATATAAATGTAACGAATTATTATTATTATTATTATTATTAACATTGAAAAATGACAGTGGTCTTCAAAAATACACACAAATACACCCTTATGCTTCTGTGGTGAAAACTAGGGGACGAAGAGCCTTGGAATACCATAAATGTATATATACATCATGCTGAAGTCATTTGTCCTCTACATACCCAAAGGGTAACTACAGTCACAGAACAAGAAGCATAAATCCACATAAATGTCATCTGTGTCTACATGGAAAGGAGTATTCGCATAAACCACTACATAAAAGCCGCACATTTACCTTTTGCTTTGATTTGATGAGCCGTTCTGAGAACACTGACCAGAATGCTGCGTTATCTGCGTTCTCCGGGGCTGATCTTGTCTGAATTTCCAACACCTGTGAAATTATGTCCCTGTAATTCAATACTGATGGCTTCGAAACGATACCTGGGGACTGACATCTGAACTATCTTTCATTAAGGCTTATTAATGGCAACTGTTGACGTTCAACTGAGATTAGATCTTGGCAGAGGCCCATGTCTTTCAAATACAAGGTCCTCTATTGCCTTTAAGTCTGGCACATGAGTTCCCAATTGCTATTCAAGTGTCTGCTCCTTCACCACTGGAGGGTTTCAGGAGGTGTTAAAGGGACTTGAAGTGTAAACTTTTGGAGAGCTGTTTGAGTGTTAGCACAAAGACACCCTTCACAAGGGTGCTAACATGCTTTGACACCACAATGGCCATGAGGAACTACATCTGAAGGTGGATCTCAAGTAGGCAGAGTAGCTCACAGGTGACTAGGATGTAAAAATTAAATCAACGATAAGAGAATTTAATGGATTGCTATAATAGAGTGTTTGTTATAATAGATTGTTATGCAGGGATGATGTATTTTTGTAGGCCAACCTGGAAATTAGCATCACCTTGGTTCCCTCAAAAGCCAAAAGGATTTGTTCTATTGGAATTTGGACAACAGCAGAAAATAAGCTCTGCATCCACCAGAAGTTTATGAAATTTACACATTGTGCTCATCAAGATAATCTTCACAAATGAACACAACTTCTGAATTTTGAAGCCTAAATGCAACCAGAAGACATAGCTAACCATTAAAATTAGACTTAAACATCACCACCACTAAGCTTCTGACAACGCTTTCAATCTTTATTTAAAATATACAAGCAGGAAAGTTCGAGTTAATAATTTGCAAGAGCACAAGTATAAATACAAAGAGCTGTAAAAGCAGACTAGCGAGTAGATGAGTTTTATCTGTTTGTCGTGGTGTCATTTAATGTCCCAGACAGCCTTTGTAGTCCCATTTAGCCACTTGTCAGCAACCAGCTTTTTCAAAACATGTAAAAGCTCAAATAAATCATGTCCTCATGTCAGCCATTTAACCAAAAACTCACTAACGGACGAT
The DNA here is from genome assembly GCF_936440315.1 of Barbus barbus. Classification (NCBI taxonomy): domain Eukaryota; kingdom Metazoa; phylum Chordata; class Actinopteri; order Cypriniformes; family Cyprinidae; genus Barbus; species Barbus barbus. The sequence continues at coordinate 12,301,331 of NC_136758.1, forward strand.
AGACGATAGAACCAAAAGTTCAAAAACTCTGACTTGATTTCGGGTTGTAGGACCTGAACCTGATCACTGTGTTCCAAATGGAAACCCTTGGAAAGGGTACTTCGGAGTGAAAACAATCATGGCCGGCCGCCATTTTGAAGGTTCATTCCAAACCTAAGCGCTCAAAACTGGCCACTTCAAAGCTTCCTTCAGAATAATGTCAAAGGGTTCAACGGATGGAGACTTCGCTCCCATGATTCTTTGCACAGGTTTAATTGTGCAATGATGGCACCTCCTTAATTGGCTTGGGAAGATGACACAAAAATGTGCTTCAAGTTACAGTTTTTTGGTCCCCTACATACTTAATTTCTCGAAGAAATTAGGGCATAGGGATGAACCCTTCAGTAAACCAAAGCTACGTATCCCTGCATATGACATGAGGCGAAAAAATTGTGTTAATTTGTTCTTTCGTTTTGGGTAAATCATGGCCACATTGTTAATTTATTTCCTCATTTTAGTCAAATTGTGGTGACAATTGAACTAAATTTAAACGAGAATAACAAATTCTTTATTCTTGGCCACATCTCATGTGTGCATGTCACGTACGGGACTCCATAGAGAAAGAAAAAAAGCCTTTTGGACAATATAAAAAAATTCCAGCACTCAATCATTTCCTGTGTTAGAGGAAATAAAGCCCATCAATGATGGGCATGTACCTGACTTCAGTTTATTTGTTGAAGCACGACAGCTGTTCAGAAGGAGGATCCCTGCCCACACGGGAGAATCACTCTGAACACCTCAGAGACAAGCCCTGACAGCATCCACAGCCGTGAATGTAACTCTGATGCTGGCACCTTTGAATGGAAAGATGAGAGCTGGAGAGGAAACGATCTAAAAGCTTACACTTTTTCTCTGTGTGTCATTTCATGTATCAGATATCAAAGAGGAACCAATGACTTAGTGATAGAGGTGTCTGACCCTCTATAGCATGCAACTACAGCTCAAGCAATCAGAATGAAAAAAATTATGGTTGAGCAAACCTGATGAATGCAGAAAATATATGGCATTTACAGCACAACAAATTCAGTCCAATATCACAATCCCCTTCAGGAGGCGGTTTGTAGGATACACAAATATTTTACTGTTCTATGAAAAACCAAAAGCAACACCCTTCCAAAAATTAAAGCCTCTAAGCTCAGTATTCAACCACAACCTTGAGACTCCAGACATTCCTGGATTCATCCTATATATTCATTCAATATTGCCCCCTAAAATGTTCCAGGCTATGAATGTTATATGTTAAACATTTGTAATACCAGACAGCACTCGGAACAATGATAACACTTGCCTGGAAAGCACTCGGCAATCTACAGAGCATGCAGACTTGGTCTCGTCTGCTACCCTAAAAATACACACCAAAACAAATCAACTTTGAATAGCACAAAATCAATCCTTTCTAATTTCAATTCTATTTGCATGCAATTTTAATGCATAGTCTAAACATTTTGGAGACCTATTTTTAGACTAAGCCACATTTGGAAGCCCATGCTATGTTTCTATTTCACCACTTTACAACATCTCAAACAAGAGGTCAAAAGGTTTTTGCTTGTCAATGCACAACTGTCTAGAAACGACGATGTGTTGCTTGCTCACTATTAAATATGCACGTTCCGTAGTTCTGTGTGCTTGGTCCCATTTTTGTCTCACTCCAAGGCATCCATACTCGCTCTCACTCCCTCCCCTGCCTCCATTACACACACACACACACAGAGTTCCTCATCAATAAGCGTGCGCTTCCACGAAATGCCCCTACACAGAGCAGGCATGCTAACCAATCTCCTAGAAGGGCTAGGCGTGACTGCGACTAATGATGGACTAGATCAGCTGATGTTAGTATAAGAGAAAAGGAAAGGATGGGTGCGTATAATGTCCTCGGGAAAATCCCTCTCACCTTCTCAAATATATTTCCGTTACGGCTCCACACAGCTGAGGAAAATGTTGCGACAAGCACAAATATGAGGCTGTTGGCGTTTCAGCACCAAAAACTGTGGACAGCACCCTTGGCCAGCAGTCATGATCATACAGGGGTGTGTATGTGTGTGGGAGGGGGGGGGGGATTCCCACAATGTTTTATGCCATTGCCCCTCGCAACAAGCATCTCGGAGGCTCGTGCTCGCGGAATAGGCTCGTGGAAACACGCCGAGAGGAATATCATGAATATGTGACACACTGCAAAGTCACTGACATTTGCATTCAGTCAGTGTGTGCATTTCATCACTTGTGATGGCAAGTCTGATTCATTTCCATCAGCAAAGAACCGATTAAAAAAACGATTCAGTGATTCTTTTTACATCATCGTGTGATCTCTGACATCCAGTTGTGGTATATCACATGCTTTAAAACCCTTCCATTAAAACCATTTGTAGGCATATAATGCTGTTTATGAAGCTTTTCGAAGTAAATTTTGTTAATAAAGGTTATTATTGTAATTCCTTCAGTTTGTTGTAGTTATTATTCAGATCATACATGATCGCTTAAGCCCCGTTCACACCAAGAACGATAACTATAAATATAGCTAAAGATAACGATATTAGCGTCTACACCAGCGAACGATATCGTCTGTTTGTTCTAAGCGCACACGCGTCTGCCGCTTTAAATTCTCCAGCTTGTTATAGCAGGATGGATTCTGATTGGATGTCAATGTTTGTATTGTTCATCAGCTGGAAAAAATCGTTCTGGAAGTGATTCCAACAATATCGTTTCTCTGTGTCTTTATCGTTATAGTTGTGGTGTGGACTCTGCTATTCTTGAATACTGAGAACGATTTTTAGAACTACATCTTTATCGTTATCGTCCTTGGGGTGAACGGACCTTTAAATTTACAAAACCAATGAAAAAGTTGTTTCATGTTTTTATAAAGGCTGTTTTATTTATTAATTGCCAAATTTTCCTGGGCAAATTTCAATAAATTGAGTAAATTCAGCGAAAGATTTCCCTACACCGATTTGGCAGCAGGTTCAAGTTATCAGCGATGGCCAACACATTGCTAAATTATTGGCAAATTACAAGTTTTACTGAATTGTTGCTAATGCGACTGAGCATGTTGATACAACTGTCACATAATTAAGTTGTAAACCTATTTATGGAACTCTGCATATTATTTACAAGTAAGACAAGTTGGAAAACCGATTCTCGAATCAATGAGTTAATGACTCAGAATCACTCAGACTGACATTCGATCAATCCGACTCATAAACGAACGAGTTTCGTCCTCCGATCGAGAACGGATCCATTAGAAAGATCTGACTCAAAAGAACGATCCGTTCACGAATCGGACATCGCTATTCATCACTCATTCCCCGCTGCTCCCGAAGGGAAGCTACGGCAGCGATATTTAACAGGAAGGCGGCTGCTTCATTCCCGTTTTTAGCCCAAATTGGGGTGGCGATCAATGAAGACGATTCAAACGTATGCACGAGAATACCACTTAACCGCGTGCATAGTGAAAGCATTATCGGTAACCCTGCAAGTCGTGTTTAATGTGCATTCCTGAGTGGAGGTGTCTACTGCACGAGACGCTGTATATATTAATATATCACCGTGCATGTGTACAAATACAGCCTCAAAGCAAACCCGATGCTGAGATGCTGCTGTGCAGAAAAATACACTGCGTGACCAACTCGAATTTACATAGCAGCACTATTCAACCACCACACATGTTCATATGACCATAAACAGACATCTGCGAGCGATCAGAGAGTTCATTCACAGATATAAGAGGGGTTTCCAAGGATCTGCTGTATGTTATGTGGATGTCTTGCGTGCAAGCTATGAATAATTCATCACACAAACTGTTGTCTTGACACTGAGCTGTGCTGCATGACAGACCAAAGGCAGATCTCATAGAACCAGATTCATTCTCGCATAGATGTATAAATGAATACCAGGACATATCGATAAATAAAGGCACAGCTTTTGCGAATGAGTCGAGGAACGCGAGCGATAGATGTGCAGAACTCAGATAGGAATCTCCACCGGCACGACAAACAGCATGAACGCACAGACCAGCACGAGCGACGAGGTGTAAAAGGAGCTAGTGTCATTTCGTATTTACCTGTCAATATTCCAACTCGGATTTGGTGGTCGTGGTTGGTTAAAATCATCCCGTCCGACGCCATGTTTAGCAGCGCTCTCGCCCGCACTGACAAGCCTGAGCAGAGCCGAGAGACGAGCGCATCGAACTCGGGGGAGGAGTCAGGCGAGAGCAGCCGAACTCTGACCACAACACCGGAGATATGGCAAGCTTGGTCATTATGTTGATGGGCAATAATCAGAGTTTGGTGGCAACTAGTTACGTGTAAATAAATGACAAAATAAATATAATTGTGATCAGTTACAGTAACTAAGAATTTTAAATACAGGCAATTAAATACATTTGAACGATGACAAAAAAAACACATCACTCACACCCACATAAAGATTTAATTGATTTCTTTCATAAATTGCAGTGACTGCTCTAAAATATGAGACACCAATGTTTCAGGAGTTTAGGACACATGCTTATTTGATAACTGTTTTATTTCCTACTTGGTTTTATGTATATGCTTTATTTTTTTAAGATTAACAGTTTTTTTCCAAAGCATTGTTAGATGCCAGTGTTTTCTGTCAACTCTGCATTTGATTTCAAAAACAGTATCATAGCTATTAAACTATCTTGTTATAATTTAAAATCTGTACTTACCTCGAACGATCTCAAAGTAAAAAGAGGTGCTAAAGTTTCATTTTGTGGTGGCTATGCTTTTAATTTATATTATTATAATCTTAATTAAAGTGATGAAATTTGAAAGTCTGAGAGAGTAATCAGTGTTGAATACTACTGTAAGGTTAACCCTGCGTGGTTTACATTAATTGAAAATGATTAACACATTAACTAATGCCAACACATGAGATTTTATTATTAAGTGTTACCAGATTCAAGATTCAAGATTTTTATTTGTCACATGCACAATTATACAGGGTATAACCAGCAGTGAAATGTATGTGACAGGTCGTGTTTAATATTTTATATTAAAGATATTTTAATTCTAACATAGGGAATAAAATTATATAATATACTGTATATGGATGTGTCACATTTAACAAGAGAGCTCTTATTCAGATTATATCAGTTATTACATTTCACATTTATTTATTTTTTATTATTTCTTTATTTTGTAAAGTAGTTTGAATGTATTTACAAAATAATAAATTTTTCCGTTGCCTTTGGCATTTGAAAGTTTCAGTAATAGCTCACATATTTCACCATGAGTCTCCCGTTTAGCCCGCCTATTAATTTAGGAATATGAATATATCACAGACATATTCAGCATTACTGCAAATGGTCAAACAAAAAGTCAAGGTAAAAGGGAGATTTTAGCTCAAGTAATAGATGTTTTAACAATATGTCACTTAATGAAACACTTGATTATAATTTGTGAAAGTATTTTTATGGTGAATTTCTTTCAACCAGCTGCCAGTTTTTTTTTACTGTAAATTTAACACAATGTTTTTTTATGAGTTGTTTTGTTTTATAGTGTACAGCTTTAGCAGTGAATGACATAAAGGTCACTTTTTACAACTCCAAAATGAATGTAAAAAGTATTTCATAAACAGATTTACAGCTTAGATAATACAAACATTTTAGGAAAATAAATAATGTAAATGATTTTATGAAACTATAAGCTTCACATTTATGCATTTAAATTCAAAAACTTCCCAATTCACTTCCATTGTAAGCGCAGAGAAAAAAAGAGACAAGTCAAAATTATTTTTTGTGGTAATATCATTTCACATATGCTGTCGATTGTGCTTAACTTGTATTGAGCCTGGAATATTCCTTTAAGGTTGATGTTTAGTGATGATATTATTGGAGTGTCAGTGCGGGACGGATCCAGGGGAGTTGGTACCTGTATCAGAAATTAATTACACACTTTATTGCATCACAGAATCACAAGCTTAGATCTGGCACTGAGGTGCACAGCCCCGGTAGAAGCACTTCAGCTTTATTAACATGTGCACAAGAGCATTATGGGAAATACCAGTGAAGGCTGTAGGTAGGCTTGGGTCTTGTCCATTAATAGACATGAATGTTTGCTGTGGTGTTATTAGAAGTAACCATTTTCTGCTGTTGCAAGGATCATCCAGAGATTTTCAGCCAAGCACAGCTAAATCTAGATCAGCGCTCACCATGTAAACTCGTACAGGACGTCAGACTTTACTGGAGTTGAGTGAAAAGTCAGCACATCAGCACAGGCCTCCTAAGAGGACAACAGCTCTCTGCAGGTCATTATTTAAGCATTCTTAATTGGCAACAAGCTCAAGCCAACAAAATGAGCGGCTGTTTTCTGCTGGCAGAGCACAAAAATACCCAGCACAGAAATCACAATCTATCCTTACATCTCTAAAATACATAAATGAAATGCAAACACTATTGGCTATATAGGGGCTGGCACACTCCCAAATGAACTGTGCTCAGGAGCATTCTGTGGTGAAAATGACACTGATTGAAATGACAACATTTTTTGAATTCAAAATTGGTCATTTGTCTTTCTAGTTGCTAATTCACAACTAGCAGTTTTTTCATATGCTAAAAAATACACTTTTTGGATAATTTGACAGTTACAGCTTGGCTGGAAATTACACTTAAGAAAACAAATCTGTTTACAATTGATATTTCCTTGTTTTCTTTATACATAACATGTCCCATATTTCACCTCAGGCTCTTCAAAAGAAATTATCAGGTACAAAAATGTTTAGTGTGAAATAGGGTTATTATAGTTAACTAGAACTAAAATGGAAACATAAAAAATAAGAATTACTTGAAACAAAATAAACGTTAACTGAAATAAAACCAAAAAAAATAAATAAACAAAACTTTTCATTTCAGTTAGTTGCCAAGGCAACATTTCTCATTTTAATTTAGTCTATGTTGATGTGCTAAAATAACTAAAACTGAAATAAACATGAATAAAAACTATACAGACACACACAACTAAATTAATAAACCTTTAACTAAAATTCAAATGAAAACAGAAATATAAAGATAAAAATGCATTCAAAATATGAATAAAAACTATAACAGTAATACAACACTACTGTTGGAGAAATTCTGGTATAAATAATTTTCACACAATAAATATTGGAATAGTTTTTGTTTATTTCTCTTACTCTTGTTTAACTATCATAATTTAACCTTGTACTAAGTTCCTGTATAATTTTCATTGTTAAAGATACAAAGTATGGGACAAGTACAGTATAAAACAATAAATCTATAGATAAAAGGCATTTAAAAGTAGCAAAAGTAATGATGAAGTTAGGGTAAAACCTTTCCAAGAAAGTTTTAAAGTGACCTTCATTAAAAATAAATAAAAGGGGGGTTTTAGTTCAAGTAGAAGCCAGAGAAGTGCAGAATAATCAGCGTTGGACAGATTTTACTCCATAGCTATTACTCCATAACTCTTTGACAGTATCTTTCGGTGTATGCCCCTCCTCTGCTTTACTGAATGTGTGTGTATTGCAATAACACAGGAATGCCTCTCACTAGAGCTGACATGAACATATCCTGCTGTTGGCACTCTGTGAGGAAAGCCTTAGCACTCTTAGATGAGACTGCTCTCCAATTCACACATACTGTATGCAGACAGAATTTTAACCAACCTGAATTCCAAGTAGGCACTAGCCTGTGAACCCTCTTCCTAAGACTGCTCCGCTTGTCCGTTCTCTCACCTCCCCATCCTCTCAATCTCGCTGTCTTCCTCACCAATGTCTTTTCAGCATCCCCCTCTTTCTCTCTTGCATGAATTTCCTTGCTGGTGCAGGCTGGTTAGTGCTGGTTTAGCTGGTGCAGCAGTAAAGCTACTGTTCAACAGCTAAACCTACAGATGGAGGACAAGCAATGACATTTGGCTGGTTTCGCTAATTAAGAACCCTGGTGGAGACACCAGCATCCAAAGCTGAAAATATGCTTAGTCAGGCTAGTTGGGTGAATTTCATGAACAGGTGTCCAGGTTACATTATACTGTAAAAATCTGAGCAATTTTTTTTTTAATAAACTTATTTGTTATATTTTCAAATTATATGGTCTCATTTAAATCTTATGTATTTTAAATTCATCTTATTTATTTAGTTAGCTACTTAGTTGTTAAGTTTTACAGCACATCTCAGTTCTCATTACTGTAATGCAAAATCATCTTATTCTCTTTACTGTAACATATACAGTAATAAATAATTTCAATATATATATATATATATATATATATATATATATATAACAATAAAAAAAAACAAGGCTGCATTTATTTTATAAAAATGCAGTAAAAACAGTAATATTGTGAAATATTATTACATTTTAAAATAACTTTTATTTATTTTAATATATTTTAAAATGCAATTTATTCCAGTGATGGCAAAGCTGAATTTTCAGTAGCCATTAATCCTGTCCTCACAGTCACATGATTCTTCATGAACTTTTGACTGCATATAACTGCATATGAATATTATGTGAGTTGTAAATAACTTATATAATGTATAGTATACGTATAACAATTTATAGATTTAAATATGACATATTATATATAATACAATACGTATTTGTACATTTAGTTTGTTAGTCTGTACTTTAAAAATTTATTAAAATAAACTAAATAAAAAGTACCACAATTTGGTCAAACAATTACTATTAAAACATTGTCACAATGCATAAATAAATAAGTGCTGGGCAATGATCAATCACAATTATTCACAAACTTTTAAATAAATGTTTTTGTTTATAATGTGTGTGTCCTGTGTATATTTATTATATATATATAAAAGACACACACGTACAGTATATATTTTGAAAATATTTACATGTACTTACATGTATATATTTTGTAGAATATCAGCGACTGAATCAGACAAATTTAAGATGTGATCCGAACATTGAAACATGAGGAGCTGGAATCCCACAGAGAGGCCCAAGGAAACAGGACAACGTCGTAAATCAGATTCCTAGCTCCAACTAGTCTGAAGCAAGCAAACTAACCAGCAAGCCTCTTTCACAAAACAGCTTACAACCTTGAAACAAAAGAACACTTATTGATAATTCCAATTCAGGAAGGAGACCGTCAAATTTGTTGCAAATAATCAAAACTGATGGTCAAAGAGATGGCCATCACGTGTTCCACGATTGAATTCACGAGCTTCCTTAGACTGACTTCTCCCCCATAGAAGACAGACCAAACCAAAATTCATTTGTCTAAAGAACATGCCTTCGTTCTCCATAGAACTATACAAAGACTTTCTTTTTCATATGCACATAAAATCATCTTAAAAGGACATTTCTATGCAGAACCCCATATTATGTTTGTAACCCACATATTAGACTATCATGTTTTAATCAAATATTATGTATGTCTTTTTAATCATTATTGAATAGCTGAAGGATTCATATGCGTGTTTGGTATGTATGAGTTTGAAAAATCATGCTTTAAATGTTTCTTCCAATCAATTCTTTGTCAAATGCATCATAGTCTTGTTATAGAAATCATGTTCAAAAGTATACTTTACAAGAGCCTGTAAAGTTCGGACCTCTGACTGAACAGATAACATGTTGATTTATTTGTGGGGTGGAGAAACAAAGCAATACCCCGAGCAAGGACAGTATCTAATTGGCCAAGACGTCCAGATGGGACGGTCTAAAAGCCGAGTTTAAAAACTCAGGACACCATCAAACTCTCTCATCTTCTTAAAAATGCTCTTTTACAACCTCTTGGTCCTCTTCTTCTTAAAAATGCTCTCTTGGTCCTCTTAGTCACTCTCTCTCCTCTTCTTCTCTTTTGCCACCGCGTTTTGACGCTGCTCTTTGAGCGTGCTCTGGCCCACGTGCCAGCTGCTACCACAATGAGAAGAAAACCACCTAGTCTCATTACCTCCTTTTATTTTTATTCTTTTACTTTAGTTTCTTTCTGTGGAGTTTTGTGTTCTAATGTAAGTTTGCTGCAAAGTTCAGCTCCGACTGTACTCGCTTCAAACTTCAACCAGACCAACTCTGCATCCTCAGCCAACGCCCAAGCCTTCACTTCAAAGACTATTGAACTTCCAGCCAATCAGCAACTTCGGGGAACCCCCTGTCTGCAACGACGACACAAAGGAAACCCCTTAACACAGGCAATGCAAGCAAGTAACACCTCCAGGTTCTAACTGAACTGGTGTCTTTAATATAAATTTTAGCCTCATTGAGAAACTCAAAGAGAGGGTTAAATAAGTGATTGATGGTTGTTAAGGTCTATGCAATTGAACATATTGCTGTAAACTTGGGATTTCACATTTTCATTCTCTTAAACTCATCCTTTCCTCACTTTCTCTCTTTCTGCAACGTGTGAATGTGTGAATGCTTGTGTTCATGTGTTAGATTAGTTTATATCTTAGGTTTATATAAATAAAATCTGATTTATATTGAAAAGAGAAGTATCTTGTGTTTTGTGCTCACAAGTTAATGTCTTAATCTGCCGATCTTGTTACTATGCTATTTAATAGTGTTTTCACTAAATTTTGGATTTTAATATCCAGTACAGAGTTTGTTATACGGCTCGTTCAGTGAATCTCCGTAACAGTGACTCTGTTCAAATCCCTATAAAATCATAAATGATTCCCTTTGAGCTAAATTAAACTATTTCTTTAAATTACATATTAATATTACGTTTTTATTACGTTACAATTTATATTCATATAATTTATATTAGATATAAATATATTTAATATATAAACATAAGATATTTTTCTTAAATATGTGTGTGTAATTATATATACAAAATAAATATATACAGTACACACACATATATTATATAAACAAAAACATTTATTTTGGATGCGATTAATCACGTTTAATTGTTGCCCAGCACTAAAATAAATGAACAAACAAACAAACAAACAAGGGTCATAATAGTAGATTAAATTATTTTATCTTTTGGTTTTTGACCTGGACATTTCTTTAAGGTTTTCATTTAAAAAATGCAGCAGTAATACCATAATCACTTTAATATACAGTCAAACTCAAACACGGTCTCCGCATAACCAGAGATGATGGACTTGATAGGGGATTGTGAAGGCTGGTTTAAGTGGGTTGTTGGAGAGCACGTATATTACCTCGGTCCCAATTTCGAGCAGTACAGCTCAAATATTCCGGGAGGTAAATGAGCAAGGCTGTGTGGTTACAGAGATTGAAATACATTCATTAACTTTTCCCTTTTTGCTAATATAAGTCTTTTAACGCCACGCATCCCTGAAATTTACATTTAAATTAAATTGACTGGGGGCCAGATGAGGAGGCACCCCAGACACAGCCCCTGGGGTGACTGTTATTTACTGATCTCCTCTCCTCGTTGGTCAGTCTCCACTGCATGTCCCCCTCCCCAACCCATCCCTCGCCTTTTTCCGTCTCCCATCGCTCCGTGATGGGAAGGACATCGACTTATGCCTTTAAGACAGGCTTTCAAAAATTCCTGTCAAGAACTTGAGAAGCTTGAAGCTGAGAGATGTGTTCGCTGACAGCTCGTGAAAGAAAACTACATGTCTGGAAATGGAGCGGATGGAACTGTGACACAGGGGCGCACATGTAGAGGTGAGCGGCTCGTTGGAGGGTTGTCGGGGGCAGGAGGGATCAACCCGAAAGGTCACATCTTCATTAATGCCACTCGCTCGCATGCGCACACCTACACAAGCTGTCCGGTCCTAATTCCACTGGACAGAACTGAAGGTTAACTTCAATGAGAATCGATAACCCATTTATGCTAATGTCAGCGTAATGTGTGTTTCCAGCGAGTATGACCAAACCGAGGTTGCGCTCGAGTATTGGACGGCCTGCCTCACCAAACAGCTCTAGCAAACATAACCTTCTCCAGATTTGTTTTTCAGAGTGTTTCAGCTTAGCGTCTTTCCACTACGGTTTCGTTGTAATTGGATTTCAGATGAATTACAGCCAGCGAGACAAACATCCATCGCTGGACATTGCTCTGACCGCAAAAAAGTGAGCTTTAGTTTAATCAGAATTCATTTCGCCATTGATTTGTCTGAGCAGCAGAAGATAAAGGGGGGAGAGGGCTTTAGATGGAGCCGGTGGCTGTCATCACACATCTTCACACTAACAATACACCATTTTCATACTGTACACGCTTTGACACAATGATAGTCATTTTAATCAAGCCACAAGGAAAACAACATAACCAGTGAAAATGCTCAGATAAATGCCTCGCCATGCAATCCACTGGCATTTAACTTAAAAATTCCCTTTGAGTTTTATATTTATGTTTCTGGAGAATTAAAGATTTGATAAAAAACCAGCGCCCAAATCAAATGGAATTTTTTGGTATTGAGTGGAAAAAAATCAAATGGTATTTTCTGATTCATAAACTTGACATAAATTACTTTATTATAGGTATGGATTTTTAATTGTTGTGTTTTCAGTTTAGTTTTTGTTCTTATTTTTTTACTCTATAATTGTTAGTCTTGGTTCAGTTTCTGCTTATTTAATTTGTAATTTAGCATTTTAAGGCTTCCAAAGTTAATGTGTTAACCGGTATCATTAAAAATGTGTTTAATGGTGTTACAGTCTGTTGTTATTGTTGTTTATTTTGTGGCATTTTCATGCTTAATGCAGGCTGGTGGTAAAGTTTTATAATATGCCATGTTTTAAAAAAACAACTATTTTTGCCCGTTTCAGTTCAGTTTTTTTTGTAGGTGTCATTGTTCATTTATTAAATTAGGTTTTATTATACTCAGATACATGCCTTGCCATGCAGTTCACTAGCATTTAATTTCAAAACTAAAAATTTAATTTCATTTTAAAACTATGTTACAGCACTTATTTATTTAATAATTTATAATTTTAATAATAATTTTATTGTATTTTATTTATTTTTATTTTTAATTAACAGTACAAGACAGTTTTTTTTCAGATTTTTTTTATTTTATTTTGTTAAACATAATAACACTGATCCTCACAGAGATCCCCATTTCCAGTTGACAAACTGATTCTGTGTATGACTGATCATATGGCTACATGGGCAGGCTGATCAATGAAGCTTCAGCTCTTTAATATTCCACGTCTCCACAGACCTGCTCACCTCTGACGCCTCCCAACCAGACAATACTGTGTGACCAGAGTGTCCTTTGAAACGATCAGCAGGGGACAGCTAAAAGGCTCCATAATCCAATAAATAGAATAAAGGCTCATTATTCAATTCTCAAAAATTAAGTGTGTCTGTTCTTTGTAATCAAGCGCTGAGTAAATGTTTCTCATATGAGGCCCACCTTTCACCTCCACCCAGAGCGCACTCATGCAAATGCACAATTAAAACAAGCCATTACCCTTCTAGACTGCAAAACTGTCATCCTATTATCATGACTAATTGAGGCTTTATAACATAGTGTTGAGGTCTGTTTAGACAGTGACTCTTGTCACAACAGAACAAAATGAAACTATTAGGCGTGCAACTGTGAAAAACAGCAACTAGTGTTATATAAGGAAGTGCTGAGAGAAGATAAATTTTGTTATTGGCACAAGAACAATATATGATCCATAGTGAAGGCTTAACTGATACACTGATTTTTTTCTCTCTTTACGAGATTTGTTTACTGAAATACTGTTTACACAGAAGGTTCACACATCACTGAATTGTGCTCACCATCACACTCCTTCAGGCTCATTTTTGCAGTGACACACTGATATGAACAATATAATTAGCCAATAGATGGCAGCAGCGTGCTGATGAAAGGTGTTGGGCTGGAAGGTTATGACTCCAGAATACCTGTTCATGCCAGCCGGTTACATCTTCACTTATTTGTGCTGCTTTGGCCACCATTTTGGCATATAGCAGTGGAAACGGTGCCACAATCATAAAACAAAAAATTCATGACCTAATTTTTAAATAAGCTCTTGAAAATATATTTAAAAATGTCAGTCGTAAAGGCAAATGGGGCATAACTGGCATTATTTCACAGACTATAATGGTAAAACAATCAGTGCCAGATATAAGCGAGATGACTAACCATCCTTGAATGACTCAAGTACATTAAGATTAATTCAGCTCTCTAATGGTTTTATGTCAAATTAGTGGCATCCGTATATCAGCTATATCAATGTTGTTCCAAACCAGTATGAATTTCCTTCTTCTGTTGAAGATATTTTGAAGAATGTTGGTAATCCAACAGTTCTGACTTCAATCTTCTGTTCAAAATACCAAATAATTTCAGGTCACATTGACTTCCATAGAATTTTGTGTCCAAATTTTGGAAGTCAGTGGGTGAAACTATTTGGCAACCAACATTTTTCAAAAACATTCTTTTCTTTTCCACAGAAGAAAGAAATACATACAGGTTTGTAATGACATGAGGGTAAATAATTGATGACAGGATTTTAATTTTAAGGGTGGACTATATCTTTAAGAAACATCTAGCGCTTCATAACAGGGATCAAACACCCATCTAAACCTGTTGAGCTCAAAATGTGCATAATCCGATATTTAAACATTTATTGTAGCATCACTATAATAAAAAATAATATTTTGAATTAATTTATATTTTTGTGTTTCCTGTTTTCATTTTATTTAAAAGTGTTAGTTGTTTTTAAACGTACTATACAAACACACACATACATATATGTATAAATATATATATATATTAGGGGTGTTGATTACAATTTTTAATCTAATTAATTACACAATGTGTTGATTAATTAATCTAATTAATTAATTAATTACATTTGGCTGTGAAAATACCCCAAAAGATTATTTAATGCTATTTTTGTGTTAAATGAGAAAGTATTAAGTAGACATTATAAATAGTAGCTTTAGAAAAACAATTTTTTTTTTGATTCAACATAAAATTTATTAAAACGTTCATTAAACATAAACGTTTAGACTAACATAAACTATGGAACATAAATGAAGATAATTTGAGAAACGTCATTTTTTTCTATTTTTTTATGCAAGGAAAGTAATTGGTAACCAAAACAGCTTTGTTACCAACAGTCTTCAAAATACCTTATTTTATGTTCCACAAAAGAACATGTTTTTCAGGTTTGAGACTAAATGATGTCATAATTGACATTTTTTGGGCTATTCCTTGAAAGTTTTATTTATTTATTTATTTCATTTCCCCCCTTTTTTTTAACTGAAATAGTACTCTAAATAAGAAACTTGAAATGCCAGCAGATGGCAGTAAATGTCTTTATGAGTCATTCGTATATTCGAATGGCTGATTCCTTCAGGAATTAAGTAAAGGGCTCTCTCTCTTTATGAATGGGGCTTTGAATCATTGATTCACACGATTCGTTCAAAACGCAGATTCATTCAGTAACTAAACCGCTTGCTCTGAGACTCGCAACATTTCTGCTATGCTGTGACTCTAGATAATATTTTTGTTGGCAAAACTGAGCAAAAACAGACAATATTGTGTTTAAAACATAACACAATATTAACTTCTCATTTACTGTACTGTTCTATAAAATCACATCTGCACTCGGGACAAACAGCACTTGTGTGTTGCTCTCGCTGCTGGTGTGATATCGCTTAAGACGCATGCGCGGAAGCGATCTGTCACACGTGTACATCTCTCATTGCCTGTCCCAATGTGCATACTATCCATCCTAAATTCTATGTGATAGTAGTAATTTTCAATACTATTTAGGGCAGATAGGGTGCATAGTATGCACATTGGGACGCAGGGCCAGTTTAGATCACTTCCGCACATGCATCTACTTTGCCAGAGCACGCTGACGCGTCATTCGCTGGATGTTGTGAACTCAGGACTCAGGACAGTTGGGACAGTGGATCAGAGGTAAAAACTGATATAAATACTGTTCAGTTTCTTGCACAGACCAATTGTTTCGTGTCTTAAGACCTCAATGTATCGTCACGAGCGCAGGGTTTAATTTGGTTTTGTCTGTGTAAGTTTTTTTTTTCTCTCAAAGCCGTGGGTCCCATTGACTGCCATTATATGACTGACAGACTGCAACGGTTTGAGTTAAAAATCATTGTTTGTGTTCTACTGAACAAACAAAATCATCTACGTCTTGGATGCCCTGGGGGTAAGCAGATAAACATCAAATTTTCATTTTTGGGTGAACTATCACTTTAACTGCCTTAAAATATTTTAATTGCGTTATTTTTCATAACTTATTAAGTAAGTTAACAGGTTAAACTGACAGCCCTAATATATATATATTTTTTTTATACATTTTATATATATATATATATATATATACATTATTCTATATATAATTAATTATAATAAATATATGTATACTTAAGTTTTTATTTCAGTTTTAGTTATTTTAGTACATCAAGTTAAACTAAATGACCATTAGAACTACACATGACCATTAGAACTACACATGTAACCATCTTTAAATAGGGAAAACATGGAAGTGTTTGCTAGCTCCTAAATTCATCCCTGTTTGGATCCTAAGGAATGAATGGTGCTAAGCTAAACGCTAGCATAGTGGTGCCGCGCGCTAGAGCGATTGAGTGCACGCACTGAGATGGGAGAGGTAAGTATCAACTCGTCTAAACTGAGGGAAGAACATATTGGAATATGGAAAAACGATGGCATTTTCCTTTAACTATAACAACCCTGAACAGGAGATTGAATTTTGAGAGAAAAAACGGGGGAGAAGAGGAGGCGGCTTATCTAGTAACAATGTTTGTGAGGTACAGGAACTACTTGAAGGATTGAGAAAACATAAGTGAACAGGGTGACAGATCAGAGTAAGACTCGTGTTGTGATCTGTGAGCTGTGAAAAGCACCTAACCTTACTAGTCTGATTGCTTGCTCTTATGTCCAGATTTACAGCTGCGCCTCAATTTAAAGTGCAATATTCTTGTGCGGTCATGAGATATAGTTGGGTTACAAGTGGAGGTCTCAAAACGCACGATGAGCCTCGGCCTGTGAAAACACCCCTCTGATCTTTATTATTGTATTACTGAGAAAGTGTGAGAGCAACTTGCTGTACTGAGGTAAGCACTGTAATTATGAACACTGTATCTCTGTGTGACTCCAATTATCCCTCAACATGTAATCTCTCTCCTTCCCTCCCTCTCACTCACTCACTCACTCACTCACTCACACAAGTTATGAGAGTCTCAGACTTATGAGAAGGATGAGCAAAGGGAGTGGGTGAAAGATAAGTAGATGAAGAAAATGTGCTGCTTGCCATGTAATTCGCCACAATGTGTTGCTAAGATGTTCGGAGTGTTTTTAGCATGCAGCTATGTGTTCTACGGTGGTGGGGTGTCAGAGTGTTACTAAGTTGTTCTGAGTAATTTAAGCACGCTGCTACATGGTTGCCAGGGTGTTGCTAGGGGTTTTGTTGCTGTTGACTGGCAAGGTGTTGCTAAGGTTCTAAGTATGTGGTTATTAGGATGGTCTTTGTGGCTGCTGGGCATTGTTAAGGTGTTCTGAATGTTTTAGCATGTTGCTATGTGCTAGCTAGGGTGTTCTGGGTGGTTGCCAGGGTGTTACTAAGGTGTCCACAGTGTTTTTCAGATGTTGCTATGCAGTTGCTATGGTTTTGATGGTTGTTGCCAAGGCATTGCTACAGTGTTCTGAGTTTTATTGTATTGTATTGTTATGTGGTTTCTAGGGTGTTCTGGGTAGTTGCCAGGGCATTGCTAAGGTATTCTGAGTGTTCATTGCTATGCTACGACGTTCTGAATGTTTTAGCATTTTGCTATGTCATTTCTAGGGTTTTGTTTGATTGTTATCAGGGCATCTCTGTGGTATTCTGAGTTTCCGTGCATTGCCATGTGGTTTCTATGGTGTTTTGGGGGATTCCAGGTAGAGGTCTTCACGGAGGACCCAAGACCCGAGGACCCGGGACTGTCATGAGTCCGGGCCCTGCGCTTCTCCCTGTCGCCACCAGAGGTCACCATCTCCCTTCCTCCCGGACTCATCTCCCGTAATCACATACACCTGCCACATTACACACACCTGTCACACTCATTACACCCGCAGCTGTTCCCCATTGCCACGGACTATATAGTCTCCCCTCTCCTACCACTCTGTCTGGTTGCATTATTTGTTAATTGTTATTTTGTGTGTTTATGGTAACTGTAGTTTCTAGTGTCTGCTCTGGTCTGGGATACATGCACTGTGTTGCCATTTTTGTATCCCAGTCCATTACTGTTTTTTTGTTTTTTTTCTGCACTTGGACCCTGACTTCGTCTTTTCCACAGCGCTCCTCTTAGCGTTCCGTGACAGAATGCAATCAGCCAGCATGGGTCCAGCAGGGAGGTTGCTCAACATCCGCCAGGGAGATAGGAGCATGGAGGAGTATGCTAGGGACTTCATTGGAGTGGCTCGGCGGTCGGCTATGGATAAGACCTGCCTCATTGTCTTCTTTTACGAAGGCCTGGCCGAGCCCTTCAAATCCCTGGTGCCAGACTGGGACCCCGAGGAGTCGCTGGAGGACTACATTGACCTGGCTCTGCAGGTGAGCGACTCAGCATTCAGGGTGGAGTTAGCTGCGGAGCCCGTTCAAAGTTCTCCCAGTGCCTCGCGCCCGCTTCCAGAGCATCCTGGGCTGATGCACAACGTGCAGGATCCCCCACTGATGTCGGTGCGAGCAGTGTGGTCTTTCCAGGGCGGCGGTGCCCGCTCACAAGGCTTCCGAGGCGGCGGTGCCAGCTCACAAGGCTTCCGAGGCGGCGGTGTCCGCTCACAAGGCTTCTGAGGTGGCGGTGGACACTCACAATCCTCCCGAGGCGGCGGTGTCTGCTCACGATCCTCCCGAGGCGGCGGTGCCCACTCACGAGGCTTCCGAAGTGGCGGTGCCCGCTCACGATCCTCTCGAGGCGGCAGTGCCCGCTCACGATCCTCCTGAGACAGCGGTGCCCGCTCACGAAGCTCCCGAGGCGATGGTGACCACTCACATTCCTCCCGAGAGAGCGGTGTTCGCTCACGGAGCTCCCAAGACAGCTGTGCCTGCTCACGATCCTCCCGAGATGATGGTGACCACTCACGTTCCTCCCGAGAGAGCGGTGTTTGCTCACGAAGCTCCCGAGACAGCGGTGCCCTCCCACATTCCTCCCGAGAGGGCGGTGTTTGCTCAAAAAGCTCCCGAGACGGCGGTGCCCGCTCACGTTCCCTCCGGGGCAGCGGAGCTCGCTTCAGGCTTTCCCGAAGAGAGCCTCCCAAGGCGGCTGCTTCCGCTCACAGTTCCCTCGAGGCGTGTTACCTCAGCCACCAGAAGCAGAGCGCGGGCGGAGTTAAAATTTTATTAAATTTTATTATTTTTATTAAAATTGTTTATTGACTTATGAAATAGCAGTTTGCTGTGCGATCGGGTGTTGGGTCTGTGTCTTCCCAGCCAGGTTCGAGTCCAACTTTTGAGTAATGGTCAGGTCCACGTCGGGTCTGGGTAGTACATTAAAGGCATTTCTCGGGTCTGCACGGGTTCGGGTCCCACTTTCAAATAAAATATGGGTCCGGGTCGGTTCCGTGCAGCACATTTACGGGTCTCTTCGGGTTCGGGTATGAATTCTTGGACCTGTGAAGACCTCTAATTCCAGGGTGTTATTAAGATGTTTTGAGTGGTTTAACATGTTGCTATGTTTTTTCTAGGATTTTGTCAATTCTTTACAGAGCATCTCTATGATGTTCTGAGTTTTAGTGCATTGCTATGCAGTTACCAAGGCATTGTTAAGGTGTTCTAATGGTTGAGCAGTTTGCTGTATGGTTGACAGGGTGTTGTTAGGGATCTATCTCTGTGGTTGCCAGAATGTTGCTATAGTGTATTTCAGACATTGGTATGCAGTTGCTATGGTTTTAACGGTTGTTTCCAAGACATTGCTGCAGTGTTCTGAGTTTAAGTGTATTGTTATGTGGTTTCTAGGGTGTTCTGTAGTTGTCAGGGCCTTGCTAAGGTATTCTGAGTGTTTTTAGTTTGAGTGCGTTGCTGTGCGGTTGCTAGGTCTTGGTGGCTTCTGGGTTATGCTAAGCTGGGCGTAGAGTTCGACCGATATATCGATTTACCAATATTTCTCCTGATATTTAAGCATTTTACCATAATCGGATATCGGTTTTGTAATATCGGATTCACCGATAAACGCCGCCATCTTATGGGTGTTTTGATAATTGCACGCAGGATCGCCATTGCAGCGCACCTGAGGGGAGACAACAACAATGGTGTGCACAGGTACTTGATTTGCTGTAGTTAGTAAACTTTAACATAACAGCCATTAATGCACAAATTAGATGTATTACATAAATGCCTGATATGCAGTTTATGGCTCTAAGAAATAGAGACGTAAGATAATCCGTCAGTCTGTCCCAAAGATGTAGCCTAACTTTGCCTGAATTAAATAATATGCAGCTATGAATGAGCACATGTTGGAAAAAAAGCGCTGAATTTAATTCTCTCTCTGTTGTATGCTCATCACTAGTCTCGTGAAGCCATTTCATATTGCTGTTCACTCAGTGGTTGATGCTCAGGAAATGCTCCAGCACAGCCACCGCCTGTAACTTTTAACAAGATTCACTTCTTTAAAACACACTAAATGATATTAACATTTACTATATAACCATTATTTCGCTAATAAACATCTAAATAAATACATCTCTATGGAATGACAAATCTCTATCTAGAATGACAAAAACATATTAATAATTCTGATATAACACACCAGTTGAGAAATGCAATAAAATAAGATATTTTGTTTGTTATATTTCAATTTTCCAGAGAATATTATTCAGTGAATTAACATTATCTAGTGAATTTTTCTTCACTCTTTAGTCTATTAAACATCTTATGAACCTACTAAAACTGTAGTTTAAAATGAAGTTGATATGACTTCTGTCCTTTATTTATTTTCTCCATTTGAAAACATTAGTCATTCATTGCCGCTGATGCTTTTTATAAATGTTTTTTATTGTTGTAATATGAAGATTAAATTTAACATGAAAGACTGTTAATTTTCAACCTTTTTTGACTGAAAGGAGGAAAACCCAAAGTGAAGAATGGACTTAATTTACTCAGTCATTTATTTAGCTACTTTATAATAAATAAATATCGGTTCTGCATATCGGTGATCAGGCACTTAAACATGCAAATAATTGGTATCGGTTATAAAAAATCAATATCAGTCGATCACTATCTGAGTGTATTAGCATGCGGTTGGTTGCTACAGTGTTATAAGTGATTGCCTGGGTGTTGCTAAGAGGTTTTGAGTGCCTTTTGCACATTTATATGCAATTACTAGGGTGTTGTATGCTGTTTCCAGGGCTTTGCTATGGTGTTCTGAATGTTTTATCATGTTGCTATGCCATTGCTAGGGTTTTTTGAGTGTTTTCAGGGCATCTATGTGGTATTCTAAGTTTCAGTGCATTTCCATGTGGTTTCTATGGTGTTTTGGGTAGTTTCCAGGGTGATGCTGAGGTATTCTAAGTGTTTTTAGCACATTGCTGTGTTGTTGCTAGGGGTTTTGTAGATTGCTTTCTGGGCATCTCTATGGTGTTCTAAATTTTAGTGCTATGTGGGTAACATGGTCTTGTTAAAGGTGTTCTCAATGCTTTAGCGTGTTGCTATGTGGTTGCCAGGGTGTTGCTAAGGAATTTACTCAGTGGTTGCCAGGGTGTTGCTAAGGTGTTCACAGTGTTTTTCAGACATTGCTATCCAATTGTTGTGGTTTTGAAAGTTGTTGCCAAGATATTGCTACAGTGTTCTGAGTTTTAGGGCATTGCTATGCAGTTGCTAAGGTGTTATGGGTGGTTGCCACAGTGTTGCTAAGGGGTTTTGAGAAAATATATGCAGTTGCATTAATATGCTCATTTATATGATGGGCATTGCTAGGGTGCTCTGAGTGTTTTAGCACGTTGTTATACACTTACTACAATGTTCCTAGGTGGTCGATAAGTGGTTGCTTACCAGCTCCAAAACACTGAGCCATAGCGGTCAAGCAGCTGCCAAGCATTTGAACTTTCTAGATTCTGTTCCAACATGTTCTTCAAATTATCTAGTGTCCCTATAAATAAACATAAACGAAAGCAATCAATTTAAAAAGATCCAATAGAGAATTTTCAATTAAGCAAATGCTTATAATTGTTGTAAATGATTTAGCAAGTGTTCATGTCTTATCCATTTATGATTTAGTAGTAAAGTTCTCTAATCTGTAGATTAGCACACATGCTCTGTGTTTTCATATTCCACAGATATATTTCCATGCAGCACACACACACGCTCCATCTCCATGGGGATGATGTCCATCACATCTTCTTTGATGTTCAGCCTTCTGCAGGCTTACAGAACAGCAAAGGGACCCTCAGTTGTTGCATCTGTAGCGAAGTGGCCAATTATGCTTCAAAGTAAAACCAGAGCTTTTTTTTTTTTTTAACACACCCCATAAGGCGTCCCCCTGGCTCTTTTCCCTCTGCTCCATGTTTTATCACATTCCCGCTCTCTCATTCTCCTACTCAGGTAAATGGAATGCAGACACACACCTGCTCTGCATGTTTTGGTCTTTTGATACCATCAAACATTAACAAGAAAGCTTGACAGCCCAGGTGTTTAAGTATTCTAGACAAGCCCAGTGAAGTCTCTTTCCTACTTCCTTTCGGGTTAACATTTCCTTCCTCTGTGCTTTTAACCAACCCAGCTCTGACACTCTGTGGCCAAATTACATGTAATTTTTCCATACAAGTCAATATGCAAACATGAGAAATCCAGGAAACATCCAAATGGAGACGGTACTCCAGAGGCCAAACCATATTTATCAGTTCATCGGAGGAGGCAAATGAAAAAAGACAAGCTTTATTTTGCTCCCATTATTTGATACTCGCAAATGGAGCGCTTCCCTCCCATTCTGTGCCTGTCACGGCAAAAAAAAAAAAGCTTTTTAGTTTGGAGGAATTATTTGAGATAATGTGTGTTCTCCCAGTGAGACTCACAACTGATTTAACCTGGCTGCGAGTTGCCGTGGAGATGCGTGATGAGGGCGTGTGCGAGCGTGTGGCATCGCTCTTGGTAGCTGATGGGAATAAACTGGAGAAATAAAGAACATTGGGTTTATAATGAATCTGTGCTGCACCTCCTCACATCATGTGCAAATGGAAATAATGTCTCCAAACAGCCAGGGTGAAATTTGCTCTTGTTTGACATTGTTGCAATCATATAACATTAGTTTAAAATTGAGTGTATGTTTGTAGGGATGTGTAGGTTCATATTCTCAAACAAACTGAACTCAGACTGCTTAAACAGGAAAAAGTATCCAGGTAACTTTGCATTCACACTGTCTCTGGTCTCAAAAGTGGATTCTATTTGAGTATTTTGGTATATTTTAGTTGTGAGGGCCTCATTTTGGTTTGCTTTAAAGGGCTTTATGAAGCCTATACAGTATACCGAAAACAAAAAAAAATGAGCCTAGTGTGAAAGCAATTCAGGTATCACTTTAATTTCAGCATTTTTAGTTACCAGATCTAACCTCCACAGATTTCTATGGAGTTCATAATTTGTTACTAACCAAGGGTCCTAGATTATTTCAACCCTGTCACAATAGATTTGGAATTCATATGCTTTGAATAGATAGGTATATGCATTTTTAATGTTTGAATAATATTTGCATAGATAACATACAGTGTCAGTGTGCCTTATAATATATAACATTTATGATCAATATAATTGCCAAAAAAGAAAAAGAAAGAAGCCATTTTGTTTCTCTTTCAAAAATGCCTTTCAAAACCTGCTACCTTCAAAATTCAGAAGCCTACATTAAAAAAGACAAAGTGACACAGAACAGCATGTTTCACACCCTAGCCAATCCCAGCGCACCTCATCACCTGAATACTGATCACCCACACCTGTTGCTCATTCACCCAGCCACTACTTAAGCACTCACAGCGCCTCACTCCAGTGCCCGGTCTCGTAGAAACCTTGTGGACTCCTACCTGATACAAGTGAATATGCCAAACGATATCCTGATTGAGTTATCCCCTGTACTTACCTCCTGTGTTTTATCCAGAGTATTCCTCCTCGTCTTTGTTTCTTTGATCTCTGCCTCCCAGAACCAGGCACTGGAGTGTTCACCTCATCTGTAAGACAAACCTTAACTTCACCAACCACATCCAGAAACCGAAGTATCTTTGTCCTGGTTACTCACCTGCTCCATCCTGCTCACCTGCTGTGTGTGTTCAATACATCTGCTAACTAACATCTGTGTCTGGGCATCCTTCCGTAACACAAAGATAATAATAGAAAAATAATACAGGAATAATGGCCTTATGGTCTTCACATGGATTTTTTTACCACAAAAGAAGGAATCTAATAAAGACTGCATGAGTGCAATACTAATAAAAAAGTACCTTTGTCTGAACCATAAAAGGGAGAAATGTCAGCATAAATGTGTTGAAAAGAAAATTACTTAAAAATAATAATAAAATATATTAATTTCAATACAATTTCTATAGAATTAAGGGTTTTTTTGTCTATAAAACATATTAAAATCTATTGGTAATAAATGAGGACATGCAAATTGGCAAATGTTAAAGGCAAATACATTCAAATATGTTTTAAAGTTTTAAAGTAAAGACAAAGTTCTTCCTGTTAATTATTTCAGCAGTATGTCATGACAACACACATTGTAGACAAATCCCATTGTATCCTGAGAGTGACCCTATACTGTTCTCAACTCTACTAATCACATTTACAAAAACAAGTCTATTATTAGCCTACAATATTAAGATATGGATTTTCTTTCTTTTTCCCTCATTCATCCACCCATCCACCCATTCATTCAGCCGTTGAAATTCCCCAGGCTATTTTCCGCTGCATTGTTCCAGGTGTTCTCTCTTTTGGCATCTATAGTTGTAATGAGACTGGAACTGATTTGTTTCTTTTAAGCAACAGTGTATCCACCTGTCCTCCCTAACCTATTATTCCCATCTGCATTCTCATGTCCTACTTTTCTTTTCTTCCCTACAAACAGTCCCACCCATGCACACATTTAAAGACCCTTTCTTATCCGTCTGTGGACTCCACCCCTGTTTTGTTACGTTTGTCGCTCTCTGGTTTCTTTTCAACTTCTCTGCATCTCTATATTTCATCATCCTTACACCTTCCTTCCTCCCTCCCTCGCCCTCAATTCTCCTGTCCCTTTCCTTGTCCTTCACTTTATCTTCTCTCTTCTTTCATTTCTGCTCTCTATTTCTCTCACTCTCGTCTCACATCAATCCCTCTTCACTAATCACCGTTGATGTGGAGTTAAATGTGGCAATGAGGTACATGCAACAGGAGAGGAAACTTACTAAAGCTCGCCCAGCCGTCCCATACATCACTCTCTCCGGCACGGCCTCTCATCCCTGCCCCGTCTGATTAATCATCACGGTCACATTACAGAGGCAGCGTTATGTGAAATGGGCCTGAGGAATTTTTAAAAGATTCAATTTAGAGTATCACTCCTCATCCGTTCCCAATAAATACCAACGTGAGCATCATTATGGTGGCCTTGTTAATCAAGATATAGAGAGACGAAGGATGAATCAGAGAGGAGCTGCCCAGTTTAATAGCCAAGAGAATTTATGTCCAATCCTCCTGATAAGCTACCTGTATCCTGAAGGAGTGTGTTGGATTTGGGGTAAAATGCACATTTAAAAAAAGCCACTGGATCAAATTAATTTTTTTTTTTTTTTCATTGACAAATTACAGAATCGCTTGATAAAGATGTAAAGACAAAGAAGTTAAAGAAATTCAAAACCTCATCTGTTAATTTTTTAATTTTATGAACTCATCGGAATGGTACAAAACATGACTTTTGACACCACTCAATATTTGAACACTCTATATATGTATATATATATTTTAGTCTCTTGCTAGGTTATTACAGCATGTCGATATACAGCCATATCGCATGGCTACTAGTGTGATATTACGTTTATACAACAGTTTCATGGCATGAGTTTGTAAATACATAAGAAAGAACAAAGGAGTGCCTTTATGAACCCTCTTTTGTGCAGAACTATTTCCATCCACCACGGATTCAAATCTCAGTTTGACAGTTTAACAGCTGAGCCCAAGCCGTCCCTTTGTACTAGTAATGAAGGAGTTGCTTCATTGGAAACTTATTGTATTACTGTATTAAAAGCTCATTGTATGACTGACTGAGCGAGTGTGATTAAGCACCTACAGCAATAAAGTTACATCAAATATAAAGTGGTAAAATTTTGCCCTCAGCCAAAACTATTTGCTCTGGAACAAATAAAGGATTAACACCAAAGACTGCCCGTTAGATTTACCTGAAACAAATTATATCTAATGTTTAACCACTACAGAGACATCAGAGTCAGTGGTAAATGAAGGTGGAGGTGGATGGAGGTGAAGCACTCTTGGTGAGTTCATGAGAGCTGAACTGCCACTACCGCCCTGGATCGCACATTTCCAAGAACGTTGTAGCAAATTTTCAAATAGACGTTATCTTTATAAACAAACCACATATTTGAAGTTTAAACAAGTAAATAAAACTCATAAACTACATTTTGTGACACAAAAACTGTATTACTTAAAATGACAGTGAATTTGGGTATCCGTCATAACACTCACTGTGAAAAATACAGCAAGCGGAGGGACGCACTATATTAGTCAAAATGTGCAGTATAAAACACTGCACACTGCGCAAAGTACCATCCCCCATATTCACTCAATCTCAATCAAATGTCCATTCCCAGTATGACGAAAGATTCGGAAGCAATGCCAATGTTGATTTATAATATTTCCTTCTTGAGTCATGTATTTCATCAGACATATAACTCAAAACTGGATTAAAATGCATCAAAACCATATTTATTACATGGCTCTCTGGAATACTTCTGCTTCATGTCTGGATTTAGTTCAAAATTTAAACTGATAATCCAGTCTAATTTTTGTCATTTTCATTTGAAACTGTCCTCTGGTCAATAGGGTGACTAATTCTTATTATTTTCTTCTAAAACTGAAAATACATTAAATTGTAATAACACACTGTATGCAATAATATACTGCTTTATCATATAAAAAAACACAATGTCCCATTTCTAGCACAGAAGGTGTTTTTTCAATTGGCAAGATGCTGTCAATGCACTGTACAAAATGAGGACAGGCCACCAAAAGCGGGACGTCTGGCGACACTAGTATTCCATTTGGAGATTTAGCTGGCTGAGACACTCCATCTGTGCATGTGTTTGTGTGTGGTGTAATGGAGACAGAGGGAGAAAGACAGCTTCATCATCTCCTCACAGTGTCTCTCTGTCCATATGTTCAGCAGCACTACCTCAGTTCACTACATCGGGAATGAGACGCTTGGAACAGCTGCTGAAATTGAGTGTGTGTGTGTGTGTCCTCATACATATGTCAACTCAGAGGAATTATTCATCAAAGTGAGAGCTCCTGCACGCTGAGTGTCAGCATTGGTTTGGTGATTGGATTTCGTCTCAACTTGGCAAAGAAGTTCCCCCCATGGAGGCGAGAGAGACACTTTGTTTGTCCTTTCTCTCTATCAGTTGGGGATGTGATGGATCGTGGTGTTTGTGTCAGCTGAGTAAACAAGTCCATTTAAGCTGCTTCATCAACATTGGACAAACCACGTCCAGCCCATGGAACAACACAGACCACAAAGACAAAGAGATACTATAACAACACATTTAAAAAAATCATTTAATAGATAGGACAATTTTTGTCAGAAGCTATTCATTTATTTAAAAATGTATAAAAATGCATGTAAAATACATATATACAATTATATAGAATACACATCTTCTTGGATCAACATGTTTTTTATTGATATTTTTGGAGAGCATAAAGTCAGAAACAGTCTGATTTAACTGTGCTGATACACTATATTGCCAAAAGTATTGGGTCACCCCCTTCTAATGAACATGTCTGACTACTTTAGTAATTTCTATGAGTACAAATCTTAATGTTTAAGCATATAATGATTTTCTAGGGAATTGTGTGCTTCTAATTTTATAGCAACAGTTTGGACAGGACCATTTTCTATTATAACATGGCAGTGCCTCTGTGTATAAGGCACGGTTCAAAAAGAAATGATTGATTCAGTCAGTGTGGAAGAACTTGACTGGTCTGCAGAAAGCCAAGTCCTAATCTCAGCTGAACACCTCTGGTGTGACTTTAAATGCAGACCTTGAGCCGAAAACTCATCACCAAACACCAATGACTTGGATAGACACTATATGGACAAAAGTATTGGGAAACCCCCTTCTTTAGAACAGAAGAAGGCACTTACAAAACTGTGGCAACAAAGATGGAAGCATAATTCACGTATTTAAAAACTGCATTTCCATCTCTGTTGCAACAGTTTTGAAAGTGTCTAAAATGACTGTACCCATATATAAGGCAATGGTGTCAAATCAAAATTATATGGTACATCCAAGAAAGCCATGGTCCAGCCAGCACTCACTCACTCACTCACTCACTCACTCACTCACTCACTCACTCACTCACTCACTCTCATTCACTCACTCACTCACTCTCACTCACTCTCATTCACTCTCATTCACTCACTCACTCACTCACTCTCACTCACTCACTCACTCACTCACTCACTCACTCACTCACTCACTCACTCTCATTCACTCACTCACTCACTCACTCACTCACTCTCACTCACTCTCATTCACTCACTCACTCACTCACTCACTCACTCTCATTCACTCACTCACTCACTCACTCTCACTCACTCACTCCCTCACTCACTCACTCACTCACTCACTCACTCTCATTCACTCACTCTCATTCACTCACTCACTCACTCACTCACTCACTCTCATTCACTCTCATTCACTCACTCACTCACTCTCACTCACTCACTCACTCACTCACTCACTCACTCTCACTCACTCTCACTCACTCACTCACTCACTCACTCACTCACTCACTCACTCTCATTCACTCTCACTCACTCACTCACTCACTCACTCACTCTCATTCACTCACTCACTCACTCACTCACTCTCACTCACTCTCATTCACTCACTCACTCACTCACTCTCACTCACTCACTCACTCACTCACGCACTCACTCACTCACTCACTCACTCACTCACTCACTCTCATTCACTCACTCACTCACTCACTCTCACTCACTCACTCACTCACTCACTCACTCACTCACTCTCACTCACTCTCATTCACTCTCATTCACTCACTCACTCACTCACTCACTCACTCACTCTCACTCACTCACTCACTCACTCACTCACTCACTCACTCACTCACTCACTCACTCATTCACTCTCATTCACTCACTCACTCACTCACTCACTCACTCACTCACTCACTCACTCACTCACTCACTCTCACTCACTCACTCTCATTCACTCTCACTCACTCACTCACTCACTCACTCACTCACTCACTCACTCACTCACTCACTCACTCACTCATTCACTCAATAAAACAGGAAATAATGTCATAGAAAGGACCCTGAAGATAAGATATATGACTCAATAAGCCATGAATATCAGATATGTCATGTGCTGTGACTGCCTAAAACTTAACATTTATAAATTAATAATTCATTATATTTGTAAAAATAAATTCATTCATTCATTAAATTAAAAAAAATAATAATTAAAATTTCAAATGATTCACAATAATTAAGGAAAACAAGGTAAAAGGAAAAAAATATTTTTCTTAATAATATATAATTAAATCATTAAATTCAACATTTATTTGAACATTTCATTGGCTTTATCATTGGCGCTTTTATCTAAAATGAGAACCCAGCTGGATCAATCTGGAGTTAAGTGACTTGCTCATGGACACAGCTCATATCTCGCTCCTCGCAAATCTTGAACCAGCAACCTTCTGATTACCAGCCTTAAGACATAGCCACTGTGCCACATCACCAATATAATAAATCATCTGAAGGAGAATATTCACTATCAGTCTGTCACCCTTAAGCCTGCAAACGATCATTCCAGAACGCTGAAACAGGCAAAGTTCCGCACTGCACATTATCTGAGGAGCATTTCACAAAGACATGTAGAAAGCATCCCACAGAACTATCTGTGTATAAAAATGGGAAATCTGTGACCTTATTTATGTTCTGTTGGAGTGGATGTACTCTACTAGATCCATGCTAATCAAATGAAAGCCTGTAATCTGGAAAAGGAGCGTACAGCTCTGTTAATTAGAGTTATAACCCCATTTTCTCTGTCCGTTTGCCCCAGCAGAAATGGACGGGCTCAAATCGAATGATTTTATCATGCGAAATTAAGCTTTTGTGCTTGTTGAACATCTTTGTCTAACATCACAGTTTAATTGGAAGGCACCGTGCCACATTACGCAGCACACAGTCTGCCAGTGTGTACTGAGACTAGTTTAGAATAGTTTAAAGGGGTCAAATTAGTTTTTTACAAATTATTTAATTTTTTCCCCTTGCTGTTATAACGTTAGCCAAGGTTATCTTAACCATAAAATTGTAATTTAGTTTTGACATGACCATTTTTTAGCCTCTCTCTAAGCCTTCAGACACATCTGGGTGCTTTGCGTTTTGCATAAACACCATTTTTTTTCATAAACACACACATTTGTGACAGCATTTATTAATCCTTGTTTAATGTTTGTTAATAAAAATACAGCTATTTGTTAGTTCATGTAATCTCAGGTCCATCAAATAATATAAACAGATAAAACTTTTCATTTAAAAATTGTATTAATAAATGCTTCCATTAACAGTAAAGGGATAGTACACCCAAAAATGGAAATTCTGTCATTAATTACTCGTTCTAAACCTGTAAGACCTTCGTTCATCTTCCAAACACAAATTAAGATATTTTTGATGAAATCTGAAAGCTTTCTTTCCCTGCATAGACAGCAACACAACTGACACGTTCAGGACCCAGTATGGTAATGACATAGTTTAAATACTATAGTCCATGTGATATCAGTGGTTCAAAATTTAATTTATGAAGCTACGAGAATACTCAGTAAAAATCATGTACCGTAAGTACCAAGCTGTTTTTAAAATGGTCTTTTTGGACTGGAGAGTTCTGGAATGTACAGCATCTTTCCAAGTACAAACTCTTCAGTTTGAAAAGATCAATAAAACACACACAGAAACCCCAGGGGGTCTGCAGAGTCTTCCCTCATGCTGGTCCCCCAGTGGATCCCGCGGGGTCTCAACACTGCAGAGTCAGCATCTCATCATAGCCTTCACCACAAGGGCAGACCGCATCTCCTTTATCACTATTTCAAAAACCCCATCACACAGGACCGCAGCCGCTGACAGCTCTGCAACAGCAGCTCTCTATCCTGTCAGTCAGGAGCTATTACGGCTCCATGTTCGGCCGGGAAGATCTGGGCACTGACCCAAAGAACATCTTTATGAGTTGAGCCCAAAGAGTGAGTTTTAGCGTCCATAGTGGGCCAGCAGACTGTCAGAACACAAGCCTCATCAAATATTCATCAGAACGAGGCCCTCTTGTCTCTGATCAGCAGGAGAAGAAGGGAGAAGAACAAGAAGCCTGTCCTTCCACGCATGACAGCAGAAATGAAACATGTCATCTCAAGCTCTTCAAGGGCATCTCCCATCATAAAAATACTCGAGAATGGCCTTGCTTAACAATCTGCAAGGGAGGAATGTTCTGGATATCTTCTGTCTGCACATCAGTGTTCAAGAAGCGATTTTAAAATGGCGATTTGCTAGAAAGCTAATCATAATTTAAAGTTAGGTTTAACTACAGTCAAGATTTATACTGTATATATATATACAGTATGTGTGTGTGCATATATATATATATATATATATATATATATATATATAAACAAATTAATATATCACTGAATACTGAATATATACCAAACTTAATATATAAATTTTGGGGTCCGTGAAACTTTTTGGTTACACTTTATTTTAAGGTGGTCTTGTTACAGTGTAATTATACATTTAAGTACTGAGTAATATTAATTAACTGTATACTTACTATATGGTTAGGGTTAGGATTAGGGTTTGGTTTAGGGTCACTTGCATGTAATTATGTATATTGTATTGTTATTATAAGAGTAAGTACATGTAACGTGTAACAAGGACACCTTAAAATAAAGTTACTCTCTTTTTTAATTAAGAAATTATTACTTTTTATATTCAGCATATTAAACTGATCAAACGAGACAGTAAAGACATTTATAAAGTTACAAACGATTTTATATTTCATATACTGTTCTTTTGAATTTCTATACATCAAAGAATTCTGAAAAAAGAAATGCATAAAATTTCCACAAAAAATATTAAGCAGCACAACTTTAACATTGATAATAATGAGAAATGTTTCCTGAGCAGTAAATCAGCATATTAGGATTACGTGACACTGAAGACTGGCGTAATGATGATAAAAATTCAGCTTTGCCATCACAGGAATGTATTACATTTTAAAATATATTCAATTTGAAAACTAATCCTTCACATTATTACCATTTTAGAATGAGAATGGTTGTATAAATTAAACTAGAACATACACTGTAACACATTTTGCTAGACATGCACACATCTAGTCAGCAACGGTCTCTATTGTTTCTGTCCCCGGAAGTCACCAGCTTTCATTAAAAATGAATGACTTCAGGCTGTTTTTGTCACTGAAAAAGCTGCTTGTTAAAAAAGTAGCCCGCTATTGTAAAAGCGACAGTATTTTCAGCTGAACTACTGTCACACTACTGAGGAATGTTGTTAAGTTAGTAGTGTCTCTACTTTTAGTTAGTTGCTCCTCAACACTTCTTCACACACAGGAAGCTCGCACAAATCCACATACTCACTGAGAACCTCCTCAAAGCTTGTGTCAGTCTTCAGAACCTTTTGGAGCGAACCTCTCTGTTCCTCTAAATTATTCAGACTGAAAGACTCCTTCAGCTTAGCTAAACTCTGCCTTGTGCCGAAAGAGTCTCCACACACACACACACACACACACACACAAACACTGAACCTGTGCATGAACTTACAAGCATCATTATTGTCAGCACTGCCAATGGCCCCTTTTAAAGACACCGTCATCCTATACACAGCATCACTGTGAAACCCACATGAATGTTTTATTATTTTCATAGCTCAGAAGACTTGATGGAGTGAAGTTTCAACTTCATCTCAGATGTTTCACTTAAAGGAGAAAAAATAAGGCTGTTTTTTTGTAGTGAACACATTCATTAATTACATTCCTTTTTAAGGAAATAAAACAAGTAATTATAATTTATGGTAGGAATATCATAAATATCAAAATAACAGTTGCATTTGTATTGTATAAGTATTAATATACATTTATAAGTATAAATTTGGGGAAAAAAATGAAATGTATAAATTGTTTAAAATTAATATATTTTTTTAAACCTACCTTTCATCAAACAATCCTGAAGAAATGAATCATGGTTTCCCAAAAAAATACTGATTTTAATACTGGTAATAATAAGAAATGTTTCTTTAGCACCAAATCAGCATATTAAAATGATTTCTGAAGGAACATGTTATCTCATTGCTATCTAGACAGAGTTGTTGAGAAACGAAAGAGTTTGCATTTTCCCGTGGACAGGTTTACTGGTTTATTCATTAACCTCTCTAACCTAGACCTGCACAGACACGCACACACAGCCAAGCCAGAATATCTATTGCTTATCAACCATTAATGAGTGGAGAAACCTGAGAAAAACACTTGATTTACTGTTCAAATCATAGAAATCTTCATCAGGAGTCCATTGTGACAGCAGTGAGATGACACCTGCTGTGGTCACCAATAGCAGTACTCACTTGAATGGCTCTTAAAGACACAGCGCACAGAATAGATACTCTCCAATACTACAGCCACTAGTCCCAATAGCATCATACACCTGTAGCTTGATGCCATCAAAACTTTAAAATATTTTTGTCTGTAATATCCCTCAGTGGTTTCTATTTAGATTGATTGTGCTGTGACTTTTGGATCAATATTTAATGAAGCAAAAACTACTTGAACGCGGTGTATTTCTCTTCCATTCTTTTTCAGGAGAGGATATAAAAGGAGGAATGGGATGTTCTCGCAGGGGAGGAGAGTCAAAATGGTTTATAATGCTGCGAAAGGATTCTTCAAAAAGAAATGGGAAATGAAATGATAATAAAACCCTCTCATTTAGCGCAGCTAACACCCAGCTGCCCACCAAGCCATTCACACACCTTAACACAGGATCTCTCGTTTTAACAGACTCATTATTCAGCTCTAACCAGGCGGCAGTTGCAGCAGCTGAACCAGAGAGGACCCTGGGAAATCAAGCTTTCAAAGGACTATTCCCTCTCCTCTGCTCCATCATTCTCTGTCACATACAACTCATTCTCACTTTTCATCCAAGGACAAAGCTTTCGCACAGGTCTCAGATTATTACAGTACGCACACACACACACACACACACACACACACACACACACACACACACACACACACACACAACAGGTGTGAATGGCTTCAGATGTGGCAGATAATTATTATACAAAATTAATATAACCTTGGGGAGAGGTAAAAAGAGAAAACAAACTGGACTAAAATTAGGCAAAGCTGAAAATACAAAAAGTTTATTGAGTGGAGAGGTGACAATATAGTGAAGAAGAAAAAGAAGTGTCATGGTGCAACATGCCAGATCTCAAACAGCATACCCACAGTCTGTCCTCTGACCATCTCGTGCATAGTTCACACAAGACGGGAAAGCTCTTACACAAACCACATGCTCCAATCAGACTGGAAGACTGCTAAACAACCTCCAAGAGTCAGCGTGCAAGTTTTTAATCGGTCTGCCAGGAAACAAATCTCTGGAGAACCTGGACACTGCCGGGTTTGCGCTATCAGATCTTATAAAGAGTTTAAGGCAAAATCTCGACAAGCAAAACTATATATTCCACCTTGTTTTCTGTCTAATGATCGGTAAACAATGAGTTTATTATAAGGGACATACAGAAATTCTGATCATCACTGAAGTGCAGACACATTTCATTTTCCACAAATTTTTATTTTAGTGCTTTCTGTACAACCTTTTCCCTCATATGACATTGTGTTTATATATATATATATATATATATATATATTCTTTTTTTTTTTTTTTTTTACTTATTTTTGCAGCCCTGTTACTGTTATCAAACAAATATTTCCACTGGATTGTTTTTTTTTTTTTTGGCTGATATACATTTTTTTTATGAGGCTTGTTTTTTTGCATCCCTGTTACCAAAAATGAATGTATCTATCTGTCTATCTATCTATCTATCTGTAACGGGGCGAACAAGACGTGAGACGTGCAGATCCATGTGCAAACTTTTATTTATAAACATAGTCAAGACACAGGCAAACAGATATGGCATGGGCAAGACACAAGAGAGATCCTAGGGCAAGCGTGGGTCGACGATCGGCGAACAATATCCAATAGGGCAAGGCAGAGAGATAATCCAGGTACACAAGCAATAATCCAAACGAGGTGCAAACAGAGTCCGAACGGTAAAGCAAAGGGTTAATCCAGGAAACACGGGCAGATATCAAAACACTAGAAAAGGCAAGGCTATAATCACTGAGCGGGCGAGCGTGATTAGTGCAATCAGCTGTATATGTGTCATCAGTGCAATGGATGATGGGAATTGTAGTTCGTGGGTGAAGTGCAACAGTAGTGTGGTGCAAGAGTCAGTGTGATGGAGGAGTGACCTCTGGTGGCGAGTAAACAGTAAATCAATCTATCTATCTATCTATCTATCTATCTATCTATCTATCTATCTATCTATCTATCTATCTATCTATCTATCTATCTATCTATCTATCTATCTATCTATCTATCTATCTATCTATCTGTCCATCTACCTACCTACCTACCTACCTAATCATTTATTTTTTTTAAAGTAGCAGGGACACCACAGTATGAAAAACATTGAATAATAATGTAGCAGACACTTTTGTCTTAAGCCACTAACAGTAGATGTATTAGTGGGTCAGGTCTACTGAGGTTAAGTACTTTGCTCAAGGGCACAAGTGTGAAAGCTCAGAATAAACCCTTGCCTGGGTTTAACCTACACTCTTTCAAAAGATCATTAGTTAAGATCATTAACCACTACAACACACCACCAGTCAAATCAGCCATGTTTTTTGCTGTGCTAAGTGAGTTAACACCATATGTGCTCCCCATACTAAATTCACTTCAGCTAGTAACCATCACTGTCAAAAAATAAACCAGCAGAAGTCCTGAATGCCTGATCCAGTAGCATTTATGTATTGAGGAATATGGAATAATCCCCTCGGGATCCAATAAAGAACGTCTTACATCTCCTCCAGAGGTCTTTTCTTTCACCCATCGTCCTTTCCAGCTTTGTTTACCTCTTTATCCAACTCATCCTTCTCCGCTGTCAAAAGCAGCACAGTTTCTCCATACACTTTTTATTCCTCTGCTTTCACCACATATTTATTCAAGTGTCAGAGAATGACACCTTAATTACAGCAGATGACCTGCAGTCCCAGAGAGAGTGGCCACTCTTTCACACTCTCCTCCTCTCTCATTCACCAACTGCTGGACAAGGTCATGGCCAGTGCTCAGCCTTTTATAGTGCTTTTTTTAAACTAGGGGAGAGCAGGGAGAATAATACAATTCTCTGGTTTTCACTAAAAGCTGAAACTGTGCCTCAAATATCTTTGACAAATCATCTATTTTTATATCAAATTAAAAATATGTAAAAAAAAAAAAAAAAATTCAAATTGTAAACAATTATGTAATGTAATAAATTTATAATAATAAAGTAACAAAATACTACTAACTTTTTTTCTGTGAATTTTTCTGCAGACCCCCTATAGTGCCAACTTCACTTGAAAACCCCTGAATTAAAGTGTCTCATGCTCAGAGGACTATAAAGCAGCACTTCTAGGATGTAAAAGTGCTTATGAAGATGAAATATTGGTTGAACACTTGAATGAATGAAAAGAAAACATAGATATATGTCGCACACACACTAGCGTACACAGTCCATTTAATGACAGCACAAATGACAGACAATTACTTCTTTTCAATGCAGAATCCTCCAAAAAGCTTTTAAAGTAACGGATTCCATCTGCTGTCTGATGTGGTTCAGTGATTTCTTATTTACGAAGCTGACGAAGTCATTTGTCATTTCAAAGCATCCATACGACTCGTCGCCAGTTGGCTGAGAGAAAGCGTGAGGGGAAGTTTCATCATTTAAAAGCTGCTGGGGTCACTGACATCATTTCCAGAAACGTCAGAGAATCTCTAAACTGCTTCATATGTATAATGAAGGTCAGTTTAGGACTGGTTTAGAGAGGGTTTGTGTCTGAAAAAAGCATGGAAGCCTTTCATGTGTGGGCTGTGAAACAAATAGGCATTGCTGTACTGTTTTGAAGACTGAATTGTAATTGCACAATACATGGCGTTTCTTCAATTTAGGGACTTTTATGCTCCAGCAGGGTCGGTATTTATTAAAACTAACAGTTTTTTTGCTTGTTTTATGAAGTTTAGATTAGGGATGCATGATATTATCGGAACAATATCAGAATCGACCGATAAAGGCTCAAAATGTAAACACTGGCATCTGCCCGATATGAAAAATTATGCCGATATGCCTTGAAGCGAACTTTTGCCTAAATGATGATTAGATTCTCTATTTTGGATCGCTGCATTTGAGAATGGAAAAACAGAATGACACGTCCAGTGTGCAATAATAAAAATTTAAGTAAAATACACGAATAACATTAACATTGTGTTTATGAATAAATAAAGCAGTAATTGATGCCATAAAATCACAAGTCTAATTTTATAAAATATATAAAGATTTATTCATTAAGGTGCAACCAAATTATGAAAACTTAAATACAAGAGGCTTTTATTTTTATTTTTACTGCTTGTTTGCTTTAGATTTAGTTTGCTAGTGATTTTTCTATAGTTATTTTCGACCAAACCAAAGTTTTGTTTTGTCTTATGTAGTTATTTAGCAAGGAGGCAACAGTCAGTAAAGAGCGACAAGTAAAAAGTAAATTGAAAAAAATTAATTGACAAATCAAAATGAATTTCTGTGGTAACTGACAGCATGTTACAGATGAGATGAATAGAGTTTACCTTGTATTTAACCCCGGACGCTCCTTTAATCTGATTAGGTCAAGAAGACCACACTACAAGACAGAAGGTCGTCACCCTACAAATGTTTAACACGTACGCTTCTTGGTTCTTGATTGTGGTTATGATCCTGAAATTCAGTTACCAGACATACTCACACATTTAGCTACATGTCAACAGACAATATGGATGAAGAGTTTTCTACAATTTATCAGTGTAAAAAGAACTGAAAAATATTTGTTGTTGGTACTAACTAAACAAATAAATAACTTTTTTTGAAAAATTCAACCGCCCCGGTTTGACATTCCGATGGAAAATTTCTACATAAAAAACACTGACAAATTACTATGACAAAAGTCAAGCCCACTTTTTAGTCTTAGGCCTTCAGGCCTAGAAAGGCTTACCTTAAGCACACATTGACATTCAGTAACTGAGTCGTGATTGATTTAGGAAGGAATTATACTGTACCCTCTTCCCTTCAAATCTCTGCTCTATAGTCCTGCATCTAGAGCTGAAAAAGACAGATGGAGAGGGAGAGACGAGGAGCGGCTGTAAAAGTAAAGACGTTTAACGTGTGAAGAGATAAGAGCCGTGCTGCAATTTCTCGGCGTCGTGGTAGAGACACAACCTCTTAATCACCCGAGCTATCAGATCAGCCCAGCTGCTAACAGCGCTAAAAGCCCAGACTTTAGAGGACCAGAAGCACGCTGTTGCAGCCAACATGCAAACTAATGCCAACGAGAGAGAGATAGAGGGTGACGTGGGGGTCTTTGGCAGTTAATTGAGGCTGCAGGCAGACGGGATGCTAATCATTCTAGAAAACCTATTCTAGAGGCAATTCTTCAATTCCTGCTTCTACAAATTGTTGCCCTTCATTGGAGCACTTCATCTCCTGCCTCCTTAAGAATTACAGCTGCCGTTTAGTAAATATCCAGTTCAGTTAAAGGGATAGTTTACCCAAAATTGAAACTTTGCCCTTTTTTTACATTTACATTTAGCTGACGCTTTTTTTTCACCGTTATGTCATTCCAAACCTGCTGTTCTTTCTTCTGTAACACACAAAAATAGTATTTTGGCATAGTTAACTCTTATTGTTGACATGTATTGATTTTACTGTGAATGATTCATCCAAGCATACTTTTCATTTTTAATCAAAATGTCATAATTGGATCTTTTGATTAAATGACTTCTCTTTGGCGACGTATAGGCCTACCAGACCTATCCAATTATTTATTTTGTGTAAACCAGTCCCTTTCCTCCAGTCGAATGCAAGCTCACATCCAGATCTGCCTCAGGACCAAGTTACCACCCTAAATATTTTTTTTTCATGTAAGTTACAATATGGAAGAAACCATCTGTTGCTATATACCACAACTATAATGCCACAGAGGAATGATATCATTGGAATCACTTTCATTTTTTCCAGGTGATGAATGACAAAAACATTGTTAGACAATCATAATCCATCCTGCTTTAAGAGCTTGAGCAAAGCAGCAAAATATAGTTATAGTTACCTTTATAATTGTTCTTGGTGTAAACGAACCAGAATTCAGTCTCTGTCTGTTCCTCAAGCAAAATTATCACATGATCTCTATAATAATATGGTCCACTTTTCTGAAACATTGAAGGAAGTTTGAGAGTCCCTATTCATTATATGGAAAAGAGCAGTATAAACATTTTGCTAACTACTTTCTTTTCCTTCCACAGACATGTTTGGACTAACATAAGGACAGGAAAACGCTGACAGACTCATGTAATCAAGACATGTTTACAGCAAGGCCCAATTTGATCTGTGCTGGAATCAGACCATAACGCAGAGGAACCCAAGAGGCACCAAGCAACAGATCCAGTCTTCTGATAGCAGTATTCTTCTGAGAGCCTCCAAGAACAACATGACATCCTGCTTGGAGAGGGAGCTTATTTTCCTTTTTGTTATATTTTCGTAAGCGTATGCAGTTCATTGGTCAATTTAATAAATATCTATTAATGGCAATTTCGTTCAAATACTGTTCAGAGTGTGCTGTGGTTTAATTAATGAGAGCAGCGTGTGACCTGTGTGTTCAGGAACACCTCAGAGAAACGCACAGTCTGTTTAGACCACCGCTGGGAACTGAACTGTTTCAGAGCTGTAATTTGGGCTATGACGCACACTCACACACACATACATCTGATTTGTAATTAATTGTTGACAGGACTGAAAATCTCATCTCTCTATGGTACTAAAACTGCATATGGTGGCACATGCAAACCTACGTTTGTTTTGTTAACAGGCCAGTGAATTTTACTGTATTTAACCTATATGGTGCTAACATTATCTATACCTTAACCCTACACTGATATCACATTTGTGACCCTGGACCACAAAACCAGTCATAAGTAGCACAGGTATATTTGTAGCAATAGCCAACAACACATTGTATGGGTCAAAATGATCGATTTTTCTTTTATGCCAAAAATCATTAGGATATTAAGTAGCCTAAAGATCATGAAGACATTTTGTAAATTTCCTCAAAACTCAATTTTTGATTAGTAATATGCATAGCTAAGAATTTAATTTGAATAATTTTAAGGAAGGCTTGTTTAAGAGGAATGTTCGAGACACGGCATAGCAGTCACAGTTTTGAATAGAAACACAACTGGAGTTGAGCAAACAACAAACTGAACAGAATGGGGCTTATAAACACAGGATAATTACAAAAGGCAGGTGCAGAGGATTAATCAATGAAACTAAACAAGGACAGGAAGGTGACCAAATAAGGCAAAACAGGAACTGAAACACATGGCTAAAACAGTCCAGTCCCGACATATGACTGGTTTTGTTGTCCAGGGTCACATATTATATGCACTTCTAGGCCAGGGGTTTTCAAACAGTAAAAGTTCATTACCATTGTATTCTTCATTCTAACATGAGTGTGAAATTACTTATACTGACAGATAAAATTCAGTAAAAAGAGACAGTGTATTAATAGAAATTGAATATTTCCGTATTACACATGTTTATAATATTACATGTTTTTAACAGCATAAACGAGTTTTAATAAAAGGCCATCTTTTGGTGGCATTTTTCTGAGGTGAAAATGAGTCTACTCAGTGTCTGACTGCAAATTCCTTAAAAAAAATGGGTTTTCAGAGGAATTATAAAACTGGCCCAAAACTAAAAATGTCAAGCTGTGTCAGCACAATAATTAAATATAATTAAAATCTACTAATCTATTCTAATTTCAATGAAACACTATGGGACTCCCCAATTTGTATCCCGCAGCCCCTCCTCAGTTTGAACACTGTTGAATATAGCCTTATAAGATTTAACTCAATTGTCCTTAAAGAATAGCCGGCACACACAAAATTAAAATACAGACAGAAACGCAATTTGGCTGATCAAGTTTATTTGATCTGCTTACCAAAGAGACAATGCCCGCAAACATAAGACAACAAACAATTCCTTCATGATTAACTAAAATTTATAATGACAGCAAGTGTCATTGTTACCGTAATTATTCTTTCTCTTATCATCATCAATAATAATATTAGTATCCTTATATTCATATTAAGTGACATTTTCTTATCTGTTTTGTACTTTAAAATGTAATAACATGAAATGATCTCTTAAAAAACATGATGGACACATGGCTGTGGATAAGACACTAAGTTGAAAGGAGGGGAGGAGTGTAAATCTGCGTGGAAAGGCTGGTCCATAAGGCTCCAGAGTCAAAACTCGTCCCGTAAAAGTGAGTCAATCGCCCTGATAGGCACCGTTTTCCAATCCGCACACACACAAACACATGATAAACCTTACAATGAAAATAAAAACAGCATAAGTCACATTTAAAAGCACAGTATGGCAGTGGAAATTAATAGCTCATGGGTGTGAAGAGGAGTGTCAGTTGACATAGCGATGGCATGGGAGAAACGAGTTGAGTGAGGCTAGAGTAAAGGATGCCATCATTGTACACAAGGAGGTATAAGAGCATAGGAGGACGAGAGTAACCCAGGTTTATGATTCCTTTGTCATGATCGGTTTGGAGTTGCAAAGTTACTTCTTCCAGTTGTGTTCTTAAATTAACATATTCAGTTCCCTTCATTACCCGGAGATTAATTAGAAAGTACCTACAGTACAGTGCCTTCCGTTTCTGTTGCCTTGAGTTCATCCTCTTTGTTTTTTGTCTTCCACAACCCTGATTGCAATTTCAGGGGGACTCAAAGTTCAAGCACCAGAGTTAGGAAGGTGTCCTAAAACCCTGTGAAGAACCCCTAGACAACACACACACACACACACACACAGACACACCTACACGAACACATTCATACACACTC
Source organism: Barbus barbus (assembly GCF_936440315.1). Lineage (NCBI taxonomy): Eukaryota > Metazoa > Chordata > Actinopteri > Cypriniformes > Cyprinidae > Barbus > Barbus barbus. Next base: position 12,343,719 of record NC_136758.1, read on the forward strand.
ACACACAAAGTGCATTCCCCATCTGGGTGGTCCAGGGTTTCCTCATTACATAAACAAGAGTATTTGCGCTGTCTTTGTTTCAATCTACGGCTTTTTAAGAAGTTTGTCCGCTTCTGGGTACGTGGGATACTTCACTGTCTCAATCTTCTCTTTGACTTTATAGGAGGGGTAGAGGCCGGTGCGGCCTGTTTGGCGGTTGATTCCTTTGGAGTATCCATCCCAATGGTTGCCCGCAACGCCGATCACATCTCCAGGCTCAAGCGGGATATCGTCGCTATTGCGTGGTTGGTGCGGGTAGATAGCGATCTGATTGTGGGCGTTCTGCCCACCGAAGTAATAGATGTCATCGAGGGAATAGAAGAAGGAGGAGGCGTCTGGGTGGAGAGTCTGCATGATCTCGTAGGCCACTCGACACACCTGCGCACAAAGGAAATGAAAACAAAGACACATTCACAAGCTGCTTTCAAGCTGAATCCTCAGAGCAAAGTGGAGTTGAGAGGATATGCAGGTGCACCTGACAAAGATGAATGGACTTTACAATGGTTAAGCGTTACTCATGAAAAGCTAAAGTGAAGATTAAGGACTATTAGAACAAAGTAACCACAGACTGCTCATGAACAGTCTAAAGCATACGGCACATAAAAATGTCAAGATTTCAGATTTCATTGCTTGGATCAGGTTGGCTACCCTTGCTCTACAATGTGACTTGAGTGAGATCTTGTTTAGAAGTTTTAGTACACTGTGACATCCATTTATGTCAAAGTGCAATATATATTGTAGCAAAAACTTTGGTCCCAATCGTCCTGTTGAAAACTGCGACTTAGAAGATTAGAACTGCGACTTACCATAAAGTCTTCTGCCAATGAATATGTCACACTAAACAATCAAATATTGGTGATCTGTAATATACAAATATTATTTAATATAATTGATTTTGCCTGCCAAAATCGACAGCCCAAAACTGGACACTGTGAAGTGGGCGATTCCTGGCCAGAATAGATGGGACAGACTTTCAGCCAATAGTAAAAAATTTGGATCTGCAAGACTACTGATTGCCAGACATCATGTCTGGCATGAAAATTTACATCACAAACTACAAAGACTGCATTATACCACAGAGTACTTGTGAAGAATATGAGACTATCCATAAAAAGCAAAAGTTTAACATAAAGTAGACTCTAGAAGAAAGAAATGACCAAAATCCCTAAAGCAAATCCCCAAAAGAATGTTTAAAAAAAGTAACAAAAAGAAATGAAGGCTGGTCGAACAATCAAGTCTTAACCCCATAGAAATGCTGTGGGAGGTTTGGGCACTTGATGCGAAAAAAAAAGAAAAAAAAAAACCTCACGCAAGTGCAAAAAGGGACAAAAAGTTAGTGTAGGAGACAAAAACTTCTACAAAAGTGGGTCAAACTGTACCTGTGAAGAGAAGGTGCACACTAAGTAGTTGGCCCTGGAGAGGAAGTGGATATCCAGGATGACTCCTCTCAGAGAGTTTTCAGTGTAGCGGTTGTGCAGCCCAGCTGACCATGAAATAGAATTATCACTAATAAATTCATAATCAGGATACCTGTACACAAACAAAAAACAAAAATGGGTTAAAAGGTCCTCAGTGACGGCCCTCCTCTTGCTGTGTTTCAAAGCTTTTCCAAACAGAGGGCAGCACTGAATGCATCATTTGCCAATAAAGGAATCCCAGAATGCACTACATGCTCAGATTTTCTTATAAGCTGGTGGAAGGAGAATGGGAAATGAACAAATTAATAATAAAAAATAGGTTTATTTAATCAAAAAGTAACAACATCACCCAAAATGTATGTGCTTTGTATTTATTTATTAGAGTATTCAGCTATTAGCATAGCAACATGCTAACGTCAGACTCTGAAATGCACTGTGACCGTTCACATCAAGAACAACACTTGTAAAAATAACTACTGTACACAGATAACTATATTAGCATTCACACTAACATAATAATGTTCTGTTTTTTATAAGTGCGCACTGCAATTATGTCATCTGCCATTGAATGCTCAAGCTCTTTAAAGTCGGGTGGATTCTGATTGGCTGATTGTCTGTTTTATTGTTTATCAGCTGAAAAAAAAAAACATTCTGAAAGTGATTCCAATGATATTATTCCTCTGTCGTTGTCACTGTTATAGATGTGGTGTGGATTATTCTCAGAATTAGAATAAACATTAAAACTTGTGTTATAGTTCTCGTCCTTGGTGTGAACTAGAAAGTTGTTGCCTTGTTAAGTGTTTCATTTCAGTCATTTGATGATGTTCCAAGTTGGTTCAAACTTAGGGTATTAACAATTCTAAGACAGCTTCTTATTATTTTTGTCTAATATTTTCCAGTTAATTACCTAAAGGTCCTTAAAAGAAGATAAATTCAACTCCTAAGCAACACAGCATGAGATATCAAGATTTGTTTTCATAGACTGTATAAAGTGTACTCACTTAGACTTGGCCTCCTGCAGTAGAGAGGGGTCGTCAGTGGCGAGGTAAACTCGTTTCTTGTCCACATGCATGCGCTGGGCCAGACTCTGGTAGTGGTCCTCAACATGCACCATGTACTCTTCTATGGGGTGGAATGCTGCCTCTGTCCCTACCTTATCTGTCCGGCGCACATGCACCCTGGAGAGAAGAGCAATACCTGGGTCAGCCTGATTGTGTGCATCCGTGTGAGAAAGGGATTCAAGGTCGACAAAGAACGGGAAAAAATACAGACCAGCAGAATAAAATTTATTAAAATGTTTTTTTTTTTAAACAGATGTTTAAAGGTTTTGCGCTTTGGGGTGCCGATTTTCTGAAAATGCCAACCATTATGTGTCTATGTGTGAGTGTAAGGATGAGCGGCTGAATAAAGAGATGGCAGAAAGTAAGAATGGTGTGTGTGAGAGAGATAGAGACAGAAAGATGGCTGTGAGTGGTTGCGCTCCCAGTAGAGAGTAAAGTGGGTGTGAGTGGAGATTGATTGCTGGAGCAGTGGTGGTTTGTGTGAAAGGGTCTCCCTCCTCCTTTTCTCCCCCTCCCTCCCGCTCTCTCTCACACATAAATACATTCAAAACCTATCAAGTGTTCAAACCTATCATTGTTTCCTAAGCTTGAGGTTTACATCAAACACTCTAAAAAAATTATGGGTTATTTATATTTTATTTTTTTAACCAAATGCTGGGTTCAGCCTGTTGGGTCATTTTATTGGGATATTTTTAATATTTTTACCCAGGTGCTGTTTTTTCTTTTTTTAACCCAAATGCTGGGTTCAGCTTGTTGGGTCATTTTATTGAATTATTTTTAATATTTTTTACCCAGGTTCTGGGTAGTTTTTCTATAACTGGGTCATTTTTTTTCTTCCCAAGCGCTAGGTTAAGCCTGTCTCCAAAGAAACAACCCAGCTGCTGAGTTACAGTCAGAGCACGGGCTTTTTGAGTCCTTTACAGGTGGTTCTCAGCACTGCTGATTTGGTGCACTTCTTCAGCGCAATAAAGGTTTGTGGACATTTTATTTAATTTATAAAGTCTTTACTGTGCTGTAAATTGTATTATTTTATGCAACGCAACATAAGGACAAGATGTTAGTTAGCTGTGTCAACAGTGGTCGCTTTACATGATGGAAACACCTTTTGAAGTTCGCAGTTCCCCTGGCGAACAGCAGCCCATCACTGGCTCAGTTTTCGGTGACACACCGGCACAAAAATTTGCGAAAAAATTTCGAAAAAAGCGATTACAGAGAACGGTTGAACATGCTGTTGGAATGCTACTTTTAAATGTTACATTTTTTATGCCTAAAATTCTTTAAATGTACGTTATATTGTAAACTATGCTGTATTCACCCATATAAATTCAATTTGTCTTGTATTTTGTCCATGTGTTTTTGTTTAATAATAAATGATCATCTTTTGATTATTGCTGTTGCCTCTATTAATACTGTGTGTGATTTGTAATTTCTAGCCCATTTTAAGACAGCAATATAATAATTTTAAACAATAGTTGACTTATATAAAACAACCCAGCATGCTGGGTAAAACATTTAACTCAACCAGCTGGATCAAAATAACCCAGCATGTGTCTGTCCAATATTTACCCAGCGCTGGGTTGCCAAATAATCCAAGTTGGGTTGTTTTTAACCCATCATTTTTTAGAGTGTAGCATTAAACCAAAACATTGGCTGATTTCCATTAACTTATATTGTATTTATACAGAACGTATGTCCATTTTTATAAATAAATAAATATATATATTTTTTTACATTAAATAATACAGTAAGTATAGTACAGTCTGTGTCAGAGAGCTCCACTAATAAAATACAGTGAAACATGTGTGGTTTGTACAGTGAAACGTGTGGCAACTGAGTGGTTTTTAGGGCCTGATGTGATGCTTTGATGTGTAATGTCCTCACCCTATAATGGGGTGCTTGAAGCCCAGCTTGGTGGTGGCCTCTTGCATTTCCTTCAACAGCCAATCCTGAGGGCGGATCAGGTACTTGACAAACTGAGACACCCACCACACAGGTGGGTCTCCATGAAGCCTCTGAAGCCGGTCCGCAAGGTCTTCAGGGATAGCCAGGGGCAAGTACGGTGGACGAGGGTGCAGGCTGTCCACGATGGGCAACTCGATAACCTGAACATCCCGATCGTTTGCTTCACCTACAGACAATGCACAACACAATGAGCAGAAAAATAAACGAATGCACTGGAGAAATTAAATATAACGGTAAGGACTGTAAATTGACCAAACATACTTTTCCAATATGAGATTAATTTACAATTATCAAGTCAATAAAGCTTGACGGAGGAGCTGCTCCCACAGAATAGAGTGCGGGGGCTGAAAACACGAGCGCATGAGAGGAAAAAAAGACAACCTTAGGCCAGAAACATGATACATGTAAGTATGAAAACCGATACAAATGCTTGGTGAATACATTAAAAGCAGGCGGCAATCTGCACACTTTACATTACATTACATTAACGCCTTTGGCAGGCAGTTGTATCCAAAGTGACTTCCAGTGCTTTCAAGGTGTACATTTTGCCAGTGAATATACGCCATATTCTTCAAGCATGTTCTCGCATTAGTGTGGCGGCAACAAACCTCAAGGGGGTGAGATGATGGAGTTCCCTTCAAATGTCTGTGCCATTACACTGGATGTGTTATTATGTGCGTACATTCATATACAAGAGCATGTTTCAGCCCTTAGGGATGCACAATATACTGAAAGCCATAGTGGTGTTGGCCAATATGTGTGTTAGAGATCACCCCAATCTGCTGCTTCAAATAAATTATCGGCCCGCCACCCATCCGCACCTATATTTTTCTCTGATTTAGATAACCGACCCGATCCGCACCCAATCGTCACAATACAATTATTCTAATTAGATTAATTCTTAGTTTTGCATGACGATATGATGAATGGATGGTTCATTTTTAACAGCAGATTCAGTGATGTGAAAGCTGATCTGCACATCACTGCATACGTCTGCTGTGCGTTACGGCTTTGACATGGCCACTAGAGCTGATCGTGACCACTCAGTCAGTGCTTGTGTTTATACCAGCTATGCCGCCGCACATTTCTGAAGCGTCCCAGAATCTCGTGGTCTCTCGAATACAGTTGCTTTGCTCGTAGTCTGATTTGGAGGATGGAATAAAACATCGTCGGAGCAAGTAAGGGGGTAACGGTAATATAGGCTAATACACTGATAATAGACTGCTTTTAAATGAATATTTAATTATAAAACAAAAGTTCTTCTTTGGCCAGATAGCCAACACTTTCTTAATAGCATAAACACACACTTTACTCCCTTCAAACTTTATCTGGAATGTCACTGTATCGGTCATTGCATCTTCCCGAACAGGCGAACACACAAAAAAATTTAATTTGTGTCTGTCTGCCTGATGAAAAAATGCATTTAAAACACGTTCATATTTTAGAGAATATTTGTAAATGATGTTTAGCTGAAAGTGTAACAATGCAAACAGGTTTTCTGTAAGGGGTAGGTTTAGGGGATAGAAAATATTGTTTGGTCAGTATAAAAGTAATAGAAGTCTATGGAAAGTCCCCACAATTAACAGGTGGCTGAAACACTCTAGATCCGGATCAAAAGGCACTAACTATTGAAAAATCCATATTGTTCAACCACTAGCATGAAGTAATGGAAATAAAACGTTATCAGGGAAAAATGTCTTCAAAGAGACTGGTTTAAATTATGCCTTATGCAGCATTAAATGTTAAAAAGTATTTTTCACACAAAGAAGCGTTGGAGAGACTCCCTAGCCATTCTTATATAACCTTGCTGTTAGGCTCTTTGCATGGGGATGAGGTTTTTCCAGCCCAGCACCCCTCATTGCACTGATAAACAAAATAACTCTCTCTCTCTCACATCCTCATTAGAGCAGCAAGAGAATCTAAATTACATCTTGTCCTTGCATCCTGATGAATAAATTGAAGGGGGGGCTTCAGGGGAGGAGGCTTCTTTATTATTTTTAATTTATGCTATCTGTGCGCGTGTACCGCTGCAGCGACACTGATTCATTTTAATGCTGCGCGTGTTTGGGTGTGCATGTTGCTGGGGGTATTTTCTGTAAACGCCAGCAGGATTATCCTGAAGGATTTGGTCTGCCCTTTGACCCCATGCGTGTCATAACTAGAGGCATTAACAGGGTTATGTTATGTACATTATTGAGAACCGTCTCTCGAAAGCTCCACTACAATTAGGCTGAATTCATTTGGGCACCGTGTGTATATGCGTATATTATGAGAATCCAAGATGTTAATGCTAATGAGTGAAAACTGATGGCATGGCGTTAGCAATACCAAGGTTATGGGTTCAGTTCCCAGGGAATGTGAAAAGCAGTGAGTCCTGGCCCACTCCGAGCTCAGTCTTGAATATATTGTAAGTCGCTTTGGATAAAAGTGCCTGGCAAATGCATAAATGTAACGTAATGAGTTGGAATAGCATGTTTAATATAACTGGCTTGCTCAGTCTCCATCTCTGTCAATCTCGCGGGTCCATGGAGTGCAGAAACTCAGGCTTTAGGGCGAACTAAGAGAGATTGTGTCCTCTGGGAGGAAAGAGTGATGGAAAAGCGCTGCTTTGTTTTGAGGTCATTTCTTTCATGTTTAAAAGGCAGTCTCTCCTTCCTCTCCGCTTTGCTTTTAGAGCACAGCAGGTTCACTCCAGCTGTAGAGAGATTTCTCTGAACATTGGGTTTAGCCTATTAGACAGACTCTTAAACTGGGCCAGTGTATAGAACAATGACCATTGGTACAGTGGCATGCGAAAGTTTGGGAACCCCTTGCAGAATCTGTGAAAATGTGGATAATTTTACCAAAATAAGAGAGATCATACAAAATGCATGTTATTTTTTATTTAGTACTGTCCTGAGTAAGATATTTTCCATAAAAGATGTTTCCATATAGTCCACAAGACAAAAAAATAGCTGAAATTATTAAAATAACAACATTCAAAAGTTTGGGAACCCTTGGTTCTTAATACTGTGTGTGGTTACCTGGATGATCTACGACTGTTTTTTTGTTTTGTGATGGTTGTTCATGAGTCCCTTGTTTGTTCTGAACAGTTAAACTGAGCACTGTTCATCAGAAAAATCCTCCAGGTCCTGCAGATTCCTCAGTTTTCCAGCATCTTTTGCATATTTTAACCCTTTCCAGCAGTAACTGTATGATTTTGAGATCCACCTTTTCACGCTGAGGATGATTGAGGGACTCAAACATAACAATTAAAAAAGGTTCAAACATTCACTGATGTTCCTGAAGGAAACACGATGCATTAAGAGCCGGGGGGTGAAAACTTTTGAACAGGATGAAGATGTCCAAATTTTTCTTATTTTGTTGAAATATCATATTTTTCCATTTAGTACTGCCCTTCTGACGTGACAGAAGATACTTGCATGTTTCCTGGAAGACAAATGAAGTACAATTTACCTTAATCTTCAAATTCAAAAAGTTTTCACCCCCGGCTCTTAATGCATCGTGTTTCCTTCTGGAGCATCAGTGAATGTTTGAACCTTTTTTAATTGTTGTGTTTGAGTCCCTCAATCATCCTCAGCGTGAAAAGGTGGATCTCAAAATCATACAGTTACTGCTGGAAAGGGTTAAAATATGCAAAAAATGCTGGAAAACTGAAGATTCTGCAGGACCTGGAGGATTTTTCTGAAGAACAGTGCTCAGTTTAACGGTTCAGAACAAACAAGGGACTCATGAACAACCATCACAAAACAAAAAAACAGTCGTAGATCATCCAGGTAACCACACACAGTATTAAGAACCAAGGGTTCCCAAATTTTTGAATGTGGACATTTTAATAATTTCAGCTATTTTTTTGTCTTGTGGACTATATGTAAACATCTTTTATGGAAAAGATCTCACTCAGGACAGTACTAAATAAAAAATAACATGCATTTTGTATGATCTCTCTTATTTTGGTAAAATTATCCACATTTTCACAGATTCTGCAAGGGGTTCCCAAACTTTCGATCCCCACTGTATGTTTCTCAAATGAACATTTTAAAAACGTCCATTATTGAATAAATGTTTGTGAATTTGTTGCATTTATGAAAAACAATCAACTGACCATTTCTCAGATTGCCATTATTAACAAGCAAAATGCCAAAATATTTTACACTTTGCAAAGTATCTGTTATTGAAGTATGAGAGAACGCAAACTTCTCCTCAATAAGTAATGAATGAAGAGATAATTCATAGCTAATTTACACACACTGTATTAAACCACAGTTCAAAACTTTGGTGTCAGAAAGATTTTTTAAAATAAATTATTACTTTTATTTAGCAAGTACACATTAAATTGATCAATAGTAACAGTATTTATATATTTATAAAAAATACAAAACAAGCCTATTTTAAATAAATGCTGCTACTGTTTTCAATGTTGATAATAATAAGAAATGTTTCTTGAGCACCAAATCAGCAAATTAGAATCATTTCTGAAGCATCACATGACACAGGAGTAATGGCTGCTGAAAATTCAGCTTTGCCAACACAGGAATGAATTACATTTTAAAATATATTAAAAACAGAAACTGTAACACCATTTAAAAATAATCCCAAACATTTGAAAGGCAGTGCGATTCTAAATGATAAAACCAGCCGGTTTAATTCTAAAGGTCAGAAAAAGGGGGATAGATTTGATAGTTTTGAGGGACATGTGTGTTACTGACCAGACCAGTGTCCAGTGGAGGCCCCTGTGCGGTCAGTGCAAGTTTCGCTGACGGGTTTAAAAACGGTCTCCCATCCGCCGGTGGCGTAGCGCCAGTTCTGCGACTCCAGTATAAGGGTGCGCTGTGTGCCATAGGCAATCATGAAGCAGTAGACCACATGATGCAGCTGGCAGCCGTAACCACAACCCTTATTGATGTTGCACACCAGCTTGCGAGCCTTGCTGCAGTCCTGAGGGTTCTGCAGATACAGATCAGTAGAGAGAGAGGACTGAAGAGCTTTCTACACATTCAGTGGACACTTTTGGACAAAGAAATTACATCTGAATTTCATTACATGAGTGGAAATACAGTTTGAGGCTGCTGTATATGGCATTTTATAGTTCCTTGATCTGCTCGATGTCAAAAACAGCACATGAATTTTGCATTTGACAGCTCAAGTGTGACTTCTGTACCGTGCTGCTCATGCAGACAGGAGACATTTGTATTATACATCTTTCCAGACCACCAGTAAGATAAAAACATGATAGAATACAAAAAAACAGAGAGAACCAGATTTGTCAAGGTTTTTGAAACTCTCCAATCATCTCACGCATGAAAATATTTTAGTATGTGCTGAAGGAAATGATAAATTTGGCTCTGACAGAAGAAGAATATAATGCCTGAATGATCTTGGCTGGATGAAAGAAGATGAAACAAACAGGACGGAAAATGGTCCCTCCATCCATCGCTGTTTCTCTTGTACTGAGACAATAGAGAGGCGAATGACTGGAGTAAAGAGAAAGAAAGGAGCAAGAGAGAGAGCACTGTAGATAAGAGATGGATGACAGCAGTGTAGTGAGACAGACAGAGGATTGTCATTTCTCATAAGAGACACAGTTTCTTAGTTATCAACCTGTCTGTCTCTCACACACAAAGTAAAATACACTCCATCACTTTAATCACACTCCAGCTCTCATTACCGCTCTAACCTGTCTCTCTGATGGAGAGCACTGACACAAAGCTATTAGTCAAAGTTAACAGTACTAGTAGCACAAAAGTTTTCCCCTAGGCCAAACGAGTAGGTGTTTCCCAATCTTTGTCTGACCCATCACTAAGGCCAAATACCGATCATCAACATCAAAAAATCAGAAATGGGCTTCTTTTGCCTCATAATACACTGGTTTTATGTAGCATCATCATTAAAATTAATAAAAATGGCAATGATGAATAACAATGATTCACATTTGATGACTTTTGAGACATTTAATGGGATAAATATGAGTAATGTATTACTGTAATTAGCCTCAACATTTTAATATGATAAAAATGATAAATAGATAAAAAATAAATCAATAAAATGAAAAACAGATAAAAAAAAATCAGTGATGAAATTACATATGAAGAGTTCAGATGCAAAAGGCTCTAAGTGCCATCTGAAATTTTCTTCTATTACTGAACCTAAACATAGGAACCTGATAAAAATGCTCATTTTAGATGAAAATTTCAGACGGCACTTAGAGGCTTTTGCATCTGAACTCTTCATATATATGTTTTTATATTTTTGAAAGGCTCTTAAGCTCACCAAGGATGCATTTATTTGATTGAAACAGTGACATTGTATCACATTTCACAATAACAGTGATATTGTGAAATATGTTTACAGTTTAATATAACTAAAAATATAGGATTATGTTTGAAATATTTTCATATTTTCATGAACACTGCTTGTATGATAAATGTATTTTTTAGAAATTCTCAATTTAGAAAACAGAATACGGGGCAACACAAACATTCTTCCATACTCTGTTTTATTTTTCTATACTTATCCAGGACTGGAAATGACTAAAATCAAATTCCAAACTTTTCCATACTGTGTATGAATCATGACTTTGACCCCAGACCTTGAAACGGTATAAATAGATATATAACTGGAAAAAATGGGAATTTTCTGTATCAAGATGACAGTAAATCAAAAGACACATTAATTTTGATTATTTCATAACAGTTTATCGCAAAAAAGAAAAACAGTCAATTGCACAAGCCATTCGAATTCTAACTTTTTTGTGAATGAGGAGTGTCCATTTATCTCATTTGGCTAGCTTCTACTGAATGACTTGAATGACAAATGAATTTTCAGCTACTGTAGAGTTTGATTGGACGTATGGCCTTGAGCTTTAAAGTAAATGATATTGAAAGCCTGTTAATAACTAAGCCTATTAATTAAAAAGATAAGCCTATTTATTTTGTTCTCCTATTATATAGCTGTATTTTATTATTTGCACATGGCATTGCATACGTGCAACCCCTTTTTAGTTCCTACCACTGCTTTATGAAATTTAAAGATAAATCTATCACAAATACATAGTTACAAATATGGAGATTATCAGGTAAAAGCATCAGTTGTCTAAATCCATAATGTGCTGTTGGCATTCCAACTGTAACTTGACGTGACGGCGGTTTAAAGTCTCTCTGCAGGAGACGTTCAGGCTGTGGGTTAAACACACAGAATCAAGCTGAGCTCTGCTGATTACAGCCTGTGTGCTTGTGCGTGGCACTGCATTGTGTTGCAGCTGGATGTCAGTTTAGTCTCCAGTGTGGAGTCAGCGCAAAACAACCGCCCCATCCCATCTCAGAGAGAGGGACAATATACTGGTGTCCCGCCAACTGCAATATAATCACCCCTCTCATTGATATATGGGGAGAGGGAAGGAGGAGGGTGAGTGAATGTGATCTTGTTCAGCCATAGACTGTATTCAAAACAGAAGCCATATTTAATTTGAAGAACAAACAAAACATGCAGTCAAAACTGAGGCTTGAGAGTTGGAAGTAGTGCCAAATGCTTTAGACATGGAGGGGTACCCCAATATCCACAAGAGCCATGCAAAATAGGTTGTTCAATGAAAATCTCTCTCATTTTTACATTTAATCCAGCCCAATCTTGAAAGTTTGGTTTTATTTTTGCATAGAAGTAGAGTTCATATTTCGTAATGTTGAGTACTTCAATCCCTTATAGCCATTATTTGTTCATTTCAAATGAAAAATAGCATCCAGTGGTTGTGAATGAGTCAGTGTTTTTTGTTCATCTTTGTTTTAAAGAATAAGGCTATCCTGCCTTCAAAGCCATAAGCAAATCACATTTGGAGCTTTAAAGTAGTACTTTTATTACATTAAATTAAACACTCTTTCAACAACCGCTTATTAGAGTTTTAACACACAAGTTTTAACAAAAAGTAATGCTTGTTTTAGTCTTCTGTGCAATTCTGTGTTTTTTAATGAACTGGTTGAGTAAATGATTCAGTGACTCATTCATAACAGAAAAAGACTTCCTTATAATTGCCAAGAAGCATAATTATATAAGGCACACTGAGTGAATCAGTTCACACATCTGAGTAAATCTTTTTAGTTATTATGACCCAAAAGATTTGAGTTACGGGGTGCCGTCTACTCTGACTAAAGTCAGGGGTCAAATGAATGAAAACGTCATCATAAAATCTTCCAAAAAAAGGAAAAAACAAACAAAAGTGGGTGTACTATATGTGGTATACCTGTAGGTACGTGATTCTGTTCTGTACTAGGTCAGACAGGTCTTTAGCTTCTTTCTCTCTCCAATCTCCAGCACCATCTGCTTGGCTCAGATGGTACAGGTCTGTCATGATGGACCTAAAAATTACATAAAGACCACTGTGAAACACAGCTCAAAACTCCAAACAACTGCATCACACCATTTCTGCCAATTAAACCAATTGATTATGGCTAATTACAGAGCATTTTGTAAAGAAATCATATTAAATTAGTTTTACAGTCACAAACTAAAGTCAGCTCGGCCAATGCACTGTTAATCATCCACAATACAATTAAAAGCGCTCTAGTAATGAGTTCATTTTTAGCGTCTGTTCAGCATTACATGGACGTCTTTTTTCTGAAGTGCAAGCAAACGCGCTGATCTAAACATACACACCCATTAAACCCCAGTAATGGTATTACTGCCCCATGAGATTACATGCTGTTTAGAAAGAGATTAGAGATGGAGAGAATTTTTCCTCTTTAATAAAATGTAGCACATGATTAGGACAAGTGAAAATGAGCTTGCACAAAAAAAAGGATGTGCATGTGCATTATGAATATGTATTCCTTCTCAACGCTGGGATTCAAAAGTATTAAACAGTTATTCATCTCTTCTATTGTACAACAAAATGTTTTGAGGCCTTGGATATTTAAAATGTGGAGAAGAGGCCCCTGAAGTGAATTTCAGTTATTGGTATAATGTAGATTTGATGAGAGTTGTATAGGGACCAGCTAATCATTTCAAATGTATCCAGGCAAAGTGTTTATATTATGATATCTCCATTTTATTATATATATATATTTTTTTATTTTATGTTGATTTACTTTCATAATTAACAGCCATAATGGTTCAGACTGGGAAGTTATTTTAATTCATTCATTCAGTTGAGGTATTTATCATAAATGGACAGGATGCTGTGTTTTTATGTTTAGAAACAAAAATATGACCTTAAAAAGTCTCTAAAAATCAATTCCACAGAGCAAATATGAATAAATAAGTTAATTTCTCATACTGGTGTGAGCAGTTTATTTAACGATAAATTTACATTACCATTCAAAAGTTTGACTAGACATTATTTTTTACAATTAATACTTTTTATTAAGAAATTGATACTTTCTTCAGCAAGGACAGTAAAAACTGACAGTAAATACCTTTATGTTATAAATTTGTATTTCAAATAAACGCAGCTTTGTCATCACATGAATTCATTTTTAAAATATTTATACATAAATTAAAATAGATCTTACCACCTCAAACATTTGAAAGGAAGTGTAGCTTTATAATGCAGACTTGTCTGCTGTCTATATGAGTGAATTCCTGATGTATACATAAACTGGACGTGTGTGTATAACCTCTGCTGGTGTCCAAGGTCCTGCAGGAGTGTGTCCACATGCTTCTGTAGTGTTCCAGTGTCCACCAGTGCTAGTTTCTTCAACTCACTGCGAACAAAATACCACAGTTCCTTCACGCCGTTCTCCACCTTCCTCCTTAGCTCCTCCTGGTCCTTTCCTGGACCTGCACACACACACACAAACAAACTACTGAGATGGAAGGCCAATATAAATCAGCCAGGTCTACTAAATGGCCTATATCTACATTTTGTGATTATTTCCATCAGCCAATAACCATTTCCACCTGTCGTGAGACAGATAATGCACCTACTCAAAACCTAGTCTGTTTCAATATTTTTGAATTTTGAGTCAGTACAACTTCAAAAGTGACAGTAAATACATTTAAGTTACAAAAGTTTTCAAATAAATGGTGTTATTTTGAAATTTCTATTAATAAAATGATACAATGTGCAGCGTTTCCATAAAAATATTAAGCAGCACAACTACTTTCAACCTTGATAATAAGAAATGCTTCTTGAGCACCAAATCAACAATGATTTCTGAAGGATCATGTGACACTGAAGACTGGAGTAATGGCTGATGAAAATTCTACTTTGTCATCACAGAAATAAATTACATTTTAAAATATGCTAAACTAGAGAACAGATTAAGTTGTAATAATATTCGCACCCACAGGGAGTGCATGGCATTGAAATGTTTGGTAAGAGCTCAGTTGGCCCTCTCACCCGTTCCTGAAGAGATACTATGACCACCGCTCCTGATCATCCAAAGACGCAATGGTAGGACAGAATGTGATTGAATGTGTTGAGGTCATGCTTCTATATGACTTTTGCTGGATGTAACGTGCAATTTAAGTTAAATAGTTGAAGAATTTATTATGTGAACGTTGAACTTAGAAGTAACGTTACTCTAAGCATGTGTATTGTTTAATTATTATATAAGTTTAATTGTGGGACTGGTATTTTAATTATTAACTATTAGAGATCCTAGGTTAATCTACATGACTTTGTTTGGTTTGAGGATTCAGTAACATTTATTTATTATTACTTTGAGTAGGGATGTAACGGTATGAAAATTTCTAATCACGATTATAGTGACCAAAATTATCACGGTTATCAGTATTATCACGGTATTGTTAAAATGTGCTGGAGATGTTCAAAAAGTACCGAAACATAAATCACTTCACCAAGTTTCATACTTAAAAATCAACAAACAGCAAATAAAATGACTTTTTGTTTGCATAATCACTAAAACAATAACATTACCAGTGAGGTCTGGATTTTAAATGACAATTTGACTGACAACAGTTTAATAGCATGTTCAAATAAATAATGTAAATGTTCAAATAAAGCTTTGAAAAAGTTTAACATAAAGGTAGACCACACATTTCAGCCTTTAAAGAAAAGGGTTAAATTAAAATGATAATTAATAAATGATTATATGTATTTTATCTGCTCCATAAATAATTCTATATAGCATATCTGAATTGTTTAAATGTACATAAGTTTGTTTTTCATCAACCGGTTAAAATTTACAGCAGGTCATGCAAATTTGGTCAATTTTTTGGCCAGACAGAAACTGCACACTGACTGAATGTAAATAAGTGTCTGTAAATCCACTCTCTGGCAGCAGGTGGCGCTTTATACGGAAAAGCTGAATTACAGCTGATTCCTGTGAACTCCGCGAACACTTCCTGTAGGTATTACATGGAGCAAAGATGAGAACAAAATGCCATCAAATCGTTTCTGAAGACAGTCCGAACCTTCAGAGGTACATTCATATAATTAATTCATTTATATATTAATTTGTATAATTCCCTTAGCAGTCTTTTAAAACCTCCCAGCTTTTCCGCCCTGTTTTCACTCAGAACTAAACTACTGTGCGCACGTGAGACTGTTACTGAAAACTCTGCTTTATGCCGGACAGTATTTATTTATCGCGAGTTGTTTAAATCACGGTAATCGAATACGGTTTTAATGATAATTAAAATATGAAACGGTAATACTAACCGCGGGGAATTTTATCATGATTTATCGTCAAACCGGTAATCGTTACATCCCTAACTTTGAGAAAGTGTTATTGAGATTGATTTGTAACTAATTCATGTCTTTTGTTTGTATATCTTAAAGGTTATCAACCTATTCTGTTCCATCCCAATCTATCAAACCATCTTTAAGAAAATAAAAAACCAAAAAGTGAACAGATTTGAGTTGTCCTTTGCGTCCATCAGAGATTAAGCAGTTTTCAAGTTTGGGCAGAGCTGTGGTCAGTCAGAAAACACACAGAACTTGACAATTTCACAATATTACTAATGCAGCATTGCTGAGACTTCTTTAAAATAAATAAATAAATAAATAAAACATAAAAAAATGTACAGGCACCAAATTTTAAATGATGGTGTACAGCATGATATACCATGCTGTCTAGATACCTCTACTGACATCACCCATTAATAAACTCATATCACCACAATTGAAAAAGGTGCAACAATTAGCATTTGGGAATTATACACGTGGATGGAAGATACAGTGGGTATCACCTATATCACTAAATTACATATTGACGTGCTGTTGACAACCATATGAAAGAGTGTATGTGTACTGTAGACTGTGTGAGCTGAATGAATGTGAATGCACAAAGATGTGTGTGGGATTAAAAAGCGGTGTCTTCCAATCAGGGTATCAGTGGCTGCAAGACAATCCAGCACACCGCTCTGATCCTCTGTGTATAGTGTTCCACTTGTTCTTCCTCTCAAAAGATCATTTAATGCAATACTATAAGGGCTGCTGACCCAGAAACCAGCCACAGAGAATGTGTGTGTGTGTGAGACAGGTTCAAAGCATCATAAGTTAACCAGTATCCCTGGATCATCTGCTGGTCCACATAATATACATTTATATAAAATTATATATATGTGTGTGTGTGTTTGTGTGTGTGTAGAAAGAAGGCAAAGGTTGGCTAGAGGACAATTTACACAGACTCCCTGTAGTGATACGACCGTCCTTGACTGTGAAGACTCTCATACACACACACACACACACACACACTTTTCATCCATATTAAAAGGTTCCTATTAATTTGACACGTTTCATCTTTCCTTCACTCAGCATTAACAGCAAGCCAATACTGCACATCTGAAAAAGAGCTGTCAGCCCTCACACACTGCCACACACTCACACACGAATGTGTGTGTGTATATGCATTTACTTAACTATACTTCAGAATGTGCAGGAGTTAACAAAATCTTACAAAATTAATTTCAAATGTATTTTCTGATACTTAAAAAAATATCAAAAAGGCATTATATATTAATTTGTTTTAAAAAATCTGACTAAAAATACAATTTGTGATTTTTCTTTTTGGCAGGCAATTGTAAATTTGAATATGTAAAATAAAAACAACATAAGTAGTAGTAGTAGTAGTATTTCATTTAGAAGTAGTAGTTCATTTAGATAATTGCGTATATTTACACACCATCAGCAGGGAGGCTGCGGTAAGAGTTGATTTTCTCCTTAGCTCTGATCAGTTGTTCTTCAAGGTTGCGTAATTTACCCACGGCTCCGGGACCACCATCGGCCTGTCCATCAGGTAACCTGGAAGACAGAGAGAGAGAGGCATGTTAGCATGACCATTGCCTGGGGAATCGACGTGTTTTTACGCTGTGCGTTAACGCTTCTGAACAGTCAAGCTTGTGTGAGTGAACGTGTGGCCTACTGGGTCAAGGTGAATTGTGGTTAGCTAATTTCCCAGGGGTCTTTGCTCCTTGCTTCCAGTGCCAATTTAATGCAATGATCAGTTGCGGCAGCCACTGCGGGCAATTCATTTGGTGGCAGGGGCTATTCATCACACACAGACACACAAACAGTTGACCGAAGCCTGCCCAGCGTGGGCTCCTGACATCCACCACACACACATTTTCATCTTATAAACTTCATTACCGACGAACATCCCAAGACCTGAACCTCCATCATTCCCTGACACTCCTTCAGAGAAATCTAGTTAATTTATGAGATGACTTCCTTTGGTAGACAACAGATCCTGCATATTCTCTCGCTCACACACAATATTAATTTAGCTATCTAAATACTAATTATATTGCTTTTATATAAAGCTAATTTTAATTTCAATACAGCAGGGTTCTCAGACACACACATTACCTGAGGGCCACCAAGTGTTATTCTTCATTAGGTGCCAGATGAACAGGTACAACAAATACAAGTGGTTTTACAACCATGAATTTTAACTATATGCAGTTATTGCTACATTTATACAGGTAATAGTGAATAGGATTGTTGTGTGACTCATCTCTCCCTCTTACTTGCATACTGCACTGCTTGTTTAGTGGACTAATGATGCCTTGGATTGCATTCCTAGGGAACTGCAATATTCTCCTAGCAGATCAGGAAGGTAGTGGTCACATTAAGAAACCATAAACCTCACAAGCTGTGACACGACTCTCAAAAGTAATACACATAATATTTAAGAACTAAATTTTACAGAAATCTTAAGATCTTTTTTTTTTTTTTTACAAATATTGATCTCACACACAGTATATGCTATTCAAGACTTTTAATGGCCCTCAATTTTGAAAAGTGAAATTAAAATGTTTTGTTGCATTGACATGTTGCATGCATACAGTGAAGAGGCTTTTTTGTGTTTTAGGCACAAACAATAAATAAATAAATAAAATGAAATGAAATAAAATAAAACTTTTTAATGTCTTATATAATAAGCCAACAAAACAAAACAAAACAAAACTTTTATATTTTAGGCCTATAATATAAACCTTTATGTTTAAGGCACATAATAAGCCATGCAAATAATAAATAAAAATAAATAAGCCTACAAGAAAATGGCATTAGCATTTGTATAATAATAATTTGTATAATTTTTAGTATATAATTATTATTATTTTTTTTAACTATTATGTCTCCAAATAACCCCTATGAAAGACACACACACACACACACACACACACACACACACACTGGGGGGGACAGCATCACAGAGCTCAGTTCTCCCCTTTTTCTCATGCACAGCTTTGTGTCCTTGCAGTGGGTTTGTAGTGGAAATCTGAGCCGTATTTGAAATGTGTTTGACGTGAATGGAAAGCATTGTGGAAAAACCGCCTCACCTAAAAGAGAGAGAGAGAGACTGCGATAGAGAGACAGAGAGGGAGGAAAAATGAGGATAGGGCAGCAGAAGTCTTATCTGAGGAGAGAGGGATGGAAATGTATTTGTGGGAAGGCGTGCTTAGGGTTTTGAAATGGTAAACAACGCATTCCCATTTCACCTGGATGCAAATGGTCATATGGACGTCTGTCAACAGAAGGAGCAGAATGAAAGACAGCGAGGGAAAAAGAAGGATGGGCGAAACTGAAAATGAGAAGGGATGCTGGAATTGGAGAAAAATTGCGATGTCAAACATTTATGTCATTCTTGGCTGGTCAAGGACGAAATGAGAAGAGAGTGAGAGGTTTGTGTGTGAGAGAGAGAAAAATAGAGAGAATCTGTGGGCAAATAAGTGTTGTGTTTTTGTGAGAAAGACGAAGGCCTTGAAGAGTTTAGTTCATGTTTATGCGGTTTGTTAGGAGACAACTAAAACATACTGCGTTAAAGACAACTTTGTTAAATCAACCCAAATTGCATTCTTTTTATGCCACAAACATGCTCTACTCAACTACACAAATGCAGACGTTACTTTGGCAGTGACAAACATCGGTTCTGAAAGAGGGGAGATACAGTTACCTTCAAATGTCTGAGCTATTAGAGCAGATACAAAAAATGCAAAAAAAAAATTGTTAATCAGTATTTTTGTTTTGTTTAAAAAATGTAAACATCCTTAAAACAAGTCAATTTTAAATGAGAATCACATTACAATGTTATTACGACTTGTATTGAAAGAATATATTTTAGTTTAAGTTTATGTCATTGGTATTTTTATTAGATTCATTCTTAAAGCAAGCATGCCAACAAAAAATTACTAAAGTGAAACAAACTTTACAAATGAATTGATTCTCATGAAAAAAGATTATATTCTTAGGATGTTTAGTGTTTTAACTGAAAAAACACATGATTAAGAACATTTTTAATACAGTATGTGGATTGCATTATTTTCTGGGTTGCATTCCACTTTTTCCAAAGTTTTTATACCCTTCCCACGTCAACTTCCCTCCATCTCAGGGTCTTGGATGTACATCACTGTTTATATAGTGCAAGTGTCCACTATAGTAGACTCTGTGTACAAAGTGGAACGCACTTCCAAAATGACTGCAGGGATTCCCTCGAGAGGAAATGTTTAGGGAAGTTCACAGAATGTATGAAACAGGTTCCGTAAAACGAACACTAGGAAAGTGCTATACGCAGAATAATACTCAGCAGAGAGGAAGAGGAAGTCCATGGTTTAAGTAGGGTGTGTGATTGTGTGATAATTCTCAGGTGTGAGCGTGTGATTGAGACAGCGGTGTGTACTTTGTGCAATGAATGATGGGAAATGCTGTCCAGGGTAATATATGACAGTCGGTGTGGTGTGAGAGTCGATTTGATGGAAGAGTGACTTCTGGTGGCGAGCGAATGAAAGTCCATGGACCTGTTTCGTGACAGAAACCAGGCTCACTGACTGAGACTTGACAGATAGGCAGTTCATAATCAGGCTCATTAAGGGAAACTGGACAGATGGATGGTTCAACGACAGACTCAATGACTAAATCAGGACCGAACCGGTTCAAAACCAGAAGCATTGGCAGGTACTGGATAGACAGACAATTCGCCAGTGGTCTCTTTGGCAAAGACAGAAGTAATGAAGCAAATAGAGATTTCATTAATGGTTTCAGAGTTCATAGCAGGCAGAGTTAAGTGTTCAAAGGTTACCTTTTTGACTTTGACAAGGTTACTAGGGCACATAGCAAGTTCATTAGTAACGGGACAGTCAAAGTTTGCGGACAGAGTCCTTGGCTGTGATTGACAAGACTGAGAGTTCATAGGTAGCCTCCTCAGCTGGATCGGGACAGGAGAAAAATTCATAAGCGACCTCTGTGGCCGATTCAGGGCTGGACAACAGTTCACAAACAGCCTTTGTGGCCATGACAGGACAGGACGAGGATTTACAGACAGTTCCCACTGACACCTCTGAAGGTTCTGCAGTAGATGCCGCTACCTCTGGAGGTTCTATAGTGGTAGCATCAGGAAACAGGTAAAGTTCATTAACAGGACAGATACAGTGCTTATCTACCGTTCCTTCGACCGTGACACGATGGGCTGGACATGCATTGCTGGACGCCACCACCACTCTGGACTCTGGAGAAGCTTCAGCGGGTGCCATCGCCTGGGGAGGTTCCGAAATGGTGTACGCAGCCCATATGCAACACCACGCGATCCCCATCATGGGAAGCGCTTCGGACAAGGGAATTACTGCAGGAACAGGAGGGTTAAAGTGAGCTGGTTTGGAGATACCAGCTGCACGTGCAGGCACCAGTGGTGCATCCCTCTCACTGGATACCAGACTAGGATACTGAAGGACTGACCTTGAATATCTGGGTGTGACAGAGAGAACGTGACAAGACTCTGGCTGATCAGCGGTGATGTGAAGAGACTCTGGATGGTCAGTGGTGACGTGAATAGACTCTGGAAGGTCAGCAGAGACGTGAAGAGACTCTGGAAGGCCAGCAGGGACGTGAAGAAACTCTGGAAGGCCAGCAGAGACGTGAAGAGACTCTGGATGGTCAGCGGTGACGTGAAGAGATTCTAGATGGTCAGTGGTGATGTGAAGAGACTCTGGAAGATCAGTGGAGACGTGACTTGACTCAGAAACAGCAGCTGTGACTTGACCTGATTCATGACGATCAACTGTGACTTGACTTGATTCATGAAGATCAACGGTGACTTGACTCAACTCAGAAACAGCAGCTGTGACTTGTCCTGATTCATAACGATTAACTGTGACTTGACTTGATTCATGAAGATCAGTGGTGACTTGACTTGACTCAGAAACAGCAGCTGTGACTTGACTTGATTCATGACGATCAACTGTGACTTGACTTGATTCATGACGATCAACTGTGACTTTACTTGACTCAGAAATAGCAGCTGTGACTTGACGTGATTTATGAATGGCAGTAATGACGTGACCGGTTGTTGTGGCGGCCATTTTGTGAGTGCGCTCTGGTGCCGCCACAATTTCAGTCATAGATGCGGTGTCGCAATCCTCATCTGCGACACCCACAGTGAATAGTGAGCCAACAGTCAACAAAGCAATGTCCAAAAAACAATTCAGTGACGAACGCGGACCCTCACGTCTAAGCTGAGATCACAGAGGCTGATTAATGCCATCAGAAAAAATCTCAATCAAGATAATGTCCGGTAAATCAGAATAATGAGCAATGGCTAAAAACTCTCTAATATGGTTCTCCAGTGATCGTGGGCCTTATTTAAGGGCAAACAATAGTCTTGTTGTGTCCATACCTGACAAATGTCCGTCTGAAAATTTGCTGGATCCTTGTGTGGCTGAATATTCTGTAACGGGGCGAACGAGACGTGAGATGTGCGGATCCATTTGCAAACTTTATTAAACAAAGACGTGGTCAAAAAAACACAAGCAGGGTCAAAACATCAGCACACAGGTATGGCACAGACAAGATACAAGAATAATCCAGAGGGCAAGCATGGGTCTATGATCGGTGAACAATATCCAGAAGGCTTGACAACAGGGGTAATCCAGAAACATGAGCGATAGTCCAGATAAGGTACAAACAGAGTCCGAACGGCAAGACAATGGTAAATCCAGTAAACACAGACTAGAAAACAAGAAATAGGTTCCGTATCGCAGCTAAAACTAGGGAAGTAATAAATGCAGAACAATACTGGAACTAAACAAACACAGAATGGCTTGGTAAGGCAGCTAACACTAGGAAAGTGCTATACGCAGAACAATACTCGGCAGAGAGGAAGAGGAAGTCCATGGTTTAAGTAGGGTGTGTGATTGTGTGGTAATTCTCAGGTGTGAGCGTGTGATTGAGACAGCTGTGTGTACTTAGTGCAATGAATGATGGTAAATGCAGTCCAGGGTAATATATGACAGTCTGTGTGGTGTGAGAGTCGATTGGATGGAAGAGTGACCTCTGGTGGCGAGCGAATGAAAGTCCATGGACCTGTTTCATGACACATACTATAGTATACTACTGTTTAAATGTTTGGTGTCAGTAATATTTTTTTAAAAGACACCCTTTTAAGTGTCTTTTTGATCAATTAATGCATTTTTTGCTGAATAAATATTAATTTCTCTGTTCTTACTGCGTAAAACCTTGACCCCTGTCTAAAATGACATTTGTGTTGATGTAATCAATACCCAGTCTACTTTCTACTATCCAATCAAATCTCACTCTAAATTATTTGCCACTAAACAAGTTTAATTAAGTTTCATTTAAAAATTGCAGATTAAATTTCGATAAAATATTAGACTGCCACGGCAAACACAGTCCTCCTGTTTAAAAAAACAAAACTCCCAAACTGTCCACAAACTGTGAGAAACAGTAAATGGTCTTCTCTTGAAGCCAGTTAACAATGGAAGCTACACTTTTCACTTGACCTCCCTTCTCTGTCTTTCTCTTTTTGTCCTCCTCACACATCACCTGTCCTCAGAAACCTCAGCTTCATCATGTGGCATTACATAACTAGCAATCATCAGCTAATGAGGCCACATCACTCACAGAGAAACATTTAGAAACACACCAGGGTTTGGGAACGGCTGTCAGAGAGGTGTGATGGAAATCCCACGAGGCCTCGTGTTTTCTGCTGACGCTGAACCCTTGCGAGATGTTGTAGCAGCCCACTGAGACACTTGTACTGAAGTAGGACACACACACACTTACACAAATGCAGACAGGATGAAAATAAGTGTGAAAACAGAAAGCGGAAGATGCAGAAAACTGTCACACTTGGGGTGAAAGTACCAACAGCTTGCTGTGGGCTACGGTTTTGACCTTCTATGAAAACATTTCAGAGTGACAAGAACTGCTAGAGAGCCAGCAAACACTCAGACAGACAGTCAACCTCTTCAGTCATTACTGACGAATTGGACAACGTTTGTGTGACACTTGGTGTGTAGGTGTGTGCGCGACACAAATATAGATGTGCTGAACGAGAACTGGATGATGCCACCACATGACTGCTGTTACACTGTGACTGAATGGCTGTCAAGTGTAATGAGTAATGTGATGTAGTGGTGAAAGCTCCGGGTTTGTATCCGGAAGGTTGCTGGTTTAAACCCTGTATGGAGTGAGCTGAGAGCCATCATCATTGGGCCCTGAGTAAAGCACTTAACTCTAGGTGACTCCAGAGGGAATGTCCCTGTAATAAGTTCATGGTGGTGCTCCACGGCACCATTGTGTTAAAATAGCTGAAACCCATTTGCGTGATTCTACTTGTGTGGTGAATAAATACAGATAGATAGAAACAGATAAAAAAAAAAAAAATTAAATTGGTTGGCCTGCTCTCAAATATCATTGTGAACATTACTAAAGGCTGAAATGTGCTACTGTACAGATATTTGCCTGAATCTGTAATCTGGATGAGTCAGTTAGTTGTTGAAAATCTAAGCCACGCTATAGATTCTGGTCAGTTAAAGTTGACATGCTACACAGAAAATCGAGTAGTGTGTGATGAGCACAGACTTGAATTTTTTTAGCTTCAAACTACGATTTCATCCATTAGGAGGATATCAAGCATGTTTGATATTTTGAGCTGATTTTAAAACACATTGGGTTCTCATTTGTCATGTCTCTTCTAGCAAAGTTTGTTGTGTTTGGAACAAACTGCAAGTGTGATGATCCTCATTTGGTGATATTTGAATTCACCCCACAATTTCCTGTCACATGCCCTTTGACTCAACGCTTAAAAGGATAGTTTAACCAAAAGAGAAAACTCTGTCATCATTTACTTACTCTCACGTCATTCCAAACCTGTATGACTTTCTTTATTCTGTGGAAAATAAATGGAGATATTCTGAAGAATGTTTTTTTCTCTATACAATGAAAGTCAATGGGATGAAAAAATAACCTTGGACCCTATTGATTTTCATTGTATGGACATAGCACGCACACACACACACACACACACACACACACACACACACACACACACAGCAACAAATATCTTGTTTTGTGTTCTATACAAGAATTCATACAGGTTGGGAATGACATGAGCAATTAAGCAAGATGAAATCAAATTATCAAATTTTCATTAGCCCTTACATAAACTGAACTGAGAACAAAAACAGAGAAAACACTGTGCCATGTCTTACTTATCCACACATTACAATCCTTGTAATTTTAACTATATGACATTTTTGACAGAAATATTTTCTTTTAAAAATTGAGGAAAAAATGTATTAAAACAATGACAGTAGAATTTATAGGTACTAAATGTGTTTAACGTTATTTAGTCTAGTTAAACTATGGATACTAGGCAAAAACTTGTTAAATTTTCATAAGGGCAAGTACAAAGTGGAATTTAGAGCTTTAAAGGCTGGACCTTCATGAATTATGGAGGGAGCTGTCAGTTTTCCTTGTGTAAAATCTCTTCTGTTCTAATGATCTTTGATTGCAGGAGAAAAAAAACCACTGCCTTTGTTTGCCTTTAGAAATCTCAGCAGGTGACTGTACATCAATAATTAAAGGCCTGATGAAAAGAAAACAATATCTGTTAAGGGGTCCCAACCCCCTGTCAAAAAATTTGAACTCAGCCCTATTTAAATTAGGTGTTAATTAGCGTTAATTAATTAACATTGTTGTTACTATACTGTAAGCAAATTTGAAATCAATGCTATACTGTCAAATCTGCATTTCAATGGAATAAAATAGGCAATGTAATTGGTAATTGTATTTATTTGTACAATACAATAACAATGCCACCATAATTTAGGTACAATGTCCTGCTAAATCTCTCCCTCTGTGTGTGTGTTTGTTTGTGATGTCAATGGCTGCCTGTGTTTGTGTTTGCAAATGATGTGGTTCTTAAAAGTGCACATTTGTTATACAAATGTGAGTACGACCTGAAATAAGTGTTTTTACTTTTACAAGTGACTAATGGTGGTGTAGAATAGTTTGTTTTGGACATTTGTCAATTTGAGTTGTGTGTGGGAAACCTATATCAGAGGTAATTACAGTTTGATGTTTTTTATTACTGCTGCACCGAAGAGAGAGGTCAAATAAAAGTCTAAACCCGAGAGTAATTAGTCACATTTAGAAGGGACTAATTGACTGTCACTGAATCCAGAGTTCACAGTCTCTATGGCGATATATTGTGAGGTAAGGATCTCACGCTGTGATTGGCTCCTAGATTACGTGCATGGCCTCTAAGCAGAATTTATTGGCTGGACAGCCAAGTATTAAAATCAAATCAAAATCTGACATGAAATCTCTCAATTGTCTTTCCCAGACAGCAATGAGAATAAAAGGAGAGCAAATTAAGCAAAGATTCCACAAAATCTGCAAAAAAAAGTTAGAGATACGATTCATATGAACTCTAATATATCAATAATATATCTGTGATATGTCATCCATATTCATTGTATACCTATATACATCAGACTTGTTTCTATTTTTATTTCTCCCAAGGAATTTTATGAGAAATATCTGAGACCTGTAACTGGAAATTCCATTAAATCTCCTGAGGGATGAAAGAGCAATAAAACTGTAACTCTGGGCACCATAAAAACACAGACCCCAGCTCTAAAAGAATAGATTTGCTGCTGATAAAGAATCAAAATTTGAAGCTATTAACCCTTAAATGCATACCTCAGGTCTTTAGTGACCCGGTATGTAATTTACTACCCTCTTCCTCTTTAATTTTTTATAGTTAGATATCAACTCTCTTAGTATTCCTCAATCTATTCATTATAAACAATACGACAAGAAAAAAGTAATAAAATGTAAAAGAATGTCTGTTTTCGGATACATTTTTTGTAAAAAGTGAATAGGGTCATTAACGACCCAAGGTGTGTAATAGTCTAAGTATATTTTTCCAGCGCAATAATAATTAAATATCTGATGACTCAATAAGTGCAATTCACCTTTATTCCTCGAGGTGGCACTGTTTGATAGACGATGACGAAGGTAAAATCATCTGCTCGAATTGAACCCTTCTAAGTTTCAAAAGGTAACGAAATATGCTTTATTTTATTCTTTAGTAATTTTTATTAAAATATCAGGAGTGTTTTATGCTATTGCAGCAGTTAGAGATCCATCTGTGTTGTATATGTAAGTCAGGGTCGCTAAAGCCCGAATATGTAATAATGATTGGCAAAACATTTATGCATTTAAGGGTTAATCCATCAGAAATATTTTTTTATAATATAAAATGTTCTTAAAGGGATAGTTCACCCCAAAATGAAAAGTTTGTCATCATTTACTCACTCCTGTTGTTCCAAACCGGAATTTCTCTCTTTTTTTGTTGTTGTTTGATGTTTTGAAGAATTTTGGTAGCCATTGACTTCCATAGTAACTTTGTGTGTGTGTGTGTGTGTGCGCTATGGAAGTTAACGGCTACCAGCAACTGTCTGGTTACCAAAATATCAAAATATCTTCTTCTGTGTTCAACAGAAGAGAGAAACTCATACAGGTTTGAAACTACTTAAAGTGAAGACAGAAATTTCATTTTGGTTGAACTATACCTTTAAATGTAGATTCAGACAAAAACAGATGGTCTTGCACATGCTGACACATGCCTTGGTTAGAAGAGTCGGGGGGGTCATCATAAAAATGTAAATATCTGCTCTTATCATGAAAAATATCAGCTTTATCAGCGAAAGTCCATCTCCACCCTTATTCTTTTTTGCTTTTTTACTTTCCCCTGCACACAAACACAACAATCAAGAGACAGTGAAAGAGGAAGGAGATGAACCACTCCTGGAAAATGAATCGGAGAAATCATAACGCAGAATATTGCTGTCACGCCGGAGACAGAGGAGAGTAGGATCCAGACGCAGAGTGATCATTTAAATAATAACGATAACAACATCAACTAAAATGCAAAACAACTCGGCAACTTGAAAAATAGGAACACAAGGAACAGAACTGAGAACACCAATGGAACATCCATAATGAGACGTGACAAAGAAAGAGTGACACACAAGAGCTATATACCTTTGCAATGTCCCATGATGCGTTGTGCCATTAAACTGTAAACAATCAGCCAAACTTTTGCTCGTGAATGCAAACAGGGTACAATGAGGTGACATTATTCTACTCACCCTTCGGAGCAACCTTATAATTTAAAACGATTTGTTTTGGCCAAATCGATTGCCGATTACACTGTAATCAAATACACAAAGGAATCAAAGTCACAAATTTCAGCATTTTTGATAGTGGTATAAGCAGTTTATGTACTTGTTATTTATATTTTCAATATGCATCTGCATAAGCTAGACCAACCTGAAAAATATAGTGTGATTTGAGCAAAAAAGCTATATTTATCATACCATTATTGCCAGATATTTTTGCAGAGAGAAATAATATTATCGAGACAACAATTTGGAGATTTTCCCATTCAAGTGGATAGTATTTATATGTCTGCCTGGTGGCCTTACCAAAATGGCTTCCAAATAAGCCAGTTTGCCTTAAGGTAGGGTCACATTAAGGTCAGTCGTGTTTTGTAAATAGTGTAGTGATTTATAAAGCACAGCTCACACAGATTTCTGTGGCTCAACTCAGCTAACCTCAATGTCCAAATTGAACAAAATCCTATTTGCAGGCATATTTGGACTCAGATTTAGTACATGTGGAAGGAGGACTGTCATCATTGCAGTGTGGTGGCCCACTTCTACTCTGTACTGCATTACAACTCATCAGTAAAGCTGTCCCAGCACTGCTGTGTGTAAGTGAGTGTGTGTGAGAGATATAATAAGTGTTTGCAAGTGCTGGAGTCATACACTTTCTCTTCCATCAGGCTCCTCCTTCTGGATCAATCATAGCACCATCTTTGGCCTGCCTTGTCACTCATCCAGATATCTGCTGAACATGCCTCTATGTGTGCGTTGCCCGCTTTTTCATTTATGCAGGAGTCAATATAAAAGCGAGATGAAGCATCAGTGGGCTCTAATGGGGAATCGCGGTGTGTGTGTGTGTATAAGCACCTGATAATTCCCTCAGGAAGTGCTTAATGAAAGACCGACAGCACTGATACTGTACCGTGTCGGAGCGATAGGAGGAGAACAAACCGTTTCAATTCATTAGGACTGTACATGCTCATATATTACAAATAACACTTTCTCCATCCTGTCCTACTTTGAGTAGAAAGCACACACACATACACACTCCTAAGAGTCAAATATCTCTATGTAAACACTTCATCAGAATTCAAAATCAGGAGTTAACTACACCAGATGGTTCAGAGCTACTGAAAACACATCATCTCTTATAAAGAAAAGTTCTAAATAAAGAGTTTTGGGTGGTTACTAGGAATGTGAACCTTGACAAATCCAATCATGATTCACTGGTTTTGGAATACCATTGAGACTATACTATAAGCAATATCAGACAAGCAATAGTGAAGTTTTTCCTGACAGTTTGTTAAGATATTCGGCAAAACAGTACAACAGTGAGTGTGATGCTGTTTTTATACAATAGTTCAATTAACATGTAAATATTGAGTAAAATACATTTTAGAGATAATATTGTTAGGTACTTTGTCTATTTTTGTTCCACCAAAAAAAAAAAAAAAGTTTCTAACGAAGCCACAGTAAGAATCTACCATCGTGCCGACTGCCGAGTGAATGATTCAATGACTCAGTGATTAGGTGCATCTGAAATCGCACACTGTATATATACGCACTACATTTGATGAGGAACAAACTTAGCAACAGGTAAAAAAGTATGTTGTATATAGTATAAATCCATGTAGTATGAATAAAATCTAGACATACTACATTTGCCATATTGGCTTTATCATGTGACTTCAGTTATGATGCCAGTTGCGTCACTTCACTGCCATTCACAACTACTTTCCTGTGGCGTCATTGGATAGTAAATTGTCCATTGGATGCACACTTAAAATAGTAGGTCATCTGGCTGCTTTTCATGAGTATTACAAATTCGGACATCCTACTCATTTCATGTACAGTTTTTCACCTACTATATAGTAGAAAAATAGGCATATTCAGAAACAGGATTTTTTTTGTACTTAAATTAAATGTTACTGAATGAATTGTTACTGAACGAACTCACTTATAAAGAGTCAACTTGTCGCCACCTACTGGCGCAGCAATATAACCTGCAGAAAAAAACTCACTGAAAAAAAAAAGAAAGCCTTCAGGAATACAAGTTGTCGATTGAGCTTAATTTGATCATATTCCTTTTTATGAATATTCTATAAGTCTGTATGTGATGTCGGTAAAGGCTAGCTGCTAGAGACTTTGTATCTAAACAAAATTTTTATGCTTCTCATTGTCCATACCGCAGTTGTTTTAATCATGTATAATTGTCTGGAGCATGAAATAAGTAGCTGAGAAATACTTCACTGAAACTGACTGCAAATGAAAAAAGCATTGCTTCAAAGCCTTCAAATGGCCTCTTTTTGAAAACACTTTTTTTGAAAATCATACTACAGTAAGTCTGTGTTTATGTTCTGCCAAAACGCATTTAACGAATCCGTTGTTCCTAGGCTTGTTTACATCCGTGCTGGAAATAGGATGTGCTGTTTCCCCTTTTTGTTTATGTGAGGTTGATTTTAATATAATCTTTAGAGTAAAAGTTTTTCTCATGGTGCTGATGTGTCCAAAACCTTTCAGTGACATTTACAAAGGTTTTGGTTACTTTGTAGTATGAGCAACTAACTAGTTCTGAAAGTCATATCTGATTGTGGCACTATACACTAGGTCTCTAAAAGCAGCATCTGACAATGGCATTACACAATGCGTTCAACAGTAAACACCAGTGTTTACAGGTAAAGTAAATTAATATGCAATGTCTTGCATGCATATATTATTCAACTTTTTATTATTATTAGGCAAAGTATTAGTTTCGTACACAACACGTACATTCAGAGGGCAAATTACAAGTCATGACAAGTAACAACTTAGTGTTTGAAACATACATGACAAAGGGGAAAAATCTTGCATACTGAGCGGTTTATTAAAGAAAAACCTGACAAAAAATAACTATATAAACAACCAAATGCAACATTGTGAAGAATGTCCATGTGTGCTGTCAAATAGGCACATTTGTGGAAAAAGTCACTAGGGTCAATTTAATAATTTACAATAACACTGATAACTGAGTTTACATAATGTATAAAGCAGACAGAGGACATGACCACGGGTTAGTGAAATACATGGTGCACACAAGTTTGCATACTGCACACACAGCACATTTACACATGCATATACACATGCATTCAGATGAAAACAGCAGGCAGGTGAACTGTGAAGAAGCCTGTTTGCATCTGTCGATTATACAAGGTTTCCCGGAGGGTAATGATCATTTAACTAGCAAAGCCACAGTGCATGACAGGACTAGTGCAAGCCTGACCATACAAGACGAGGACCAATCGTAACCCAGCAAGTGTAAATACAAGACCAACAGAATTACAACGATAACTGTCCTTAAATTTATTGTTATATATGATGAATTTGCTACAAATTGGTGATTTACTGTCAGTACGCAACTACTCCGGGAGGATTTTACCATGTTGAAAATACTGGAAAGCTGTTAGCAAGCTAAAACAGCACCTCATCCTATTTAAAGCATCGCAAATCTCAACTGCTTGATTGTTTATTTCATTGCAGAATGTAGATTATATTATCATCCAGCTCTAATCTGCTAAATGAAAAAGCAATAAGATATTAGGATATTATTAACATTAACACCATCATTTTCTGTAAAGCTGATTTGAAACAATGGATATCGTGAAGAGTGCTATGCAAATAAAAAAACGACTTGAATTTACTTAAAAAAAAACCAACAACGATAGACTAGTAGACCAATTAACTAGTGGACTAGTCAACAATCTTGCCTCATTCGATCTAGAGTCAATTGTAGTGATTAAATAGAGAAAAGGAAGAACTGAGTGCCATTTTACAAAAATAGCTCATGGTCAGTGTTGTTATTGTTTAACTAAAAACTATTAAAAATCATTTTCATTCATAAATAGAAATAAAGCTGAAATGAAATAAAAAATGTGTGAAAAAAAATATTGAAAAATTTAATAAAAATTATGAAAAGCACACAACAAATCAGAAAAACAAACTAAAATGAAAACTAAAAATAAGTTAATTTAAAATATTAATGAATAATATAATAATAAATATAGCTAAATTAACAATGCTTGTGGTTAGATACATTTAGGGGATAACATGCCATAAATCTACCATTTACTGATTTTTGTGGAGGAAGAGCATAATGCAGCTAACATATCACATATTAGACTTCACAAACCTGTTGGCCTGTGGGCTAACTATTCCAGTAGATATCCCAAATTACACTGGCAATCCAAATAACTCACATTTGAAGACAAACCCTAAAGAAAAATTTATAATTTTAAAAAATTCACCAACCTTAGAGTCTCTGCCATGCGTCTCAGATCTTCATTCTGCTGTTTCAGCCTTTCCAGCTTGGCCAGGATCTTGGAGAGCTCTCTGCTGGACCGTTCTGGATGCTCGCTGTCCCTCACAAGGTGACCCCCGATGTAGAAAAGCAGCGTGCCCCAGGCCAGCAGCACCAGCATAATCCAGCGCCACGAGCCCGTCCACGGACGCATGGCGCCTAGTGCTGCCCAGCACACACTCTCCTTTCACAACACGGGAGTTTGAGGCATACTCAGCTCAGCGGCAGCGCACCACCTCAGGGCTCTTCCAGAGCGGAAGGGGGACGTCGGGGATCGCTGGGTCTGGCTTGTGTGTGCACTTAGAGGCTTGGAGGTTATATCATGGCAGCGGCCCCTCGCAGAGAAGGGGCGGAGGGTTTCGAGATCCCTTGAGACTTCACTTATGAGACTTCACTTCAGAGAACCGATGGCTCTGATGAGTTCTTATTCCTCTAGGGCCTCTGCAAAGGATTCTGGTCCTGTAAAAACACAGAAGCGTGTATGATCAATGAGATGATAGGACATTCTTGCGTTTACTGTGAGAGATAAAGGCATAAGTGAGGTCTGAGATTATCTATCAACTCCACAGAATATAAAACTGGATTGAGCTCAGCTGCTGAGAATGCTCTAGTCATACAGTTGTAACTGAGGATTATAGTGAGCTCAAAGAATAAGCGGTGGACGTTAGTTGTCAAGTGAGTTAGTTGCACAAAGTGAAAGAGCACATAGTAAATTCCTCAAAATTAAATAGTAACAAAAATGTGCTGGGAAGGACAAGAAAGGAAATAACGAGCGATATGGAAGAAAAGAGAGATCCAGATCTAAAGAAAATAATACTATTTCTGTAACACATTTGAATGTTTTTTTGAATATGTTTTCTATTTTTGAGGTTCCAAATCGCACATATATATAAAGGGAAATACCAATGACACAGGGAACAACTGTACATCAATTTATCACACAGGAAGTAGAGAAGAAAATTTCCACTAAATTTCCATAAGAAAATTTCCACTTTCACAGCACTATTGCAAACCAAATCAAATAATAAAAAAAATGCTTGACTTGTTACAATGGCATAAATACAATAAAATATATAATATATATAATACAATTATTTTCACACATATAGTGTGTATATATATACACACACACACACACACACACACACACACACACACACACACACATACAAAAGGCTCAATACAAAAGGCTTGTTGGCTTTTTATTATTATTTACAATTTTTGATTTTAAATGACTAAATGTAGAGGTTAGAGGTTTGACGACTTACATTTATTCATAAAAATTATATTATGCATATAAATACACAAGTATGTATATGTTTACATTTATATTATATTTGTGTTAATTAACATTATGGATTACATCAAGTCATACTAAAAACTCCCCATATGCATGACTCAAGATGTAGTCTGTTTGATGATGTCCCAGTTAAAAAGGTTTTGTCAAGCTTTAGTAAACAGTAGATGCTCTCAAATAATAGAGCATGGCATTAGCAAAACATAGGGTTTGATAGGAAAGCAAGAAAAAAAATGTAAATGTGTAACTTTTGCAAAGTAAGCTGCTTTGTATAACAGCATCTTTCAAATGCATGAATGTGAACTTCCAAAGAAATCTCCTACAAAGAATAACATGTAATCTGGAAGTAATATCTACAGTATCACAGTTTTTCTGGACTCATTTTCTTGACTGCCAACTTTTTTATGTGCATGCTAACTCAAAAGTATGTCATGTGACAACAATGTTGCATGTTAGTGTTTGAAATGTTTGCATAATGCATTCATTTTCACATCATTTAAAAAAATAGCAGGCGATTTGTAAGTAGACACTGCACTGTATGATGAGTGGTCTAGTATTCAATGCACATTGACCACACTTGCTATGCACTGGGTGGGGTATGTGCGTTTTCATGTGCATCCAGCGAAAAGTTTATCTCATCGCATTCAATTCAGACTGCAAACTCTGGTCAAATATAATTCCCCCCCTTCAACACACACACACACACAGTGATTCTAGCTCAAATTGTGAATGCTTGTACATTCATATATTGACTTAAATGAGCAATCACAGTCAAATTGCACTTGTATTACAATCTCAAGTTAATACACGCTGCACACCCACGAGCGGCCACGGTCGTATCTTAAAAGTGAACCATTTACAGAGCTGAAATAATGTGCCACTCACTGTGCATGCAAAACGAGGCTGACGGATGGGGACTATCTGACAGATTGGGGAACGTGGGCACCGCTTATCCTTCATTATGAATGAGGGCGGAGTATAGAGAGTCATTATGGATTTCTGCACGGAGCATATACAATGCATTATAGATTGCGGTGGTGTGTCAGGCCCAGTAATCAAAGGCCGCAGTGCGGGACTGAATCAATAGAGTGACCTTCTGCAAGTGTCTCAGTACAGCAGACCACCAGCTATTTATGCACATCACTACTGCAGTCAACGGGGCACTACTACACAGAAACACAGGATTTACCCACACTCCTGCTGGCATACACTGAAATCAGCGCATAATGTAATGCATGAGCTGCTTTCTTACTCATTAAAGATTATCCTTGCACTTGGAAATTGACAGTACATACGCTAATATTTACAACAAAAAGCTTACTACCCAATCTGCCAAGTTCACTTCTATGAAAACTGCTCATTAACATATTATACATAAATTGTGTTAAAAAAAAAATCACAAGAATAAATTACAAAAAAAAAAAAAACAGAAATATTATTACAATTTAAAATACCCATTTTTTAATTTTTAATATATTTTAAAATGTACTTATTCCTGTGAAGGCAAAGCTAAATTTTCAGCAGCCATTACTCTAGTCTTCAGAGTCACATGATCCTTCAGAAATCATTCAAATATGCCGATTTGATGAGCATCAAAGTAACATTTCTTATTATTATTGATGTTGAAAATAGCTTAATATGGAATTTATGGAAGTTGTACATTCTTTTTCAGGATTCTTTGATGAATAGAAAGTTCAAAAGAAATATTTTGTAACAATGTAAATGTATTTACTGTCACTTTTTTATCAGTTTAATGCATCAATCTTTTTAAGTTTTACTGTAGATACAGTAGTGAAAAAACTAGCAGCTCCACAGTAAAACCTAATAGCGTACAAATCCTGCTCCTCAGAACTGTATATTAAACATCTAATATATTTTCTAAATGGCTGTAATTGTGTTGCATCACACAGCATTGTTAGGACCTGGTAACTTAGGACACTGTGTAGCGGGGTAAAAAATAAATAAAACATAAATTGTGATTATTTTCAGTGTTAGAAATCTACATGAAGTCCGTTTATTTGATGTGTGTAAAACAGTGAGTGACACATCATTTCTCCAGGGCAGAAGTGTGCAATGCAGGATGACATATCTCTTTACTACACTAAATAAAGTGCCTCTTCAGCATGACATTCTACTTATTTAAACTTGTAATTAACTCAGTACACTGGGGGGGGGATTCCCAGCTTCATACACAAACGTATATCACAGAGCGTCAATGTAAGTACACACTCAACATCCTCATTACAGAAATGTCACCACTGACTGCTATTAGTCTTAGTTTTAAATGAGAAATGGGGAGCAAGTCGTTAAAATACTGCAATAAAGCGAACCGGACGATTTGGTGCTGAAAGAGAAATAATCTGTAAACTGCACCGTCCCGCTTGGGTGCACCCCCCTTTACCCTGCTCCAACAGCTCATGAATAATTGAGATCTGCATAGTGACACAGCAGCGCACAGACAAGGACAGCAATAAATCCATAATTAATGCCTGCATTTATGAAAGCGTGCCGGGCTGAACAACAGCCTGCTCAGGTTAGGGTGGATTTCAGCAGTTTCACGTATCTTTCTTCCTCTTCTCTTTCTCAACAGCGGATGAGAGAGAAACTCAACTAGACTAAAATGGTTAGTGGCAAGGTTATTGTTAACAAAAACTATTCTAAAAACCAAAAAATGTGAGAAAACGGTTTAAAAAAAAAGCAGAATTAGCGACAGATGTTGTTTTCTATATTGTGACGTACATCTGAGTCAAATATCGTATTAATAATTTATAAAATATAGTTAAAAAAATATATAAATATATATTTTTTGTTAAAGTCATCATAAAATGAAAATAAAACAAGAAATTGATACTTCCAACTATTCTACATAGGTTTACTAATTTACTAAACAGGGCAAATTAGTGTTAGAGCGCAATTCCAAAAAAAAACACAGATGGGACGGAAAATTCAGCGGGTGTTTTACTGACAATGCGCACATTAAAGAACAGAGATGCAGTCAGATCATTTCCATAATGATCATTTCCATTTCCAAGAGCAGAGCAAATTACCACCTGCTTTAAAACATGCTTTTCAGGCTTTGTAATGGCACAAACTCCAGTAATTTGAGGAGCGCAAACATTAGTAAATTGCGTTGCATGATTGATTTTAATACTCTCCTCGCATAAAGATGGTTTGCGCTGGCGCAAGCTATTAGTAATTCTGGCCCGATATACAGTATTATAGAATTAATTGTATTACTTGTGAGTAATTTTTTCCACATGGTAAAACGTGCATTGACTTGCTTTATTGTTATAGCAAGTAGCATTGTGGTGACAATCCGATATTGTTTCATTATTCTATTCATATTACCATTATTTTTTAACGCTCTCATGGACACACTGGGTCTGTATGTGGATTTGGCACAGTTTTAATCACAATCCAGTTCTGATCTGTATCGGTATGTAACACATTGCGATGTTGTTAACGATACCCAGTCCTAAAATCACCTTGTTCTTGTTGATACTGCAAAAAACAAAGTAAGCCCATGCACTTGATATAGCTGAGTAACCATGCATGCAGTCATGCTACATTGACTTTCACCGTTAGGATTTTCATACCTCAGCTTTTCAATATGACACAAAAGAGTTCGATGTACTGTCCACAAACTTTAAAATATCTGCAAACATTTCTTAAAGGTGCTAGAAATGACAGACTTTAAAAAGGAATAGTTTACCTTCATGCCATTCCAAAGCTGTATCACTGATTTCTTCCTTTGTGACGTCAATCATACATTTTTCAACATTTCTACTTTTGTATTCCTTTTGTAGCATGAGAGTAAACAAATGATCACAGATTTTTCATATTTGGGCAAACTATTCCTTTAAAATGTGAAATAACAATAATTTAAAATACTTCAATTCAATGTTGTAATGATAGACTATCAAAACACAGTAGTGTATTGATATTTCCATTTCTTCCGTTGGCTACATCCTACATCTTCAGTAGATTTTTTGAAATTAGGTTTTATTGATATTTCTCAGTTAATGCAGCTGTAAATAGAGATGGTCCTTTTCTGCTGTTAAAGATGTATCCTCTTTTTCCTCTCTCACTGCAAGTATAATAGACTCTCTAATTTCCTTTTCCATACCGATGTGCAAACTGTCAGCTCCTTTCATTCCAGTAGAGGTGCATTGTGGGAGCTCCACATGTCTATGGACCACTCCCACTGGCTTCACACTGCATTATGCAGCCTGACTCCTGTACGGATCCAATGTCCTGTGGGAATCGCTGATAACCTGTAAGCTCTCCATTCAGGAAGAAGATGAATGTTTTAATCATTGAGGAGGATGAGAAACACAAGCATGTCATGTTCAGGTGTGGTCTGGATGCACATGCATCATGTTTTGTACTTTATATAGAGCAGTACAAGCCACAGGGCTTAAATGTGAGCAGGTTAAGTAGGCCATCACATACAAATACAAAAATACAAAAGGTGACAAACTGCTCTCGTTCTTTTTGTGTTCATATTGGACTAAGGTTACGAGTGAAATGTAAGATATGAGTCTTATATAGAGAGTTTAGAAGAACCAAACCACAAATCCAAGCGTTGATTTTTCATAATAGATCTGGAGATTCAGCTCTAGAAATTTGACACTTCATAAATTTCAGAGCCACTCCAAGAATGATGCCGTGGGATGGACCATTTGTCCCTGCTCAAAAACATCTCTGGGGACAACTGTGCTTCTGTTTAGAACAACCTACAACATTCATAAAATTAAAGAGTTTCATACCATGAACTACCCACAGACAACATGTACATTTATCCAGTTTACAATTTGAATTAATGTGACCAGAAATCTGGTAGGAGCATTTCACAACAATCTTCATAACCAGATGTTTCTACATCTCATCTGCTTTTAAAATACCAACCCTGGCTGTTACATTTTGCTCTCTCACATTAGTTTCTGTAGATGTCTCGTGGAGGCTCTGAATGAACTTGGCCAGGTCAAATGCTATGCTTGCCCCAGGATGAACTTTTACTGCAATGCAGGAAGCTGCGTTTATCTTATTTGCATAGTGAAATTCTAATCAATTACATGAAAATGTGGGCTTACATTTCTGTCTGAGTAAACTTGAATCTCTTAAACTCTTAAATCCTGTTCATCCTTCTGTCTAAGCTGCAGGGCCATGCACTTCTGACAAAAAATCTGTGCAAAAGTCAGATTCCAAAATGTTCGGAAAACTAAAAAAAGCTATAGATTTATGGAATTAGAGTTAAAAGAACAAAAAAACATTTCAAACGGAGTCTATCTGAATGGATACTGATATTCACTATGGTACACTACGAAACGTGTGAATGGAAATACTGAGATAAATGAATGAGATAAAGACTGCATTCTAAAAGTATAGCACCGAGCAAGCATTATCATGTATAGTGGCCATGCATTATTTTCTGGACTTGCCAGATTGTTTTATACAAAACATCTGAGCACAGTGTAATGGAACAGACCGTTATAGTCTCAAGATGCCTTTCTAAACTGACTTTAAAGGTATAGTTCACCCACAAATTTCAATTCCGTTAATATTTGCACCCCCGCAATGCACTTTAAATAATCTGGTGTACGATATACTTTGAAACAATTTCCACTGCTACTAAATAATTACAAAGAAACAGCAAGTAACACGTAGAATTAAATGTGAAATGTAGTAGAAGCAGAAAGACTAAATAGAATTTCTTGTAAAACATATAATTTGTTTTATTTACTTAAAAATAGTTTATAGTGTGTCATTTCAAAACTGTATGACATTTTATGAGAAACATAAAAGAAGATATATTGAGAAATCTCTCAAACAAATGGAAGTCAATAGCCCTATTTGGACGTTAATTGTTTATCAGGGGGACGCAAGTGATTTTCACCATTTACAGGGGGTAGTTGGTGATTTTAATGCCATCCGAATCCAGGATGTC
The DNA here is from genome assembly GCF_936440315.1 of Barbus barbus. Classification (NCBI taxonomy): domain Eukaryota; kingdom Metazoa; phylum Chordata; class Actinopteri; order Cypriniformes; family Cyprinidae; genus Barbus; species Barbus barbus. Next base: position 12,383,641 of record NC_136758.1, read on the forward strand.
TGTGTTTTTCTCTCAGCCGAATTACCTACTGTTTTTTGACAAACACAAGGTCATGAGGTAATTTAATTGCCGTCCGAATCCACATCTCTGAGTTTATGAGAAGAAATCGATTCAAAATTCAGCGTATAAACTCTTTTTGAGCACTCCCGAACACCGTTTTGTACGTCGGTGTAATTTGCATATTTATTTTTGAAATGCTGGAAAGTATTCAAAAGAACAATACTTCATAACTGCTCCACCACAGCGACTGGGAGCAGAAAGAGAAGAAAAGCACCTACATATTCGAAATGGGTCTTTATTATGGCAGCAGCAGATATGCAATACAATTTTAAAGTTTGTATTATAAACAGATATCGCGTATAATTATATACAAATAGCGAGTTTTAAACAGCAGATTTAAATATTTAAATAATAAGAATACATTTTATATAATAAGTATTTTAAAATACATTTTACACAATAATAAGAATACATTTGTAAATAAAATTCATTTTATTTACAGCACACAATCATGTGACTGGCCACGTGAGCAGCGCGTTCCTGGGTTCGTAGGATGTGAATAAATCGCCATCCGAATCCATGAGCTTTATCACTGATGTGATATGTAAACTTATTTTTACAGACGTCCATATGAGAAACAATTACCATCCGGGCTAATGAAAAAACACCACAAGATTGAGTAATTGATGACAGAATTTTCATTTTTGGGTGAACTATCTCTTCAACATAACACATACACCACAATACATGTTGACAAATGCCAGCGGAATGTCTGTTACATGAGGTGGTTTAGTTCAGGTGGCCAAATGTAATGCTCAGCAAACAATTAGAGGGAAAATGAGTTCTTATGGTGTTGAAAGAACAGTTAACAACTTCCATTTGGCCTCAATTGTGGCACAAGTCCTTGTGTTGGAGTTCTCTACCCTCCAATCATCACCCCCTGGCCCTTTTATTCCCGGCCCAAGTCCAAACTCACACCAGGAGCAGGTGGCCAGGAGGACGGGGCAATGCACTGAAACACCAATGGAAGGGCATGATGAGGCACACCTGATGTGTATTGTGCTTCATTATTGCTGATATAACTGCAGTTTTCTTTAGAGTTGTGCAAGCTTTCCAATTTTAAGTGTCACATGATCCTTCAGAAATCACTGCTGCCCCAAATTTTTGTGGAACTGTGACACATGATTCTTTGATGAATAGAAAAGTAAAAAAAAACAGCAATTATTTGAAATAGAACTCTTATGTACAATTATAAATTACTTAATTGTCACTTTTGAACAATTTATTGCATCCTTGCTGAATAAATATATAAATGAATAAAAAAATTATCTCAGGGGCATGTCATAATGTGGTGAAATGACTCTCATACTACCTACATCTTAAAATACTTGCTTGTAAACTGAGGTTTAGAAATGCATATAGTGTTAGCCTGTGGCAGAAGTGTGAAAGTTTAGCAAGAAACTGCACTTAAGTGAGATACTATGCAAGGGAGTACACAACACTCATTGTGTGTGTGAGAGAGTTTTAGCATGCTGAGACACAAAGTAAAAGGTGTGGCTTGCGGCTATCACAGATCATCAGAGAAAAGGTCACACCTGCTCGGAAAGAACAGACACATTCTCAGAGGGACCTGTGCATGTGTGTATATAAAAACAATTATGCAAAAGAGTGAGCCTGTTCGAATGGGGGGTGGGAGGGCAATTAGGATGGAAAAGCTTTGGTTTGTCTCTTTCATCAGTTTTATATTCAATAAGAGTCACATTAGGCAGGCAACACCTGTTAAGGCAATCTGGTGTTCCCTCTCTAGGTGTATTAGCTTGTGTGTATTTGTAGCTGTGTGAACCACACTGAACACTTCAGCTATCGTAGAATTATATAAAGCGTTCTGATGAATTATCTGCAATAGATGTGCATGAGCACTTCTACAATAACGATACACTACATTCATCACACACACAAATATGTATAATATATAAATTCAAAATTTAGCATAAAATGCAATAAATTACTAAACACACAGGCAATAAGTTTAAAATGTGTGCGTGTGTGCGTCTGCTTGAGCAAGGTCTTCAAATACATGAAACCTCCAAATGGAAAATGCTATAGCAATAGCAACCCACCAGTTTCATTACATATCTTACTCAACTTTAAGGCAGGCAGATCTCAGATAGATACTGTATGATGTAAGATAGGCATAAAACTAAATTTTTACTTTTTCTTTTAAAAAAAATAAAAAAATAAGAGTGGACGGCTGCAAGGTTTCAAGAGCATTGACAGGTGGTTGCTAAGGTGCTCTCTAGTTCTCTAAGAGTTGGTCTCTGGACTGCCAAAAATGATTTTTCTAAGTGGTAAATAAAGATACTGGAAAAAACTTTAGTTTAGGAACCAATTCTTACTATTAACCAGTTGCTTATTAGCATGCATATTACTAGCATATTAGCTGTTTATTAGCACTTATAAAGCACATATTAATGCCTTATTCTGCATGAATATATTTTGGAACCCTTAATCCAAACACAAATCTAAACTTAACAACTATCTTACTAACTATTAATAATCAGCAAATTACAAGTTGATCGAGGCAAAACTCATAGTTAATAAGTTAATAGTAAGAATTGGTACCTAAACTAAAGCCTGACCAAAAATACCATTTCAGTCTTTCTACTCGAAAATATCATGTTTAATCAATGCGTTACTTAGTATTTCTTAGTAATTATAGTGAAATTTACTAGCAATTTCTGAGTGGAAATTGTTAATACAACTTTTCCACTGATGGGGTAAGCTATCAGACGAGGTACATTATAAAATGTAATACTCATGCATGGGATATGCTTGTGTTTTTAAGCACTGCATACAGTTGAAGATTCTAGACTTTCCATTAACCATGAGCGCTTACTTCAGGCTTAGGTGTTCAAACAAACCCGTATTAATAATGCTTGCCTCAGTAATGGACCATAACCACTTCTGATCTTGTATTATATGACTACTCATTCCTTTCTATTTAATTTTACAAGGTGCATCTGTAGGAGTCAACAGATCTCCAGTAAGAGAGCAGCCAGAAAGAGCGATGCTGAATCATCTCGGCACTTCAGAGTGTTGAGTCAAGAGCTATAATAGACTCTTGGAGAGCTGCAAGTGCGATTGGGGATGTATGCCTGAGGTTGGGTATAAATTTTATTTAACTTCTTATGAGAGTGGAAAGGTTGAGTGTACACGTGGGTGTGTGTTTTATGGTATATAGGTATAGTGGCTATCAAGAGCAAGCTAAGATAAATCTATATGCATCATGATAGCAGTAGATGAACATTGGATGGATGTTTAGTGAGAACATATTATTGCTCAGGCCATGAGGTAAGTACAGAGCTATATTTTGTCTTAATGGAAAAGGCACTAGAAGTCGAGCAGCAATTCGGCGGTGCCTGGAAGGTTGTCAGATGTATTTAGTGTCAGGTTAGCTGATTGAAGTTGCAGGATAAAGTAGGCCTTGATTCTGCTCTTTTTATGAGCCTGTACAATAGATGACCTTTGCTCTGGCACGTGTGCTAGAAATGCATGCGAGAATATGACAGAAAGAGAAAGAGATTTGGAGGACAAAGGAAAAATGAGCTTGTCATTCTGGCCTTGAGCTATTAGTGAAGAAATTGCAATATGTGCTGGTATATATAAAGAAATATGGTTGTACACCGAGCAAACTGATAGATGGATTTAAAGTAAAAGAAAAACCTGAGATATTTTCAGCTTTTTCATTAAGATCTGTTGCACTGTTGCAAAGTATTGCATAGATATCATGCGAGCTGTGAATTTAATGCCGTACACGCTATGAAATGTTACTCGGGTCACAGGTGTGAGAGGCGGAGAGATGTGGGAAGCGTTTAGGGACTTGTGGCTACGCAAAATGTGAGCATGATACCGGTGCCAAATCTGACGGTCTCAAACTCTCCATTTAAGTCTTGATGAGTGAGAGAGTGGTATGTGTTTTTGACATGGCGATTACATTCCTTTACTGTGAAACAATCACACAGGACTCTCAAAAGGAAGAAAAGAAAGCATACAACAATCAAAAAGAGTAGTATTTAGAGGGAGGGAAATACATTTTTCAAACCATGGAAAAAGATAATGGCACTTTCCACAAATAGGGTACAATATAAGGCACAACTCCTAAAATTGTATGTTTTTTTCTTTCAAGAGATGGGGGATGCTTAACTTTCAGAGAATGTTGACTGTCAACATCAAAAATTGTTTTTGCAACCTTTTCTAAATGTCTAAATACAGTTAACACATCAGTGTATATATTTAATACAGTTGCACATTAAATAAACATCAAAATAAAATATACATACGATACTTTTTAAATGTTTGGTGTCAGTGACACCAAACATACTTTTATTTAGCATGGACGAATTAAATTGATCAAAAGCGAGAGTTATAATGTTAAAAAATATTTTAAACTTTCTATTCATCAAAGAATCCTGATTTTGGTTTCTACAAAAACATTTTCGACATTGATAACAATAAGGAATGTTCCTTGAGCACCAAATCAAGAAAATTATATCTGAAGAATCATGTGACACTAAAATCTGGAGTAAAATCTAGAGTAATAGCACTTGCCATTACAGGAATAAATTACATGTTAATGTATATTAAAACAAAAATGGTTATTCAGAGCTCCCAATATTATTGTTTTTACTATGTTTTTGATAAATAAATATAGCCTTGATGATCATGTGATTTCTTTCAAAAGCATTAAAAAAAATCCCCAATCTTTTGAAAAGATACGTATAAATAATAATATATTAATATATAAATACTTAATGCAGTTATATATTAAATAAACATCTAAACAAAATCTATCATTATGAAAAATTTCTCAAATCTATATAAAATTTAGAAAAGGGTAACAAGATTGCAAATTTAACCTAAATTAAAATATCACTCATAAAGGATTAACGAGTTTGGACCAATTGTTTGTTTGTAATTATTGATAAACATGAGTATGAACATTTGAACTAGCTACTTTTAAAGCGAGGCCAATTTTGTGTAACATAACAAATCCAGTACATGATATTTGTGGCTGTGAGAGAGATGATATAGCATTTTCTTTACTGTGGTCTATGAGCAGAAGACGATGCAGTGAGTCTGGGGGTTGTTCAAAACCAGACTCAGTGTCTCTTCTTGTGCTTGCGTAGAGTATTGATCTGCTGATTATTGCCTGGTTAATGAGCAGCACTGATGATTCCACGAGTCGGTCTCGCTAGAAAGGGCTAATCGCTATGAGTGCTTGAGTGGACATGTTAGAACTCAGCCTGCCTCACACTCACCACCTCTGGCTACACTGAATGCACTGATGTGGGAGCAATCACGCTAAAGTCTCACCCTGTTGTTTCATGGGTGGAGGATAAATCATTTAATCAGCGGAACATATGTCTCACCTCAGTTCTCTCTCGCCTGCTATTGTTCTGTCTTGGTTTTTCTCTATCTTGCTTGTCGGTACCGATTCTCCGCTTCAGTGGAAGGAGGCACAGCCGTCATGTTTGTCTAGACTGATCTGGCAGACTTCAACAGTTCGTAATAGCTCATCTAACCTCTCTTTCCGCCTTTGGCACCATCTGACTGTCAGGCTACCCTATAATAAGTGTTGAGAAGAACAAGAAGGAATAGTTCACCCAAAAATAAAAATTGTGTCATTTACTCACCACATCTTTCGAAACTTGAATGACTTTCCGTATGACCACTTTTTGATGCTTTTATAGTGCTTTTTTGTCCTTTTTGGAGCTGGTCCCTTTCCATTTTCACTGAATGGAAGAGCAGCTCAGAGACTGTTAAACTTGTCCTTTGATGCTTCATGAAAGAAAGTCATACAGAGTAAATGATGACAGCATGTGCCCTTTTAGTTAAGGACTAGTGGTCATTCAATTGCCACGTGTGTCTTGTTCCCGATGTGTTTCCATGTCCTTATTTGTTTTTTTTTCCTGTTCTCGTTTGGTCCCCATTTTGTTCATTTAGTCCCAGCCGTGTTTTGATTATGTTTCAGGTGTGTCTCGTTTGCCCCTCATCAGTTCTGTCTATTTATAGTGTGTTCTGCCCCTTGTTTCCTGTCTGCTGTTAAATGTCTTACTTCGTTGGATGCCCTGTCGATTGTTTCATTAAAGATCAGTTTATGTTGAAGAAACTCCACGTCTCCTCGTTTCCCCGTTCCACGGGAATTGTGACACCAATATGGGTTTCTAACGCTGATGCTGATGCCAATAATTTAGAGGGCAAGGTGGTTGATGGCCAATATAAAGCTGCACTCACACAATTTAATTTAAATGTGCACATTATTAAATTATAAATACAATAAATCAAAGTTAACTAACCCCAAACTATTGAACTTCTTATTTCTTAATCTTAAAAGATTACTTCACCAAAAAAATTAAACCCTAATTTTTTCATCATTTACTCAACCTCGTGCTATTCTAAATCTGTACGAGTTTCTTTCTTTTGTTGAACACAAAAAAAGATATAGCCATTACTTTCATATTATGGGGGGAAAAAAAGAACCGTCCCCAATATTATTGTTAAAAGTTTCAACTAAGGGATCTTCTAAATTTAGGGTTTGTTGCAGCTGGTTCCATACCCTTATAACTCATGGCTGCCACTTTCAGAGTTTAAGCCAACCATCTTAAAGTGACAATAGAGTTAGAGTCATGGAGCTCTGGCTGATCCTGGCACCTCATCCTCCTTCTTTACAACCACAATGGAGGCTCTCACTGCATCCAAAGACTCTTTTCTAAGCAGCACTGCCTCCTCTGACATCCCTAAACAATGGAGGGCAGTGATCTCTGACAGTGGCCCACAGGGCCATTGCCTGATTAAAAGGAAACAAAGGAGACGGGTGACCTCCGTCCAAGCATCTAATCTTAGAGCCACAATGAAAGACAGCGATGTTTTGTTCAATGCTTGCTTTCTCGAAAGCTGACAGTGCTAGCTGTGGATGGATGAAGATGGGGGTGGACCAGCAGAAGTCCTGCAGAGTCTGGACCTGCTCCCAGCCCATGCTGCAGAGAAGCTGATCGCTCTTCATTACTCTATTAACATCCCATAGAGCAACCGACTACAGTACACACAACACAAACACACTTAACCACCCAAGCTCCAGTGCCAACACAAAGGTCATAGCGTCTAAATGGATACATCCTCCGAAGGTTATCTGTATGTTTAATGATATGAAGTATGTGGCAGACAGTGTGCAAGAATGTCAACATCACAGCTTTCTTCTGTGTGATGCGGGTCAACACACATTCCGTTCCTCCCCTGCACTTCTGGGACAGCCGTCAGCTCATGCGGGCTCCTGTGAAAACCGTTTGCTGTGGCAGCAGCTTCAAAGCAAATATGCGATACAGGAAAGACAGTCAAGGCATTTCCATGGAACTACGCCTTTATCTGGGACTTCATCAAGTTTTAACCACTGCAGCTTATAGAACTCTCTCAAATATGCTAAAAGCGTATATGTTCCTGTTTCTATTTATTTGTCCAGGTGTGTCTACTTCAATCACATGGTCTATTATATTTACACAGTTTTCTTTGCCATTGTTCCTTATCAGATTGCAAGTGAGGGAACTTGGGAGAGTCTTGTTTATTTAGTGGTTATACATAAAAAATGTATTTTAGTTTCTCATTCCTAGGTTTATTGTTGGGTTAGTTGATTCTGAGTATAATAAAGCTGTATTTCAATTAAGGAAGTGCTAGAGCTTTTGCAGCTATTATTGCAATTTAAAGAAAGCTTAGCTTCTTTTGTAAAATTAAATAAGTAAAAGTCAGCATGATATTTCTATTTTCTAATTGTATTGAACAATTCATTCATGAATGAACACAACAAAATCGCCACAACACAAAGAATAGGACTAATTTCATTGTGTTGTGCTAATTTCATTGTGTTGCACTTATTTCTGTTTTGTTGCAGCTTGTTTCCATTGTGATGTGCTCATTTTGTTGAATTGCGGCTTGTTTTCGTTGTGTTGTGTTGTGGCTTGTTTCTGTTTTGTTGTCGGTTTTTTTCCATTGTGTTGTGCCAATTTTGTTTTTGCAGGTTTTTTACGTTGTGTTATACTAATTTTTGATGTGTTGTGACTTATTTCCACTGTGTTGTGCTAATTTTGTTGTGTTGTGGCTTGTTTCCGTTGTGCTGTGCTTATTTTGTTGTGTTGCGACTTATTTCTGTTATGTTGTGCTAATTCTTTGGTGGTGTGGCTTGATTATGTTGTGTTGCGGCTTGTTTCTGTTGTGTTGCAGCTTATTTTCGTTGTGTTGTGCTTATTTCATTGTGATGTGGCTTGTTTCCGTTGTGTTGCGGAGATTTCATTGTGTTGTGCAGTACTGGGCCATCGTACCCATGGCTCACGGATGTACGTTACAATATAGAAGAAAATAACTGTTGCTGCTTCCATGTTGGCCAAAATAAATAATAAGAAATAATAGATTTTTAAATAATATTCATATATTTTTCTAATTTCATTTAATTTAAAAGTTGAAATGCAAATTTAAAATTATATAAACTCAAATTCAATTAATAAATGTGGTGTTGGCCAGTAAAATCTGAACTACCAGCAAAATAAAAAATAAAAAAATCTTACTGCTGAACCTCGGTGCTCTCCAAATGTGATAAGATCACTTCAGTTGGATATTTATATCAGTGATAAATGGGTCCACAGTATGTAGAGTCAATCAAGTAGGGCTGATTTTTAATCATTATTTAATCTTATCAACCCATTACGCAATACATTTTCTGCCACAGTGCTCGATTGAAATAATAAGACAGGAAATGGCATGTACGATGACTTGAGAATTTTTAGTAAGCTCACATTACACAGTAATGACAGACTCCATGAAAATCCCCATCACCCTTGCCATATAGATAAGAGCAAGTGAGTGCTCTCGATAGAGACGCCATGAGCTGACTTTATTGGTATTTAGTGAAGGAAGCTCCTATAAGCACCGTCAAGCAAACAAGCCCCTCAGCCAACATTTCCTGAAGACCACTAACAGCTGTTGCTAAGCAACTTGAGCATCTGCAGCAGGGCCAATCCTGGTCAAATACACAGGCACTTCAATGGATCACTAAAACGTGCAAATAAAACAAACATCTGAAAAATAGCATCACTACAATAACTTTTTGCACACATGTTGATGTTTACATTCAGCTAATTCATTTCATTGATTTGAAATGACTAATTACGAATTTGTAATACGAATTTTGTCTCATATGCAGGTATATATATACATATATATATATATATATATATATATATTCCAGAAATGTTGGGACATTTTTAAAATGAGCCAATATTTAATTCACAATAGAATATAGAGAACATAAACGTTTAAACTGAGAAATTTTACACTTTTATCACCTAAATGACCTAAATTTATCATTTCAAATTTGATACCTCCTACTGGTCACATAAAAATTTGGCACAGGTGCAACAAAGGGCTGAAAAAGCAAGAAATTTTGAAAAGATTCAGCTGGGAGTACATCTAGCAACTAATTAAGTTAATTGACATCAGGTCTGTAACATGATTAGCTATAAAAGGGATGTCTTACAGAGGCAGAGGCTCTCAGAAGAAAAGATGGGCTGAGGCTCTCCAATCTGTGAAAGAGTGCGTAGAAAGATTGTGGAATACTTTAAAACCAACGTTCCTTAACGTCAAATTGCAAAGGTTTTGCCAATCTCATCATCTACATTGCATAACATCATCAAAAGATTCAGAGAAACTGGAGAAATCTCTGTGCATAAGGGGGAAAGGGGGAAGTGGTGTGTGGCCAAGTATGGTGACCCATACTCGGAATTTGTGCTCTGCATTTTAACCCAACCAAGTGTACACACAGTAGTGGACATACACCCGGAGCAGTGGGCAGCCAATGCGGCGCCCGGGGAGCAGTTGGGGGTTTGGTGCCTTGCTCAAGGGTCTCACCTCAGTCGTGGTATTGAGGGTGGAGAGAGTGTTGGTTATTCACTCCCCCCACCTTCAATCCCTGCCGGACCTGAGACTTGAACCCACGTCCTTCGGGTTACAAGTCCAACTCGCTATCCATTAGGCCACGACTGCCCCATTGGGTCATAAGGGTCAAGGCCGAAGACCTTTGTTGAATGCCCATGGTCTTCGGGCCCTCAGACGACACTGATTCTGTCATTGATATTACTAAATGGGCCCAGGAATACTTCCAGAAACCACTGTCGGTAAACACAATCCACTGTGCCATCTGCAGATGCCAACTAAAGCTCTATCTTGCAAAAAGGAAGCCATGTGTGAACATGGTCCAGAAGCGCTGTCGTGTCCTGTGGGCCAACGCTCATTTAAAATGGACTGTTTCAAAGTGGAAAAGTGTTCTATGGTCAGACGAGTCCAAATTTGAAATTCTTGTTGGAAATCACAGACTCTGTGTCCTCCGGGCTAAAGAGGAGGGAGACCTTCCAGTGTCTTATCAGCGTTCACAGGGCTCTGTGAACTAAAATTTCTAAATCTCTGGTAGCCCTTCGGGCAGGTACTCTTCAGATTTTGGTAGCCCGAAAATTAATTTAACTAGCCCAAATAAAATAAAGACCATAAATGTCAATCAAAAACATTTTCAATACACAAATATCAACGAATATTAAGGAAAGAGTTTTTTTTTACTATTTACAAGGCATCTGCAAAATTCTTTAAAATCTATTTAAGGCAATTTGAAAAATTATTTCTTAGTTTTAAATACGTTAAATGGTATAAGGCCTTAAAAACTCTTCAATTTAATTATATCAAATTTAAGGACCCGTGGGAGCAATGTTCCCTCTAATTAGTTTTCTTGCTGAGCAAAACTTTTCTCTATTGGGCGGACAATTCGGGCACCTGAGCAAAAGCATTCTTTATACCAGACCTGTACAGCATGCACACAAAAAAGTGTGTAACTTTTAACTTCAATGTGCTATTTATATTTGATTTGACCCTTGATGTAACTAAATTATGTACATTTTAGGTTACCTGAGAATTTTTTTTTCTGTACAATACACTGCAGTTCAAAAGTTTGGATCAATAATTTTTTTAAAGAAGTTTCTTATGCTCATCAAGGCTGTATCTATTTGATAAATAATACTGAATATTATTTCACAAAATAACATTGTGAAATATTATTGCAATTTAAAATAAATGTTTTCTATTTTAATAGACTTTAAAATTTTATTAATTCCTGTGAAGCAAAGCAGTATTTTCAGAGTCACACGATCCTTTAGAAGTCATTCTAATATGCTGATTTTTATTCAATGTTGTAAACAGTTGTACTGCTTTTTTTATTTTATTTTATTTTTTATATTGTATTTTTTGGGACCTGGGATATTAAAAAAAGAACAGAACAGAACAGTGTTTAGTCAAAATAGAGATTTTGTGTTACAATATAAACTATTCAAAAGTTTGGGGTCAGAATTTTTTTTCTTTCTTTTTTTAAAGATACTTAAAAAAGTTTAAAGAAAGTTAAATAAACTTTATTCAGCAAGGATGTGATAAATGGATAAAATTGATAGTAAAGGCTTCTATTGTTAGAAAATATTTCTATTTTGAATAAATGCTGTTCTTTTAAACTTTTTATTAATCAAAGAATCAAAGAAAAAAGTAACACAGGTTCCAAAAAAATATGAAGCAGCACAACAGTTTCAACACTGATAATAAATCAGCATATTAGAATGATTTCTGAAGGATCATGTGACACTGAAGACTGGAGTAATGATGCTGAAAATTCAGCTTTGATCACAGGAATAAATACTATTTTATAGTATAGGTATTAAAATAGGAAACCAATATTAGAAATTGCAATAATATTTCACTATATCGCTGTTTATTTCTGTATTTTTTAAATGAATACAGCCTTAATGAGCAAGAGACTCAAAGTCAAAGCAACAAGGTCAATTATTTATCAGGTTTATAATATAGCCCTAACATAATATATTATCAAAACAAACTATTTAAACTGATAGAATAGAATAGAAACTGAAGCAAAACTTAAGCTGAGATCTGTAAGTTAAGTATAAAAAATGTGAACATATGAATTCTTCTATAGCTGTCTAAACATCATGATGAAGTACAGTTTGTACAATACTCTTGTGTGTGACTGAACATGTTTCAGAGTTTTTTTACCATTCTTTGCCCATCCTCCATTATTTCCAGCACTTAATCAAGCCACTCTTCTTTAATACATGAGGACGTTTTATTTCACATGTCAGTGTGTTTGTGTTGTCTCTCGTGTTGAGCGCACCGCAACTATTGAAGTTTTCAGTTTCTACAGCGACTCGTTTGGTGCATATAGTTCTCTTTCTATGAAACCTGTAAACCGCATTCACCGGCTCTAACTCTGTCGTGACATCAGCTCTATAGCGGTTTGCCCGAGCATTGCTATTCTTTCCCTTTTACTGGTGGCATTCAATCAAATGTCTTCCCAACTCATTTTTGTGTGCGCAAGGCACATTATTTCTTCTGCGCGGTCAGCTTAGAGGGAACATTGCGTGGGAGCCCTGTATTTAAGGTAGCCCGTCGGGCAGGGCAGTGATACATTTTGGTAGCCCGACTGGAAAACACAATAGCCCTGGGACGTCGGGCTAGCGATTTTGCGAGTCCTTGTTCAGTTCAAAAGCCAGAATCTCTGATGGTATGGGGGTGCATAAGTGCATACGGTATGGGCAGCTTGCATGTTTTGGAAGGCACTATGAATGCTGAAAGGTATATAAAGATTTTAGAGCAACATATGCTCCCCTCCAGACTACGTCTATTTCTGGGAAGGCCTTGTGTATTTCAGCAGGACAATGCAAAACCACATACTGCAGCTATTACAAAAGCATGGCTTCGTAGTAGAAGAGTCCGGGTGCTGAATTGGCCTGCCTGCAGTCCAGATCTTTTACCTACAGAGAACATTTGGTGCATCATTAAATGAAAAATACGTCAAAAACAACCACAAACTCTTGAGCAGCTGGAAACCTATATCAGGTACGAATGGGACCAAATTCCAACACCAAAACTCCTGAAACTAATAACCTCGATGCCCAGACATCTTCAAACTGTTTTGAAAAGAAGAGGAGATGCTACACCATGTAAAACATGTTCTCACCAGGAGATTGAAACCAACATGTGTGCTTATGTCTGCTCATATGCCTGAGTGCGCTTTCTTTTTATAAACTAGAAGTGAAACATAAAGGAAGTCTGAATGCTGTCTAGTTGTTCTGTTTATATCTATCAGAAAATTTCAAAATGAGTAAAAGGTTGTGAAAGGTTGTCAGATGTCAACAGAATGGTAAATGACAGTCTTATCACATGCATATACAATTCCTGCCTGTCATCAAAGCTTTGGAAATAAAAGCTCACACATCTTTTTATCAGTAGTGATCTTTCTAATGATATAAAAAAGTAATGCTCAAAGAGACAAGCAGTGACCAGCAAGATCTTAAATTTCAAATGGGTTCCTTACAGGAGTGTCTCATTTTACCCAACACCCTAGAAAAAGACAGTTCTGCAATTCTCTTGTATTTGCTTATTCACAGATAAAATGAAACTTGTTTATTTCAAGGTTATTCGATGACTGAATAAACCTTATTTGACAAAAAAGGCAAGTTTAAAAAATAAATTTAAAAAGTCTTAAAAAAAGAATACATAAAAAAAAAACTGATTACAAATTTATGCTTATAAAAAGGGTAATTTCTTTTGTATGCAGCATGGTATTGTCATTTAACACTTTGGCACAAAAGAGGATTTTTTTAATTAAATATTATATAATACAACAATTTCTTACATTTGGTGGTTACAAACTGATATATGAGAGACAATAAACAAACAAAATAAAGCAAAGCAAACAATTATGACAAAAAAAAAAAGAGATCTAAGTCAAAACATTACAGCAAATATGATGCATCAGCACAATCTGCAGATTTGCCCATCAAACTAATAAATGCTCAAAAAACACGCTCTTTCTTTTCCTTAATAAAATGAATCCTTTCCAAATGCAATATCTTTCTCAATTCCATGATTCACATATCAAACGTTAGCACTGCCTCAGACTTCCAATTTTGTAAAATCAGACGTTTTGCAAGTAACATGCTGAGGGCAACAGCTTGTACTTCATATTTGTCCAGCCCCGTTTCTGGTGCCACCACACCAATAAATGCCATAATAGGATCCGGTATAATAGTTCTGTTATATACCTCAGAAAGATGACCAAACAGCAAGTTCCAGAAATTATTGAGCTTGTGACATGTGAGGAACTGTTGTCCCTTCTGCAGCCGAACATTCTGGACACAAAGATGATATCTCTGGAGAAAATTTCGACAACCTACTTTGGCAAAAATGAAGTCTGTGAACAACCTTAAATTGAATCAGACCCAAACGTGCATTTATTGAACTATTATGAATATTGTCAATGCAGGATTTCCATGTCTCCACCGATATATCTGTGCCCAGTTCCTCCTCCCAGGACTGTTTAAATCAGGGGTGTCCAAACTACGGCCCGCTATCACTCCTGTGGCAGCCCGCGAGGGATTTAAAAAAAAAAATTATACAATACTGCAGAGGTGGGCAAACTACGGGCGTTTTCATCCAGCCCGTGAGGCAGTTGTTCCAATATGCAATATCAGTACAATCCAATAGATGGCGCTGTAGCCTGTAGTGCAGTATATAACCCCTGATTTACACCATCCCGCCGCTCCAGTCAATCCGCGGCACGTTTCAGAAGCGGCTCTCTAAAGAGAGGCCCCTAGTCTATTTTTGACGGACACCGCGTTCAAGCCGCACAGAAAATACTAAATAAAAAGTCAAAATAGCTATATACATTGCAAAACTGGCACCATTGTAAATAAGTTACGTTTTAAAAATGTGAAAGTGTTCATTTGCTTTGAAAAATGCCTTGTATTGGAACTGTTTTAAAAATGCTTAAAATACTTTCCAGTATCAGAACAAATGCCAGTGTTATCCTCCTGCTCACGGTACTGTCATTTTGTGGGGAAAACATGGAAAAAATTTGTCGTTTTATCTTGCAAAGATATGCTTTCTTCTGTTTTCCACACACATTTATATGAAAATGGATATAGTACTGTTTTTCTGGATTATAAATTGCGTTTTTTCATCTGAAATGTGCTGCTATTTCCAAGGCGACTTATATAAAGCAATCAAGGTCAAGTGCAAAGCGCACACATTAGGATTGGTGATGAATGAGAAAAGTCAAGTGAGTTTGTTTTGAGTTTGTATTGTGCATTTTCCAGCAGCCACGCCGCTAGTTTCAGTTCCGCTTTAAATATTTAGGCTGGGCGATTATAATATATGTTTATAGTGAATGCCACTATAATTTGTGTTTGTTTTTTACTTATGTTTTCGTTCTTTTTTCTATTCTGAACACTGCTAAATTTATAGGATTATTTGTGGAGTGTAGGGAATATAAATACATGTTTCTAATGTTTGTAAACGTTTCGTTTATTTTACATTATTTCTGAATGAAATGATCAAATGTGTCTTATACATTAATTGATTTGCACACTGATTTATCTGTGTGTCATAAAGTGCTCATAAAAATAGGTAGAGATGGTACAAGAATAGAACTGCCATGTAGGTACAAGTATACATAGTACAGTAGTAAGTGAGTGTCAATTTAGAATTTTTCTTTAATAAATCAAAGCTTCATATTATGCGGCCCCTCACTTAATGTGGAAAACTTGATGTGGCCCTCGAGTCAAAAAGTTTGCCCACCCCTGGTTTAAATGCTTCTGAGGATGTCGGACTCTGCTCCAAAATAACATTATATGCTCTCAACACAGATCCCTTCTCAAAAGGCTTAATATCTGCCATCCTATCCAATACAACATGTTGAGGTTTCTGCTCATAGTGTACAATGTATGTTCTCAAAAAATGTCTTATTTGTAGATAACGAAAAAAATGAGAGGCTGGAAATTGGTATCTCTGCTGAAGATGGTGAAAGGATGCCAATCGATCCTCTATATATAAATCTTTCATTTTGACTATGCCAGCTTCCCTCCAAGATCGAAAACTTGAATCAGTTAAACCTGGCTGAAAGGCACGATTCCAGCAAATTGGACTATCTATATACAGTTTTGGGGCTTTAATTATTTTCATCACCATTTTCCATATTCTTAATGAATGATGAATCACTGGATTATAATTATATAATGCTTTACTCATTTTCACTGGGCTATAGAGAATTGCTGAGAGTGAAGTATGTTTACATGAAGAGTGTTCAATCTGAAGCCAAGCCGGCATGTCTTGAAAATCACAACTTGGGAGGCAGTCTCTCCAAAATGAAAAAATATTCAAATGAGCGGCCAAATAATATAACTTAAACTGAGGAAGTCCAAATCCCCACAAAAGAGGAAATTTAAAAAAGGATATAACAAATTCGGACTGTAAATACAATACTCTAAGAAGTCACCGTGTTCATGTTTAAGGATGTATCAATTTGAAAAGATATTCAGTCAACAACATTCGGTTTGAAAGCTATATTAAGTCCTGCAGGACAGTTTCTTTCACATAAAACAAAGACATGTCAATACCTCGCCTCAAATGTCTACTCATTAGCTCTCATGGCAGGACTCTAATGCATTTAGCAGGTTCGGCCTTTTCTAGGAACTTTTCTTTGCTCTTAATGAAGAGCCATTAGAACGTTAGAGAGAAACCCAGGTGTTTCTGAAGCGAAATGTTGGGCTTTGTGCCATCTGTCATCATTTCTTACACTGAGAAAATGGAGAGCCACATTTTGAGTGTCTATCTTTAGGAAGGGCCTAATAATGAAACTCTTGAGCTATGAGATGTGGCACATTTGCCCCCTGACTGTGTCGCCTGATGGAGGGAAGACAGAAAAAGAGAAAGAAAGAGCAAGGGAGAGAAGAGGAGAGTGTTCTGAGGGGGTTTAAGGGGAGTGAGGCTGAGAGGCTGCTGTCATGCTCTAGTTGGCCTGTTGAAAGATGGTTGAGACATGTTTAAGAGGGTGGAGGAGGGGGGTTTGTGCCGGCATTCTCCTTCGCTGAGCAGCAGCTCCGAGCCTGGACAGACATAGCAGTGGTAACAGGGCTGACTCACTCAGCCCACACGCAGGAGAACGCTTATTCACCCAGAGAGGAATACTAACAGTATCACAGCCTCATCTCAATGCTCCCAGACCTGTTGCAAGCTCTCAGAAGCATGCAGAATGAACATGTGTGAAAACTGTAAAAATCATTCATCAGATGCATATTCAGAGAGGCACATGTGCACTGAATCTGAATGTACTGTAGACTAGAGCTGCAGCAATACAAACATATGCCGCAAATTTGGCCTAAAATCTCTATTAGCACTCTCAATATTTCACTTAATTTATCTATTAACAACATTCAATAGTGTATATAATGTTCAAAGGTTTGAGGTCAGTAAGAGTTTTATTGTTTAAAAGGAATTAATACTTTTATTTAGCAAGGATGCATTACATTTATCAAAGGTTACAGTCAAGACATTTATAATGCTATAAAAGATTGGATTCTTTAATTAAAAATGTTGAACAGTTTCCACAAATCATCATAACCATTTTTCAAATTGATAATAATATCAAGACATAATATCAAGAAACATGTTTCTTGAGCATCAGCTCAAGAAGCACATAAGAGTGATTTCTGAAGGACTCTGAAGAGTGGATTAATGGCTGCTGAAAATTTTGCAGTCACACAGGAATAAATGAAATTTTAAATATCAATAATATTGAAATAATATGCAACCGTGGTGAGCATAAGAGACTTCTTTTAAAAATATTTTTAATAAAAATTAAGCAGACCATAAACTTTCGAACAGAAGCATTTTTCTGAGTGCAATGAAAAAAGCACATCTCAAATGCTGAACTGCATTTAATAGCATTCTGTGATGGAAATGTAATAATTAATTAAAAAAGTTATTTTCAAAATGGATAAAAAAAAAAAACTGGGATGTAAAGGCTGAAAAACTCACTCAGTTATTTTTTTCATGATATTACATCAACAGTCATCAATGATTTACTTTACTTTCCTAGAGATGGCCTCATCCAGACTCTCAGCCATGTTAGTGAATATTATTATGTTACATAATGCTTATAAAACAGAAAATGTTCCACATTTAGAAATAGGACATATATAAAATAATTGTAGATTTAAAAAAAAAAAAAAAAAAAAAAGACGTTTATATATCTGTCCACAGACCCCTGCAGGACCTCCATGGACCCTAGGGCTTAAAAACCCCGGCTTTGGATCCTTGAATTGATATTTTACTGTAGTGGACATCAGTGAAGTGAGCCGCATGAAACTTATCCAGCAGATTCACTCGCTCACATTGACGCACTGAGGGTCTCTCTTCTGTTCAGCCCAGTTTCAATCACAATCCCATTATTATATTGCGATGATGGATTGTGATATATTGAATCGTGTATTGCAATGCAACACCTAGCCGTAACACAATTGTTTACCACAGTTAAACAGCACATATGTAGACCGACACATACAACAGAGACAGCTTACCAAACTATAAAAAGCTTAGCTGGGACATGCGCGGATGATTCCCTCCCCCTGTAACATAAGAAAAAATATTCACGTCACTGACACAAAGTAAATATTCTCCTCTTTTTTTATAGTCAGCAAGAAAGCGTTCTCAGACAGGGGTAATTTGTCTTCTCCTCAAGGGTATTCATGAAAAGGACTGGAAGGCGCGTGCAAGTGTCAACAGTAAAACTTTGGAGCTGAAGTATTATATGTGAGAGAGATGCTGTTTTGAGAGCCAGAAGCATCCGTTGTTCCTATCATTGATGCTGATGTGGACTGCTCTGACCAGCGACACCCACTCTCCCCTGCTGCCGTGGCAACAGAGCTCAGGATGAATGGTGGCATCAGTTGTAATAGAAAAACATTAGGCAAGGCTCAAGTCCAAGAATGACATACCCGTACACACACACATTTATAAACGATATGAAAGTCCGTTTTTGCCTCAGGGCACAAAATAAAATATATTAACTTTGAGAATAAAACATCTATAATGACAAAAATTAAAATCACATATTTAATAAATAAATTTCAATTGTATGTTTTGCAACTTGAATTTAAAGAATTACATTTTAAGGGCCAGATTTACTAACAGCTTGTGCCAGCGCAAACCAACTTTGGCGTTAAAATAGTACAGTCAGGATTCACTAAAGACGCGCAGTGACAAATAAGCACCGAAAAGGCATGGACACAGTTATTTTTGCGCCTGACCTTATTGAATATGCATTTGTAGGAATTTCCTTTTAATATTTCAAATTTATGGGAGGAGAGTATTCAAATGAATCACGCAATGCGATTTACTAACATTTACGTTCATCAAATTACTGGCATTTGTGCTATTATTTAATACTTAAACTGTTTTCTGCTTGAAATGGCTGTAATTACTGTTGGTAGGAGGAGGCACTGCAGAGAACAGAGAGGTAGAAGGGAGAGTATTTTTTCCACACGTATTAAAGGGTTACTCCACCCAAAAATTTTGTTATTAATCACTTACCCCCATGTCGTTCCAAACCCGTAAAAGCTTCGTTCGTCTTCGGAACAAAATGTAAGATATTTTGGATGAAAACCGGGAGGCTTGTGACTGTCCCATTGACTGCCAAACAATTAACGCCAGTCAGTGGTTCAATCTGAAATATATGAAGCAACGAGAATAAAAATAATGAATTTATTCAACAATTCGTCTCATCTGCGTCACCATAGCACCATTTTGGAGAACGTAGAAGACGTATCCGTGTGGCGCAGCTGACACAGAACACCGTTCGCAGTTTGATCAGTACGCAGATGAGACCGCAGATGGACTACTTTGGCGATGTCTTTCATACATTTCTGGGCCTTGACAGTGTTATTTACTTGGCAGTCAATGGGACAGTCAAAAGCCTCCTGGTTTTCATCCAAAATATCTTAAATTGTGTTCTGAAGATGAACAAAGCTTTTACAGGTTTGCAACGACATGGGGGTAAGTGATTAATGACAAAATTTTCATTTTAGAATGGAGTAACCCTTTAATATATTAGGAATTCCAGAAGAACACATTATCCGAACATATTGTTTGCCAAGCCATGAGTTGCTACAAACCCTCAACTAGGTGTCAAGCAATACCAGGTCAATTAAAACTTGCAACCCTTCAACCCTTTTCAACGTAGTGTGACTTCTTTATTTGCAACTACGCTAATTGGCACTGCGCTTGGTAGGCTATTAAGTTGGTTGATATGTAAATGAGATGTTGCGTTGTGTTCTTTAATTTGTTCTTCCTGTTTTAGAATTGCGCTCTCACGCTAATTTGCCCTGCTTAGTAAAACTGACCCTATGTCACAAATGTGAGATATAAAGTCATATTAGCTACATTTATATGCATCCAAATAATATGTTCAGACTGAAAGGGGTGTGATTCGATCAATAGGAATAAACTAAGCATGTAAACGCTCAAATATGATTTCCTTCTCAATCGGAATTGTGATGCAGATGTTTATTAGAGCCCTTTCAAAATAAGATTTACATGGTTGTTGGCTGTTTACATGGTTTACTAAAATGCATATGTTTATTTAACTGATCAGTGAATGAGACTAAATTTACTAAATACTTACAAAAAAAACAAAAAACAAAGGGGCTATGACATGAAGTTTTGTTTAAAATACATAAATGCACATGTAGCCTAAACTAAAATGTAAATCAGGTTGCAAAATTTAGGGTTCATATGATTAAAAATTTTAGAATCTGAAATCAGACGGATTGCATTGACGAAAATTAGTGCACATAAACTTACTAAACTTACCTATTGTGTGATATTAAGTTGAAATTGTGAAATATAAAGTCACAATCACATAACATAAAGGCACAGTTACCATTGTATTTATTTATTTTAAACTCTGAGGCAGAAACAGGCTTTCATTAAACAACTTGAATTGTTTTATGTTGGGTTCAAATAACACCCGCTTATTCTGTGAACTGACAACTGCGGAAGTGACTTTAACATGGCAACACTTAGGGAAGATAGGAATATGCATAATTAAGATACAATTTTGGATCAAAATAACAATCCTGGTCTCATGTGAAGCAAAACCATTTCCCAGGGGGAAGTAAAGGAATTCATATTTCATAGCCCAGCACTCTCAGTATAGAAGAAGGGAGAGTCGATCACAAATCTTGTGCTCTGAGTATTAGAGCACACACAAGGCAATGCTAGTTATGTTTTATTAAATGCTCTCTTCCAGAGCTACCTCACCTATGAGATGCCAGTGCTTAATATTTTAGTGCCAGACATTGGAATTCTGACTGAGGAAGGGGAGATGTGTGGATCCTGTCTCCGCAAAGTCCAATTGGAATGATTTATGAGCGGTTTGGTCATTGGCATCCCAGTCAGCTGCAGGGAGGGTTTCCACCGCAGTGTCTGTTCTTATACTTTGGGATGGCGACAAATTCTTTGCACAGGAAAAGTGGCAATTTCTGTCATACCCTAAGGGTCTGCTCACACCATGTCTGATGGAAAAAAATAATAGAGTTTTCACATGATTCACACCAAGTGCAATACTGGGTTTTACTTCTCCTCTTCCTTTCTGGGGTTTTCTCTTAAATAATGTGTTTGGTTTTGAAAGTGAAGTCCCTCCTCCAAGTGCACAGTTGGTGATGTAATGCTGCAGGGACTGTTCGGTAGCAGTCTGCTACAAAGCCGGCGTCAGTACAGCTCAAACGGGACACTGATAAGCAGCCTTCTAAAACCCAAAATGGCACACCCTATGGCCTTGTGGATTAAACAGGCACTGTTGCTGCACTGGAAGATCAGTTATCTATATATCTATATAGATAGATATACATCTATATCTATCTATATGTATATATTATATGTATATAAAATATCGATATACACTTCTAAATCTACAAATGTAATTAAAATACACCACTTGTCAAACTGACAAATAAGTATGCATAGAACTGTATTTTATTCTGTATTGAATTGTATTAAACTGTAATAAAATAATGATAACACCTTAGTATAGGGACCAATTCTCACTATTAAAGGGTAAGTTCACCCAAAAATAAAATTAGCTCATATTTTACTCACCCTCAAGGCATCCTAGGTGTATGTGGAAAGGAAAAGGAAAGGACGTGAGGCGACCCATACTTGGAATTTGTGCTCTGCATTTAACCCATCCAAGCATACACACACACACACACACACACACACACAAACACACAAACACACACACACACACACAGCACTGGCCAGCCAATGCTGCGGCGCCCAGGGAGCAGTTTGGGGTTCAGTGCCTTGCTCAAGGGTCTCACCTCAGTCGTAGTATTGAGGGTGGAGATAGCGTTGGACATTCACACCCCCCCCACCTAAAATCCCTGCCAGATCTGAGACTTGAACCCGTGACCTTTGGGTTACAAGTCCGACTCTCTATCCATTAGGCCACTACTGCCAAATGACAAATACCGGAGTTATATTACAATTTGCCCTTGCTCTTCCAAGCTTTATAATTGCACTGGGCGGGTGTCTTTTTTTGTATTCTCCAAAAGTAATCAAATAAAGCGCATTCATCTATAATAAAACATGCATCACGCGGCTCCAGGGGGTGAATAAAGGCCTCCTGTAGCGAATCAATGTGTTACAAACACTTTTTTTCTCTCACTTCCACTAACTGTCGTACACGGAAGCAGTTCCGGGCGGATGACGTAGGACAGAGGCGTAGTGCATGTGCCGGTGATTAGTGACGAACGTGGAAGCATGGAAGAGAGAGAGCAAAACAAAACACTGGTCACAAATTAGAAGCACAAAATGAGGATATGTAAAGAAAAAAAGTTGGAGTTCGATATAAGCCAAGACTTTTTTTTTAAGCCAAGACTTTTTTTGCTAAAGTAAGGAAATTTTGCTTCCTTTGCTCCTGTTAACAAACTCACGAGACTAGCATATCTCACCAATGCATGCGCTGCGCATACGTCCTACCTCATCCGCCCAGAACGGCTTGCACGTACGACAATTAGTAGAAGTGAGAGAAAAGTGTTTAGAACGTTTTAAATATGCATATTTTCTTACAAAAATGCATCGATTCACTACAAGAGGCCTTTATTCACTCCTCGGAGCCGTGTGAGGCACGTTTTATTATGGATGGATGCGCTTTATTGCACTTCTTTTGGACTGTTGAAAAAAACCACCTGCACAGTGCAATTTTAAAGCTTGGAAGAGCGAGGACAATTTTTAATATAACTCTGATTGGATTCGTCTGAAAGAAGAAAGTCATATACACCTAGGATGCCTTGGTAAAATTACGGTTGAACCACTGATGTCACTTGGATTATTTTACCGATGTCCTTGTTATGTTTCTGGACCTGTTAACATTGCAGTTGCATTGCTGTCTACGGAGAGTCAGAGAGCCCTCAGATTTGATCAAAAATATCTTAATTTGTGTTCCAAAGATGAACAAAGGTCTTATGGGTTTGCAACAACATGAAGGTGAGAAATTAATGACAAAAATTTCCATTCTTGGGTGAACTAACCCTTTAAAATATTGTTAAATTATGTAAAACATTGCGTTAAAAAGATCAAATGAAAACTTAGTAATATTTTTTTTGTCTTGTCCATTGCTATCACAATTAGGGCTGCACGATATATCGCAAAATTATCGTTATCGCGATAATAGTATATGCGATATCCGTATCGCAGAGAGTTGCGATAATTAAAATTTATTTTATGTGCCAAGCATTTGTTGCATGCATAGGTTGTCCAAATTTGACCAATCAGAAGGGGCTTTACCACGTTTATACCCGCCTCCCAAGTAGGTGCTATATGCTATTGGCTAGACCGGGCCCAAAGGTGAATCTAGTGGCTCAGAGCAGAAAGTGGAAAATATGGCGGGAGTAGAGACAAGCGAGGAAAGTGACAGCAGCGAAGAACTTGTGCCTAAAAAGAACTGTACGTCTGAAATATGGCAGTATTTTGGCTTCAAGAAAGACGACGTGTCACAAATGCAGGTACTGTGTAAGTCGTGCCGAAAAACTGTGGTCACGTCGAGAGGAAATACAACGAATCTCCACAGTCATCTGGAACACAACCACAGGGAGCTATATGAAGACTTCCGAAAATGTAAGGCCAAATCTACCAAAACGGCTAACGAAAAGCCAAGTAACAATAAGGGAGTCGTACAGACAACCATTGATCAAAGTTTTACAAATGCAACGCCTTACGGAAAAACGTTGAAACGCCACAAGGAAATAACAGATGCTATCACACGCTTTTTAGCTAAAGACATGATGCCTGTTAACACTGTGAGCAAAGAAGGCTTTGTGGGTCTAATTAACAAATTGGACCGAAGATATCAGCTGCCATCGAGAATTTTTTTTTCTCACGTCGCAATTCCACAGATGTATGACACTTGTGTGAAGACAGTGAGCTCCGAGCTCCACCAAGTGGACTTCTACGCTAGCACCACTGACCTGTGGTCGAGTCGTACGACTGAGCCTTACATGAGCTATACCGTTCACTTTCTTACTCAAGACTTTGAATTAAAAACACGCTGTCTGGGTGTTGTGTATTTCCCTGAATCCCACACCAGTGAAAACATAGCCCACGGACTGCGGGACGTTTTAGCCAGCTGGAAATTAAAAGAGGAAAATCAAGTGTCCATTACAACGGACAACGGCGCCAATGTGGTGAAGGCTACCGAACTTAATAATTGGGTCAGGCTACAATGCTTTGGACACCGCTTGCATCTGGCCATCGGTGAGTGTTGAATGTTTATATTTGCAATAATAACTGAAAAAAATGTTCAGTTGTTTTGTTTGTATAGTTGCATGTAGACTAGACATGATTTTGGATATTGTAATATTTAAGATAATGTGTTTATTTACATTATTATATTAAATATATTCCACAGAGGCTAGTAAATTGTAGCTGACAGTTTTCTATCTCAAATGCTGTTATATAAAATTGTAATTATAATATTGCAGTGTTATTTCACCCTGTATGTCCTTGTTTTGTTCTTAACTCTTCAGAAAATGCTGTTAAAGGTGATGAGCGCATTACTCGAGCTGTTGGTCTCTGCAAAAAAATAGTGGGACATTTCTCCCACACCTGGAAGGGGAAGATGGCACTGAAAAAAGCACAAAAAGAGCACAACCTCCCGGAGCACTCCCTCATCACAGAATGCCCTACAAGGTGGGGTTCGAGGCAGAGAATGATTCAGAGAGTTCTAGAGCAGCAGCGGGCCATAAGCGACGTTCTGTCAGCAGACAAAAAGTCAAGACATTTAGTTCCTACTTGGCAGGACCTTGATGTACTTGAGTCCATAAACCAGGCATTGCAGCCTCTGCAAGAATTTACAGATGCTCTATCAGGTGAAAGTTACGTAAGTGTTTCATATGTGAAACCTGTACTTCACTTGATGAAGACCTCAATTCTTGCTGCAAAAGAAGAAGACAGTGACTTAACAAAGTCCATAAAGAGGAAGATTCTAGAGTACATGAACACCAAGTATGACATCCCTGCAACTCAAGAACTTCTGGACATGACCTGCTTTATGGACCCCAGATTCAAAGCCAACTACATTAGCTCTGACAAGGTGTCAGACATCAGAGCCAGGGTGATGTCTGAAATTGAAGCAACTGTGCCACAGGTAAATGTTAATATGACAGTAGTAAGTGACAAAGTAATGCACTATAACTAGATTTGTTTACAATATTTACTTTATTACTCTATTTTAGGAGCAGTTCCTAAGTAATCAAGATCACCAGGGCATGGGTCCATCAGATGTCAAGACATCCCCATCTCCGTCATCTATGGAACCATCGCACACTGTGGAAGTTGAATTAAACAACTACATGATGTCTCCCACCATAGACAGTGAGATGGACCCTCTTACTTGGTGGCAAGTCCATCAGGTCGACTTTCAAAACCTGAGTAAAGTAGCCAGGAAGTATCTCTGTATACCAGCAAGTAGTTCACCTTCAGAGAGACTTTTTAGTACATCAGGAAATGTTGTGACGTGCCAACGCACATGTTTAAAACCTACCAAAGTCAATATGCTAGTTTTCCTGGCAAAAAACCTGGAATAAACATTTGGCATTGCATTGTTTACATGTTATAACAATGTTTACATGTTAATAATGTTTACATGTTAATAATGCTTGCATGTTAATAATTATTTTATGCATGTGGATGTTGACAAGATGTTAGTCTTTCCACTACATACCAATTTATTTAAGCCCTTCACACTTATTTTTTATTTAATTTGTTTAATATTTATTTTTATTTAAAAAAACAGTCAAGGCAAGGAAATATTTTGTTTAAAAGATGCTCTTGTTTTAAGATGCTCTTGATGATTGCATGGTTACATGTGAATAAAAAGTAATGTTTGAGAGTAATGCGATTTTTGTTTGCAGGTCTATGGTAACACAAAACCAGAAATCAGAATATCTGCCCAGGTTTTCAGTCATTCATAGTGTTTTAAAGTCTAAATGTTTGCACCTTCCTTGACAGTTTTTTTTTTTTTAGCCTGAATTAGATTTAATTAGATCTGAAGAATATCCTGTTTATTTTAGTATGATCATTACATATATAAATGATTAAAAAAAAAGCTAATAAAAATAGCATTTCTCTAGGGAAATGTTATATCGCAAGAAATATCGTCATCGCAATATTCAACAACAATATCGCATATCGCATATTTTTCCAATATCGTGCAGCCCTAATCACAATGCCAAAAATCAAACATGTTTGTGATTGTACTTTGTCCCAAAAGACTTACTCCCAAAGCACTAGTACTTTTGTACTACTCTGTATCCTTTCAGTCCATTAAGATTTAGAATCATGCTGCATGTGCACAAAACAAAGTATATGTCATCAAGCTCATTACTAACACTGACTTACTCGAGCTTTTGCTGTAAGTCAGCAGTCTTCGAGATTAAAGGTGGAATGAAAGGTGACGTGTCAGTTGGCATGTGATGGGCACCGCTGTAACGTTTCTATTCATGCTGGGCAACAGCTGCGGGCTAGCAATGTCTCTACAAGCACGCGGGGATGAGGCAGCAACAGCAAACCACAAACTGTCCTGCAGTGTATCCACACTGTAAATGCGTGTGGATCTGCGCCAGGTATAAGCGCATATACACACATATCTCACTGGAGGAGGTAGAAGCACAGATGGGCATTTCTGGATGGCTGCGTCTCCTGGAGGGGTCAAAAGCAGGGGGAGGTGTTGGCAGGCCTGTAATGCTGCTAAACCAGCACCTCACAAAACACTCACACTTTCTCAAACATATGCTGTCACTGAAAAGTGTATGTGAAAATGACAAGAGATCTGCAGTCTTAGACAGCTAGTCAAGGCTGTATGCTGTGTGATTTTTGCTGTCCTTAATGACAGCTGCTTGTCAGATTGTATAATGCTATGATGTGACCTCAAAGAGACCTTTGACAGACTGTGAGACCTCAGCATTCTTTTATGTCACACTTCACAATGCACATTTATACGGGGTGACACATAAGGTGCGTTCATGCCATGTCAGAATTGCCATTACTACAAGATTCTGACTTGTACATTTTTTTTTTGTCCTTGTAGAACTCATAAATACAACTTATACCACCTGACCACTGTAACATCATGTGGAAAAACCTTCAAAATGCCAGTGGTAAAATATTTCTGTTTATTAATTCATAGCATTTTCTAGTGTTAATGTTAATCACACAAGAATAATCTTAAAATAAACAAAATAAATACAATACTGTTTAATATAGCTGCAATTACTAATTTTCCTGCGAAATAAATTAAGTTTTTTTCATATCACAGTGTAAGCAGTGTAAACTCAAAAGGCCAAAAATACACTAAATACACAAATATGAAAACAAAGTGAAACTATAAGCTTAACAATGCACATAATAACCAACCTGCTCCGCAGACTTGAAGCAAAACCATATGAAAACCCAAAATCTCTAAGGTCATAAGGCCCAGCTGCATAAGGCTCAGCATTTCTGACACTGCCTGAGCAGCATCAGAAGCTTCACCACAAAGACAATTAATATGTGAGGAAGTCACACAAGCAAACAAAGACTTTCTGACAAAAGAAATCTTTTACGATCTGCGGATGTTGTCTAAGATAGCGACATCTTGGCAGTGTTCCAACAGTGTACACCCGCCTCAAGATGAACTAAGTTCCTGAGTGCATTTCCATATGTGTGTGTGTGTCTGAGGTCCCTCACAGAAGAACTGGTGAGTCCAAAGAAAAAGGAAGTGGAGAGAGAAAGAAAAACGCAGGGTAGACTGAAATAGTCTGAAACAAATCTTTGTTTGGTCTCATTTCTCCAAATGCTGCTCTCTTTCTCTCTTTTCTCTTTTAGTCAGTGTCTATTAGTTTGAAGCCATCTATGAGTCACAGTGCACACAACGGGGAGGAGCAAGGAACACGAAGACGAGGATGAAACTAAAAATAACAGTCTTTATTGAAGACATCAAGGCAGGGCAAGACAAGGCAAGGCTGACACAGACAGGAACACCGGGGAGTAACGAGTAGACCAGACGAAATCAAACTGAATAGACAAGACTATAAATAATTAGATAATTAGACAAACACAGCTGGACAGTATAAACTAATAAACACATTAAACAAGGACAGGAAACAAGAGGCGGGAACACATGACAGAGGACTGACATAACGTCCCGCACCTTAACAGTTCCACCGGGGAGGGGGGGTGGGTGCTCTGGAGGCCTCTCAGGACACACACGGACAGGAACACAGGACGGGGACCTCCAGAGAGGAATAGACAGAACGGAGGCCATGGCGGAGCTGGGAGCTCTGAAGGCCATGGCGGTGCAGGGAGCTCAGGAGGCCATGGCGGTGCAGGGAAATCAGGAGGACATAGCAGGTGGTATTCGTGGCCGTGCAAACCCCCCCCCCCCCCCCCCCCCCCCCCCCCCACACACACACACAAAATTTCCATGGGCAAGCAAGGGGGTATCAGGAGCCCTCCGGGGCTAGACAGACAGGACAGGACATGACAGGACAGCCCACACAGGGCTAAACACACAGGAACAGGAAGCCCTCCTGGGCTAGCTCGGAAGCTGAGGCTTCTTCTGGGCATGACAAGGAGTCAGGGGCCCTCACAGGGTCCCTCAGCAACCGCCTCCACTTCCGTGACAAGGAGGCCACAACAAGAGGAGTGATGTGGACTGGATCCACGAGACCGAGTTAGTGGTGGGCCGGCGGGCTTGAGTCAGCGGCGGGCCTGCCACAAGACCTGCAAGCGGGCTAGGGAGAGCCGCGGACAGCGGCGTCGATCTCCCGTGACCAGCGGGCTTGGTTGAGCCGCAGACGGCAGGTTGGCTTTCCCCGAGGACGCCAGACTGGAGGGAGCCGTGGACGGCGGGTTGGCTTTCCCCGCGGATGGTGGACTGGAGGGAGCCGCGGACGGCGGCGGATATCTCCCGCGATCGGCAGGCTTGAGGGCTCGCAGCCAGTGGACTCGCGGCGATCCCACCGAACTCCCACGCCAACTTGCCGTGAGCTATGGCGGGATGATGAGCAGCGACTTCCTTGCCGTGGGGGACAAAACAGGAACAAAAAAAAAAACCTTCTCAAAAAATGAACAAAGAGCGAGGTGAGTGGGCGCCGCTTACTGTTTTGGGTCTGGTCTTCTGTCACGGGGGACACACAACGGGGAGGAGCAAGGAACACGAAGACGAGGATGAAACTTAAAATAACAATCTTTAATGAAGACATCAAGGCAGGACAAGACAAGGCAAGGCTGAAACAGACAGGAACACCGGAGAGTAACGAGTATCAAACTGAATAGACAGGACTATAAATATACAGGATAATTAGACAAACACAGCTGGACAGTATTAACTAATAAACACATTAAACAAGGACAAGAAACAAACCAAATATGGAAACAAGAGGCGGGAACACATGACACACGACAGTGGACTGACACTATGTGCCACTCCTACACTAGGATATAATTGATAAATTAATCTTTAGCACACATATGTCTAAATGTCACAGTCTTTCTCTTCCGGGAAAAAAATTAATGACTCCTGCACTAAACAAAATTTTGTCCAATCAAATACTCTATAAACCACCTGCAAATCATATGGTGTGTTTGAATGATATTGGAAACACTGGAACATGTAATTAAAAGTCGGAAAATCTTAAATTCTTTTTTTTTTAATTTTCAGATTCCACATTGGGAGTGTCAGTGAGAAAATATGGGGAGACACCACTGATGTACAGAGAGATGCAATGGTCTGCATTGATAGTACATTTGTCAAAATCAATTAAATTATTATGGTCACATTTTATTTTAAGGTCCAATTCTTGCTATTAACAAACCATTAACTACGACTTTTCCTCAATAAACTAATTTGCTTCTTATTAATAGTTAATAAGAATGTGGTCATGCAGAATATGTGCTTTATAAGTGATAATAAACAGCCAATATGTTAATAACAGGCATGCTAATAAGCAACTAGTTAATAGTAAGAACTGGTCCCTATACTAAAGTGTTACCTAAAAGTTTCCCATTTAAAATAAAACAAGCTAATTATTATCATTATTAATGTTGTGGTTAAAAAAGACAAGTAGTAAAACTGAAAAACAAACCCTAATAGTTATATATGTCTGTCCTAATTCATTTTCACACATTATTTTACAGTTGCTAAACCCTCGAGCATTTATTTTACATGAATAAGACCTTGTGTACAATACTTTGTGTTCAATGATTCTCATTTTAAATACAGAGAAATGTTCTCAACTACTCCACTACTGTGCTGTTGTTTGTGATTAGATTTGCATGGTAATTTGGAAAGTTCATATTTAAACACCACAGCAATGCCAGAATTATGAGTGGGAAACTATTATTTCTGAGTTACAGGCATCAGTGAAAAAATATGGGGGACACAACAGAAGCAGTGGCTGTACTGATGGTAAATTTGTTGAAATGAATGAAATTATTATTTGTTTCCCATTAACATTAAAACTAGATGCATTTACAAAATATGACAGTATTACAATAAAATATATGACGATTCAATTTACATCATCCTTAAACAAAGCATTGTTTATTTATAATTTAATATTAATTACGGCATCCTAAATCGTAAATACAAACTTCCCAGGAGGACTTGAATGCACCAATAGATCATTTTTGACATAATTAAAGCCTGCTACCTATAAAACAAAAACAAAACAAAAAAACAAGCTTCCTGTTGCAATAGGAAATACATCAATACAGAAAATAAAATACGATTTAATGGGGTTTTAAAATAGGAAAATCTTAAGACTTGCAAATGAATGTTTAATGGCTGTGAACCAAATGCTGAATAGAGCAAGTGTGCAATATTTTAATCAGAGCATAAATTTCCTCTCAAACTAGAGTGCAATGTGTGAGAGGTGCTGTTCCATCCCCTAGAGCCCCGCAGGCAGTGCAGATCAGGAGTTAAAACATGGAGGTGGGGGTCTTTTGCATAGTGGATGATAATACGGATAAGCAAGAAGCCAGTGAGATTGTCGGTTTTGAATATAAAAATTACGGGAAGGAGAACAGCATGGAGCCCCAAGCTAAGCAAGTGCACAAAACCACATACAACATGCATGGGCACACATGTACCCTTACACATCACTTCTTTAATTATGAGACTAACTTCATGCTAAATAAAGCTTCTGTGTAAATTTGGAGCATCAGAATATTTATGCATGAAACACACATAAACTCACACGCACATGTTCAAATGTCTATTCTCCGGTTCATGGACGCATAGCTAGTAGGGTATGTGAACATTATGTAGTAAGTGATGTTCGTGCTTGAATTAGGGCTGTGCAGTCAGTTTTAATGATATGTTTATGAGTGTTTCGTCCAAAAAACAGTGCTGTTAGTTGCCCCAAGGGCGAAAATGCAGGGTGACAGAAGAGAGCAACCTGTGGAGAAGAGTATTAAAGAATAAACTCGGCTAAATGTGGTTTCTCCTCAGGCCATGTCCGCCAATTTGTTCCATATTCATCTTGTGTTAGGGCTGGCTGGTAAACTGCTTTTGTTGGGGATTCGGCATCTGTGTTGTCAAAGAACTTGCAGACTGTGGTTTGATGCAGATAATGCATGGTCAGTGTTAATACTGGTACATTAAGAATAAAAAAAAACTAATAAAAAATGGAAAATCCCTCTCAATGGCCTTGTAACTAATAGGGTTGACGTTCACACTAACTGCAGTTTGTTTCTGGGTGCTATACAAGAGCAACTGCTTGGAATGCTTCATAATTATATATAAATATAAATAGATTTTAAGAAATTATATATAAAGCATTTTATATTATACACTGCTGAGAAAATGTTCATGAACTTTCTGTCAAAAATCACACTTAAGGTCATTGCACACTGAGTCCGAAATTTTCGCATGCGTTTTTCCGTATTCGTCATCCTTTCCTATCAAAATGCATGCTAAGGATGCGAAGACGCAGAAAATCGAAACTGATCCAAATTTTTTTATGACGGACGAAAGTTTCGGAGGCAGTGTGTAAACGTGATTGACACAACGTGAGGTTGTATTTTTTTTTGTAACGTGCAAAAAGTTTGGAAAAGTGTGCAATTGCCTTTAGGATCAGATTTCTTGTTTGATTATGGATCATAAGGAGTAAACCTATCTTGGCGGTGGCAGTAAAGTAAACAACACGTGGTCAACACGAATGTTGCAGGCTTAATCCCAGTTCTATCATTATCGCGCCCTTGAGCAAAGTGTTTAACCTCAGGTTACATCGGATTCTAGCATAGAATGACTAGATCGATAGTGTCCTGTTTGACAAATGACAGCAACATTAGGCCTCTAAGCATATAACACACAAGAAGGCAATTCAAATGCTGGAGAAACAAGAGAAGGCAGGAAAATCAAAACTACTCATTTGCTAAGAGAAGGGCAACCAAAAACAACATACATGTATAGCCTATATTGCAAACATGAGGCCACCATAACAACAAAATACACACACCAGTTATCTGATAGAAGCAACATCATTCATATAATGAGATAATCTAGTTTTTGAATAAAGAGACCAATGGCCTATTTATTAAATGACATCACTGGCACAGACCCAAACAGCTTTCAACCCCACAGACAAAACAATTAGCATAAAATCCTATTTGATGACAGAAGCAAATCCTGAAAACACTGGCCTGGTTAAACCTTGACAAAGCTGCTTCCTTAAAAAAAATAATAAAAAAAATGAATTGCCGCACAAAACAAAGCAGTAAAATCCTTACAGATATTCTTAAGTGAAAATCTATGGTTTGGAAACCCTCCTCCTACCTAACAGATTTTTAGGATGGTCTAAAATATTAGCCTTAACAAGCAAAGGCGTAACATGGCAGATCTGACCCGCAGAAGTTCACAATGCCAGGCCTGATGGTTCTTGCAAATCCTCACACTCCCTTCTGCACTCCCGACTTTTCTTCATGAGGGTGATGAGTTTCAGCATCATTAAGCCCTCACAATTCTGCACCATATTACTGTGTGTGTTGAAATGTAATTTAGCTGGCGGAGAACTAGGCATATTCAGTGATCAAGGAAGACTGAAGCGAACCAGCAATTGGTAATGTACGGAGACAGATTTGAGGGTGTGTTCCTGTGTGTTTGGGAGAATCTGTCTGACAGATGGTTGCCACTAGGTTCTGGGCTGGGGCTCAAAGTGATTTTGAGATGTCATATTGATCTGAAGGCTGTTGGCCGAGGCTGGTTGGACTGAGCTATACTGGCAGATTGGCCTTGAAGGAGCACTACTGGTCTCTAGGTTCATCCGGGCATAAGGCAGTCGTCTCTCAGGATATCTTTAGCTAAATAAGGCAGTGCTGGACTACTACATTAAAAAAGTGGTTAAATAAACAATCACATGAGTCAGCAATTCATTCAGACATGTTCACAAATCTCTGCCACAATGCCCAAGCCAATTATGTAGTCATTAAGAAAGTATGTTAGTTTTCACTTGAATCAAAAGACTTTAGATTTAATTGCAGACTCTCTACATTTTTTTTCTATTAACTTTGGCAATAAAAAGACACAGTCAAATGAAAAAAAAAACTGATTAATTTGTATGGTAAGCAAATATGTCACCTTATAGACCTAAAATCAAGTCAAATTTTTTTGGAACTTAAGTCCAACTAGAGTCTAGAGCCTTATACAAGTAATGTATTGATTTGTAGTGATATATCACTCTCCAGCAGAGTAACAGACCAAGAAACAAGTGGTTGGAAACTCAAACGCTTGGCAGATATAAGAGAATGTCATTGCTGGGGCAATAAAAGCGCCTCATAAACTACGTGCGTGACTGGCACAGTACATAATAATATCAACAGTACAAAATGTATTAATGTCAAAAATATACAAACTACATGGTTGCACGCCATATATATGCAACACAGTTATACAACCACATCAAACTGAATAACTGACCCAATCTACTTTTCAAACCCTTTAAAAAACAACAAAAAAAACATGCCATTTTAAAAGGTATCAACAATTTCCAGCCCTTTAGATGAAGGCATCTTTCACATTGTTTTCCTGACTGCACGGGATAAACAAACCTGTCATCTGCAATTTTATTATGCATCCACTAGTCAACATCACCCCGCTGAGGCTTTCAGAGAAAAGATGGCACTTGACATCTTTATATAGAGGGAGGAGAATGCAAAAATATGTTTGCATTTTCTAAGACCATAGCTTGAAAAGTAAGTTTAAATTGAAGAGGTTAAATATCAAACCAACACTCAGTCATTTAACATGACTGTACACTGAGAATACAGTGAATGAGTCCTCTGTGCTCTAGTGTGTGTAGGAGGCCTCCCTAGGACACTCATAAACCCCGGTAAGACAATTAATCAGAGACCAAAAACAATAGGCTTTTGTCTTGGCTTGTGCCGTGCTCAAATTGGCACTGCAAAAAAACGCCTAAAACAACACGGCAAACTAGGAGACTACAGCAGACGAAGCGGGAAAACAATTAACTGATGTTTTATTATTAACTAATATACTAAACAGTTCAAAGTTTTGGGGTCCATATGATTGTTTTTTTATATAAAAAAAATCAATACTTTGACGTATAAGATATTTACAATGTTACAAAATATTTCTATTTAAAATAAATGCTGTTCGTTTGAACTCTATTCATCAAAGAATCCTGAACAAATTTATGGTTTCCAGAAAAATATCAAGTAGCACAACATTTAGTGATTTCTAAAAGATCATGAGACACTGAAGACTGGAAAAATGGCTGCTGAATATTCAGCTACCATCACAGGAATATATATATTTTTTAAAACGTTAGACACTTAAACTTACATTCCATTTATATTCTATAAAATGTTACTACCTTACAGATAGACATGAGTGACAGAGCACCCAAAAACAGCATATCAGGCATACTGACGACTTATGTTTTGTCTGTTTATCAAGATAATAAGATGTGTTTCTTCAAGCGTGTGCCTATGCATCTAAGCAACGGCATTTCTTGTCAAATGTCAGTCTGTCGTGTCTTACAGGTCATCCGCTACAATGGCTGATAGATGAGCACAATTACCCACCGCTGCACAGAAAGCACTTGCATTTGATTGGTGTTAATTTCACACCCTCAGCCACAGAGCTGTATTCTAAAGTCTAACCTTGACTAAATCAAAAGAAACCAAAAAAACTTTGGTTCTGTATTGGAACTAAAGGGGAAAAAAATTCTCCAAGGCACATATGTAACAGGCCACAACTCTTTGTC
This sequence comes from Barbus barbus, assembly GCF_936440315.1. Taxonomy (NCBI): domain Eukaryota; kingdom Metazoa; phylum Chordata; class Actinopteri; order Cypriniformes; family Cyprinidae; genus Barbus; species Barbus barbus. Next base: position 12,419,394 of record NC_136758.1, read on the forward strand.
TGGAGGAAAAAAAGACAAACAAAAAACGGAGTGATGAATCGTGGAGGAGTTCAGAGACGCAAGTAACTCTGACAGTCTGATCCATTGCCCAGGGCAAGAATGTGAAATGGAAAAGTTCTCATCAGGAATGGAGAGGCCTTCGTTTGAGGAAATAAATGGCACCCACACCTCCAGCTCACGGAGAGGAGACAGAGAGATAATGAAACGGCAGGCGGATGTTTATCGACGTTTATGAATTCTATTTGATCTTGCTTCTGTCGTCATTTGTTGGCAAAAACACACAACTCCCTTGTGCCGCTGGTGCCGAGGGTGGGCAGGACAGCAGAGGAAATATGACAAGGAATGCAAGCAAGCAACAGATGGAAAACAGAGTGGCCAATTACACCGTGCTGTAAAAATCACTGGGTGTGCGGCACGAGAGAAGGAGATGAGGTGATTCATTCAGACAAATGATACCTCTCTAACAAGCTGCCTCCTGCTAGAACGGCATATATGTCATGCCAGGTTTCCAGCTAGCTTGCAAGGTAAAACATTAGCGTATGAATGCAACACATGAACCACACCAAGGAAGCTGCTAATGAATAATGTTGAGTGATTTCAAATAAATGTTGTAGTGCCACGCGGTAGGCCACAGGCATTCAGAAGCTTTTGCGGAGCACCACTGTGATTGCTTCCCAAGGGCATCTCAACTGCCCTGAAATTCTATTTCCCAATGCCGAAAAGCCTGTTTATGCGCGACTGTTAATGCTCACAAAAGACACTCTGACCACACCAATAAACCGTGCAAATCACTAAAGCACCGAAACATCCATTTGCACCAAACTCGAGCGTGCAGCAACGCAGAGTCTGTCAGTTGGCACACGGATTAGCATGGATGTCAGTGAAGCACTAAAGAGGGCAGCTCATCCAGTGCCAGGTCCTCAGCTAAACAGACCACATACAGTACTGCTATCTGCATCATTTATGTTCAGGCATTCATACTCACATTCACAAAGTTCAAAAAATTATTATGCCTGATCCCACTTCCTTCTTCTGTTCTCGTGTATTACAATCTCATGGTCATAAGACTGAACAGTGACCAAAGTCCTCACACACCTCGTCAGGGTGTCCAGGGTTGACCAATAAAGTTTTGGCAGGTACCGCTGATCATGTACATGTGTTTTCATGCCTCGAAAATGGAAATGTTTGGTTTTCTGTTATTTCTGTGAATCTTGAAAGAATCAGTTAGAATGGGTTGATAACTATAATTATCAACCCATCACAGTATGCAATTTTTTTCCCAGTAAATGTGTTTATGAATTTATAGTGGTCATGGGGTTAAATTATAGCTAGCTGAATAATTTGACTCTACTGTTGCACATGAAAAACATTTGTTTTGTTAAGGATATTGGGTAGTTGACAGAATGTAGTACTTTACTGTACTGTTTTACTGTACTGTTTTACCACTTAAATCAACATCAAGATGTTTGGTTAAAATTTGAATTTAGCATATTTATAAGTGAAAATTAAATTACTGAAGTCTAATATTTTGGGGGGCTTAAATAAAAAAAATGGCCAAATGGTATAAGTGTCTGGAGATTGTACATAAGAAAAAGTCACAAAGGCTAAAATTCTTGGGGATTTTTTTTTTTTTGGCAAATAGTTTGGCATTTTTAATTATTTATTTAAATTTGTATATTGAATTAATTATGTATTATATTATTAACAACACTGTTTGCCAAATCAAAATCAGTGTGGGCTAACCACACAACAGTTTTACAAATATAATGTAGCTGTTAAAATAATATAAAACACTTGCAAAACACTGTCTGCCAAATCAAAGTCTGTATGGGTTTTAAAAAAGAAAACAAAAAAAAATTTGTGAGGACAAAGCTGAACTACTGGCATTACTGAGCCTGGATCATTAATGTGTTTGTAATCTAGATGGATTAACCAGTTTTGTTGTCAGTACTCCTCTGGCCAGTTACACAAATCTCGTGACTAGCCAGGAAAGTGAATATACCAATCAAATGCATTAAGGGCGTATAACCAGCAATACAACTTCACATAACCATTTATCAGTGTACACTTTAATGAAATAAAGAGTCCTGCTGAACAATACAGTAAAATCAATGTCCACTAAATCTTATAACATATTCCGCTTGTGAAACCACAGCATGTTGTAGTTGGCATGATCAGCAATCCAACTCTTGATCCCAATTAAGACAACCTGTGACTTTTCAACACAAAAGGGCTTGCCACAACACTATGAGGATTAGCGAAAAATTAAGTCGACAAATCCACTGATCAGATTATCTCTCCGAACAGGATCTTCTCTGCCTTACACGCCTCTCGTTGGCACAGGCTAATGCTACTCCATGGTGTCTAAACTGTAGTCGATATCTTGGCTCAAAGATACTGCTCTGCAAGCAGTCGATTTCAAAGTGAATGAAAGAAGAAGGACGGAAGAAGGAAATAGACACTGCAACAGAGAGATGAAAAGAGTGAAAGGGAGGTTAAAGAAAGGGCACTTTTACCAAACAATTCGTCACCTGCGCGGTAAGGGAAAAGGGTACTTGCTCAACCCTTTTACCGTTTACCAGGCTGTACTTTTTCTGCACTGCTCAAAAAGACTGAAGAAAAGGACAGAACCCAGAATATGACATATCTCCACACAGCACCCTGTCTTTCTGTCATCAGTGTCACATGAGGTTTGCTCCTCTGGCTCTGTACCAAATTAGCATTCGACTCATCCTCTGCCCTGTGCTGCACTACTGAAAACCACCGGCAGCAGATAAACACTGTGATCATAGCGCTTCTGAGTGTACAGATTTAAACTTCAAATGGCCAGCGGTTTCTTGGCCTTGCCCTGCAATAGTTTTTAAGGAATAACTGATGTACAAAACTGCAAGTAGCATGCTGACATGCAAACTGACTCATGTGAAGTATAGCAGTATGAAAACGTTCAATGGGACGATTGCGATGACAACCTGAGTTAAGTTGTCTGGCTTAAACCCAGTTGTGGTTTGCTGCAGTTTTTGTTCTGTGTAGGCAGCAGAGCCCACCTGAGCCGAACCCCCGGGCCAACAACTCTACTCAGTGGGTGAGGGGCAGCTGGGCTTCTAGCCAAAGGGTATAGCTGAGATTTTCACACAAAACCAACAACGAGCAACAACTTAAAGTGTTCAATTCAGCTTATGCAAACAGTAATGGAGGGAGGCAAATATTTTACTAGTGCTCCGAGTGCTAAGGTTCAAACAGGAAGGTCTGGTAGGGACTCATCAAGCATTCCCTCTAATATTCCATAGTACACTTTGGTTTCACAACTGAGGAGTGGGGAAGCAATAAAGAGGCAAACAGATAGCAAGAGAGTGGGGGCAAATTGGGACTTACAAAAGCACACTCAATATGTCTGTGTTCCGTGAGGTTTGGACCATCTTTTTTCTTCACACCCGAAGGGCAGGAGACAGAAAGGACAAGTGATTGTTGAGTGGGGATGGCATAAACCAAATGATGGAATGGAAGCAGATGCTGCTACTACAAGCTAAGTAAAGTGCATTACCCAGTGTGCCTTCTGCAACTGATAGGCTGTATCATGCACTCCGAGAATCTATATGCTTGAAACGGTTGAAGATATCAATCAGCACAATTTGAAATCCAATCATGAAATCCCCCTGAATCCTCTTAGTATGACAATCCCCCACCTCCAGTCCAGTACAGACCATAGTGTTGTTTGAGCTTGACCTACCTCAACCTGAAGACTCCTGAAGGCTGGCACTTAGTGGATGAGATGCCCTAACCCTGCAATTCGGGTTTGTTTAATAACATTCCAACAGACATGTTGTCTGCCCTCTGATCCTACCTCTGTTGCTCATTATGCAGATCTCCATCCATCGTTGTGAGCACCGCAAAGATGCTTAATTGTCCCAGAGAAGCCGTTAGCAATCCACAAGGCATTAGATATGCTATTGAGCATGCTCCAGTACAGCTGAGACAGCAGTCTCACTCAGGTCAGTGCTGAGCAATGCAGACTACAGGACTAGATGCCTCAAAAATGCTTCCATCATCTTTGCCTCAGACATGAGTCCCCTGGGTATTCAGCCTAAAGCCTATTTGGAAGGGACTAGTTTTCCCTGAAAAGGTCAGGTAAATTTGTGTTTCGCAGATGTATTATCTATAACCCCCCCACACACACACACACAGCCAAAGTAAAACTTGTCTTGCAAATTATCTAATGTTTTACTACAAACTTTGTGGTCCTCTAAGAAAACTTATGCCACATATACAGGAATGTCTGTGATTGTGGCATATCAATCACAACGACTCTCCTCACTTACTTTGAAGTAAAGCTAAATTTCTCACTCCAATATCAACTGCAGCTTCATTATGGATTTTTCTTTTTTGAGCAAGAAAACTCAAACATCATTGGGATTTGGTAAAATGAATCCCATCAAAAACAGCTATTTACTGAACCTCTGATTTACTGTTCTGTGTTTTTCACACCTTGTCTCCCTTGAGCTGATGCATGTGCCAGAGGGTGTGTCGAATTCAACTCTGTTCGGGAAAGGTTTGTTTTCTGGCACTGATGACGAAGCAAGGTAAATCATGGAGTTTAGAAAGAACCAAACACATCAGACTCTCTTGTAATTCGGACAGTCACAGAGCGAGGACCTGGTGGAAAAGTACCTGGCTACTATGCGAGGCGGTTACGGTCTATTTCTGTTGCTAGTTTTTCCCCTTCTTCTGAATTAAAGTAACCTTGACCTTATTGTCTGCATGTAGCTCAAACAGAGGACACAATTATTGTGCAAATTGCATGCCTCTGGGTTCTCAACTCTAAACAAGGGTCTCAGTTCAGTTTGTTGAGGACTATTTACCCTACGTTCTGTGAGAGTCTACCAACTTCATTTGCAGATGTGCATTTGGCACAATCGCTCACGTTTATCTGTCTGCTACGGCAAGGGCATGGGGAACTCTGGGAGAAAAGCAGTGTCATGTGCAACAAATTTACCCTGGTTTAAATGAAGCCCTGCGGTAGGTAATCATTGACTATGGTGGAAGCAAATGCACGGCTTCCAGGGCAAATATTCCCATTTAATCATTCAGACCATATGTTTGTGCAAAAAAAGTGTCATTTTTCTGCAGGGGTCAAACAAGGTCTGTGTTTGGTGTAATCCTGACCCTTCCTCTCCTTGTGTGTGGGCGATGGTGGAGCAGTTCCCCTGCAGCTGCCAGAGCGATGCTCCACATTGCATTGTGGTATTTATAGCCGATGAAACAGCTCCCTGTCGTTGGCCACTGTCAAGTCTGATGGGTGCAAAAGCAGTCAGCCTAGAACCTACTAGCAAAACACAGAAGCATGCACACACACATACAGATTTTACAATCTCCAAAGGGCTCTGAAGAATGACTCACGGTCTTCCTTGTCCTGGGAAAGAGAGAGTTAGTAAAGACAATGGCTGGGTCATTCTTTCTTGCTGCCCACTGCCGCAGAACTAGAATGGGCAAAGAGTGAGTGCAAATGTTCATCATGTGGAAAGCTACATGGTCTGCCATTAGGATCCCTGCCAGAGATTTAATCCATGTGATTATCCCACCCCACCGCAGCTACTCGCTTCATCATCCATCTCATGCAAACACACATACACACCTGCACTTGTACACGCTAGTCCCTGCTGCCCAATCCCACACCTCTCTGCCGTTCCAATCAAAACCTATTGGGAGAGACTTTCCATCTCCTGCTCAGATAGGCAAACTACACTATCATTAAAACTGATCAGAACCTCTTTATCCCCGCCCACTGCCCACATTGCTATGGAAACTCAGCTAAGAGTAGTCACCTGATATTGGCAGAATAGAAGAGATGAGCACAGGGAGCGGGGGAGGGGAATGAGATTCCCTTCGCTCCAGTCTGATCCATGATTTTGAGCTTTATTACAGCCCCCGTCCTGACCTTCACTTCACAGCATGGGGCGAATATATGTTAAGAAAGTAGCAAAGCCCTGCACTCTGTTACTCCTCCATTCAATCTCAATAAAATGAGCATAAACCAGCACGTCTTTTCCTGGATTAATAATACTTCTTCATAATTCACCCCAGGAGACAATTATCTATCGAGGGCATTATTAGATTTCTCAGTTCATTACTCAAATATGACAAATGTGACAAGACAGACATGCCTACAATGGATTTCCACTAGGCAAAGTGTGCTGTTACATGATCATGTGACTATGGCAACATGTGCAGTCACCGCATCAGTGTCATTAATTTAAATAACACAAAACAAAACCTTTATGAGCAAAGGTAGCATTGGATCACGTGGGAACGTGAAGCTACACATTATGGAAATCCCATAACCACACATTAAGTTTTCAAGTTAATGTTTCACAACCATAATTGTGTGAGCAGAGTGAGTCGGTGCATAACACGGAGCTGCAATGAGACTCCAGGGGCCTATGACAAATTAATGCATATTTATGGTTCATTTGTGAGAGTTTTGATTGACCGAACAGAACTGAGATTAAAAGCAAACTTTCAACAAAAGAGATGATTATACAACATCAAAAAATGTCATCAATGTAAATGCTAATAAAATACTGGAGTAAAGATAAACTTCACTTATGGTTAACTTTAGCAAGATAAGGCCACATCACACCCAGGCTGACATATGAACTTTGTAACCAATTTCCTTCGTCTAAATATGAAAACTTGAACAGATGTATTCACAGCTCTCTTTAAAATGGTATCTATTCAGAGATCAGCATGAAATTTGATACTGCACTGAAAAAGGTAAAAAGTATATACAGAAATGGCCACCTTCACTGTTTGTGCCTGATCCAACCCTTAAAAATGGCTTAAGTTGGTGTAACTTAGTGCAGACCTTTATTTTAGGTTACATAATGCACTTGATTCTGTCGTATTAAATTAATTCAGATGTTACCTGACAAAACATGTTTAAAACTCTATTTGTGGATTTGTTTTAGAGTGACTCCCAGGAAAAGGCCTCCAGCTAAATGAACCGCCCCTTAGGGAAGTTACAGGCACTGCCAATGGCTAAGACAGCTCTAAGGACCCTGGCAAGTAAACAGAGCAGAGGAGTGTCAAATTCATCCTCTCAGTTTGTCTGACTACACTTTAAAACATGAAACGTGAAGGAGTGACTTTTACCTGACCCATGAAAATGAATTTTGTTGGTCTAATCTAATATAGTCAGGCTGATTCAGTCAATATTTGTTTACCACGTTTCAGGTACTTGACAAACATATTGTCCAGTGTACAACTAAAAAGTGCTAGTCTGAAACCTGGCATTTATAGTATATGCTAATATACAGCATTTACAAAGAGGTGTGAAATAAAATGTTCATATTGTTGCATTTTTTGCTGCTCTAAGGCCAAATGCAATGCAAATCAACTGACCCGGGACCGATTCAGTTTAATTTTTTGATGATGACCATCCGAATTTAGAGGAATAACATCTCATCTCTATCCCGAAACCTAAGCTTGTGGAGGTATCAATTATCACGGCAGATTTAATTATATCATTAATTCCAAGTCAAGCGAGATAAGCTGCTTCGATGCAAAAAGCACTATTAAAGATGTATGAATGTTGAGAGAAGCACACAAGTCCAAGTAGATGTAATAACACACTTGACTATAAAAGCTCGTTATCGGTGTACACTTGGAAGAGCAGGGACTGGGCATTATGGCCGAACATCTGTAGAAGACATTGATTTTACAAGGCTCTTAAGAGAGGCAAATGTTTTCAGTGCATCGATTAAAAGAGTAGATGACATGACGGGAGATAAAACCACAAAGTAGCCTTGAAAGAGTGAAGCCAAATTGTTATACGATGATAATTAATGGTGCCCATCCTGAAGTGTATCTAATGGGTGTGATAGTAGTGGATTAAGTAAGGAAAAGCACTGGCGGAGACAAATAATCCCTGTGCTGTGTTTTCCACATATATGCCTTCTAGGTAGGCAACTCACTTTAGCTAATAAGAAATCAAACTGATCCCAGTGCAGTTGAGAAACATAACCTTTGACAGTTAGAAGACTAGCGAAAAGGCTTGTGGGAACTGCATTTAGAAAAACAGTCATCGTCATAATAATGACTTGTATTGCAGCAATAACAGGCTTTATTGCCTTCACCATTTTTTAAATGATTTTTGTTTTGGCGTTTTTTGCCTTTATTAGGATAGGACAGTATGTAGACAGGAAGTGAAGTGGGAGAGAGAGGGGGACAGGATCGGGAAAGGTCTGCGAGCCCAGGACTTGAACTTGAGAAGCCCGAAGCGCAACATCGCTATAAGTTGGCACACTGCCCACAAGGCTTTTGGCTCCCATGCCTTCATCATTTTTAAAGGGATAGTTCACCACAAAATTAAAATGCTGTTCTGAACCAGAAAGACAAATTTTAAGGAATCTGTTTGTTTACATCTAATTACAATGAATGGTGATTAAAAAGGGATGTAAACACACCGTAAAAGTAGTCTACTTGATTTATTGCACTATATTCCAAGGATTCTCAAGTCATACAATTGCTTTTTAAGAGAAACAGATTTGTTATGTTTGGATCAACAGATTCATTGAAGAGATATGACTCAAACAAATTGCTGATTTACAAATCATTTCTCATGGTGAGCTAAGGCGGGTGTCAAGATTTTCTGTAAATAACTCAAATTCCATTTTGTTCCTCAAAAAATTGCCATCTGCCAACATTGAAGACTACTTTTATGACACATTTATTACAGTTCACAGGCTTGACATTTTCAATCCCCATTCAGTCATTTGATGGAAACTACATTGTTCGAAATTTCTGTTTTTGTCAGGTTTACAACAATAACATGAAGTTAACTGAATTTTATTTTGGGTGAACTGCTTCTTTAAACATCATTTCGCAGTTTTCTTCTTCACAAGGGTCTAAAAGTAAACACTCCGATTTCTGCAGCGGCTTCATGTTAACTTGCCTTTCTCCTTTCTAGTAACATACATAAACATGGACACGCTACTGCTGTTGATATTCCTGCTAAATGTCTGACTAACATTCAGGGCATTTACGCTGCACCACTTCAACAGTCCTGATACAAACCATTTATTAATAATATCGTCTGGTGTATTTGTTAACAGATTCGTTTGCGCTATATGGTGTGGATTCGCTTTAAGTAGGCTTCCTATATTTGGCAATGCTATTCTCATTCGCAATCGCCTTCATCTCTTTCTAGTACATAAACACATTACACAGTGTGCCGTGATCGTGATAGCCACATAATGACTGTCTGACCAGAGCATACTTCGCTATCACGGCACGAAAACACAATGCGCTCGAGCTGCAAAGCTGACCGTTATTTTTCCCGTTCAGCGGTCGAGGCAGCTAGCAACAGGCCGGGATGGAGCGAACTCTCCGGGGAGAAAAACGTCGTTTTCCTTAACACAATGCGGTCGTATGTAACGGCGGGCGACACACTTACCTTGATTTGGCACTGGCGTACTTGTATCTCCACAGCGCGTATGTTTTAACGAAAGGGATGCTTGGCGAGTCGTGGCGGAAACAGGAACTGGGGAGACTGACTGCTGCTGTCTGAATTCTCTCTGCTGGGCTCTTGAGGAGGCTGCTCGGCTGTCACTGGGCTGCACTGCGCATGCGTGTGTCAGATCACCACGATACAAGTGCTCCTCGGCACTGAATACAGTTTCTTGGATCTCATTATTCATGGTTTTGCCGGCATAATGCGACTGATTTTCTCCGTACAAATGTGACAAATAGTCGTTTTACTAATGAGACCGCAGACAAAGCAATTTAAAGCGACCGATCTTGTGGGATTGTATTAAAAAAAAAAAAAAAAAAAAAAAATCCACTATTATGCAAATGTAACATACTCTCGGGGTAGTTCATATTAATACATATTACATTTCGAATAAACGTCCAGTCGAACATCAGGCTCGAAAATCTAATGTTCAGTGTTTCCATTCTAAAGGTATTCTCCTGGGCACTGAATTCCTGTTTGCAGAATATAACATTTTTATAGCCTACTTTTACACACATACATGTTTGCATTTGTGTTTTGCTCTCAATATTTTATTGTAACTCTTGTTTTTTGATCTTCATAGCAATTGTACGTTTGATGCAGAATACTATTGTTTTAACATATAAAATAAAAGTTAAAGTTTTAGAGCCTGGCAGGCCAGTGTTATAGACCTCTTTGCTCGATGGAAGCCCACTTCTAGCACATAAGAAAAAACATTCATGCTTTGAAAATCATCATTACTGTATGGCATAAAAATCTATAAGACACAAAGTCATAATTATGAGACAAAACGTAGCAGTCATGAGATGCAAAGTCACAGTTGTGAGATAAAGGTTGAAAGTGTGAGGTAATAAGATAATTATGAGTTAAAAGGTTGCTTTTTTGTCACAATTATCTCATAATTTTCTCTAATATTAATTAGGACTTTTTGCCCCGTACAAAAATGAACAATTTTATTACAGTAAAAGTGTAGTAACCATGGTTTTCTATGACCACAGTTTTACTAAAAACACCATGTTCATGCTATGGCTAGTGAAGTAAAACCACGTTTATTTATTTATTTTTTGTTTGTAAAGGGTATTATATTATAATTTACTAAAGCATGATTTTTTTTCTGGTCATATGGGTTCCATACTGGACTGTCATTAAAGGCATGTAGAAGAAAGCTGATGTTTAGGATTCTTTATTTTATTACTTTATTTTAGTCATTTGTCATACGCTCTGTTTTGTTCTCTCTCTGTCTGTCTGTCTCTCTCTCTCCCTCTTTCTCTCTTTCACACACACACACACACACATGTTGGTTTTTGTGGTTTATGGGGACTCTCCATAGGCGTAATGTTTTTATACTGAACAAACTGTGTGTGCTATTGCCCTACACCAACCCTACACCTAAACTTAGCCCTCACAGGAGACTTTGTGCATTTTTAGATTTTCAAAAAAACACCATTTAGTATGTTTTTTAAGCCTTTTGAATTACGGGGAGATAGGCAGTGTCCTTATAAACCACCGTCATATTGTAATACCTCTGTCATACCCATGTCATTATACAAATTTGTGTCCTCATAAACAACATAAGCATGCACACACACACACACACACACACACACACACACACTAAATCGAGGGCAGTTTGACTGTAATCATTGTTACATCACTCCCACCCAGTGGTCTGACTGTGGAATCACACCATGAACGTCTCACTGGGTTTTATAAATCTAAACCAGTGCATATAGAAAACACTAGCATCAAGTATTAAAACGGAAGTTTAAAATAATACGGAATGACTTTTGTATCAGATATAAAGGCCCTTATCTTATAAAAAAGTGAAAATAGCATTGTGAGATATGGTTTTGTTAAAGAGATTTTAGTATCCTTCAAAGGTAGACAACTGTAAAAATAAATTAAAATAATAAAATAAATAAAGTCAAATATATTTGTGATATTATGTAATATTGTTTAGTTTAAGTGGAATAGTAACAAAATTACTGAGAATATTATAATACTCTCAAAACAATAAGAACATAAAATCTATCTATCTATCTATCTATCTATCTATCTATCTATCTATCTATCTATCTATCTATCTATCTATCTATCTATCTATCTATCTATCTATCTATCTATCTATCTATCGTTTCCCTGTGCTACGAACATAAAAGCAATAAGAACAATGACTTTGTTGAAGGACTTGGCACTTCCTTTGGACTGAAAGACTGAACGTCCCTGAACGGTTGTTGTACTGTTATGTTTTGACGATGACAATTGTTATTGTTTTTTTGTTTTTTTTCAAGCATTCAATGAAAAAAAAAAAAAACATTCAGCGTGATGTTTGTGTGGTCACGCGGATACGCAGCTCGTGGCACTCGGAAGCATCCGAACTTTGCGCATGCGCTTTGCTTCTGGGCAGTTCCATAGCAACCGTAAAGAACAACATGGTGAGTTCCCATCCTACTTCTGCTTTTAATGCACATTACCATGTTGTGTTATTGAGTTAAAAATGCATTGTTCAAAATCAGGAAATAAGTTGTTTGTTTTATAATAAAACGAGGCTATCACGCTGGCTGGAAATAGAAGCTGCATCGGTGTTCATCTCTTGTGTCAGGCAGTTTGCAGCAGATAAACATTTAGCCACTGGCTAGCTGTTAAACATTAGCAAATTAGGTTTTAAATGTACAGAGGTCTATTACGTATTAAAGAGACTACAGAAGATGTCAACGTAATGTCAAGAGGAGAGCGAGCTTAGCAACTCTATTATTAGTTAACGGGTGATTTTACTAACATACAGTAGCATATTCGTAGAGAAATAGAGAAAAATACATTTTATTATACATACAAACATCACCTTACCTTTCTGTGCGTCATCACGAGTGTATTATGTGTGTTTTCAGGCAAAAGCAACAACTATTAAAGAGGCCCTGGTGAAATGGGTAAAACATTTGTTGTTAAATTAGTTTGTCGATTAACCTTTCCGAGTTTTAACCCATTTCCTTGTAGCTAAATATGTAAGCTCTGCTCTCTGTCAGTCAAATTGTCTTAATTGATTTCATTTGGTTGTCTAAGGAGGAGAAAACAGGCGAAAAAGCGAACGAGGCAACAGCAGTAAAGCTTTATAGTCAAATTCCTCCCATTGAAAAAATGGACGCATCTCTCTCTAATCTTGTCAACTGCGAGTGAGTCTAAATACACAGATCCAATTTTTAGTGCATTTTCGGTTACACTTTATTTTAAGGTGCCCTTGTCACAGTGTAATTATACATTTAAGTACTGAGTAATATTAAGTAACTACATGTACTTGCTATATGGTTAGGATTGGGGTTTGGTTTAGGATTACTTGCATGTAATTATGCACAATTTATTGTTATTATAATAGTAAGTACATGTAAAGTGTAACAAGGACACCTTAAAATAAAGTGTTACTGTATTTTCTTATAAACCAACATCAGTGTGTGCCAGATATAATAATTCTCTAATATATCTTCATTTTATGTTCTGTCCTGCCTAGGAGATTATCCTTGTCCACGAACTGTATTGAAAAAATTGCCAACTTGAATGGTCTGAGTAAGTACGCTCCTTAAATGCATTCCTGTCAAGTGCATTTGTCATGATTGCTGAACAGTTTATTTACATTTTTCTCCTAGAAAACCTTAAGATATTGTCCTTGGGGCGGAATAGCATCAAAAACCTTAATGGACTTGTAAGTAAAGAAACAGAACAATAATTATAACTTTAAGAAGTGGACATCTGCTTTTTTCTTACTCCTCTTCTGTCCCCCACAGGAGGCAGTAGGTGATACTCTGGAGGAGCTGTGGATCTCTTATAACCTCATAGAAAAACTGAAGGGAATTCACGTTATGAAGAAACTCAAAGTCTTGTACATGTCTAACAACTTGGTCAAGGAGTGGGGTGAGCATGGAAGATAGGTTACTGAGAGACCAGTAGCAGCTTAGTCATGGTACGTCAAGAATGAGCATTTTATGAGGCTGTTTGTTCCTTTAGGGGAGTTTCAGAAGCTGGCAGATCTTCCAGCATTGGTGGACCTCGTCTTTGTGGGGAACCCATTGGAAGAAAAGTATTCTGCAGATGGCAACTGGATAGAGGAAGCTACTAAGAGGCTTCCCAAGCTTAAAAAGATAGATGGTAGGTACCATAATTTTCCACTAACTGGACAATTAGGTAAGCATGAAAAAACGTTTGCATGTTTATGAGACCATGGTTGCAAAAATTACCTTTGATGATTCCTCATAATTTTCATTTTTAGGAAACCCCGTTATCAAACGAGAAGAGGAGGAAGGTGAAGGGGAGAGCTAATGCAATTTCTTTAAATATTCTGAAGTTGGTGCATTTTTATTTTTCAAACACCAGCATTGTAACTATTAGAAGTCTGTGCAATATTTGCATTTTTTAATTAGGTTTATTTATATGGAATGAACCTAAAAAGCTAAATCCATTTTCTTGAGCTTTAACACTATTTGAATAGATTTGAAAAGCACACATCTGATGTATTTTGTTAGCCTTAGCACAAGTGGAGCTATACAATCATAATGTAAAGGTCATGCAGAAGAACAGATTGGATGATACTCATTACTTACACTGTAAAAAAAAATTTGAAGAATGCCATTGTTACCTTAAAGAACTATTTCTACTTAATCTAACCTGTGCTTAAAATAACTATGAAGAATTAATATGTACACCACAATAATATTTAATAATTTAACATAACTTTCAGGTAAATTCAGTAAAAATAATATATTTGACTACAATAACCACTAAATTTCCATGTTACCACATGAAGGACATATTAAAAGTTAAGAAAGTTAATAACAAAAACTTTTCAGGGAGATCAATAACATGTTAGATTATATCCGTAAATATAAGCCAGTGACATTGAAGCAACTACAAAACTGGAATGATTGATCAAGTGTGTGACATAGCCTTAAAACTATTTCAATTGGTGGTGCTATGCTTTAGTATGTCTCTATTAGGAGGCTACTTTAAAAATTATCTGAAGTTGATTAAATAACTGCAAGATTTACATTTTTTATTAAATTCCTTTTGTAAATGGCATACTTTTTGTAATACATTTGTTTGGACATGAGCAAAAATAATAATCTATTTGCAGTTATTGTTACAGTTTCTTCACTAAGTGTATTTTTAACACATTACATTGGGTGTGTGGTACTTAAAACAAGTTGCACAATGAGAGCAATTTAACACTTTGTAGCATGTCTCCATAAAGTAACTTAAGTGTACTGTGGCCAAATAAAGGCACCATAATTAATACTGTAATTAAAAAGTTGTCTGGATTAGTTTCCAGTTTTTTTAAGTTTGATATAAATTTTATATTTACGGTTTTAAGCATGTTTTATTGTTTTAGATCCGTCTACATTTTTTTGTTTACTGTGTTTCAGAAGAAAAAATAAACTATTTTGTCCGCTGCTCAAGTTATGTTGTCATTGATTATTATTATTACCATTGCTTTGAATTTGTGGTAACACTTAACAATAAGGTCTCATTTGTTAACATTAGTTAATGCATTAACTAACATGGACTAAGAATGACCAATATTTTTAAAACAATTATTAGGCTTAACCTTTGTTAATGTTAATGTTCAGAGTGCGTTGGTTAATGTTAACGGATACAACTTTTAATCTTAAAAATGTATTAGTAGATGTTGAAATTAAAATTAACCAAAATTAACAAACTGTCCATAGTTGGTTCATGCTAAATGTTAAGAAATGCTATTGTAAAGTGTAAACGAAATGTGTCTTTAATTGGGGAGGTGAGCGACGAGTCGGAAACAGTAGAGGGCAGTAAAGTTCTTTACAAAGTGAAACTACACAAACTTCCTTTCTTTTTACCTCCAGCAGTGAATGACGTATCATAATTATTATTGCATATTCATTTTTCAGTGCATTATTCGGCTATCATAAACGGTACATACTGACAAAATATGAGATTTGTGAATGTATTTCTTAATTTTAAATATATAACAACAACATCATGGAGAGAAATATACAACACAAATAAAATTAAATACACAAAATAGATCAAAAATAAAATATGCAAAATAAATCAAGTCCAGTCGGTATGACGTATCGAGGTGGGCTGTCTATAATTCCTATTGGTCAGGATTTACGTCAATCATGTAGCGCGCCAAAATAACAACTAATCAAAACGGCGCAAATGACACTCAACTAGGAAGTGTCTGTTCTCTGTTGCCTAACGACCATTGACAGTGTAAACATACTACATGTAAAATGTCGGGCGAAAAGAGTGTTAAAGTTAAAGAAGTTATTACTTCTCTTTGTAAGTTACTATCTGCGTTAAGCGTCGAGTCGATACCGACAGCTGAGACATTCAGGAGAGCCAAATTCAACAGAAAAGATGCGGTAAGATGATCAATGTATCTTACTACAATCATGGTAACGTTACCACTTCTCCCTCCCTCTCTCCCTCTCTAGTTTGATAGATAAGTCATCATGAGCTAGATTAACCCTGCTTGGTGTGCTCAAAATATGTTTTGCTTTCAGGCAGTGGACGTGTGGAGTTTGTTAAGTAGGCTTCTTCAGAGAGCTTTTGCTCTGGATTGTGCGTGCTGCAACTCTAAAGACCAAGACTTTGGTAAACTGATCATTGCACATAACTGCAGTCCATGTGTAATACATTATTGTTTGTACAACCCATAGTGTTGTGCTTGCAGATGTGCAGCTGCTGTTTGTGAGGAGTGCTCTTTGTCACTGTGGCTACGGGGCCCCTTGGGTCTTGGGGCCCCGGCCCCCCGGTCACATAGAAGAGGTGGGGAGCCGAGATCTGCTCTTGGCATTCGGCTGGGTGCTGTCATCAGGGAATCTACTGGACTTCCTGCTTGCTGAGAAGGTTCATCAATTAGACACTCTCTCATCTGCACCGATGGTGAGACCTTGAGTTTTTGGTGATCCAAGCAAGGAACAGATTATTAATTTTATTACTTGCTTTCCTCTGTTGATGTCAAGTGTTATTCTATACAAGGCCAGCAGAGAGCAGGATAACTTTATTTTATTTTATTGTACAGTTATGCAGTCAGAACATTGACTTCTTACTACTTAGGACTATTCTTATTAGAAAACAAAAAACAAAGAAACAATCAGCAGCCTCTCGCGAACATTACACTAGATACGAAATGGTTAACTTATTGTTCCGTTTGCTCTTGGCTGACTAATCTAATTGACTTTCTAATAAAAAGCAATCATGAACAAAACACAATAAGTAAAATCCTGTTTGCTTTTAGGATCAATTTTAATGCTGTTTCACTCTTTTTGAAAGTCTAATTGGATAAATCCTTAAACTTTAATCTAATGGAGGCTTTCGAAGTGTCAGTTTCATCTGTTTCAGTAGTGGTGCTTGCTAAGACAAGCATCACTGTTACTCATACCTAGGATTAATAATTATAATATACAGTAGATCAGCATGTAACTCATCCTACACTGTTTGTGCTACAGTCGTGAGTAATATCCCAAGTGCTTTGTGTTGAGGAGAAGTGTGCTAGTATGATTTGAAGCATTGTAATTTAGAATTTGCGCCTGGTTGATGATAAAAGAATGGGGGGAAAAAAATACCCATAGGCATACTTTAATGGACTGACCCAAGTCATATCTAGAAACCAGAATATCAGAGACTTCAAGGTGGGCTCTTTTGTTTGGAGCAAGTATGCTATAAAACACCACAGCAATGAAAAAGCAACATCCTGGCAATCATTGTGTGGGTGGGTTTGGCAAGCACTACTCACTTTAATTTCTTGTTTCTTCTTCTGTTCATCTTATGTATTTGATGTATATATTTTTGTGTTATGTGCCATCATAACCTATCATTAAAGAAGTGTGTTCCTTCTAGACTATATATCAGTATCATTAGTGTTAATAAGGATTTTATTAAAGGGGGGGGGGGATTGTGGATTGGGCAGGGGGGCTAAATCACTAAATCGTCCTAACATACCCCCACCCCCCACCCCGCCCACGGCGCCTCTGACTCTAGTAATACTATTATATTTATCTTTAGTGTTAATAAACTCCTTACTGGCCACAGATTATAACAAAAAGAAGCAAACTCTGAAGTAGGTTGTTTAATACAGAATCTGTTGTTTAATACATGCATTTAGACATTTTTAATAGGACAGAGTATTGCGTTGTTTATGTAGCAAGGATGCATTAAATTGACATTTCAAATAAATGCTCATCTTTTGAAGTTTCTTTTCATCAGGGAAACCCATGCATCAATGTTTCTTGAGCGCCAATTCAGTATATTAGAATAATTTCTGAAGGATCATTTGACACTGCTGAAAATTCAGCTTTGCCATTACAGAAATAAATTAGCCTACATAGTAAAACAGAAAACAAAAAAGTAATTATAATAATATTTTACAAAGTAAAAAAAAATCTGTATTGTTGATCAAATAAATGTAGCCTTGGTGAGCATAAGAAACTTCTATCAAAAACAATGAAAAAATCTGACTGACCCTAAACTTTTGAAAGGTAATTTAATATACTGCTATGATTACCATCCAAACAATCTGAACAATTAACATTTTTAAAAAAACTTTTTCCCTAAATAGATAAATTAATGATGTGTTAAGCTGTTAAATGCAAAAAAGATCAAAACATTATTATTTGTTCAAGGCAACAGTCCTAAGTAGCAATTCCTGTTTTAGGGGTTTAACAAAGCAAAATCAAAATCTCCCCTGGAACCAGCTTGGAGTTCATGCATCCCCAGGGGTTAAATTATAAAACCTTAATCGACTGAAGAATTTCTTTATCTTTACTTTTGTATTGTAGGATTCTTGCTATTTCCCTCCAGATGTTGTTTCAGTGTTAATAGAATGATGCTTGATGGCTACTGTAATGATTTTTTCATGTCACATTTGTCAACATATAAGATCGCCCAGGGTCTAACACTAGGACAGCTTGCCATAGCGGCACATCGACCAGGAGTGGATACCACAGTGAAGAAGGACCAGGTTCTACAGGCACTGCAGTGGCAATATGGAAAACTGAGGCTCCAGTGGAAGAGCTTACTCTCAGCCCAGGAAGAGAGGTCCAAAATCACCCATAGGGCAAGTCACTAAAAATATATGACCCTGGACCACAAAACCAGTCTTATGTCAGTGGTGTATATTTGTAGCAATAGCCAAAAATACATTGTATGGGTCAAAATTATCCATTTTTCTTTTATGCCAAAAATCATTAGGATATTAAGTAGAGATCATGTTCCATGAAGATATCAAAACTTAATTTTTGATTAGTAATATGCATTACTAAGAACTTAATTTGGACAACTTTAAAGGGGATTTTCTCAATATTTGGATTTTTTTTTTTGCACCCTCAGATTCCAGATTTTCAAATAGTTGTATCTCAGCCAAATATTGTCCTATCATAACAAACTATACATCAATGGAAAACTTATTTATTCAACTTTCAGATGATATATAAATCTCAATTTTGAAAAATTGACACTTAAAATTGACCCTGGTTTTGTGGTCACAAATAATCTAAAATAATGATAAAAACTCCAGATTTATATCCTGTGTTTTCTTTCTCTAGGTTATCTCCAATATCAGCCCCCCTGCTGTCTGTCAGCCTCATGCCACTGGTTCCCATCACAGCAACACGACGTCAACTACTCTTGACAAGGTGACATGAAAATACTTGAACATTTTAATGAAATATTGGCATGAGATCATGTAGGTCTGTAGGATTTCTGCATTAAACAAGTGTTATGAGTTTAGCCCCTGATCATTGTTATTACATGACAAGTGAGGCCTTTACTAATTTACATTCTCTCCAGAGATTTGTATTCCTTTAGTGTATGATAAGTGCTTCTATCCGTCATCAGAGCATATGGTGATCAGCGCTCGATAATAACTGCCGTAAGCTAGGTAACAAGCTAATTTCAATCGGTGAATGATTACACGCAGCTGTCAATGTGTTTTTCATCCCCTGGCTTATTCTGGAGAAGATTGTAATGAAGCATCCACCTCTATGTACCTGCCGCCTCGTGCTTTGGTGTGACAGATTGACAAGGTGGGAAATCCTGCTTGTTTGAAGAGTGTGGATCTTAAACTTTTAAGTCAAAAGGCCCATGCTCTCCTGTTCCCTTCCTCTTTCCCTTGCTCTTTAGAGGCTTTGTAAGAGTATTTTAAGTCTCCCTCCTGACATCTAACGATGGGGCTGTTTTATGAGTGTATAAAAAAGTGTGAAAAAGAACAAGTGGTATATAGAAAAAGTGGATGAAAGATAGTGAAAAAGAGATATTATGAGTGCTTTTTATGTCCTAGTCCTGGATTCTTTTTTCCCATCAAAGAAACTATTTCGAACAGTTGTAGTTGTCAGCACATGAAAGGGAGAAGTCGTGGCCTAATCGTTAGAGATTCGTACTCGTAATCCAAAGGTTGCGGGTTCGAGTCTCAGGCCGGCAGGGATTGTAGGTGGGGTGAGTGAATGTCCAGCGCTCTCTCCACCCTCAATACCACGACTGAGGTGCCCTTGAGCAAGGCACCTGACCCCCAACTGCTCCCCAGGCGCCGCAGCATAAAATGGCTGCCCACTGCTCCGGGTGTGTGTTCACTGCTGTGTGTGTTGGATGGGATAAATGCAGAGCACGAATTCCGAGTATGGGTCACCATACTTGGCCGTATGTCACGTCACTTTCACGTTACTTTCACTTTCACATTCAAAATGTTTAATGCAAGAAGTAAAATACCTACTTCTAATCTAGTAAACCCAGTCATGGTGTTTTCCAGTGATTTGCTACATAAACAGGAGGAATACAGCAAGGATGCATTGCATTGATCTAAAATGACAATAGATTTATAACATTATAAAAAGAATATATGTATAACATTTATAATTCAAATAAATTTCTATTTCAGATAAATGCTGTTCTTTTAAACTTTATATTCATCTAAGAATAAAAAAAATAAAAAATTAACATTGTTTTTGACATTAATAACAATAAATGTTTCTTGAGCACCTAATCACTGTACACTGTAGAGGGGAGATGGCTGCTGAAAATGTTGTATTTTAATATATTAAACTAGAAACCAGGTATTTTAAAATGTAAGAATATTTCTTGATATTACTGGTTTTACCATATGTTTTGTGCAAATACATGCAGTCCTACCAACCCCAAACCTTTGAATGGTAGTGTATTTTTATCAATTAAAATAGTTAAATGCCAAGTTTATATGTGTATTAATAAAAATTAGTTTTAAATTAAACTCATTTAACAAAAAATGATTATGCAGACGACATGTTGAATCAGCATTTTAATTGATTAATGGGAATGGTTATAAGAACTGGTTTGTGTAGTTGATTAAATCTCATGCCATTTTATTCCCACACTCATGATGAATAGTAACACATGCAGCGGGCATGAAATTGGCCAGCTAACACATCATCTGGTAACTTAATGACTTCACTATATTATATTAGGTACATAACCAATGTCAAGTTCTTTTTGTAGGGCTCATTGCTCATTGTAGTCGCTAGTGAAGGGTTTGGGGCTGTGTACATTCTTATGGTGTCATCAGCCAATCTGTGTTGTCATGATATCATTTTTTTCACAGTAATTAGAAATGTATGGCTCAGGTAATTGGCTCAAAACAACCTGGCAGCAGGGCCGAGCGCCCATGAGGGAAGATTGCAGATTTGAAATCGTATGCATCAGGGGTGTCCTGCTTCTTAACTAATAGCTTTCTCCAGACCTTGGTCTGTCAGACCTGACTGTGAGAAGTATACAGTGTGGGATGTGTTAAGACACAGGCTAATAGATCTCTCCTCTCAAGCCGTGTAAGTTACAGTGGGCAGCTCAAGGATCTCTCTCCCTCCCCATTGCCCTTCAGTCTGTGTGGGATGCTGAGAAGAGTTATCAGCCTAAGTCCCTGGAGCACTTCTGTCTAACTGCAAAGATGTGAAGTATTAGCTGAGATCCT
Source organism: Barbus barbus (assembly GCF_936440315.1). Classification (NCBI taxonomy): domain Eukaryota; kingdom Metazoa; phylum Chordata; class Actinopteri; order Cypriniformes; family Cyprinidae; genus Barbus; species Barbus barbus. Next base: position 12,440,861 of record NC_136758.1, read on the forward strand.
ACAGGGAAAAAATTGCCCATGAGTACAGATCAAATCGGCTGCCAAGCGTGCACAAAACTGTACTTGCACTGCAGGGCCACTGGGGATTTTATTGTTTTAAAAACAACAGAGCTTCTTCGCGTGTAATCAGGATTTTTTGGTCATTTTTATTTCAGGAGCTGGAGCGGATACAAGCATTGAATGGAATTCTGGAGGCGTATCTGGATTGGAAACTCCACGAACCTTTATTCTGGTGCTGGATGGTACGTCTGCTGTGTTCCACGCAGGAATGAATTTGAGATTCAAACTCACGCTCCTTTATCAAATATTCTGTTTGTTCACGTTGTCACATCACTGTTCAGCCCCAGGTATTTATGCATGGCCGGTTCATAAAGACAGATGTGTGAGATTTTCAGCACGACTGAATTAGTTTACTCTGAAAAGTTACCAATGACGCTAAATCTAATATGTATATTACCCTACTTTTGTTTGAGAGCCAGACTGCCAGTCTGCCTGCAGTAACCTTGCCCAGCTATGAGTTGTCACTCACAGTGATGCACTGGCGCTCCAGGACTCTGAATCTGGCAGACAAGAGCCTTCACTCACACTGGCACCTCTCCAATTTGAAATGAAGTTGTAAAGAAGTCCCTGGCTAGCAGAAGTGGGTCCTGAGCACTTGGCAGGGGTTTCATTTTTCACTCACAGTGTGCATTTTGAAGTAAAAAGGGATGTTTTAACTGCTATTCAGTTAGAGTGGTGAGCTCATGGGTGTCTTTGAGTTGGACAAATGGAGGAGGGCTTTTCGTTTTCCCACTTCCAGCACATCATACTATTGAAATGATTACTTTTTCTTATGTTTCTTTTATGTTGAGCCTCGATATAAGTCGATATAAGACGCACAATCAGAATAAAGCGCATTGTGAGGTTTCAAAGAATAGCACTAAGCTCCATCAAATTGAGTTGTGGAAATACTTTAAACCCTGTTAATTCAATTTTTGGGGCCTTTTAGTGAGAAATTCAATCTAGACTTTTGAAATGCAGACAAAAGTTCCCCGGTCCAAAGAACAGGAAGAAGGGGAATGGAAATCAAATGGCATGCCCACCGCATCAATGGGAAATCTATAGTCCTTGATGAAAGCCAAACATTTTGTGGATGGAGTGGATTGTTTTGTCACTGTCCACACAAGAGTGATGGAAGTGGCTCTTAAGCTTCAGCTATTGGTTGAGGCGCTGTTGATTAGCACAGGTTCTTAAAGAATTGATTTTCTTTGTGGGTGCTCGCACAAAGTCTGACTTTGAGCAAACTGGATCATCTACCCAAAACACTTTTACAGAGTTATTTGTGACATTTTGTAGCAGAACTGTTTTAACAAGAAAACAGTCAGTGGTGCTTGCTGTTATTATTGCTCATATGTAGGGTTATTCAGGGCTCGCAAAATTTCTAAATCCCTGGTACTCTTCAGATTTTGGTAGCCCGAAAATTTATTTAACTAGCCCAAATGAAATAAAAACCATAAATGTCAATCAAAAACATTTTTCAATACACAAATCAAATATCAATGAATATCAAGGAAGGAGTTTTATTTTACTATTTACAATGTATCTGCAGAATTCTTAAAAATCTATTTAAGGCAATTTGAAAAATTATTTCTTATACCATTTAACGTATTTAAAACTGTCTAAGGCCTTAAAAACTCTTCAATTTAATTATATCAAATTTAAGGACCCGTGGGAGCAATGTTCCCTCTAATTAGTTTTCTTGCTCAGCAAAACTTTTCTCTATTGGGCGGACAATTCGGGCACCTGAGCAAAAGCATTCTTTATACCAGACCTGTACAGCATGCACACAAAAAAGTGTGTACCTTTTAACTTCAATGTGCTATTTATATTTGATTTGACCCTTGATGTAACTAAATGATGTACATTTTAGGTTACCTGAGAATTTTTTTTTCTGTACAATACACTGCAGTTCAAAAGTTTCTTATGCTCATCAAGGCTGTATCTATTTGATAAAAAAATACTGAATATTATTTCACAAAATAACATTGTGAAATATTATTGCAATTTAAAATAAATGTTTTCTATTTTAATATACTTTAAAATTGTATTAATTCCTGTGAAGCAAAGCAGTATTTTCAGAGTCACACGATCCTTTAGAAGTCATTCTAATATGCTGATTTTTAATCAATGTTGGAAACAGTTGTACTGCTTTAATTTTTTTTATACTGTATTTTTTGGGACCTGTGATATTAAAAAAAAAAAAAGTTAAAAAGAACAGTGTTTAGTCAAAATAGAGATTTTGTTACAATATAAACTATTCAAAAGTTTGGGGTCAGAATTGTTTTATTTTTTAAAGTTTAAAGTTAAATAAACTTTATTCAGCAAGGATGTGATAAATGGATAAAATTGATAGTAAAGGCTTCTATTGTTAGAAAATATTTCTATTTTGAATAAATGCTGTTCTTTTAAACTTTTTATTAATCAACGAATCAAAGAAAAAAGTAACACAGGTTCCAAAAAAATATGAAGCAGCACAACAGTTTCAACACTGATAATAAATCAGCATATTAGAATGATTTCTGAAGGATCATGTGACACTGAAGACTGGAGTAATGATGCTGAAAATTCAGCTTTGATCACAGGAATAAATACTATTTTATAGTATAGGTATAAAAATAGGAAACCAATATTAGAAATTGCAATAATATTTCACTATATCGCTGTTTATTTCTGTATTTTTGAAATGAATACAGCCTTAATGTGCAAGAGACTCAAAGTCAAAAACCTGATAAATAATTGACCTTGTTTTTGAGTCTATAATATGGGCCTAACATAATATTTGATCAAAACAAAATATTTAAACTGAATGGAATAGAATAGAAACTGAAGCAAAACTTAAGCTGATATCTGTAAGTTAAGTATAAAAAACGTGAACATATGAATTCTTCTATAGCTGTCTAAACATCATGAAGTAGTGGGGTGGTGATGGCGCAGTGGATAAGACACATGCCTTTGGTGTGAGAGACCCGGGTTCGAATCCACTGTGAGACACCAATGTGTCCCTGAGCAAGACACTTAACCCCTAGTTGCTCCAGAGGCGTGCGACCTCTGACATATATAGCAATTGTAAGTCGCTTTGGATAAAAGCGTCAGATAAATGTAAATGTAAGTACAGTTTGTACAATACTCTTGTGTGTGACTGAACATGTTTCAGAGTTTTTTTACCATTCTTTGCCCATCCTCCGTTATTTCCAGCACTTAATCAAGCCACTCTTCTTTAATACATGAGGACGTTTTATTTCACATGTCATTGTGTTTGTGTTGTCTCTCGTGTTGAGCGCACCGCAACTATTGAAGTTTTCAGTTTCTACAGCGACTCGTTTGGTGCATATAGTTCTCTTTCTATGAAACCTGTAAACCGCATTCACCGGCTCTAACTCTGTCGTGACATCAGCTCTATAGCGGTTTGCCCGAGCATTGCTATTCTTTCCCTTTTACTGGTGGCATTCAATCAAATGGCTTCCCAACTCATTTTTGACATTATTTCTTCGCGCGCGACCGATCAGCTTAGAGGGAACATTGCGTGGGAGCCCTGTATTTAAGGTAGCCCGTCGGGCAGGGCAGTGATACATTTTGGTAGCCTGACTGGAAAACACAATAGCCCTGGGACGTCGGGCTAGCGATTTTGCGAGTCCTGGTTATTTCATTCTAAACTCCTTAAGGCCACACCGAAGAGTAAAACTTTAATGATAACTATAACTATAAAGTTGAACAAATACAGGATAGATAGTATTATTGGTGTGAAAGGCCTTTTACGCCAAGTACTAATCTTTTTAATCAAATTTGTCACTTGTTCAGACATGAGTGAAACCCTCAAATTGTGTTTTTCCAGTTAGTTTGGTCTTGCTTATATAAACAACAATTACAATCTGGGACTTGTTTTCCATACAACGACATGCCTCACAGAGAAACGTTAAGATGAGGGAGTAGACAGTTTGCTCACATGTTACTTTTATAAATACATTTTGGTCCTTTTTAACAAAACAATGCAACAGTTGGTTCTGCTGGTAAAAATCCAAATTATTTTCTCTGTAGAGGAATTGAGTTTTAACAATTTCTTCCCATGATTTGCAAAGAAATTTCTACCAATCAGAGAAACACTGAGCAAATTGTGCTTCAGTCACCACCCGCTCCCATGAAGCACTGCAAATTACATAATATAGTCAGTGTCACTACAGTATCAAATTAAATGTTTGAATTCATATGCACATTTTGCAATAAACTTGAAATAGAGTGTTTCTGTATACAACATAACCAACTTTAAATCAATACTTCTATATTTCTGTCATTTTTAATGTGATTTATGACTTTCATAGATCTTCATGGCATTGTATTACATCTTCATTTACGCAGTATTGTATCTTTGACTTTTTGTTTTGTACTTTTTTGCTTTACATCAAAGTTTGTAATGTTGGTTTGGTTCATGACTTATAATGTTTTAACTACGTCATTTTAAAATCCCTTTGGGCTTGGCACTGTTCTGCTTCAATTTAGTTTGTTTCAAAACAAAAACAACATACAGTGCAGGTCAGGTTTGTTTTATTTATTTTTTTCATAGCTAAGCACCACTCATTTTCCTCAGAAATAAATAAAGCAAGTTAAATTGTGATTGATTGCACATTAAAGAGAAACCTGACAAAAACAAACTACACAGTATGCATGTTCAGATTGTAAATGAGAACCAGCAGCAAGCAAAGTCTTCTTATAGCTCTTTAGTAAATGAATCCAAAGACTGTATAATTCTTTTAGCAGATCTAGCTGATTTGGCATGGCTTGAGCACAATGCGTCTCAATTGTCTCAGATGGGGTTCCTGACAGACCTGTTGCACTTATGCCTTTGTCTCTGTGCAGGACAGCGTGATCGACAGCTCCCTCGCCGATGCGTCTGAGGAGGAGTCCGTCGATTGGCCACCAGGGGAGCGGGCTGTCATGGTGAGGTGTCCCCACGGCGACGAGACCAGGAGAGCAGTCAGACAACTTGACAAGATGTTGCTAAGGCTGCAGACAGAACTGAGAGCCAGAAGAATAGAGCAGTCCACTCTCACACTCACCTCACAGGTAATGACCGGCCAGAAGGTGAGATCCACCCCCATAAGTGCCGGCGGGAAGGCTTCAACTTATAATAAGGTCAGGATTGCACTGCTTGAAGTTTATAAAGTTTTGAAATTCAAGTACTGTCAGTTTTGGTGCCTGAGATGTTGACAGTCGAAGTTTTAAGATTTCTATAAACTAAGTCCTACCACATTGATATGTTCATCACATCATCCTTTATTTCTTGTTACATTCTAATGATAACAACAATATATTTTTATTAATAATAATAGGTCTTAAATAAATGATCTAAATAGCTTAATGATCATAATGAAATTAAAGGGATAGTTCACCCAAAAGTGAAAATTCTGTCATTATTATTATTTACTGACCCTCATGGCATTCCAAACCCGTTAGACCTTCGTTCATCTTTGGAACACAAAGTTATATTTGTTTTTTTTTTGCACACAAAAAGTTTTCTTGTCACTTCATAAAATTACGGTTGAACCAATGACGTCACATGGACTATTTTGACGATGTTCTTGGTACCTTTCTGGGCCTTGAACGTGGTAGTTTCCTTGCTGTCTATGGAGGTTCAGAAAGCTCTTGGATTTCATAAAAAAAAACTTAATTTGTGTTCCAAAGATGAACGAAGGTCTTATGGGTTCAGAATGACATGAGGGTGAGTAATTAATGACATAATTTTCATTTTTGGGTGAACGATCCCTTTAATAATAATCATCATTATTAGTGTTCCTTTTCTTTGGGTTTCCATAGGCACCAATTCCCCATTTGTTCTGTGCATGTGGAACTTTCCTCATCATGTTTTATTACCTGTTAAAAGGTTCTTCCTGCAGATTCGAGAGGTGTTTTAATATCTCTATAATGAGGTAGGATAGTGCTAAAAGAATTATAAAAACTAGGTCATCTCATCATTGCATTCCTTTATTGACTGAATAAATTACACTTCATTGTATGAAAATTCAATGTGGTTGGTCCGGTGGATAATTAGGTGTTACGATACATGACAGCCTGCCATAGTGTCTAAGATTGAAATTTCTTCACATCAATTCTAAACGCATTCCTAGTGATGCAAGAGATATACACTGACATTTCTACTCCCACGTACTTGATCATCCGGGTTACCGCAATACCTTTCTTTTTGATATTAGTATCCATTTGATGTTTGATCAGTATTCCAGTCTGTTGAAATCGCCAGTCTTAGCAAGCTCTCGTTCTCATTAGGGGCGTCAAGGGGCTTCTCGGCTCTCTGAAAGTCAGAGAATGGAGTTGGAGAAGAAGGTTTCAGGCTATTTAGAGGGTCTACGTCTTACTAACACCTCCGCAATCACATCAAGAGGCTTTTTGCCATGTCTGCAGGATCCACAGCCCACAAAGCCACCTCACAGGTTCCACACCGGAGAACCTGGCCTGGCAGTGACAGCTGGGAAGCTCCAGGCATCGATGGCTCTGGATGAGCTGAGGGAGAGGGAGGCTGTACTGCAGTGGCAGCTGGAACGATTGAGGCAAAATATGAGAGTGGAAATGCAGAGACAGGCCAGCACAATGGAAGGGATGGTTCTCATCCCACCACTTAAGAGATAAACACACTTTTTGTGTCACTATATGCACTGGGTTTCTGGCATAAAGTTGGACAGGCTGCATTTTGAGTCCCTGAATAAGGTGAACATATTAGTTTTTCACTTTTTCAGTGGCATTAAAACTAACGTCTTGACATTCTGAACTAGAGAATGTTTTGTTATCAGTTTTTATGTATTTAAAAGACTGCCGCAATGTGAATGTATGCATGAAAGAAAAATAAACTTCAAGGGCATTTCATCTATACTCTTCGATACTTGCAATGAAAAATATTATTTTGACTACTGAAATGCATCAAGCCACACTCTGAAAAACAACTCTAATGACTCAGACTCAAGCAAATGGCTGACCTCTGTACTTCCGTGTACTTTGCTGTTTGCTAGAGAAAATGGAAGACATTTGAAATCTTTTTTTTTTTTAATGCATGCCACTTCTAGAGAGCAGAACAGCCTGCAGTTTCCAAAGTAGGTCATTCTTTCTGTTGCTTTCCGAAACCTGTGAATGTTGGGATCGAAGTTTGGGAAAAAAACAAACCCCAGTAATGATTAGTAGCTCCCTGCAGAGATCTGAACCCAGTTTTACTGAGCGGTTCGTAACATGAGAGGATTTCGCTTTTCAAGGCCAAGTCAGTTGCTACCAGCCAATTGGTGTGGTCTCAATTACATTTGGAAATCTGTAAACAAACTAGGTGTGCAAGATAACATGAGCTGTTGGGCAAACTAAAGAAGCTGGCACAGGCTGCTGTGTTAGCTGATTAAGAAAGTCATTTCCCACACCGATTTTCATTAGGATTATAAGCAGAAATCCTAATCTAGACGCTGTACAGAGCATGACGAGTTCTAAAAGGATTTTCTCTCCATTACCTTCGGCCTTCTTATCTAGGCCGGAATTGCTGTTTACAACTGAGGGAACGCAAACACACAGACTCGGCGGGTCCATTTCCCTGATGTTTGATGTGTGCTCTAAATGAACTAAGACTCGTGAAGCTGGAATTCAAGGTTATAATTATGCTATTATCAAGAGGGTCAACCAGTGTCAAGCCAAGAACTGGTGTGGGTGGGTTCCTCGCTACCTGGAGCTCTCTGATGAATATTTCAATAATTAGATGCTGCAGATGTGTGAAATGGGTCTAAGTGACGCATTTTCTCTTTGGCATCAATATTAATAGGTTGCAGTTTTCACACTTCATGTGTAAGGTGGTGCTGCATAGCAGAATTGTCGCAGAAGTGGCTCTGCAAATAGAGTTTCAAAGCTGAACCTGCTTTTTTTGCATGCTGAACACACGATGAAAATGTAGTTTCACCTATTTATCAGCTCTGTATTTTGCAGTATGGTCTTTTAATAAACAATTAAAAATAATAATTAAGTGAACTACTTATTTGTTGTTTGACAAAAGCACATCTTTTAGAGTAAGTCTTTATATTCACACAATAGCCTCAGTTTAAGTAAACACTCCAACCACACGTTTAATGCATTTGCTGACACAGCTGGAAAGTACTTTATCATCTGGCAAGCTCTAATCTGATTGGCTGATTTGTACACAACTGCCCTGATTAAGTGCACACAGGTTTTTTTTTTTTAATCAGTCTGCTTGGAAACAAGAGGAAATCTTCCAAATCTGAATTTTTCAGTTTGCCAGGTTAGTGACATTGAATGTTTGTTTGAAGCACTTAGTTGTTATTTTAGTATCATTGATATATTATTATAGTTTGTTAATATTTTGAATTTGATGTGAATAATTTTTTTGTAATATATATTAATTTCACTTTTTTAAGTTATAAAAGTAATTTTTGTTGTGTTTTTGTCATTTTAATTTATGTCCATATAATTCTTTTATGTATTAGTTTCAGGTTATTTAGTTTGAGTTATTTTAGTAGTTCAAGTTTAACTAAATGAAAATGAGATAATGTTTACCTGCTTAGTACCAAGTCTTCTAAACATCCCCAAGCACAATTGTATATTTTAAAATGTTATCAATGTATTGATAGCTTAAGCATTTTACATATGATCAACTTTAGGGATGCACAGATGTTTACAAATCCATTTTGGTGAATAGAATATTGTATTAATGGTATAAATAATTGATTTTAATGTAATTGAATTAGTTCTGTTCTCTGTGGTATCAGGCGTTGCATTCATTTTATCCAAAACTTTAAAAATTAATAAATTTTGTCATCATTTAATTGAAAACAACATTAACATTTTAGATGCGTCAACACATCCATATTGTTTGTTTCAGTGTATATCCAAACATGCGAAAAATGTATGTGTAGACACCATGTTCAAATACCTACGAATCATAATGAGATCAGGCTGTTGGAATTTGTAAATTATTTACCATTTGGATATAAAGTCCCTTGCCTCATGTAAATAAATTGTATGATGATCAAGAGCAGTCTGTAATAGTTTCTCCAATAACCACTTTATAATTTTTGTCTGTTATCAAAGGAACTACTCAATGTGGCAACCCAGAAATCACAGTTGGCTGTCTGTGTGAGAGCTCATGTTGGCGTTGCACTAATGTGCTGCAGATGCAGGCCCAAAATCACTGCTGTCTGCTAGTCCTCTCAGTCAGAAGTCTGATTAGACCCGTCCCTGGAGCTCCAAAGTCATTCTTCCAGTACACATCCAAGCCAGTCCCAGCACTCTTTACTTATTACAAAACTGCAGCTTCCATCTGGGGATGAGCATGGTACCGTAGTGTCACAAATGAGAGCGTGGCACAGACAGACAGTGTTTCCAGAGGCACAGTGCCTAATGGATGGCGACAGGGTCAGTGCGGCACCGCTGCACACTCCGCCGCTGCTCATTTCAACAGGAGGCCATTAGAGAAGGCGTTGCCGTGATGCTTTCGAAAGGTACTCGGCCGGAAAGAGAGAGAAAGAGACCTGAGCCATCCTTCACGGAGGTAGAGCAGAACGCTTTACCCTTGAGGACCCTGATGTACGATGGGACCTTGGTAAGCACAGTGCAGAACTACAGAGCGTTTTGCAAGAATCGCCTTGGAATGTATCTTTTTAATTGGCTAAATTCTCTCTTCTCTTTGGTGTGTGTTGCAATCAGGGGCAGCGGGTTGAGAGGGCATGACTTTGAGTTTTTTTTGACATCTTGAATGGTGTGTGTGTGCGGAAAGATGCATCAGATTAATTAATGAAGCTGAGGTGTTTGGTACACAGGGATGACGCCTCGCTTTCATCTTCTTTCAAAGGTGTAAGAACACAAAAGCCATCTAACCGTCAGTGCCAGATATAGTGACAGCAAAAAAATGAAGAGTTTACCGCAGGCGGAGGGTTTGAACCCTTCATAAAACATGGAATATAGCAGCCTCCGCAGCTCAGGGACATAATGCAGATAAGAAAGTACATCAGGATGGAAAAATGTTTATGAGTTCATCAAATACAGACTCACGAAGCATGATTTATTGGTAGTTGGTGCTTTATTGGGAGCTTCTAGCTAGTATTTCACTGAAAATCTCTTCTGAACATATATCACCATGTTCTGATATTGTAGTGCAAGAAGTTTTCAAACTGGGGTTCAGGGACCCCCAAGGGGCCACAAGAGGATGCTTGGGGTGTGTGGATATAGAGAAAAAAGACATTTACAAAAGTAATTTTCAAAGTTAATATTTGCACTTTATATAAAATACAAACTTTATAGCATTATATTATAATATAAATTTATAATATTTTTATATTTAAAAAAATAAGATTATTACAGATTCACTAACATTCAAAAGTTTGGGGTCAGTATTTTTAAAAGAAAAATACATTTTATTTAGAAAGTATTTTCTTGCAGCAAGAATGCATTAAATTGATTAAAAGCAACTGTAAAGATTTTTTTGTGACTTATTGTTACAAAACAAATCTAATTCAAATAAATAATGTTCTTTGAACTTTCTATTCATGAAAGAATCCTGAAAAAAAGTATCACGGTTTCAACTAAAATATTAACCATTGCAATTACAGTATTCGACATTTGAAGTGGATAAAAAAAATCATCAAAGTTGTCCTAAAGACAAGAACGGGTACTGATTTTGTTTTAGGACAACTTTGATGACAGGTTTTGATCCGCTTCAAATGTTGACTACTATATTTTTAACATTAATAATAAGAAACGTTTCATGTTTCTTGAGCGCAAAATCTTCATATTGATTTCTGAAGTATCCTGTGACACTGAAGTCTGGAGAAATGGCTGCCATCACAGGAATATTTAATAGGGAATTTGGACAGAATCGCTGTTTTATGGCTGATCACTGAGTCGGCCAGCGATTCATTGAACATTCATTAATATCCAAAGTATAGTGAAAACACTTCATTAGCACAGTAACAAGATCAGCAGTTTAAGACAATTTGTGAGCACAAAACACAAGATACTTCTCTTTTTAATATAAATAAGCTTTTATTGGATAAATCTAAGACATGCAAGCTAATGTAGCTCATAAACACACACTCACATTCACACGTTGCAGGAAGTGAGAAAGTGAGGAAAAAATAAGTTTAAGAGAATGAAAAGGTGAAATCCCAAGTTATAGCAATATGTCAATTGCATAGACCTTAACAACCATCAATCATTTAAGTAACCCTCGCATTGAGTTCCTCATTGAGGCTACAATTATATTAAATGCTCCAGTTCAGCTAGAATCTGGAGGTACTTGCGTTGCTTGTTTAGGGGGTTCACTTGTTGTCGTCATTGCAGAAAGTGGTTTCCCAAAGTTGCTGATAGTCTGGAAGTTCAGTGGTCGTTTGTAGTGAAGTCTTGGGTGTTAGCTGAAGATGCGGAGTTGTGGGCTGGTTGAAGTTTTAAGGCGGTCATAGACTCGAGGTGAATTCCGAGACGGCGGTGCGGCAAAACTTAACTCCGAACACAAATCTCTCAACGGAAAAAGAGAAGAAACTAAAGTAAAAGATAGAAAAGAGTAAAGTGTGATGAGAGTAGATGGCATTTCTCCTCGTGGTTTTAGAGTATAATTTTGGACAGAATGTCTATAACAAGAATACAATATATTTTACAAAGTATTGATTGATAGAAATGTTCAAACTCATATATACCCAACATTGATATAATCCTATAAACTATTCAATAGTTATTCAAAATACATACACAACGAGTGATTAGAACATAATAATCATGTGTTACATACAGTTGTGGTCAGAATTATTGGAACCCTTGATCAAAGAAGACTGTGAAAATTAACCTGCTTTGTTAATCCTTTTGATCTTTTATTTAAAAAATTCACAAAAAGCTAACCTTTCATTGGATAATAAGAATTTAAAATGGGGGGAAATATCATTATGAAATAAATGTTTTTCTCAAACACACGTTGGACACAATTATTGGCACCCTAGAAATTCTTAAGAGTAAAATATCTCTGAAGTATACTCCCATTCATATTCACAATTTTGAGCACTCTAGGGTGATTATGAAAATGAAATTATCCAGCCATGGCTTCCTGTTTCACAGAAATATAAATAGGAGGGAAAACAAAGCCCAAATTCCCTTAATCATCCATCACAATGAGAAAAAACAAAGAATATATTTCTGATGTGCAGCAAAAGATAATTGAGCTTCACAAATTAGTGAAGTGGCTTTAAGAAAAGAGCTAGAGCAGTGAAAATCCCCATTTCCACCATCAGGGCAATAATTAAGAATTTCCAATCAACAGAAAATGTAATAAAACTGCCTGGAAGAGGACGTGTGTCTATATCGTCCTAATGCACGGTGAGAAGGAGAGTTTGAGTGGCTAAAGACTCTTCAAGGATCACAGCTGGAGAATTGCAGAAAATAGTTGAGTCTCGGGGTCAGAAAACCTTAAAAAAAAATTGTCAAACAGCCCCTACATCACCACATGTTGTTTGGGAGGATTTCAAGAAAAATTCTCCTAGCTCATCCAAAAACAAACTCCAGCATATTCAGTTATCAGACAGGACTGGCACTTCAAATGGGACTGGCTTCTATGGTCAGATGAAACTAAAAAATGAGCTTTTTAGCAGCAAACACTCAAGATGGGTTTGGTGAACACAGGGATAAAAAGTACCCCATGTGTACAATGAAATATACTGCTGTATTTGTGATGTTGTGGGCCTATATTTCTGCTGGAGGTCCTGGACATCTTGTTCAGACACATGGCATCATGGATTCTATCAAATACCAACAGATAAAAAATCAATAAGTGACTGATTCTATTAGAAATCTTATAATGGGCCATGTTTGGATCTTCCAACCGTACAATAATCCAAACACAAACCTCAAAAACAACACAAAAATGGGTCACTGAGCACAAAACCAAGCTTCTGCTGGCCATTCCAGTCCTCTGACCTGAACCCTGTAGAAAATGAGTGAGGTGAACTGAAGAGAAGAAGCACCGTCATGGAGCTGGGAATCTAAAGGATCTGGAGTGATTCTGAATGAAGGAATGGTCTCTGATCTCTTGTCAGGTGTTCTCTAACCTCATCAGGCATTATAGGAGAAGATTTAGAGCTGTTAAACTGGCAGATGGAGGTTTCAAAAAGTATTGAATAAAAAGGTGCCAATAATTGTGTCCAACGTGTGTTTGAGAAAAACATTTATTGGTAACACTTTATAATAACGTCCAGTTATAAGTCATTTATAAGTGATTAGTTAATGATTAACTAATCATTTACAAAACATTCATAAGCGATTAATAAGTGATATGCTAACAATTTGTGTATGTTTTGTTAATTCATTTAAAAGTAATTTACAAGTAATTAGCTAATGATGAACTAATCATTTACAAAACATAACTATACATTCACAAATGATTAAGTAATATGCTAACGATTTATAAATCTGTCATTTATCTTTATAAATATCATGGTGAAATAATTAAACACATCCTTAATGGTTAATAGTTACTAGTTAATATATTATTAATCACTTATAGATCATTGAAATGTCAATATTGTACTATTATCTCAATAAACATTATAAATCATTTACAAAGCTTTCTGCATCCCCTAATCTAAAGTGTAAACTAATCATCAGTTGTAAATGTTTTACAAACCTTCCAGGTTACAGGTTGTTTGTGAATATATATATATATATATATTTACGCACACACGACTGGAAACCATAAAGTTTGTAAAACATTTACAACTGATGAGTAGTTTACACTTTAGATTAGGGGATGCAGAAAGCTTTGTAAATGATTTATAATGTTTATTGAGATAATAGTACAATGTTGACCTTTCAATGATCTATAAGTGATTAATAATATATTAACTATTAACCATTAAGGATCTGTTTGATTATTTCATTATGCTATTTTTAAAGATAACTTATGACAGATTTATAAATTGTTAGCATATACTTAATCATTTGTGAATGTATAGTTATGTTTTGTAAATCATTAGTTCATCATCATCTAATCACTTGTAAATGATTCAAAACTTATTCTACAAAACATAGATAAAAATATTAACATATCAATTATTAATCATCTATGAATGCATAGCCATGTTTTGTAAATGATTAGTTCATCATTAGCTAATTACTTGTAAATGACTTTTAAATGAATTAACAAAACATACACAAATTGTTAGCATATCACTTAATTGCTTATGAATGTTTTGTAAACGATTAGTTAATCATTAACTAATCACTTATAAATTACTTATAACTGGACGTTATTATAAAGTGTTACCCATTTATTTCATAATGATATTTCCCCCCATTTTAAATTCTTATTATCCAATGAAAGGTTAGCTTTTTGTGATTTTTTTTTTTTAAATAAAAGATCAAAAGGATTAACAAAGCAGGTTAATTTTCACAGCCTTCTTTGATCATATTTACCAAGGGTTCCAATAATTCTGACCACAACTGTACATAACATGGAGTTATGCATAGAAATGATTAGTTGCTTATTCACTCTGATGCCCTACAGAATTCTTTCAAAAATATGAAAAACTCTTATCAACCCCAAACTTTTGAATGGTATTGAAGTCATTTTGAAATAATATTTTAACAATTGCTTTAGTAAAATAATAATGCAAAACCTAATTATTGAATTTAGTAAACCTTTATTTAATTTTATTGTCTATACACTGTATATCACTGTTTTCTCACAGTAATGGATTTGTATACATGCCAACAACTGCCTTTATATTTTACTCGCATTGAGATCATCTTTTTGGGGGTCTTTCCTCATAGGTAAAACCCCTGGTCTTGTACACACTATGGCCCATATAACCTCGCAAGTGTGGCTGAATTCAAGGCTTCAAACCCCTCGGAACGGAAAGGCTTGAGGTACATTATTAAAGCACTGTCCCAAAAAGTTTTCAGAGTGAACATGTTCTGTAGTCTGAGAGAATGGGAAAGCACTGGCTATATCAGGTCTACTTGAGGGGCATTGAGAAATGAGACTCCCGTGTGTCTGGTTCAGCTGCTATCCAACATATGTCTGCATTGGTGCAGTAGATTTATAGAGATGTAAATAGCTGTTCTTTATTTATCCCAGAGGGAATGTTTCCTAACAGATACCTCTTTATAAAGGTCAGTATTATCTCCATTAATATATTTCTGCACAACAAACTTTAAAAATGACTGCAAAATCAATGATGGATAGTATGTGACATTTTTGGGTTTCAACTGGGCCAAGAATTCTTCTCATTGTTCTTTTTGTATTACGATCCACTGGGAAGTCAGTTACACTGCAAAAATAAGTTTTGTTTTCTAGTACAAATATCTAAACTTTGTTAAATCAAGATACATTTACTTAAGATATTAGGCCATTATATATTAGTTTGTTAGATATTAGTTTGTTTTTGCTTAAAATAAGAAACAATATCTGCCAGTAGGGTCAGAAAAATAATCTTAGGCCTATGTCCCCTTTGAATTAAGTTTATGTTTATGACTGCATTGGCAGATTTTTATTTTTTTTTAAGAATAAGAATGAAGACTTAATACTTCAGAAACAAGACTTAAAGGCTTACTCCACCCCAAAATGAACATTTTGTTATTAATCACTTACCCTCACGTCGTTCCAAACCCGTAAAAGCTTCGTTCATCTTCGGAACACAATTTAAGATATTTTGGATGAAAACCGGGAGGCTTGTGACTGTCCCATTGACTGCCAAGTAAATAACACTGTCAAAGCCCAGAAAAGTATGAAAGACATCGTCAGAATTGTCCATCTCGCCATCAGTGGTTCAACCATAACGTTATGAAGCTACAAGAATACTTTTTGTATGCAAAGAAAACAAAAATTACGACTTTATTCAACAATTCGGCTCCTCTGCGTCAGCGTAGCCCCATTCTGGAGAGTGTCCGCTGGACGCAAACTGCGTACGCTCTTCTGTGTCAGCTGCGCCCCACAGATATGCTGTTTTCATTCAAATCAAAGCATAAACAAACATAGAAAGCGGATAGTCTCCAAAATGGCACTACGCTGACGCGGAGGAGATGAATTGTTGAATAAAGTCGTTATTTTTATTTTTTGCGTACAAAAAGTATGCTTGTCACTTCATAACGTTACGGTTGAACCACTGATGGCAGATGGACTATTTTGGCAATGTCTTTCATACTTTTTATTTAAAAAAGGGGGGGGGGGGGCATTCGTGGCCTAATGGATAGAGAATCGGACTTGTAACCCGAAAGTTTCAGGTCCGGCAGGAATTGTCAGTGGGGGCAGTGAATAACTAGCGCTCTCTCCACCTTCAATACCACGACTGAGGTGAGACCCTTGAGCAAGGCACCGAACCCCCAACTGCTCCCCGGGTGCCGCAGCATTGGCTGTATGTTGTGTATGTTCACGGTGTGTGTGTATGTTCACTGTTGTGTGTGTGCACTTGGATGGGTTAAATGCAAAGCACAAATGGGTCACCATATTTGGCCACACATCACTTCACTTTCACTTTTACTTGGCAGTCAATGGGACAGTCACAAGCCTCCCAGTTTTCATCCAAAATGTCTTAAATTGTGTTCCGAAGATGAAGCTTTTACGGGTTTGGAACGACGTGGGGGTAAGTGATTAATGACCAAATTTTCATTTTGGGGTGGAGTAACCCTTTAAGAATTATGATTTAAGAATATATAGATATTTGTACTGGAAAACTAGACAAAAATACTGAGGAAGAACAATTTTTTTGTAGTGTAGCGAGACCAGAGACCAGACACTTTACTTTTTACTTTATATTTATTGTTTTTACCAATGAATATTTTGAAAGGAGGGATCTGTACACCTTAGTCTAGGCTGACAGCAAAAAAAAAAAAAAAAAAAAAAACCTATTGTCAACTCTGAGGTCAAGCGTATATAATAACTCCCACCCAGAAAAAAAAGAAAACCATGCGCTGAAAGCTATTATTCAAATATTGTATTGTAATTTTGGTTTGGAAGTTTAGATGGACAAAATTCACAAAATATGCTAATTTAATAGGGATGTTTGAAACCAACAAAAAACTACAACAGAAGACAATAATTTTGAAAATGTACTTTTTCACAAATTTAGTCACTGAGAAATAGCTTTTGTGAAAACTACTGTTCTCCCCTTTGTGTTTTTCTACTCTCATTATTTATTGAACAATCTTCCTTATTTAAAACTCTTTAATACTTGAATGCTTTGGGGACAATTAATTGGTATCCACTATCCAGCCGCCAACAAGATGTCACTACTGAAATCACAATACAATTAAATAATAATAATTCTATATTCAAGATCACTCTAATTAACTGAAAGAACTGAGTTGGAAACTGTCCTCAGGCCAGCAAAATGGACCCACGTCCCATTTGACACATTTTTTTCAAGTAAATATCCAAGAGGCTCTTTAGTCCATGTGCTCTAGTGGGGTTCAGCAACAAAGTAGTTTTATAGAACAGACTAATGTGATGTTGTGTCTGTAAGAGACAGAGTGAGTGCTAAAGCTGTGAGATTTCACCCCAGGGCACATCAATGGCACATATGAGAGAGCTGGTCTTTGGTAGTTCCATGGAGCAGATAGCACAGCTTCTGAGCACTAAATCAATAGCCATCACAATGGCTGGAGGATTTACAGCCGCCCATTGATCCCTCCTGTAACTCCTTAGCAATCCTCAGACCAAAGCAGCTGAGCGTGAAAGACTGATCATGTTGAGCCCAGGACGTAGCCTGGAGGGATCTAAGATACGGACCAGAGCAGCAGACTGCTGAAGATCAACAGAAAGGATCAGAATCTGGCTTGAGTAAAGTTAATGCTCTTTATAAGCCAGTCAGTTTGCTCGGCAGCCATCTTGGTCAGGCCTCCTGGCAGCTACTTGCTAGTCATGCCAGTACTACTTGAATGGGCTAGGACTGAAATTTTAATAACATGTCAAATAACCAATAATTTGAATATATTTTCATAAATTTAGCTGCTTTTTAAAGGTTGTTGCAACTTCTAACTACCCCCACCCCCCTGCTGCACTGTATACTGCCCACAATATTTTTAATAAGATGTGAAACCCTTAAAGAAATGACAAAATACTAAAATGAAAATAAAACTTGTGATGTGAAACAGCATTATGCAATGATAAATATTTGTAGAATGCTTTGCATTACATGTTGGTAACATTTTCTATTAAAGTATAGATTAACAATTTTTTTTGATTAATGCTTTTTATAGCTTTTGATACAATATACATATTTTTAAAAGAAGCTTTTATTAACCCTTGTTCTGTGCTGAAAATGCTTTACCAATTAGCACATGTAGTATTTACTTTTGGAACGTATTGATCATAGGCCTCATTGATCTGCGGTTAGGCATCTCCGATTTGAGTGAAGCATTATTTGTGGATAATTATGCCATGTTCACTCAAAAACTGACGTACATAAGCTCAGATGAGGCCTACTGTAAATCAGTTTAAAAAATAAATACAAAACAACATGTTTTGTACTAATTGAGAAAAAAAACAAGTTAAGTAGTAAGTAGTTATACCTTGTTTGAGAATCAAGTTTTAGTCATATGCGATAACTTTAACATTTCATTTTCAGAAAAAAGAAAATCCTCTCTGGGTCAAAATGTCCAGAACACAACATCAGGATTCATACATTTTGGAAGAAAAAAAAGCCCTATAACTAATGTTAACTGTTTGAATGGTTTTTTATTATTATGATTTGTTTTTAATGTTACCTGCACTACAATTCAGCAGGACAAAATATTAATTTTAATTTTGTGTACATATCTCAGAATTTCCATCAAATAATGAAACGAGGAGAGAAAGCCCGGCGCCAACATTACTTACAGTTCATTCTTTACAGTCACATTGTGTGTTGGATATATTATTCGGTCTGGTCTGCTCTGCTCTATACCGCTAATTTGTTGTACTACAGTATGTAATAAGTAGCTAATAATAGTAGGCTATATAGGTATTTCATGTAAAGAGACATTTTGCTTACAATATTCAAGCTGAAAGTTTTACAACATTTTTGTCAAGTACAAGCTGTAAAATGATGCTTAAATTTTCTGTAACAAGATGCTTATTTATTTATTTTTTTTAAAAAGGCCCCTCAGGCCTTGGTGACAAAAGCAATGCAATCTATGCTTCAGCTGGCTAAGTTGGGACCTGGATGACACTGGGAAGATTTATGGCTTAAGACTCAATCTATACAGTATATGTGAGAAAAAATCTATTTTGACTTTGTTTGTATCAGGAGAGAAGTGCCCAAGGGAGAAATGTGATTATAGAGACAATCTCTGTGGTGCATGCAGAATGCAGGAAAGAGCCAACTATGTTTCCGCTGAAGTGAGCGTCAACATGGCCAAAAGCGTGCAAATAAAGCATTTGGAGCAAGTTTTGTTTTGGGATATTTTCCCAAACTTGAGGAAACATTGTTGTTTTCAACATCAGTAAGCATGCTAATTTGCCCTTGCGCAAAACCAGTCATGATTCTTGTATAGAATGCACACGGCTGATGTAACGCCACAATATTTTTATTTGCAACACGTGCATGTTTTTGCCTTCTATCACCGTCATGTGTGATATGTCTGTATGCTGTATTATGTCAGCTTTCCCTGGTTTGTTTTGGCTTTTCATCATAATATCCGGCTGCAGCCCTTTGCCACGTTCCCTTCAGCATTGCTGACAGCCTGTTCTCTGATATACACAGCAATAAATAGCATTCAGCTTGCACCCCCAGCCCCACCGACCGTCTGTCATCTGCTGAACTTCCTCTATCTCTTCAGCAAACACCCACCCTAAGCCGTCAAAAATACCAGTATGGTCAATAAAGACTCTCGTTTCATAGCATCAGTCCTGTATGGCGTATGTGTGTGAGAAGAGGAGAGAGCCTCCTTGTGTTCACTTTCGCTTTATTTGCTCCTTTATCACCTTCGCTCCCATCCCCCTGCAGCTTACACACACTATACTACCTAGAGCTGATATCTAAAGACCCTTAATATGTCCCGTTAATGCTCTTGTCTAGGATGACCATAAAACAATTCAGACAAATGAAACTCTTTAATGAAGAACTAAAAGCTTTTTTTAATTATCAGGCTCTGCTATGACTTTTTCATTTCTCCTCTTCAGTTTTTCTGTTTAATATAATGACTTAATTTTCTAATTAAAAGTGCACTACAGAACATGAAACTCTCTCTAGTCTGTGGTTGAAACTTAAAATTGAAAGTTTAATAGAAGGCTAATGTTAACAGTTCTTTTCGATATAGTTTGGTGTTAGCATGTTGCTAAGCTAAAAACATACTATAATAAGCATAAACATGCGTAGCACACACATATTGTGTTGAAAAGGTCTTTTGTGGTTCATTTTTGGTGAATTTAAATATATTTACAAGCAACATTTCTTTTTTTTCCCCTTCAGTGAGATTCACTGGGATTGCCTTCACAAAATATATATGTGATGCTGCATTTTTGGCCATAATGACGTTAAAATGAAGATAATCTATTTTTTAAATGCATGTAATTGACTTTATTGTGAACCATTCTTATGTGCATACATTTCTTTTTTTTTGTAATTCTTAATCAAAATTTCATAACTCAATCCTTAGATGAAATGACAGACTTCTCTCTGGTGTTGTTTCTCTAATAATTTAGTCCATTTAAAGGCATATTTCACCCAAAAATGAACAATTCTGACATGAATTACTTACCCTCATGTCGTTCCAAACCCGTAAGACCTTTGTTCATCTTCAGAACACAAATTAAGATATTTTTGATGAAATCTGAGAGCTTTCTGACCCTCCATAGACAGCGACGCAACTACCACCTTCAAGGCCCAAAATGTTAAGGACATCGTTAAAATAGTCCATGTTGACATCAATCGATCACCAATAATGTTATGAAGCTATGAGAATACTTTTTGTGCACAAAGAAAACAAAAATGACTATATTTAACAATTTCTTCTCTTCTGTGTCAGTCATCGAAGCATATTAACTTTTTGTGGAAACAGACAATTCTCTTTCAAAAACTTAGAAAAGAAGAATTAATGATCAAGTGCAGCAGTGTTTCAAAAAACCATTACCACCTGCTTCTGTCATCATTCTTTAATGCGAGTGCAAATTCAGTCACTCCTAATTAAGGCTGTTAAATTAATATGTTCATTTAGTACAATTAAAAATATGCATTTAATCATCGCCCCTGACCTCTAATAATGAATCTTCCTAACATCAGAGAAATTCAAGCTTATACCTGGCTTGTATTTAGCTTTTCTCAGCATATATTGATGTTTTTTTTTTTTTTTTTTGCTATGAATTTAATTTAATGAATGAATGCATGAATATGAAATCACATAATTGATTAAATATATTAATATGATTGACACCTCTCTACAGGTATTCCAATTTAATATAAAGTTTTTCACTTTTGTTTTCTTTGCACTTAAAGTCTAATTTCATGAATTATCATGCAGGTCCAGATGGAATCTGTCTTGGATTTGCAGGGAAATCTGGGGAATTCTATGTGATAAAATAGTAAAATGCAGTATTTCACTTAAAGCATATGAATTAGCAAAATTAAATATTTAATAAACTACATACAATGTAATAACTGTGAATGGCACTTTTATTCAAATTCTGCAGAAATATGATCCTGTTCGGGCCTGTAATCTTCCTTTTTCATAGTCATAAATATAAATAATTTGTATCCAAATCAAATGCAAGTGTTAACCTGCTAGCTAAAAACATTCCATGTTCTTCTTACAATATAGCATATCTTCATCTATAACCCATATTTTCTTCTAGAAAAAATATCAGAATTTGCCCTCTACCATGCATTTGCTCCAGAAACAAATACAGCTCCAAAGCCTGCCAATCTGCCAAAAAGAGGACATGTCGAGACCCTGGGGGAAAGAGGAGTATTTTTACTCAGAATTGGGGTAAATATTTACAGTTTAATAGGCTATCTACACTTCCTTCCCAACAGCCTATCTCTTTCATAAATGCTGACGTCCTCCATATTTATCAAAGAGGGAATCTGCCATGCAACTCATTGGGAATACTGCTGATATTCAGCACTTTTCTGCCTCTTCAACAGAATGAAATTTTCAGCTATATTTGTTTGCTTTCTTTTAAATACTTATGAAGAATGCTCAATGGTTTTTCCCCCCTGAAAAATTCCAAGTGGCGTTGGTTTCACACTAATCACTTCGGTCAAATGGTAGGTGCCCTTTTCTACAGGCCATCTATTGTATTTCCATAATGCAGCTCTTGGGATTTATTAAATGAGCTCACAAAGAGCGTATTTAAACCTTTCATTTCTATCCTCTCAAATCACTGAAACAAAGAGGAACCTAAAACATTAGTATACTACTGTAACCAGCTGTGAAAATCACCCCATACGGTATAATCCTGTGGAAATATTCTAGGTTACTGAAAAAGTGTGTTATGCCAGGATTTCTTAAACATATAGCGCAGAAGCTCTAAATGTGCTAAAAATGTGCTAAATAAGCCAAGTGGACTGGACCAATCTGTCTGGTTTTCAGTTAATTATACTTGCAGAACAGTTTAAATGTGCCATTGTTTTTCCTTCGGCATTGATTCCAGCAGAAAATCACAAGGGAAAGGGATTGCTGTGCCAGCTGTGATTTGTTTCCCATGCATTTACTTATGAACATGCACAAAGTGTCAGACGATGTCTGTTAATGAAGTATTGTGAAATCAAAGAGCTTGATTCATACGATTATGCTGGGGGAAATCTCTGAAGAAAAAACACCTTAATCATGAAAAATGACACCTGTTGCTGTGCCTGATTGAAATGGGGAATGCAAATTGAAACTTCATGCAAGATGTGTGTAATTAGCATAACTAAATGCCCAGAAATTGCTGGAAGAAGACCGGAGAAATTAGTTTCTCTTTATACCTTCAGAAAAAAAAAAAACTTTGCAAATGCTAACACGTCTGGATTTTTCTCAAAACATGTTTTGCCTAATCCCATGTTCGGCCCTTTTAGCCCATACCATGTTCTGCTGAAAAAAAATATTCTATATATAAATATCTATATCAAGGTAGTCTAGATATAAAAATAAATTTTATGGTGCTCGCAGGCGTTTTTAAAAAAGTTATATAACGAGTACAATATGATATGACTCCAGTCATATCAGTAGCCTAAAGGAGATCGCACAACGGACAAGAAGTGCAGTGTACATGCCACATCTTTAAAATTCAAACCTCGCATTTGGCACCTAGCTATGACTCAAAATCCTGCATTGCTTCTCACATAGTTTTCCGCTAAATTACTTTATATTTGTCCCGAATCATTGTTAATCAGTGGCGGACTGGCCATCTGGAGCACCGGGAGTTTTCCCGGTGGGCCGCTGTAAAATGTGGGCTGGCCCTTTGCATAATATATATAAAAAATGGATTGTAGTACATACGTATATCCTTCCATCGGCCCAGAGGAATGGCCCAGGCCGCGCGGCCCACTTCATTCAAAAATTCTAATTAAAAAATGTTTGAAATAGCCAATCAAAATGTAGAAGGTGGGATTAACCGTTCACAGACGCTGAGCTGCGCGCGACTTGAATGCGAGCTGAGGTAAGATGTAAGCAGCTAAACATTACGAGACAATTCAGCAATATTAGTTAGTTAAACGGCAGACATTAATTTTCAGGAATGCAAACTACTACTGGCCTTTTCAAATTTCTCAGATTTAAATGCAGTTATTCCAATCGTCACGATGTAGGCTATAATGCAGTTTTCAGCAGACATGAGATAAGAGTTCATGTAAATCTGCTTTCTTCCGTGATTTCACGAAAATGTTTAAAAATCGTTCTCAATCTTACTCTAGAACACTGTAAATCTGAAGACTTTTGCTTACCAGTGCTGATTATAGGCCTAATAAAAACTTAATTTGCTTATTAATTCACATGCATTAGCCTGTTTTATATACACACTGGTGGTTAAAAGTTTGAAATAGTGAAGGCTTTTTATTTATTTATTTATTTGAAAGAAGATTGAGTTTATTTGAATATTACACTTAAAATAGTGGTTTTCTCTTTAGGATGTTTTAAAATGTAATTTATTCCTGTGATCAAAGCTGAATTTTCAGCATCATTACTCCAGTCTTCAGTGTCCCTTCAGAAATCATTCTAATGCTGCCTAATTTGTTGCTTAGCCTAATTATCAGTTATTATTTGTGATCAATTATTAATAATGGTTTTATTATTAGTATAGCGATTCTCAGTTAAAGAACAGCATTTATTTGAAATATAAGTACTTTGTAATGTGTAAATATCTTTACTGTCACTTTTTGTATTCTATAATCTTTGATTAATGCAACATTGTTGAAGAAAAATATAAATTTATATTTTTTAATCTTACCCACGACTGAATGGTATCAAATTTTCCACAAATATGAAGCAGCAGGACAGTTTTCAGCATTGATAATAATCAGAAATGTTTCTTGAGCAGCAAATCAGCATATCAGTATGATTTCTGAAGGATCTTGTGACACTGAAGACTGGAGAAATGATGCTGAAAATTCAGTTTCGATCACAGAAATAAATGACTGTTTACTATATAATCGCATATAAGACAGCTGTTTTAAATTGTAACATTATATTTCACAGTACTGTTTACTGTATTTTTCATCATCAAAATAATTTGTGTACTCTTTTCCACAATTGGAGCACTATTCCTTAAAATGATAGATGTCAAGCAGAAAAGACAGATTATAATGTCAAGAATATGCCACTCATTTATGGTGGGGTGCGGTTCAAATAATATTTAAATGGATATAATGAGGTTTGCTGGCCAGTGGTGTGTGGATGTGGGGTGGTTTGAGGTGACAGAAATGTTAAGCACACACTTAAGATGCAGAGTCATGTTGCGAGAGCTTTTGGAGTTCAGGTGTGAAGTGCATTCTGGGAAAAGTAGGGCTTTCTGACTGACAGGTCCCTGGTGATCCCAGCTCTGTCACAGCGTAGGTGAAATCGCCGCGAGTGTGACGGAAAGATCAAGGGTGATGGTGAAGGGGATTAAAAACAAATGATTTTCTCTATTCCTCTCTGTTTTAATGTGATTCAGCCGCGGCACTGCCATCACTAAACCAATGGAATGATTCACCAAAGCAATGTCAAAGTAATTTCACCTCCACGACCGCAGTTGAACTGAGGAACTTTGAGTCTTGTTTGAAAGAAGTTCCCATTCTGAATTTAACTACATAGATACAGAACGGGTGGCCACGCATCATAAAACGTTTCTGGCCATATGAACGACGAGTGTGGCTAATTGGAAAGCTGTCGGGTGCAATTTAGCAGATGCCTTTAAAGAGCTACATTAACGGAGCACAAACTATGAACTCAATAACAGTCTGACCAAATTCCAACATGCGATCAATACTGTGATGTGCAATCAATTTGGGAAAATCAACTGGAATAGAGTGTGAATGTAGAGCTCTGGACTCCCAAAAAGTGGATTAGGTAACAATTATCTGGAATGACGGTTCACTAGTTTACAGCCCATTACAGAAGATAGGTTACACGTATTGACTGTCAATCAATTACAACATCGATGTGTTGAAACTACAGATAATTTAATCACATTCATTGCATGATAAGATGATTGATTAATCTTATTATGTGGCTATTGAATGCTTGATTGTGATTTATAATTTCAGCAATCAAATATTTCTGAATAATGATGCTCATCTGGGTAATTCTGTATAACTAACCGTCATCATTATTTATCCCCCTGATAAAGATCATTTAGCACATTATAATAGGGTATTGTATTAGGGTACGTTTGTGTTTTTGAAAAGTTTCACACGATACGCTGTTATTGTGTAAATGGATGTCCAAATTGCATAAAACCTTTCAGTTTTTAGTTGAAAACTTGTGGCCCTATTAAGGCCCTATTTATATGCAAGTGATGAGTTAATTTAATGTCTGTATCATTTGAATTGAGCTGAGGATTAGTAACTGCTATCTTTGAATCTAAAATCTACTCAGTTTTATTTTATATTACTGTATTTTATGATTGTTCTGTACAGCACATTTTTGAGGGTAATCTGAATTTAAATGTTCTCTATAAATAAAATGCACTCACTAGCAAACGGGCTGCAGAATTGCTATTTGAATTTGAATGAAAAGAATTAGAATTTAAAATGAGTTGAAAATAAATAATGTTTGTCAGCAAAGACTTTGAAAGTTGACTTTCCAAAGCTGTGTTTGAAAGAATTGAAAAAAGTTTAAAAAGCCTTAATTTAACTTCACTTCACTTCAGTAAATTCATTCCAAATTGTCATTCCATAATGTTCAAATTCTGATTCAGCTTTCTGTGTGGCTCATTGCCAATTCAATTCAAATTCATATTCAACTAGTGAATTGAAAAGAAGTCAGTTCTTTAATAAGAATTTTGGACAAGCCTGGAAAAAAATCTTGAACCTGTATGAATGGCTTTGGACATGATTAAAATGGTTAATTTTTATAAAAAAAAAATCTTAACTAAATTATCAAAATATATTGAGGCCTATATAAAACGCTACAAAATTTGCCTTAAGAACAACCAAATGATTGAAAAGGACACTCTAACTATAAAGTCTCCAAAACTAGACATCAGAGAATAGTGACACAGGGCAGTGCTGCCGAGATCTAAGAACATCTCTGTCAGCCCAAAGGTGACTTTTTAGGTCTCTTGAATGTGGCCTGGCACTAAACCCAAAGTCCGTCTAGCCTCGGGTAGCCCCTGAACAGTGCGGGGGGACATGCGCTAAATACATCATGACGGTCCTAATGACTGTGGAGAAAGCTCCATTACCTGGAAGTCTGTGGGAGGCTGATAATTACCAGACACACTGGCTCCCATCATTAGCCTTACTGCTTTAATTCTTCATGCATCTGTTCTCTCCCGTATTAGCATTCTCTCTGGCTCCACTAGCCCTGACCATATGCATTTACCCTCTAAGGCAATGTCCGAGCCATTGGCGGCCCTCATTTGGAGTATTAGATGATGCTTCATGCTGCTAATATGGGAATAGTTTTAAATGACTCGGTTAGAGGAAGAGCTAGTGTATTGCTGCTTCTTTTACAAAACAAAAGCCACACCTTCATTCTTAGCCTGCAGTTCTGCGCCCCTGGATGGATAGTGGACTAATTGATGTTTGTTTTTCCATCTTTGGAACTGTGACAGAAGGACAAATGATCTTATTATTATGTAAATTGCCCTGCTATCTCATCCCAGTAAAAGCAATGGCCTGAGCTCGGAGCAAAGAGAGTGCCTGCAGTCATTGCCCGATCAAGCTGCTCCAACTCAGCCAAGTCACGCATGCAGCGGAACCCTCGCCGAGAGCTCGCCGCAGGAGTCCGCCTGGCTCAGCAAACACGGTATGTACGCACACACAGGCACTCAGTTAGTCTCACAATCCCTCTAATTCATAAGCAACAGAGTGGAGTGAGTCAAAAAGCGTACGGGAAATAAACAGGGGCATCTACGGCATATGTACCGTGACGGAAATGAACGAGCTACTTTGACACTCCAATTAGGCGCGGAAGGGTGCACAGGTGAGTCTGACTAGATGAGTAACAGGGGAAGTGTGACCGTAATCAATTCCCTTATTGAAGTTAATGTGAATAATTCTCTGCTTGGAAAGCATCCAGAGCTCTCAAAGGATCCAAACTTCGGAGCCTATATACCCGAGATGAAAACAAACACACAACTTGAGAAGCTGCAGTAAAAAACTAATTATGGGCAGATATCAAAGGCTAGAAACTTGCATCGTCTCGGCTGCCGCTCTGCTGTTCTTAAAAGGTTCCCTCTAAAGCTTCTTTTGTCATGCTGTGTTGTCAACAACTGGGCTGTGAGACCAGAAAAAAGTTCTCAGCGCATTCGGTGGTGGGATGCACGTGTCCAATTAGAGCTAGTGTTGACCGGCTCCCTGTTTGATTGCAGCACTCAAGAAATTGGTCCCTATTTCATAGGCCAAATACAGCAGTAAGTAAATAACAGAGGAACTGAGGAACATTTGGCTGCAGCAGTTTTTTTTTTTTTTAAAAGCACAAGCCAGTTTTCATTGGAAAAACATGGCTTTGGCGACATGATATACGTTGCTTCTTGCATGTTTCACAACACTTTCAAAGTGAAATGTCCAGTAAGTAGTAAGTAGTATTAAAAGCGTATTTGGTTTTATCAGATGCAGATGAATGTGAATATGGCAACGCTTTATTATGCTGATTGCTGTATAGATTGTGGCAGTCCATAAATTAAATGTTCATTGAGTAGCATTAAAAGGTTAATGCTCTATCGCATTTGAAAATAAAGTACCACCTGCACTAAATCCTACCCTAAACCTGATAGTGTTGACGAAATCAAACGTGAGACAAAAACACATTTTCTGAAGCAACCATACCATATTACCTTGCTTCTTAAAGCCTTCAAGCTTTTAAACAGTGGCTCATGTTTCATAGGATAATAGCTGTGTGTTCCGCATCGCAAGTGCAATGCTACCAGGTGAGCTACTGAGTATTTTTACCTCCAGAAAAGCCATATGAAGCTAATTATATGATGCAAATGTCAAAATGCATTAGTTTACAAATCATGCACTATGTTAAAAGTGTTTTGAGGTCATATCATAGTATTGTGCAATGAACTGTGTGGAATCAAGTCTTTATTATTTGATAATCTGCCCTTGTTATTACATTTTGGTATATTACTGCTACTAGTAATAGCAACTAGCAATGAATGTATAGTTATGATATTGGACTTTTGCAAAAATGTAGTAGAGGCACATTTTTACAATAAGCTTAAGTTGCATATTTAGGCTATAATATTTAAATAATAATAGGCTATATAATAAAATTAAATACGTTCCCAGTCAAAATCCCAAGACACTATTATCTCACAATGCAGCATGAACTAACATTTGTTTTTTTACAGTATTTTAGTTACCATGACAGAAAGTAACCTAGTATTTTATTGTTAGAAATTACAATTCAGTGTTGTAAAATCCAGTGTATGCTGTAAAACACTATAACAACTCGTATTTGCATTTCTCATACTTGCAGCAGAGGCATGCTCATGTGGGCAGTGTGAATCTTTTAATGTTAACACGTGTATATGTTGTGTGTGCGCTGTGAAATAGGCCATAGAGAAGTAGTCTTAACCCACTTTAAGCTCAAAATACTGTAATTAAAGAGGCTAACTAGTACACAGCGATTCAGGACACTTCAGACTGCCTCATTACAGCTGGATTCCTTACAAATTATTATGCTTTGACGGGGTTTAGAAAAAGCCTTGGAAATTTCACTGAATACATAATATATTATTTATTACTTGGTACACAAAACATACTGCACATATTTTTGCAATATTCTGACTTTATGTATTTATTTATTTATTTACCTTCTGTGAAACACAAAAGTACATAACTGCTATATTTACTACACAAACTATATTCAAGTCTTCTGAAGCAAAAGCTTTTTGTGAGGAACAGATCAGACTAACTCCCCTGTGCGCATTCATTAGAGAAGTTGCAATGTCTGTTTCATGAACGAATTGTCCTTTTGAGTCGAATCTCTCAATGAATCGTTTGATCCAGTTCATTAAACCAGTCTGAGTAATATTGGCTCTCAAGTTGACCCGGAGGAGAAGATTATCAACGAATAATGACTTAAATGAGTCTTTTTCTTAACCAGATCTATATTGTATGACTAAAGAAGATTTGAAATAAAGCACACAAGTTGTATGGATTACATTTGTAATACTTTCATGGTGCTTTAGCCATTATCAATCATTGTAATCGCATGAAAAGTGTGAACAACTACATCTCCTCTTATGTTCTACAGAACAAAGAAATTCATACAAGTTTGGAACGACATGAGGGTGAATACATGATGACAGAATTTTCATTTTTGGCTGAACTTTCCCTTTAAAAAGGGACTTTTCCAGCAGAACAAGAGCCTGCTATTGCATGCAGTTACTCAGGAGATGATGGGCCTGGAAGCCATAATTACTTATTTATACGCAAATGTAAACCACCAAGGAGTTTGTCAGTCATTACTGTGGTTTTCATCATTGTGTCTGAGGGTAATCTCATATTACTCCTGCAACTCCTCAGAAGGGCACAATCTTTCTATGAGTTTAATTGGTAATTAAAAACTACCATCTGAAGCTAATTGCTCCATTACCAAGAATTCATGTTGTTTCAAATAAAAGGGCCAAGTCTTCGTACAAGAAATAAGGATTGATCATTATAGCGTTTAAATGTTTTTTAAACCCAATTTAATGTCCAATTGTGTCCACACATCACCCCTAATGAAGAAGATTTGTGAGATTTATTAAAAATGTATTTAAAAACATAGGTTAAAAGAAGAATTTATTGGTCAAAACTATAAAATTAGTTATGCATCCCAAATTCAGCCCTTTGAGAGAGTTTCGCAATCACACAGATCTTAGGGCAATATGAAGGGATCTTCTTGGGAAATAACATGCGTCTGGATGAAGTTATTGTATTGTATCTCTGGAGCTCTCAGCAAACGTTCACGAGAATACTGGGCCTTGCCTCCATTAATGAAGGGCTAACTTTGCATATATTCCTCTGTTACAAGATGAAACATTGCATGAATATTCAATTGCTCTATTTTGCAGCGTACTTTAAGATCTGTGGGGAGAGATGTTAGGTTTGGTGAACTTACAGTGAACACTGTGCCAAATCTTAGTGGGTATTTGAGCATGTAGATATACAGTACAGTAGAAGCTGTTATCACTAATGCATATTTGCAAACTTTAAAAGCTCTAAAATGAAAAATTAAATGTTTTAATGTGACTTTTTAACCTTAAATTATATAATATAATATAAATCAATTCTTGAGACCTTTTTTTTTGCTATATTTTCCTGTATTTTGCTCTGCATACTTTATTCCTTTTTAACAAGATGCTGATTGAA
Organism: Barbus barbus; assembly: GCF_936440315.1. NCBI lineage: Eukaryota > Metazoa > Chordata > Actinopteri > Cypriniformes > Cyprinidae > Barbus > Barbus barbus. The sequence goes on from NC_136758.1 coordinate 12,471,829, forward strand.
AGCATCCCTGCGGCATGATGTTGCCATCATCATATGTGTCTGATAAATATCACTAAATTTATGTAAACTAAATTCAACAAAACATCAATGTAGTATGTATATTTCAATAAAATCAGTTTGGTTCAGGGTTTGAATCCTCTTGCAAAGCACTGTATATATCAGAGGCATTTGAAGGGTTCATTTAGAACACACTAATGAGGAGTAGCAAATGCAAATATATATTTCACTATTGCATACAAGTTGTTCCTTTAGTGTAATTACATGACATGTTTGTGCTCAGGGGTTGGACAGAGCTATCAGACTCCAGTAAATGAGGCTCATTTGATACCCGTTGGCATCTCCTCTGCATCCATATTAAATGTAATGGAAGTAGTCAGGCGAACAGCGTGTGCTCTGTGTGGCAGGACGGGAATACGAAAATCAATAGAGCTCATCTAGCATTAGAGGAGCTATAAAAGGTCTGTGTTATAGAGCACGGATGAAAGTGGGTTAATAGCATGAGCAGTGCTCGTGAGGCTCTGGGTGTGGCTAGCATAAAGGGGAGGAGCCAGTGGAGTAATAAATTATGACTGGGTTGAGGAGGTACATTCAGACTAATGTGAGACATAATCCTTTGAGAACTGTAATTAACCCAATATGGTCATTAAATGTACATATTTCTCAATATATCAGCACACTGAAAAATAAACCATGCGTTGGTAACATCACTAATGAACATCAATTAAAGTAGGGCTGAATAAATTGAATGCAAGTTGCAGCCAAAGCCATCTGCAAGAGCCTTTACACTGTATCCCAGAATGCCAAGAAAACCCCCAAGGGATCTGTTCAGTGGCAATGACTTACATTAACAAGATCCATTTCTGTGCTTAGGGGTCCTACAGTGCAATTCTGACCACCAGCAGACGCAATTATATGATATTTTTTGAGCCTTCAAGAACTATGGCTTCTCAAAGCAATCTGAGGAAGCTTCTGGGTCATTATAAGCAGTATTTTTAAATGTCCTCAGCATACAGTTCAAGCCCTCTAATTTCAGCATAATATTTGATTGTCATTTTTCTTTTTCTATAAAATATCAAACTTACAAAATGTTAAAAATACACTCTAAAAAATGCTGGGTTAAATACAACCCAGCGCTGGGTAAAATATGGTCAACCCAGCAATTGGGTTGTTTTCAATTAATAGTTGAGTTAAATGTTTAACCCAACCGCTGGGTCAAAACAACTCAATCGCTGGGTTTGTCCATATTTTACCCAGCATTTTTCAGAGTCTAGGAATCATAAGTTAAAGTATCTTTCAGTGATGTGTACAGACCTCCGGAGAGGCATGGGACAAATCAACTTCAGGGTAGGTGGTCCCCCCTCGATATTGCATTACGGGGCACATAGTCAGGACCACAAGGGTTTTTTACCATAGCCGATTAAAGGGGCATTGGTTCAAGCCTAAAAAAATAGAAATGTAATACTTATCAACCAATTTACAGTCAACTGCAAAGTCAAACACTGCGTCTATTGTGTTTGCCATGTTTTCTCAATGACACACTCCTAACTTGGAAACTTGGGGCTCAAAGAAATATCACAAAAGATTATCTTGATTATGACACTGTGGTGGTGTTCATGTGCTTTTAAGGGCATCTATTATGCAAAATTCACTTCTATATGTTGTTTGAACATAAATGTGTGTTGGCAGTGTGTGAACACAACCACCCTATAATGACAAAAATCCACCTTCTCCTTTTTTAAATCCCCATAAATCATAAGCAGTTTGCAGAATCTGTACAATGTGACGTCACATTTTACAGGCCCCACCCAAGACTGTTGACGGATCCTGCCGTATTAGCAGAGGCTCCACCCTGAGTGAGCCGCACACAATCCGCCATGTTTATCTTCACACTAGAGCATTTAAAAGCAGCATTCAAAATGTCTTCTTATTAGAGCTACAGAAATATTCATTCAAGAGCAGAGAGTGATTTTATGTCTTTATCTTATTGTTTGGGTCATATTATCAGCAGCAGTATAGATACTGTATATTACACTGCTGTCACTTAATACACAGATCTAACATAAACATGCCATTTCTTTCCGAGCTGTTTACCTTCACAGACATAACCAACTGTTTTTGTAAATTTTGTGTGTTTTTAACATATTTGACAGTTTAAGTGCAATAAGACATGAAATAAATAAGACTCACATGCCATGTGAAAGCCGCTCTCTGTGTGCATGCTTCAGATGTGTAGCCTACTCATTAATGGATTTGACTAATTCTATGACGGTTTTGTGGTATTACTTGTCTTGTCGGATTCTAAAACTGTCTATCCTGTTTGATAAAATTACAGAAAGACTTAAAAAAAACAGCCTGAATTAATTAAAAGCTGACACTCATGTAAGCTATTTAGCAGTGGCTAACTTTAGCTTAGCTTCCATCCTGTCAGGCATTCTTTAATTTCCTTCCGACTGTATAAATAATCAAGTTATAATTAACAAAGTATTATGTACCTGAACTGGTATTTCTGAATGTCTCCCATTATCTTTCATAGAAATACTTCCTTACATTACAACACAATTCATTTTTAAAACCTACAGAGTTAAAACGGTTCTGCACAAGAGGAATGGCCCTGCTATTACTGACTGCAACCCACAAGTTGATCACTGAAGCAAGAAAGCAGGATGGAGAGAACCGCTCTTTGCATTTAAACCACGGCAGCTCCAAGCGCTGATTAAAAATTGCTCAAACCATGCATAATGAGTGTCTGGAGAAGACAAAGGGAAAGGCAGCTAAAACAGCGCGAGCGACAGAGAGAGAGAGAGCAGCAGAGAGAACAAGACAAAACGGCAACATGTGGCACTTCACAAGAACCCTAGCCATCAGTCATGTTTCATGATGTCACAGAACAGAGTACATAATGTGTATAATTATAATCAGGTCTGACAGGCCCACACACAAGCGAGTTTCAGGGGAGTTTTATTTAGCAGCCTCCGGTTCTTCTGCTGCTCTCTGATCTATCATTATTCATCTCCCAGGATTTACTGAACTGATATAAATCTCGTCAGCTTTTATGAGTACGTTCACAATATCCCAACAAAGTGCTTACTTAAACTGCATGGTTTATCTCAAATTAGCTGTGGTGAGCAGATTGAATCGACTGAGAGTGTACTTGAATTAGAGCAATTTGAAGACTGCATAATTCATTTATAATTGATTGCACTCAACAATACAGATGAAATTTAATCAGCTGTTCTGTTTGGAGTGGACGGGGTAAGTATTGGCTGTTATAAGTATCTGCTCATATGTTAGACTGCAAGCAAAAGTGGTCCAAATCTGCTGGGCAAAATGTTTGCTCATAAATATGTAGTCTCAGCCTCAGATGTCACGCCCACGGACCGCTGGCTAAACGTCTGATGCATATGGCACACTTTTCTGGAAACACTTCAGGAATGACGAAGTCATCATCTGACTGGTTGAATTAAACCGGATTTCCGGGAGATGCGAGTGCCGTGTTTATTTTTGGTTTGCCGGGAAAAAAAGATGCCGTGGCGCCAAAACCCCTCACGAAAGAAGAAAGCCATCATGTTTACAAATATGAAGACAAATGCTTATCAGGTGAACTAAACGCTGGATTTTCAAAAGTATATGTGAAATATTTAAGGTTTGCGGCATAGAATCTTTAAAATGCATCCGAGAGTTTCACACAATGGTCTGTTATTGTGGCGACGAAACGAACTATGATTGGTTGTTTGACATGTCGGTCAAACAGCCTCATGGGCGGGCCTTGGCCAATGAAACCTGCCATAGATTCCAGACCTTCAGCCGTCAGTCTGAAGGTCTGGTTACGCCAGACTAGCTCATATGTGACTCAAAGATTTGGTTTTCATAACAGTGTGAACAGCGGAACAATCTTTTTGATTCTGCTTTGGGCCACTTCCATATGTACAGGTCTGAAGCAATATCAGAATTCATACCACTTTTACTTCAGTGGCCTCCGTGTTTACTTTCGTTTGCAAGTCACTTCAGGAGTGTGGCCAGTTCACATTCGAATCTGATATTAGCCACATAAAAAAATAAAATAAAAAAAAAAACAATTATGTGATCTGAGCAGTGAATAAAAAGTGTGCAGTGTGAATGTAGCATAAATGAACTTTACTTTTTAAGGTAAATGGACTAAGGCAATGTCTTACGGTGCAAAGATGTCATTAATGAGTGGAAAAGAGAACTTAATTTGCCCTTGGTACATTAGACATTATTGCTTGAATGAATGAATGTCTAACAAAACTTTGCATTGTATGTGGCTTCTACACTGCCAATCACAGCACAATGACTACCCCACTTATCTGTACAGGCCATACACATATTTAAGGCATAATTTATTAGAATATGACACAGTTATACTGCCTGTGTCTGATAGTGAAGCATTTGCTAACGCATATTGCGTTAAATGTTCTGCACTGTAGTTTCTTTTCATTTATTATCTACTGCAGAGGAGAAATGACAGCAAGGCCAACTTTGGTTTTGGATGATCGAGGGTGGAATGAATGCAGATTTGCTAAGAAGACTTCTTTGAAAACAAAGTCAAATGAATCAGTATGTCTTTTTGTGGTTCATGGAATAAATCACTTAAATGAAGCATTTACTAAAATGACACAAAATTCCCAAAATTGCTCATATTCTAGGAAAATATAATGCCCTGCGATGTTATGAACAATCACACTTTTTTTAACAGCTCAGATCTCAGTTTCAGATTAATTTAATTTGTTTACTATTCGCTATTCTTAAACTATAAAAAATATATTTTTTGAAGTTGCAAATAAAGATTTTGGAGGATTTTTTACAAGAAAACAGAGTGAATTCAAGTTAGCTGGGACATTTCCCAGTAATCACAATGGCAAAAAAGTGTTGGTTTACCTAAATTTGCCTTAAGTTTTCTACTTCAAAATTTCATGTTTAATTTAGTGTCTTGCCATTTCTTTGTGACTTTGTGTTTTCTTTGAAAAACTTGGACCCTGTTGAAATCATGTAATTTCTGCTTTATGTGCACTTAGAAGTGTTGAACAGAATCAAGTGTCTCAACAGCTGACTGAGTCTAGGCAACAACAACAAATATGTATATATATATATATATATTTGCATTTTTGCATTTGGCAGATACTTATCTTAAACAGTTTGCATGTTATCATTTAATGTAACCCCTAATGATCCCATGGCATTAGCATTGTAGTGGCATGCTCTGCTATTTGAGCTACAGAAAAAACTATGTCTGCTAAAAGAATGAATGTTACTGTTTAATAATTAAGATAATTTTGTTAAACAATCTTGAGCTAATTCTATTTGGAAAAAATATTTAATCTCATGTCTGAAATCACTTGCAAATACTTCATTCAAATAGTTCTGTAATTAAAAAGACCACGTTAGTTGAGTGCAGCTAAGGCCTGCAATTCCTAGTCCACTTAAAAGCCAAATAAGTATGTTTACTTAGATATTTTAAGGCATATTTAGCATGCTTTTTTAAAAAGATCAACCCACTAGATTTTAGAAGTGAATTTTCAGTGTGGTCCAGGTCATCAAGGCAGTACAAGGAGCATAACATTTACTGAGAAATAAAGAAAAAATAGTGAGGGTATATGGGAGGTAAAGACTTGTCTAATGTGTGTGCGTGTGTGTGTGTGTGTGTGTGTGTGTGTGTGTGTGTGTATCAACGTGTCATACACACCCTGCCCCTCAGGATATATAACTGCTGCAGAGTCATGGGATGAGAAATATACTCTAGACAAAAGGCTGCAAATGCTCACCTGGGAGCTAACAATAAATAACCTCTAACAGATATGGACAACATGCCAGAGAATTTACTGTGTTTATAGTCTCATTTGTCCAGACTGGACTCTCGGCAGGCGACATTAACAAGATTTTGGTAACAGTTAGGGTCTGGACCTCTGCATGTCCCTTGGGGGAGAGAGTTTAGTGTCCCGTTTATTTAACAGCTTTGAGTCTGACTTCTCTCTGCATTACTCAGCCACAGACTAGGATATATACTGTGTGTATGTTTGTGTAGATTTGCTCTCATGCTGTCTCATTTTACAAGCCTGTGCGGAGTGTAGATACTGTCTTGCTCTGTCGGTAGAATTTAGATGACAAGTCTGTATCGGTTGCAAGCTGTGAAACAATGTCATCACGGCAACTTGCACAGTGAGTGCAAGGACCTTCACGCTGTTCTTTTGAAATTACACAGATGTTTTCCCTGTCAAAAAAGATTATGATTCATAGCGTGAAAGCTGATTAACTAACCAGTGCTGCCCAGGCTATTTTAATCTTCCCTTCTTCCCAATGGAGGACTGGAGCATTAATAGAGAATTAAAGTTATTGACAATCAGTGCTTACAGCTGAGTGTAGAACCGGCACTGATAAGGGACAGTAGCATCTGGCTATGTTTACACTGACAGTCATTCATTAAACCCACATCAGACTGTTTTAAATACATAGGGAATTATATATACAAAGAAAAACAATGATTAGGGAGCCATAGTTGGCTCCTAAAATAAAACATTTATGGGCCACATGGCAAATTACAGAATTGTTCAATAAAGATTGTTGGTCAGAAGTGGTTTAGTTAATATAATGAAGTAAGTGTAGTCATCCTGTCTATATTTATGCTGAAACAATCTTATTGTGTTCTGTAAGGATATTTTTGTGAAAATATTATTATTTTTTAAATACCATTTATTACAACAAAGCTTTGTGAATGTAGCTAACTTTAATTTCAGCAACAATTTCTAGTTCCTAGTAGCAAATGACTCTCGGTCCTAAATGAGTCAGTTGAACTGACAATGACTCTAAACGAATCATTGGCTGAAAAATGCTGCCTTCGGAATCGGAGGATGCATTCCAAGGTAGGAAGGCATCAAAGTACTTCTGAATCTAAAGTTAGATTCACTTCCTGCCTCCTGAGATACCTTCATCTGATCAATTTTTGAAGGCAGCATAGATGTATCCTTCATAGATGTTTTCTTTGATATCCCACAATCCTGTGCGTTCCATTCTGTGATGGTTGAGCTAAAACAAATAATAAAGGTTTGGTGGTCAGTTTGTGTGTAAATGTATATTTATGACTAACTTTTTGCATTTTTGATGTTATTTCTCGCGATAAATCAGTATTATAGTAATTCAATATTTGTTTAGTTATCACAAAAACTCATTTAATTTTGTTATAGATCATTAAACCCTTACACTGCCTCAGAAGCCTGTCCGAAATCAGTTTCATCAGGTGCCTTCGTGCAAAAATGCTGCCAGCAAAATCATTTGCCTGATAAAGTCAGCTGCCTAGGTTTTCGGTTGCAGCCATTGACAGAGAAATTCTGATTCAAATAGCTCGAGTGCGAATCTGTTTCACAAATCTTTTTGCCAGTCACATTAATAAGGATCAGTTCATATGTACGCAAATCAGAAATCATGCCGCACAGCTGCAAACGCTGTCGTATCTAACAAAACTGCATTTGGACGTAACCAAAGTTATCCCGACTACATTTTTTTGATGCATTTGTTACTAATTTAGTAGACCTCTGGAGCTGTGACAGAGAGTATATGTCATGGATGAAGTGGATATTCAGAATGTTGGTATGTACACAGCAATGAAGGATTGTTGAAGGTTTATGAAAGTAGGGTGTGGATTGACATCTGTGTGTAATGTTTTTGGTCTAAATCCCAAATTTAAATGTATGTGACCTCCTACATTTCCTCGCTCAATAACTATGGTGTTTCCCAGCTGATCTCCCCTGATAAATAATTCTGCATGGTTTGCCTCCGGGTGTCCATTTGAGCTGGGCATCCTTCTTTCATTGGTGATGGTGGGTGACAGGATGATTGAATAACAAATATTCATTCATCAGGCACCTATTACTGTGGGCATAGCAATCCTGTTTTATGCTATGTTGCTAAAAACCAAAATTTTAAAATACAGTCAATTTACTTCACTGTATATTCCTTCATTGCTTTACTGTATATGTTCCTCAGATATATAATGAGGAGAGAAGCCGTCCTGATTCAGGAGAAGAACTGGGACAGGTGTCTGGGCCCTGTCCCAAATGGCGCATTTGACATGGACATGGTTTACACATGTGAAGTCTACAAAATGGTAGGGTGTTCTATTTTGTCTGTTCAGTCAATGCAGATGAGAATTTAATGGTGGAGTTATAAAAGAGTAGGCCTATATACTTCGAAAAACAAGGTTCTCACTGAAATATGCTAGGAAGACCTCAACTAGCCTGTGCCAGATAAAGTTCTGATAGAGTTTGTGTACTTAGAGGATGTTGTTTTATTTTGTTTTCCAAACCATTGGGGTTGACAAGAAATCAGCATTGAGGTGATAAGTGAGGCTGAGGGAGTGTTTTGTTTGAATCAGGTTGTGTTGTACCAGGAAAAAAGCTATTTCACTTGACCACCATAGCCAAAGTAAGCTATTTAAGTCTGATGGCGCAAGGGAATTGGATCAAAATGTTAAATCAGGTTTTTTCTCTTCAGAATCTTTGACTGCAATAAAACTGAAAATATGTTAATTGGTTCAGCAAATGAATGCCAAGGGTTATCCTTGCCTGTACTGCCAGTTTAGTTTAGGGTGATTTTATCTCAAGCTCTTTACTGACACTAAACAAGTACACTTACTTTTTAAATTATTATTGTAACGGGTAAAAAAAATGGCACCACTGTGGGACAGTCACTGTTATAACAATATAATAAAAACCAACCCAAACGTTAACAATTATATTAAAATCATATGAAAGATTATTTGTAAAAAACAAAATAATTAATGAAAAAAATCATAAAAAAAATATTTTCACAATAAATATTAAAACTATTTCAGTATTTGTTTACATTTTCATAGTTTTAAATGTAATAATTAACATTTTGTGATGGATTTTCATATTTTACAATTTAAAGTCTAGGTCAGGGACAAGGGTAAAGCAATAAAATATATAAAAGGCACATGATTACTTGGTAAAAAGTTTCAAAGACATATTTAACGTGACCTTTAGACATCAAAACTAATTCTAGTTGTTAGACAAGGGCCTTTAAGCCAGTAGTGTGCGTATGTGTGAATGCCCTCTTAAAATAAGAGCTCACCTCCATCCATAATGAAATTTTAATAGAAATATCAAGTGAGGTAGTCTGATTCACAGCTCAGTTAATAGTATAGTAGGGCTTCCATGCATCACATTCAGCCCCAGTGTCCCCCAGCACAGCTGCTGATCATGTGACCACAGTGTGGCAAGTGATGGGCAGCACACACAGTCTATTTGTTTGTTTGCTGTGAATTCCAATTTCCTGCTTGAAATCACACCCAGGTTGCCCTTTAGTACCACAGCAGCTAATCGATCACATGAAATGCAGACAAGAGCCCACGCTTAGAACACATTTCACTAACGCTGACACACACACATGCTCACATCGGCACGCTTGAATATGACCACTCCAACATTCACCTTTTGTGGTGCTGAGGCAAGCCAGACAAACTAGAGGCTCATTACGTTAATTACCCAGCATGCCTCATTAATCCACTGTGCCAGTTTAAGACTTTCTGCATCTAAGGGATTTCCCATACCAAACGCATGTGCAACAGACATGCAGACAGATGCTGGTCATGACTACTAAAACATAGAGTCTTATTACAGATATTTTCAACAAGTGTTTTTCATTAAAGGACCTTCTGATAAATCAATTAATTCTTAGCAACTCTCATGTTTGCACCTACGTTAACAACACAGATTTAAAATGTTAATTTCTTATTGCTACCATATGGATTTAGGGGTGTTTTAAAAACAACAACCTAAAAACGCATAATCTTCACGAAATATGCATTTATACTTAAGTTACACAAGTGATTCAGTAAAGAACAGTTTGTGATTTTTTTTGTTTGTTTGTTTTTTGTTTATTGTCTTTGGTTGTTTGATTAACTCAAGCTGTGTTTCCATTACTCTTCATATTGCACAAATTGAAATTGAAAATATGCACAATGGAAACACAAATTTAGCAAAAAAGTCCATATATCGCAAAAAAGCTCATACGCTAGCATGAGGTGGCTTTTCAGTTCAATTCAAAAAAGGAATATACGAAAAGTCACATGATCATTATTTAATATCCTTTAAAAAAAATTGGAACCGAGGTCTATGAAATATTGCAAATGTTTTTCACAAATCTGTAATGGAAACAGCTACTGACACCGACAGTACACTGTAAAAAAAAAAAAAAAAGTTGAGCCAACTTAAAACTTTAAGGCAACCAGCTTCAGCAGATTATTGAGTTTTCTCAACTTGTTGTTTTAAGTTTATACAACAAAAAGTTGAGAATCTCCTACTAAAATAAGTTGAAAGAACTCAAAAATCTGCTGAAGGTGGTTGCCTTAAAATTTTAAGTTGGCTCAATTTTTTTTTTTTTTTTTAAAGACCTAATGCACAGATCAATATACTGACACACATTCAATTTTCGCCCAACTGTTTACGTTCACATAAGACATAACCAACTGTGTTTGTGTGAATACTCGCAAAGACAGACATTTTGACTCATAAGTGTGTGGTTCAAGTGCAATAAGCCACCAAAAAGGATTAAACAATTAAACAATGCGAACATACCAAATTGAGATGACTTTTGCTGCGTATTGTGCTTTAATGATTTTAAATCACTTGATTTTAAACCGCAAGGCTAAAAAACAAATGCAAATGATAAACTTGTGATGGTGCAGCACTACAACATAACATGAACTTAGTGAAGTGAAGTGACATACTGCCAAGTATGGTGACCCATACTCGGAATTCGTGCTCTGCATTTAACCCATCCAACGTGCACACACACAGCAGTGAACACACACACACACACACACACCCGGAGCAGTGGGCAGCCATTTATGCTGCGGCGCCCGGGGAGCAGTTGGGGGTTCGGTGCCTTGCTCAAGGGCACCTCAGTCGTGGTATTGAGGGTGGAGAGAGCACTGGACATTCACTTCCCCCACCTACAATCCCTGCCGGACCTGAGACTCGAACCCGCAACCTTTGGATTACGAGTCCGACTCTCTAACCATTAGGCCACGACTTCCCCACGATCGAGACAATAATCCAAAATCTCAACCATCTGACATATTCCTACTGGTTTATGTCTACTGGTATATCGGCCACCCCTGAAATATAGCACAGAAATCTTACTGACTATATATTTCAAAGACTAGTACATAAAATTGTTGTGGATATGATGAATTCAGTCTGGGGTGTAGAAACCAGTATAACTATAGGGACATCTCCCACTGGATTTTTGGGAGATCATGCATGGTATATTTTAAGAATTTATTTTTGCTTGAATGCATTGGAAGGGGAAAAAATGGTTGAATTAAAAGACAAAGCTGAAGCCTCCCCATGTGCTGTCTTATCCTGAGATGGTCTTATTGAGTGTTCATATACAAGCCAAAATTCTTGTAAACCGCCCTGAAAATAACCAAGTGTCACCCAGAGGCTGACAGGAACTATAAGCTAGTAGTACATATTTGATGCAGGCAGCACCCACATCATTTTAGCTACACTCTCCGTTCACACACCGCTGGATTTGACAGAAACAGCAAAGACCGCTGATGCTGCATGGCATTTTGTCATTTACATAAGGTAAACACTGGACTGCAGACTAGGCGGCAACTTTTCTGGATGACTAATCGACTAGTAAAAATGTGTAGTCGTGCAAGCTGTAATAGATTGCTTTAATGATGCTTTTTGCACTGTGAAAATAATTTTTCTTGTTTTACACTAAACATATGTAAATGATACTTGTCTTCACTTGACTAGCTATGTCTTATATATGTAATATTTTTTTAGCAGTTTTTAATTTTACTTTTAATAAAATAATAAAGTAGTCCATGTCTCCATTTCGTAAATTGATTCTTGACACACTTGTTCCATTTTGTTTAATTTTGTGCACCTCTTTCTTATAGGAAAACTCCAGCAGCACATCACAGAATTGTGCTGTGAAAAATGCTGTTTGTAAGTGTTTTGACAGCTGGTCCCTTCACGGCTGTAGTGATCATCCTGAGCAAATGACCTAACCTCCAGGCTCCCAGGGCGATGACAGAGCAGATTGTAGGGCAACCAGTGACAGCTGGATGCGCCCAGCAAGCCAAACACACCTCGGAGCTCGTACATCTTTCTTTGGGCCACAGCGCTGACGGGAACAGCATTGCAATACAAGCTCAGCTGCCTCACCTGCCATTTCCAGCACACGGCGAGACACGACAGGAGAGTTTCACAGAATTGCAGGAGAGAGAAAATGAGGTTAGACAGAATGTGAATCAAAGCACTGTTTAAAGTCAAAATTCACCCTTTCAATTTTATAAATGCATGTAATTGGCCTCGTTTTGAATGATTCATCTGCGCATATGGGGTCAAAAATAAAGCATAAGTTTTAATTTTGACATCTCAAAATCCAATCAACAACTGGTGGATAGAACCAATTACCCAGCCAATTAGAACTAATTATCGTCACTTTAAGTTTTGCAGGATTAGTGAAGATTTTATGCATTATTTTAGCCTTAATTCAACTTAATTGAGAATTAATTTTAAATATCTAGAATCACTTTTTTTTTTTAATCTTTTTTTTTGGGGGGGGGGGGGGGGCAAAACAAATTAACAAATTAATATTCAGTAATTTAAAACAATGCAGAGCATGTGCAAATAAACAGTACAATCAGTTCTTGGCGAATTCCCTTCTTAGCATTGATTTACTAGGGCAAGAATATTGAGTGTATCACTGAAAAAAATGTTGCAACTAACTAACTACAGAAAATTCATCCTGAAAGCATGGACACATATTTAATTTAAAGAGGTCATATGATACTTTTTTAAAGATCGTTATTTTGTGTATTTAGTGTAACAGAATATGTTGACATGTTTTATTGTTCAAAAAACATTTTTTTCAAATACTGTACATTATTATAAATCCTCTATGCCCCGCTTCTCTCAAAAGCTTTGATTATTACAAAGATCCCTCCTTCTGACAAGTGCAGTCTGCTCTGATTGGCCAACTGGCACAGTGCATTGTGATTGGCTGAGAACCGCAAGCCGCATCGGAAATGTAACGCCCCTTTCCATAATCGCCAGCTTCAGCTTTCAAAATTATAGAGAAGAAAGACAGTAAACAATGTCCTTAGTTTTACCATTAGTTCAAGCCCGAGAGGGAAACAGAGTCGCGTGACAGACACAGTGATGAAGCTCAGACACAGTTTGCACTCAAGATGTGGGGGCGTGTTTGAACGAGCCATTTTAGGGGGGCGTGGCAGTGTCTTAACTTGGATAAAGAATATCTCTTTGGTTTTGAGACTTCAAAGATTTAGTCTTTGCAACTTCAGGGATCTTATCTATGCACAATCAGCTTGTAACACTCCAAAGAGAAAGGAAAACTTGAAATCGCATCATATGACCCCTTTAAAGAAAACAAATGTTTAATTTCTAAAATGATATAACAAAGTGCTTGAAATGTATTTATCCCATGCATCTGTTAAATTAAAAAAGAGCATCATGATCAGGAGAAAGGTTTCCATGGAAAGGCATGGTTCTCTTTGTTAACGGTAGCTTTTGCTCTCATGATGAATAAGACATGACCATGCTTACTTGCAACCTCGCTGTAATTGGATATCAGCTGTCTAATTGGTGAATGCTTAGACTTCACTCTCACTAATTACAAATACTAATAGGCTCTCCAGCACTGCCCCATCCTCTTGTCCATGTCACCGACAAACCGTATGCCGAACAGAAAAATATGTTGGCGTCATCTCACCACAAAGGCTCTTCTTTACCACGGCTGCCTCCTTCAGGCTCATGATGGATTCTGTTTTCCACAAGAAATGGCAGTGAAATGCATTCTGGTGCAGAGGAAGAAACATTGTAGCAGTTTAGACAAAAAAACATTGTTGCTTTTATTTGATTCCAACAAAGGTATACCTTTAGAAACTGTCCTTAGGTTGTTACTTTTCAAAAGAGCCTCTGTGATATTCTAGTGCCTAGTTCCTCGACTTACTTACTTTAGTTCCTTTTTTGCTTATTTATGATCTGCATAGTGAAAATTGTACAAAAAGTCTCTTTAACAAACTCCACGATTTGAGTTATCAAACATACAAGTTTAATACTTGAGAGTAAGCATTTATTCAAATCCCTAACCTTAAGAATGAGCAATAGTAATAGTGAGGCTTGGCTTAGGAAATATCACTGAAAAGTGATGCAACTGAATGTTGATATCCACATATAACCTTAGATATGAATATAAAAAAGACTGCAATTTCAGTCTTAGGCCTTTCAGGGGAAAATTCAGCAGTAAGTTCTCAACTATTCATTCCACTCTGTAAGTATCCATATGTTTCTGTAACTCTCCAAGGGCAGGCTCATGATTTCAGCAATTAAATCAGCTCAGTCACAGACTTCTCCTGGGGTTTGGGGACCATGTCTTATGTGTGGGAAAATGGCAACGTAATTGGAGCTATACAGAGATCCACGTTACATTTGGCTGAGATGATGCCACTACAATTAATAAGCTGCACAGGTTCCAGTTCAGCCTACGGGAAGAAGAAAAAAGCTGATAATAACAACCCATCTGATCTCTAATAGCAACACATTGTTAAGATTTCAGATTTGTGGCGTACTTTAAGAGACTTTCTGCCGCATGCACACGCAAGCTCAATCCAGAGAAAAGACTATAGATGCTGGCCACATCTGCATCCAGTGGCTCCATATTATGAGATGTTGCCATGGTAACTTATGATCCTTTTCCTCAGACTCATATATAAGAGGGACTTCAAACTACAGGTTTGTGCTGACTCCCTCCGAAAAGAAAAAAAATCCCTCTGAGACTAGTAAAACAAACCACATTATACCTAAAACCTTCATGAATGAGTGAGAGGTGTAAACCGCGGAAGGCAAAATGCCATCAGCTCAAACTCCTCTCACATGCAATCCATCAACTCTCAGAAAAGCCAGGGAACCTTTTCCTTCCAAGTGAAAATGTCAGAAAGGCTGTGTGTAAAATGGAATATTAGCTTACTATTTCTCAGAGATGCTCAGTGTATGGTTGGTGTGTGGAAAACTCGTTGGAAGACATTCAAAACCACACTGTTCTGCTATTGCAGTCATTTTGTGCTGCTTCTGTGCCAGGAAGCCATTGTCTCCTGCCAGGTCATTAGCACATTTAATTAACAGAGAGAGTAGAGGAGAAAAAGAGCTGGAACTGTGGACAAAGATAATTCCTCAACATCTATTTGCTTTATTCCATATGCTGCACATGGTAATAAGATTAAAAGGGACTGAGTTCCAAAAATATGGCCCAATTTAATGAGCCTATAGCTAGCAGAGCAACGGATTGAATGCACAGAGTATCTCTTCATTTTCCTCATTTAATCAACTTTAGGAGGGGCGTTGCGATCCTTATTACTGACATAAATTTCTAAATCTGGCCTCTCTTTTCTGGGTGATAATCCTTACATTTTGCTTTTCTGTTGGCACAAAGCAAAAAATACATCAACAGGAGAGGAAATACACAAACGGTATGTGGTTTTTGAAAATGTCATGTTAAGTAAACAGTCATTTTGTAGTCAAGTACTTTTTAAAATTCTTAAACCCTTAAACACCTGCATATTTTTTCTATTGTACTAGTGTCTAGAGTTTTGTTTTGGACCAAAGAACATGTACGGTAGCCCTCATTATAGCTAGGATCTACTTACATGCTTTTCAGCAAGTCATTGAGGACTAGGTGATTGTTACATAACCAAATTAATATTCATGAGCCATGACATCCCCCCCCCCCCCCCCCCCCCCAAAAAAAAAACCCCCCACACATTTCGTCTGAATTTCTAAGAACATCTAAGAACCTGCCATTCACCTCTTTTCCTCATGGTTTCTATTGGTTAGATTTAAGAATATTTCAGTTGCTTTTTTCTATTTGATTAAAGGGATAGTTAAGCCAAAAATGAACATTCTGTCATCATTTATTCACCCACATGTCTTTCCAAACCTGTATGACTTACTTTATTCTGTGGAACACCAAAGGAGAAATACTAGTGAAAAATATGGTGGTCTTCTGCATGTAATTATAATGAATGGCTTTCAAGTTTTAAAAAGGACACAAAAGCACAATAATGTGTTCCGTGTTGAACTAGAATCAGCCTGATTCATGAACAATTCATCAGATTAGTTTTGTGAACTGAATTCATTAAGAAAAACAAAAAACTTGCCAAGGAAAACTAAGGCACATGTCAAGATTTCCACTGAACAAGAAATTAAATTTCAATCTGTTCCTCACACAAAGTTTTCAGATGGTTTAAGAGTTGAAATATGTGACCCTGGACCACAAAACCAGTCATAAAGGTCAAATTTATGAAATTGAGATTTATCTGTCATCTGAAAGCTGAATAAGCTTTCCACTGACGTATGGTTTGTTATGATAGGACAATATTTGGTACAAGATACAACTTTTTGAAAATCTGGAATCTGAGGGTGCAAAAAAATCTAAATATTGAGAAAATCACCTTTAAAGTTGTCCAAATGTAGTTCTTAGCAATGCATATTACTAATCATAAATAAAGTTTCGATATATTTACAGTAGGAAATTTACCAAATATCTTCATGGAACATGGTCTTTACTTAATGTCGTAATGATTTTTGGCATAAAAGAAAATCTATAATTTTGACCCATACTATGTATTTTTGGCTATTGCTACAAATATACCCCAACGACTTAAGACTGGTTTTGTGGTCCGGGGTCACATATAATCCAAGTTGTCTGGATCACTTTTACAGTGCTTTTTTTGGAGCTTGACAGGACTTTCATTCTATTGAAAGCATCAAGCATATTCTTAAAAAAAAAAAAACCTTTAGTGTTCTACAGAATAAAGAATACAGGTCTGGAATGACATGAGGGCGAGTACATTTTCACAGAATTTAATTTCATGGGTGAACTATCCCTTTAAGACCAAATGTTTGGTCCAAAGTGAGCGCCAATAGACATATTTTCTTGGGCTAATGATCGTGGCCCCTGCAATCTGCTTACAGATGGACTATCTATGTTCACATTAATTTATACAGCACACATCTGTCAACTCGAGAAGCTTGGTTACAATCAAAGAGGGATGAAGCTTGCAGAGATGCTGAGTGTTAAATGCAGAAACGTGACGACTGCAGCTGTGTGATATTTGAAGTGTAAGCTGGACAAACTCGCCGAGGAAGCATTAGCCGTCACAGTGCTCGGCGTCTGCAAGATTGGTTCCTTCCCTCGTTACAGCCAGGAGTGACAGGTCCTCAAGAGATAGCATGCCTCAGCATTTCTGTCCAATTAGATCAGCCTCCCTCTAATATGACCCATTCGCCATTACATCCATCAGATGTTCTCATTTATCAATTAGCTCTCTTTAGGGGCACGTCTTTGACTGTGACTGCAGGGGTAATCAGCCTGACAAATTCTCAGCGACGGAGACGCTCCAGATCAGGCAGATAGCTTTTTGCAGCGTGCGCATATCGCTTTAGAAACATTTGTCCGGGACTCGCCGGCGCTCTCTTCCTTTCACGCTGAATTTCTGCATCTCCATCCTGCCGTTTTTGCTTTAACCTCCCCCATCTCAAATTATATCTGTGTGTTTCAGGCAAAGACAGTGAGAGCGTAATGAGTGACAGCACAAAGGAATCACTCTCACTGCTTCTTCAAGCTAGGCGCCCTGGCAAAGCGAACCCCAAACCTCACATTTCGTGCCTACAGCAGAGAACACACACAGCTGAATAACAACGAGGATCAGTGATGGAGTGATGACCCCAAGCCAACAGTGGAGACAAACAAACAAACTCTCAGCAGATGCTCAAACTCCCACCATCCTCCTCCTGCATACTGCCAAATAACTGAGCGGTAATACATTTATATGTACATTTTGAGGCACGGTACAGTAATGACTTGACCTGCTCATGCTACAAGGGTCATGATAGTGCAATGCCGGTGTGCGGCCGCCCGTGCAGAAATGAAAGGTCAGCACTTTTGCAGGTCCATAAATACATCATGCACTTCCTCAGGGCTGGGGAAGCTCTTCTAGCAGAAAGCGTTCTCTGGGGCAGACAGCATCTCAGTAGTGCCGAAGTCCCATTTATTACCCGAAGCCCTCGTCCCTTCCCTCTAGTAGTGAGGAAGAGGACAGAGGGACGATTTGTAATGTCTTTTATTATATGCATTGTGTTTGTATGCTAGTGCGTCTTTGTGTGTGACAGCATTTGTCTGTTCACAAACTGAGACATTAGTGCCTCTGTGATAGCGGATTTTGTCTTTACCCGTCTCGACTTGACTTTTATACCACCCACTTATTCGCACCTACACACAGAAGTGATGCAGAACCGTCAGTCTGATTGCATTGTGGAACGATGATATTTTTGCACCTAAATCTGTTGTTTCAAAAGCAAATGACTCAATTGACCAATGATTTTTGAGCACTTTAAAGGGATAGTGGATAATGGAAGTAGTTTCATGGAACATAAAATTGAGTTATTTAGCCATAATGTCAAAGTTGCTCTTTTGTATAAAAGTTGCCGAGGTTGTCAAAAAGGACAGGAAAAGCCATAAAAGTAACATAAAAGTAATGTTAAAGAGATGCTCCACCCAAAGATAAAAATTCTCTCATCGTTTACACACATTCATGCTGTCCCAAATGTATATGACTTATGTGTAACACAAACTGAGATTTCCAAAAAAAAAAAAAAAAAACAATCTCTGAGAGTCCATATAATGCAAGTGGATAATATCCTAAATCGATGCTTCAAAAACCATACAAAACAAACACAAAGGTAATCGAAAGGTAATCCATAAATCGTTTGTGTTTCTGCATTCCTTTTTTTTTGCAAGATTTTCACAACACGCTTACATTCTAAACACTGAATTTGAGGTGAAGGTTTATAGGAATGTCTCTTATGGAAACTTACCATCTTCAGAAAAGTTTCGATGGCATTTTCTTTTCATCTTACCTCCATATAATACATAATAAAGCAGTGTTTATAAGTTCAGGGCCGATTTGTTTACAGCGGTATCCAAGGAAACACTATATTGCAGCTGTTTCATAAGCGCCACCTACTGGTAGAGAGTGAATTTGGCATAACTTCACAAAGTTAAAGTCAGACCCCTCTGTTGCATCTAATTTCAAATGGCTACAGATTTCTTATGGCTAGTTCAACCTGTGATAGAGCAAATAAACAGCTTGTTCTTGTACTCTTTCAATCTTTCTTATCTCTTGCTTAATGAAAAAACATTAGCAATCGGTATCAGAATCAGCCCACTTGCTGACAATCAGAATCGTCCATGAAAAATAATGATCAGTGCATGCCTAGTTTTTGTAGATAGCCTATACTGGTTTCCTCAACTGTCATAACTTGGACTGACTATTAAGAGTAAGTCGAGAGCAAGTGAGTACACTAGCCCACTTAAACTGGAATAAACTGTAGGTGTACACACATATAAAATACACTCAATATTAGTGTGTGCCTGGTATTCCCTATGGGGTCCAAATGTGTGTGTGTGTGTGTTTTGAACAAGAGTGTATATAAATGGGTGCTGTCATGCATCACTCTTAATATTCTTTATAGTGCTTTTTGTTATTGGAGCTTGAGAGGCCCAGTTACAATCCATCATTGTTGTATTTAAAAAAACAACGTTCCTTTTGTGTTCCATTGAAGAAAGAAATACAGATATGGAATAGCATAGGGGAGAGTAAATAATGACTGATTTTTTGTTTTGTTTTTTGAGTGAACTATCTCTTTACTTATTGCCTTTTAAGATAAACTTTAATACTTGGTTTAATAAAAGATTCATCAAAAGTTTGAGAGTTTCATGTATAATTTATATATATACACATATACACACACACACACATATATATATATATATATATATATATATATATATATATTGTGGCGGGAGGAGCCAACGACAGACACAGTGGGTGTCGCGTCAAGCCTCGGAGAGGTTTTTATTAAACAATAAGGGATAAAATAAAGTGTCCAAAGGGGAAAAAGTGTCCAAATAAACGGGGAATCTGGTGTCCTCGTTGTGCCGCGGGGCTTGTGCAGGAAGGTAGTGTTCAGAAGGGAAGGGTCCAGGGAAGGGGCGGAGTCCGGTGGCCGCACGCGCTCCCCTCTCGGGGCCGGGAGCGAGTGGCGGCGGCGTCTCATGCGCGGCTCCTTCCATCTCCTTGGTTCCCGGTGCTTCTGGGGGATTCGACGGCCCGGCATCCTGGCCCGTCAGCCGTCTCACGGGTGCGGCAGTCCTCCTCGACGCACCCTTCCTGGACCCACGAGGACACCAGCGTGCATGTACGGGGAAGAGACCGGTCTCCCGAGGAGAGGCGCGCTCGGCGTTTAACAGCGGCGGTGACGAGGCTCCATTCACATCAGGTGCGCCTCATCACACGCCGCCAGCCGTGAGTATCCAGCGCCCCTCCTCTCTCACACACCCACTCCCGTCGGGAGCCTGGTGAAGGGCGGCGAATACGGGACGGGGTGGTGATGATGGACAGGGGGGAGGCAGCCGACTCGTCACAATATATATATATAAACCAAGGCTGGCCATTTTAAGCATTTAGATGACTCGTATCAAAAGCCTTCCAATTTCTCAATCCCACATTACCTCCTGTTCTCACAGTCTCTCTAAAAGTTTAACTTAAAGGACGTCCTTTTCAAAAAAGGCAAAAAAGGACTGCCTCAGCCTTGTGTTTACAGCTTGAGCTGATGAATATCACAGATCACAATGATAGATGCTGTCACCAGTAAAATCTGCATCAGTCTTGTACTATCAATAGTGCATCTTGATTTTTATGAAACTGTGTCCTTATCAGAGGACTACAGTCACATTCAGGGAAGAAATCTGCAAAGAACATGGCAATTAATTAAAACAAAATGGTTAACAGTGGTGTGTGTAATTTTGAAATGTTAAAGTACAACCCGAATTCTGGAAATGTTGGGACATTTTTTAAATTAGAATAAAATGTAAACTAAAAGACTTTCAAATCACGTGAGCCAATATTTTATTCAAAATACAACATAGAGAACATAACAAATGTTTAAATGGAGAAATTTTACACCTTTATACACTAAATGAGCTCATTTCAAATTTGATGCCTGCTACAGGTCTCAAAAAAGTTGGCACGGGGGCAATAAAGGGCTGAAAAAGCAAGAACTTTTGAAAATAACGTCTAGCAACTAGGGGTGGGCGATATGGCAAAAATATAATATCAGGATTTTTTGTCATGTTGGTTTTACTATTTTGTCTGAGCAGTACAGCCAAACTAATTTCCCTATTATAAAGACAAATCCTTTCAAGGTAACAAAATATAAAAAAAGAATGGTGGATATTTAGGCCAAAGTGGGCGAAGATGAAAATCTTTGTCATTATTTTATCTTTGTTATTAAAAAATAAGAACAAAGATACACATTACAAATACACATAATATACAAATAAAGCAAACTTTTCAGGTACAATAGGCATATTTTGAACAAATATAAAAATAAAACACTATATAGATTGATTCCTATTAAAGTAACCATTTTTTTCAGTCAAGAGTAGCAAGTAATTTTTTTCTCTTTGTGTTTTGTTGTTTTAACTTTAAAGAATAAAAATTCTGTCATCTGTCTGCCGATTAGTTTTAACCCTGAACAAGTTTTATTCTTCTGCTGAACATACATGCTATTTTGAAGAATGTGGAAAAACGAACCAGGTTACGTATGTAACCCAGGTTCCCTGAAGGGAACGAGAGCTGCGTCGGAAGACGCTAGGGGAACGCCATCAGCGTAACCGACGCTCTGAATATCGTCTACACCTAGTCCGATAGAAGGGCGAGGCGTCACGGGCGGAGTGACGTCACGACCAGGAAGTATATAAGCACGTGAGGCAGAGCCCGCGTCAGCTTCATGTCATGAAGCAAGCGCTGGCAGGGATGCCGGAAGTATGGCTGCGAGACGCAGCTCTCGTTCCCTTCAGGGAACCTGGGTTACATACGTAACCTGGTTCGTTCCCTTCCAGGAACGTCGAGCTGCGTCGGAAGACGCTAGGGGAACGCTATACCAACGCCGCCAGACTGACAAGTCCCTGCCTGATGTCAGGCCAAGAGGACAGAAGAGCCTATAGTGGCTCGGATGTCGAGGTCGTAACCTGGCGAAGTCAGGGGCGTGGACTACCCAGCAGCGTCGCAGATGCCCTGATCGGTACATCTGTCCAAAAAAAAAAGGCCTTGAAGGCCGCCATACCTCTGGTTGAGTGCTCTCTGACCCCCAACGGATGGGCAAGCCCAGAGGCCTCGTAAGCAAGATTGACAGCATCCATCATCCACCTACCACAGGGCAGCTCTGTGGATGTACGTGCCCAGTGCTCACACTGGACACATACAGTTGTGCCTCTCCTGGCCGGGCTCCCCGAAGGGAGGAGGACAGAGGCCTGGAGTACGACCGGGTGTGGTATGACCGTTGGAACCTTCGGAACGTACCCCGCACAGGGGTAGAGAAAGACTTTCGCCAAACCGGGCGCACAGTCAACATCGAAGGGGCCGCAGACAGGGCCTGAAGGCCACACACCCTCCTCAGAGAAGTGATGGCCAGCAAGAAGACGATCTTGATGGTGAGGAGTCCATCTGTTATCTCCTCGATAGGCTCAAGGTGCTCGCACCGAACCTCAGAACCACAGCCAGGTCCCGAGTCGGGACGCATGATCGTACCGGAGGCCTCAGCCTCAGCGCACCGGAGGAAACGTGTAACTAGGGGGTGTCTGCCCACTGACTGGCCACCGCTAAGGGCGTGGTACAAAGAGATAACTGCCACGTAGACCTTAACAGTGGAGTGGGTTAACCCTGCGGAGAAGCGGGCCTGCAGGAACTCCAGAACTGCGCGAATCGGGCAGTTGACTGGGTCGAGCTGGCGGTCTCCGCACCAAGAAGTGAAAGCTTCCACTTCCAGGCGTACAGTTTCCTCGTGGAGGGAGCTCTGGATTGGAGGAGGGTCTCGACAACCTCGGTTGACAGACCGGAAACTATGAGTTGTGCCCCCTCAGAGGCCATACCCACAGCTTCCATAGCTCCAGGCGGGGGTGCACAATGGTGCCCCCGGCCTGTGAGAGGAGATCTCTCCTGATCGGCACCGGCCACGGGGTGCCGTCGAGAAGAGAAATCAGGTCCGAGAACCATACTCGGCCCGGCCAGAACGGTGCTACCAGCAGTAGACTGACCTCGTCCCGGCGCACTCTCTCCAGAACTCCCGGGAGCAGAGCGATCGGGGGGGGGAAGGCGTACGGACGGAGCCTCGGTCTCCACGTCTGTACCATAGCGTCCAGTCCCGGAGGAGCTGGAGGGGCTAGAGAGAACCAGAGGGGACATTGCGCTAACTCTCAAGCGGCGAAGAGGTCCACCTGTGCCTGGCCACAGCCTTCCAAATCATCCATTCCCCGGGCCTCAGCCCCTGTCTCGACAGGACGTCTGCTCCCATATTCGCACCAGCACGTGGTGATCTCTTGGGTCTGGGAGGAAGTGCCTGAGCACACGGAACACGGCTAGGATCTCTAGCTGGTTGATATGCCACGTAGGTGGCGACCACTCCACAGACCGCGTGCAGGGTGGCCACTCATGACCGCACCCCAGCCGGTGAAGGAAGCGTCCGTCGCTAGCGAAACGCGGCAACAAGGAGCTCCCATCACCGGGCCCTGAGACAAGACTCAAGGATTCCTCCACATGTCTAAGGCACGGACAGCGGCGTGACACTTAGACAGCGCGGAGCAAGTCTCCCCTCGGGTAGACCCCTTGGTCTTGAGCCACCACTGTAGGGGCGTCATGTACAGCAGGCCAGAAGTAATCACGCTGGACGCAGCTGCCATGAGCCCAAGCAGTCTCTGAAACTGCTTGACAGTGAATGGCTGGCCTTCTCGCACTCTCTTGACTGCCGTGAGGATCGACTCGATCCGAGCAGGGGTCAAACGAGCCTGCATCGTGGTCGAATCCCTCACTACGCCTGGGTAAGTGGTTCTCTAGCTGGAGAAAGCACACTTTCCTCGGCGTTTAGTCTTAACCCCCAAATCTTTCACGTGGGCGAAAACGACACCTCGATGCCGAATCGCCACCCGCTCTGATTGAGCGAGGATCGACCAATCGTCGATGCAATTGAGTATGCAGATGCTCTGCAGTCGCAACGGGACCAGTGCCGCATCCACACACTTAGTGAAAGTGCGGGGTGAGAGTGTAAGGCCGAGAGGAGGAACCCGATACTGATACGCTTTGCCCCCAAAAGCGAACCTCAGGAACTCCCTGTGAAAGGGAAGGATGGGTAACTGGAGAGGTCTGTCGTGACAAATCAGTCCTCGGACCTGATTTGAGACACGATCTGCCTGCCAGTGAGTATCTTGAACTTCAGCTTTCTGGCTGAGTGGTTCAGAACCCCAGATCCAGTATGGGCCTCAGCCCCTCATCCTTCTCTGGAACAATGAAGTGCCGGCTGAGCCGCCGGCGTGAACTCCGTGAGGAGGAACCACTCGATGGCTTCCTTCCTTACTAAATTCTCGACTTCTTGTCCCAGAACCAGAGCCTGCTCGGGGCGGACCGTAGTCACGCAAACCCCGTTGAACGGCGGAGGTGGCCCATCGAACTGGATGGAATAACCATGCTCTACCGTCTGCAGGACCTAAAGAGACACATCTGGTAGCCGCTGCCTGGCCGCTAGATGATCTACTAAGGGAATCAGTCTCTCGAGACTGACCTCTGGTGTTAGAGATATGGCCAGACCACTGTCTTGCTGCGGAAGTCCGGAGGAAGACGCGGTCTCTGGCGCTTGAGGCGAGGTTCTCAGGCCCGCAGTCACTAACGGTGGGGAATTCTGAGAAAGCACTCGCTGGGACCTGCTGTGCCCTGGAGCTGCAGGGTTGACAGACAGATCCCCGGAGGACACCGAGGGGAGACGGTCACCGTGTGCCGCGGTGCAAGCCGCTCCACCCCAGTAGGGGTCGTCCTCCGCAGTCCTGGGGCTCGCCCGTCAGGACCTCTGAACGAACCAGACCCTGCCAGGCAGGGCCCAAAGAGACGCATTCGGCAGCTCACTGCCCAATGGTCTACTAAGGGAATCAGGCTCTCGAAACTGACCTCTGGTGTCCGAGAAATGGCCAGACCGCTGTCTCGCTGCGGAGCTTCGGAGGGAGACGCGGTCTCTGGCAACTGAGGCGAGTTTCTCAGGCCCGTAGTCACTACCGGCGGGGAATTCTGAGAAAAACACTCGCTGGGACCTGCCGTGCCCTGGAACTGCAGGGTTGACAGACAAATCCCCGGAGAGCACCGAGGGGAGACAGTCACCGTGTGCCGCGGTGCAAGCCGCTCCACCCCAGTAGGGGTCGCTCTCCGCGGTCCTGGGGCTCGCCCGTCAGGACCTGCTGCGCGAGGAGCTGGTATGCGGGGGAGGCTGCGCCCGCCCAGCAGCTGCCTGAATTTCGAGAGCGCGCATACCATCTGCCCTCAAAGATTCCACCCGCGATCTCAACACCTCGGTGGAGATCGGGGGAAACTGAAGGCTCTTGTGGCTCCTCACACTGGGGCGAGAGAGGCGGCGAAACCTCGTCAACGCTCGTCCCTTTTTCTCGGAGGACGCAGCGTCAAGCCCTCGTCTCGGGGGGAAGAGTACCGCTTCCGAACCGCGAGACGGGGCGCCAGATCTGGTGGATACGGGAGAAGATAGTTTCTTTTCTCTTCTCTTCGAAATGCCCGCCAGCCAGATCAGCCTTTTTTTCTACGAGCCCAACGAGCGCAGCCGCCGCTCTGCCTCGGCAGAGTGGGGCTGGCTTTATTTGTGCTTGTGCAACACTAGAGTGTACAACGCTCATCACCGTCTTTCTCATCCACCTCCTCGGTAGGAAGACAAGCGGGGCGTCGAGCCCTCTCTCTGGGGAAGAGAACCGCTTCCGAGCACAGAGAGCGGGCGCTGGATTTGTTTTGATCCATTTGCGAGCCGTGCGAGCGCAGCCACCGCTCTATCTTTCTTTTGTACAAAAGCGGGGCCGACAGCGCGTGGGGAGCTCGCTTTCCTTCTATATAAATTGGGGCGACAGAGGCGGCGAAACCTCATCAACGCTCGTCACGTCCACCTGCTCGGAGGAAGACAGACGAAGCGTTGAGCCCTCGTCTCGGGGGGAAGAGACCGCTTCCGAACCGCGAGACGGGGCGCCAGATCTGACGGATACGGGAGGAGATAGGGACATTCCCGTCTCACTCTCGTTCGCCAAATCAGCCTGTGAGTCCCACGAGCGCAGCCGCCGCTCTGCCTAGGCAAAAGCGGGGCCAGCACCACGCGGGGAGCTCACAAAGACTCTCTTCTCGAAGAGAGCCCTCCGAGTGCGGAGTGTGCGCAGCGAGAGCCGCTCACAATGCGGGCAGTCAGCTCCCTCGAGAGCCGCTGCCTCGCGCTCCGCACTCAGGTAGACCACGCACAGATCATGTGTGTCCCCGCTCATAATGCTTTTTTTTTCTTAACGCAGGCAGTGGACTAGCACACAATCTGAAACGCGATCTAGGATCGCCCCCTGTTTTGGTCTTGGCTTTAGGGATGTCTAATTTCTTTTCAGGACATACAACACTAAATAAGACTCACAAAACAGATATGGACTGACAACACACAGAGCGCTTGCTGAATGACAAAAAGCTGACGCGGGCTCTGCCTCACGTGCTTATATACTTCCTGGTCGTGACGTCACTCCGCCCGTGACGCCTCGCCCTTCTATCGGACTAGGTGTAGACGATATTCAGAGCGTCGGTTACGCTGATGGCGTTCCCCTAGCGTCTTCCGACGCAGCTCGACGTTCCTGGAAGGGAACAAACAGTTGCTGGTCCACAGTGACTTCCATAGTATTTTTTTTTTTTTTTTTCCTGCTATCAAAGTCAATGTGGACCAGCAACTGTTTGGTTATCCACATTCTTCAAAATATCTTCCTTTTTGTTCAGCACATGAACTAAATTAATACAGGTTTGGGACAACATGTGAGTGAGTAAATAATGACAGAAATTAAATTTTAGGGTGAACTATCCCTTTAATGACAGTCGATTGCATGTTTAGTTCTGTCCCTTTAAGAGCTGCACGCATCTAATATACAGGCACACATCCGTTTCTGTCATCTGCTTACTTTCATTTTAGACATAACCAACTGAGTCTGTATATAAACCTTGTGTGTTTTGACAGTATTAGCTCAAAAGATAACTTAGTTGAGAAATCAGACGCTGTTAGACAGGATTTTTAGTTTGCGCGCTTCGGGTGTACGGGTTCAGAAAAAGCGTGAATGAAAAGTTTAACCGGCAAGGCTTTAAAACACACAAATAATGTACTTTTGTGATTCCGAATAAGTGCAGTGTCCCGTGAGAGTAACTGTACCACTAAGTTGACACTGAATGTATGTGGCGTTGTACAGTACATTGATACTGCGGTGCCAGAACTGTAACTGATAGAACATGGGCTGTAGCGCGATACTACAATATTTCTTCAAAAGCAGATCGTGGAGACATTTTTATCGTCCACAATCAAAAATCGTCATATCGCACACCCCTACTAGAAACTAATTAAGTTAATTAACATCAGGTCTGTAACATGATTACAAATCGTCTGTAACGCTCTAAAAGGGATGTCTTAGAGAGGCAGAATCTCTCAGAAGTAAAGATGGGCAGAGGCTCTCCAATCTGTGAAAGAGTGCATAAAAAGATTGTGGAATACTTTAAAAACAACGTTCCTCAATGTCAAATTGCAAAGGCTTTGCAAATCTCATCATCTACAGTGCAGAACATCATCAAAATATTCAGAGGAACTGGAGAAATCTCTGTGCATAAGAGACAAGGCTGAAGACCTTTGTTGTTCGGGCCCTCAGACGACACTGCATCACTCATTGGCATGATTCTGTCATTGACATTACTAAATGGGCCCAGGAATACTTCCAGAAACCACTGTCGGTAAACACAATCCGTCGTGCCATCTGCAGATGCCAACTAAAGCTCTATCATGCAAAAAGGAAGCCATATATGAACATGGTCCAGAAGCGCCGTTTTGTCCTGTGGGCCAAGGCTCATTTAACATGGACTGTTTCAAAGTGGAAAAGTGTTCTATGGTCAGATGAGTCCAAATGTGACATTCTTGTTGGAAATCACGGACGCCATGTCCTATGGGCTAAAGAGGAGGGAGACCTTCCAGCGTGTTATCAGCGTTCAGATCAAAAGCCAGCATCTCTGAAGGTATGGGGGTGCATAAGTGCATACGGTATGGGCAGCTTGCATGTTTTGGAAGGCACTATGACTGCAGAAAGATATTTAAAGGTTTTAGAGCAACATATGCTCCCCTCCAAGTGATATCTATTTCAGGAAAGGCTTTGTGTATTTCAGCAGGACAATGCAAAAACCACATATTGTAGCTATTACAAAAGCATGGCTTCGTAGTAGAAGAGTCAGGGTGTTGAATTGGCCTGCCTGTAGTCCAGATCTTTCACCTATAGAGAACATTTGGCGCATCATTAAACAAAAAATCCATCAAAGACGACCACAAACTCTTCAGCAGCTGGAAACCTATCCACCTTTTTCTTGTTGTAAAAATGGGCATGGCCATTTGTAAATTCTATGGGTCTAGCTTCCGGTCTCATCCGAAACAGTTTGTTTTGCTGCTTGATATTGAAAATTGGTGTGCCTTACCATATTATTTTAATGTATTATCTTAATTATGAACACACTGGTTTTTAGTGCAAACTGTTTTATCGTTTACTGCACATTGTTATTCTTCTCGTTATTTACCTATAGCAGCTAATGAACCCGGAAGTTCATTGTGCCCGCTTTCTTGGGCACAATGAAGTAAGGGTTGTAAACCCTGTCTTCATATCGGCTGGAGGGACCGGCTCCATCGCGTCCTTCGCCAGCAGGACAGCAATCTCCCACACGAGACATGAGCATCACTGCTGTGAGGTGGATGCCCCTGAACTTGGGAGGGAACTGAACTGCATAGCCGAGTCAGATGGTCCACCGGAGCCAGCAAGACGGGCTGGGTAGCGCGGGCACCCAGAGACCAGCGGGACCACCAACGTACCCACGGTGGGGAAGCATGGTGGAATACAGGAACACGGCCCGTGGCGGACCAAAGGGGCCTGAGTGTGCGGTGCACGCTTACCTGGTTCCGTGGTTTGGCAGAGGGTGCGTGAGTAGGGCCTTTGATGACGCTCTCGAACCTCCCACTGCTGCCAGCTGGCGAAGAGGAGGATGAGTGCGGTCCGGAGTTGGTCCGTCCGTGACTCTCCATGCCCTCTTGGGACCCAGAGGCCGAGACAACCGCTTCTTGTCGAGATTTTTGAAACAAGAGAATCTCCACCCGGCCCTCCTCTGGGGGAGGGGGAGGCGCATCCGCCACCTCCCGAAGCAGTCCTCTTTCTCTGGGTCGCCCGTCCCGGTGCCTCTTGCTCTTCTGCTGACCGCCAGGTTTGACAGGGGCCAGGACGGGCGGGGCGGCCTGCCTACGCCCAGCTCAACGGCACCGCTTCTGGAGGCTGCTGCGGATGCGGTGCGGGAGCGGGGACGGACGCAGGGGCCACCCTCGGCGACAAGCAGGCTGGGGTGCTGCAGCCGGCGGACGGGTGAAGGCAGGTGAAGGACGTGTTGGATCGCCTCAGCCCGCTCCTGAGCAGCCGAGAACCGCTGGGCCATGTTCTTGACTGCGTCGCCGAAGAGGCCAGTCTGGGACACAGGGCCCTTGAGGAACCGATACTTTGTCGGCGTCCCCATGTCGACCAGACACAGCCAGGGGTGAACGTCCTGGACCACAAGTGTGGACATCGCACGACCCAGAGACCGCGCCATGACCCACTTCGCTCGTAGCGCGAAGTCAGAAGCGGTACAAAGCTCTCAGAGCTTACGGATCGTGCCCACCCCGTGCATGTCCCTCAGTGCTCTTAGCCTGAAGAACCTGCAGTAACGCCGTAGCATAAGGTAGAGGCAGCTTCTCCACAGGCCACATAAGCACCACCGGACAGACCAGGCGAGTACCTACAGGCCCGAAAGAGGAGGCACGGTTTGCCCTGCTGGGTGGAGACGGTATTAGGACACAACTGCATCGCAACCAACCGCTCCACCGGGGGAACCATCGAGGGTGGTGAGTAAAGACTATACAGGTGCATCTCAATAAATTAGAATGTTGTGAAAAAGTTTTTTCTTGTAAGTTATTTCAAAAAGTGAAACTTTCATATATTTTAGATTCATTGCATGTAAAGTAAAACATTTCAAACGTTTTTTTGTTTTAATTTTGATGATTAGAGCTTGCAGCTTATGAAAGTCAAAAATCAGTCTCTCAAAATATTAGAATATTTATTTGACTTTCAATTAATGACCATCCTTACAGTATAAATTCCGGGTATCTCTTGTTCTTTAAACCACAATAATGGGGAAGGACTGCTGACTTGGCAATGATCCAGAAGATGAACATTGACGCCCTCCACAAAGAGGGTAAGTCACAGAGGGTCATTACTGAAAGGTGTGGCTGTTTACAGAGTGCTGTATCAAAGCATATTAAATGCAAAGTTGAATGAAAGGAAGAATTTGGGTAGGAAAAGGTGCACAAGCAACAGGGATGACCGCAAGCTTGAGAATACTGTCAAGCAAAGCTGATTCAAACACTTCACAAGGAGTGGACTGAAGCTGGAGTCAGTGCATCAAGGGTTACCAAATTTTGCCATAAGTTAAATATATTAAGGTTCTGCAATATATAAATATATTGTGGAAACTTAATTTCCTGTAGAGCTGTTTTGCAATGATTTGTATCATAAAAAGCGCTATACAAATAAACCAGCGCAAGCTACCCCGAGAAACCAGTCATCCAACCTCAAGGGCTCGGGACACGGTGGGATCTCCACTCGAGCCCTACCCTCTCAGTGGCTCAGGAAAGCATAGCCGTGATTTCTGGATCCGACTCAGGCACTGCTACTACCGGAGCAGCAGCACAGCCGAATCTTCTTCCCCAGAAAGCTCCGACTTCCCTCCGATGCAGCGGTCGACATCTGGTCGTCAGGAGAAGCGCCAGGGTAACTGCTGGTGCGCCCCTTGTAGAGGGCCCAGCACGTTCCACTGACAGCTCAACTTGTTTCGGAGCGCAAGAGGAGTGATGGTCCCTCGAGGGTTGGTTCCCTGGAGGGTTTGCCACCTCTGTAATCCTCAGGACCACCCATGCCACTGCCTGAAGTAGTCTTCGTCTGTCTGCAGCCAGAACGAGAGCCAGATCGAGGCAGAGGCAACAGAGTTCTGTCCCTTTGTCGAGGTAACAGAGCCTGGCCCGTAACTCCAAGATGATCATCTTCCCACCATGAGAAGATGCCTCATCCACGAACACCACCTCAGCATGCTTACTGCCCAGGCACGTGAGGCAGCAATCATGACCATCACCTGCGCCAGGTAACGACTGCATCCAGAAACGCACCGGTGACACGTTGTCTGTAGCAAGACCCAACTCGTCTTTACAAAGACGTAACGTTGAGTTTGCCAGATGCAACGTCGTCTTTAAAAAGACGCACCCGTGAATGCTCTTTTAGGGAAATCACTCTTTCAGTGTGCTGAAGCGCACAGGGGAGATGGCCGCTTGCAACACAATCAGGGTGTAGTGCAACCTGATGTGTGCAATCCACTCGACACAGGAAGAACCACCACCGCTGAAGCGCCGTACCGCCAGCACGAGAGTCTCCCAAAGAGCGTGCTTAACTAGTTGAATTCACTCGTCAGCACCTGCTGCCTGCTTATACTCACGCTGTGATTAGCGGCAGCTGGATGTAATAATCGCATGCCAATGTGCATTGGCTCATTTAGTTACACTCGAAGTTGATTGGTCTCTCAAAGCGAGATCCCAATTTGTCGGTCACCGATGTGACTCGGAGTGACCGACTGATAGGGAACAAGTTAAGTAAACAGTTTCTAATTTGTTTTCCCTGAAAAGTGCTAACACTGTGCTACTGTCTATTAAAACATTGCAAGTTTGTTTTGGTATACTAATCTGCCTGACAACTGCAACACTGGCTCAACCAGTCATGTGAGTTGGGGGTGGGGCTATATGTGTTTCTTTGACCAATACCAGAAAGGAGGAGTGTCCGGGAAACCTGTTTAAAATTAATAATTTTTTAATTAAGCATGTTCTGTGTGTTTATTTCTGTAAGTATATCAGTGTAACTTGTTTTTAGCTACGCTTTTAGTTACTGTAGTCTCAGAATTTTTTAAGGTGACTCCAGCACTGGACTCAATCTGCAACCTCTTTTCTAACAGCCTTGATCCTTATAACCATCCAGGTAGGATACAACATCAGATGAGTAGGCTGTGTGTGTGTGTGTGTGTGTGTGTGTGTGTGCATGTTTATGTGGTTTATGAGGACACAAATTTGTATAATGACATGGGTATGACAGAGGTATTACAATATGACGGTGGTTTATGAGGACACTGCCTATGTCCCCGTAATTCAAAAGGCTTAAAAAACATACTAAATGGTGTTTTTTTGAAAATCTAAAATTGCACAAAGTCTCCTGTGAGGGCTAAGTTTAGGTGTAGGGTTGGTGTAGGGCAATAGCACACACAGTTTGTTCAGTATAAAAACCATTACGCCTATGGAGAGTCCCCATAAACCACAAAAACCAACATGTGTGTGTGTGTGTGTGTGGATGTTTTTATCTTTCCTTTTATCACTAACAAGCCTCTCACTTCCACATTTAAATGTGTGTGTTTGTTTTTGCTTCTGCATGTGTTACAGAGTGAGAGAGATGGGATTTGAACACTCGTAGATCATTTATTATTTGTGTTAAGTGATAATGACAGTTCTTTGAGGTAGTGAAATTGGCATTGTATGAATCTGTATTCATTCCGCTTAATACATACAGTTTACCTTGATATGAAAACCAACAACATTATACTGTATCTACTGACTAATGGACTCTTTTTGAAAGAAGGATGCTGCTGAGTGGCCTCTTCAAATCAGCATTGCAAAACAGCCCTCTGTACACAGAATACAGGCCAACGAAAGACAATTACTGCATTCCAGCAGAGTGGCTGAGTGAAACCAGAACTTATCACACGATGATGGCAGAGCCAATATCAGGAGTGATGAGCGCATCCATGAGAAAATAGAAAGGCAATTAGATCATTTAAGAGGGCGTAATGTTTTTTCTGCTACTGTTTCTCCTCTTGCAGTCCAAGTATAAAGGTCCCTGATGTGAGATATCACTTTAGCCTAGACATTAGTTTTGGTGGAATGGTCAATAGCACAGTGAAAATATTTGGAGAGAACTATGTAAAGGGTATTGTGAGTCATTACGAGTATGTCAATCTGTGCACACAAAAAGCTCCACACATTTGTAAATCCCATCATTCCAGGTAGGGCAGTCTCAAAACAAAAGTTACCACAGTGTGACTTCAATGATTCGGAACAATGACTCAGAAAGCCTCGGAAGGCTTTGGATATTATGTGTTTGAATGATGCAAAACACTGAAGCGTGTATAACCGCAATATATTTTATTTTATAATTAGGTTGAATGTTCCTGTACTGTCTTCTGTCTTCAGATTGATAAAATAATGTTTTATTATTTTTATATTATAAATATAATAATATAGTCATGGCCAGCCTATGGGTTTGTGGGGAACCAGGCTTGATCATGAAAATGGGCCCCATAATAATAAAACCATATAACCACTGCAAACATTACAACTGCATTAAAAAAATAAAATAAAAAGCACACTGTATTCAAAAATCTGTGAAAGTCAAGCAATATAAATAAATATAAGTAAAGACTATACAGGTGCATCTCAATAAATTAGAATGTTGTGAAAAAGTTTTTTCTTGTAAGTCATTTCAAAAAGTGAAACTTTCATATATTTTAGATTCATTGCATGTAAAGTAAAACATTTCAAAAGTTTTTTTTGTTTTAATTTTTATGATTAGAGCTTACAGCTTATGAAAGTCAAAAATCAGTCTCTCAAAATATTAGAATATTTACATTTCAGTTTCAATTAATGACCATCCCTACAGTATAAATTCCAGGTATCTCTTGTTCTTTAAACCACAATAATGGGGAAGGACTGCTGACTTGGCAATGATCCAGAAGATGAACATTGACGTCCTCCACAAAGAGGGTAAGTCACAGAGGGTCATTACTGAAAGGTGTGGCTGTTTACAGAGTGCTGTATCAAAGCATATTAAATGCAAAGTTGACTGGAAGGAAGCATTTGGGTAGGAAAGGGTGCACAAGCAACAGGGATGACCGCAAGCTTGAGAATACTGTCAAGCAAAGCTGATTCAAACACTTCACAAGGAGTGGACTGAAGCTGGAGTCAGTGCATCAAGGGTTACCAAATTCTGCCATAAGTTAAATATATTAAGGTTCTGCAATATATAAATATATTGTGGAAACTTAATTTCCGGTAGAGCTGCTTTGCAACGATTTGTATCATAAAAAGCGCTATACAAATAAACTTGAACTTGAAACTTGAACCACGCTCAGACGTCTTCAGGAAAAGGACTACCAAGCCACTTCTGAACCAGAGACAACGTCAGAAGCATCTTATCTGGGCTGTGGAGAAAAAGAACTGGACTGTTACTCAGTGACTATTGCTCAGATGAAAGTAAATTTTGCATTTCATTTGGAAATCAAGGTCCCAGAGTCTGGAGGAAGAGTGCAGAGGTACAGAATCCATGTTGCTTGAAGTCCAGTGTGAAGTTTCCACAGTAAGTGATGATTTGGGCTGCCATGTCATCTGCTGGTGTTGGTCCACTTCTGAAGTCCACAGTCAACGCAGCCATCTACCAGGAAATTTTAGAGCACTTCATGCTTCCTTCTGCTGACAAGCTTTATGGAGATGCTGATTTCATTTTCCAGCAGGACTTGGCACCTGCCCACACTGCCAAAGGTACCAAAAGCTGGTTCAATGACCATGGTGTTACTGTGCTTGATTGGCCAGCAAACTCGCCTGACCTGAACCCCATAGAAAATCTATGGGGTATTGTCAAGAGGAAGATGAGAGACACCAGACCCAACAATGCATATGACCTGAAGGCTGCTATCAAAGCAACCTGGGCTTCCATACCACCTCAGCAGTGCCACAAACTGATCACCTCCATGCCACGCTGAAGTGAAGCAGTAATTAAAGCAAAAGGAGCCCCTACCAAGTATCGAGTACATATACAGTAAATGAACATACTTTCCAGAAGGCCAACAATTAACTAAAAATGTTTTTTTTATTGGTCTTATGAAGTATTTGTTGAATTGGTGGGTTTTTGTTTAAATGTGAGCCTAAATCATCACAATTAAAAGAACCAATGACTCAAACTACTTCAGTCTGTGTGAAATGAATTTATTTAATACACAAGTTTCACAATTTGAGTTGAATTACTGAAATAAACTAACTTTTCCACGACATTCTAATTCATTGAGATGCACCTGTATACACATACCTCATAGAGAGCAGATCTTTTGTAGAAGTTAATGTACGGATTAATTGTCCACATTTTTGCTCAATTTTTTACTAGTCTTTACATTGACAGTCTTTGAATTCATTGCCCAAGTTATTCTTGGAGAAAAAAAAATGTGACAAGCCTTTGGAAACAGAAGTGTTGCCATGCAAACCTGCTTTAAACACAGAAAGCATCTCAAATAGCCACAAAGTAATCATTTATGTGACTTACTCTGTGCATTTCTGACAACTTGAGCACTTTTGAGGAAGGTTTGAAATGTGTGGATAATAATACTGTACTCCATATACTAGCGATAATAATAATAATAGCTATGAATAAATTATGCAGATTAGCAATATTTCTTTGTTGTTTCACTGTTTACTGCTTATACTGTTGCTGCATTTACTGTTGCTTGGTGATTGAAGTCATTTTTTGATTGAAAGCTTATCTTATGCTTAGCGTTATTTTTGGGTGTCACTGTCGCTATGGTTTATGTTAAAGGATGAGGTCCATGCTAGTCTGCTTGTTCAAGCAGCACTGAATATTGTGTTACCTGTGCGCCGATTACTTTTTGTCAAAGGAGAATAAAGAATGTTTATTCGGCAGTGACTGTACTCAAACCATTACATGTATAGCTCTCTTCAGGCCCCTGCAGGCACGTTGGGGCCCCAGGTAACTGCTTGTATTGCCTGTAGGAAGGGCGGGACTGAATAAAATTAAAATATATCACACAAGCAACACTGCTGTTGTTCTGGACCAGCAGTACAATTGCAAGTGTGATTGCCTCTAAACAAGAATTGCATAACCTAAAATTACCATTTGGTAAAATTACCAAAACTACCATCTCTACGTCGACCTCCCAGACACCACTGGACTGTGCTGGAGGGAAGGTATATGCTAGTATATGACACCGGCCAATTCACTCCCGAGCCCGATGACAGCCGCAGCTATCTCCTTCACCTCAGCCCAAAGGAGGAGACTGAGGAGGAAGAGAATGTGGCCTATAGACGCTGACCAGAGTAGAGAGATGGCTCTAGCCCCTGACAAGATTCGAGAGATGGCTCTAGCCCCTGCCCAGAGTCAAGATATGGCTCTAGCTCCTGCGTCCAACCCAGAGAGGGCTTCTGTTAATGAGTTCAGCCTAGAGAGGCCTGCTGTTTCTTGTCCAGAGAGGGCTCTTGTTTCCATGTCAAGCCCAAAGAGAGCTCCTGTCCCCACGTCCACCCCAGAGAGGGCTGTTGTTCCCACGTGTGGCCCAGTGAGGGCCTCAGATTCCACATCAAACCCAGAGAGGGCTGCTGTTCCTGCGTCTGGCCCAGGGAGGGCCTCAGATCCCAAGTCTAGCCCAGAGAGGGCTCCTGTTTCCACATCAAGCCCAGAGATGGCTGCTGTTTCCACGTCTGCCCAATGGAGGGCTCTAGTTCCTGAGTTTAGCTCAGAGAGGGCTACTGTTCCTGAGTTTGACCAAGAGAGGGCTCCCGTTCGTGAGTATAGTGGCAGCTCGCATCAAGTTCAAGACACTGATGCTTGCATACAGAACTACCACAGGCTCAGCACCCTCCTACTTCCACTCACTATTACAAACCTACATCCCCTCCAGAAGTCTGAGATCTGCTAGTGAGCGACGCCTTGTGGTACCATCACAGAGAGGTTCAAAATCACTCTCCAGAACATTCTCGTTCACCATTCCTGGCTGGTGGAATAATCTTCCCACCCCTATTTGGGGAAGTCGTGGCCTAATGGTTAGAGAGTCGGACTTGTAATCCGAAGGTTGCGGGTTCGAGTCTCCGGCTGGCAGGAATTGTAGGTGGGGGGAGTGAATGTCCAGCGCTCTCTCCACCCTCAATACCACGACTGAGGTGCCCT
The DNA here is from genome assembly GCF_936440315.1 of Barbus barbus. NCBI lineage: Eukaryota > Metazoa > Chordata > Actinopteri > Cypriniformes > Cyprinidae > Barbus > Barbus barbus. The sequence continues at coordinate 12,509,155 of NC_136758.1, forward strand.
TGAGCAAGGCACCGAACCCCCAACTGCTCCCCGGGCGCTGCAGCATAAAATGGCTGCCCACTGCTCCGGGTGTGTGTTCACGGTGTGTGTGTGTTCACTGCTGTGTGTGTGCATGTTGGATGGGTTAAATGCAGAGCACGAATTCCGAGTATGGGTCACCATACTTGGCTGAATGTCACTTCACTTCACTTCACTTCACTTCACTTCACTATCCGGAATGCCAGATCCCTGTCAATCTTCAAGCAACAACTGAAAACTCATCTCTTTCGGCAGTACTTGACGTCATCCTAAACTCAAAAAAAAAAAAAAAAATCACTCTTTCCCTCTTTCTCTCCCTCCCTTACTAGCTTGTACTTATTTGAACAATGACTGAGACTTGGTGTTACGAGCACTTCCTCTGTCTGATTGCCTCTTCAAGATGAATTGTTTTTTGTATTCCCCAATTTTAAGTCGCTTTGGATAAAAGCGTCTGCCAAATGATTAAATGTAAATGTAAATGTATAGCCCAGAGTGGGCTTCTGTTCCCAAATGCAGCCCAAGGAGCCACGGAAGCCGTTCTGCCATGGTACCCTGAGCTGCCTGCTCCGCCATGGCCCCCTGAACTGCCCATTCCGCCATTGCCCTCTGAACTGCCTGCTCCGCCATGGCAGCTTGTTCAGGGTAAGCCTAATTTGATAGGCATCCAGGGAACCCCCCCCCCCCCCCCTTCCCCCCTGGAATTAAGTGGCGCGAGGGGAAGGTAATGCCAGACTGGTTTCCTGTTCTGTGCATGTTTTTCTCCCCAGGTGCTTCCCGTGACCCAGTTTCTAACTTGGATTACGTTAATTTGGTTCAGGTGTATCTTGTCTATTCCCCTCATTCAGTCTTGTATTTAAAGTGATGTCTGTTCCTTGTTTCCTTTGTCCGGTGTCGTCAGTATATGTGCTCCGTGAGTGTTCCTGTCTGCCCTGTGTTACCCCTGTTTGGATCAATAAAGCAGACTGTTACTCGTTACACTCCATTGTCTCCGCATTCCTCGCCTCCTTTCAGGAGCACCGTGACACACATAAGTAGTGGTGTTTAGTTTATAAAAGAATAATTGTGCTTAAATCGACTGAGTGAATAATTCAATGACTCAGTCATAATGACAGTAAAGATAATTCAGAACTGCACACTATTCAACTATTCCTGCCATAGGAATATATGGTAAAAATGATTAATTATGCTTGTATGTAGGATTGCTGCAATAGACGGTGTTGACGGTGTTAACTGCAACACTGGTTACATCACTTGCGCAGCGCCCCCCACCGTTTAGATTTTTTATTGTAATAATAATCATTTAGTTCAGTTAGAGAACAGACACTACAATTATAAACTGAATGTGGCTGCTCAATGCAGCGTGTCAAACGACAGTTGCATCACAGATCAACAGCAGGATTTCATTTATCATGTGAGGAAAGTGAATAGAGCTGACTGACTAGTGAGGTGAGGCATGGAGGAGGATGATGATGGAGGAAGATTTAGTTTTGAAATGAAATGCAAAAACGCCTGTTATTTTGGTGTATATTTATTCGTTTTGTTAATAAAAGTTCTATGTTTCATCTAAGTAAGTTTGTCGTTGTACTGTTTTGTTGTTGTCCATTCAAGTAATTGACACAAAATTGTGGACAGGGATTTATAAGAAAAGGAAAGCAAGGAAAGGGGGAAAACTCCAATGAACACAAGCTCCCCAGCCCCCCTGGTGGAAACATTTCCTCACTGTTACAACCCCCTGTTATGCTGTTTCTGCCATCCTACTGCAAATGTGATGTTGCCTTTAAACAATAGCTAAATAATTTGAAATAACTTGAAATTAACATTTTCAACACAATATTCACACTTTGCTTTCCCAAAAAAACATTTAAATGAAACCAAGGTGCTCCAACAAATTGGTTGAGTGAATAATTCAATGACTCAATCATAATGGCAGTGACATAATTTAGAATTGGATACTTGCATACTACTCTACAATTGCTGCCATAGAATGATATGGTAAAAATAAAAGTAGTATGCTGTTCTAAATTCAGCAAGCCATTTATTTTGTACCTAAATAAATCAGTGTTGTGAATGAATGATTCTGAGACTCGCTCATAGGAAAACAGTCAATTTTCCATAGCACAGACTGACAGTGCTTTTGCTTTTGTCAATTTTGAATTAAGTTAGATGTTCTTTAAAAACAGAACGCTAAATAAATGAGTAAACAAGAACATAATTACCATTCATTTAATTTTAACATATTTCTATCCCTGAAAATTAGCACAGAAATCACTTACACAAATCTGAATACATAGAAAGCAAACAAATAAACATTTTAAAGCAAAGCCAAAAGAATAGGCTAAGATTATACAATCCTTTTGTCTATTTGTGATCTCGTCTGAGATGCAGAGAGGGCCGGAGCTAGTCTTTGATATGGTAAAGAGTGCTGCATGTCCCTCAGCTCCATGCATGAAAGAGAGCAAGCAGAAGGGCATCAGAGGGGACCTGAAGGGAGGAGAAATCATTTAGTGTTGTGCTTTTTTTACTTTGCTGGACATACGCACACATGCCAACACAATCATATTAACTCACACTTCCTTCACTAACAACCTCCTTGTCATATATTTTGAACCACACACATACAGACAGAAAGAATATGAATTCACAGCCTTCCTACAGAGCCTTTTAGCATTCTGTGAGTGAGGGTGAAAGAATCGCTCTCAGAACAGCAGCTTAAGGGCCATTACTTGTTCATTAGACAAAGAATAAACAACAGACCAGCTATCTATATTTTTAAAAGAAAGATGTTGTAGGAAGTAAATCTGCATTCGGAAGTAAATCTGCATTTGATCTCCAAGCAGGTTTTCTGGAAGGACTGTTTTCCCTCATTGCCTTTCAAATGCCTTTCGGCCTTGAGTTTCTCCGCAGGGCAAAAGAATACATCACTCTTCACAGCAAGAATGCACGAGAGGGAATACAAGTTTACACACTCCAGAAATGAATCACTCAGATTCTAAGCTGCAAAAACCAGACTGAGAATGAGTGAATCTAAATAATTTATTTTTTTAACTTAGGTGAGATATACACGCTTATTGTTCATACGAACAATTTAATATATTCTAAGCAACAGTGATCCATTTAAATTCCTATAGCAATAGAGACATTGTTTCACCCCGCAGCAACCAGAACTAACAAGGCCACTGATTTTAGTAGCAAATGAAGATGTTAACGCCCACATGAACTTCTCAACACATTGCTAATTAGTTTGGCCGAGCTGTAGAGGGCTAATGAGAGGTGGTGCATGAGCCACACGGTGTCAGACTGCTATAGGGATAGCAAGCAATGGTGAAGCCGAGCGTGTGAAATTAGAGTGATGTTTAATTAAAACTACATGTCCTAAATGCTGCCAGCCCAACAACAGTCCAACATTCTTCCAATAAACATCTGTCCATCAGGATGCCGCCTAATGAGGGAGTATGTGGTTAGGTGGTTCAATATTGAATTGAACTTGGGGTAGAAAGACAACTCACTCTCTTTTGTTCTTTATTCCTTTGCTTGGTTGTGAAGAGCTTTGTGCACTTTCCTCTTTGGCTGAATCTCAAAACGAATGCCTTTTCTTCTGTTATACTATAAGGAGCCCTTCAGTCACAGAGTTGCGTATTCTATCTTACGGATGCCTCTATATATGGCCAATATTGCATGCTTGGCGTTTACATTGGTGAGAAGGTTCATTAGAGTAGGTTTTGTTGCAAATGTGCTAGTGTCATGATTCTTCTCTGTGTGGAGATTCTCTAGGAAAACCTGAGAGTGGGATCTCTTTGTCTCTTGGGTTACTTCATTTCCGAGTCTTTCTTTTGTCCATGTGTGCCAAAACATGATATATTATTCATTTATTTCTTAACACAGATCCAATTAGTTGTGTTTGAAAAATTCATAAGGAAAAGAGAATTGTGTGCAATGATACTCTAAGGAACTTCCTGATTATTTTATGTTCAGGGGATGTCTTGAGGAAATGCTATATTTAAGATGCAGGCAGAATCGAAGCCTTCAAAGTTGCCAGGTATCTGTATTATCATGGCTGACTCACAAATGCTCTTTAAAAAATAATAATCTCACAATATGTTCAAAGGGGCCATATGATACCTTTTTAAAGATCATTATTTTGTGTATTTGGTGTAACAGAATATGTTGACATGTTTTATTGTTAAAAAAACACATTATTTTTCAAATACTGTACATTATTGTAAGTCCTCTATGCCCCGCCTCTCTCAAATGCTTCGATTTCTATAAAGTCCCTATAAAGTGCAGTCTGCTCTGATTGGCCAACTGACACAGTGCATTGTGATTGGCAGAACACCGCAAGCCACAAATGTAACGCCCCTTTCCATAATCGCCAGCTTCAGCTTTCAAAATTATAGTAAAGAAAGACAGTAAATAATGTCCTTTGTTTTACCATTAGTTCAAGCCGGAGAGGGGAACAGTCGTGTGACAGACACAGTGATGAAGCTTGTGGGGGCGTGTTTGAATGGCTCGTTCAAACACACCCCCACATCTTGTCGTCAAGATGTGGGGGTGTGTTTGAACGAGCCGTTTTAGGGGGGCATGGCAGAGTCTTAACTTTGATAAAGAATATCTCTTTGGTTTTGAGACTTTAGTCTTTGCAACTTCAGGGATCTTATCTATGCACAATCAGCTTGTAACACTCCAAAGAGAAAGGAAAACTTGAAATCGCATCATATGACCCCTTTAACGACTAAAATCATCTATCCTTCAGCTATGCCTAATTTCCAGAGACAAGACAAAACACCCTAACTAAAGATCATGAAGTAGTTATGTTTCAGGCACACTTTAAAAATGACGTGCTTCGGAAATTGCATAAACTATATATATATTATTGTTACTGGATTTTTTTGGGCTAAATTTTTTGTTCATTTAAACATGTTTCAATTCAAATATACTCATTTTGCCTATAAACCTATGCCTATGAACATACTGTGTGATTAATTATTGAATGAATGCAATTACCATGGACCTGTTTTTAATTTGCAAGCATTTCCTGTCAAAACACACATTTCACCAGTCAAGTTTTGTTATTCAGTCCCATTTGCCATCTTCCCAGCATGCTCTGGGTCATAAATAATTGCGGTTGTTTGATTGTTTGACCTTTTGCCAGTTTCATTTACATGGTTGCTGTTGATTTTGTTGTCACATTTAATAGTTTTGTGATGTCAGGATGCATTTGCTTATCTTAAAATGATCAATTATTTGATTGTTCCCTTGTCGAATACCTAATTATGTGGCATGTTATGGTATTTAATGATTGTTAGTTTCATGACAAGTGTTCATGCTATGCTGTCAGCAGTTTTAACCAATAATCACTTTGCTTTCCATGACATGCATTTCACATATAATTCATGACAGGAAGTACACAGTGTTGATCAAGTTAAAACCATGTAAAATGTACACTGCACAGGTGGCACAGAAGCACTTCTGTAGTGGCATTTAGGCAGCTTTACACAGACCATTGCATGCTGCTCAGAGGTGGCATAAATGCATTTACACAGCAATTGCACCTTAATACAGTACTTTGATACTAGGTTCTGAGGTGGGTCAGAGTAGGCATAATTTAGTCTGACTTTTATGCGTCATTGTGTATTTACAAAAAAAAACTGAGCAGGCACAGAGCAGCCTTAACTTGAGTGTGTAAAGATGTCTTTAGCTGTGTAAAGACGACTTTGGAGTTACTTAATATAAATATTTTCAGTTATTCACAATATTAAACTGATATTTAGTTGCCAACTATACAAGAGTTAATTCCAATTAACTCAGATATATATTTTTTATATGATATGTTCAGTGACCCATTTTAAATTATTTATTTTTAAGTAGCTAATTTGATGCTGCGTTCTAAACGCTGCATTTATTGATTTTGAGCAGATATAAAGTGTGAGTTTTATAGTGCATGTAGCGCACACATAATATTGCTGGGGGTTTCATTTAGCCTTTGCATTGTCCACTAAAGGGGGGAGGCAGTGGGCTGACGGTCTCTCAACATAAGCAAATTGCCAATAAATTATGTTCTCTGCTGGGAGGGTGAGGGAAGAGACTGAATCACTGATTCAAGAGAGGGCGAGAGAGAGCGAGCGAGAAAGAGAGAGAGAGAGAGGGAGAGAGTACCGTGGATCGGACTGACTAGCACCGGCCCGCACGCGCGTGTCTATTTCCTCTCTCAGTGGTGTGGTGCACACGCGTTTCACTAGTTTTGACAAGGGATTGCTTTTCTTTTGGAGGCGACATCTCTTGTTTTCCATCAGCGCGCGCTTGATGCGGATTAAATCACTCCAAACATCAATCTCGTCTCAGAGCGGATCAGCACCTTGGACAGCGGATGCCAGAGGTACAGTCTGCTGGATGAGGGAGGGTTTCCTGTCAAAATCATGAATTACCCGTTGTGTAGTGAGCTGTGGCGAGCACATAAGGCGCGTTGTGCTTCCTAAATTAATATCAACTTCATTGAACTGACTCCAGGAAGGACAATTAGTTAATGGCTGGCTGAGTACATGTGTACATAAAAAAGAAAAGTATTGTGATTTATGTCGGCGCTTCTAATGGGTTCGAGTTTTTAGTGCAGTTTCTATCGTTATCCGTTCATCATGGGACAGCCAGCGCTTTTAGTTAACTAATGGGATTGTAAGGTTGCAAAACTATCGGTTAAAGATTGTTAAATGAAAGAGGAAAAGAGGAATTCGAGGCTTTGGTCTCTATTGTCTAATAACGACGAATGTATTTTTTTAGACTGAGTTGTTTTTATTGTGAATCTTATTGATAATATAAGCTAAAAAGTCACTATTCAAACTGAATTTTCTCGTGCTCTTGGTTGTGTTTCGTCTCAGGGACCCGAATCTTTTGAATCCAATTCACCAAAATAATTAATTTATTGATTTTCTTTCTGCTGGTTATACCTATGTTTATAAGTGTGATATGAGCGAATAGTTCACTCGAAATAGAAAAGAGTTCTATTAAATCCACTGTGAGACTTCAGAAACCCACAAATTACATCAACATAGGGGGGTTCGTCCTTTTTGTAACCTGCTGGGCATAACATTAATCAATAAAGACAACGCAGCCTAAATAAAATTAATTGTTTCTATAACACCATTAGTATTGTATAATGACATATGCCATTTTATTTGTGTAAACTCATCCGTTATTAATAGATTAAATTAATTCTAACATCACTTTCCTCTGAGCAGTTTGTTCACAAATTGGATTATTTGTTCATTAAGTTCTTTCACGAACGAATTTCCATGTTGACTTGTGCTCCGAGTCAGTTTTTAAAGGCAGGAAAGCGATCACGATTCGTTTACTTGAATGAATCTTTCATTCAAAAACGCGATTCTTTCCATGATGGAGACCCACTGGCTCGAGATGCAGTCTCCACACACTACAGCTTCATCACATGAGCAATATTTCTCTAAGCCTTTCAAACAATGGCCGTGAGGTTTGTTTCTGTTTTCATTGACTGAATATCATTCTAGTACCTCCAAGGGTTTAGGGTTTTACAAACGACTCGTCCATGCATTTCCACTTACAGTACTGGCTCAGAGCCCGCGGGCATTCACGCGCGCTGCAGTGCGTTCTGATGTAATCCAAGAGGTGCCTCACGTGACACATAAACAACCCGAGGGATCCTCGAACCCTTTCACCTCTTGACCATGCTTGCACTATTATCGGCAGCATTGAATACAAGGTGGGTTTATTTATAGGCACATACTTTATACCTTATAGTCAGTTACAAAAACTCCCTTGAACATATCCTACTGTTAATGCACAGGAAAAAAGAAAAAGGTACAGGTAAATGAACACATTGGTCACATACAAAATATCAAATCATTGTTTTGGCCAAAAAATATTGCTTCTACAACGTTTTAAACTACGCATTGAAACCAACATACAATACAAAAACATTACTCGAAAAAGAAAAACACATTTATTGGATTCAAAACCTTATAGTTAGGTCTTCTTCAATATTGTGACAACATCCCTGTCTGAGAACTGCTCTCCTTTATGAATGCTTGAATTTTAAAGTCTCCTTTTTCTTCTTCTCTGTTGGTTGATGTTTGTTGATTATGCTTTGTCACTCAATAATTTCCTTCCGACCAGAGTTTCATTACTGAGTGATAGAGTCTTTGAGAGAAATGAATATGTCATCTGATTAATATTTACTTTACAGTGATTATGTATCTGTGCCTGTCACATTGGACGTTTCATGTAGTCAGTGAACCCATACATATTAGTAAATTGCTCTAGTGATTTACAGACATTTATGCAGGAAAGAAATAACTCTTATAAAACGGCAAACCCAAATCAGTTACATTATTTCCGGCACTGTCAATGTGAAATAGCATTCACAACTCATTTTATTTCTGTTACATTTTAGAGGCTGAATGGAGGGGGGGGGTGTAGGTTGAGATGTGATTTTTTTTTTTTTTCATCAGAAATTGATTGGATTTTGCAGATTGGTTGTTATATCCAGGTTATTGGACAAGCGAGGCTAAAAAGTTATTATGAGAAAAAATTATGAAGATAAACTTTTTTTTTTTTAGATAATGTGATCATCTGCTCACAGTTAGACCAGAAAAGAAAGTAAATACGGGTAATTTCTTGATGACTTTAATTGACCTCTCCTATTGATCTGATCAGGGCACACAGAATTGCTGCAGGCAAAGCAGGCACTATAAAAACTGAACTGGGTTTTCAGAGTGTCACACCCCTTCCATTGCCCATTATCAGGACATTAGTCGGTATGACTGGTACATTCTTACCCTTCTGTCAGCAGGCCATGGAAGTTCCACCTGCATGTTTCCAATCTCCCCCGGGGTTTCATAAGTGTGACATGACCGCCCCATTTGCAGGCAGACAGGCTAACTGCCTCCCTGCCAGTCCAACCCCCCCGCTGGCTAATTACTGACACAATGTCAGCACGGGCAGCTGGCAAGGCCATTTTGTGAAGTGAAGCATTTGACTGGGGTTCACTGGAATGAGGCCTTTCCTCTGAGTTTTGCATTCGTAGGAGGTCTGGATTCTCACATCAAACAATGCAGCAGTGCCCATGAGGCAGCATGTTGAATGCACAGCCCGTCAGCGCTGTGGAATGATGGTCAAGACAGCTGGTCGTGCTTATTAGAGATAGTTGGATTGCTCTAGAGTTTGTGTTGTAATATGCTGGAACTTTTAAGGGGTAGCTGTCATTCTAGATCGTTCTAGAGATCTTATGTGATCACATATGCCTCCGGTGTACTGTTAACTATATCAGAATCAGAACTGAGTTTATCTGCCACATAAGCTTCTTCTTAGAAGAAAGGTGACTTGGTGAGTTGCTCCCAAGGCAACAGTAAACCCACGCAATTCCAATAAACAGTTTATTTAGTGCTGAAGTACAGGAAATGAATGTTTAATATTCCACAGTTATGTTTAGAATTTATAAGCAGAGTGCATGCCATATATGTTAAATAAAAAGCTCATAAACAGTCTAAATAGCACAAATTAGCAAATGCGTAATGTTAAAGTATGTGGAACTTTATATATCATCAGCTTTGATACAGATGGTTGGCTGTATTATTACCGTAAAATCTGCTCTTAATGAAATAGTTCACCCAAAAATGAAATTTTTCTGAAAATGTACTCAAGATGTAGGTGAGTTTGCTTGTTCATTGGGGCACATTTTGCAAAATGTAGCATTACATCTTCTGCAGTGAATGGATACCGTCAGAATGAGAGTCCAAACAGCTGATAAAAACATCACAATAATTCAAAGTAACTCCAGTGCATCAACTGACATCTTGAGAAGTGAAAAGCTGTGAAAAGTCCATTACTAAGACATTTTAAAAGTTTAAAAAGTCCATCTATATTGTCCTCTCACATCAAAATCTACCAACATATTTGTTTAGAACTATTTTGGACTGTTTTCACATGTAAACGGTGCTTGATCTGTGCAAATTTCTCTCCTTATTCAGATGATGACTTTTTCACTGGAGAAAGCAATAGGTGAGTAAATTTTCAGCAATTTTTCATTTTTGGGTGAATTCCTTTAACAACTTTGTCACTTTGAAACATAAGTGACATTGCAGTGTCCAATCAGTAAGTTATACAGCAGAATGCTATTAAACACAATAAATTATTTGAGATGTGGTGGAAATTACACTGTGGTGGAAATGTTCATGAATATTGCAGAATTCTGTGCAAAGTATAGAAATATTACTTTGAATTAAGGATACATAAAATGCTAGTGATGAAATTAGCTATTAATCATTTACTAAGTAGATTGACAGCACATATACAAGTAATTTAAGCACTCATAGAGAAATGGTCCACTAGCTAGTGCGATTACACAAGATGCATCCATCCAGGCTCACGGTCAATAGAATATACTTTGAGGGGCTTGCATGCTCAGTTGTGCACAACTCTTCTGTGAGAGCATGAAAAGTATTTTTTTATATATATATAGTTTTAAGCGAGTTTACTTTCTAAAAGTCCACAGGGCCAGATGTACCCATAGCGGATGAAACAATGTCTATGTAAAGTGGTTTGGGCTGAATTAATTGCAGAAGTGTAATACTTAGTGTTAGGGGTTTAAAAAGAACCCAAAACAGAATGTCTAAGAATATAAATACAGTGCTGCTTTGCAAGCACTGTAATCAATAGCATTAGTCTAAACCCAAAAATGCACTCTGCCCAATTTTAACTGAGTAATTCATTGTTCCAACTGAACATTAGTTCCCATGACAACCTAGTCATCTATTAGTTCTCTGGCATTGTGACAGCGGTACAGTAGCCAACATACTTTCGCATGACAAATGTTGTAAAGCAAATAGAGTTCAATCAGTGTGCGAGATGTCATTTTAGAGCTGAAAAGCTCATAGTGACTCCGCTCACACTTGCCTTTGTGTCGTGTACTCTGTGAATGAACGTATTCTGCTGTGACAGATATATTAGTCAGGTTTGGTCCTCTTCCCTGATGCTGGATGACAGTTCATAACACTTTCTTCCATGGAAATTTCAGATAGTGAAATCAAATTGGGAATCCACGTGGCCTGAAATACTTCTTCCATCTAGACTGACTTTGTTCTACTATAAAAATTCAACATGACACTCTGTCTTGCTGTACTGAGCGCTATACCGAGTCGTCCTTTCAGAGTCACCTAAAATATAGCTATTATAGTTTTACACCTGAATGGAGCATGGCTGTGTGCTGTTTCTGCTGATCTACCTGGACAGGAGAGTGCAGCCCTTCCATAACAGCAGCATAAGGGCAGAGACCGCCAAGTCTCAGAGCAGCAAGCGCTTAAGAGCGCGTGGGGCCTGAATTGAATCACCTTTCAGAGAGGGAAAGGGAAAGATAAAGTGAGTCAGAGAGAGACAGAGGCAGCAAAGATAACATCTATGTGCCACAATGTGTGATTGCACTGGTTACTGCCTCTTTTGTAGCAGATTTGGAGCTCTAAGTCGTTCCATTTGTTGCCTTTCAGTGTAGCAAGCATAAAATTGGTGAGGCTTGTGTAGCCAAGAGTCTGTTTCTAAGCTTACTGAGATGAATGTAATTATATTTTCTTAAATTCTGGAAATGGGGGTAACACTTTAGTATAGGGACCAGTTCTCATTATTAACTAGTTGCTTATTAGCATGCCTATTATTAACATTTTGGCTGTTTATTAGTACTTATAAAGCACAAATTCAGCATGACCATATTATGCATCCCTAATCCTAGTCAGTGCCTAAACTACAACCTTACCAACTATTAATAAGCAGCAAATTAGGAGTTTCCTGAGCAAAAGTCATAGTTAATGGTTTGTTAATGGTGAGAATTGAACTTTAAAATAAAGTGTGACCAAATAATATAATATAATTTATTTATTTACCCTAATTCTTTGTAAAACTAACAAGTGTATCTGAGACCAACATAACATTAGAGGATAATAAATGTAATACTTCACGAAAAAATTAATTCTCTGCTTATCTAAATATTGGGGGAATTTCGTGGTTATGATCTTGCATCCAAGTACAAATTATGATGCTTAAACGGATAGGTCAATCAAAAATTTTAATTTTATCATTTACTCTCCCTCGTGTGTTTCGAAACCAGCATGACTTTCTTCTATGGAACACAAACTGAGATGATTTACTTCAATACAATGAAAGTGAATGGTGACTACAGCGGTCAAGCAAGATTTTTAGTGAGTAATAATGAAAATTTCTCTTTCTCACAGATGGATTCAGAGGAACATGGACAATTTTTATTTTGCTTTTATTGTTTTTTTGTCATTTGTAGAGCTTGACAGCCCATGGTCCCCATTCACTTACATTGTATGGAAAAGAGCAGCATGAACATTCTTTTAAACACCTCCTTTTGTGTTCTACTGAAAAAAGAAAGTCATACACATATATCATGACTTCAGGTTGAGAAAAGTATGTTCTTATATTCATTAGGCTTCTGATAATTAATCCTTAGTGTCATTACACATAACTTGCCCTGATGTGATTTAATAAAATATGATGCACCTAAAGCAGTAATTGTGTATCCTTAGCCACCTGCTTAGGTAAATATCATGAACATAATTAAAACACTTTTTATTAGACCGTACAGCAAGAAATGTAAATGTGAACCAGACTGCAGTCGAAACCGTGAAATAAATGACAGAATGATTTTGGATTTTAACTCAAGGCTCTAAAAGGTCACATGGATTTTCCTCAGTCACTGTGGGCCATATCAGTTTCTACTCTTTCAGCTTTACACAATCCTAGTCCTCCGTCTCTCTTTAACGTGTCTAAGCTGTTGTGCTGCAAACACCTTGGCTTGCTCAAAGCTCCAGCTCTCATGTGAACAGAGTAGAAGAGGCACAAGAGTGGAAGAGAAGAGATACTCTCTTCTCCTTCTTAGCACAGCACTGGGGACAGTTGTGTCACGCTGAGATAAAGAATCTCATGGACGTGAGAAGACTCCCAATGCCCAGCCTGCTAAAGTTCTGCAGTTTAAAGCCTCCCTGTCATCTCCGACCAGAAAGACATAAATAGTAAGCGCAGTGCTTTCTGGGTCTCGCCTCATGCCTTTGCCTGATTCTGTGGCTGAGATTCCCATGGGAATGACTGAGACAGTGGAACAATGCAGCTGAGAAATTAAAAGATAAATCCTGCCAGTGAGACAGGCTCTGCATTCTAATATCTAATATCTATTCTAATATCTCAGAATGAAGTTGTAAGGAAGCCTCGCCACCGTATGTGATTTTGAGCTTGATTTACTATTCTGGGCAAGATACAGCTATTAAGGGAATAGTTCATCTAAAAATGAAAATCCCATCATCATTTACTCATCCTCATGTTGTATGTATGACTTTCTTTCTTTTGTGGAACACATTTTATTAAATAGAATGTCTAGGCTGAGCTCCAAAAAAACAAAGAGAGAGAGAAAAGAAAAGTCAGAACACAGTATATTTCAAGTCTTATTAATCATTCTTAGTATTTATTTTTACATTGGGGGGCATTTACATGTCCCTGTTTTAAACTAAATATGGAAAACTTTTTTTTTAAGATTTATTTTTGGCATTTATTAGCTTTATTTTGATAGGACAGTCAATAGACAGAAAGTGAAGTGGAGAAAATAGAGGGGGGGCGGGATCAGAAATGGTCCGCAAGCCGGGACTCGAACTCAGGACGCCCGAAGCGCAACGGCGCTATAGCGCACCAACAATATGGAAAACTTTTTTAGGGTTTTTGCTGTTTATTTACATGGCAATGTAATTTTGGGGGCCTGAAATCGCAAATTTTTGAAAATGGATTTCAAAGTGCAAATTTTTGAAAAGCATGCCATTATAATTTTTTCATGTAAACAACAAAAACGTGAATTTGTGAAAACAGTGACATCATGTGCATACATATTACATGTTCAGTCTATAGGTATGTGTGTAGACGTGTAGTGTTTCTTTACAAAAAATACAATTTCACATTTAATATTTTTTTCCATGCAGTATAAATTAATATACATGAAATCTTTCTTTATATTCTAAGATGGGGTCCCTCACAAAGGGATAAACACTATCGCTAGATAGTCACTAGAGCATTTTTTCTGGGGCAAAAGCCAGATCAAAATACTGCTGTCCCACAGTAAAATTTAAATGTCATTGCATATTACTGTATGCCAACTTGAGAATCATTTTTTCACACAATATTTCAGCATCATCAAGTCATATGTTTTTGTTGTTGTTTTTTATGTCATCTATGTAGAATCAGATGCCGGATATGCAAATAAATCCCTGTTTTGATCTAGTCAGTGAGTTCGCAAAAAGGTCTGAAATTGTTTGTGATTCAGTTTGATTCATTAGGACAGTTCACTCACACACTGGATCATTTGCAGTGGTTTCCCATAGGAAAGAAAAATCTAAAGTGAGATCTGTTTAACATCTCAAATATTTCTCCTAGACAGAAATGAGGTAACTTTAAGACCGAATGGAGATTTTTGCTTGAGTCTCCTGCTTCTCAAACTTGTCTCCTGATACAAAAACTCTTAACACTCTCACAATGGTCTCCTTTAATGCTTTAAAAGAGATCTCAGCAACATCACACACTGTGCTCTGACATCTTAGTCTAAAGACTCTGGTGGTCTCATATTTGTCTCCTTTATAGTTTTAGAAGGGATTTCAACATCATCACTGTGCTCAGATTTTTCTCCTTAGCTACAGACAGTGGCTCTCTCACATTTGTCTATTTTAAAGCTTTAGAATAGATCTCAACAGCATCACACACTGTGCTCAGATTTTTCTCCTTACCTAAAGACTGTGGTTGTCTCATATTTGTCTCTTCCAATGTTTAAACAAGATCTCAACAACATCACACACTGCGCTCATATTTTTCACTTTAGCTAGAGACACTGAACTCTGTCTCTTTTAAAGCTATAGAAGAGATCTCAACAACATTACACACTGTGCTCAGATTTTTCACTGACACTGGTGGTCTCACATTTGTCTCCTCTAAAGCTTTAGAAGAGATCTCAACAACTTTACAAAGTGTGCACCAAGTCAAGTACTTGAAAGGCACTAAATAAAGTGGTAAACAATCACACATTCAGAGTTAATGCTATATCGAGAGATAAATTATAGAGAGTAATATTAATATGTAATTTAAAGAAATAGTTTAATTTAGCTCAAAGGGAATGATTTATGATTTTATAGGGATTTGAACAGAGTCACTGTTACGGCGATTCACTGAACGAGCCGTATAACAAACTCTGTACTGGATATTAAAATCCAAAATATAGTGAAAACACTATTAAATAGCATAGTAACAAGATCGGCAGATTAAGACATTAACTTGTGAGCACAAAACACAAGATACTTCTCTTTTCAATATAAATCAGATTTTATTTATATAAACCTAAAACAAACTAATCTAACACATGAACACAAGCATTCACACATTCACACGTTGCAGAAAGAGAGAAAGTGAGGAAAGGATGAGTTTAAGAGAATGAAAATGTGAAATCCCAAGTTTACAGCAATATGTTCAATTGCATAGACCTTAACAACCATCAATCACTTATTCAATCCTCGCTTTGAGTTTCTCAATGAGGCTAAAATTCATATTAACTGCACCTTATTCAGTTAGAACCTGGAGGTGTTACTTGCTTGCTTTGCTAAGGGAATCCCTTTTGTCGTCATACTTGCAGAAAGGGGGTTCCCCGAAGTGTCTGATTGGTTGAGAGTTCAGTAGTCTTTGAAGTGAAGTCTTGGGCGTTGGCTGAGGATGCGGAGTTGGTCTGGTTGAAGTTTGAAGCGAGTGCAGTCGGAGCTGGACTTTGCAGCAAACTTACATTAGAACACAAAACTCCACAGAAAGAAAAGAAACTAAATTAAAATAATAAAAGGATGTAACGAGACTAGGTGGTTTTCTTCTCATTATGGTAGCAGCTGGCACGTGGGCCAGAGCACGCTCAAAGAGCAGTGTCAAAACGCGGCGGCAAAAGAGAAGTAAAAAAGGAGAGAGAAGAGAGACTAAGAGAGCATTTTTAAGAAGAAGAGAGAGTTTGATGGTGTCCTGAGTTTTTAAACTTGGCTTCTGGACACATCCCCTTTAGTGTCTTGACCAATTAGATAGGCTATTATCTTAGCTAAGGGTGTTCCTTCCATCATAAATCAGCATGTTATCAGTCACATGGTCCAAATTTTACAGGCTCTTGTAAAGTATACTTTTGGACATGATTTCTATAACAAGACTATGATGCATTTGACAAAGAATTGATTGGAAGAAACATTTAACGCATGATTTTTCACACTCATACATACCAAACATGAATATTACCCTTTAAGGCTTAAGCTATTCAATACTTATTAAAAGCAAGACATACACAATGAGTGATTAAAACAAGGATAGTCAAATGTGTGGGTTACAAGCATAATATGGGGTTCTGCATAGAAATGTCCTTTTAGGATGATTTTATGTGCATATGAAAAAGAAAGTCTTTGTATAGTTCTATGGAGAACGAAGGCATGTTCTTTAGACAAAGGAATTTTGGTTTGGTCTGTCTTCTATGTGTGGGGGTAGTCAGTCTAAGGAAGCTCGTGAATTCAATCGTGGAACACGTGATAGCCATCTCTTTGACCATCAGTCCTGATTACTTGCCCCAAATTTGACGGTCTCCTTCCTGAATTGGAATTATCAATAAGTGTTCTTTTGTCTCAAGGTTGTAAGCTGTTCTGTGATAGAGTTGGTTAGTTTGCTTGCTTCAGACTAGTTGGCGCTAGGATTTTGACAGATTTATGATGTTGTCCTGTTACAGCTTTGAGGCCCCTCTTTCTGGAATCTCAGCTTCTCAGGTTTCAATGTTCTGATGCCTCTTAAATTTGTCTGATTCAGTCTCTGATATCCTACGTAAGGATAATGTTACTTTTTATAGGACAATGTTTATGTAACCTACTTAGGCACATAATCATGTTGTTGGAAATAGTAATGTAGCGGATGACAGAAAATGCAACCCTGGATCTTTCTTTGCTGAAAGGCACGGAAATGGCTTACAACTCAGTCTTGATTATTAATTTACTAATTTGATTATTAATACATATTATATGGTAGAAATGTTTGAGCTCATGTTGAGGCATTTGACTTGGTGCACACTTTTTAAAGTTATTGAGATCACTTCTAAAATTTAGAGGAGACAAATGTGAGAGCTCCCGAGTCTTTAGGAGAAAAATCTGAGCACAGTGCGATGTTGTTGAGATCTCTTCTAAACTTTTGAGGAAACACTTGTGAGAGATCCAGCATCTCTAGCTAAAGAGAAAAATCTGAGCGCAGTCTGTGATGTTGCTGAGATCTTGTTTGAAACATTGGAAGAGACAAATATGAGACCACCAGAGTCTTTAGATAAGGAGAAAAATCTGAGCACAGTGTGTAAAGTTGTCGAGATCTCTTCTAAAGCTTTAAAGGAGACCATTGTGAGAGTGTTACAGTTTTTGTCTCAGGAGACAAGTTTGAGAAGCAGGAGACTCAAGCAAAAGTTTCCATTCAATCTTAAAGCAACCTTATTTATGTCTAGGATAAATATTTGAAATGTTAAAGAGATATCTTTTTATTTTATTTTTCTTCTCTCTGGTTAGCTTCAATGTCATGTATCATTTCAATCAAAGACTGCATCGTCATATTTGAAGTTGTTTTATGTAGACAGTGTTTTATTGCACAATGATTTAACAGAGGAAACTATAACCTATATTTACATAATTGCAAAAATGGGCTGTACTAGACAAAATTTTAATGCTAAAAAAACACTGTGTTACATTTGTTAAAAATGTATTGCTCTTACAATACATAAACATGTATTTACTATTATTATTATACTATTTATTATATCTTATACTAAACATCTTGCACTTGCAAGTCTTTTCTTGTGTATTTGGAAAATGTGGTGTATATAGAATGCTGGACATAGAAGATAAATTCAAACATTTAAACTAGTAACCCTTGATATTCTAAAATGTTTAATGCCATTTACAGTAAATGATAGTTTTAGTATTTACAATATTAGTAAAAGTTTCTCCTAAAGTAAAACTGAAGACATCTTAAGACAAAGCTGATGTCTCAATGAGACATATGAGAGAATCACCCCTTAGTATCCTGAGAGGACAGTAATCTGTCAGAGCCATAGCCTTGTGGGTATCACATCGATGTGAAGACACAACTGCACCTCAGACTGCATGGGTTTGAATCCCAGCTAAAGGTACTTTCCTGCTTCTGTTCAATTCTCACCTGTCTAATACTTTCCTGTCTCTACTCCTACTGTCCTAACCATTAAAGGTGAAAACCCCCATTGCAATAAAAAAAACAACAACCTCTGAGCAGTAAAACATTTTTATAATGGAGTCTTGCAAGAGATTACAGCAAGACAATAAAGAGACCTCCCATGTTTCTCACACGTTTCTCTCCCAATTGTCATTTTGGATTCCTTTCTTTCAGAACTTTTTCATGTCTCAGTTGTGTCTACTTTTATTTCTCCTTAAGATTTTTGGGAGAAACATCTGAAACACTGTTCAGACTAAAATGAGACATATATGAGAATCACAACTAAGTCTCATGAGCTTAGAAAGAGCAACCACAGAGAAATACAATATTTTTATAATGGAGTATTGATGGAGATTGCAGCAAGACAGTAAATATATATTCTGTTTCTTCCACCACATTCTCAGTTTTGACTCTTTTTTTTTTCTCAAATATTTTTCATGTCTCATTTGTGTTTACTTCTATTTCTTCTAATGAATTTTAGGAGAAACATCTGAAATGCCATTGATACTAAAATGAGAGTCTCCTGAGCTTAGAAAGAGCAACCACTGAGCAATACATTTTTCCTATGAGTTTTCACAATAAAATAATAAACACTCTGTACTGAACTACTCTGTACTGCAGGTAAAGATTTATATCCATTTATATCCAAAACAGTATTAAAAGAGTATCAAAATATGGGCCCCTGGTTGGCATTAACTTTTGACTTTTAAAAGCTGAAAACAAAGACATTTTATACGTGAGAGAGATACAGATTGGACAAGGACTGAATACTTTGAAACAATGAAGTGATGTTAGGATTAGTCGAGTGGAGTGTGTGGTGGTGATGGCGCAGTGGATAAGACACATGCCTTTGGTGTGAGAGACCCGGGTTCGAATCCACTGTGAGACACCAATGTGTACCTGAGCAAGACACTTAACCCCTAGTTACTCCAGAGGCATGCGACCTCTGACATATATAGCAATTGTAAGTCGCTTTGGATAAAAGCGTCAGCTAAATGAATAAATGTAAGAAGAACAATTTGCAAAGGAAAGATGTAGAGAAACATATCAGAGAGAAGTGAGATAAGAACAAAGTAGGACAGCTATATTACTTAAAAGGAAGTGTCCTGAAAATCTGAGAATTAAATAAAGTTTTACATATTTCACTATGAAAGAAGCCTGATCTTTATATGCCATGAGATTCTACTTTAGAATAAGAATCTGAACCAGTTTTTGTGAGCCTCTTAGCACCAAAGAAAATGCAACACCTATGCTTTCCTTGATATTTCTTTTTCATTTTTCACAGAGCAGCACACAGCGTGAAGGCAGCATGAAGGAGGTGCTTGTGATTGGTGTTTCCACTTCCAGTGAAATGAAATGGCAGTGTTCAAAGCGACAGATCAATAGGTTAAGGGGTAAATGCTAAGTTGAGAAGAAAAACAGCTGTTTTTGACAAAAGCTCTCCATGGACTCAAAAGCTGTCACTGGAAAACGTTATTTTCTAGGGCTGCATTCAAACTTGATGGCTCTTTACATTTCCATGTAGAAAGTGTCAAGTACTTTGTGAATAATTGTTATAAAAAGGGAAATTTTCTGTGTTTCTATTTTTTAAAAATGACAAACCCTTTGTTGTGGTTAAATGGTGTGAAATGTCTTTGCCTGATATTGCTTTTAGAGAGTGCCTTTGGGATCTAAAGTAATTTTAGTTAATTAACCCTGTCTTGTGATGTTGAAGCTCTGATTCTTGTCTACAGTACATATAGCTTCAGTGCACTTATTCAACTAATTGTGAACTTTTCGTGATGCCAAATGCTTTAAGGGTTGCTAATAGGTGGTAAGTCAAAAAGGCCATTCCTAAATCTCTATGATATTCTGGTTCCTACGTATGACTGTGGTCTAGGCCTGTGTAGCAATTAGAAAACAATTAGATTTAATTAGATTCAATTAGATTCTGATTCATAGCTACTTACAAAAAATGACATAAGAAAAGATATCTCAGAAATTCTTTCTGTCCTAAATAATGTTGTTAATTATATAAGGCAGTGTGTTGTGATACAAACTTCTAACTTACATTTTGAACCATGCATTAAAAAAATCTTCTGGAATTGGACTGCGCTGGTCGTGTTGAATGTTTCTGATTCACTAAAAAGAACTGTCTAATAAGAGTCATTTGTTCATGAATCGGGCTACAATGTTGTGGTTGTTTATTCAGGCAGCCCATGAGGACAACTCCGTGAAAGACTTTTCTTGACGCTATTTTGTGGTGAAGACTTGCTATTGAATCACATTAAACACAGACTGCAAAGTCAGATTCACAACTTGAGTAAAATATGATTTCTTTTATCATGGCGCAAAAGCTTTTTGCTGCTGAAAACAGTGCCAGGCTGGAAAAAAGTTGCAGTACAAAAGTTTTCAACATTGATAATAATAAGAATGTTTTTTGAGCACCACGTCAGCATATCAGAATGATTTCTGAAGGATCATGTGACACTGAAGACTGAAAATTCTGCTTTTCCATTACAGGATCAAGTTACATTTTAAAATACAATACAATTGAAAACAATTGTAAAAGTATTTCACAATATTACTGTCTTTACTATATTTTTAATCAAAAAAGTGCACAAAAATCTCACTGACAGCAAACTTTCAAGTTTGTGGGAAGTCTGGTCACTTAGAAATATAATTTAGTAACCAAAATTGTACTGTTTGTGTACTTTCTGTTTGACGTGAATAAGTATTATCAAGTACCCATGTGCTAGTTGTTGACTTTTGTGTAACACAACGTTGTAGAGTCTGTTTTCTTTGCACACTCTGCACAATCAGTCCGCTCCTGCTGAGAGTATATGCTGATGCAGACTTTCTATCGCCTTCTCATCTCTCAGTGCATCTCTTTCCCAATACCTTTCCATTCTTCCCTGCTCCAGCAGATGCTGCAAGGTCAACCATCCTAAGGCACCACGGAAGCTGTCAGACAGCTCTGGCCGGCACCCGGGGAGGTCTTACTTTGATTATTTAGGCAGATGACAAGCGTTTGGTGGTCAAAGCGTGGAAAGGGATTCAACATGGCATCACGTCTGCTGTTTCTAGGCTGTTGAGAGGGCTTTGAACATGCAACAGTAGTAAGCAGCACCCCTAAGGGTCCCCCTCTCAGATCCTGTTACTGCACGCTTCATAGGGATAAATTAAAGTGGGAAGTGAGGAAGTGAGACGAGTGGAAGTGAGGCATTTAAAGGACAGAATGAGCGAGGTCACGGCAGAAAGAGGGAAGCAGAAGTAGTGCTTGGGGCATATCCCCGACAGAAGTAATGTACTCTCTTTTGCACTCTTCTGTGTTTCAATGTGCAAAATATTGAAAGCTCTAGGCACTCTGTGTCAAGTCGGAAACTCACAGATCTGAGAACAGCTGCGTTTTCTTATTGTGCTACTGAGCAGTAGTTGAGCTCAAAATATCATATGTCTTTGCATGTATTTGCTTTCTCTCTCTCATAGGAGTCGCTCTTTTGATTTTTCTTTAGCCTTGTACACAAATTGAGGTGTGATTGATCTTGTTCTGTCCAAACAAGTTACTCCCAAAGTTTTGCAGTGTCTACATGCCAGATTCTTTTTTTTTTTTTTTTTTTAAAGAAAGCAATACTTTTATTCAGGAAGGATGCATTAAATTCATCAACAGTAATAGTAAAGACATTTATAATGTTACAAAAGATTTCTATTTCCAAAAATGCTGATCTTTTGGACTTCCTATGCATCAAAGAATCCTGAAAAAAAATTATGGTTTCCACAAAAATATTAAGCTGCAAAAAACTGTTTTCAACATTCATATTAGATCAGCATATTAGAATCATGTGACACTGAAGACTGGAGTAATGTCTTCTGAAAATTCAGCTTTGCCATCTCATGCCAGAGGTGCTCTCTGTTCTTTTTCCAAAAATATGAGAAAATAATACCTGTATGAAATGATTAGATTTTTTTTAGCTGCACCTCGGCTGGGTTAAATTAAAGCTGTGATTTTCTGCAATAATTCTTATAGCTGTGGTGTTGACTGAGGATTGTTGAGTAATGGTCCAAAATGAAGGTGACTATACTGTAGAAAGAAGGTGACTATACTGTAGTTACTATTTTTGAGGCAAAGTATAACATATTTAGAAATGCATAAAAGTCTTTAATGTGATTCGCTTTAAATAGCATGCAAAATGTAGCATTGGTTGTTTGTTGAAAGAGTAAATACTGGTCCATGGGCTTTAACTCAGAAAGCGTGTAAACATCAAATGGAACATGAACTGACATTGCACTAAAATAGCCCAAACCCATAGAGGGGGTTTGCTTCCTCATTTGGGAAGTGCATGTGGCCTCTTCGTCTTAAAGGATGGGTCTTGGCCTGTCTCTGGGCAGAGACAAGACAGCGTTATGAGTCTGCGTTGCTGAGCTCAGACTGCTCTTGCTGATATAGCTCCACAGGGAGCTCTTGCTCATTGCAGCTGCCAGGCTGGATGAACATGTTGATATGATTACTGGAGAGGCCTTCAGGCCATCAAGCTCTCTATCTGATTCTACTGAGCTCTGTTTCCTCTCCTCCGGTCCTGTCTGTTCCTGACTGACCTACTCACTGGGTCCATTCACTGTGCCAATGATACGTACATGGTCACATGGGGGAAAAATTACAGAGGAAACCAATGTCAAGAACATGCCTGGGACATATTTCATCCTCAATATCATAAAGAAATAAACAAGAAATATTGTTTACTTAAAAAAAAACAAAACAAAAAAAACAGTAAGGTTTTTTTAATACATTTTGACATTATTTTCCTGTTATTTAAGCTAGTTTCCCTGGGCAGTTTTTCAGATTTAATAAAATAAAAAGAAGAAGAAGAAGAAGGAGAAAAAGAAGCAGCATATAATAATTATTATTGGAAATATTTTAAAAGTAATTTTAAGTGTTATTTTATAATGTAACAAAAATAAGAATGACTAAACACAGTTTAAATGTAAAATTTAAGAAATATATATTATAAATATAATAACGAGATTCTATTGTATCCTGGGATTTCTGCAAAAAAAATAAACAATAATACAACATATATACAGTATGCATTATGGTAATGATATGAAAATGATGGCCAATATGATTTTGTGGGGGCTTTTAAATGAAAATAAACAAGCAAAAATAAAAAGGCCTCATTTTCTTAATAAGCAAATATAACATCCTACTGTTTTGTTTTCGATGTGAAATGTGACCTAGACTTGTTTTTGTGAGATTCACCCAACTAGAGCAGAATGCATGCTCATTCATTACCTTACAAAGCCCCTCTCAGATTTTCAGACACTCGCCGTTTTAATTAAGTGAATGAGGGGGAGGAATGCAGTGGAAAGAAGGAGAGAGGTCAATCAATGAGTAGGAGAGTTGAAAGAGAGTATGAAACAGCCCTGGAGAGGACTCCAAAGAGATGGAGGAGGATGAGAGACCTGGCTCATGAGGGCTGGGGGATGACGGACCAGATGAAGGCCAGGAGATACAAGGACAAGCTGAGTTCCTATGTGACAGAAGTTGCATTCGCATTAAATCTGTAAGAATTAACAGTGGATTCATTTTCTATAAGAAATACTGAGTGCTGAATCAATTTCTGTTAGAATAATTGATAGCTGAATCACTTTTTATAAGAATAACTGACTGTTGAATCAATTCATATAACGATTAGTTGACTCTCTTTTTATACTCACAGAGAAGATGTGGCATTTTCACAGAAAACACAAATGCGCTGGGAATGTTCAAACAGCAATCTGTGTTTACGTTTTGCAATACCAGGCCATATATCCATGTGTGTCCACAGAAAGGGCTTTAGAAAACTAGGGTCCTTCTGATCTCGACTTTTGCTGTAATAACACCAAGATGAAAAGAGGGAAAGAGCACGAAATCCTCCACTTCAAGGCAAGTTGGAACACAGAGGATCTTTTTTTATTTTTCATTACTGAGGGGAAATAAGAGTCACATTCATTATTGTTTTCTTTTATTGGGGGTCTTGGACTGACGGATGTCTGTTACCACAGCAACACAGCAACCTCTATGCAGTATATATATATATATATATATATATATATATACAGTATATACTTGCTGAACTATCAGCGAATATGTGACAGAGCCACAGGCTTCTGGCAGCTTTTAAATAAACTTTGTTTTTCTATTTGTTAAGTATGTATGAGAAATTAAATATTAAACATAATTTATAAATTTTCTTTCGAAAATATCTTTCGGGAAAGTTTGTTGTGTGCTCATTGAAAATTAATAAAGTGTCTCCGGCTCGATGCGGAATGCAAATCACCCCATGTTTAAACTGTTTATTAAGCTTTGTCCATGCTTTCTCTGCTCAGCTTGTTTGGAAGTCGCTAGATCTGTGTTAGCCTGGGAATCAGTGGTGTAAATAACTAGAAAAGATCCTAGAAAGCTTGGTTTGAAAGTGACAGGCCTGTCTTGACATATTTATCTGTTAAATAATAGCTCTCGCTCCCTCTATTTATTTATTTTCATTTTTTATTTTTTGGTTGATCATGGTAATGAGAATGTGGAGGGAAAATGCACTTAATTGTCATCAGAATAAATTTTATTTTATTTTACTTTATTTTGTCTTAGATGTTTCTCCTAGATTTCCTTAAACATTTTAAGAAATAAATCTTTAATTCAACAAAATGAGAATTACAGTAATGAGAATTTGAAGGGAAAATGCACTTAATGCAATAATGTCACAATGCAAATATTCTCAGTAGACTATAAAATAGACTTCAATGTCTTTAATTAGATAGCTTCCTTTATTTTATTTTATTTTATTTTATTTTATTTTATTTTATTTTATTTTATTTTATTTATGTTTTGTTTTGTCCCAGATGTTTCTCCTAAATTCCCTTTGAACAAAATGAGAATCATGGTAATGAGAATTTAGAGGGAAAATGCACTTAATTGTCATAAAAATATTCTCAGTAGAATATAAAATAGACTTCAATGTTTTTAATTAGCTTGCTTTATTTTATTTTATTTTATTTTTATCTCAGATGTTTCTCCTAAAGTTCCTTAAATAAACATTTATGCAAATAAATATTTTATGCAACAAAATAAAAATTGCAGTAATGAGAATTTGGAGGGAAAATGCACTTAATACTGTCATGAAAATAATGTCACAATGCAAAAAATCTCAATAGATTATAAAATAGACTTCAATGTCTTTAATTAGATATTTTATTTTATTCATCTCAGATATTTCTCCTAAATTACCTTTAAAGAAATAAAAATTTTATGCAACAAAATGTAATTACAGTAAAATAACAAAATTACAGTAATGAGAATTTGGAGGGAAAATGCGCTTAATTGTCATGAAAATAATGTAACAATGCAAAAAAACAAATCTCAATAGACTATAGATATTGGAAAGCAATATTTTATTTATTATTTTAACTTGTCTCAGATTTTTCTCCTGCAATTCTCGTTGCAGGAATTATGTTAATTCTTATGTAATTAGTTAATTCTTGTCCAGCCGTGTTCGTCTCGTTATCTATGATTTACTTGTGTATTTATAGTCCTGTCTGTGCAGTTTGATTTCGTCTGGTCTACTCGTTACTCCCCGGTGTTCCTGTCGGTGGCTTGCCCTGCCTTGATGTCATCAGTAAAGACTATTATTTGAAGTTATATCCTCCTCAGCGTGTTCCTGTGTCCTCCTCGTGTGTGCACTGTGACACTTTAGAACTGAAATCTCTGCAAACTTATCGTGATTGGTTTGATAAAGATGTTGAGATCTTCTGAAAATAGTGGTCTTTTTTCTCAGAAGACACATATGAGAAGCAGAAATGTCTTCAATTGTGCATCATTTATTCCCCTTGCTGTCTAAGAGAAACAACTGAGATATTATAGAGATTTCATTTGTTATTTATACGGTTTGCAGCTGCAATGCAGCAAATTCATGTGCAATTTATGTTCTGTGTAACTGTGTTGCATTTTGAAGCCATTAGCAAACAGTACTGCCTGTAATGCTTTGCCTTATGTGCTCCTGTGAGTGTGTAAGGTTTGTCTGCTTCACAGGAGGGAAATATTCCTGTGTGTATTGATTGGGCTGATGAGCTCGCTCTCTACTACTCCAGACACTTATTTGCTCCCATGTGTTTTGCCACTTTAATTAAACTCTTGATTTAATGCTCTCACTCCATTGCTCTCTTCACTTACAGTACAGTACATTGGGAGCGGAATGTGTGTGGATGTGCTTCTGTGTCTGAGAAGCAAGACCGGCTATGGAAAATCCAGATCTTCTATTAAAAACCCTGAACTACCATGAGATGACAAAAAATAGTTGTTGTTATTGTTGCATTCTTTATAGTCTTTAATATCCCTTATAATTTGACTTTATATTTCACATAGCGACCTTATTTCTCGGAGTTGCAACTTTTTTTCTTGTAATTGCAAATTTATATCTCCCAGTTCGACTTTATATTTCACAACTTCAGTTCACTTATCTCAAAATTACCTTTTTTATTACAATTTTTTTTTTCACTCTTAGGCAGAAACAGACCCTAGGATAGAAACTCAATTAGATCAAACCAAACAGAAAAGTACTTAAAACATATATTTAAATTATAGCAAATGGAGCAAAGTAAAATTTTATCGTTTCCTAAATTAAGAATGAAAAAAGTGGGAAAATAAATGAAAATCGTATAAAAAAACAATGTCATATTCTAAGAGATTTAACATGAATAGGCTGCATTATTCATATGTTCAAGTACACGTTGGAACTATTGCAGCAAAATACATAAAAAATAATCATCAAATCATGCTTTGTGTGATGCAATTATGTCTCAGTCTGTGGTTCCCTGCACCCTCTCTCCAAAATAAATAGTTCAATCTTCCACTCAGCTGCATGTTCTGAAACTGAACAGAGGAGAGAAGTTCACAAGGTCAGAGAGTCATGTTGTCACAAATGAAAATCTGTGCACTAGAATAGAAAAGAAAGGGAGAAGGAGACCCGAAGCAGTGTAGAGGCACAATGCATAACAAATTCTATTCTGAGGAGTTTAACAGAGCAGTCATATAGAACAGACAAATTAAGTTACTGCACATGTCAGAAACAAAACAGTTGATACTTTGTAATATTACTGTTTAATTTATTTATTTTTGGTGGGATTAGAAAATGGAACATGATTTAAACCGGGGTCACTCAATAATGTGTCACAAGGCAATTTATCTATGCATGTCCATCAGGTCCCATCCCTGCTTTTCATAATGTTGCAGAAGTGGTATTGATCCACTGCACAATGTACACTGAATAGAGCCAGTATTCTTATCCAAAGCTAAAAGCATTGAGAAATGCAGGTAAAATTATGACTGCGGAAACAGCAGAATACACAATAGAAGATTTACTGCCACATGCACTCTATATTTTTCTTCAACATCCATTATTTCTCCATGTATTTCTCTCTGTGTACTGGTTTATTGTGTTAGATTGCTATCTCTTTGAGATAGAAATCAATCACTTGAGAAGATGTGTGAGCAAATAGTCTCAATGTTTGCTTCCATATATACAGTCAGGTCCATAAATATTGGAACATCGACACAATTCTAACATTTTTGGCTCTATACACCACCACAATGGATTTCAAATGAAACGAACAAGATGTGCTTTAACTGCAGACTGTCAGCTTTAATTTGAGGGTATTTACATCCAAATCAGGTGAACGGTGTAGGAATTACAACAGTTTGCATATGTGCCTCCCACTTGTTAAGGGACCAAAAGTAATGAGACAATTGGCTTCTCAGTTGTTCCATGGCCAGGTGTGTGTTATTCCCTCATTATCCCAATTACAATGAGCAGATAAAAGGTCCAGAGTTCATTTCAAGTGTGCTATTTGCATTTGGAATCTGTTGCTGTCAAGTGTCAAGATGAGATCCAAAGAGCTGTCACTATCAGTGAAGCAAGCCATCATTAGGCTGAAAAAACAAAACAAACCCATCAGAGAGATAGCAAAAACATTAGGCGTGGCCAAAACAACT
The DNA here is from genome assembly GCF_936440315.1 of Barbus barbus. Classification (NCBI taxonomy): domain Eukaryota; kingdom Metazoa; phylum Chordata; class Actinopteri; order Cypriniformes; family Cyprinidae; genus Barbus; species Barbus barbus. The sequence continues at coordinate 12,537,467 of NC_136758.1, forward strand.
GTTTGGAACATTCTTAAAAAGAAGGAACGCACCGGTGAGCTCAGCAACACCAAAAGACCCAGAAGACCACGGAAAACAACTGTGGTGGATGACCGAAAAATTCTTTCCCTGGTGAAAGAATTGGTATTTACATCCAAATCAGGTGAACGGTGTAGGAATTACAACAGTTTGCATATGTGCCTCCCACTTGTTAAGGGACCAAAAGTAATGAGACAATTGGCTTCTCAGCTGTTCCATGGCCAGGTGTGTGTTATTCCCTCATTATCCCAATTACAATGAGCAGATAAAAGGTCCAGAGTTCATTTCAAGGTGCTATTTGCATTTGGAATCTGTTGCTGTCAACTGTCAAGATGAGATCCAAAGAGCTGTCACTATCAGTGAAGCAAGCCATCATTAGGCTGAAAAAACAAAACAAACCCATCAGAGAGATAGCAAAAACATTAGGCGTGGCCAAAACAACTGTTTGGAACATTCTTAAAAAGAAGGAACGCACCGTTGAGCTCAGCAACACCAAAAGACCCGGAAGACCACGGAAAACAACTGTGGTGGATGACCGAAGAATTCTTTCCCTGGTGAAGAAAACACCCTTCACAACAGTTGGCCAGTTCAAGAACACTCTCCAGGAGGTAGGTGTATGTGTGTCAAAGTCAACAATCAAGAGAAGACTTCACCAGAGTGAATACAGAGGGTTCACCACAAGATGTAAACCATTGGTGAGCCTCAAAAACAGGAAGGCCAGATTAGAGTTTGCCAAACGACATCTAAAAAAGCCTTCACAGTTCTGGAACAACATCCTATGGACAGATGAGACCAAGATCAACTTGTACCAGAGTGTTGGGAAGAGAAGAGTATGGAGAAGGAAAGGAACTGCTCATGATCCTAAGCATACCACCTCATCAGTGAAGCATGGTGGTGGTAGTGTCATGGCGTGGGCATGTATGGCTGCCAGTGGAACTGGTTCTCTTGTATTTATTGATGATGTGACTTCTGACAAAAGCAGCAGGATGAATTCTGAAGTGTTTCGGGCAATATTATCTGCTCCTATCCAGCCAAATGCTTCAGAACTCACTGGACGGCGCTTCACAGTGCAGATGGACAATGACCCAAAGCATACTGCAAAAGCAACCAAAGAGTTTTTGAAGGGAAAGAAGTGGACTGTTATGCAATGACCAAGTCAATCACCTGACCTGAATCCGATTGAGCATGCATTTCACTTGCTGAAGACAAAACTGAAGGGAAAATGCCCCAAGAACAAGCAGGAACTGAAGACGGTTGCAGTAGAGGCCAGACAGAGCATCACCAGGGATGAAACCCAGCATCTGGTGATGTCTATGCATTCCAGACTTCAGGCTGTAATTGACTGAAAAGGATTTGCAACCAAGTATTAAAAAGTGAAAGTTTGATTTATGATTATTATTCTGTTCCATTACTTTTGGTCCCTTAACAAGTGGGAGGCACATATGCAAACTGTTGTAATTCCTACACCGTTCACCTGATTTGGATGTAAATACCCACAAATTAATGCTGACAGTCTGCAGTTAAAGCACATCTTGTTCGTTTCATTTGAAATCCATTGTGGTGGTGTATAAAGCCAAAAATGTTAGAATTGTGTCTATGTCCCAATATTTATGGACCTGACTGTATCAAACATGAGCAGCATTGACGTGAACTAACTAGCAATAGGAGATTGTGAAGGTCTGCTGTGCGAAGTGGTGTGCGAAATGTTGCTGTGATTGAAATTTCATACATCAGACAGTAGATCAATGCTAATCTGTTGATCAAGTTCATGTGATGTTCCCTAATATTCCAGCTGAAGAGGAAATCTAGTCACGATAACATCCAGATTGTGACTGTGAGCTGAGTCCTAATAAGAACACAGTACAGTTGGGAATATTTTCTTTATCTTAGATGCTAGCATTTCAATGTTATACATTTCTTTTACACTTCGTGGCAACCGTGCATACTAAAACTGGCAAAGAATCAGCTGAAAATCTTTTTTTTTATTATTGTCATTCACGTCAAGTCACCTCACACCTAGATATCAGAGTCAGTGCACACCCTCTGCCTGTCGGCTGTCGCACATCCAGTAATATCTCGCTTTCCAGAAATCTGAGGGTTCCCTGCTGCGTTACACTCATCATCACTTATTATCACTCTCTCAATAGAAACCGTTGCTATGGAAGCTGGTGACTCAGAACTCATAGGAATATTAGGGAATTATATTCTAGCAGCTGACACTCTCATGCCTAAGTATGGATACTGCTGCCTAGTGAGATCTTGCTTATAGAACCCATACAAAAATTAGGAATTTACAATTAAAAGTATTCAAAAGTCTTTAATTACGGTGAAAACTTGAGGAATGAAGTAAAGGAAAAAAAGAGCCTGAGATCATAATTCAGGCTACATTGCACCAGCTAACCAGCTCTATGCTCTGTAAGTGACTGAATGCTTACTTTTACGCACAAAAAGTATTCCCTTTTTTTATATTTAAACATGACAAATTCAGTGTCCTTCAAAACAGCCAAAGCCTAGTCAACATAAAAGGCTTTAGAGGAATGTGAAATGAACCCAAGGACTCGTGGGATGGTTAGGTACATCTGATTGTGCTAAATTACCACAGTGACCCCTAGTGTTTTGTTTTAAAGTTTCATCAGCTGGAACAAGGTCAAAACATTCTCTGAAAATAACTAATTTTTCTCTCTTTAATCCATAGGCCCTCAAAGCCGGCAGAGCAGAAAGAGAGCTGTGACCACCCATTACGTCTTCACGACTGATAGTACTCTCAGCTCCGATGCAGGAGTAAGAGACAGCGACAAGAGACCAGCACAGAATCTAATCATGCTGTTTATATGGGTTAGCTGACACAGACAAGCGGGCCCATGTCGGTAAGGTTAGCAAGTCGACACAATCTGGCTCAGCAGTGGATAAATATACAGATTTATCACAGTCACGTCGAATCAAAGAGATATTGACATACAAAACTAGTGTGGAGGTCATGTGAAGCTCGAAATGCGGTAAAGAGCGGCCATTGGACTGCGTGGAGCTTTGCTGAACGGGCTCCTCAGTCACCAGCATCAATGCACAACAGTTTGCACACCATGAACTAACCTTGCAATTTTTGAAGGATACGATTTGTTCATTTTTTACTTTGATAAACAGACAGCACCATGGTTCTGCCACCACCTGACAAGCGGCATGTGTGTTTAACCACCATTGTGATCATGACCAGCATGGCCTTCATGGATGCCTACCTTGTGGAGCAGAACCAGGGTCCACGCAAAATTGGGGTCTGCATTATCGTCTTGGTTGGAGATATTTGCTTTCTTATAGTCTTGCGTTACGTGGCGGTGTGGGTTGGTGCTGAGGTGAGGACTGCAAAGCGTGGCTACGCCATGATCCTCTGGTTCCTCTACATATTTGTTCTGGAGATCAAGCTGTACTTTGTCTTCCAGAACTACAAAGCTGACCGTAAAAGTCTGGAGACAGTAGCTCGGAAGGCATTGACTTTGTTGCTATCGGTTTGCGTACCTGGACTCTACCTCGTCCTGGTCGCGCTCGACAATATGGAGTATGTAAGAACCTTCCGGAAGAAGGAGGACATGCGGGGTCGACTCTTTTGGGTGGCACTTGACCTTCTGGATGTCCTGGACATCCAGGCTAACCTTTGGGAGCCACAAAGGACAGGTCTGCCCATCTGGGCCGAGGGTCTGATGTTCTTCTACTGCTACATCCTGTTGCTTATCCTGCCTTGCGTTTCTCTGAGCGAGATCAGCGTGCAGGGTGAGCATGTGTCACCTCAGAAGATGATGCTCTACCCGGTCCTCAGCTTGGTGACCATTAATATTGTCACCATCCTCATCAGAGGTGTCAACATGGTGCTGTTCCAAGACAGCAGAGTCTCGACCATCTTCATAGGGAAGAACGTTGTTGCCATTGCCACTAAGGTCTGCACCTTCTTGGAGTACCGGCGACAAGTTAAGGAGTTCCCTCCACAAGATCCTGCTGGGATTGCAATGGAGATACAGCATAACTCTATGCCACACAATCAAACTCTACCAAACGCCACGACCACCCTCCCAGAAGAGCCCTCACCGGCCCGTGAGGTCATTGACACGTGACCAGAGCTGACAAAAACTTCAAGACTTTAATGTTAAAGGTGAAAGAAGACAACCTTAGTGAGTTCAAACGAGGACATAATGAAGTATGAGTTCAGCCCTAAAATTACTATTTTGAAGAATTTTTAAAGTCCTGCTCATCTAAGCTGAGTGTTCAAAGGCCATTGATGCTCAGATGCACAAATGGTGGCTCACAAAATCCTGATTTTAACCAGATTTTGTAATTTCAAGCAGCTGTTTTGTGATGTTAGATATGGGATGTTTTTTAAAGAGATTTCTGTTACAGTGGCTCACATTGCTCTCTACATGGAATCCGCACAGATTTCTGTAGAATCTGAATGCTCATCATTTTCAAAGTTTAAAGTTGCCTTGCCCCTTGTGTGTTAATTTATGAAATATTTTGGCTAGTTTGAATATGCTTTCAGCTATAAATGAGAGTCCAGTACTCTCAGATCACCGTGTTTAAATGCATTTCATACAATTTTGAAGATCCCCCCCAAAAAATTAAGTGCATAAAATGTGAGGAAATACCATCTAGGCTTGCTGATGAGCGAAAAATGAGAAAGAAACATACCAAGTTCAGTCCATAATCTGTAAACAGGTCTGAGGCAAGAACTGAACTTCAAGTGAACTTCAAATTATGTTTTGAAGATTTATGTAATTTGAAGATGAAAATGTTTTTTTTGCGTGTTAAGTGAGCATGTTTTAAAGTGAAACAACTCTCACAGGATTATTTTCCTGGGGATTAAAATGGGAACTAGAAACTTTTAATTTGCCAAAATTCATTTTCAGTCTTTATGAGTTTTGTATGTGTGTATAGAGAGAACAGAAAACACAAAAGAGAGTTCATTAAAAAACAGATGATATTGAATGGTAATACATGAATTAATATACAATCCAGTTGTTTTTAAGAAGATAATTGTATTATTATTATTATTATTATTAGTATCTTGTTTCTTTTCTTTTAGCCGTGGCATTTTAAATGGTGCAAAATGTAATAAAACCTCCATAATCTTGAAACTGTGGTGTGTTGGACATTGACAGCTGAAATATGCCTTTTAAAGCAGAAAATGCAGATCCAACTAACATTGAACGTCAAGGTAATCAAAGTCATTTTAACATTAAACATACAGCATTCACTCCCACACCCAGACAACACTTGTGTCAGAACTGCTGTGAAACGGCAGGGCTGGGTGATTCTACTTGAGCTTTGAGACGCAGTTCCACTTGGTGAGAATGGGGTGCAAAAAGCAATTTGGCTACTGCTGATTGGCTCTGGCTGCCATGTAGGCCAGCTGTAGGGAGTGATAAATTACAGTTCCTGTGATCCTCAGCCCTCTCATCCATCTCACCGTTATAGAGTTTCTATAGTCTTCCTCGCCACGAGGCCTGAGCAGCAGGAAGATTTCCTATACCACAATTCTCAGTCCTAACAGAGATGTCGGTACGTTCCATAAGAGCCATAAATTGCTCCTCTGCACTTCTGAACTGACATGTAGACACTTTTGACACCTGGCGATAAATGTTGAACTGTGTGAGTCGATCACTTTCTGGTGAAATGTATTATCCCCAACAAACAGCCTATAAATTACTTCTTGGAGGCTGAATACGTAACCATCCATGCAAGATTCATGAGAAGAGTTTTTAACAACTCCTCCTGGCACTACTTGCGAGACTTGACCTTTGTAAAGCCATTTTGAAAGGTAAAGGAAATAAACACTGAAAAATTCCAACAAATGACCTGAAGCAGCGATTCAGCAGTCACAGTCTCTGCCGTTAGAGATTTCCTCGTACTTCAAGCCTCTCCAATCAGTTGATTAATCGCCTGCTAGCTCGGGGCTAATGAGGTCATGAGGGTGTATTTAACCATGGCCCTATTTAATTTTCTGCTGTCGGAACATTCAAATTTCCATTTTAAGCACATCATAATTTGGCTTGGCGATAAATGACTAATACCATCATGGGAGGTCCTATCTCCTCTGACAATTTACAATTTACCAGCTTGGTTCACTTTGTGGTACCTTTACAGCATCTCAAAAAATCTATTCATCCAGATAATGTAATCCACTGCTGTCAAACATGTAGGCAACTTGTTACCGATGTGTTCTCTAACCATTTTTAAATTATACTAAATCTTGTAGACATCTTGGAAATTCATATAGGCAATATATGGCATATTTCTCTGTTACTGTAGCTATGAATTATTGGGTGATATCTGCAAGGCTCCAGAAGGGGAATAAAATGGTCGACAAAAAGAAAAAAAAATATCTCGTCATCATTGGAAAGCTTTACGTTTGTGGTTTCATCAGATATCATCTCATGCGCATTAGCAAACTTATATGAAGTAATTTTATTAATAAGTCAAAATTTTGAATAAAACAGCATTTGTGAACAGTTTGAATCAGACTCTCACTCAGTGAATCATTTAGAGCTCTTACTCAGACATTTCATGGTTATGTATGAATGAACTGGGAAACGTTACAGTGGTGTATATACATTTTAAGTTTGTGAGGCTTACATCATTCTATTGATTGACTGATTGTAAATTTTAGAGCTTGTTAGTTTGATGTATATAATGCTACTCTATAGCACGTAAACTGAAACTAATCATCTAATACACCAAAGAACTGACTTTGAATGTCAAAAGATATTCACATTGTGTCACATATGTCGTAGAAGCATTTAACAAGCTGTTGACAAAAAACTAATGCACAAAAACAAAGTGTGTACATCTATTATGGCAGTTCATATTCCATGCATCCCATTTAAAAATTGCTCAAACAGTCATTCAAATAGTTTTCAGTTGTTTATTCAAATCATGATCTGACCAACAAACCCATCATGCATTTTCCTTATTCAAAGATCATCTAAAAGAAAGAGAAAACATCTTTATCTACATAAATTTTTTTTAAATATTTGTGTCAAGTGTTTTTTAAAGGGACAGATCACCCCAAAAAAATTACGTTTTTTTAACCTTTTACTTACCATCATGTCATTTCAAAACTATATGATTTACTTTCTAGTTGGAAAAAAAGCAGGTGGGACGTTGTGCTAAATATCACTTTTTGTGTCCCATGCAGGCAGAAAAGAAAATCATTTGGGATTAAAATGCATGAGTATAGATAACAGAATTTTTATTTTTGGTTGAGCTAACCCTTTAACTTGGTTACATTATCTGTGATGATCAATCATTATCTGTGATGTTTTTCTCCCACATGAAATGTAATATTTTTCAACATATTTTATATATATACAATTACATAAACATTCTAATTACTTAGAATTAACTACTAAGAGTTTCTGCATATAGGAATTGAGCCATTTCTGTCTTTCCATTGCTGTCAGAAGCTTACTCTTCTCTCTAAATGCAGCGTCATCTGCCACCACTATGTTTCTCTTCTGCTGGTGACCCACGCGTGAAGGCCAGTTGCCCGGCCAGCCCTTCACCAGCTCCTCCTCCATCTGTGACTGGCTGATGGGAAGCCAATCATCCCCCACCAGCTGTTCTCTCCCAGCCTTAGCTGCACTAAAATCTGGGGCAGTCAGCATCTGAATGCTCCAATCACGGAGTGAGATGGAGGGGTACAGAATTTCCCATTGTTCACCTCTGGAGTCCTCTTGACCAATAGCAGGCAAGTTACTGTTTAGGAGAAAGAGAAGTGTCAGAAATTTGTCTAGCGAGCAATAGGAAGCTTATGTAAAAAGTGTATGAAATTATAACTCTGAATAGACAATGAAACCATGATTTATAACTTTCTGTTACAAAGCAGCTGTTTGAAAAATATATTTTTACACCCATAACTGGAGTTCCATTGACTGTTTGGCAATTTTATTTATGGAACCCTATAATCTATTTAATGCTGTCAACTTATAAATCCTATCTACAAAAAGTATTTTAATGAACAAGAAATTGAACAAAAAAATTATATATATATTAAATAATATATATATATATTAAATATAAATATATGTATATATTAAATAATATATATATACAGTGGTGTGAAAAAGTGTTGGCCCCCTTCCTGATTTTTTATTTTTTTGCATGTTTGTCACACTTTAATGTTTCAGATCATCAAACAAATTTAAATATTAATCAAAGATAACACAAGTAAACACAACATGCAGTTTTTAAATGAAGGGTTTTTTTTTTATGAAGGGAAAACAAAATCCAACCCCCCCCCCACCCTTTAAAACATAACTGTGGTTTATCACACCTGAGTTCAGTTTCTCTAGCCACACGCCTGATTACTGCCACACCTGTTCACAATCAAGAAATCGCTTAAATAGGACCTGCCTGACAAAGTAAAGTAGACCAAAAGATCCTCAAAAGCTACACATCATGTTGAGATTCAAAGAAATTCAGGAACAAATGCGAAAGAAAGTAACTGAGATCTATCAGTCTGGAAGCTGTTATAAAGCCATTTCTAAAGCTTTGGGACTCCAGCGAACTACAGCCATTATCCACAAATGGCGAAAACATGGAACAGTGGTGAACCTTCCCAGGAGTGGCCGGCCGACCAAAATTACCCCAAGAGCGCAGCGACGACTCATCCAAGAGGTCACAAAAGACCCTACAACAACATCTAAAGAACTGCAGGCCTCACTTGCCTCAGTTAAGGTCAGTGTTCATGACTCCACCATAAGAAAGAGACTGGGCAAAAATGGTCTGCGTGGCAGAGTTCAAAGACAAAAACCGCTGCTGAGCAAAAAGAACATAAAGGCTCATCTCAGTTTTGCCAGAAAACATCTTGATGATCCCCAAGACTTTTGGGGAAATACTCTGTGGACTGACGAGACAAAAGTTGAACTTTTTGGAAGGTGTGTGTCCCATTACATCTGGCGTAAAAGTAACACAGCATTTCAGAAAAAGAACATCATGCCAACAGTAAAATATGGTGGTGGTAGTGTGATGGTCTGGGGCTGTTTTGCTGCTTCAGGACCTGGAAGACTTGCTGTGATAAATGGAACTATGAATTCAGCTGTCTACCAAAAATTCCTGAAGGACAATGCCCGGCCATCTCTTCGTGACCTCAAGCTGAAGCGAACTTGGGTTCTGCAGCAGGACAATGATCCAAAACACACCAGCAAATCCACCTCTGAATGGCTGAAGAAAAACAAAATGAAGACTTTGGAGTGGCCTAGTCAAAGTCCTGACCTGAATCCTATTGAGATGCTGTGGTTCATGCTCGAAAACCCTCCAATGTGGCTGAATTACAACAATTCTGCCAAGATAAGTGGGCCAAAATTCCTCCACAGTGCTGTAACAGACTCATTGCAAGTTATCGCAAACGCTTGATTGCAGTTGTTGCTGCTAAGGGTGACCCAACCAGTTATTAGGTTTAGGGGGCAAGCACTTTTTCACACAGGGCCATGTGGGTTTGGATTTTGTTTTCCCTTCATAATAAAAAACTTTATTCAAAAACTGCATGTTGTGTTTACTTGTGTTATCTTTGATTAATATTAAAATTTGTTTGAAGATCTGAAACATCAAAGTGTGACAAACATGCAAAAAAATTACAAATCAGGAAGGGGACCAACACTTTTTCACACCACTGTATATATATATAAGGCAAATTTGTTCTCCGTGAGAAAGAGATTTCCATGTAAAATTTTGTCTATAGCTCAAATGGAGTTGAGGGGTTTTATGTTTTGCATATTGCAAATTTAACAAGTAGTTGCTAAGTAACCGCACATCTCATCCATCCCATAATTACACAGAATGCAATTAACTACAGACTTGTCATGCATGCAGAGTTTGGCGTGTTTTCACCGAAGGGATAAATAGCAGTTCAATATAAGGAATAACAACAAAATCAATAATAATATAATGAGCAATTATACCTTTGCAGAGGTCGGAGTTGAGGTTGGGGAAATGCAGATGTCATCAGTGTCACACTCATCAGGACTAGGAACAATAGGGCAGGACGAAGAAGCAAGGGTAAAGCCACCATCTACAGATGAATATATTGACCAAGACATAATATTAGTCAAATATTTCTGTACCATTGTGAGAAGTAGAGAAGATACATGCGCAACATCCAAAATGTATATTGAAAGTAATTTACTCAGATATGAGAAATATGAGGAATGCTGACTATTGCTAGAAGATAGTTCTGACTACAGGACACTTTGAAATGAAACTCATACATCAGCTAATCAGAAGTATATTTCAAACGCCTATATAAATTATTCACACCCTTTCACTCTCTTACCCTATACAGCAGTATTTTAGAACAGACTAAAAAGGTACATATTAATAACTGCGTCTTTTTATATATTTAAAATACAAGACATGTTGATGTTTATTTTCTGCTTTATCTGTTCTCTATTAGGCCTATATATAAAAACATTTAAAACGACAACATTTTAATGAATAAATAAATATAAATATTATATTTAAATAATCTTGTCCTTTTAAAATGCCCAAAGGCCTCCCAGAGAAAAACCTTAAATTATAAACATCTCTGTAGCCAATTTTAGTAACAAAAAATAAATATATATGCAAATATATTTAAATTGGTTTAGTACATTACATTTTAGAATTTGTTAATAGCAATAAATGATTATCAAATTAGCATGCATTGTTAAATAATAACCAATATTTTAATATATATTTAGTGTTCGTTTTATTTCAATATATTATCATTTACAATTATAGTAAAATTAATATTTAAATTTATGGTACCTTTGTGGAGTAGCTCTTCCTCTTGGCTGTGTGTTGCTGTGAAGTTCTTTGTCTGGAGTCAAAAATCCAATCAGCCTTGTGTGACTCCAAGCTGGTTTGCAAATCTTCCATGCAATGTCTCAAAGAGGTTAGTGATTGCCCAATATTTCTGTCTATGTCTCAAGGTAGGTATTTAATTGCTGAGAAGTTGCCTATGGTACCTCTTTGTACGTATTGCTTTATCAACTTCTCAGATTGTAGCTCTAGCTCGAACTCTGTTGAGCATTGAATATATACAGGCTTTGCTTGTGTGGGATTATATACACCTCTCTTTTTGTCAGAAGTTGTAGGGGGTAACAGAAAAGATAAAAAGGCATGTGTCATTCTTGAAGCGGAAACAGAGCTGAAACAGAGAAGGCCACACCCCTGACTGTCCTGTTTGGATGGAGCCTTAAAATAGAGGAAAGAATCAGAGGAGAAAAGAACTGTTTGGACGTCAGAGCACCTAATGATGTCTCAAAAAAAGGAAAGGATGAATCTGGAAAGTGCCACATGATCACAAAATCATGATCAAAACTACATGTTCTAGCTTTTCCGCACTGTGGCGTATAATGTCCTTGACTCAAGCGCGTGACCTACCTGTTGCTGGGCGTAACCTATAGGATCACGAGTTACAAGATAAGGGTCGGTAATGAGGATCCTCAATCGAATTTGAAGTGATGTGTTTGTCGTCCTCAAGCAGCCTACGCACACGTTAGGATTCTAGGCCAAGCAAGACGTCACTCTCATTAAATTTGAAAGGTCCTGTCAAACACGCTGAAACCCCCACAAGACAATTTGTCGCATTTTACGCAACCACAGGTAGGCTTTTGCTTCAGAAACACTCCACACAGTCTGACAACTGCTAAAACCCTCATGTGCAATAAAACATTTTATGCATAAGGAACACCTTGTGTTCTAATGACAAATGTGTGTTTATTAGCTATCTATTACATGCTTATTTAATGTAAACCTTAATTACACACTCATTCGATCTATAGGCGACATCCGGCGAACAAAAACATTCATTTCCATTCAGCACAGGAAGGCTTGTTACTGAAGTGAGGTCTCATTTAAAATAATGGGCAGTGGTTGTGAGTGCAAGGTTCAGACGAGCAGGTCCTGACAGTCATTATAGAGGACATGAGTGGAGGGACAAGACTGAAAGCGTCAAAGAAAAAAATCAGGGCGTGAGGCAGACGAGGTCGAGGGATTCAGCGGCCGAGGAGGAGATGATCTGAAGCGCTTGGTAAACTTTTGCCTCAACTTTGGTTGTAATCCATAGATCTGCAAGTTTTAGCACCGTTAACCACGACTGTGAGTCAGAAGTGTTTTTTTCACAAGCTAGCACTCTCTCTTCTCTCTTTTCCCTCACCTCCTGGTCTTTCATATCCTCATCTAAACCTCGGGATTTTTTATGTGCTCACAAACTGTAAAAGATCTCAAAATTTACTTAAAGATCATCTGTTGATCTTCTGGAGAGACATTTGTTGGAGAGGTGATTTTTAAAGTAAACTGCTTTGAGATTTAAACAATAGGCTATGTCAGATAAGAAATGTCTTTAGGAGTGAAAAATGAGCACTTACAGTCACTACTATCTCAAGCTAAAACTATGTAAATTAATATACATGTTCTGAATATATATTCTGAATATAAATGAATATCTGAACATCTGAGAGGGGAATGTAGCAGTGGAACATTAAAAAAAAAGGCTCCAGTTTTTCTTATTATCAAGGTTGTGATAACATTAACCTTCCTATCATTAGCATTCAAGAGCCAACACAGAAAGATGCTTTCTACCGCAAGATTATGCATGAGGCTAATGACGGCCATATTAACCAGCCAAACCTTGACACTTTGAGACAAAATTTATTTCCGGTCTATAGTTTTTAGGTCTAAAACTGTCTATTATGCATAGTTCTGTGATGTTATGCAAATACTGTAAATCCCTTTCATGAAATGCCCATTAAAAGGTAATCTGCAGGGACACGTTATGGTCACTTCAGGGAAGCAATTTGGCGTTTATGATCATGTGATCCTGTGTGGTGCATTTGTAGGAGTCATTCAGGAAATTGGTGTAATTTATTTGAGATGCTGCGTGGGATTTAAACTCATTTAAACCCTACACAAAATTATTATATAGGCTAATAAATTTGAATTAAAAGATGCTATGTTTAATGCAAACACTTTATTTGCCACAGTAATCTTAACTGATATAAATATGAATTTTGGTGTTATGTTAAAATAACTTTCAGATTAAGCTTTTGGGTAGGGTGTGTAGTAATCAGCCATATGAGACATTAATGCCTCACAAAAGTGTTCACTTAAAAGTACTATAGTTATGCTCACTTTCAAATGGAATTCCCCCTGACAATTCAAACAATGTAACTTCCTCTTATGTCATTTAAAATACACTTCTTTGTTGGCGATTAATATTGTGTGACTGGAAAAAAAAAATATCATAGAAAAGTTAGCATCATTTAAAAAGAAAGTCTATATGTTATATAGAAAATGCATAGACTTTCAAATATATTAAAAATCACAATTAACACATTACATAATATTGTAACAGAGCTGGTTTCTAATTAAATTTGAATTATCAGTTTTAAGCTTCTAAAATAGCAGATCAGACACAAACACTGTAATCAGGGATTTCAGGGATGCATTAATGAAACTGTCACATCTGGAAGAGAAGAACAGCATGACATCACACATTTGCATCATACACCTCTGCAATCATCTCATGTATTACAGTCTCATTTTTACCCTGCTGCATTCCTCTGTCATTGATATGCAATAAACAGAGCTGAGCCCGTCTGCCTCCAGAGAGGCTCCAATACCCAGAATTCCAGTGTTTGTAAAAGCATATCCTTCCCACACGTGTCAGTCTAAAGCTAAAGCTTTGGTTCTCTTATAAATCTGACAGGTAAAACACCCCCTCTTATTTCTGTTCATGCACAAACGATATGGATTCTATTGTTAAATCTCTTGTACTAACTAATATGAGGGTTTCTTTAAATAAGTGTCTGTGGGCAGTGTTGTTCTGAATCACATTTAGATTTCCAGGGTAGCAACTTGAAGAGTTACTGTAGTTGTAAAGACCCTTAAACTCACTCTTATACAACAGTTTCAGCTACATAATATGGTATGATGAGTCTGCCTTTTACCACACATACATTTAATTTGAGAGAAATTTCATTTCATTTCATTTCAAAAATTAATTTTTCATTTGAGCCTGTTATAAATAATCTGATTACCATTTTATTGATCATTGACATCTTTTATCTTAGTGGTGTTGCTTTGATTTGTTTAGTAAGGAACACTCAGTAATCGCACAAACTCTTTTGGCTTATTGCTGTAATTCACTCATTATATAAAGTATATAGAGAGAGATTACATTATATATATAATGCAAATGATGAGATGGAAGTGTTTTATGGGAATCTGAAGTGGTATTTTTTTAGGTAACTAACATATTAAAGTTGTCATTTCCATCTGAACACACACCATATATAATGTAAAATGTATTTATTACCAGAATATGTTTTTAATATAACACCATTCTTTGGTTTGACAAGTGTTGTGCTCACTGAAACAGTCACACATTGTGATACATATGCATTCATGCTGCTTAAAATAATTTGCTGCAAAACCAGAGCTTATGCCTAAACTATTGTATATGCTGATATATAAAGCAGCAACAGTGAACCAAATATGAATAAAATATAACACTGAGAGCATATCTGTATGGCAACATATGATAGAAGAGCAATGCAGGTGCATAACCAGTTCAAGGTTTGTAAAGATGCATTGCTTAAAAAACGTATAAATGAAGAAATATGCACCGAAACAGGGTATGAGTCACAATCTGCTGAGCCCTGAGATGTGAAAATCTTTCCACTGTTGGAAAGATGAAGTTTCATTTGTAAATCATGAAACTTTCAAGGACTGTATAACGCTTGGGAACAACAGATCTGCTGAAGTAAATGCTAACTAAGGTGAAGGATGTATATGTTGCGTGTGTGCAGATATTCTTGAGTCTCAAAAAATGATTTATTTTCTTTTTTTTCTTTTTTTTAATAATGCAGGCTCTTCATGTGAGGCTTTTCTAGGAGAAAAAATATTAGATCTTTTCAAAACCGATTTCGGATTCCAGTCCTGGTCCTTTCCAGCACATGTGTTAAAGCAAATGCCAGCCAGCTTGTAAGCCCGTTTTTGTATTCGTATAATTTCCCTGGGCAAATAGCACATTCTGCTATGTGGTGGTTAGGCATCGTAATGTCAGCTTACATTCTTGTGCATCATTATATTCTTTTGTAAATCAAAGTTGTCCATTCAAGCAGCTCAAACCCTCTGCTAAAGACTCACCTATCACTGACACACACACATACAAATGCATTAGTTCATATCAAACTCTCTTCAGGAGCTGGTGTAGATGGCGTCTGATCCACAGACTCTTGTTCTGGCCAGCGACCGTGGCGGTAGACTAAATAATATTCCGTACGTGGCTCACTGTGTTGCAAAGTGGATTTGAAGGTGAGAGGAAACTCCTCGGGAGCCAAATGCTTGTAATGGCCACCCACCAGCACGCTTAGGCAATAAGACTCAGGATCCAGCACCTCGAACGTCTCTGCACACTGATTGCACAGGTCCTGAGCGGTAGTGTTGGGACGCAATCCCAAGGTCTTGGTGTTGGATCCAGCCTCCAGGAAGGACACGTTAATGAAGTCCTAACAGGAAGGTGGAACAAAATAAAGAAAAATAAATTCACAGTTGACTGGTCAATGCTTTTCTAAGACATCATGGCAGTCATAATACCTGTACAGAGGAACGTGACGCTCTGGCTTTGTTTAGGGTGCGGCGGCGCTCCCATCGATGGATGGAGTCTTGGATCTCCAAACTCAGCTGTCTGGTCACAGCTTGTTTATCAAAATTTTTGATGTGCTCCAGAGCTCCATAAGTGGTGGTGAGATAGTACGCACCTAGAAGAATATAGATATGTAATGGTTATAACAGTAACTTTGCCATTCAAAGTGCTGCTTTGTGACTAAAATGATAAACATAGTAAAATATGCATTTATTGGTGTTTTCAGACACTTTTTGCTCCTAGGGGTTCATTTTTATTGAAACTAACAAATTTATATTTGGTGTTTTTCAAATGTATTTTATGTTGATTTCATTGGTTTACTTTCGTCCTAGACCCACACTTTTAATCTTAAAATATGAAAATCTATCATAAAATTATTGCTACATTATAGAAGCTGTAACAATCTAAACAAAGAGTGAAAAAAATATAAAACGAATTATCCTTAGGAAATAAATTATTCCAAAAATCTTAATGTTATTTCCTCATTGTCATAATGCTTTTTAATACAATGCATCATTTGAGATGTAGTAGAAATGTTCATGTTTATCAATAAGCAATCTATCCATTATTTACATGATCACAGTGACTATGGGTTTTTGTATGTTCACTATATGGCTTGGGAGTGTGTGTGTGTGTGTGTGTGGGTCCTCACCCTCTCCGAGCTGCAGTGCCGGATCCATTAGCTCCATCATGTACTCTACATCCAGCAGCAGAGCGCTGATGTTACAGCGAGCCAAGACGTACATCAGCACGGGCAGGAAATCATCAGCCCCGTGAGCCTTTCCTGTTACATAACAATCAAAAATTAATCAAAATACATTCATTAATAAAATAACAAAACATTAAATCATTCATATCGCATCAATAATACAACAAGCTCAGAACAAGTTATTTGTAAATATGAGTGGAATTTACTCGTACAGTACGTGGCAATCCATTGCTTTGAGAATAAAATCTGCATTGTGGATAGTGCTGCTACAGGGGACAGATCGATGTGTTGACCACTAACAGGACACGTTTTCTCATTCCCTAACGCACTCATTGCAACACTTCACAGATTCCTGTTTAGTAATTTGCACTCCCTGTATTTTATTTGTATGTAGAACAAGAAATATATGCTGGACAGAAATGCACCCTGGACTGTGTCTGGACTCCTGCCAATACAATACAATTCAGAATATGCTGAGAGAGCTGTGTTGTATAGCTACTATAAGCAGCACACGACTGGCATTATGCTGTTTAGGCAATAGGGCCAAATCATTTTAAAACTTTGGTCTTTTAATGCTTAAATTTGGACATTTGACAATGAATCCTTTTAGACGAATACAAAAACATCTGCTGGATGTAAAAACTGGCTTGTATCTGTATACCCATGTCCATTACTTATCAAATATAATCAACCATAAACTAACATCTGGCTCATTTAAATTTTGAAAAACAACACTTGCAGCTGTGAATATGAAAGATGAAGTCTGTATCAAATTCAGCCTGTACCTGTCGCTGTTTTTGCACTAGTTTTATCACAGATGCGGTAAAGTAGACTGTAAATAAAATAGCTGTCAATTTGTTAGCCAAACTGGAAAGTTAATTCACCCTTGGATCCCTCAGGATTTTTTAAAATGGGTTTTTAGAGAAGCGGTTGTTGATTTCTGAGTAAAATGAGGTCTGTGGCTTATGTTAGCTGAAGAGATTTTCATGTTTTTAAGCACACAGATTCTAGTCGTTGTGCTAGGTGTAGACCACAGTTAATAATTTGTCAACTTGTGTTTTTAAATTGCACAACTGTTTCAAAATTCACATTTGTGTGCAATGTGTTGTAAAACAAAACAGGAAAGTCTCAGCAATATTAACCACAGACCCTATTTTGCTCAGAAATTAAATCCATTATTCTTAAAACAAGGGATGGCTCAAAAAGCTGCTGTTTTCAGTTGCACAGTTGCGATACCTGTTCAAGTTGAAATAATTAAATGTTTTCTATTATAATACAAAAACTTGCACACAAACACAGATGTAACTTGTCTGCAGTATATTGAGCTTTCAAAGAATGATTCATTGGGATTTCATCTGTTTCAATGTTCATCTCATAACAGTGCTATGCATTGCAATGAAGTAGCAATGCAATTTTGTAATAAAATGCGTTGCATTTTAATATTGGTAATTTAGAGGCAAGTTAATTGTCTCATTAGATGTACATTTCATTACTTCAGTATTACATTCCTACAGGAAACCTAGTCATTTTATTATGGATCCGCAAATAGCACCTGCAGTGTAATAAAGTTAGGTTTTAAGATAATAAAATCAACAAAAGAAGAGCAATGAAAACTACAGAACCAAAATTTCTATCTTAAGTTACACAGTCGACAAATCTGTAAACCCATTGGTAATATCTTTAGTTGAGTTAAAATGAAATTGAATTGGTAGATTAAAAAGATTTAATGAAGCAATGCAAAATGACAGTTGATCACACTGATAATCTTTCTCTATAAAATGTGTGTTTTATAAGAGTTTGTGAAACAGAAGTTTGTTAAATGAACCATACCTTAAACAACAGAGATTGTTTTGTACTTCAGAAAAGGGTTGTTGATGCCCATGAAACTAGAAAGTGTTGCCAAACCATTGCTTAAGATTGCGGTTTGGAAGTTGTAATAGAGGAAATGGATCTCATTTGTGACTGTTCTTTGGGGTGAATAATTCTTTGAATAACACTTGAATAATAGCTCTGAATCTGCAAGCATTGCTCGTCTGGGCTAATCTCAGTGCTCATGAATACCTATTAAAGAAAGCACTGAAACAAGAATACTGTGCATGGAATGATAAAAAACAAATATAGTAGATCAGTGGCTCTTAACTGAAGTTTTGCAACCCAAAGGTGGGTTGTGATGGTTTGCTCTGATAGCAGAGGAAAAAAACAATAGTAAATGCAAAACGCAACTCAATAGCTGTGCATTGTTAGAAAAATTGTAAAATTGAAAAAATGTCTCTGTTATTCATCCATCACTTGGTATAGAAGCAGTCAGTTAAGACAGATGCCAAAATGGACGAGTTGCGTGACATGCCCTCATTATCGAAACCGTAACCAAAATACGCAAGATAAAATATTTCCAACAGTACACTAATTATGTATGTATCATTGCAACAAGGTCATGGCTTGACTCTGTGTTTTGTGCTGTGAATTATTAACTGTTGAAAACCATTCAAATTTATTTTTTATTCAAATTAAAAATTCACTTCCTACAAATTAGAAATTCAATTTAATATGTATTTAATATATTTGCTAAATTACATTTTTTTATGTAACATAATAATTTTGCCTAAACCATTCATGATAATATTAATAAATTCAGTTGTTGAATATTATTCAGGTTTTAGGATTTTTACTTTCAGTCTTATTGGGCCAGCACTTGATGTCCGGTGTAAAATCTTTGAATAAAACATACTTTTCACTTTCATCTTAAGCCTAGAAAACTATGCCTGAATCACATAATGACAAAATGACATGGAATGTACTGTATAAATGTGAAAAATGTTCTGAAAACAAAGTCCTGCTGGTCCAACAACAACAACAGCAAAAATACCCATTCTAAATTTAGAACGGTTTCGTAGTAATGTTTAAATATAAGACTGCTCTCTCAGATCCAATGAATTGTGAATTGCACATGTAATTTAGAAAATTGTACGACAACTGTATTACATGACAAGCATTTCTACAAATTCTTTATCTCATTGTGACTGAAACAGTGAGTTATGACTTTGAAGAAAGCGACAGGAAATGCATCATTTTAACTAAAATATATATGCTGGTCAGTGTCAATTAAAGATTTAAACTTATGAATATGAATCTCCTTCAATGTCACACACAAAAAAAGTGATCCCTTAAAATGTAGATGAAGACTAGCTCAAATTTTGGTTCAAATTTACACAGGACTGCAGATAAAAAGCCTGACATGAGTGAAATGCTTGGTTTGCAGAACTAAAAAAAAGCCTTTCAGAACAGGTCAGTGGCGGTCTTACTTTGTTGTTCTGCATGCAGAATAATATAGACAAGAGCTTTAAAAGTTAATATTATGATAAATGCT
Source organism: Barbus barbus (assembly GCF_936440315.1). Lineage (NCBI taxonomy): Eukaryota > Metazoa > Chordata > Actinopteri > Cypriniformes > Cyprinidae > Barbus > Barbus barbus. The sequence continues at coordinate 12,557,231 of NC_136758.1, forward strand.
ATGCATGTCCAGTTCTGTAAACAGCTCTCTGCACAAACACTGTCTTTTGCAGCTGTAGCACTTCCTTATTTGGAGGCGCTAATGACAGCTTTGATTAAATCAGGACTATTTTTGGGGTGAGGAGGAAAAGGCGGAGTTCGGGCTGTGTACAGAGAAACATCGGTTACATGTTTTCTGTCCCTCTCTATTCAGAGGTTGTGCTCTTTCCTCCATATTCTCTGGAACTGATGAGTAATGATCTGAGCTACGGTTCCCAAAAGCAAGTAGATCATAGAAACCATTGGCAACAATAATCTCCAGGAATCTTAGGAAGGCTTAAAATTCTTTCGAGAAACAGCCCTGACTGATGACATTAGATATATAGCTATAACTAGATATATGATTTATTATATAACTACAGATATAACTTTCCAAAAGTTGCTAAATTTACTTTTAGATAAAGTTCTTACAGGTTGTTAGAAGAAGGCAGATATGTTAGTAATGTTCAGTTTAATATGATACGTATAGGATCAACTGTACATTCATCAGGGTCTCTAATTCACAATATTCCAAAAGAAACCCACCTGAAGAGCCTACAGACATGGATTCATAGATGATTTTGCAGGTCTTGAGGAGCAGGTCGATCTTCTTCTGAGGTGAATATTCTTGGTGCAGGTTACCCAGCTTTGTGTGAATTTTCTCCATAATGGCCATTTCAGGAACACTGGTGGTGATCCCCAGGTCTGTGGTGGTCGTCCCCTGAACCACTTGCTGGTTTTCTTTTAGTTTCTTAAAATTTTCTGCACGGGAGTGGATATCCTTCAGTCCGTTATACACAGCCTCTCGTAAGGGTTTCAGAACACTTTTGCATAGTGCTGCTTCAATAATCATCTCTGAAGAGGGGGAAACAGTTATCAGATACACCATAAGCAACTGAAAAAAAATGTTTATGTATATGTATAAACATAAGAGAAATGCCATACCATCTCCAAGATACATTTTATTTCTTTATACATTATTTATCTATTTCTAACTTTAAATCATAGTAATTCATGAGGATATGGCTTCAAATATTTTATGTGAAAGTCTTACTAAGACATTAATACATTTTTAATACTCTGATACTACAGAGAAGGAAAAGCAGCAAACATATCTTGTGTCTCAGTGTATGCAAGAGTGTTCATTTTCTTCAGGGGAAAATATGAAACTTTCTTCATAATGCACCAACAAACACTATGGAAGTTAGAAATGCTAGAAGATCCCTGTATTTCTCTCTGAGTACTGAATTGCAAATAAAAGGTTATTTTGGTCTAGTGTGGTCTTGTTACTTCATTAGGTTTTATGTAGGGACTGAGCAGCAAAACAGAGAGAAGCTCTGATGGTCTATTAAAGCTTAACATGCAAGATTGGGGCAACAATCTTCTGCTTGAATGGTGCTTTGCTTGTACAAAAAAATTTATATGCTCGCTTGTGGTTTTATTTGATAAAACATGCTATTTTGTCTTTGAATAATTGGTTATGATTATGTCATAGATCCACCCTGATAAACTGTCAATCCCAGACATAAGCCAGTTTATGGCAATATCTAGCATACAAGAATTTCATCAAAGGATTTTGGCTATGCACTTTATATGGCAAATAATTTAGTATATTTAATAAAAGAGGCACAGTGGCTTCCCTGCTGGCTACAACTTCCATTATTATTTGAATTGTGTGCCAGTTTTCCCAGAATCTATAGTTTTGTTCTCTAGAACATATGGGATGCTGTTTTAATCGCATATTGTTTTCGGGACAACCTTAATTTTCCTTTTAATTAAATTTGCTTAGAATGGAAATGTACTCGCATCAGAAGCTAAACGTCTAAACATTTTCACAAATGATTGTTTAGATACTGAAAAAAAATTTTTTGACAGTAAATATAATGTATATGCCAATTACCCAGTTTCTCCTCAGTGTATCCGGCTGCTTCCTGAAGATTTTGTAGCTCTGCACTCTGGATCAGATAGCTTTTCAACTGGGTTATCATCTGCCTGATTTCTTGGAGCATCTCTGTGCTGGAGGTGTGTTTCCGCATGGTGTCCAAAGTGAAAGCTCGATAATCCTTAACAAGGTTCCCAAAGTATGTGTTTCCATCCCGGGACAGTTCGACAATGCGCTTCTGCAACTTACGGTCTGCGTTCATGAAACCCGTGAGGACGTTCGAGAGGTTCGCCATAGATACCATTGACAGTCGTTGCTTGGCGCGGTCTAACATAATTGTTGGGGTCCTCTTCATGAGAATACCTGTTGCCGCATTGGTATCCACCTCCTCCTCTGTGCTGCTGGTTGAGTAGGAGTCATGGTCTGGTGGAGCTCCACCATCAGGAGAGTATAGAGAAACATCCGAGACTTTGGGATGACCGGCATTGATGCAGAGTGAGTGGCGGACGGGACTGGGGCTGCTTGAGTTTAAAGGAACAGTAAAAGTGGACTCTTGAGGAACTGGCGTGAGTGAGTTTACAAAGCTTTGGGAGACTTGTCTGGTCACATTCTGAGATAATCTTTTCTTCCTGGGAGGTGCCACTGGAGCATTAGGCCTCTTCGGTTGAGGTGCTACCTCTAGAGTCACCACTGGAGCTCCATTTGTTACCTTAGACTCTTCCACTGGCACTTCCTGAAGTTGCTGAGTCTCTGGGTCCATAGGCTTGTCCCTTTCTTCCATACTGTCATCTAGACAAATGAGGGATGCTACCGGGACTTTCAGAATATTGTCCTTTGCTTCTGTGGAGGTGCTGGTATGGACTTCCTGCTGCATTGGTTCCTCTGAAGCTTGCTTTTCAGAGAGCCTCCGTCGGATTGGTATTGGAGGAACTCGATGTGAAGACGCATTAGAAAGCTGTTTTCCTTCTTTGCCCTCAGCTGGTTGTAAGACAGCTGGCTTTTCACGTTCAGTGCTTGGGGCAAGAGTTCCCTGTCTCTCTTGTTCTCTGTCTGCACGCTCAGAGTCACTTCCTTCCCCTTTTTGGACTGAAGGGGGAGGAGAACTGAGAACTGCCTTGAACTCCCCTTTTGATGGCTTGGCTAATGCATAGTTTTGAGAACAATCAGGTGCACTGGGAGGACGAGGGCGTAGGGGTGGCGGCCTTTTGTATTTGGGCGGAGTCTGGACTGGTGTGTTGAGACTCTGGGTCCTCAAAACAGGGGCGGAAGAGGTGGGTGGCAAGCTGTTGCTGCATTCCTCAATGAAAATTGGGTTGACATACCAATGCCGGTCACTGCCGATGGAAATCTGGATTTCACAGGAGCTGCTTTGCCCCTGCCTCGCCGGAGCGCCACAACTACCAGCAGCGTTTTCCACTTCCTCAGGACTATTCAGAGCTGAGTTCCAGAACTCTGTGTTGGCATGAGAAATGTGTTCATGTTAGCACACTGCTAAATTAAGCTATGAACTACACGATATTGCCAAAAGTATTGGGTCACCCCCTTCTAATGAACATGTTTGACTACTTTAGTAATTTCTATGAGTACAAATCTTAATGTTTAAGCATATAATGACAGTTTGGACAGGACCCTTTTCTATTCTAACATGGCAGTGCCTCTGTGTATAAGGCACGGTTGAAAAAGACATGATTGATTCAGTCAGTGTAGAAGAACTTGACTGGTCTGCATGAAGCAAAGTCCTAATCCCAGCTGAACACCTCTGGTGTGACTTATGTGCAGACCTTGAGCCAAAAACTCCTCACCAAACACCAATGACTTGTACATAAGGGTACTGTCATTTTAGACGCGTCCAAAACTTTTGCAACAGAGATGGAAATACAACTTTTAAATACATGAATTATGTTTCCATCTTTGTTGCCACGGTAGTACCTTTTTCTGTTCTAAAGAAGGGTGTCCTTATAGTCTTTATACAAGTCATTGATGTTTGGTGATGAATTTTTGGCTCAAGGTCTGCATTTAAAGTCACACCAGAGGTATTCAACTGGGATTAGGACTTGGCTTTCTGCAGACCAGTCAAGTTCTTCCACACTGACTGATTCAATCATTTCTTTTTGAACCGTGCCTTATACACAGAGGCACTGCCATGTTAGAATAGAAAAGGGTCCTGTCCAAACTGTTGCTGTAAAATTAGAAGCACACACTTCCCTAGAATATCATTATATGCTTTAACATTAAGATTTGTACTCATAGAAATGACTAAAGTAGTCAAACATGTTGGGGGTGATCCAATACTTTTGGCAATATAGTGTATGTCAGCATTATTTCATCATTCAGATTGCCTGGAAATGTCTTCAGAATGTATCACTTAGCTTTAGGTATAGCATTAACCATTGTACCATTACCGTTGTTCAGCACTTCCTATGGATTCTCATAGAAATTTTGTAATGTTAAGGAATAACACTAATATGGGCAATAGTGGTTTGAAAAATCATCTCAAATGAGAATGAGTCATCTTAGTAACCTAATAAAATCAGTTTTATTTTACATCAAGTAGGTTGTTTTGAGTAGGAGGTGACATGTTGAGATCACATGATCTCAAATGCTACTACATTTTTTTGTTCTTGGTATTAATTAGGATAATCATGGTTGATTACTAATGGAGCAATTTTACAATAGTATGAGCAGGCCCACACAAGAAGGTGAACACAGAGTTCAGTAGAGTCCGCCAAAAATGGAACACATCCTACACATGCTCTGTCCCTTGCACATTCCTTTTTAAATAGTCACTGGGGTGGTATGGGACACTTATACATGCACATAATGAAACGTTCAGTCAACTGCAGCATTTTCATGGTATTGTACCTGCTATCTGTTCTGCCCACCCCTTTCGCCTAGGGCAGCATTTGAGTCAGTGCTGCTACTGATTAAGAGATCTGTTTAACACATTTGACAATATTTACCATAGATTTATCCTGAAAACAGTTCAGAAAGTGCAAGGCTGCAGACACGAGTGCAATCTAACCCAAACAAAAATGAATCTACTGTTCTGTCTTACCTGATCCTAGAGAAGAGATCACCTCCATGTCCTCATATTTAGCTACCTTTTGAATGACCTGAGGTAACTTCAGGGGAAAAGGAAGGATGTCGCTGAGTAAAAACGATAAATGAAAAGGGTGAGTGTATTGTGGAAAAATTCAATCAAGCAAAATACATATGCATGGAGGTTTGTGATTTGTTTTTTGATCCTACCGGCTAACACTGTAGAAAGCAATGAGTTTAAAAATGTTCTCAAACACCAGCACAGACCCTTCAAGGTATAGCACTGCAGCAAATGAAAGAAACAGAGATGTTAATGCTAGGCACACATCCGATCCCCGATGTTACCTTTCAGCCATAATACTTGTCTTGGTTTCTGTTGATGCAGAAACACTAAAATAGAAACAACCCACTGGAGAATTTCTGTAAGGGTGGGAAGGGGGATAATGATGAATGGAAATGTGAAATAAACATGTCAAACTGACCGCCCTTCATTTACAGAGTTTAGTTCCTACCAAAAAAGCTTAAATTACTTTTCAGCTTTGTAACAGCTGGACAAAAAAGACAAGACTGCTTTGTAAAGATTGTGAAGATGGCCACAGGTATGCACTCACGCACACACACAGAGACACCAGGAAATGAGGCCAGTGCAGGACATCCTGTAACTGCAATGCAGGGCTAGGTACAGGAAACCTGTGGCCCGCAGTCTCTATAACCCCCACCACCAAGCCCCTGCAATACCATTTGAGGTCTGTTTATATCTCTGTACTCACTCTAAAAACATCTATGCGATGTGATCAGGTATGTATGCAAATTTGTTTGTGCGTGGGCCTGTCTGTGTGGATGTGTTTAGGTTCGTATGCAAATGTGTTTGTGTGTGGGTTTGTCTCCGGCATAAAGGCATTCTATGCATAAATTTTCCTAAATCAAGTTGAAAGAACACTCATTTCTCAATGCAAAATAACTCACAGGACTTTTCTTCCTTTATAGGCAGTTCTTTGACATGGGGCTCCCCCAGTTGGTCAGGAAGGCGTACTGCCAGTTTCATCGTTTTTTGACTTGAATCCCTCCTGACTAAAAAGATCTGCAAAATCAAACAACTGACACAATCAGTTCAGCAGTACTACGGTGTAAATGGAATCATATCAGGGTAAGTAATTAATAACATTAAGACGAACTTGTTAAGGGTATGTTCACACAAGTCCTTTTCGATAAAAGTCTGTTCGCTCGACGACAACGCCTCCAGCTATTTCAGGCATCCAAGACTAAGTTTTGTCTACTTGAATGGGAAAATCCTGAAAATCTCAAAAACTGCTAGCAAAACTCAGGCGGAACCAGACAATGCGCGTATGCAGTCTTATATTGCATGTTCAACTTTTTTACATTCATAATGATGCAAGTGCATAATTTTGATCTAAGGTCTTTGGAAATAGAAAAAGCTCCAGTGTTTTTAAAACAAAATAATAATCATCCTAGCTAAGAGGCTTATTTGACTTATATGTGACTCTGGACCACAAAACCAGTCATAAGGGTCAATTATGCATATGAAAGCTGAATAAATAAGCTTTCCATTGATGTGTGGTTTGTCAGGATAGGACAATATTTGGCTGAGATGCAACTATTTGAAAATCTGGAATCTGAGGGTGCAAAAAAAAAATCTAAATACTGAGAAAATCGTCTTTAAAGTTGTCCAAATGAAGTCTTTGCAATACATATTAATAATCAAAAATTATGTTTTGATATATTTACAGTAGGACATTTACAAAATATCTTCATGGAACATGATCTTTACTTAATATCCTAATAATTTTTGGCATAAAAGAAAAATCTATCATTTTGACCCATACAATGTATTGTTGGCTATTGCTACAGATATACCCCAGCGACATAAGATGTGGTCCAGGGTCACATATAGCTACTGTACACAAATGCTTGCCCCCTTGCCTTCTCCCCACTTCTTCTGACTGGTCCACTGTTTTGGACTGTTCCGAAGTTTGAAGTTCAATTTGTTGTATAAAAATATGGTTTAAAAACAAGGTATTCTCTTGCAAGATGCTGAAAAAGCATTCAGACATGGCACAATGTATTTGATTGCCTTTTAAATAAATAATAAAACAGCATGAATTTCTCACCCCAGGAAACTCCTTGCTCAGTATATGCATGGCTCTGTCCTGCTTCATTCCCAGTTGAAGCCACACTGGACACGTCTTAATCAGTTTCTCCAGGATGCTGATACCAGGAGGAATAGGTTTATTGGATTTGCTAACTGGAGATGTAGGGACTGGTGGTTTTGGGACTACCGGTGGAGGTGGTCTGGGTTGAGGTGGAGATGAGGGTCTAATGCCAGGAGGTGGAGTTGGTCTAGGCAGAGCAGTGGAGGAGCTCTTAGGAAGAGCAGAGGGGAGTTGTGCTGGGAGGGGTGGCTTTGGGACCTGAGGAGACATAGGTTTCTGGGGAGGAGGTGGGGATGGTTTGGAGTTAAGTTGAGGTGAGGAAGGTTGTACACGTGAGATTGGGGGTGACGCAGGAAGTGGATGGGAGGCGGGGTCAGGGGATGGGTTGTCAGAGATATCAACCAATGGGAAGGTCAGTGTAGAAGTCAAGGAAGAAGAAGGACTTACAGGAAGAGGAGAGGTTTGTAGATGGAAAGATGCCTGAATGGGTGAAGTTATTGTTGGGGAAGAGGGTTTGGAGAGGCCTGAAGTTGCTGTGGAAGGGCCAGGGGAGAGCATAGTGCATAATGAGGACAAGCAGAACTTTCAGAAGAATCCGATGAATGTATTTTAGATCACCCTGCAGACATAAGATCATAAAGATGTCAGTATAACAAAATTGAATATGAACACATTGCAACTCAAGAATGACTTGTCAGATAACTACTGCAACATAAACGAAAGAACAGAAGTCTCTATGTTGATTTTTTTCTCTCTCTCTCTTTCCCCTTAAAACATGATGTCAATGCCGAATGTCATATGATCATAATAAATGTGCCGAGAAGACCAAGTTGTGCAACAGAGAATGTGTCAGCATGTTCATGCGAGGATAACAAATAAGCCTTGTGTATCATAGCAGCGTTTTTGTTCTGTTCTCTCAGCTGAGCCGCTCTTCCATTTTTTTTTTTGGCTACCAGGATGTTTCCCTCTTCCAGTTCTTGCAAAAATCTCTCCTTTGCTGTATTGTTGTACTGTGATATCACATAACATATTCTACATGGAAATTTATAGCTTGAGCTCATGCTCCAGCCTTACCATTTTACACAGAGAGCCAAACCTATCAATATTTATTGTTTGCTTACTGTATATGAACTTGAGAACTCATAAATGAAGTCAGTATATTAACATTGCTGTATTTGTCAAGGACTAGTTGATTTCTTTGGCCTTTTCATTAATGTCCAATCACTGCAAACACAATAAAATGATAATATCTATTAAATAAAACAGGTAGTAGACTTGACTAAGCGAGACAGAGATATAGAGACAAGCACGGTGCGATACGTGTTTTGTTTTTTAAACATATATTTACATATTTAATCGAACATTTTTAAAATAACATTGTATATAAAATATATTAAATAATATCTGAAATATTTAGCTAACCAGTTGTTGGTAAGCAAACATATTTTACATTTATAATGTTTTTAAAGCATTTCAAATATGTAAAAGTCACTGCATATTTAAGTGTATTTGAAAAGAAACAAATCTAGATCAGGGTCGTCCCTCCCACATGTTCAGATTAGTGGCCTAGAAAAATGGATTTCTTTAATAAACGGCTCTTAGGCTTTTACATTTGTACCCCTAATAATCATTTACTAATATTGCATTTCTGCTATTTATATTGATTTCTTTTTTTTTTCTTTTTTTTTTAAAGTATAAAAGGAAAAACTTCCAGCTTTCCACACTCTAAAAAATGCATTGTTAAATACAACCCAGCGCCGGGTAAAATATGGACGAACCCAGCGGTTGGGTTGCTGCCCTGAAGGTTGGGGTTAAACAATTAACCCAACTGTTGGTTGAAAACAACCGAGCATGTGTTCTGTCTAATATTTACCCAGCACTGGGTTGTATTTAACCCGGCATTTTTTTGAGCGCAGATGTTGCTGTTCATCCAGCCTTGAAGGACTTTTTTGAACTCTTCCAAAAAAGTGACCATAATTTCACGGCTTAACAAATACCTTTTCTGCTCAGTGAGGGCAAATAGTCAAAATTGCTAAGACAGCAACAGTGTGTTTATATTGAGAGGATGTTTGTGTGTCTGCCTACTTACTCTCAGGATGCTCCTTGTTCTGAGTCCCAACAGCTGTTTTCATCATTCACTCCTCACGCTCAACATTCTTCCCTTGGCGTCACAAATAATCCCTCATAAAATGCCCCAGAACACCGAAAAAGTTGTCCTTCATGTTCTTGCTTCACGCTTTGTGTTTTCCTCTTTGGTGCGTTTTCCGAATGATGTATTCTTTTTGCAGATAAGGGTGGGCGAAATCGTAAAAAATGTAGAAAACCCAAAAAGGAGAAACAGAAAAGTTCACGTCTCTTTTTCTCCTTTTCTTTCGATACTTCCTGACAGCGATGTAGTCAGGAAGGGGCTGTCCAGGGTGGTCAGCCAACCACTTACCACCCCCTACACTCGCTCACATACACACGGCTGAGCTAAATAAACCTTACTCGCTAACAGACTACACTCTACTTCTCCTTGTCTCTGTCTTGCATTCATAGTGAATGCAGCATAAACAATGTCTGCAGATGTGTTTACCCCAGAAACCGAGCTGTGAATAGTGAACTTCCCCCCTCCTCCCCCATAGAGTCTGAAAGTGTCTGAAGTTAAACAACTCCAGATGTTCAGGAACCCCAAAAGAAGTTCCATAAGGTCTGCAGTCCAACATATGGTTAGTTTTACCATTGGGAGCGAATGGCATGCCATCCTCCCCACCGTTTTTAATGCTCCTAATCGTTGGATCCATAATATTTGCAAAGAGTGCACATTGATGAGAACATTAACATTACACAGCCTGTTCGAGAGCCTTCAGAAGGAGGAACATATTTGTGATGCTGCAAAGTGCAATGCACTTTTAAAGGGTTCTGTTTGCATTCTCAGGCAAGTTGACTAATTTCAAGAGCTTTCAAAACTTTAAAGAGCGTGAAGAACGTGTATGTTACTGCACCAAGATAATACTATGAAAATATAAGTTCAGATCATGTGCTATGAAAATAAAAATATTTTTATAGAAGTCTAATGTTTTGCATGAGAAATCAATTTGTTTATTGGTCTACGCATGCTTGTAAGTACTTCACCATGGAACTGCAAACCTGTGAGCTTGCCAGCAGATGCTTCCTGTCAGCGAGGTGTGACTTCCACAAGTGAGTGAACTCAAAGAAGAAAAGACACGATTGTCATCTTGACCCAAACGCCTCAAGTTTCAGGTTTGTAGAGGAGCTCTTCTCTATCGTTCACCATAGTGAAGCATCTTTATATCATAGTGGTAACTGAGTGATTGTCACTTGATAACAGGGTTGTAGAGTATATGTGTTGCTTTAAAACTCTTAATGGGTCTTGCAAACAAGAAAAAGGTGGATTCTTGGGGTGGGAGGGAGATGAAATGGTGGCACTGTTCTTGGTTCAGCTCAAGTGATGACTACCGTGGAATCTTGGAAGGGGGTGGTGGGTCTGACTCACTCCTCACATGCAGGAGACTCAGTCACTCTTTCCACTCGGCTCTTACAGCTGCTGCTAGTTCAGCAGAAACATTGCATGAAACTTCCCAAATCACTTTGGCTCTGCATTCGGACAGGAAGAACACAGCTGTGTTTTCACACAGAGACTGGAATTTTCAGGAATTTTGAAATTCAGAAGTCCAGAAACTTTCTTTACCCAGTACAGTAGGAATACATGCTAACATTAGAAATATAGAATTGTATCCTTTGTGATATTTTATAAAACAGTTTGTTCACTTGAGTGGAATTCTGATATGAGTCCACAGGGTTTGTGTTTGTGTGTTTCAGACAGACTGTCGGCCTGTGCATTGGTAGTGGAGAATTATTTAGTGACTCTTTCTGCAAGTTACGGTAATAGATGGCGAGACGTGACTGTTTTTATGAGCGAGGCCTTGAATCATTAATTAAGTCGATTTACTCAAAAAAGCACTGATTCATTCAGTTATATGATTTTTTTGTATCTGCCCTGTCCCAAATGGTAAACTTGCAGTCTTGTGGACAAAACCAGATGTCCTATTTGTTATTTTAGGTTTCTAAAGGATGCTTACGAGCAACGTCTTTAAGACCACTATGCACCATCTACTGTATGTAAAGGAAATCCAAGAACTGTACATTTCTGTCATATGGACATACTTTGACATAGTCATGATAACAAATTACTCTTAATTGTAATGTAGAAACATGCATCTCCTGTAAAGCCGCTTGGAAATTATATGTATTGTGAAAAGTGCTGTATAAATGTGAACTGAAGCGACATTATGTCGTGAAAGTATGAACTCAGTGGAAGACCGCAATGGCTCTACTATTGGGAAAGCATAACGTTCGACGTGAATTTGAATACAAATGCTTAAATTCTTAAAAAATTTAAGGGGGTTTAAATAGTACAAGCGTTATAAAATGAAAAGCATGTACAATATATTAAATCAGACATTTTCAGCCTTTTTCAACTTCAAGGCATCTACATTATTTAAGATGATATTCAAATGCCTCCTAAGATATCTTTGGTACTTCTGCTGCAGTGACAAAGGAGCTCACAAGGTTTTTTTTTTTTTACTAGAAGTACTGTAATATATTGAAATAATTAAATGCTATAATTATAGAATAAATATTTCTTTTTCATTTAAATATTGTTTTGAATTTTATTTTAAATCATTATTCATCTTGAGGCCCCCTTGAAAGTTTTCCAGGGGCCCCGGCCCTCTGGTTGTGAACTTTTAAATGGAAAGAGACTTAGACATTGCTTTGCACAATTGATTAAATAATTGATCTCATTATAGACCTGACATCATTCAATTGCTTTCTGAGTTTTACAACAGTCAATCACTGTTTGTGGAGGCCAAAAGAAAAAATGAGGGTGGTACCTGAAGTACTACCAATGTTTCGCAATGTTTTTTTGTTTTTTTTTGTCCCTAGAGGAGAAGCTCTGAAACTCACTACTTTACATGTTGGTCAATCCTGTTTTGGCTATATTTATAACTGTTTTTTGACAACAAAAATAGTCTGTAAATGGCAATATAGTGTTTAAGATGTAAGTTCCTCAATATTAACATGTTGTTCATTGGAAGGTTGTGTGAAATATCACAGTTGTGATGTTGGTCTGAATATCGCTACATGTAATTATACAGTTCAGAATTACTTCCGAAAAATCTACCCATTTATACAATCTGGGCTCTACTACTGTAAAAATGTTAATATTCATATAGTAAACTTATCAGCAAATCAACACGCAGTGGCAAAGAAACAGCTTTCCTTTACTGCAGTGTCCCCTTTGAGAACACAAAGGATGACAGAGATAGCTAGAAAAACAAGGATAATTAATCGGAAATGTTTTATTCTGTTTTTGTACTTTATGATCAGTTTTGAGAAAATTCTCAAAATAAGCAGCATTCTTCTTCAAGCCTCCATCTTAGGAAGCACTTTTTGTGGCTGGATCAGAACAGTCTAACAGCAACCTCTGCTGGTCATTTGAACACAAAGGCCAGGGCCTGTAAAATTAAAAGTACAACATGAGGAAATTAGGATTTATTGACATGATCATTTTGACAGTTTGGTTTATTAAAATGAAAGAGAGTCATTCATCGACATTTTTTGAAGCATTAGCTTATTTATAGTTTACATGCTGATGTGACCGGTCATATGGACACTTCTCATTTTTTTTCCAGAGAATTTTAGACATGCACTTCAGTCAAAAGCTTTCCAAAGGCTCAGTCATTCTAAAGCCGCGTAAGCAAATTACTGAAGCATACAGCTCTCTCCCGCAATTTACAAACATCAAGATAATAATGACAACAATAACAAGGTATTTATGGCACCAAAAGTGTTAAAGTCAAGATGTAATGTTAGTAGCCGATCGTTTCTTCCATATGTTGATGTACATCTGAGTGAAATGGATTATAGAAAAAGCAAAAAAACAAAAGGGAGATGGGGGTTTGCATTCTCAAATGAATTGTTCACACTAACGTCTATAAAAAATACAGTGTAAATTTTCATTTCATGCTTACTTTAACTTTTGGTGGTCCTTTCTGTATTTCTCTTATTGGTGTTTCCTGGCTTGTTTTTCAGCAGCAGCAACATCACTCGTAATTGTTGTAATCTTGCCAAAAAAACAAACAAAAAAATGAATAATAACAGAATAAATAATAAACAGAAACTTACAAAATATCAGTGTGAAAAATAGAAGTTGTCACTAAGGTGTGTACTGCTAGCTACTGTAGATCTAAATCTCTAGAGCCACAAATACACTTTACCTCAGTGAAGTAACTTAATAGTAACTGTACCTCATTATTGACATGATCAATTATTTGGATTTGATCTTCAATCTTGTTGCTCAAGTCCAGTGCCATGTTCTTTAAAATCTCAACGTGGTTGACCACCTGACTTAGATTCTCTTCCATCTCATCTTCTGGATCATCATTTGTTATTCTTACAGAAACAAAACAAGCATGACTTGAATGACTTAAAAAGCTAAGACCTTTAAGGCCACATCTATTAGGTATAAATAGCTGTTTTTCCTTCACCTCTTGATGTAGGGGCCAGTGGGGGCCACTGACCCAGCAGAAACAGCCTGCCCATTGAGAACGGCCGTCGGTTGGCTGGATACCATCTTCTGCTTGCTTTCCTTTGGTTCCTTGCCCTGCTTTTTTCTCCAGTCACTCTCGGTGGATTTGAGTCTATAAAACAATCCATTCAAATCCAAAGATATACATCAAATATAAACACTGAGGTGAAAACCTTGAACTAAACGTGCCAATTTAGTTTATTTTCCTTGCTGAAATGGTCAGATTAGACCAGCATGGCCAAATTGGTTTATGCTGGTTAGTGTTGTTTTAAGGCTAATCTTGGAGAACTACTTCAGATATATAAGTTATTGTCATAGGCTATGCTCTAGCCAACCTGTTACATGGGAACAAACACAGGCCGCAGCATTTGGACAATTCGTTCAGGTTTTTTCGAGCTTGTTTCATGTCCTGCTTGATCTGGTCCATTTCCCGTTCCACATTCTTTAGTTTGTCTAATATAAAGAAAAAGAGAATAATAAGAAGGAAAAAGTGTGGCAGTCACATTAGCAAAATTTCCGCTAAATTTCACAGGCAAAAAAAGTGTATAGTGTATTATGAGTGTTGGGATGTAATTACAAAATAAATGTAATTGTAATCAGTTTAAGTTACTGAGAAAAAAATAATTAAATTAGTTACTTATGAAAATGTTAATGACTACAAATGGGGTTACATTTGAATATTTTCACACATATTTAGATTTGATTGATTCCTTTTCCAAATTACATTGACTGCTGTAAACTATGAGACACCAATGTTTCAAGGCTTATTCGCTAACTGTTTTATTTCCTATTTGGGTTTATGTATATGCTTTATTTTTTGTTTAAGATTAAAGGTCATTGCACACTGAATCCGAAATTCTCATTTGAAATTGTGTAAAAAAATAAATACGACCTCACGTTGTGTCAATCATGTTTACACACTGCCTCCGAAGCTTTATTCCATCATAAAAAATTCGGATCAGGTTCGATTTTCCTGCATTTTCGCATGTGTAGCAAGCATTTTGACAGGAAAAGATGACAAATACGATGAAAAAAAAATGAAAAAACGCATACGAAAATTTCAGAGTGGGCAAGGACCTTAACTGTGTTTTCCAAGGCATTTTTGCAGATTGCAGTGTTTCCTGCCTATGCAAAGATTTGATTTCAAACACAGCATCGTAGCTATGAAACTATATCTTGTTATGATTTTAAATCTGTATTTAACCTCCGAACGATCTCAGAGGAAGTCTGATTTTGTGGTGGCTTTGCTATAAAATTCATAATCTTAATACTGAGTACTGTAAGATTAACTCTGCCTGGTTTACATGTCTGAAAATGATTAACAGTTGAAAACATTGGAAATTTAGAAAAGTAATCAAATTTAATTAGTTACATTAATAAATCTGTAACCTATTACATTTCCGAATTAACCTTCCCAACACTGTATATTATATCTCATGCAGCTTTCTGTTGGTCAACGCAGCAAATTCGCATGACCAACCTGAACCCAGGTTGAAATCAATGTTGGTAAATATTTCTCCTTCACATGAAACTCCCAATCATGCAGAAACGACTGTATTTCAAACATGAAATTTCCCCAAGCAATGGCAAATGCGACTGCAGCTTAAGAGCAATTTCATGACTAGTTTCTCTCCTTTGAACCCTAAACAACATCCATATAGATCTATAGTGTGTGAACAGGCCTCCAAATTGTGGGATATTGAGGTAGACATCAGAAATCAGGAGTATTGAGATGAAGTACTTACCTCCCTGCTCATCTAGCATAGTCATTGTTTTCACCCCAACGTTATAACTCTGCAAAAATACACATGCTTCGAGTTCAACTCAAAGCATATAAAAGTACACACACGTTTATATACATATACATACATACACAAATATATTTGAAATAAAATGTATTTTGTGCTACGTATACAAGTACATTTACATATGTATGTGCTTCATAGAAATAACCTGCAATTGTACTTTAGTATATACTAAACTGGTATACTTAAAGTCTGCTACAATTGGAACAACTAATTTTGTACTTAATGCACTTTAATTGTGTGGAAGTAGTGCTGAAGTCCAACTAAAAATATACTCAAGTATATTTGATTGTGCTAAAGAACTATTGTTAGTATACTTCAGGTAAACTTTAAATATCTTGCATTTAAAGACTAATATTACACAAAGATGATACAGTCCTTATTAATAGTGATATTAAAACAGCTTTTAGGTATAATATTAAGAAATGTGCATTGTGTAGTAAAGAAATACTCCAAACAAAGTTTAATTATAATTCTTAAGTCTCTATAAGTCTTAAGTGATATGTCAAAAAACATGTTATTGGATTTGAAGTATACATAGTATGAAATAAATAAATAAATTTTAAGGAGTACTCATGTGTCATTGGTTAAAACTGGTTAAAATAAGTCCTCTTACGTCATTTGTCATTTCTACCATTCGTCTAGTGCTTTCAAGTGACTGAAACAAATACAAAGACAGTCAAACGTTAATGTCAAATATTTATGAAAGCTTGTTTACACCATGTGATAAAGAAAATCAATAATAAGGTAACTGTGAATTTTTTTTCTTGCAATTCTGAGTTTATCTCTTCCAGTTCTGTCATCAGAATTGTTGCAATTCTAAAAGAAATAAGTCTTTGCTAGATGTTAACTAGTACTTGCTGATAAAAAGTATGTTAAATATTTCAGATGAATGAAGAGTGAATGCACACTGATACTTCTGATAAACTATGGTTGCACAAAACTTTCTCACTTCTAATTTCCTCACTTCTCACTAAACCATATTTGACCTGGAAAATAACTAGATGGGGCAAAAGAAGTATTTTTTATTTTCAGTTTACAGAAATGAAAGAGCGTTGCTTTCATATGAGCTGGGAATTTTACAGGAACTTGAAAACAGCAACTAATAAAAGAACAAGAAGGATTCATCTCATCTTCTTAGACATCCTTGAGGAATCAAATAAGAAATTTACCTCATTTGTTACATGCTTGGCTTTAGTTGTCATCTCCTCCACTGACATGTCTGCCATTCTGCTGAACTGGGATTCTGCTGGGATTTTTCATACACTCTAGAAAACAATATGAGTCAAATGTAAGATGATTCATTTGCATATAAACAAAGATTGAAAAAAAAACTATCATTAGCCTGCCAATCAGAAATTGTAATGATAGAATGTAATGCATATAATGGTTTATTCAAAACAAACTTTTTCTCTTAACTTAATGATTCCTAGCTCAGTAACAAACAACCAGTTCAACTTGATTCAAGTGACACTACTAAGTTATTATGCACAGCAGAATTTCAGAAAAAAGTATACAAGTGAGGATTGTCTACAAAGTAGAATATTGAGCTACTTTAATAATATTTAACTCTTTTAGCTCCTGTGAGTGTATCTGTGAACTTACTCTCAGGATGCTCCCGTTCTGAGTGTTGTGATGATTCAGTTGTACATGTTAACGTTTCCCCTTTGCATCACAAAAATCGCTCAGAGAGAGAGTTGTGGGTGCACAAAAGGAGAAACAGCATATTTACATAACTTCTCATAGTGACGCAGTCAGAAGGGGCTGTTGAAGGTACTTGCCCACCGATTAACCATATCCCACCTCAACATACACCTCTGATATATCCTCCAGACCAGAGCTTTCAGATTCTGAAGTTGTATGATTTTTTTAAATCACTTGTATGTCGATGAACCAATGGTTGAAGCCATAGAGTTACATATCTAAAATTACTAGATAATGACAGGTACTGTATTGCACCTGCCTTTGCTTCTTATGGGCAGCCATTCTTAACAGGAAGTGAGGTGGCACAAACGGGGCTGGGAAGAGAGACAGTTTTTGACCTATATGGGAAAATACACTGAGCTGTCCTTTTAACTGTCTTCTTTCTAATAAATATCAAGTTTTTACCCTGGCTGTATTTCACTGAAAAAAAGCAAGCCTTTATACCAAAAAAAAGTATTGGTTCGTCAGACATGGTTCTAATTTTTGCAACTGATAAAAAGATCTCAATGCCAAACCAAAAATTCAAGACATCACAACGGGGAACTAAACCAGAGAGATGAAGGGAATCCTCTGTTTCTTATCTGTATCCTGAAATTTTTCCTCAGATTTTGTTTTTATCATCCGATGTGGTATTACATTTGTCAGACTCTCAGGGAACAAGGCTGATAACTAGAGGACAGTTCCTCCAGGCTCCACAGCATATGTGGACCCTCTCAGCAGTCTCCTAAACAGCAGACACAGAACGTCTCGAAGGGAGTTGAAACAGAGGCACTGTCCTAGTTCTCGAGGCCTCAAATAATTACGCTACTATGTAATCCTCAGAAAATTTCCATCTTCAACTTTTCACCATAAAATAACTGAGTAATATGACAGCGCCCTCTACTGGTAAAGTCGCTTCTACACAAAAAAGGGAAAAGGCCAAGAAATGATTATACCGGCTTTATTAGCAGTAAAATTGATTCATTGAAATGCCCTTTTGCTACATAGCATGGCAAATTATGCCATTAAAAAGGACACTACCATACATTCCCCCAAAACATCGAACAGGACTAACTGTATTCACAAGGCCCATTATTGTCTTAACATAATTAAATATGAATATAATCAGTCACAGATACAGCTAAACAGAAAAAAAACAAATTACATAAAAACCAAACATTATATCATTAGCCCAAACATACATCAATGGCTATAAGGGCAGCAAACCAGAACATTAAAAGTTCTGTCGTAAGTCTTTGGCCCTTCATTCAGATTCAATTTCATTTCAGTGCAGGGAGAGGGACGGACAGCAGTGAGCAAAGCAAATTAAGCAACTGCACTCAGTGCGTCCAGCACAGGGCTCTGAAGTCTCACGCATTTCAACCAGTTCACACGCTCTCACGCCTTGTATTTCTCACGCTGAGAAGGGATAACTTGTCCCGCTATATGTACTAACTACACGATTCTGCCGCTCCATCAGTTTTTTACTTTCACTTTCTGTATGACTGAAGTTAAGACGTTCACCGGCATAACTATTGCGCAAAGTTTGCATGTTGCTTTTGTGATACCCATTGGCTGGCCTTTATGGTTTAAAACAGAAATATTTCCAGTATTGCGACTTAACTGCAACCCCCCCCCCCCCCCCCCCCCCCATGCATGTATCTTAAACGCAGGGATACATAAAAGAGGAATCAAATCGGTATGCCGCGCTGTCTTAAACACGTCTCCATGCTTGTGCGCGCTTCGGGTGTGTGCGAGTACAGCGCGCAAGTAACGAATTGAGTTCTGTTTCGTTTCTTCTTCTTGTGGTTTTAAATAGCTTGAACATGTAAATTGGCAAATTAATCTGCGAATCACACGCCGAACGGTGGGTCTGGACCTGGTCCGTATATCACGGATCAACTGCGATCCGTTTAAAGCCCCAGCCATGACGGATAAGAGCAATCTTTTATTTACTAATTTAACATGAAATCGTCAAATTGCTACTCGATATCAGTCGCATACAACGAAAATACAGAATAACTAGAAAATATACTGTACACATACAGTAGGATTACAGTACTTACCCTGAGCATATATGTCAAACTGTGTGTGTGTGTGTGTGAGAGAGAGAGAGAGAGAGAGAGAACGCGCGCGAGAGAGAGAGTACACATTTCAGCTTATTATTTTTATTTTTTATTTTTTTCTGTTGTGTTTGTTGCACATTTTGATGCCTTGATGACAAGAGTAGGGGGCTCCCATATAAAGCAATGTGGTTTCCTCAGTCAAATTCAGACGCAGTGTGTTTTCTATGGTGGGTTTGAGCAAAACCAAAACTAGAAACAGTTTGACTCTGGATGGAACACTATTATCCATCATGACAGTGCTTTATGTGGGAGTCCTCTACCCCTGTCATCGGGCATCAAAATGTGCAAAAAACATTTACAACAGAAAAAAATAAATATAAGCTGAAATGTGTACTCTCTGTGTCTCTCTCTCTCTCTCTCTCTCTCTCACACACACACACACACACACACACACACACACACACACACACACACGGTTTGACATACATGCTCAGGGTAAGGCCTGTAATCCTACTGTATGTGTATGTACATTGAGTACTGTTCAGTTGGCGCGTTTGGGGCAAAATTTATTTTTATTTTTGATATATTTGTATTTGTATTTTTTGTTTTATTATAATTAATTTGTCTTTCATCAGATTTACCAGATGTTATAATTTCTATTTGTGGTGGTGAAATTGCTAGCAAAAACTTGGTTGCTGCAAATATTTGACTTGCTCCTCCCCTTTGTATGGTCCCTCCCCTAATCTCACTCCAAACTTTCGCTATAACTTGAGAGCCTTGGTCCAGCATATTCGTCTCACATGTGAAGACATGATTGTACAGGAGGCTCTGGAAAGGATCTGTGTGTGCATGCGTCCAACTATTTACAATACTTTACTCACTATAGCTGCTATTCATTGCTGTAAGGCAGAAAGTGTGTGTGTGTGTGTGTGTGTGTGTGTTTGTGTGTGTGTGTGTGTGTGTGTGAGTGCGTGCGCGTTGTGACAAATGAGGACATAAATTTATACAATGACATGGGTATGATATAGGTATTACAAGGAGAAGGTGACTTATGAGGACATTGCCTCATGTCCCCATTTTTCAAAACGCTTAAATCATACAGTTTTTTTTTTTAAGAAAGTAAAAATGCACAGTTTCCTGTGAGGGCTAAGTTTAGGTGTAGGGTTGGTGTAGGGCGATAGCACATACAGTTTGTACAGTATAAAAATCATTACGCCTATGGAATGTCCCTACAATTCACAAAAAACGTGTGTGTGTGTGTGTGTGATCAAACAATCAGGCTCCAGAGTGATGCTGGCAGTGTCCATTCTCTAAAGTTTGTTGACTCGCTGGTTGGCTTCATCAGTGCAATCTTTATTCACTTTAGCCTGGGGGAAAAAAACATAATTTTTATATAAATGAATTACACTCTCTTAATTTAATTGTTTAAAAACAATAATGTAATGTTAATTTAAATCAATATTTTTTTACAGGTCTACTTCATTAGATGCCTAGTTGTTTGATGGTGTAGATTTACCTTTTTACTGCTGCGGTCAAAGTTTTTGTTCTGTTTTTCAATCTCATTGCCCATATCCAAGGCCAAATTCTTGAGATTCCCGATGATGCTGCCCACCTGGTCCAGATTCTCCTCCATCTCATCTTCTCGTGCATCATTTGTTACTCTTTCGGGAAAGCAGAAATATCAATAAAGCATAGAGTACATCTTTATTATAAACAGAATACACTTGAGAACAAATTATTGTAACAAGCACTTTTTGCTTAAAGGAACACTCCACGTTTTTGGAAATGGGCTCATTTTACAACTCCCCAAGAGTTAAACAAGTGATTTTTACTGTTTTTGAATCCATTCAGCCGATCTCTGGGTCTGGCGGTAGCACTTTTAGCTTAGTTTAGCATAGATCATTGAATCGGATTAGACCATTAGCATCTCGCTCAAAAATGACCAAAGAGTTTTGATAATTTTCCTATTTAAAACTTGACTCTTCTGTAGTTACATCGTGTACTAAGACCGACGGAAAATGAAAAGTTGCGATTTTCTAGGCCGATATGGCTAGGGACTATACTCTCATTCCGGCGTAATAATCAAGGAACTTTGCTGCCGTACCATGAGTGCAGCAGGTGTAATATTACGCAGCACATGAAAGTAGTCCCCAGCTAGGTAACTAGTTATGATATAGCTGGGGACTACTTTCAGGCACTGTGTAATATCATTGCGCCTGCTGCAGCCATGGTACGGCAGCAAAGCTCCTTGATTATTACGCCGGAATGAGAGCATAGTTCCGGTTTAACTCTAGAGGAGTTGTAAAATGAGCCTATTTTCAAAAAAGTGGAGTGTTCCTTTAAGGTGACTCAACTAAATATTAATATTCAGAAGTATGAATCAGCTGTAAAGATCTTTAAAAACAATTACCACATACATGTGGAATCAAATTCTAGATACTTCAGCCACCAAAATTATTTAATGTGGCAGGGCAAAGACAACGTATCCTAATAATAGCTAAATGCTATCAAACAGAGAACAAGACTGTAGCTTATTTTAGGTCAAGAAGTGCCTGCATAGACAGGAAGACGCCATCTGATTAAGCAAAATGACAAATGTTCATGTTTTGGCATCTGATAGTGATACATCACTTGAATTTCCAGACCTTTAAAGCCACATATCTGTTAGGTAAGCAAATGGGTATATATACTCACCGGCCACTTTATTAGGTACACCTGTTCAATTGCTTGGTAACACAAATAGCTAATCAGCCAATCACATGGCAGCAACTCAATGCATTTAGGCATCTAGATGTGGTGAAGACGACTTGCTGAAGTTCAAACCGAGCATCAGAATGGAGAAGAAAGGGGACTTAAGTGACTTTGAACATGGAATGGTTGCTGGTGCCAGGCGGGCTGGTCTGACTGAGTATTTCAAAAGCGGCTGATCTACTGGGATTTTCACACACAACCAACTCTAGGGTTTACAGAGAATGGTCCGAAAAAGAGAAATGCAGAATACCATCTCTGAACGCACAACACATCAAACCCTGAAGCAGATGGGCTACAGCAGCAGAAGACCACACCGGGTGCCGCTCCTGTCAGCTAAGAACAGGAAACGGAAGCTACAGTTCGCACAGGCTCAACAAAATTGTACAATAGAAGATTGGAAAAACGTTGCCTGGTCTGATGAGTTTTGATTTCTGCTGCGACATTCAGATGGTAGGGTCAGAATTTGGGGTAAAGAACATGAAAGCATGGGTCCATCCTGCCTTGTCTCAACAGTTCAGGCTGGTGGTGGAGGTGTAATGGTGTGGGGGATATTTTCTTGGCACACTTTGGGCCCCTTAGTACCAATTGAGCATCGTTTAAATGCCACAGCCTACCTGAGTATTGTTGCTGACCATGTCCATCCCTTTATGACTACAGTGTACCCATCTTCTGATGGCTACTTCCAGCAGGATAATGCACCATGTCACAAAGCTCAAATAATCTCAGACTGGTTTCTTGAACATGACAATGAGTTCACTTTACTCAAATGGCCTCCACAGTCACCAGATCTCAATCCAATAGAGCACCTTTGGGATGTGGTGGAACGGGAGATTCGCATCATGGATGTGCAGCCGACAAATCTGCAGCAACTGCATGATGCTGTCATGTCGCTATGGACCAAAATCTCTGAGGAATGTTTCCAACACCTTGTTGAATCTATGCCACAAAGAATTAAGGCAGTTCTGAAGGCAAAATGGGGTCCAACAGGTACTAGCAAGGTGTATCTAATAAAGTGGCCAGTGAGTGTGTATATATAAATTAACAGCTTATGCCATATGGAAATGCATAACACAAATCTCCAGCTAACTTCATCTATGAGAGCTGTTACTCTCAGTGCTATTTTTCCTTCACCTCTTGATGTAGGGGCCAGTGGGGGCCGCTGACCCAGCAGAAACAGCCTGCCCATTGCGAGCGGCAGTCGGTTGGCTGGATACCACCTTCTGCTTGCTTTCCTTTGCTTTTTTCTCCAGTCACTCTCGGTGGACTTCAGTCTGAAAGAGAATCCATTCAAATCCAAATAAATTTGACATCAAATACAATCACTGAGGTAAAACCCTTCAGCTAAATGTGCTAATTTAGTTCATTGTCCTTGCTGAAAAATTCAGATTAGACCAGCATGGCTAAACTGGTTTATGCTGGTTAGTGTTGGTTTAAGGATGATCTAATGGTGCAGCACAGCTAGTCTATTCACCAACAAAATATATCTGATGAAGCCATTATAACAGCATAGACATAGGAATTATTTATTTCAAAATTTTTTTATTGAATTTTGCAGACATATACAATGTATTACCTCAATTACAAAATGAAACATGTCTGATAAGAGGAAAATTAAGAAATAAAACAAAAACACAACAACAAAACCACCACCCACAACCCTTGCCCGCGGCCACAAAAAAAAAAAAAAAAAAAAAAAATTTAAAAGTAAATAAATAAATAAATAAATTAAGGTCTAGTAAATGTACCTTCTAATGAGAAGGCCCTGATGTTACAGTTGTGTTCTCGATAGTACACAGTATAGGGCTCCATATTTTGTAAAAGGATCTCAATGATCCTTTGGAAGAGTGTCTGATTTTTTCAAGGTGGATACATTGCAATACCTCTCGCATCCAATCCTCATGTGATGGGGGAGAGGCATGTTTCCATTTAAGAAGGATGGCACGCCTAGCTAATAAAGTGGTAAAGGCAATGACGCAGTGCACTGTGGATGATGCAACTAAATCTGGAAGAAGGCCGAACAGAACAGTCAATGGATTAGGGGCAATGGTGGTGTTAAGGGCCTGAGAAAGTGTTCTAAAAATGTCTGACCAGTAGTCCATTAGCCTCGGGCAAGACCAGAACATATGAATATGATCAGCTGGAGATTGTTTGCATCTGTTGCATGCATCACTTCTGTTAGGAAATATTTTAGCCAGTTTAGCATTAGTGAAGTGAGCTCTGTGAAGCACTTTACATTGTATTAGAGCATGTCTAGCACAAATAGATGAAGAATGAATTAAACCAAGAATGTTCTTCCACTGGTCTTCGGGTATATCAATGCCCAAATCCTGTTCCCAAATTTGTTTAAGAGAATCAACTGGAGATGAGGTTAAGGACATTATTTTACTATAAATAACGGCTATCAGCCGTCCTTGACCAGGGTCAAGGGTGAGAATTGAATCAAGTTCTGACTCAGGGGGCCGACTGGGAAAATGGGGAAATAACTTTTGAATAAAGTGCCTCACTTGAAAAAAACGAAAAAGATGGCTATTAGGAAGATTAAATCTAATTGATAACGAAGAGAAGGAAGAGAAGATTTCTTTTTCATACAAGTCATTCAAAGTACAAAGACCCTTACTTGCCCAAATATCAAAGACACGGTCTGAGAGGGACGGGGGAAATAAATGATTATTTGAAATTGGCATATAAATCGAGGCTCTGTGCAAACCAAATTGTTTCCTGAATTGAAGCCAAATCTTAATAGTGTTGATAACTACTGGATTGCTCGAAATTTTGTTTACTTCAAGAGGAAGCTGCGAACAAATATTAGAAAGCAAGGAATGAGAAGAAGATATCTCTATGTGTAACCAGGGCAGGCTAGAGGCACAACACCTAAGGTCAACCCAATAAAGTAATTTAGTAATATTACATGCCCAGAAGTAATATCGAAAGTTTGGAAGTGCTAAACCCCCTTCAGATTTGAAACGCTGGAGGACTGTTTTTCTAATACGAGCTGGCTTGTTACTCCAAAGGAACCCATTCAATTGCTGGTCTAGATTAGTAAAAAAGGATTTATTGATACAGAATGGGACATGTTGAAAAAGATACAAGAACTTTGGCAGGATAATCATTTTAATAAGATTCACGCGACCTATTAAGGATAAGGAGAGGGAGCTCCATCGAGCAAAATCTACTTTACATTTGTCCAAAAGTGGTATAAAATTCTTAAAAAACAAGTCTTTAAACGAGTTGGTTATAAATATGCCCAGGTATTTAAACCCATCCAAGGCTAACTTAAATGGAAATGAAGAAAGAGGGAGAGATTTAGCCAACTGATTTATAAAAAATAATTCGCTTTTTTGAAAATTTAACTTGTACCCTGAGAGGCGGCCAAACTGGTCTAGAATATCCAGTATTGGAGGAAGAGAAATTAAAGGGTCGGAGATATACAATAACAAATCGTCCGCATAAAGAGAAAGTTTATGGACCTGATCATGGCGGATAATGCCTTTAAATGCATCATGGCTACGAAGCCAGATGGCCAAAGGTTCAATAGCTATATTAAATAACAAGGGCGAAAGTGGACACCCTTGGCGCATCCCCCGTTGGAGCAAAAAGGGTGGCGAACGAACACCATTGGTTTGCACTGAGGCAGATGGGAAAGCATAAAGAAGTCTAATCCAAGAAATTAATTTAGAGTCAAATCCGAATTTACGTAAAGCAAAGAACAGGTATTCCCACTCCACCCTATCAAACGCTTTCTCTGCATCCAATGAAACTATAACTTCAGGGGTAGTGGATGAAGAAGAAAAAATTATGTTGAGCAATCTTCTAGTATTAAAAAAAGAATGCCTCCCCGATGTGAAGCCAGTTTGATCTAAAGAAATTATGGATGGCATGAC
Source organism: Barbus barbus (assembly GCF_936440315.1). Taxonomy (NCBI): domain Eukaryota; kingdom Metazoa; phylum Chordata; class Actinopteri; order Cypriniformes; family Cyprinidae; genus Barbus; species Barbus barbus. The sequence continues at coordinate 12,583,118 of NC_136758.1, forward strand.
ATCTTGGAGGCGAAGAGAGAGAATTTTGGCTAGAATCTTACAATCTACGTTTAGCAGAGAAATCGGTCGATAGTTACCACAGGATGTGGGGTCCCTGTCCTTTTTCAAAAGCAAGGATATGGATGCTGAATACAACGTCGCCGGCAATTGTCCTTTTTGGAAAGAATCATTATACATCCTCACCAAAATTGGGATTAGTAAATTAGAATATGCCTTGTAAAATTCAATTGTAAACCCATCAGGGCCTGGGGATTTCCCATTCTGCATTGACCCAGTAGCTTCTTGGATCTCTTGGGGGGAAATGGGGCTGCCTAGTTCTTTAGCCTTGTCTTCATCAATTCTAGGGTAATTTAATGAGTCTAAGGGGTTGGGGATATTTGCTGAATCTGGAGAGTACTCCGATGTATAAAGGTTAATATAGAAATCTAAGAACACTTTGTTGATTTCAGCTGGATCTGTAGTAAGATTACCACTAGGGGAAGTAATTCTTGGAATTAGCCTAGAGACACAGGCTGCACGAGCCTGATGGGCCAAGAGTGTACCCGCCTTATCGCCATGTTCGAAAAAACGTTGCTTGGTTTGTCGTAGTTGTCTCTCAACATCATGTGTCATGAGACAGTCATATTCTGATTGTAACACAAGTCGTTTTTTGTAAAAGGTCGGGGAGGGAGAGACTGCGTATGTTTCATCAAGTTTAAAGAGTTTGTCTAAAATTTCCTGCCTCTTAACCCGATCAGCCTTGCGCAGGTGGGAAGTGAAAGAAATAATCTGGCCTCGAATAAAAGCTTTAAGCGCTTCCCATAAAAATTCACTGTTAACTTCAGAGGTATCGTTAAATTCAATGTAATTACTAATTTGAGTGGCAACAAGATTTTTAAACTCCTGATCTGCTAATAAATGAGAGCTAAATTTCCATAGAGATGGAGAGTTAGTAGTAAATGAGAAATTAATATCAAGTGATGTAGGAGCATGATCTGAAATGACTATTGGGTGATAACTACTAGCAGTAACCAGATGCAACAATTTATTATCAATCAAAAAGAAATCAATTCGAGAAAAACTTTGATGTGGGGGAGAAAAAAAGGAAAAGACTTTACTGTCTGGGTTTTTAAATCTCCAGGGGTCTGAAATACCTAAATGAGATGAACAGTTAAGCACTACTTTGGCAGAGCTGGATAAACTGATTTGCTTAGATGATGACCTATCAAGACTTGTGTCTTGCACCAGATTAAAGTCGCCCCCTATCAGTATGTAATGAGTGTCACTATTTGGAATTGACATAGGAATTATTGATGGTTAAGCTAGTTAAGAACCTGGTGAGGATATCAGTTGCATTTTACATTGGGAGTTCGGTTGCGAGTTCGAGTCTCCGGTCCGGCAGGAATTGTATGTGGGGGGAGTGAATGTACAGCGCTATCTCCACCCTCAATACTACGACTGAGGTGCTCTTGAGCAAGGCACCGAACCTCCAACTACTCCCCGGGTGCTGCAGCATAAAGGGCTGCCCTTAGTGTGTGTTCACGGTGTGGGTGTGCAGTCTGGATGGGTTAAATGCAGAGCACAAATTCCGAGTATGGGTCACCATGCTTGGCTGTATGTCATGTCACTTTTTCACTTTTCACTTTCAAAACACAACATTTGCTGTTCTTTTCAGCATTTTTTACAGCAAGTCTAACCCTAATTTTGAATAATAAGCCTGACGAAAGATGTAGCCAATGGTTCTCACAGCCTTGTTTGACTTCACAGTTTCTACCCTATAAAATATTGTACAGCTTTACATAACTAGAAAAAAGTATATTACTTTATTCATGAAGTATAATTTATTAATTTACTTTTCCAGTTCTAAAACCACACTTTCAAAATTAGGCTTCTTTATATAATCAGGCTTTTCAAGCCAGTGTGAACCTTGGGGAAGAATTCAAATAAAAGATATCTTGATTTTTAGTTGTTTTAGCTTTAATGTAATGCCTATTGTGTCTTATTTAAATAATTTGTAATCTTGAGAGCCGCTTAAAACTTTACTGAGATCCCCAAGAAGCCCTGGCCCTCTGGTTGAAAAGCTCTGATGTAGCCTATATTCCAGTATTGCACCACAGTGCCTTACTTCTTAACTGTGTTGTAATCCCACAGGTACATAACTCATTGTCATACAGAAGATATATGCTCTAGCCAACCTGTTATATGGGCACAAACACAGGCCGCAACAGTTGGACAATTCATTCAGGTTTTTTCGAGCTTGTTTCATGTCCTGACCGATCTGGTCCATTTCCCGTTCCACATTCTTTAGTTTTTCTAATACAGAAAAAAAGAGAATAGAGGTGTAGCAGTCACATTAGCAAAATTTCTGCTAAATTTCTCAGACAAAAGTAGTATATCTCTCTCACACAGAGATCATTTTACAACCAAGCAGCTTTCTGTTGGTCAATGCAGAAAATTTGTAGGACCAACCTGAACCCAGAGTGATATATTTCAAACATGAAATTTCGCCAAGCAATGGCAAATGTGACTGCAGATTAAGAGCAATTTCATGACTAGTTTCTCTCCTTTGAACCCTAAACAACATCCATATAGATCTATAGTGTGTGAACAGGCCTCCAAATTGTGGGATATTGAGGTAGACATCAGAAATCAGGAGTATTGAGATGAAGTACTCACCTCCCTGCTCATCTAGCATAGTCATTGTTTTCACCCCAACGTTATAACTCTGCAAAAATACACATGCTTCAAGTTCAACTCAAAGCAATGAGCAAATGAAAGCAGTGTTTTTGCATGATAAATGATTACAATGTTTTTAAGGAGCACTCATGTGTCATTAGTTAAACTGGTTAAAACAAGACCTCTTACCTCTTCTGTGATTTGTACCATTCGTCTAGTGCTTTCAAGTGACTGCCAAACAAATACAAAGAAAGTTAATCAAATGTTAAACATCAAATATTTATGGAAGCTTGCTTTTGCCATGGGATAAAAAAAAGCCGATTAGTGAAAATAATTGTGACTTCTTTTTTCTCACAATCCTGTTATCAGAATTGTTACAATTCAAAAATTTAATTGAAAAGTCTGAATTGCTGGATGTTAGCTAGCAATTGCTGAGAAAAAAATAATTGTAAAATAAAAGTCACAATTACCTTTTTTTTATTCTGTGGCAGAATAAAGATTTAGAGAAAAATATATTTTTTCATTATGGAAATAAGCTTCCATATTACTGTAATACAATGAGAATTCTATTATAAGTTCGGCTTGCACACACATAGGACAAAAGTATGTTAAATATTTCAGATAAATGAAGAGTGAATACACACTGATACTTCTGATAAACTATGGTTGCACAAAACTATTTCCACACTTCTCATTTAACCATATTTGACTAGATGGGGCAAAAGAAGTATTTTTATTTTCAGAAATGAAAGAATGTTGCTTTCATATGAGCTGGGAATTTTACAGGAACTTGAAAACAGCAACTAATAAAAGAACAAGAAGGATTCATCTCATCTTCTTAGACATCCTTGAGGAATCAAATAACAAATTTACCTCATTTGTTACATGTATGGCTTTAGTTGTCATCTCCTCCACTGACATGTCTGCCATTCTGCTGAACTGGGATTCTGCTGGGATTTTACTCTGGGGAAAGTGTAAGTCTAATGTAAGATGATACATTTGGATATAAACAAAGATTGCCACAGAAATCCATGGAAATATCCCTACCCTAAGTTTCATGTCAACATACATGACAATTACAATGAAAAGAGAAAAAAAACTCTATTCTTAGACTCTAAATCAGAAATGATAACTATACAAACTTATACACATCATAGTGTGGTTTAATCAAAATGTGATTCCTATTTCAGTAACTATCAGTTCAACTTGATTCAAGTCACACTACTAAGCTATTAAGCACAACAGAATTGTCTACAAATTATAATATTAGAATATTTAGATACTTTTATAATATTTAACTCTTTTAGCTACTGTAAGTTTGTGTTTACTTACTCTCAAGATGCCCCAGTTCTGAGTGTTGTGATCATTTAGTTGTACGTGTTAAAGTTTCCTCTTTGCATCACAAAAATCCCTCAGAGAGAGAGTTGGCCGGGGTACACATAAAGAAGAAACAGTGTATTTATTTTACTTTGTCATAACTTCTCATTAGTGACGTAGTCAGGAAGGGGCTGTTGAAGGTACTTGCCCACCCCTTAACCACATCCCACCTCAACATACACTTCTGATATACTCCAGACAAGAGCTTTTCTTCAAAATCATGTGTATCAGTGCTGATATTGATAAACCAATGGTTGTAACCATAGAGGAACATATCTAAAATCATTAGATAATGACAGGTTTTGCACATGCCTTTGCTACTTCTTGTGGGCAACCGTTCTAAACAGGAAGTGAGGCATCAAAGGGTGGTTGGAAGAGAATGTTTTTGACCTACATGGGAAAAATACCCTGAACTGTCCTTTTAACTTTGTGATTTATTTTTTTTCTTCTTCTTTCTAATATACAGTGGTGGCCAGAATTATTAGAACACCAGTCTCAGTTTGTTGTTTCTTCATGTCATTCCAGACAGACTGGATGATGATGAGATCAGATCTCTGGCTGTTGTCAGACTCCTTGTGCAAACAAAAATCTCTGACTTAAAACCATTTTTTAGCTGGTGAAAATAATAGTGTTCTAATAATTTTGTTCTATGCTTGTTGCGAGTAGCATTAAATACTCTGGGTGTATCTCACGGAAAGAAAACAAGCCTTTATACCAACAAAAAATATGGGAACGTCATATTGACTTTGGTTCTAAATTTTATAAATGATAAAATATCTCAATGCCAAACCAAGTTTCAGGCCATCACAACAAGGAGCTAAACCAGGGAGATGAAGGGAATCCTGAAATGTTTCCTCAGATTTAGTTTTTATCATCCGATGTGGTATTACATTAGTCAGACTCTCGGGGAACAAGGCTGGCTGATAACTAGAGGACAGTTCCTCAGCATACGTGGACCCTCCTCAGCAGTCTCCTAAACAGCAGACACAGAAAGTCTCGAAGGGAGTTGAAACAAAGGCACTGTCCTAGTTCTTGAGGCCTCAAATGATTCAAATAACTAGGCTACTATGTAATCCTCCTTGAGGAAGACCAGAGAAGAGTCAGTCCAAGAAAACTATCCATGAAAAAGATGAAAGCTGGAATTAACAGAAAACAGTCCTCAGCACTCAGCTTTGGTAGGCTAAGAAAGACCATACAGACATTAGATTTCTTTTAAAAGAGTGCCTTTGTAAAAGTTGAAAGTAATGTTGTTATAAACATACTTATCTTATATGGAATAATATTTGCAATACAGGCAGTAGAGATATTAACAGGCATTCAAACACAAAATTGTCTTTTTAATCTTGCCGTTCCAAATACTTCTGTTAGGATGCATCTTTTTTCATAACTGGTGAGAGCTTGCCATTAAGTGGTCAATTCCAGTCATTCCAATAGAAACCCACGTTTTCTCCATGCAGATTTCGCATAAGGTTCAAGCCCTTCATGCGAATTTATTGCATTGAATAAAGAAATCTGCTAGGTTAGACCTTGTTGCAAAATTAACCATATTTCATTTCACCATAAAATAACTGAGTAATATGACAGCCCCCTCTACTGGTAAAGTCACTTCTACGCACAAAAAAGGGAAAGAAACCAATACATGATTATACCGGCTTTATTAGCAGTAAAATTGATTCATTGAAATGCCCTTTTCCTACATAGCATGGTAAATTATGCCATTAAAAAGGACACTACCATACATTCCCCCCAAACATCGAACAGGACTAACTGTATTCACAAGGCCCATTAATGTCTTAACAATTAAATATGAGTATAATCAGTCACAGATACAGCTAAACAGAAAAAAAAAGATATTACATAAAAACCAAACATTATATCATTAGCCCAAACATACATCAATGGCTATAAGGGCAGCAAACCAGAACATTAAAAGTTCTGTCGTAAGTCTTTGGCCCCTCATTCAGATTCAGATTCAGATCAGTGAAACATTTAGCCATGTTGACTGAAGTGCAGGGAGAGGGACGGACAAAACCCATCACCATCTCGAGAGATTAGGCTCCTTCCATTACAGACTGAGAGAACAGCAGTGAGCAAAGCCACAAAAACAACTGCACTCGGTGCGTCCAGCATATTTGTCTCATATTAAGGGTGAAGACTTGATTGTACAGGAGGCTCTGGAATAGATCTGTGTGTGCATGTGTCCAACCATTTACAATAGAACAAACAGAACGGCAAAAAAGGCACAGATGGCACTGGAAGAACTTAACTCACTTGCTGCGATTCATTTATGTGAAGCAGAAAGTGTGTGTGTGTGAGAGAGAGAGAGAGAGAGAGAGAGAGAGAGAGAGAGAGATCGATCAAACAATCAGGCTCCAGATTGATGCTGGCAGTGTCCATTCTCTACAGAAGTTTGTTGGCTCGCTGGTTGGCTTCATCAATGCGAGCTTTATTCATATCAGCCTGGGAAAAATAATATATATTTTTTATATAAAAAATATCTTAATTAAATTGTTTAAAAACAATAAATGTTCATTTAAATAAATAAATAAATAATCATATTTTCAGAGGTCCACTTCATTAGATGCCTAGTTGTTTGACTGTGTAGATTTACCTTATCAGTGATGCGGTCAATGGTTTTGTTCTGTTTTTCAATCTCATTGCCCATATCCAAGGCCAAATTCTTGAGATTCCCGATGATGCTGCCCACCTGGTCCAGATTCTCCTCCATCTCATCTTCTCGTGCATCATTTGTTACTCTTTTGGGAAAGCAGAAATATCAATAAAGCCACAGAAATGAGAAGAAAGTGTAGCTTTAATGTCAGATTTCATAATCTATTTCAAGGAAGTAAAGCTTAACATACGGTTTTCATTTACTTGCTTTAAACAATTGATTCAAATCAAAAGATTTAAGTATTATTTAGTACAATTTTTCCTTTACCTCTTGATGTAGGGGCCAGATGCGCCCCCTGACCCACCCGAAACAGCCTGTCCGTTGCGAACGGCAGTGGGTTGGCTGGATACAACGCCGCCCTCTTTTCCCTCCGAGCTTGAGTTGTCATTACCTGTGCCCCAAGTCTTCTTATATCTCCCATCATGCTCAATAGACGTGACTCTAAAAGAAAAGAGGTTTTTAATACTCTCATCTACTCCTAAAAGATCTTATGACAATTCATTTAATTTCAATAAAATGCAAAGAGAATTCCCAACAAAAATGCTACTGAATTTGATGCTATATAACACAACGTAATGCAGAATATTTTAAATCCAGGAGCTTAGAAGTGGAGTTATAATAGCGAACCTGTCACATGGGCACACACACAGGCCACAGCATTTGGACAGATCAGTCAGGTTCTTCTCGGCATGCCTCATGTCCTGATTGATCTGGTCCATTCCTTGATCGACTCGCCTCAGTTGCTCTAATCAAGACAGAATGAAGAAGGTTTCAGCAATAAAATGAGCCAGCATCTCCTAAACAAAGTTTTTATAGATTATAGCAATGGTTTAATGTGAGTAACAAAGTAATGAGGAGGAATGGAATAGTGCAGTCACTCACCTCCCTGCTCATCCAGCATGGTTATTGTTTTGACACCCGTCTCCCGGCTCTGAAAATATACAAATGCTTATATCAAGATATATATCTCAAATTCAAATGAGCAAATGCAGATAGCTGTAGGCATTCTGAATCTGTACATCAAATAACAGTAACATGTTTGTCAAGCCTCCGGGCTTCATTGGAAATCTTACCTCCTCTGCCATCTGTAGCATCCGCCTAGTACTTTCAAGTGACTGAAAGAAACAAAACGCACATATTCAAAAGGTAGTCAAATCACTACGGTAATGTGACACAGCGCACATTCTGTTGAACATTAATTTGAGTTCTGCATGCAAACATCAAATAAAACAATACACACTTAACATTTCAGTGCGTCTTTGGCTCATAAAGCCAGAAAGGGTAGATATACAGGTAAATACAGAAATTGTCCGAAATGTGAAAAGTGCTATAATGCTATGAAGCCATGCATGGAACACAATGGAAAGGCATAGCTGTGAAAAATAAACTTTTCCAACTATGGCTATTAATCCACTTTTGACCTGGGAAATTATATTCTAAGGGTGGTTAAACACTAATGGTACAATTACAGTAAAAAACATGTAATGTCAGAATGAAAAAGTGGGTGGGGTTTCATGGATCTCTAGTTTACCCCCAGTCACCCATGCTGAGGTGCAAGAGCACAGTGTCCCCTTCATGCTATTAGTCTTTATTACAGCACACAGGCTCATGTGAGTCCCTTCAGAAGCAGCAAGGAGAAAGAGAGAAAGAAACAAAGTTATAAGTAAAGCAAGGAAGGAGTATGTTATTATTATCTGACAATTTTAGTAGCAAGAAAATAGCAAAGTCAACAAGAAGACATGAGGAAAATCTTACAACTGTTAGTGCAAGAGAAGTATCAAGGTTGAAAAATAGAGTAATACAATTGTGAGTAAAAGAGAAATACTTTGCAGTGACTTTGCTGTCACAAACAATGAGAGGGCACATATACAGGAACTTGCAAAATCACATCTAATCAAAACAAAACTAATTACTTTGTTATATCGCTATAGTAATAGATGACAAGTATACCTCATCTGTAACTTGGTTGGCTCTCAGTGTGATGTCCTCCACTGTCATGTCTGCCATCTTGCTGGTGTCCAAGTTTGCCGCCCCTCCTGTGGCCTTAAGCTCTACGCTCTGGGGTCTGGAGGTCAGAGGTAAGACGTCAAAAGTTTAGAAGCCATTCATACCCACACAAACAAGGGTGCCCACAGAAAAAGCTTTCCCATGGAAATTTACCACCTGGAATATGAAGGAAATATTGTCATCATTACTCAGCCTCATGTCGCTCAAATGATCTTCTTTAATGCGAAACTCCATTCAGTACTACAGAGGTAGTCCATACAACTCATTCGCTAATGTTCCAATCTCTGAAAGTCTTCCATATCAAAACTTAAGTTTTAAATGCAACTTTTGCGACACAAGGCTGAGTACATGACAAAATTGTGGGTGAGAAAGTCCTAATATATAATGAAAATAAAGAAATTCAGCATGAAAGGTTATCAGCTGTCAAATGTGTTTTAAAATTCATGACAAATTCAATAAAATGCGTTACACCTCAGAGAACACCAAGGGGTCACAAACAGTACAGACAACACATTTACGCAGCGCTGATAATACGCCCTTAAACAAAAACTGAAATTGCGTATGTCTATGCTGTTTAAAACACTGTTAACAATGGTGTGAGATGGGTGTGTGAGAGAGATAAAAGAAGTGTGATGTTTCTATCAAGCTTTTGTGGATGACGTGTTCAACATAAGATATACACCATTTTGGGGTACATTTCACTGCAAAGAACCCTGAAGAGTAGAAATACATTATAGAAATACTCATAATACATTAATGAATAAACAGGACACTCCAGTCAATTATCAACTAGCATGTAACTGCCACAGCTTACAGTATAAATCTCACATGCACTGTAGTAAAACTGTGGTAAAAAGACTAATAAAGTGCTTATGAGTGTGTAACAGGCCTGTCTGCACAGGAAATAGATCTCATATCTTTTCCTTCATTTTTGCAGACTTTTCCTGTTGCAAATTCCAATAAGGTAGATGCAAATTCACAAGAACAAATTTATGAGAATATTTCATCCAAAATGTTTCAAACCCGTATGATGTAATTTCTTCTGTCTAGCACAAAAAGACAAAAGATGCAACGAAAGATAATGACTGAGGCAAATTCTGCCTTACAACTGCTTTTGTGAAAGTCATTCAGGTTTGACACAACATGAGTGACCAAATGACAGAATTTGAATTTTTGGGGTGAATTATTAAATGTAAATTTAAATGCACTTCTATTAGTGTTAACTTACTTATCCAGGCTTTTCAAGAGTGTTTTAAGGGGATTAACATGACCCTGAAAGACACTTTACTGACTTCATTGAACAGTCCATCCATGAGAAACGCCTTTTTAAGAAATTTCCAGTTTGTCAACAAAAACCGGTTCCTCAAGGTAAGGTCATTACATCATGTCTCTCACACTATTTTCACTGTATTCTGCATCAGACAGACTATCTGGACCTGCAGATATGCAGTTCATATGGGATTAAACTACAACATGACTCCTCTATATATGATGATCTGACAAGTCCTCCAAACCAACATTCTGGAAACCATTCATATTTGTTTCTTAAACAAGACAATCCGATCTTTTCAGAGAGTATAAACACATAGCAATGATGTTTAATGCTGCTGATTCCAAGATGTACGGTTTACACTCAACGCCAGAAGGACAGAGCACAATTTTGCAAGGTAACGTTAAATAAAGAAAGTTAGTAAGTTACGTTACTTTGAAAGTGGGAAAGTCCTCGTGATTTGCCCAAGTCTCAAAGATCCCAACACCATTACTAACGGACCGTTTTTTTTACTTACTGTTTACTCATGATGTTTCACGGTGTTCTTTATCACTAACTTACTGATAAAAAGTGTTTGATTATTTAAGACAGAAGTCGGTGAGTTGGTCTCGTATTCAGTTCCGCTTTGGGGAAGTCGAAACGCATTAACATCCTCTTGTTTTGAAATACGTTACTGGACGCAACCTGGAGCACAACGATTCACTCGCTACTTACTGAGGTTGATTCCAGGACAGGAGTCGGATAAGACTGGAATCGATCGGTTTAAGTCTTTAGAAAGTGTTTATTGGTCGCGCTGATCCAAACTCTTTCCGAAATTCCGTCAGACAGATCGTGACTGTAGTGCGCATGCGCGGTCATATGATAGGTGACTTGGTGCGCATGCGTCAAAGAGATGCAAATATAAATAGAAAAGATAATTATTAATAACACCAGAATAGATGTTGGATACTGTAAAGCGTTTATTAGAGGCTGTTAACATTTTAATAGATCACTCAATAAAAAAAATGTTTTGGGCTATTTGCAACGATTATTACTAAGTTCCTGTATAAAAATAAAATAGGAAGAGGTGGCTATTTCTAGTGCGTCATTAATGTAATGCACGAGTATGTAAGTAATGATGATTTTTAAAATACATAGCATTAAAATGGTCCACTGTAACGAGTGGCTTTTGTGATTTTTTAATCTTTAAGTGACTCTCTGTAACTGGTTTAACTAACCAGTCAGACTTCTATTTAAATCTGGATTAAAAAAAAATGTTCGTTGGTAGAAAAAAATTAAATTGATTGTGCGTTGTAACTCTTTTTGAGAGTCGCTTTAGTTGAATTACACAACAGTGCGTGTTGATATCACCACGATGACGTGCAAATCCAGGAAGTGCCTTTTGTAAACTTGCTGGTCAGCTGTACCAAATTTAGAGCAGCCTAATCTCGTCTAGAATGTCTCTCAGAGGGGATACTATTTCAGTCTAAACAGTGGAGTCTTCCTTTGTGCGGTAAAATAATGCGTATGATACAATTGTGCATGTGTTAGTACATTGCTCTCATGATTTCTCCGCATGTTTTCTCGCGGCTCGCTCGCGTGTTATTGACATGTTCCGTGTTACTGTAAAAGAGGATTAGACGTGCTTGTTAGTGCACGTGATAACACCGTGTAATATCACCGGACAGTGTTTATAGTAAGTTTGATTGCCAGTTTGAATCATTTCGTCGCCTGATTATCATGAATAAAACGCTAGATGTTGTGTAATCGCGGATTAACGTTAGTGGTTCCATCCGGAGTCAAGGGTCCGCTAGGGGGCCTCAGAAAACTTCAAAATGAAATTAAAATGTATATTTATTTAGATGTATATTATTTAATAATTATGTTACAGAATCTTACTTCATTATAATACTACATCCTGCTACAAAAATAAGTAAAAATGTATTTTTTTATTTATCCTCAATAATTGTTTTTATAGCAGAATTTACAGTACTTGAAACTTTTGGAGTCACGTTATTGTATTGTATTCATTATTGTAATCTGTAAACACCCCTAGTGTCATGGAAAATGGGGGATCTTGGTGTTAAGAGGCTGGGAACCAATAAATGATGTAATATTCCCAAAACTTGCAGGGAACCAATAAATTATGTAATATTCCAAAAACTTGCAGGGCATCATGGTCAAATATATGTTTTTATTGTAAACTAAAATCACTTTAAACTTTTCAGGCTTCTCTGCTCATTAATACTATTTTATTCTGTAGATAATTTGGATGACACAATGGAAGAAAAAAGTAAGAAACGTAAAAGCCCCAAACCGTCTTCTAACCAGCCTCCTCCCCCAGTCACAGCACGAAAAGCAACATCCAGCAGCAGATCGTTCGGTGTTGGTGGTACGCACTCCAGTCAGAGGACAAAGTATCGCAGGTGAGCGTTATCTATCATCATCATATTAAATCTGTGTAAGTTAGTAAAATTACAGTTTCATATTTCAATCTTCATATTTTGGTTCATTTATTCATTTTGTTTTGGGGTTTTAGGGGAGTACGAGACAAACCGAGGCCTCAGAGTCAGTCGGGTAAGAGTAATCAGTCTGCCAACACCCAGCACTCGTTTCTCACAGACGTGTCTGATGTTCAGGAGATGGAGAAGGGGTTGCTTGGCCTTCTTAATGACTTCCACTCTGGAAAATTACAAGCCTTTGGTAAGCTCTTACGGCACAGTAATGCTACATTAAAGTGTGTTTACAGTTTTGATTCGAATTCAACTCTTCTCTGAATCAGGCAATGAGTGCTCCATTGATCAGATGGAGCATGTGAGAGAAATGCAGGAAACACTGGCTCGTCTGCAGTTTGACCTGTATGGAGAAGTGGATGAGCTGCCAGAAGACCAGAGGAAGTCTGCTTATGACACTAACATGGATAAACTGTTATTAAATGTAAGCTAAGCAATATTAAATATTTAGTCATACATTCACAAATCAATGAGTTCTTTCATGTAATTATCCAGACTATCTAATGAACTTCACTTTTTCCCTTCAGCTGGAAGAGTTAAGCTCCTCAATGTATCCTTTCATGATTTCACCAATTATGTTGACGTCTTTCAAATGGATGTTTTAGTGGTTAAGTTAAAGAAATAGTTCATCTAAAAAAAGGAAAATTTGTTGAAAATGTACTTGCCTTCAGGCCATCCAAGATGTAGTTTATTTCTTAATTGGAACAGATTTGGAGAAATTTAGCATTACCTTACTTGCTCCCCAATGGATCCTCTGCAGTGAATGGGTACCGCCGCTTTTCATCAAAAGTCCATAATCCATAATACTTTCTCCAGAGAAATAGTATGAGTAATCCACATGACTCCAGTTCAATTAACATGTTTTGAACCAAAAAGCTATTTGTTTGTAAGAAACAAATTCATCAAGGCATTTTAACTTTGCATTGTTGCTTCTGGCCAAAATACGAGTCCATAATTTCTGTCTTGAGACAGCCAAGATGATTTTTTTTTTTCACTGGAGAATGTAGTGTTATGGATATTGGACTATTTTAATCAGAAGCAACAGGTTGAAGTTAAAAAACCTCTCGATGAATTTATTTATTATAAACGCAGCTTTTTGCTTCACAAGATGTCAACTGATGGACTGGAGTTGTGTGGATTATTGTGATGTTTTAATCAGCTGTTTGGACTCTCATTCTGACGGCACCCATTCACTGCAGAGGAACCAATGGTGAGCAAGGGATGTAATGCTAAATTTTCTCAATAGGTTCAAATGAAGAATAAACTCATCTACATCTTGAATGGCCAGAGAGTGAGTTAATGTTTTGGCAAATGTTCATTTTTTGGGGCGAACTATTAATTTTAAGTTGTTCAGACTCTTTTTTTAGTTGTGTATTGCATACATAAAAGCAAGTGATTTCTCATATGCTTTGAATGAGTATGAATTCTTTAACTATAATTTTTTTAGACAAAAGCTTAACCTTGCTGACAGTCAAGATGTCCCCAGAACTTCCAGCATATGAGCTACAAAAGCTCTACCACGGAGAATGCTGTGTGCATATTTAGCACAGAAAAGCTGTGGAGAAACACCAGTCATACAGACACTGTGGATCTTAAACTTGTAGAATTGGTCAGCTTGGCTTGTTTGCACTCTATAGTTTTATATATATGATATCAAAGAACAAATCCAAACAGTTGTGAAGCAATTCTCACTTGTCCTTCTCATCACATCATATGTTACCACAATAAATATGTTCATAAGGTAATGTTCGATAACATTGTGACTTCTAATCTTATGTCTTAAATGTTGCCTTGGAGTTGTACAATAGCAGCACCTTTGCATTTTCACTTTAACAAGGAACTGATGGGCTCAGTTGTATTTATGTCCCGTTTTAAGGGAATAAATAGAAAGAAAATGGCAGGTTATTTTCATCCAAGATGTCAGTTTCCTGAGACTGCAGAAATAGCATTGTATATTTTTGGTTATAGTCATATTTACATGTTTTATTCTGAATTGAAATGTGAAGTGTAACATAGGCTACTGGCTGATTGTTGATTAAACTTTTTATTCATGCTTCTGTCAATAAAGTTGAAGTTGTATTACCCCACATCTGATTTCTCAATTACGTAGATTAACTGCAGTATTGATATAGTTACGCATTTTAACATAAACATGCTAAAACAATTGTCTTCGAGCAAAAACACGATTGCTGTGAAGGAATTTGCAGAGCTTCGTTTGTTATTTGGTCTCCAGGGAAACGAGCACGTAAAGTAAGCGCTTGTTCCCGGACGTAACTAGAGGTTTGTTTAGAACTAAATTCCAGCCGATAACAAGCAGAACACAAATTTCACTAATTTTATAGAGTGCATTTGCAATTGAAACAAATATGTCTCTGCTTGTTATTTTATCTATAAACCGAGAAAGGCAGTGTTCGGTTTGGACTGTTTAAACCAGTTTAACTGTTATTATGGCGTCTGTGGAATATAGAACCCATCAGAAGTCAAAAACCCGCGGAAATTCGGATATTATTAATCAATGGCAGATGAATGGAAGTGACTTCGACGCCACAGAAACCAGATTCAGTGCATGGACGCCTGTAACAAATAAAGCATGCAACCAACAGGTCAGGAAAAAGTGTATTTTTGATTTCTTTTTTATGTACTTTTTATTTTGTTTTATTATTATTATTATTTTAAACATCTATTTCGTGTGTGTGTGTGTGTCATTTATTTTTACAACCACATTTAATCACACTAAATACATTTGCAGCTTTTTCAAGAAAGAACAACTCTCATCCTCCATTGGTTTGACCTGTGGACGGACCGACAAAGAAAAGAATGTATTTGTCAGCTGCTGAAAAGATGCTCTAAAACCCAGCTCAAGTAAATTCTCAGTTCCTAATTTTTGATCTTACATGATTTACACACAAGAACTTCACTTTCACAGACAAAGAATTTGTAGTCAATATATATATATATATATATATATATATATAAATATATATATTTTATCATTTCAGGTTTACCAGGGATTGCTTGGCAGAATCAGTCCCCATCACTCGAATGGACTTCACAGCTGTGCTGCCCCGCTTTCTGTCTCTCTACATCATGTCCTTCCTCAGTCCTCGAGACATCTGCTCTGCAGCACAGGTGTGTTGGCATTGGAGGTTTCTGGCAGAGCAGGTAAGCAATTAATCAGTACAAATGTGCCTTTGATATATTAGATACTGGGCTTTTATCACATTTCTCTCTTCATTTAAGGGCCATTTTACAGAATTGGTGCAAACTGCGGTCCCACAACCAAAAAAAAAAACATTTAAAAAGCATTTAAGTATTCAAATCTTAGATGTTTATTAAGATCCTTCTATTATCTATTAAAACCCGCAATAATATTTAAAATATTAGTGAGCTTAATATATATAAAATCATCATTTATTAGGTACTTTCTATTGGGAGGTGGCTGTCCCGAACCCTAACCCCTAAATTTCAACTTTTGAAAATATTGAAATATTTTTTGTATTTTTTTCCATTGTTGTTTTTAAAAGTATCTTTTTGATTCTTTTTTTATAAAGCGAAGTTCAAAATAAAAATATTGTTTTTATATTTTCTTTGTAAATTATGAAACTTTATGTAAAAGAAAACATGTCCTGCATTTTTCATGTCACTACCGACACAGTGTATGTTTGCCGAGACTGATTTTAACTACACCCCTAAATTTATGATCAGGAAATATTCCTGTGTTCCCCTGTCTCATAACTACAAGGTGTGAGTAAATAGGTCCCATCATTTTGAGGTAAATGTGTTCAAACGTCTGAAAATTCTTTGTGTAACTTTAAGGAACGTCACTAATGAACACCTTTGTTTTGCAATTAAGCACATTTTTTGAGGGAAGTTATTCCATAGCATTTTGTTTTTATATGTGTACCACTGTTCAGAACAGTGCTAGCTAACCATGTGCTGATTAGCATCTTTGAGCTAGGTTCAAAAGTATCGAAAATTGTCACTACCGAAACAATTGGTGGAATTGGTGGATCTTTGGTTTTTTGGGTGTTATCCCATAAAATTGTCACTACCGAAACATTTGGTGGAATTGGTGGATCTTTGGTTTTTTGGGTGTTATCCCATAAAATTGTCACTACCGAAACAGTCACGACCGAAACATGTCATCATTGTTTAGTTAGTGACAAAAGGGAACACATAATCCTCATATTTGGGGGAAATAAACAAAAGTTTAGTACAGTTATGCAATTTTTTTGTGTTTCAGTAGTGTTTTGCGAGTTAAAATTCTGTAATGTGATGTGGTCGCTACCAAAGCATTACTGTCACTACCGAAAATGTGCAATCACTACTGAAACATGGGATGTTTTGTCAAAAATAAAGTATACTGAATTATCAACTGAGATGTTATGATAGTTCTTGATTCAATGTATATTCAAACTAATGAATCCTTAACTTTGAAATCAGTATGATCAACTTTTGACTTTTACAAAGAAAAAATGGATTCAAAATACAACAAATCTACTCTTGAAATATTGTAAAAAATTTAATTATTAATTTACCTCTGAAAAAAAAAAAATATATATATATATATTTACAATGTAGATGTAAGCAAAATCTTAATAGGTCAATATAACACTTCTAATTAAATTATTGTTACTGTGTTTCGGTAGTGACAAATTTGTGGAGAGGACAAATATTGCAAAACTTTCTGAAAATACAACATGAGAATTAACTGCACAATTACTAGAAATGTGTACCTTGGATATACAGTTTGCACACATACAATTTTTGGGGAAAAAGACACATTTTTTCAAGACGTTTCCAACTCTGACTTTGGACCAATTCTGTAGAATGGCCCTTAAACATTTCTACCGAAAGTGTTCTAAACATGGGTAAATTTCAATGAATGAATGCCGGAAATGTCAAAGACAATGTTTTGTATATGTTTAGTCGCCCACAGTACAATCTCTGTGTGATTCTCTAGGACTGTCTGTGGTCTCCGAAGTGTATCCGTCTGGGTTGGTTTCTTCCCTACAGCCCATCAGATCACGAGTATGGGGCATGGAAAAGACATTATGTGGCTTGTACTGCCAGTTTAGATATTCTAACTCCACGGGAAGCAGCAGGTGTCTATGGTACCTTGAATGAGAGTTTGACAGCACCAGAGGAGCAACAGGATAGATGGAGAGAACACAAGATAAGACAAACTATCAGACAGAAGGTTGCAGAGCATAAAAGTGAGTGCCAGGGTTCCAACATTTCATGTACTCTACATGCCCTTATGAAATGATCTGATTGAGGTTAAGGAGTTTTAATTCATATAAATGATCTGAGGCTAATAATCTCAGTTGGCTGATGCTCTGGTCCTCATATTTCTGTCTGATTTTTTCACAGAGGCTGCTGTAAAGACCAGGAGGGCATGGTTAAACACCAGTAAATTGGGCACATCATTTACTGGAACCATTCATAAGCCACTTACTGCTGCTCTTGTTCAGCTTGGGGTGAGGCACTGACAATGAAAATGTACAGCAAAAGCTGACTGTCTACTAAAATGTCTCATCCATATTTTATTTTATTATTTATTTTAATTTAATTCAGTCTTTTATTTTAAGTACTTCAAATTACAAAGGCATTAAATCACTGACTATGTTGATCATGTGTTAGTTACTCATCTTCATGTTGAATGTAACACAATATTAGACTTGTACTACATGCAAGGAAAATGTACACATGTTATTTGTCATGGTTTTCTTATGTAGGACAAGTGCCGATTGAAAAATTCACTCTCTGGTGTGGATATAAGTGAACCACGGCTTGATTTAAGCTTGAATAACACTCTTGGGAGCACATGTGCCACCAGTTTATTGAAAACTATGAGGTCAGTATTACAGTAGCAACATTGGTGAATATCTTTCTGGATTTTTCTATCCATCATATTTTAGTAGCCTACCTTTTATAATTCTTCTCACAACAATATTTAAA
This sequence comes from Barbus barbus, assembly GCF_936440315.1. Classification (NCBI taxonomy): domain Eukaryota; kingdom Metazoa; phylum Chordata; class Actinopteri; order Cypriniformes; family Cyprinidae; genus Barbus; species Barbus barbus. The sequence continues at coordinate 12,601,551 of NC_136758.1, forward strand.
AAAAGTAATCCTGAGCATGTTGTTTTCTTTCAGTTCACTGTTCACCCAGACAGTCAAATCTTCCTATAGTCCTCTTCCTCATTTCCTGCTTGTGTCATCCAGTGTTCCTGGATATGAAGTAAAACATTTTTAATTCTCATTCATGTCTATCATTGAGTTATGTCTCTTGCTGAATGATAGACAGTTGTTTATGAACTGAAGAATTTTAACTTTATATTTCTAGCTGCTTCTGGCCGCAGTGCAAGTGTCTGTGGTGGTTTTACCATATGACTCAAAAGGAATGACCTTGGAGGCTTTGCTTTCTCTGGCGGAAAGGGTGATTCAAGGCAGGATGGTGCAAAGTCTTGGCATGTTGGTGACAGGAAGCACAGAAGAGATAACTCTCACAGATGGTAATTTCCTTGAGTAAATAATTTAACATTGAGTCCAATCTATCTTATATAAAAAGAAACATATTAACAGGCAGTTTTTGCCTGCTGGAATAGATTTTATAACCGTGCTTTCCATGGTTATAACATCTATTCCAGCAGGCAAAAACTGCCTGTTAATATGTTAAGAAGTAATTCAATAAATTGCAATACAAAAGAATCTGTAAATGATGAACAATGATGAGTCAACAAAACACAACAAACACTCTACTAAATCATCTGTATCTATAGGCCTATAATATCATGTAATAGAAGAGAAAATAGGATTAAATATTTGAAATGTAAAGGTTAAATCTATGCAATGATTACATCCTACAGATCTCTCTCTCTCTCCCCCTCTCTCTTTCTCTGTCTCTCTCTCTCTCTCTCTCTCTCTCTCTCTCTCTATATATATATATATATTACATATATATATACAGTGGTGTGAAAAAGTGTTGGCCCCCTTCCTGATTTTTTTTTTTTTTTTTTTGCATGTTTGTCACACTTTGATGTTTCAAATCATCAAACAAATAAAAAAAATATATATATCCTCAAAAGCTACACATTATGTTGAGATCCAAAGAAATTCAGGGACAAATGAGAAAGAAAGTAATTGAGATCTATCAGTCTGGAAAAGGTTATAAAGCCATTTCTAAAGCTTTGGGACTCCAGCAAACCACAGTGAGAGCCATTATGCACAACATGGAACAGTGGTGACCCTTCCCAGGAGTGGCCGGCTGACCAAAATTAATTAGTGTGATGGTCTGGGGCTGTTTTGCTGCTTCAGGACCTGGAAGACTTGCTGTGATAAATGGAACCATGATTTCAGCTGTCTACCAAAAAATCCTGAAGGACAATGTCCGGCCATCTGTTTGTGACCTCAAGCTGAAGCGAACTTGGGTTCTGCAGCAGGACAATGATCCAAAACACCAGCAAATCCACCTCTGAATGGCTGAAGAAAAACAAAATGAAGACTTTGGAGCGGCCTAGTCAAAGTCCTGACCTGAATCCTATTGAGATGCTGTGGTTCATGCTTGAAAACCCTCCAATGTGGCTGAATTACAACAATTCTGCCAAGATGAGTAGGCCAAAATTCCTCCACAGCGCTGTAACAGACTCATTGCAAGTTATCGCAAACGCTTGATTGCAGTTGTTGCTGCTAAGGGTGGCCCAACCAGTTATTAGGTTTACGGGGCAAGCACTTTTTCACACAGGGCCATGTGGGTTTGAATTTTGTTTTCCCTTCATAATAAAAAACGTCATTAAAAAACTGCATGTTGTGTTTACTTGTGTTATCTTTGATTAATATTTAAATTTGTTTGATCTGAAACTTTAAAGTGTGACAAATATGCAAAAAAAAAAAAAAATCAGGAGGGGGGGGCAACACTTTTTCACACCACTGTATATATATATATATATATATATATATATATATATATATAATGTATACATTGTAACCGTTGTCTTTTATCTAGGAATGAGCATAACTGAGAAGACAGTGCTAAAGCCATGTGTGAGGGAGTTCTGGGAGAGTCTGTGTGGTTGGGTAGTTCCTGCTTCAGAAGGAGGGAGTCTGAACATCTTTGCTCCCCTGGCAGCTTCAGGTAGAGTTTGTCTGTTTTGTCCCAGTGGCATTTTGTCTCATGTAACATTTACTGTAAATATCTTTTATTCAGGAGTTGTTTGATTGTTTAGTTGCAGGGATGGATCTGATGAGGAAGTTGTCCGTTTTGACTGGTCTGAATGTCAGAGCTCCCACAGGGATCTGTACAGGCTCCTACCAGCACAGTGAGTTGCAGAAAAAAAGATTATGAAAATATTCAAAATATTGAAGAATATTGAAAAACTATCATCTAAATATATAAAATATAGTTTCATATACTTATATTTTATAATATATATTTTTATATCATAAAATAATATTGATTTAAAGAAACACATATTTATTTACTTTAGATTATACAATAAATTAAGTCAAGTATCACATGTTTCTGCTAGTTTTCAGTGAGTGGTCTGGGTCTGGTGAGTTTCCTCCGTTGGTGTACCTGCATGAGACCCTCCTTCTGAGCTGGTGCAGACAGGCTGAATGGATAGAGGAAGCCTGTAAGCATCTGCGGAAACAGCTGGGGCCACAGCTGCACTTCATGTGTCAAGAGATCAGAGGCCGCATCCTGGGCAAGTCAGAAATGAAAACATAGTCTTGTGCAGTTACGTCAATTACATACCTTATATTTTCCCTCCTGTGTATGTATTCAAACCATTCTTATTTGTGTGGCCTTTCCAGGTCTGTTCCTCTGGGATCACATAAAGATGCCTGTCATTTCCCTTAAATCAGAGGTCATGCAGTGTTTGCTTCATGGGCTTGTGGCCCTGATGAATGAGACTCCGGTAAACAAGACGCATTTTGTTCCAGTAAATCTCAGATTATCTAGCTGCATTATACTAAATCTGATTCACTGTCATGCTGTAGGATGATCCCTTAGACTTCTTAGGTCACTTTCTACTGAAGTCATCAGTCGGCAATGATTTGAAGAATATGGACCCACTGTTTCTTACAGAAAGTGCTTCCTTTAATGGCCTCGATCCAGAATCTCCAAAGGTTACTGCTAATGTGTTTGTTTTCGATCATTTATTTGGTTTACCCAATGCCTTCAGTGCTTAAAAATGTGTCTATTTTGTTAGTGCTTGCTAAGTGATGGAGACAGACGCAGTGCTGTGTGCAAAGAGCTTTTAAATAGTGAGAAAACATACGTGAGACAACTTCAAGCAGTGGCCACAGTGTACTACACTCCTCTCAGAGCAGCACTGGACTCCAACAGAGCCATCATCAGCTCAGTCAGTCTCATCACCATCTTCTGCCCTCTGCTGGACATTTTGGAGACGAACAGGTAAAATATTTCCCATGTTTCCATATAAAGTCTTCCGTTTCTATTTGTTACTTTTTCATTTTTCTTAGACTCTGCTTTTCACAGTGTTTTTCTGAAGGAGCTGACTGAGAGGTGGGAGGAGTGGGGTCCGCTGCAGTGTGTGGGGGATGTTTGTGTCAAATTTTGCACCAAGTTACGGGTCTACACTAATTTTTTCAACAACTATCCTACCATTCTCAGAAGTATAGACAAGGTATGTTAATGTAAAATATTTCCTAGGATGATAACTTGTCATTATACATAATAAAAACAAATACTTTAAATGACTTGAATAAAACTAGTCAAAAGTTCTGAATAATATATAATGCATTTTGATATATATTTCAAAACTGTTGTAAAGTCACGAAAGAAAAAGTCTCATTAAAAGAATTGTAAAAAAAAAAAAATATTAGTGAATAGTTTGGTCTAATATTTTATTATCATCATAATCAAAGCAGTGAAGAAGTTTTGATAAAATATAAATATTTGAAACACTTCTCTGCCAAATCAAAATCATGTGGTACAAGCAATGTGCAGAAGCATACAGCATAAAAAAAAACAGGAAACAGGAACACAGGAAATGATAACAGAGACCCCTTCAGACTCTCATGAATTTGTCAATGTCAGCAAGTTGAAAATACTTTTGAAATATCAGATGATTTTACCTATTTATGACAAGGAAATGCTAGTTTAGGTACAACCCCATAAAACTAATAACATTTATGAATGAATCATTTATTTATGATATATAATAATTTATAAAAGTGACAGTAAATACATTGTTCCAACCAAAAAAAAAAAAAAAAAGACAAATTCATGTTTTTATTTTCTGTTCATGAAATAGTTAATCAAAAGTATCATGCTTTCCACAAAAATATTAAGCAGCACAACTGTTTTAAACACTGGTAAGAAGAAATGTTGCACCAAATATTAGAATGATTTCTGAAGGATCACGTGACAAGGCAGCAAAAAATCAGCTTTGGCACCAAGAATTACTATTGCTATGATTAATACTGTTTTTATTGAATTTTTGATCAAGTACATGCAGCTTTGGCGAGCATAAAAGACTTCTTTAAAAAGAAACATTTTTCAATACTTCTGGTGTATAATACTTATGTACATTATTTTATATACTGAATCATTGTCATTATCTGTTACATAATTTTGTATCTTTTGTAGTGCCGTGAGATGCTTCCAGTTTTCCGCAGCTTTCTGAAGAGACACGACCAGACTGTTGCTACCAGAATGCTGAGGTACAGTAAAAATGACAGCTCTGCTGGTTTTCAGACAAATGAGAAAAGTTGTACAAGAGTGACTCTAGCAACGCTCCAAATGCACATCCAGTCTCCAGGAGCTGTTTCTCACACCATCTGCACGAGTGGAGGAGTATGTGACTTTGCTTCAGGTTTTAATGCTACACACACCGTCTGAGCATCCGGACTACACCCAGTTATCGTCTGCTCTCAATTCACTGCTGACTTATAGAGGCTTCATCCACAAGGTGTGTTCAAAAACAAAGTGCTCAATGAATATATATGAACATTTATGTTTGTTTACCTTCATTTAAGACAGTGCTTTGCTATTCATTCCCAGTTGAAAAAGAGTCTTGATCGAGACTTGAGAATCATGGAGGCACAGAGTACAATTCAAAGCTGCCCAGTAAGTTGCATAGTCATCGCAGCAGCCATTTATTTACAGAGATCAGGTTCTCACTGGCCATTAAAAGTCGCAAGTTTTCTGTACTTAAAAGAACAGGAATAGTCTGATGGACAGCCATATCTATTTGCAGTGCACTATATGTAGATGTCAGTGTTCATACACATAGTATAACAGAGTATTTTTGTACTTTATTTAGAATTTGTTGGAGGAAAGCAGATACTTGGTCACCACGCAGGATGTGGCATTACTGAGCTGCATTAATGGAGACATCGCTGCCTCTCTCAGGTGCTGCCATTGACCTGAGATCAAATGACAGAGAAACAGGAGTCTCTCTGTCTACCTGAAGCCAGTCTCATTCTGTTTGTAGATGACTAACAACAGCATAACTCAATATGTTTGAATTAATAAGAAGCAAATATTTTTATTATTATTTTACTATTAAGAAATAGTTCCCACCCAAAAGTTAAAAATTCTCACCTTCAGGTCATCCAAGGTGTAAATGAGTTCATGGTGAGAAATGAGAAATTAAGCATTCATTTTGCAATGCGTAAATAAGAAACTTAGCATTACATCACTTGTTCATCAATTGATGTTTTGCAGTAAATGGGTGCCGTCAGAATGAGAGTCCAAACAGCTGATTAAAAAACGTCACAGTAATCCACATGACTCGTCAATCAATTAATGTCTTGTGAAGCAAAAAGCTGTTTGTAAGAAACAAATCCATAATTAAGGCCTTTTAACTTTAAAAAGTTGATATATGAGTCCATAATTCCTAATAACGCTTCCTCCAGTGAAAAAAGTCCATCCCCTGTTGTCCTTTCACATCAAAATCCACTGACATATTTGTTTAGAGCTGCTATCACAGTGCTTAATCTGTGCATATTCCTGTCTTGATTCAGATGGGATGACTTTTTCAGTGGAGAAAGCAATATTATGGATAATCTATTTTAGCTGGAAACAACGGTTTGAAGTGAAATACTTACCTTAATGATGGATTTGTTTCTTACAAACATGCATAGTTTTGTTTCAAAAGATTAATTGATGGACTGGAGTCATGTGGATTATATCAGCTGTTTGGACTCCCATTATGACGGCACCCATTCACAGCAGAGGATCTATTGGTGAGCAAGTGATGTAATGCTACGTTTCTCCAAATCTGTTCAGAGGAAGAAACAAACTCAAATACATCTTAGATGACCTGAGGGCGAGTATGCTAAGCAAATTGTAATTTTTTGGGTGAACTATTCCTTTATGGAGGCAGATTTATTCAAGCAACTCCACTGATCTGTGATGTGTTTATTCTCTCTCTCTCTCTTTCTTCTCAGGATGTATGAGCATGTGAGTGACCTGGGGTTGTTTCTGTTCAATGATGCTCTAGTGCTGACTGAGAGGAGTGTGTCAAACGTGCCATTTTGTCTGGCAGTGAACACAACTCACACCTTTCTGGCCTCTGTGGCTCTTCACTGTCTAAATCTCACGGAAGTCACAGACACAAAGTGTATGTGTCATTATAACTACATACTGTAATGCAATGTTCATTAGACTTTTAATTGGCTTATATGTCATATTTATTAATGTTATAAAATATGAAATTATATATACATTTCAACCTATCCATAATCTTTTCAGATGTTCGAAACGCTTTTCAGCTGGAGAGCCCAAAGCGCCAGTGGATCTGTGCTACAGATAGAGAAGAGGACAAGATCAGGCTGCTGTCTGCTTTACGCAGTGCTATAAATGCTGCTATAACACGTAACTAAAGATGAACATACTATTCACTACTAAGAAACTATGATAGACACTAGGTGGTTATTTTTTATTTTGGTTTATTGCCAAGTAAATTTAATTGGTATTAATATAATGTTTGATTATGCATGATTAAAGTATGAATTATTGCAATATAAAAGTCTGTATTTTTATGCATACTGGATGATTTTAACCTTGTGAAGTTTTGAATATATACATGTTACTTTATTGCTGAAACAATGCAGGAAAATAGGATAATCATACACGTGGCTATAAATAATTTCCGTGATAATTTAAATAGTTCATATTTTATGTGCACACTTATGAAGGGTATAAAAGCATTTATTTCACATAAAATATACTGTTCGCACGCAATGTTAAAAATTTTTGATCGCACTGTGGGGCTTCCCACAGGACTACAGATATCAATGGGGCAATTTTATTTATACAAAAAATATAAAGACAATTAAAACCAAAAATCCCTCAGCATGTTACATGGTTACACCTTAGCTGCCACTTATCATTCTTGTAGAATTAAATGACATTTTTTTAACTATTACTGTTAATTCAATATAGTGTATTTTCCCCCTCTTCTATCTATCTACACACAACATGCCTCCATTATTGCAGTGTGCAAAATTGTGGAATCTGTATAGTTGCATATATGTTTTGGTATCAGCAGGACACGCATGTCTCCTTTAGACAAGAAAATATACAAAATATATTACTATAAACCTTTACCAGAAAGCCAACCTTTTGGAGTACTAGTACTACTAGTTCTTGACTTGCTTTTATGCACAAATAGGTTTTTTGTGCAAACATATTAACAACCTTTCAAAAGGTTACCAAATCCTTAACTATGGTTATAATTAACAAATAAAATGGAATAATCATGTTTACAATAAGATTAGGCCGTAATATAAAAAGAAACAATTAATAAATTATCTATTGCTTGAACTCTTCAACCACCCACACAACAATAAAAAAAATCCTATAAACCAAAGAAATATATGGTGAAATATCACCTGTTTTGGGATCCATTTTAAACTTTAAAGTGCTGGAATCAATCACATCAACTAAAAATATAATTAGTATACACCACTCCTTCATTAGATATTGGAAAAATTGTCATCTTGTATGTAAAAATTACTAAAATATAGGACGTCCAAGGACTCTGGATCCAAAGCAAAATACATGTATCTTGAGAACACAATGCAAATTCCTTTGCATTCAAAACAAACGGCATATTTCAACAGCTTGAGCACCGGGTCTCTGTTAAAGACTCTCAATATGCTCAAAGGTGGATTGTGAATGCAGAACATGGTCTGCTGACATTTATCTGGTGTAATAAACTCTGTAATAGACAACCTTTGGCCTCCAGAGGGAGTAGGAATTGTCAAATTTCAGAAGATGAACTCCTTGACCAGGATATTGGTGATTGCCTGCATAAACTTCCTCATGGCTGTCACGACGGGAAACAGGAACAACCTCATGTACTTGTGGACATTGGTGCTGTTCTGTCTGCTTCTCTTCTTCAACTTGTTCTGTGCCTTAAATTAGGTAATAGAATAAAATTTAAAATAAATATATAATAATAAATATTTGATTATCTCTTTGTCAAAGAAATCCCCCCTCTTACCACCTTTAGTTTCAGTAGTTTCAGTGCTTGCTGGCATGGTCATGTCCTTCCACTCAAAGTACAGCCCAAAACCGATATCGTAGTGATCGGTGGCGAATTCCCAAAACAGGTGTGAGCCATCCTGATGAGTGGGCACCCGTACCGTCAACACCTCCCCTTGGCCCACTGTGATCACGGAGTCATGATCGTGTAAAACCTTTTCCTTAAACTCCTTAATCTGAGGCCGTGTCCACATAGAGGGAGCAATGATGGGTACTTCTGCATTTAAGAAAGAAAGAAAAAAAAAAGGCAATATAACAAATAACTTTTATTTTACAATTATATTTATATATTTTTATTACTGTGGAATACATCCAGAAATAGACACAAATGCCTAAATCTTAAAATAAAAAAAAATACATAAAATACACTATTTTATACCATAATTTGGTTGAACATACAGTAATAAGAATACTGTGAAATATTACAAATTAAAAGAACTGTATATTTATAAACTTTGTAACTATATACAATTGGGTCATGTGATGGCAAAGCAAAGTCATTACTGCAGTCTTCAGTGTCGCATGATCCTTCAGGAACCAGTCTTATCTCATTCTATTATTTATTCATATTTTTTATGAATAAATGAAATGGTAAAGATAACAGCCTTTACTATCATTAGAAAATAATGTGAAATTCTTTACTATCTCATAGATAGATAGATAGATAGATGATAGATAGATAGATAGATAGATAGATAGATAGATAGATAGATAGATAGATAGATAGATAGATAGATAGATAGATAGATAGATAGATAGATAGATAGATAGATAGATAGATAGATAGATAAAACTCACCTCCTGCTTTGCCTTCTACACACAAATGGAAGGCTTTTGAGTCTGACTGTTGTTCCTGATTCTCTAATGAATTTGATTGGCTGTTGGGATTGCAGGTGGGTACAACTTCATCTGACATTTGATTCACATTTGAGTCCTGCTGCTTCTGCAAAGCCATCTGAAGTCATACAAGAGAAATGTAAAGGGTTTATGACATTTTCTTTATTATAACATGTTTGCTGGGGTTCAGTTAAAATGAAGTATAAATGAATGTTTTTGTTCACAAAAACATATTTCCAAAAATGATCATTTTCAACCCTCATTCTGACCTTCAATGCTTGTTAGTATAAATGTCCAATGTTACAATTGACTGTCATTTCATAGTAAAAAGTATCAACGCCCCCTTCTGATTGCATGTGAATAAGTGTTTTGAAAACATCCATATAAAATCATAATTTACAAACAAAAATATCTGACATTTTTTACTTTCAGTTTCAGTCTTTCATCAAAAGTTTGTGCGCGAACTCTCCATTAGAGTGTGCCTCATTTATGATCTGCAGTGAAATGCTCCTAATAAACAATGATCCTCCACCGTGCTCCATTCACCCGTTTCTGATGCTAAGGTCTTTTGTAGGCTGTACAGATGAAAACATGCTTTAAAATGGACAAACATAAATGTTCCTTTACTTTTCCATTTGTCCTGTTGTCAGTAGTAGCTCAAGCATGTGGACTACGTCGGAAATTGGCCAGACATCTGTACAGACAGCGGCAGTGATTATAATGGGTTTATTCACTTTTGACACAATGCAACACAACACGGTGTAAACAGGTGCCAGCTGTTAAGTGACTGAACATGATGATGCATGACGATGTTGGTGTGTTGCCCTAGAGGCATGACATACACAAATGTATATGCCAGAGTGATGTTACAAATTCCACAATATGCAAACAAGTCGTTTTTGAGCTTTTTTTTTTTGTACCAAGGAGGATGTTTTAAAGATACAAAGATCTCTTATGTCAAAATATTAACAACCCCTTTAAGAATCTTGATAAGAAGCTTACTTAAATCTAAAGTCTCTGGTCGTACTCGTACCTGCTGTAAGCGGAGGGCCTGGTGCACGTACTGTTGGTAGTGCTGTTCCTGCAGCTGTCTGATGAGTAACTGCTGCTGGTCTGGATTGTCTGGATACTGCTGTTTGGCATACTGTTGAAACTGCACTGTTGTTTGTGCATTCAGAACAGCCATGATCTCTTGTCTGTACAAACATAGTAATACACTTAGAGAAAAACACTTTTTTTTAAAGCTGAATTCTACTGAAAGCTGAGTTAAAATGTATTTATTTATTACGTTTTGATTTGATATTCTATATGCTCGCTCTCTCTCTCTCTCTCTCTATATATATATATATATATATATATATATTATATATATTCAATTCAAAGGTTTGGAATAATTAATTATTTTTTTTTAAATGTTTTTGAATATATAAAAAATACATATATACATTATCTCACAGAAGTGAGATACGTCTATTTCCCAAACACAACCTCTGGATATGACGCTGAGCACGTGCACTCAATTTCTTTGGTCGACTATGGCGAGGCCTGCTCGGAGTGGAACCTGTCCTGTTATACTGCTGTATGGTCTTGGCCACCGTGCTGCAGCTCAGTTTCAGGGTCTTGGCAATCTTCTTACAGCCTACGCCATCTTTATGTAGAGCAACAATTCTTTTTTTCAGATCCTCAGAGAGTTCTTTGCCATGAGGTGCCATGTTGAACTTCCAGTGACCAGTATGAGAGAGTGAGAGCGATAACACCAAATTTAACACACCTGCTCCCCATTCACACCTGAGACCTTGTAACACTAACGAGTCACATGACACCGGGGAGAGAAAATGGCTAATAGAGTGGGGGAACTATGACGTCACTCTGTAGGCGGATCGGCTGTTAGCATGAAACTGGTTCCCTCGACAAAAACCCAATAGGATTTTCCCATAGGCTTTTGGATAATCGCAAAAAATAAGCTCTGTGTTCAATCATAGTTCATGAAACTTACACGTTTTGACCATCGAGATAATCTTTACAAAGTAATACAAATTTTATGAATTTTGAAGCCTAAATACAAGCGCCAGAACTAAAAAGCTAACATTAAGCTATAAACGAACTAAAGCACCACGGTCGCTCTCCTTCAACGTCACCACCACCATGTTTCCGACCACTTTTAAACTTATTTTTAGAAACATTTTCCATGATAATTATTTACTCTGGATGAATTTTAATCCAAAAGAGCACGAGACTGTAAAAGTGGGTTAGAATGAGTTCCTGTTCGGCGTGATGACGTTGAATGTCTCCGGTTGCTAACAAGTTGCTAAATGGGACTACAGGCGCTGTGCCTGTAGTCCCATTTAGCAACTTGTTAGCAACCGTCTTTTTAAAGAAACGTAACAGCTTTAAAAAATCACGAGTGGGGTGTAACTGGTGTGTCTTATGTCGTAGAATAAAACGTGAAAGTATCTTGAGCCTGTGTAAACCACGGACCTTATTTAAGGGATTTAACCAAAATCCTATTAAAAAAACCCATTGACTCTGGGATGATGGAACCGGAAGTGCTAAAATGCTAACTCGCTTCCGGATTTTCGCCTACAAAGTGACATCATAGTTCCACCACTCTATTGGGCACAATTTGGACATTTTCACTTAGAGGTGTACTCACTTTTGTGGCCAGCAGTTTAGACATTAATGGCTGTGTTGAGTTGTCTTGCGGGGACAGCAAATTTAAACTGTTACACAAGCTGTACACTCACTACTTTACATTGTAGCAAAGTGTCATTTCTTCAGTGTTGTCACATGAAAAGGTATAATAAAATATTTACAAAAATGTGAGGGGTGTACTCACTTCTGTGAGATACTAATATATATATATATATATATATGTGTGTGTGTGTGTGTGTGTGTAAAGGTAAATAGTATTTATTTAATCTAATTTAATTTACTGTAATTTACATGTCACATGTTCAGCTTTATACTAGCATGCTCAGAAAAGTGAAACCCTTCATTAAATACCAGAAAACCACTAGCACTCACTTTTGCCGCTCTATCTGTAACCTCTCTGCCTCAAATTTTCTTCTCTGTTCCTCCTCTTTTATCCTCCTCTCTTCTTCCTCTCTGCATCGTGCTTCTTCTTCCAGTCGCTGTCGCTCCTGCTCTTGTCTCTCCAGCCTGAGACGTTCTTCCTCTTCTCTTCTAAACACAGACACACACAGAATAAAAAGGGCTTCCTACAAGTCCTTAACAGATTAACAGATTGCATTATAAAACACTTCAGGCACTGTAATTTATAGAGAACATACCGTCTCTTCTCTTGTTCCTCCTTCTCAATTTTATGTGATGTCACATATGGTGCAAACAGACTACAACAGGAGTTCAGAAGCTTCACAAAGTCCTCCATGGCGTCTTCTTTAGCCATGCCTCCCAGCCGTAGCCATTCTTTCCTGAGAGATGCAGTGAAAAACTAAATGAAGCATCTATGGACATTTTAGGATTGTGCTATATGGCTTTAAATAGAACAAAGAACAAAACCCACTTTGTACTGCACATACATATTATTTTACACATCCTTACAAAACATGCTGTGGTGGTACCATGGTACAGAGAATATAAATTGGTAGTATGTGCATTAATATATGGTAATATATAATCCATTATATGTGTAATAATACTTGGTAAGTGCATTAATATCAAGATACCATATTATATGGAAATTATAATACTCTAATGGCCTTATACAGTCATAATTTGCACTCAAAAAAAGAGCGTTTTATATGCTTATTCCTCCATTACCTTCTGTCGTTTCCCAGTACATCCAAGAATCCAATTTCTGGACATGCATTTGGATCATAAGGACCAATTGTGACCTGCTTATGCAGTGCAACCAAACGGAGATTTTCTTCATATGTTGGGTTGAACGCCTTCCCATTCATCTCTATGTGAGACAATGACACAATTTACATTAACCATCGTGTACTGGTTGACAACATCTAGGAGAACCCGAATAATGATTATTATGAATGGCATTTCAGTTCCTGAATGGGTGAAGATATTACTAGTGTATCTAGACCATCTATTCTAGAAAATGACTCACAGAAAAAGGACTTTAATTTTGTTTCGCTAAATAACAAATAAACAGACAGACATAACCGCAGGTGTGACGGGACAAAATAAAGCTGTAAACATTTACTGGACAAACAGAAAAGGGAAAGTGAAAGTCTGGGTTACTTTGTTATCAGTTCTTAAGTTAACGTTACCTTTAAAGAATTTCAGTGCAAGTTTGAAGAGCTCCTCTAAAGTAAACCCCCAGTTTCTCTCCAAACTCCATGATTTCAGAGGTTCTTCGTGATCCTCGCATGATTTACAGTCTTCCTCGGTGCCGGAGGCGAGAGTTTCGGTGTTAATGCCGTTCTCGCTGGTTTTCTCAATCTTGTCGTTGGCTTGTTCTGCTCTGTCAAACTCCATCATGTCAAAACGAGCTGCTGCTGTCACAGGTGGCCACGTAGCGCACAGAACACCTCTCTTCCGTATATCCCCACCGGAAATCCCGGATATTTGTGTTATTTTCAACTCTATTTTCGCTTTTTAGTTACGTCTGTTACTGCGCAGGTAAACCCCAGTATGTTCTCCGACGAGTCTTGCATTTGGTTTAATGATAAAATGTCACTTTGACATGAACATTACCTGTGAGCAGAATGTGCAAGCTGACCCGAGTCGTATTGCAGCTAGTAAACTGAACCACGTTTACCTTCAAAGCAATTTTGAGATAGGCCTATATGGAAAGAACTATCAGATAGCCTACTTAACTGTAATATTTTTTTACAGTCTTCTGTTTCTCGCAATTGCTGAGGTTCCTATTAACTTTCCATATTTTCACATAAAACATAAGAACCATAGGCGGAGTTTGGGGGGGGCCGGGGGGGGCACTGCCCCCCCAGATCAGAGCCAATCGATTTTGTCAGATCTATGAATACAAAAATATTTTCAGATTGTCTCATTTTATTTGCATAATCTTATTTTAATGAGTATGTTAAGGCTAAATTATTTGTAATTAATGTAAAAAAAAAAAAAAAAAAAAACCTACTCTCACAACTCGCGAATCTCAAAGTATCGCGTGAGTGGACTCTCTTCTCGTTCTCTTCCCGCTTTCTGCAAAGATACGCTAACGTTAAATGAACAAAATGTATATTCGTCGTTTTTTTAATAAACCCACAATAAAAATCGTGGAGGTCTCTAACTTTGACACTTCTCAAAAGAGGCGGATTCTTCTACATTAGGTAAGACATAAGTTTTTATTCCACTCTTTGTATAGCCAACCAGTCGTTGTTGTAAATGTATTTTAAAGGGGCTATGTGTAGGTTTTTACTTAAAAAAATCTTTAAGATAAGAGTTTTCATTTGTCCATTTATGAGCCAACCATAATGTAATAGGAAGAATGACACCTTGACTGTCCGCCACGGTTGCCTCTATCAGCCTGTAGGCTCAGTTGTGTCTGGAGGAGTCGGGTCCAAATTGGCGTGAAAATTCACAAAATGTGACGTCATGCGCGTTCTCGTCTACAGCGGCAATCGCTAGCGGTAGTGTTTGAAATGGACTCTGTGGACGGAAAGAAGCGACCAGCCTCCAGCACAACCCAGACACCCACAAAAGCTCATCGTTAGCTTAAAACAAAAAACAAACAAAAAAGCCTCATTTAGTGCGCACCGAGAACGAGCATGAGACTGGCTGCAGTTCCTCTAACGGCCACTGGTGTCAGTAACTGTTAGAAATTTCAGAACTTACGCAGTACTCCTTTAAATGAAGAAGAAAATATATAGGCTATAAATAATTGAAAATGTAGAAAATATGGTATATGCAGTGTGCAAAAAAATAATAAAAAATATGGTATATACGGTGTGTAAAAAATAAAAAATCAGAGCTCATGGTCTACCGGTAGGTAGAAATGTGAAAATGTGAAACTCCGCCTATGATAAGAACTCTCTCGTTTTTATCTTTTAATATTTAATGAACTATTTTTTATATTTAATTTACTATTTTGACTGTTCTTCCAAATATATATATATATATATATATATATATATATATATATATATATATGTTACAATGCACTTTACTCCACTGTTCAGATCAAAGTAAATCTCAGCTAATTACGAAGATAATAATGATACACCCATTGTATGTTAAACAAGTCCAGCAAACCTCATGAAAAACTGGAAAGCCCAGTATCTTAACAGAAACAAGGATTTCCAGTCTGTCATGTTATAACAAGAGAAGACAAGACGGATTTGGCTATTTTATGGTAGTTTCAAGCTTTTGTCCTGTGATTTTTGCCAACAGTAATCCTCTTTCATGTAAATTCAGTATTTAATCCTTTCCTTTAGATTTATAGATTGAAATAAATGAATTAGGCTTACAAAGGAAAGCTCTTCTGCCATCAGAGACCTTTGCAGCTACAACGGAGTGATTGGAATGAAACAAAAAGAATGTCCAGATTTTCTTAGGATCTATAGAACACACAATTACTCTCAGAGGTGACAGCTTTTCATTGACAAACATTAAAACCTTAATAAGGTATCAGTCTTATGTAAATGTTAGAACAGACTTTAATAGTATTTAAATACAGTGAGTTGTTCTGAAAAAATACATTTGGAAGTAATAATTTGTAACAAGATTCAACAAACTTGTATGTATATGCACAGTAGTCATTCAATCATGAGTATTAAATTAATAATGACAACCACTGTAGTCTAACCTGAATCATAGATAATGTAATATTTATATTGTAATAAACTATGATTTAATTCTATTACCATAAGTAAACAAAGTCACATATATATTAGTACTATTCAATAATACAACTTAAAGAGGCACTACATACACTGAACAAAATTATAAATGCAACACTTTTGTTTTTGCCCCCCATTTTTCATGAGCTGAACTCAAAGTACACAAAAGGCCTATTTCTCTCAAATATTGTTCACAAATCTGTCTAAATCTGTGTTAGTGAGCACTTCTCCTTTGCCAAGATAATCCATTCACCTCACAGGTGTAGCATATCAAGATGCTGATTAGACAGCATGATTATTGCACAGGTGTGCCTTAGGCTGGCCACACTAAAAGGTGCGTTTATAATTTTGTTCAGTGTATTTATATAGTGACTTATATATCATATTGAGAACACATGACCCAAGATATACTGCTCACTTTATCTCACTTATTATCCCTATTATTAGACAGCTGCAGTTACAAAATAAATTCATAATTTCTACAATGAGATAACAAAATTACTTTGTGCGCAAATCATTTACCTGTTATATGACCCTGGACCACAAAACCTTAAGTTTTAAGTAGCACAATATATTTGTAGCAATAGCCAAAAATACATTGTATGGGTCAAAATTATCAGTTTTTCATTAGGATATTAAGTAAAGATCATGTTCCATGAAGATATTTTCTAAATTTCCTACCATAAATATATTGAAACTAAATTTTTGATTAGTAATATGCATTGCTAAGGACTTCATTTGGACAAATTTAAAGGCAATTTTCTCAATATTCCAGATATTCAAATAGTTGTATCTTGGCCAAATATTGTCATATCCTGACTAACCATACGTCAGTTGATTATTCGTTCAGCTTTCGGACAATGTATAAATCTCAGTTTTTAAAAATGTACCCTTATGACTGGTTTTATGGTCCTGGGTCACATATATTATGTACATTTCACTAAGAGCACATAGAGGCCATAAAAGCACAAGTGCTTTTGTTTTCACAGTATAATCTGCTCACAACAAAATTCCCAGAATTTCTGTTTCTTTGGTAATTAATGTTCTTCTCTCAATGCCTTTGCTGTTGTGCATTTTAAAATCTGAGGACTTTTAAAGTCAATGTGAAATTCCACTTGCAACCCATTTTACTGTCATAAACATATTTCAGAGTGAAACAGGATGTCTAAAAAAAGACTTGATTTTACCCAAGTGGTCTGTGGGTCAATTGTGTAATGCCTAAATATATATATATATATATATTTGTCTTTTAGCTAACATTATCCAATAGCCTGTGTTCGACCAGCAGAATTTTGCATAATGATTACAACACATTTTTTTTTTCATTTGGAATAACAAGCACAGATAAATCATACACAAGACCAGGAATGTTCATTAAGAAAGTAAACAGTCCATTTTGATTCCATCTGACTTTAAATTGGCTTTGCTGTGTCTTACACCTGTACTGCCCATGGAATAAAGACACCCACAAAAGCTCATCGTTAGCTTAAAACAAAAAACAAACAAAAAAGCCTCATTTAGTGCGCACCGAGAACGAGCATGAGACTGGCTGCAGTTCCTCTAACGGCCACTGGTGTCAGTAACTGTTAGAAATTTCAGAACTTACGCAGTACTCCTTTAAATGAAGAAGAAAATATATAGGCTATAAATAATTGAAAATGTAGAAAATATGGTATATGCAGTGTGCAAAAAAATAATAAAAAATATGGTATATACGGTGTGTAAAAAATAAAAAATCAGAGCTCATGGTCTACCGGTAGGTAGAAATGTGAAAATGTGAAACTCCGCCTATGATAAGAACTCTCTCGTTTTTATCTTTTAATATTTAATGAACTATTTTTTATATTTAATTTACTATTTTGACTGTTCTTCCAAATATATATATATATATATATATATATATATATATATATATATATATGTTACAATGCACTTTACTCCACTGTTCAGATCAAAGTAAATCTCAGCTAATTACGAAGATAATAATGATACACCCATTGTATGTTAAACAAGTCCAGCAAACCTCATGAAAAACTGGAAAGCCCAGTATCTTAACAGAAACAAGGATTTCCAGTCTGTCATGTTATAACAAGAGAAGACAAGACGGATTTGGCTATTTTATGGTAGTTTCAAGCTTTTGTCCTGTGATTTTTGCCAACAGTAATCCTCTTTCATGTAAATTCAGTATTTAATCCTTTCCTTTAGATTTATAGATTGAAATAAATGAATTAGGCTTACAAAGGAAAGCTCTTCTGCCATCAGAGACCTTTGCAGCTACAACGGAGTGATTGGAATGAAACAAAAAGAATGTCCAGATTTTCTTAGGATCTATAGAACACACAATTACTCTCAGAGGTGACAGCTTTTCATTGACAAACATTAAAACCTTAATAAGGTATCAGTCTTATGTAAATGTTAGAACAGACTTTAATAGTATTTAAATACAGTGAGTTGTTCTGAAAAAATACATTTGGAAGTAATAATTTGTAACAAGATTCAACAAACTTGTATGTATATGCACAGTAGTCATTCAATCATGAGTATTAAATTAATAATGACAACCACTGTAGTCTAACCTGAATCATAGATAATGTAATATTTATATTGTAATAAACTATGATTTAATTCTATTACCATAAGTAAACAAAGTCACATATATATTAGTACTATTCAATAATACAACTTAAAGAGGCACTACATACACTGAACAAAATTATAAATGCAACACTTTTGTTTTTGCCCCCCATTTTTCATGAGCTGAACTCAAAGTACACAAAAGGCCTATTTCTCTCAAATATTGTTCACAAATCTGTCTAAATCTGTGTTAGTGAGCACTTCTCCTTTGCCAAGATAATCCATTCACCTCACAGGTGTAGCATATCAAGATGCTGATTAGACAGCATGATTATTGCACAGGTGTGCCTTAGGCTGGCCACACTAAAAGGTGCGTTTATAATTTTGTTCAGTGTATTTATATAGTGACTTATATATCATATTGAGAACACATGACCCAAGATATACTGCTCACTTTATCTCACTTATTATCCCTATTATTAGACAGCTGCAGTTACAAAATAAATTCATAATTTCTACAATGAGATAACAAAATTACTTTGTGCGCAAATCATTTACCTGTTATATGACCCTGGACCACAAAACCTTAAGTTTTAAGTAGCACAATATATTTGTAGCAATAGCCAAAAATACATTGTATGGGTCAAAATTATCAGTTTTTCATTAGGATATTAAGTAAAGATCATGTTCCATGAAGATATTTTCTAAATTTCCTACCATAAATATATTGAAACTAAATTTTTGATTAGTAATATGCATTGCTAAGGACTTCATTTGGACAAATTTAAAGGCAATTTTCTCAATATTCCAGATATTCAAATAGTTGTATCTTGGCCAAATATTGTCATATCCTGACTAACCATACGTCAGTTGATTATTCGTTCAGCTTTCGGACAATGTATAAATCTCAGTTTTTAAAAATGTACCCTTATGACTGGTTTTATGGTCCTGGGTCACATATATTATGTACATTTCACTAAGAGCACATAGAGGCCATAAAAGCACAAGTGCTTTTGTTTTCACAGTATAATCTGCTCACAACAAAATTCCCAGAATTTCTGTTTCTTTGGTAATTAATGTTCTTCTCTCAATGCCTTTGCTGTTGTGCATTTTAAAATCTGAGGACTTTTAAAGTCAATGTGAAATTCCACTTGCAACCCATTTTACTGTCATAAACATATTTCAGAGTGAAACAGGATGTCTAAAAAAAGACTTGATTTTACCCAAGTGGTCTGTGGGTCAATTGTGTAATGCCTAAATATATATATATATATATTTGTCTTTTAGCTAACATTATCCAATAGCCTGTGTTCGACCAGCAGAATTTTGCATAATGATTACAACACATTTTTTTTTTCATTTGGAATAACAAGCACAGATAAATCATACACAAGACCAGGAATGTTCATTAAGAAAGTAAACAGTCCATTTTGATTCCATCTGACTTTAAATTGGCTTTGCTGTGTCTTACACCTGTACTGCCCATGGAATAAAGGTGCCAGGATCCGCAGGAGGACACTAAAATAAACACAAACATATAATGGTCAACAAACTTCAGTAGGCCCTGTCAAAAACATCTTATATGATATTAAACAAAAAAACACACATCAAGCAGCTCCATGAATGCCATATTTGATTCTGAAGTTGTATGTACGCTACCGTTCAAAAATTTGGAGTCAGTTTTTGACAGAAGTCTCTTATGCTCACCAAGGCTGCATTTATTTGATCAGAAACTATAAAAACAGTAACAATGTGAAATATTCTTACAACTTATAATAATTTTCTAGTTGAATATACCTTAAATGTAATTTATCCCTGTGATGGCAAAGCTGAATTTTCAGCATCATTACCCCAGTCTTCAGTGTCACGTGATCATTCAGAAATCATTCTAATATGATCATTTGCTGCTCAGGAAACATTTCTTATTATTATTAACAGTTGTGCTGCTTAATATTTTTGTGGAAACATTTATTTCAGGATTCTGTGATGAATAGAAAGTTCAAAACAATAGCATTTATTTGATTAAGTCCTTAATGACATTAAAAAAAAATGTCTTTACTGTCACTTCCGATCAATTTTATGCATCCTTGATGGAAAAAAAAAAAAAAAAAAAAAAAAAGAGTAAAAATAAAAAACGTCAAACCTTTCAAATGGTAAATGTCTGACTTGATTTGAGTGTGTATAATGACTTCATATTCAGTCTGAAATGACCCTGGTTCAGATTTGATGCCAATGTGCAATTATGCATTATACAGTATGAAGCCAAACACATACAGTAGCTGACAGTCAACAGTGAAAGTTACTACATACCAGTTTAGTAAACCTGTCTTCACAGGCATTTCGTATCCGTTCAGGCGTGGCGGGGCTGTCCAGTCTGAAGGGTCCAGTCAGACCGGACTCAGCCCTGGCAGCTATGATGGCATCTTTAATGGCATAAAACACTGAGGCTGCCAGAAAGAGAGGAGGCTCGCCCACAGCCTGAGTAAAAACACAGCCATAAGAGTTAACAGACTCAAACTATGATCTTACGGTGGAGTCAGTTGTTGTGGTTCATCCAACCTTTGAGGAGAAGATGGCCTTCTCATTAGGAGCATCTCTGAGCAGCGAGACCTTTAATTCAATGGGAATATCCCCAAAAGCAGGAATCTTATACATCCCAGGTCCACGAGTATACAGGTAACCATCAGGAGAGTAGCGTAGTTCCTCCAGCGTGAACAGACCTAAACCTTGCATGAACCCACCCTCCACCTGCACACGCAGCCACAAATCAGATTATATTTAAGATGAATTGACAATGGTGTGATCTGTTTTATTAAATTTAGATGAAATACCTGTCCAATGTCCAATGCTGGATTTAAACTCTTGCCCACATCCATGACTATGGATGTATGAAGATTCTGACAGGAGAGAGATGCAGACCGGTTGTCCTGTTTTGAGTAAAACTGGTACTTGAACATAACAAATACACATTTCACACTGGCATTACCTTATGACTGCCAGTTAGACAGTCTATCTCCACCTCTGAGACAGCCACGCCATAACTAAAGTAGTTAAATGGTCTTCCTGAATTTGTTTCAAAATTATAGCCAAGGAGATCTGGAGTTCTATAAAATATAATGTAGATGAATGATAACTCTTAATTCTATGAGGACCAACATGATTAGAAATGTGAAATTTATCATGTTTATTCAAAATGTTATTCAATTATAGGAAATGAACATACTTGTAAAATCCATTAGCAGACAAATTAACTCTGTCGAAATATGCTGCTTTCACCTGCAAATGTGATCAGAATGTCATATATCAAATACATAAAAATACTAAACATTTGATGAATAATTAAATACAAAAACTAGAAACTGACCCAATCCTCCCAGCAGCCTTTGGGGTTTTTGTCTTTATAAGGCTGAAGTCTCTGTAGTAATGTCTGGCAAGCATTCTGTGGAAAAAATTAGAGCGTTGAATGGAATTTTCGACAAATATTGATTTGAAATATGGTGGATTAGTTTGATGGCTGACGTAAATTATTATTAAATATATTATTTATTCCTGTGAAGGCAAAGCTGAATTTTCAGCAGCTACTACTCCAGTGTTCCGTGTAACATGATCCTTTAGAAATCATTCGGATATTCCGATTTGTTGATAAATAGTTATTAAATTATTATAAATGTTGACAACAGTTGTGTACTTTAATATTTTGTGGAAACACATTTTTTCCGAGATGTTTTATCACTAGAACAGCATTAATTTTAAATATTTTTTTCTAACATAGTAAAAGTCTTTACTGTCACTTTTGATCAATTAAATGTGAAAAATAACCCCAAACTTTTGAATGGTAGTGTACATAAAAAAAAGCATCATTAATATGAATATCTGCTGCATGAGGCTTACATTGATGGCCATGCCGTTAAGATCTGAGGAGGCGGAGGCAGCCGTAGGGCTGGTGTTGGGAACTGTGTTAGTGCTGGTCTCTGTGATGTGAATCTTTGAGCAGGGGATTCCAAGAGTTTTACTGGCTACCTGCACAACACAAAAATTTGAAGATAAGATTAATATGAACAGTAGTAACCAACAATTTAATACAGTATTTTTGTTGTGCCTTGTTTACATTACCTGGACCATTTTAGTGTGCAGGCCTTGCCCCATCTCTGTTCCTCCATGAGTTAGTAAAACCGAACCATCTGAGTACACAAGTACCAATGCTCCTGCCTGAATCAAAAATATCCATCACACACATAATCGCCTCTTTCTAATAATTATTTAGAGCCTACGAAGAAAAGGGCTGACCTGGTTAAGGAAGAGAGCAGTGAAGCTGATTCCAAACTTGGTGGGAATGATGGATAATCCTCTTTTGGTCCAACGATGCTGCCTGGAATTAAAGTATTACAGCAATTCTTAGCCAACAAGCTAAGCAGTACCTAAACTGAGAACATTTTTATAGCAATATACAAATAAAATCTAACAGTAAAGTGCTGTCTGGTTCTTCTGACTTATAGAATTTATGCTGCCTGGTGTTATTTTATATATTTATATGTATATAATATTATAGTTAATATTATATTATTATATATTATAGTTATTATAATAATATATTATTTTAATTTTAGATTAAGTTTTAGTAAGTTTGTAATGTGCATGTCATTTTTATTTATTTATTTATATTTCTGTTTTTATTTCAGCTTTAGTTTAAGTAATTTTGGTACTTTAACCCGAACTTATGTTTTTCAGTTAATTGCAATGCAACATTCCTATTTTTTTCTTTTAAGCCTTTTTTTATTTTATCATCTTTTTTTTATTTTTGCTTTATTCCAATTAACAAAAATGATTTTTAAAAGTTTTTGATTTTGTTAACAATAACAATACAGGTGCATCTCAAAAAATTTGAATATCGTGAAAAAGTTCATTTTTTCTTGTAAGTTATTTCAAAAAGTTACATTTTCATATATTTTAGATTCATTACATGTAAAGTAAAACATTTCAAGTTTTTTTTGTTTTAATTTTGATGATTAGAGCTTACAGCTTATGAAAGTCAAAAATCAGTATCTCAAAATATTAGAATATTTACATTTGAGTTTCAATTAATGACCATCCTTACAGTATAAATTCCAGGTATCTCTTGTTCTTTAAACCACAATAATGGGGAAGGACTGCTGACTTGGCAATGATCCAGAAGATGAACATTGACGTCCTCCACAAAGAGGGTAAGTCACAGAGGATCATTACTGAAAGGTGTGGCTGTTTACAGAGTGCTGTATCAAAGCATATTAAATGCAAAGTTCACTGGAAGGAAGAATTTGGGTAGGAAAAGGTGCACAAGCAACAGGGATGACCGCAAGCTTGAGAATACGGTCAAGCAAAGCTGATTCAAACACTTGGGAGAGCTTCACAAGGAGTGGTCTGAAGCTGGAGTCATTGCATCAAGAGTCTCCACGCTCAGACGTCTTCAGGAAACGGGCTACCAAGCCACTTCTGAACCAGAGACAACATCAGAAGCGTCTTACCTGGGCTGTGGAGAAAAAGAACTGGACTGTTGCTCAGTGGTCCAAAGTCCTCTTTTCAGATGAAAGTAAATTTTGCATTTCATTTGGAAATCAAGGTCCCAGAGTCTGGAGGAAGACTGGAGAGGCACATAATTCATGTTGCTTGAAGTCCAGTGTGAAGTTTCCACAGTCAGTGATGATTTGGGCTGCCTTGTCATCTGCTGGTGTTGGTCCACTTCTGAAGTCCACAGTCAACGCAGCCATCTACCAGGAAATTTTAGAGCACTTCATGCTTCCTTCTGCTGACAAGCTTTATGGAGATGCTGATTTCATTTTCCAGCAAGACTTGGCACCTGCCCACACTGCCAAAGGTACCAAAAGCTGGTTCAATGACCATGGTTTTACTGTGCTTGATTGGCCAGCAAACTCGGCCTGACCTGAACCCCATAGAAAATCTATGGGGTATTGTCAAGAGGAAGATGAGAGACAACAGACCTAACAATGCAGATGACCTGAAGGCTGCTATCAAAGCAACCTGGGCTTCCATACCACCTCAGCAGTGCCACAAACTGATCACCTCCATGCCACGCAGCACTGATGTAGTAATTCATGCAAAAGGAGGCCCAACCAACTATTGAGTGCAAAGAAATTAACATACTTTTCAGAAGCCTGACATTTCTGTTTAAAATATCCTTTTTTTTATTGATCTTATGCAATATTCTAATTTTCTGAGACACTGAATTTTGGGTTTTCATTATCTGTGAGCCATAATCATCAAAATTTCAAGAAATAAAGGCTTGAAATATTTCAATCTATGTGTAACGAATCTACATTTACATTTATTCATTTAGCTGACGCTTTTATCCAAAGCGACTTACAATTGCTATATATGTCAGAGGTCACACGCCTCTGGAGCAACTAGGGATTAAGTGTCTTGCCTCAGGACACATTGGTGTCTCACAGTGGATTCGAACACCCCATCTATATAATATATGGGTTTCACTTTCTGAAATGAGTGACAAAAAATATTGACCTTTTTCACGATATTCAAATTTTTTGAGACGTACCAGTACTGACACTGCTCTAGTGACATTGAAAAGTGTACAGTGTATGATATTAGTACAAAACTGAAGGAGAGAAAAATTTATATTATTGATTATTTATTATTATTTACTATTTATTTACATTTTGTTATTATTTTTCTTATTTTATAATGTCAGTAAATGTTTTAAAATTTAATCTGATTTCCACTACACATATCAATACACTTAAAATATCAAAGAAAACATCTTACTACATTGCTTTTGGTTGTGTTGATGAGCTCAAAATCTATGATTATTTCTAACCTGTTGTATTGTTCCACTGCATCCTTGCGCTTGTTGAAATCTGAGAGCTGCATGCACTCCTCCCAACAGCGATCGATGGTGAACTGGTCCAGACGCTGATTGAAAGGTGTGAAATCCCCCTCTTTGTAAATGTTCATCCTCCTCACCTGGAAGTAGTAGATAATTCTGTTACATGTGACATTAATATTTGAGTACTATGGACTGTGAAAGAGAGAAAGTTGCAGTATGAACCTCTTCAGCAGGCAGACCACAGCTCAAAGCCACATCACTCATCCAGCTCTCTGTGATCATCATGCCCTGTGGCCCACCAAAGCCTCTGAATGCCGAGTTAGACGGCAGGTTGGTTTTACACATGTAGCCTGTGCCACGGATGTTAGGAATGTTGTAGGAGTTATCCATGTGGAACAGTGCCCTCTCCATGATCTGTGCATTGATAGACAGGCTACACATTTAGGCTTGGAACGTAATAAAGTATACCTTGTAATGTGTCTCATTGTCCATCAGGGTGCGATAGATGTTCAAAACTTTGAGATGCCTACTCACTGACAATGACAGGTCCAGTGAATTGCCTGCATTGCTGTAGAGCGTCATTTCAAGTGCCATCACTCTTCCATTGTTCATGTACCCAACCTACACATTAGATTGCAGAGGGATAGTGTATGAGAATAGTCTAGCAAGGACGAGGACAATAGTGTGTGACGATATGTCCTTGCAGGCATTTATTTCTAAATGCCCTAAAATAGCTGGGGTTTGGCTTTGCTTTCTTTATGTTTTTTATACTTGCTGAAGATAATGGCTAAAAAGTAGTTTGACCAATAGTGTACAGACATTGTACATAATCGACCAATCGTGGCGTGTGAGAAAATGGGATCGACAGAGAGCGGTCAAAGCAATGCATATATGTGTATATATAATGCACAAGGACTGTAAAGAGCATGTCAATAGAAAAACAAAGCCCAAACCTTGACATTTTAGGCAATTCAGAAATCCCAGCCAAGACGAAGAGGACTTATGATCAACCTAAATTACAATATCTGGCTAATTTGCACAATTTTTCACCTTGTAATGGCCAAAGAATGGATGCCGACCACCTGTGACCAGCATGTCCTCATCGCGATCTAGCATGCAGCGAACTGGCCGCTTGACCCTAAAAGAGAAAGGTCAAACTAAACGTTTACCCTTCACATTGCTACATACAACATCACTTTATGTAATTAGCAGAGTTGGGTATAAACGCGTATTACTCTGTAACGCATTACTGTAATCTAATGACTTTTCCTGGTAACGCAGTAAAGTAATGAGTTACATTTTAAAGTTATGTAATTTGATTACAGTTACCTATGTCAGTATGCTCTTTAAAAAAATCACCGGAGAATGCAAGCTAAAATGAGAGTCCTACAACATTTAGATGCAATGAAAGGTTGCCTATCATATTTCAAAATGTTGCATTCGACATATTTTAGTCTGGCATTATAGTTTGGGAAAAGTTCAAGTGAATGTCTACAAGTTTATTTCACAGTAACACTAATAAAGTCAAAAATAAATGACTCATCAGAATGAGATCTTCCGCTTTTATGGCCTTATTTCAGCTACATTTTTTTCCCCAAAACTTACTAACCACGCATAATATTTTTTTCTAAAAAATGCAAGAATGTACATCCATCTTGGTCACATATTATTGTAGCACAGTTTGTGCTGAATACAAAAAAAATACATGTTGGTCAATAGTATGTTATAAATAGCTGAAATAAGCACAAATATCAGGGCATGTCAAAACATCTCAAGGGCCCCAAAATCACCTCAGACCCC
Source organism: Barbus barbus (assembly GCF_936440315.1). Taxonomy (NCBI): domain Eukaryota; kingdom Metazoa; phylum Chordata; class Actinopteri; order Cypriniformes; family Cyprinidae; genus Barbus; species Barbus barbus. The sequence goes on from NC_136758.1 coordinate 12,628,768, forward strand.
AGAGGGTCAAACCGCGTTGGCATCAATTCAAGGCTTAGAACTCACAGCGCGTCTTCTTCCAAAAACTAAAAGTAGCCCAGATGAACTTGAACCTTTTTACAGAGGTGACATGAGCGTTTATATGTTCGCGCGTCTCAAGCTTGGTTTCGTGTGGATGATTACCTTATAGCACGCGCTGTGTGTGGGCATGATCACATTATAGGTGATCTCAGACGGGAAAGACTGTACCTCGCGTTGGTTTCACAGGGATTATTTTATCAGAGAATATTTGTTTTTCGACATGACTTACTTCATTGAATAATAGACACTTCAAGATTTCTTCAGATATACTGTATTTTAATGACTTGTTTCAGGAAGCTATTCACGGAGACTGAGAATTCAGAAAGCACACCCTATTTGTTTTCTTTATTTTACAAAACCAAAAAAAAAGAAAAAAAAGGAGAAAAGTTTTGTTGATATTGGGAGCGAATCAGGGAATACAAAAAAATAGACCTACTTATGTTTTTTTTGTTCAGTCAATATGAAATTAATGAAAGAACTATGAGTTTCTCTTTGTAGTGTATTTTTTAGGTTTGATAACTTGAAAGTAAAGTAATTAGTAATCTGATTACTTTTTAAATGCAGTAATCAGTAATGTAATCAAATTACAATTTTAAAGAAGTAATTAGAAATTTGTAGTGGATTACTTTTCTTTTGTAACTTACCCAACACTGGTAATTAGGCACATTAACATGGTTACATTAGTTTGTGTTATAAATATTCATACCTATGTGCGGCAACAGCAACCACAGTGGACAGAATGGTGCTCCGACTCTCTTTCCCACCAAATGCTCCTCCCATCCTCTTTACACGGCACACCACCCGGTTGGCAGGCACTCCCAGAGCTTTAGCCACTAGGGCCTGAGGTAAACACAGCACATTATTTGCATTAGGACAGTACAATCAACTATATATCACACCATAAATAATCCTATCATATTTTTACCTACTAATGAATTAACCATTTTAAATGAGAGGACCCACAGCATCTGCTGCTGTTTGTCTGTCTATCTGTCTGTCTGACTGACTAAGGGGTTTTCTATCTGATTTGGGCATGCAAAACTTTCTGACATGATGCTTATTTAATTTGTTTAATTATTATACTATTTTTAAATATAATTTATATCAATCAAATATTTTAAAATAATTTTTTTATTATAAGTAAAAAATAATAAAAAAATGTATTTGTAAAATTTTACATTTACATTTATGCATTTAGCAGACGCTTTTATCCAAAGCGACTTACATTGCATTCAAGTTAGTTTTTACATTTTTATCAGCTCTTGCTTTCCCTGGGAATTGAACCCATGATCTTGGCATTGCTAGCGCCATGCTCTACTATTTGAGCTACAGGAAAGCAAATAAGTTTGAGATATTTTTTAAAATTTCAGATCCAATTAAAACTTCAATATTTTATCAAGCTATTATCACCATTCTATTGTCTTGTGCAGTTTATACTCTGTTTTGATTGAGCATGTGGATATAAATCAATATCTTGCACCAGTCCCCACTAGAGAGAGATTTTTGTTTTGTTTACTTGAGTCTTGGAGGCTGACTGCGTGGATACAAACATCTCCATTTCTCCATCCTCTCCACGGGGGACAGCAAGTGTGCAGTTAGTTTCCAGATAAAAATGTTCCTGCCCTCCAATGTGCATCTCACCTGCAGAATCACATATGTAGTGTCAGTTCATGAAATGAAAGAGGAACAGGTCTGAACAAGAATCATTTAAGGATATAAATGGTGAGGAAGAAAACGGCAGATCTACCACAGAATTCGTGCAGGGTACAGACTGTCTGTTTCATAAAAAACATGGTTTTAAATAATGGATAATTATGGATAATTAATGGATAATAGATAACTTTCATTCTTCACAAAGAGGCTTAATGCAGTGTGTCACTATCATTTTAAATAAAAACTAGGTTATACCGTGCAGGGTGTGATCAGAATCTTTGAATCCTTGTGCAACATCTCCTCTCTCTATACTTCTCACCGGCTGAAAGAAGGACTTGTTGGCAATAGCATCCTGTTTGAAAGAGTGAAGATAAACATGTTAGCAAACCAGTCAAGCTTATCTCTATGTGTTATGTGTATTTTGCACAAGCTGTTTCCCTGAAAACCTTGAAAAATACTGTTATGTAATGATGACAGCAGGAAAACCACTAAGCTGGGGTGAAAGGTCGGAGCATAGCACCAAATGTTTTGCGATAATATTGTAGATTAGTGGTTTTGAAACCAAAAATTGGTTGTAAGTCATATTTTCAGTCCTATGAGGATTACATTATATTGTTTGATTTTTTTAAAGGCCTTTTTGTCTCGTGTCTTGTTTTCTGTTAGAGCATGTGGTTTGTGTTGGTGCTCACTTGCCATGTGCTCTTCTGTCATATCATTGTGTTTGTTGTGAGCATGTGTGTTTCCGTTGCCCTTCTGTCTCCTGTCTAGGTCTTTTATTTTCCAGCTCTGTGGGCTGAAGTCTGGTCAGATGCACCCATTTTTGTGTTACTTTTCACACTTTTTTGTAAAGAAAGACCTTTTTGAGAACTTGCTGGTTGTGTTACATTTGGGTTCTGCCCACCACACATGACAAAAGCATTGTTCCATAGCTAGATGATTCTATTTGCTGTATTGAGAGTGCGTGTGAATGTGGAGTAACTACAGACCTGAATGGTGACAATCACGGGCTGCAGTTCCTCATAGCTGATCTTCACAGCTTTGGCTGCTCTCTGTGCATGGGCTTGTGTGTCTGCCACAATGGCCCCCACTACATGTCCAACGCATGTGACCTAGCATGAAAGATCAATGTGAGGACTCTACATGAGTAAAAAAGTAAAAGTAAAAAGTAAAAAAAGAGTAATATTGTGAAATAGTATTACAATTAAAAAATAACTGTTTCTATTTTAATATATTTAAAAAATATCCTGGACCACAAAACCAGTCATAAGGGTCCATTTTTTTTTAATTGAGATTTATTTTATTGAAATGTCATCAAAAAAATCTAAATACTGAGGAAAAAAAAATCTAAATACTGAGAAAATTTCCTTTAAAGCTCGCCAATTGAAGCCCTTAGCAATGCATATTAATAATCAAAAATTAAGTTTTGATATATTTACAGTCGGAAATTGACAAAATATCTTCATGGAACATGATCTTTACTTAATATCCTAATGATGTTTGGCATAAAAGAAAAATCAATAATTTTGACCCATACAATGTATTTTTGGCTATTGCTACAAATATACCCCAGCGACTTAAGACTGGTTTTGTGGTCCATGGTCACATTTAATAATTTATACAGTGATGAAAAACAAAATTTTATTATTCCATTCCTAAGTGTCACATGAAATCATTATAATATGCTGATTTGGTGCTCAAGAAACATTTACTACATTGACATAATATCAATACTAAAAACAGCTGTACTGCTTAATATGTTTGTGGAAACTGAGATACATAATTATTTCATGATTCTTTGATAAATAAAGAGCTTAAAAGAACAGAATTTAATGTAATAAAAATAAGTATTTTACTTTAAAATAAGTCTTTTATTTTAAATCAACGTCTGCACTGTCACTTTCGATTAATTTATTGCATCCTTGCTCAATAAAATAATTAATTTCTTAATGCAAAAAACAAAACAAAATCTTACAAATCCCAAACTTTTGTTTACAACACTGTCAATGACACATATCACAGACATATGAAAGATTGAAATACATTTAAATAAAAGTGATTCAAACATGTATGGCAGCTCATTTCCAACCCAGAAAAAAGGTAATTGTAAAATATATCAAATTTCCATGTATTTATTCATAATTGTGACCTAATTTCTCATAAATTATATTTAGTATTTAACAATGTGCCTTTATCTCAAACAAAGTGACTTAATTTCTCTTACTTTCTCCCAATTAACTTTATTTTTTCACTCTGAGATGGAAACTATGGGAGGCTTCCATAAGAAACAGCAATAAAGGTCTTTGCTGCAAATGTGTGACATTTTATATAGTAGATTAAGATTATTTTTTTACTTTGCCATGTCCAAGATGCTCAACCATGAAAGCGCAGGTCAAAGTGTAACTGCATCAATAAATGATTATGCCATAGAAAAACGCCTGATCATAGAATAGTCTACTCTACAATCAAGTGAGATGCATGTGAGGTACATTTTGCACGGGAATCCATAAACATCTGTCACAAATGCATGAAGTCATTTACTACGACTTCCAAATGATACTCTCTGTTATGTGAAAGAAATGTAAAAGCCATTGCGTCATGGTCGACTTATGCCTGATTCAGTCTGCATCATAACTATCAATCGACTTCTATATAAAATGCAAAAACTGTCATAATCAATTTAACAGCTGTCTGTGTAAAACATCTCTAATTAGCAATACAGCACAGAAAATTCACTGAAATATAGAAAAACACCTTATCATCAGCAAAAACGGTCTCGTCATAAACGACAGGTCCTGTCATGTTACTTCCTGGGATGTCTTTAGCAGAGATAAATTCAACCACTCCAGGAACTGCCATTGCATCAGAGGTGTCAACGGATCTACAAAGAGAAACACGCACACACATAGTTAACACCGAATCATGGGTAATCATTGTCTCAGATCACTATAGTTCAGAATGGAACCTTGAACGTAAGTTCCCTTTAACAACATCAATGTGTATGTGACAAGTCATATACTTGGCTTTAACTCAACACTAAATCATTCCAAAACATGGTGTGTTATTTTCAACTAACTTTATGAGCGCGTGAGCTTTAGTACTGGTGACCAAAGCCAGATAGAGCTCATTTTCATAATAGGGGATGTCGTCACAGTAGATCGCTTCTCCTGTGGCCTGCTTAAGCGCAGAGAGATGCATGATCGGTTGCCCCACCGCATCATCACTATTATGACCAGGGGGAACTGCCTGCAAACAAAGAAATAAAGTTCTATCATGACAACTCTCGGAGGGATTGGCATGGTAATGTACATGACAATATTAACGTTTTTGGTATTGGCGGAATAGATCTGCTACGCTGATGTGGCAGTAGCAAGTACCGAGACTTGCTACTGCCAATAAATCCACAGACACGCTGCTGTGAGCATGTAAGAAATACTGCTGCCGTACATATAACATATATGGAATAACCCCTATATAGCATACAGGAATCGCTCCATAGCAGATCTATACAGGTGGAGCTGGGGGAGGTGGAGGGTTTCTGAAGTGTGCTGCAACTGCTACAGCAGGAACTAGCCAAGTATTTGAATGCTGAACAGCAAGCACATTAGCTGCTGATACAAAAAAGGACAAATCAGCTGCACCATGTGATAATGATGTCATTATGGACGACTGAGTCCTATTGGACTGTGCCATCTAGAGTTTCATAAAAGAACTCTGGATTTATAAGCCAACACAGTATGCACAGAAGCTAATGTATATGTACCTGGTAGAGTTGTAGACTTGACGGTGAGTCCATCTGGGAGAGCTCAGTAGCAGTAGCATATTCAGGTCGGCCGTCTTCCACAGTCACACCCTGTAGAGTTTACACAGTTTACAATTACCCCTTAAATAGTCATGTGACCAAGAATGGTCTTGGAATGCAAGAAAGTCCAAAAATAACTTTTGAGCACATCTGCAAATTTCCATGTATATTTCCTTTCTTACTAGCCATTAAAATGTATTTTTTCATTTAAATAATTTAAATTACTGGTGCATATTTTGGAGATAAGTAGAATTTTTCAAACTCTTGATTGTATAAGTGTGCAAAGCACAATATTAAAAACCTCCATTCGCAGGTCCACAGCCAGTTTGTGCTGGACAGTGAGGAAGAACTTGTAGAAGAGGCTGATAGTCAGTGTGCGTCTGTATGTCACCATCCCACCAGGAGCTGAAGGAGACAGACTCATCTCCTCAGCCAATGACGTGCAAGCTTCCTCTAGAAGCTCCTCGTTCCATTGCCTGCAATCAAATTAAGATTGTGTGAAACTGATGCGTTGATTCTTGAATAAGGCTGAATGTCAAGAAAGAATATCAGAAATTTGCTGGAAAACCTGCCAGACATCGTCTTCTACCTGTTAAGTAACCTGTTGCATGTGGCCGTGGCAAGGACAGTGACAGGAGCCATTCCTCCATAGCATATCCGGATACTCTGCACTATATTGGATTGCTCCTTGAAGAATACATTCATCCCACATGTGACAATCGCAATGTCGTCCTCTTTGCGAGGAGACTGTTTGAAAGCTGAGAAGTACTGGCCCTAAAACACAAATTCACAGAGTGACTCCAAATGTAATTATTTCATGTTGAATATGAATTACCGTTCAAAAAGTTTTGGTTGGTAAGATTTTTTAATGTTTTTGAAAGAAGAAGAAAGAAGATGCTCACTAAGGCTGCATTAAAAAAAAAAAAAAACAGTAAAACAGTAATATTGTGAAATATTATTCCAATTTAAAATAACTGTTTTCTATTTGAATATATTTTAAACTCTAATTTATCCCAATGATGGCAAAGCTGAATTTTCAGTAGTCATTACTCCAAGTCTTCAGTATCACATGATCCTTAAGAAATAATTTTAATATGCTGATTTGCTGCACAACAAACATTTCTTATTATTATCAGTGTTGAAAACAATTGTGCTGCTTAATATTTTTGTGAAAACTATGGTACATTTTTTTTTAGGATTCTCTGATGAATAAAAGTTTAAAAGAACAACAGTTATTTGAAATAGAAAGTTTTTGTAAGAAAGTAAAACTCTTTACAGTAACATTCAATCAATTTAATGTATCTTTGATGAATAAAGGTATTTATTAAAAAAAAAATCTTACTGACCTAAAACTAACAGTAATGTAGTTCACCCAAAAATGCAAATACTCTCATCATTTACTCTCCTCTTTATGCTATCCCAAACCCATTTGACTTTTTTATAATGCAACAAGTTTGAACATGAAGAAGAAGACAGTCAATTGGGAAACACTTTTAAGTAAATAATTTAAATTTTAGTTTGTTCTTTGCACAAAGCTATCTCATGGCTCCAGGCGACTTGAAATGTAGCATACATTTCTTTTGGACCACTTTTTTGCTAATATTATGGAGTTAGCACTTTCACTTTCATTATATGGAAAAGAATAGCCAGTAGATTCTTCAACAACTCTTTTGTATTCCACAGAAGAAAGAAAGTTAGAATGACATATTGTAATTACATTATTACAAAATGATCATTTTTGAGTATTTTCAATCACAGAATGTTTTTTAATGCAGACCTTTCTTGTGTATGGAATCTCAATGGACAACAGAATCTCTTCTGGCTTCAAAATGGTCTTCCTATAACCAGGGAAGAACTTGTCATCCATTTCCAGAACACGTTTCTCCCCTTTAAATATCAGACAGAGATATTTATAGAATTTATAAAACATACACAGAAAGTTTAATTCATTAATTCACTGTTTGCTGCTGTCATAAAATCACAAAGAACATGGACAGTGTCAATAAAACATATAGGGTCAACACCCAACAGTGTATGTTACTAGGCTGATATATTGTACTGCGAAAGTCCTGTTTACCATAGCTTTCAGTATTCTTAACCCCTGTACCACAATCATCCAATCAGTTGTAAAACACTAGGACTTTTTCAGTTATCTAAAAGTATCTCTAATTTAGACTTTTAGCAATTACCGTCATGTTCAGACTTCAGCAGGTCTATATGGAAAATGACTGCACATTATGGAATATAGGGTATCATTGGAGATTGCCTCTGAACATTTTCTCTACATAAACTGCGAATGTATTCTGTCTCAGATCATGAAATGCTACAACCTTTGATCCTTGAACAGGAAAAAAAACAAAAACGTTGTACCTTTGGACATCACTGTTAGCTTGCAGCTGGCGGCCATAAACACAGGGTTGAGGTCTGAAATGGGACTCGCTGTCATAATATTGCCACCAACAGCCTGAAAGCATAAATATGATAGTCACGGAAAGGAACTGAAAAACTGACTTTTAATCATTCATAATCACTTTTATGTTTTATTGTTCAAGTTAGGCACTTCATTAAATCAATCAAACAGCCATTAAATTAACATTTGACAGTAATTTTCAAGTCCATTAACTTATGATAAAATCACTTTTTGTCCTCAGGGACACAACGTACCGCAACATTTCGGATCTGCTGTCCTGCAAACCAATGAAGCTGCTCAAGAACAGCCTTAAAGAGCTCTGTCTGATGAGCGGGCAGCTTCTTCACCGCTCCACGCAACACGTCCCCCAGCACAGTCAACGTCACTGATGCACCAATCTGAATGCCTGTGAACCAAAAACAAGCCAAGATTAACTGTCATACAATACTAACTAATAATATTTTAATGTATTGTATTGACAAGTACTAATTTTGCTTTAAACCATCAAACCACTGACAGCATCCCTTTAGGTTTATGAGCCTCTTACCATCCTGAGTGTGTTGGATGATGTTCAGTTCAGGGATGTAAGCTGGTGCCAGAATCACAGGGTAAAGAAGGTTTTTGAACTTCATCTCAATACCTAGAAGAGAGACTCAAAACAATTAAAATCAGCTTTGCGTTCTGTATTATGATCTTTGAGCACTGCACAACATGCTTTTTCACTCACAAGCAGTTGTTCCAAATATCAGAGCAAACAATGATACGCAGACCAAAACAATACGATTGCTATGTGATATTTTATACAACAGTTCAATAAACAAAAAGTTAACATAGCACAACTTATATTTTAGACAGTTACTTTGTCTATTTTTGCTCCGCCACCAATAAAAATAGTTTCTACACGTTGCCGTGAAACAGTTGAATAAATGATTCAATGACTCACTATTAAAGATAGTCCCTTGTCAATCACTAATAAAGAGCACTTTTCATCATCTACTGGCCTGAATGTAAAAAAAAAGAAGCTTGGCTACATCTGAATATTCATACGTTCCTACAATATTGTAGGCAATGTGAAATGAGTATTCATATGTCTGAATTGATAGTTTTCGCATGACAATAGTGTGACGATGACAATACGTTAAATGTAGTGCACCCAGACTACATTAATACTATAAAGAGCACTCAGAGAGTATGTGATTTCAAACACAGTCTTTGTCTAAAATGAGCCAACACAAACAAGCAGACTGATTCAAACAGTAGTATTCGTAATGTATGTGGGACTCACCAACTTCTGTGTTCCCAACCACTAGTTTAGCATTTGGATAAGTCGCCTTCAGCTCCAAGAGTTCTTTAAGGGAGCAGGGTTGAATCCAAAGCACTCGTTCCCCAACAAACCTCAGCTCTCTCTGGGGCTGTTTACTTAAACCCTGTAGAGCACAAATGTAAGTTAAAGTGTTTAATACAGCAATCAGTCTCCTCATTTTACTTTGATGGTCAATCAATGCAGATTAAACTCATTTTATACACACAATGAGCTCAGGCGGGAAAATAATCTCTTGTGTCGGGTCCAGTGGCATAAACTCAGATCGGTCATACAATTTCTGAGCTGGAAGCCTTGAATTGTCCTAAAAATAGAGAAAGAAATATCGGAATTATTTGTAATGTCCTTAGATAACATTCATTACTGAGCATTGCAGTACTGTGACTGTAAAACAGTGATCTTGAAGCATCTGCTGTTTGTTTCATGGCTGTAGGTTTGACCTCACATGCTCATGAGAGCCAGTTCACACATGTGACTGGTTTCCTATGAGACTGCTATGTCTGCCATGTCATTGATTTGCTATCCAAGTATGCTACAGGTTTATCATAAATGGCAAGGCTTTAAGACAAAAACATGTTTGTACTCAGAGAAAATAGAGCATGGTGTCTGGATGTCTAATTTTACTCACATTGACATGCTCTTGCATGTGTCCATTAGTCATGCAGCAGCCATTACTTTGTCCTTTCCCACCACAACATCCCCCATCCTGAAATTAAACGAGGCAGATATTAAACAAAATATATTTCCTATGGTAATTCTGTTGTGTATTTTTTATACCAGCTCAGACTATGTGGACATATTCATCTTGCACTTGACAAGTTATTACAAGATTTTTCTGTTTATACCATCTGCACTGTGATTGGCTGGATTAGTTCCACCTGGTAGTTGCGATAATATCAAATAGGTTTGAAAATATTATAGCATTTGTGACTGCTCAAGACTCACATCAGGTTGCTGAGCTGTTCATACTTCACAAGAATCAGTGACCACAACAAGCACAGATTTGGCCGTGATTTGGGGGGTTTGACGCAGACCTTGGAAATCTCTCTTTGATAGTAAAATCCAGTTAAATTATGTGTAGTGTGAGCTTGCCTTAAGTAGTTTATAAATAAAAATGGATATGACATTTGGATATACATATAATAATATAATAGTGGTTCTCACACCTTTGTTCTAGGTTCCTCTAGTAACCCTTCTGCGGTTGCTTTTTTGGTTTTAGTTCCTTGCTTTCTTGTTGTTTATCTTGCAGTCTCTCACCGTTGTCTTGTTTCAAAATCTCTTATTTTTGTAATGTTTCAGGGTTGAGTGTTGTGTTCTCCCTGCCAGCTGGTTCCCTATAACTGGCAGCCAGACCGGTTCTGTGCCCGTGAGCTGAACGCACCCAGGGCAGGTATCAACGTTCCTCAACTTGCCTGTCTTTGATTTCTGTGCACTTAGCTGTTGTTGGACTGTTTCACGCCTCCCCTACCTACTTGTGTCTTGTCTGCTGTTTTGTCAAATTTGGTAACTGTTCATTCTGCATCTGAGTCCTATCTCAGACAGATTGTGCCAGTTACCTCTATCTTATTTCTTTAAATATTAATTTAAAAATGTATAGTTTTTTTATGTATTAATTTATTTTATTTATTTAGTCATTTAGCAAATAAATAAAATAAATAAATATGTATTAATAAATTTAAATATTCCATGTAGACTTCCAGGAGTTACTTTTATATTAAATATATTTATTATTATTATTATAGCAGGCCTTACTCAGCTATTTTACCTTTGTGAATGTTCTGTAGCCTTCTAGAATCGGTCTGTACCCAGTACATCGACATAAATTGCCTGTGTGCAAACAATTTAAAAACAAAAAGATTTATTTAGAAAAGATATATAATTGATCAAATTTAACAAGACACAGAAGTTATGACTCTTACTATACCTTGAAAAGCCTCCTGAATGTCATGCATGCTGGGTTGAGGGTTGTTTCTCAAAAGAGCGTACATAGACATCACAATTCCTGGAGTGCAGAACCCACACTGTGACCCATGAGCTTTTGCAATCCGCTCCTGGATAAAAAGATCATTGTTATAAGAGCTACTGCACCACAAATGAGCAGGACACCAGCATATCAAGTGATACAGCTAATGTTAAAACTGTAATTAATGGAGGAAGAAAGAGGTTATTTTTTAATGTTATAGTGTGACATGCTTTTCTCATAATTATATGTAATTCTGAGAGAATAAGATTATGTAGTGACCTGTACAGGATGGAGTTTGCTCGCCACACTGCCGATGCCCTCCACGGTTGTTACTGCACAGTGATGCAAAGAGCATAGAGGAGCCAGACAGGCATTAACTGCATAGTGACTCAAAGCATGCCGTCAAGGACATAACTATTTAACTCTGGCATATGTTTCAGAATCCTTTACTAATGAGAAATGAATTATTAACAGTTACCTAATTATTAACAGTTACCATGAACCTGGTACGTGCTTTAAGGACAGCAATGCACATTATTTCAAGATGTGAGTGCATAAAAAGATACATAATGCGGTTTTGATGTGGATGATATTTAGACACCATTACAGTGCAGGCTCCACAACCTCCTTCAGCACATCCAAGTTTGGTTCCCGTCAGACCCACTGTAAGCAGTGACACTAAGGAAAACAGTTTGAAAACAATCACACTGGAAAAAGTAAGTGTTCCTAAATCAGTGTAGAAAATAGCTGACATTCTCTGTAATCAAGAATGACACGTTTGGATCAATAAATCTCACGTTTGACATCACATAGCAGGTGTGTAAATTATTAATGTCCTACAACATTGAGGACAAAAAGATTAACCATTTAGAAATATATACTGTATGTTAAAGAGTTATTTCCTGACCCTTTAAAATCACCTTTGTTGGTGTAACACCCATGACCCATAAAAATTAGTTGGTTCATGGTTCATTTTGTTTATTTTCTGTAATATAAGTCAAACGTTTGACTTATAAAACTAGTTACATGAACATGACTTTTTTTGGTTTACAGAAGGGCAAAAAGCAAAAAAATCAACTCAAATCTCCTAAACTATTATCATAAATTAATCTCAAAGTTAAAACACTTTTTTTCTTTATGTCTTGATCACATGGAAACAAATAAGTGAATTTGATGAGCAAAAACAACAGAATAAAAGAGCTCCAATTAATAATAATTCATATATACTACTATATTACATTAAAACATAAACTGTACATGTGAGCAAACCTCATGAATACTAAGTGACCCAAACCCCAGCAGACAGCAAACCAACAACATAACAGCAGAAAACAGGAATATCAGTGTTTCATAAATGCTGTGGTTATGGTATAATATTTTATAACCTTTTTTTTGGAGAGCGTTCAAGCAGCATTCAGATCCAATACAGAGGCTGTTCAGCAGAACAGAAGATCAAAAGGATACAGTTTCTCCTTAGATATATCAAGAGTGTTTTCTCAGGCTCTGCATTCCTCTCAGTGATCTGCACGGAATTAAAAATGGAAAACATTTTATTGACTATACTGGAAATAAATAAGTAAACAATGAAATTATACAATTACCTTTTTTCCATTAATGAAGAAAACAAGGTCATCCTCTGGAGACTGAAGTTTGTTTGTGATCTCTTCCACTGAGATCGACATATTTTATTATTATTATTATTCTCACTGTTCCTGAGATCAGATCAGAGAGGAGAGCGTTGCAGTGAGTGAGTGTAGAACTCTAAGTGCTGCCTCACGTGACCAGATCCTTATCAGCTCACTCTTGCTGTTGTTTGTTTGGAGAGTAACTTACAGGAGGGGGTAGCTAACCCTCACAAGTAGCCTAAATGAGAACAGTCTCTTATTTATTGGTGAAAACTTATAAACTCAAACTTGTCTTGACAATTGGAGTTAACTAGAAGAAATAAGTTCACATAAGATAATCTTTGGGCTATAAAAAGTTGAATGGGGCTGTTTTATAAGCATTGCCAAAGAAACATTAAATGCCTTTCAATGACTTACACTTTTTCTGTCTTTCGTGATGCAATCAGTGCTGCCAATTTAGCGATTTTGTAGCTAGATTTAGCAACTTTTCAGACTACCCTAGCAACAAATGTATCTATTTTTAAAATGTATTTGACAACTTTTGAAAACTGACTCAAATAATAAAAAAGGCATGCATTTTTCCTCTTAACCAAGCGCTTACTAAGCAGTGCACACATCAAATGTGAATAAAGTTGCTAGTTGCACTTGTTAAAAAATAATTGTTCATTTATGAAACACATTAGTTGTTAGTTTGTTCCTAGAATTGTTAATCAGTTAGGTACACTGTTGACCTATATCAAAATCTCTCATAGATCAGTGTGAAGAATCAATTTTCACTCAGAAATGGCTAGTAAACAATTACAAAGAAATGGCTAATAACACATTAAACATGAAATTCTGAAGTAGAAAAATAAAACAAACAAAAACACAAAAATTCATTTTACTTTAAAACGTAGGCCTATTTAATATTTCAAAAACGTTTGCTGTCTGTGATATAACCAAAGGCCTAGGCAAGCACGATCTGTTGTTTCTGCTTTTGTTAAACATTATTTTCATCTTTTTATAAGGTAGTTTTATATTTTTTACATGATTTGGTGACATGTCCAAGAAGTAATCCACCTTTAAGTAACAAGAAAAGCTCAATCCTACCAACACACTAGAGTATGTAACTTTGCTGATTATTTCGTCCAAAGTTTCTTTCATAGCCAAAGCGAACAGAACCAGCATACTGATGTAGGCCTTACTTTTACATTCCTATAACATACAATATGCATAAACATCTTAACGTGCATTAGGATACACATAGAAATGGACTGTTCCCTGCTGATAACAAACAATTGTTTTAATGTTTGCTAAAAACTATGATTTTTTTTTTGTAAGTATAAATATTTTTTTCCCCATTCTTTGCATATTTTTATATGCTTCCAATGATTGCCTAATCAGACTAATGAGAAGAAGAAAAAGAGACAATATTGGCAAATGCTAATATGTTATGTAGGCCTACCCTTCACAAATACAGAATGTCCTCGTAAGAAATTCAGCAGCAACATTTCTCATTTGGTGGCTTTTTGTGGTAGTGTTTCCTAGAAATATCTAACTCTAAACATATCTTTAAAAGTAGACAAAGAATTTTGGCATTGTCATTTTTCTTCCTGCTCATTCATTCTTGACTTAATTGTAATTGTGTCAATATTAATTATGTGCTAAGATTTTATTATCCATCATAAAATCAAAGTACAGTCCCCAAAAACTCCCAAAACATAAAGACAGAAGCTTTTTTTTTTCTTGTCCCACAACCATGTAAACATAATATAAAAGGGGAGTTTGAAAACCTGCTGATCATCTAAAAATGTCTGAAAGTTTTCAATCTAAATATTTTTGGTTACATACATTTCATAGAAAGTTATGTGGATATGTTGGTATAATACTGGGATTCATAGCTTGTGTTAATGAATAATACAAATGTGTCAGATAATCAGCTAATTAGCTTAGCAAAGTTGACCTCAGACTATTGTTCGTTTCCACATTTAATTTGTCAGTGGCAGTTGAGCATTATGAATATAACCTCCAAATAAAATGTTACACGTTTAATCAGTTGTTGATTTTGACAGAATCCAGAGATCCTTAGCTTTTCTACACTATTTTGGTCTTGTTCCAAAAGGAGGAAAGTTTTATTGAAGTGTTTATAAGCAGCTTTTCTTATTTTTGCTCTTTTAAATTCCTAGCGTTTAAAATTGGCAAAAAAAATCCCCGTGATGCCAACTCCAAGACAACTTTTTCACTGTTTCCATAGTAATAAGCTATGGAAGCCCATTTCTGCTATGGAATTATAATAATTAGAAGGAAAAAAAAGTTAATTGTCACTTTTTCATCTCACAATTCTGACTTTTTATCTCACAATTCTGACTTTTTATCTCACAAAATCTGTCTTTTTATTCATAATTCTGACTTTTTACTCACAATTCCGAGTTTGCATCTCACAATTATAATTTTTTTCTCTGAATTCTGAGTTTATATCTCACATTTCACCACAGAATAAAAAACAAAAAAGGTAATTGTGACTGGGATGTAACGATTACCGGTTTGACGATAAATCATGATAAAATTCTCCACGGTTAGTATAACCGTTTCGTATTTTAATTATCATTAAAACCGTATTTGATTACCGCGATCTGAACATCTCACGATAAATAAATACTGTCCAGCATAAAGCAGAGTGTACAGTCTCACGAGCGCACGGCAGCAGAGTTTCATTCTGAGAGTGAAAACAGGGCGGAAAGGTTTTAAAAGAGTGCTGAGGGAATTATACAAATGAATATATCAGTGAATTAATTATATGAATGTACCTCTGAAGGATCTGACTGTCTTCAGAAACGATTCGATGGCATTTTGTTTTCATCTCAGCTCCACGTAATACCTAAAGGAAGTTTTCTTAAACACAATACTGCTTTGTTCACGGAGTTCACGGGAATCAGATGTAATTCAGCTTTTCCATATAAAGCGCCACCTGCTGTCAGAGAGTGGATTTACAGACACTTATTTACATTCAGCCTGTGTGCAGTTTCTGTCTGGCCAAAAAAATTACCAAATTTGCATGCCCTGCTGTAAATTTTAACCGGTTGATGAAAAACAAGCTTATATGGGTTCTACACATTTAAACAATTCAGATAAGCTATATAGAATTATTTATGGAGCAGATAAGTGGATAGAGAGTTGGACTTGTAACCTGAAGGTTGTGGGTTCGAGTCTCAGGTCCAGCAGGGATTGTAGGTGGGGTAGTGAATAACCAACACTCTCTCCACCCTCAATACCACGACTGAGGTGAGACCCTTGAGCAAGGCACCGAACCCCCAACTGCTCCCCGGGCGCCGCAGCATTGACTGCCCACTGCTCCGGGTGTATGTTCACTACTGTATGTACACTTGGATGGGTTAAATGCAGAGCACACATTCTGAGTATAGGTCACCATACTTGGCCACACACCACTTCCCCTCTCCCCTTCCCCTTATTAATCAATTATCATTTTGACTTAACTCTTTTCTTTAAAGGCTGAAATGTGAGGTTTACCTCTATATGAAACTTTTTCAAAGCTTTATTTGAACATTTACATTATTTATTTGAACATGCTATTAAACTGGTGTCAGTCAAGTTGTCATTTAAAATCCAGACCTCACTGGTAATGTTATTGTTTTAGTGATTATGCAAACAAGTCATTTTATTTGCTGTTTGTTGATTTTTAAATATAAAACTTGGTGAAGTGATTTATGTATCGGTACTTTTTGAACATCTCCAGCACATTTTAACAATACCGTGATAATACTGATAACCGTGATAATTTTGGTCACTATAATCGTGCTGAGAAATTTTCATACCGTTACATCCCTGTGACATATCTTACAATGAACTATCATTTAATTTTAATTGCAAGGTTATATCTCACAATTCTGACTTTTCTTCTCAGAATTGTGTTTATATCCTGTAATTCTAACTTTTTTTTTTCAGAACTGCAAGAAAAGTCAGAATTGTGAGATAAAAAGTCACAAGTACCTTTAAAAAAAAAACATTATAATAAAATTCTGAGGTAGAAATATGCTTCCATAGTAAGCAACTTTGAATATCAGCAGAAATGTGGTCATACAAGAGAAATAAAGTTACTATTTTGAAAGGATAACAGAGAATGTGGGAAATCTCTTGAAGGCAATGACTTGTGAAAGAGATGTAAGTCTCTAAAAGAGGTATTAGATACAGTTCCTGTCCCTTTTTTTTTAAATCAAAATTCATGTGATCTCCATAAGATGAAAACCTCCATTGGCCTCTCATAACTCCTCTTTCTTGCGGGCCTGCACCAGGGAAAAGACCACCGCTGCGAGAGTGTTTCTCCCGAGAGAGATCCCTCTGCTGGTGTTTCTCTCAGCATAGCTTGATCTCTGTTCCCGACTGCTAACAAAGTATGTGCGGACCCCTCCCCGCTGTTCACTAACCCCTTTGACGTAGATATCTCCTCTAAGCTGTAGCACAAAGCCGCAGTCAGCCAGGATACGGCTTGTGACCTCTGGGACCTGAATACGCTCACTGAGTCCTGTGCTGTCCATTCGGCTGGCAAGATTCACAGTCATGCCCCAAATATCATACAGGGGTTTAGTGGCGCCAATCACTCCGGCGATTACAGGCCCATGAGAAATACCTGTATGATAGAAAAGCAGTTATATCCACATTAAAGTTGTTTCAGGAGAAGAGCAATTTACTACATTTTCTTTAAAAAGCATTTTCTTTTGGAATAAAATACATCAGTTGCATACAATAAAACCAGGCAGGTGCATCAAGAAAGTACAACGGGTTCAATATTGATTTCACGTTGGCCAAAGAACTATGTTCTAAATCCAAATACTGTATTATTTTTTAGAATAATCTTAATTGTCCAATCCAATCACATTAAAATCATACTGATGGTCTTGTTTAAGCTCATTAGTGTGTCTGTACTGGCTCAGAGTAGGTAAATTACTTCCCTGTCTGTCATTTTTTTTATACAGTTGTGGTGTAACACAGTTGGAGAGGCTGAAGAAAGTAACAAGAACTCAGAACAAGGTGCACAGTGGCCAGTAAACACCTGCACCCATCCTGAGGTACAGTAGATGCATTCTGAATACAACTATTTTTATATAATATCATTATTTTTCTCACATCTCATCTCTCATCTGAGAAAACTGAAAGTGCAAATTGTGTGTGGGCCTATTTATAAGCAAAAATGCAATACAAAGTATAAAAGCTGTTCCTTGGCAGTCCATACCTTTCCCTCGATGTGTCTGTCTTTGAAGACTAGCGTGAAGGGTGTGATGTGTTCTTTGCGCATTCGCTCACTACTGCGCACCTCGATGGCTTGTTTTATTCTCTTGTTGATTTCTCGAGACCCGGCACAATGAGGAGTAATCTGATTGGGCAGCTGCACCAGAGAGCCATTGGTGAAAGTGGCTAAAATCTAAAAGATGACATTACAAAAAACATTGCATGTATTTCAAGTAAAAAATTAAAATAAATTATAACAATTATTAATAGTGAAAGATAATGGTTATTAGTTTTCTTTTTATCATACTGATTGATATTGGAATGTAAAGAAAGCATTTAAAAACTATTTACACAAAATTGTATAGATTTTTAATATCAGCCATTTATTGGTTATCAGCCATAACATGGAAATAATCATTGGCAATCAAAGTTTAAGTATCAATCAGTGCATTCCATAAACAAACATTCTTAATTAGGAGCTCGAATTGCTGTTTAACAAAAATCGTGTTTACAGTAATATTCTTACATTTGAAGTCTATAGGACAAGGTGCAGAACCTTGATAAATGTTAGCTATCTGCTAAGTATAGTCAATGATAAAAAATATGTCTGTAATGCATAACCATGAACACTAGTTCCAACATTAATATGACCATTTAGACAAATTAATAACTCAAATAACACATTTTTGCCTTGCACATAGACCTACATGTTAAAGGGACAGTTTAAAATGTCAAATTCTGTCATCATTTACTCACCCTCATGTTTTTCCTAACCTGTTTCTCTCTTCTGTTGAGCACAAAAGAAGATATTTTGAAGAATGCTGGTAACTGTTGCCCGTAGCCATTGGCTTCCATAATATGAAAAAATAAAAATACTGAAGTCAATGGCTACCGTCAACTGTTTACCAACATTCTTCAAATGGCTTTTTTGTGTGGGTGCTACAGAATAAAAAAAAACTCACACAGGTTTGGAACAAGTGGAGGGTAAGTAAATTATGGCAAAAGTTTCATAAAGTAAACATGTTTTTGTTTGGTTTTACAAACAAGAGACTACTTATAAATTATTTGCTAATGTAATGGACCATGCCACTGATGCTGGTGATAAAGTTACTAAAAGATTCACTGAATAACATAGTGTGGCACTATTTAACAGATTTGATAACTTTACATCTTATGACTAACTAGAGAGGGCATTCAGATCAAAGGAAGGTTTATGAAGCCAACACTGACTCACACAGTTCATTCCAATGATGTTATCAAAAGGAAGCTCAGCACTCCATGTTTATCCTCATGCAGTGATTCTCCTAAAATATCGAAAGATATTGTTCAATAAGCTTCCAACATTACTTTTGACACTAAAACTAATAGTGATTGCCATGATATTTGCAGTTCAATAGCTGCAACAAAGTGTTTTCTAATCTCATACTGTACACTACAGTAAGACATTGACCATATCCCTTTTCTCCAACTGCCTGTGAAACTCAAAGGTTAATCTTTCGCACCTCGGCAAGGCGATCAAAGCGACCGAACAGCTCATTGAGTGTGCGCACCAATTCCTGAGCTGACATGGTCATGGAGAGAGAGGTGAAGCCTTTTATATCAGCAAACAGGATACTGAGACAAGACCACATACATTTTCATTTCATGCACCATTCTTGCAACCTAAATATACTAGAAGATAGTACTGCACAGGTAGCTACATGTACCTGGCATCTTTGTACTGATGAAAGTAAGTTTTATGGAACTGTTGAGGAAGCAATTCGTCATCCATAGCAGTCATATCACCAATCATCTCCGTAGCAATAAATCGAGGAAGAATTCTAATGCAAAATGATTCCTAATGCAAGCGCTCCTAATGCAAAATGATTCCTCTTTTCCTCAGAAGTTTCATATTAATGATCTATAAATGTCTTCTTAAATCAAGACTCTCAACCCTGTCTCTGGTTCTCTCGTTCCATTTTTACTCGTCCTTCGATGCAACGCCGTATCTCAAGGAATGCCTGCCTTTGGGCACGATCCGATAAGTAGTGGATGAACAGCCCTGCGGTATTCATAGGCATGTACAACAGACCTTTTGCAAGTAACTGAAAGAAAACCGAGAGTAAAATTGAGCAGTTTATCAAAAAGAAGACCAAGTACAACTCAGTAGATGCATAAAAAAAGACTGAAACTCTCATGGACTGACTCCATACTTTTGAGGATAATTCTTGTGATGATCTTTGATTCCAAAGAAGCATTGCTTTTCTCTTACTTTATGACACTGAGGTGAGAATCGAAAGTGAACTTTGATGAAGTTTGATGAGCTTTGAGCTTGAGCATGGAATCTTTATTACCTTTCTTACAATGGCTGTCTCATTGTAGTTCCTAAGGGCGTCCACCAACAGGTGCAAGGCAGCAGTGAAGAACCCTATGCAGATGGACCATAGTAGAGGTAGAGGCAATAGCGTGTAGGTGGCAAACAGGGTGAAGAGAACATACCAGGACTGGTCCTTCTCTAACCCACATGCCAAACCACCCAGTGCCTGCACAGTCTGGGACAGCTAGCTTGCCATCCCAGCATAGCGCAGGTAATCTGGAGACATCAATCCTTTACAGGTCAGGACTAAGACACATAAGACTGCTCCAAGTCCCACGAAGAGCCCAGCCAACCATCCTCGTTGAGAGTCCACCAACTCAGGGGCCACAGCCAAGTGGATGAAGAGAATATGGAGTTTGGTAAAGAAATCAATGACATTAGTGACTACAAGAGAAGCTCGGCGCTGACCAGACGAGTGCTGCTGGTATAGATGCTCAAGATCATGAGATTTAAACTTGTGGTGGAGAACCGGAAGGAAAATTCCATGCACTGTGGAGCCCCATCTTACGAAGAAGTCAGCATCACAGAGCAAGCCGGTGGACTTCCGTGTGCAGGTGGAGTTGCGCTCTTGTAATGGGTGGATGCGGGCTGCAGAGGAACGCCGCTTATGCATGCCTGCATTGCCCCGTGCAGCTTTGTTACGAATCTGCCTGTTGATGTCATCAATGTAGGCATCAGTAACAATGATTGTTCGAGAATTGGCTGTTCGCCCCTCGTGGTGCATTCCTCGTTGGTCGATTATGTGGTGTACTGCATTCTGCCACATTAGCTGCTTGCGTTTCAGGCTGGGGGAGGGAAGCGCAGCTGGGCATACCTTAGGCGGAACAATGACTTCTGTAGAACTCAAAGCCATAATCCAAAGCTGATATGAACAGGCTTTAGATCCCAAAATTCAACTCAAGACCTCTATCAACTGCACAAACCTGAAAGACAGAAAAGAAAAGATTCAACAGTCTGGAATGTATGGAACATTGAAGGTGTCTCAGAATGAAATCCAAAAATATTATTATGATTACCCTAAAGAATATACCCTAAAATTAGTTTAATACTCCCCAAAGTACCCCTGTTACAGGTTCAGTACCCCTTACAAAAATAAATTCAGTATCCCCCCAGAGTACCCCAAAACAAGTTCAGTTGCCTCTAAAATACCCCTATAACAAGTTCAATACCCCCAAAGACTCCTAAAAGTACCACTGAAACAAGTTCAGTTCCTCTTAACAATTACCAAAATAAGGTCAATACCCCCAGATTACTGCCAAATTAGTTTTTTCACCCCCAAGAAGAGCCTAAAATTGGTTTAATACTCCCCAAAGTACGCCTAAAACATTTTCAGTACACCTTAACAATTACAAAACAAGTTCAGTACCATCCAAAATAACCCTAAAACAAGTTCAGTACCCCCAAAGACTCACAAAACAAGTTCAGTAACCCCCAGAATTCCCGAAAATGCATATTTCCCCTTTCAATTACTCTAAAATAAGTTTAATGCTCCCCAAAATACCCCTAAAACAAGTCAAATATCTCATAACAATTATCAAAACAAGGTCAGTACCCACACAGTACCCCAAACAAGTTCAGTACACTCCCTCAAATATATGTAAAACAAGTTCAATACCCCTCAAAGACAACAAATTCAAAATCCACAAAATACCTTCAAATCAAGTTCAGTACCTCCCCCCATACCCTTAAAACATACCCCAGTCTACCTCAAAAATAAGTTTACTCCCACATATATCCCCAGAATTTAATCAATATGACTTTACACAATGCATGCAATGTGCATATTAACATAAGGAATGCAAAAAGTCAGACTATTAATCCAGAATGATTTGCAGAAGACATAATTGATTTAAACTGTGTATAGATATGCAATAAAAGTAAAAGTAAATGGAAGGATACTTGCCATCGATGTGGTGCTGCAAGCTTGATAAATCTTGTAACAATGCATGCATCTGCTCCTCCATGAACATAGCTCAGATAAACTGATCCAGACCTAAGCAAATATCTAAAACGGTACATTCTTCTTGTCCCTCAAAGGTGGGATACTCGGCAGCTGAGTGCAGAATGAGTCTTCGTTGACAGTTTTCCCATCTGCCATGCACCATAACTATGCTTGTAAATTACTTGTCCTGATACCTTCCAACCATGTTATCCGTCACCCCGCCTTAAAAAACTCCTTGACATTGGATGAAGCCCACCTCAGTCCTGTCTGCGGCTGACTGACTCAGTTTTAAGTAGCGCTGTCTTCAGGTAATGAAGTGATTGCTCAGCCAGATGGTCTGAAAAACTGCCCTGACCCTTCCGAGAGGTAGCAGAGCACAATCTGCTGAAGCTTATCCTATAGAAGAATCCCGACTCATGATGGAAATGTTTAGAGGCAAAAATAAGTGGACTTGAACTCCACACTGAGGCAGTGACAAAGGGGCTTGGGCTCTAATTCACATACATACAAACACACACAGAGGTAGTAATAGGTTGAAATATATAGGATTATTATCTACTCAGCAAAAGTGCACGTGATCCATTAAGGCCTCATGGTCACAGCTAACAGGATAATGTCTGTGACAGGTGAGTTTATGTGTGGAGGTAATTGCTAGATTAAAATCGAATTGCTCTGAAAATGTATTTTTGGAAAGCTGTTTAATCCGTTTTTCAAAAAGTTGATAAGTCATATATTTTTTCACAATATTTACAGGCCATCTTGCTACATTGTTAGACTATATATAGAGAGTAGATATGTATAGACTAGTTATTGTATGCTAGTTATTATAAGGAGAAAAGTTGATCATTTGTGATTGGTTGACATCTGCTCTTGAGCAGACACAGTGCAGGTTTTAGTTAGCAGGCCAGGCCACTGATTCAGGGAATGTGGGAAGTAAGCTGGATAAAGTGCTTCTCACTGATCTGGTTACCAACAATATGTGCCAGGTCAGAAAGTGACTGAACCATCTTTCCTTTAACACACATAAATAATCATGCTTTTCACTTGAGTGGATGCCTTGAGCCAAATAAAGTTGTGTTGACTTTACCTACTGGCTTAATTTTTTCCAGTATTTATAAAATGCAACTGTCTATAAAAGGCCATTTACACAGAATGCATTTTTGAATTCCACTATACTGCTTTTCAATTGTTTTTCTACAACCCCAATTCCAGAACTGTTGGGAAGTTTTGTAAAATGCAATAAAATCAAGAATCTGTGATTTGTTAATGCTCTTTAACTTTTATTTATTTGACAAAAATACAAAGACAAGATTTCCAGACTTTTTACAGACTGCTGAGCTTCTGAAATCTTGCATCAAGCAAGACTGGACAAAAATTTTGCTTGCAAAACTTTAAAAATTTGTATCCTCAATTCCCAATCAATGAAACGTTGTAATTAAAAGGAAGGTTGATGTGACACAGTGTTAAACATGCCTCTGTCCCAAATGTTTTTGGAGTGTGTAGCAGCCATCAAAATGCAAATTAGTTCATATTTATAAAATACATTCATGTTGGTCAGTGAAAACTTTGGAAATATGTTCTTTGTACTTTTGTCAATTAAATAAAAGTTAAAGAGAATGAATAAATCACAGATTTGAGTGCATTTTACAAAATGAATTGGGGTTGTATGTAAATATGTGCTTAACATTTGACTGTTGTCTCTGTTGAAGTGTCTTGTGTGTCACGGCATTCTAAAAACATGGCACTTGAGTTAAAAGAATACTTTTATGAAAACATGCCTCTCTTTGGAATGGGGGGGGGGGGGGGGGGGTTACTCTGCTGCTCTGCGTCTCAGGTTTGTTTGTTTTTAACACAAATTCATTCTGTGGGAATGGCCCATCATTTTGTAGCTTTTGTGAAACTCTTTTAGTTTGTAATGTTGTGGTAATAATGCAATTTTCAAAATCAAAAGGCAAAAAATGATTTACAATTATTCCTTTATTTTGCAATATAAGCTGAATGGAGAAAGTAAATGCTTCTGTGCATAAAACAGAGCCACTTTTTCCATTGAGCAGTGGCCTTGGCATTCATGTAAACAGGCCTCATCTTTGTATTCTGCATAATCACAAACATGCTTCTTACTCATGCCTTACTCAGACAAATCAATGTCACACAATGAAGCAAAAGGAAACTAAAGTGACCCCAGTTAAAAGATTTGGTATTATGTAGTGAGTGTGGCTAATGAAACATTTAAGAGTACAACATTACAGATGATGTAACTCCAACATTGTTTGGATAAATGTTACATAGTCGAATATAGCCAACAAGGCAGCACATTATCAAATGCCCTTGCAAATAAACAAATGTAATAGAGATCACAAAACGTATACTTTCAGATACATTTTTAAAAATATAAATAATGGTTACATTGCACATGTACACTCACATTGTGTTGTAAACACCACGGTTCCATAAAAAAATACAATATTTTATATACTTGCATTACAGTGATTGTTACCTACATAGATGAGTTAATATACAAGGGCCAAACAAAACATTGTTGAACTAATGCATGTTGGCACATCTACACAGCTCTGCTAATGTAACAGTGTTGGTGTAAACAAAGCCCCTTTCTTGCGTTATCCTTGGACCAGGTAGTTCACAGATATTAACAGATAGTTCCTTTCATGCCTAAAACACTTCAAAAAAGAAAAATCAACCATATTTATTATATTAACCATATATATATATATATATATATATATATATATATATATATATATATATATATATATATATATATATATATATATATTATATAAACTACTGTCTCAACATCAATATTGGTTATATTTCTAACTTTACACTAAGCAAAACCCCAAAATGTTGTGTAAAGACTGGTAAATGGCACTCATACACTTTAATATAGTCTTGGCACTAGTGAACACAACCTATAATAGAGTAGTTCAAAAGTTTGGGGTTGGTATGATGTTTCTGAAAGTCTCTTATGTTCACCAAGGCTACATTTATTTGATCAAAAATACTGTGAAAAAGAGTAAATTGTAAAATATAATTATTTAACTTAAAATATGTATTGTATTATATTATAAAATCAATTTATGTAATGGCAAAGCTGATTTTTCAGCAGTTATTACTCCAGTCTTTAGTGTCACATGATCCTTCAGAAATCATTCCAATATACTAATTTGGTGCTCAAGAAATATTTCTTATTATTATCAATGTTGAAAACAGTTGTGATGCTTAATATTTCTATGGAGAACATGATACATATTTTTTAGGATTCTTAAAAAAAAAAAAAAAAAAAGTTCAAAAGAACAGCATTTATTTGAAACAAAAATAATTTGTAACAATGTAATTGTCTTTGCACTTTTGATCAATTTAAAGGGGTCATTGGATGCCCATTTTCCACAAGTTTATACGACTCTTTAGGGTCTTAATGAAAAGTCTGTAACATAGTTTGGTTAAAATTTCTCAATGGTAGTGTAAAACAACACCGTCATTACCCTGTCAAAAACAGCTCTGTCAACAGCAAGCCAGTTTATTGCATGTCGCTTTAAATGCAAATGAGCTCTGCTCACCCCGCCCCTCTCTTCCGAGACGCTCTCTGAGGGACGGTAAACTTTAGACTCACTTCTTCTGGAGGTGAAGCAGCTGGATCATGAATGATTCGCACGAAGATAGACGCATTTAGGTAGATCGGGGGCTCATTCACTTCAGAAACAAATGTAATCCTCTGCGTCTTCAGCGGCTCAGATATCAGGAGTAAATGACGACTGCTATGTTCATTATAACATCCAACAACAAAACACCTCAATCGCTAAGGAGACATTCTTGTCTACATCTGCTCTGGCGATGAAACAATGGCTGACTGATGACAGCTCACTCAACAATCGTGGGAGGGGCCTGGGTCTGTGTGACATCACATAGACAGACATCTGAGAATGGCTTGATATGAGAAAGGGGAAATGATTTAACAAGATTAAAAAAAACTACTGGGTGGATCTTTATCATTATAAGGGGGTTGTGTACACACACTGCCAACACACATTTCAGTTCAAACTACTTGTAAAAGTGCATGTCGCATCCGATGACCTCTTTAACGCAACCTTGCTGAATAAAAGCATTATTTTCCTGTAAAAAAAAAATCTTACTTACTCCAAACTTTAGAATAGTTTTTGTAATTGACCATCCATAAATACCTAACATCAGTGAAATTAACAAATTGCATGTGCATGACACATACAATATTTATTGAACAGGTTGATTTATAAAATTTGATTCTCTTCAAAAGACGTGACATTCTAGAGAGTAGAATCTAGTGTTAAATCTGAGTAGACTTAGATAAAAACAACTTATGTATGTATTTTTTTGACAAAAATGCGCTGTTATATTGCACTGATGCAAAGGTATTGGACAAGTTACATTTTCTACTCATGCTTTTCCTCCTCTTTGGAGTGAGCTAAGGTGAAGCAGAGGTAAAACTGTGAATCATCCATGTAGGTCATGGCGTCCCTGTGAGGTTCGTCGGGATTAAACAACAGCATTAGAATGCTTAGTCTGAGTCACAAATCAGTTGGTAAATAAGTGCTCTTTCACCTGTACGTCTATGGGAACAGTGCAGCACAACAGTCACAGGACAGACTGGGAAAAGTAAGGGTCTATCAACGTCATCCTCATGCTCTAAGATGATCTGGGCTGAGGCCTGACAAATACGCACTTTACAGCATTGTTGTTCTTTCCCCACTACAACTTTTCACATCAACATGTATATTACATTATAAACAGGACAGCTGTGGTGACTGTGTCAAACACAGCTGTTACTAAGTCTTTGCTGGAGTCCAGAGGCTTCTCCATGTGTCTTAAGCGTAATCTTCACTGAGAAGGGAACTCTGCAAATGCGAGGTAATTCTCCAACTCCAACTAATGGCAATGTGAAGCTGATCAACTTAAAACAAGGGAACATGGTTAAGTTTCGGCCTTACAGAGTCATTTGTTGGTTTTTGATTAAATCTTGAGGTGAAAAAGAAAACACTTTTGCGGTGCTACAATGTTACTTCAAACATTCTGATAGCATATTTAAACTGCGCCCTGACAACTGTGTTTAATGCACATTTAAGAATCAAAATAATAAATAAATATATAATCAATACAAATTCAACAAACAAAACACCACAGCAAGCAATCGAAAACAAACAAAAAGAATGTTCATTTAAAATAAAAAGAAGACTAATATTCAGATGGCACAATGAAGATGAAAACAATCTGTTTTATGGCAAATCTCAGACATGATGTGGAGGGTGTGTTTGTAATGGAAACCATGCGAGATGCACTTGTGTGTGGGCTCCTACTTGATATTCTTGAGCAGGGATGTGCGAGCGTTAACCACTGCTTTAAAGGCATCTTCACTGCCTGGGGCCACACACTTGTCCGGGTGCAACAGGACAGCCAACTTCCTGTATGCCTTGTTGACTTCCTCTCTGCAAGCAGAAAATGAGAAAAACCTATTAGTCTCAGTTTACACACATCAAACAGGCCTTTAA
The DNA here is from genome assembly GCF_936440315.1 of Barbus barbus. Classification (NCBI taxonomy): domain Eukaryota; kingdom Metazoa; phylum Chordata; class Actinopteri; order Cypriniformes; family Cyprinidae; genus Barbus; species Barbus barbus. Next base: position 12,656,660 of record NC_136758.1, read on the forward strand.
AATGCTGATATGGCAAACCACTGTGGTCCCACTAAAGAGGGGTCACCGTGAAGAATCAGCTAATGAAGACAGGCTTGGCCCCGTACAGGGCTTGTGATTGGCTGGGAATGAGAAATGATACAATACAAGCTCATGATTGGTTTCTCAGGGTGTTGGGGAAATCTCAAAGAGGCTGATTAAGCTGGAAGGAGAGAATTTAGGGAGGTAATTGGATTGAAGGCATTCTCTAATGATCTGACCCACATGATTAAACCAGCCAAGCTAACACACCAATCAAAAATACTGACATTATATAATTCAATGAGAAAGAACGGTATCAAATGGAATCACCTATTTGTTGCTTGCTTTTAAGCATCTGGCATTCGACTAAATATTCCAGAGAACAGGGGAGTAAATACTAACTTTGGTTTTCTAAATGGTTATTGAAGCAACATAAAACAAATGATGTCACTGGTGGGCATTGTGTATGTGTTAAACAAAGATGGGAACACACTAACTTATTAACATCAATTGACTCTTATAACTTCAGAGAGGTTAAGTGGGGTTTAAGAAAACAGAGCCAATTCAACATCCTAATCCAAATACAACGCCAACAGGGCTTGCACTAGTGATATCTGATATTTTTAAATGATTGCCTGAAAACGTTTCTATATTTGGCTGATTAGTGCTGCAATCTTGATTTTTGACAGCATAAAGTCTGGAGTACACAGTTATTACAAACAACACAGCTGTTTGTGGCTGGTTAAAAAAACTATAAAGAACAAAGTCCAGTGGTCCATATAATATAGCAAATCTAATTTTTCACCATTAAATAAATTTAGAATTTTAAATTATTTTTATATTACAAAAAATAAAGATATTATACAATAAATCAGTTGTATAACATTTCCAAACCATTGGTGTCAGGCATTAACAAAAATGCATTTGATACACTGCATCAGGCAAATTCATATATACACTACATACACTACTGTTTAAAAGTTTGGGGTCAGTAAGATTAAAAAAATAAATAAATGAATACTTTTATTTAGCAAGGATGCGTTAAATCAAATGTGACAGCAGAGACATTTATAATGCTAGAAAAGATGTAAAATAAGTGCTGCTCTTCTAAACATAATATTCACCAAAGAATAAATAAGTTTCTACATAAGTATTAAGAAGCACAACTGTTTTCAACATCAAAAATAGTAAGAAATGTTTCTTGAGCTTCAAAAAAAAGCATATTGGAATAATTTCTAAAGGATTATAATGGCTGCTTTGCCAACACAGGAATTGATTACATTTTAAAACATTATACAAGAAAAAAAAGCTATATTAAATTGTAATAATATTTCTCAATATTAATGTTTTTGACTATTTTTGATTAAATAAATGCAGCCTTAAGCATAAGAAGCCTCTTTCAAAAACATTTGGTAACATTTTATTTTAAGGTGTCCTTGTTATACATTTTACATGTATTATGCAATAATGCAAATTATGCATAATTACATGCAAGTAACCCTAAACCAAACCCTAATCCTAACCCTAATCATATAGTAAGTGCATGTAGTTAATTCATATTACTCAGTATTTAAATGTATTATTACACTGTAACAAGGACACCTTAAAATAAAGTGTAACTGAACATTTTAAAACATTTTAGTTCGTTAACCTGATGCTGTGCACCAGAGCCCATTATACAGAGCAATAGGCAATATCTAAATAGCCATTCATCCAGAGTATGATATATCTCATATTAGATAGGCTCAGCAGCACTAGCAGAGATATTTAGCATACAATTTACCTTGTGGCCCCAGGTTTAACCCCCAGCATATCCCAGCTGTCTTTGCTGCTGCGGATGCGTCGGATGGTGTCAGCCTGCTCTTTAGTAAAACCTACATTGACCTCTGGAGTGGGTCTTTTCCCTCCATTTTCACACATGTCAGTTATGGATGAGAAAAAGGCCTGTGGAGGTGGACACATAATAAATAAAGAACAGTCATTCTTTAAAAAACAGAACAGCAGGGTAGATGAAAAGAGCTGTATGTGAGTACATACCTGAAACATTTCATTGATGCCTTCACCACTCTGAGCAGAAGTTTCAAAGTAATGAAATCCTCTGCTCTCGGCCCAAAGTCTCCCCTCACTCTCATCCACAACCCGCCTTTTTGTCAGGTCAACCTTTATGGGTCAGAGACCACACTTTATAACAGTCTCTCACATATAAATCGGATATCATAATAAATATTTAAACACTTGTGGTACCTTGTTGGCACACACAATGAAGATGATGTTCTCCATGTTGGCCTGTGAGCCCATTTCCTGTTTCATCTCTGTGAGCCAGCTGTCCAGAGCATCAAAACTCTCCCTCAGACCAACATCATAGACTAGAATCACCCCCTGAGAGTCCTTATAAAACTCATTGCGGACCTGTAAAACACACAGCATCAGTTCCCTCCAACAACAGATTCTCATAGCCACCACAAGCCTGTGATCAATTTCAATGGACAAATACATGACAACAAGAAAAATGTTAAATGCTGATGCCATCAGGTTCTTCAGGGAGGACATTACATGGACAGAAACTCAATACTACCACTCTGTGGTTAGATAGATGTATGCATAGAGCAATAACGAAAACAATTCTCCACTACAAATGTTGTAATAAAAAGAGACAGAAAAATGAGAGAAATAATTACACATTATTTTAATATTACTTTTAAACACACACTTAATCAAGTGCATGATAAATCAAGCAATACCTCATAAAAGAAAGGGTGTCCAGCCATATCAAAAATGTTTACTTTGATCTCCCTGTCTCGAACTTGGACCCTGGAGATGGGGGGAAAAAACTATTTCATTTACAGTTCACAGTAATTGTGCTTTAATGGGCATAAGTGCATCAAAGAGCATGCACAAGTGCAACAATAACTAACCACTAATATTTACTATTTAGCATCATTGCAAAATGGTACACATTGTATTGATGAATAAATAACAATACAACTAAATGATCATTTTTAAGCCAGTAGAACAAGACAGGATACAAATAGCTGTTTATTATTTAAGAAAACAATGACAGAAACAATTTATTTGTCAACCCACACCACTTACTTGGTTACACCATAATCTATCCCAATAGTAGCAAGATACTTGGGCACAAACCGCTTCTCACAGTATCGTTTAATAATACAGCTCTGAAACAAACAGAAATATTATGAAATACTACACATGTACTACATATGTAACCTAGTATGCTACTATACCTATGCAGGATAACGAAAACAAAATCATACTGAATGAACAGAGCTCCTAAATGAAACAAAAACAGATTACTAGCAACGAATATATCATATTAACTACATAAAAATACATGTAATTATAAGGGAAAAGCAGTTACTTCCCAGAGACAAAATTGAGTAAACATCAAACTACTTATATGTTCAAACATATACGTTTAATTAACACATTATAAGAACCACCTGATCTCTTGTTTGATGGTTGTACGTTTCAAAACAGTCCATTCTTACCTTCCCCACCTCTGCATTTCCCAGACTAATGACCTTAACCCGCAACGACTTCTTGTTTTCTCGCCTCTTCTGAACATTCGTGTCCATATTGCACTTATTCCCAAACCACGTCCAAAGGAGGAGATGAGATATATCTAGATTTCACGTACGACTATGTCCGAGTCGGTCCGTGAACACAGAGAGTAGCAGCTGGCTATGTGGCTAACAGAGAGCCAGTGTGTCACGGAATATTATGGACAACATTTTTCCATAAACCGAAAGTACATTTCACGCATGTTTTTCCGCCCACAAAAACCGCATAACTGTTATAATTTAGAAGGTAGAATTATTTAAACTCGACATGCTAACGGGCTAGCTGCCCTAGCAACGACTATTTGCTTCCACGATTAAAAACGACAGATTCAACAAAGCTTTGTGCCACACATATAAAAATATAAACACGTGGTTTTAAAACAGCATTTTAAATGACATATTTCATTAAAAAAGTTAACGGCAATTATGAGAAATAAGCATAATCTGTATAATCAAAATATCAGGGTAAATTACAGCAAACGGATGAAGGTTTCTATGGCGACCGCAACCCTCATACACAGATTCGCCAGAGGGGAATCGTGAATGAATCATTACTTTGAATAGAATGAATCAGTTGAACCGGTTCACAAAACCTGATAGAACCATTCGGTCGTAAATAGGAGTGAATGCTTCTCGACTGAATCAAAAATTCTTCTTAACATAATGTGTCGAGAAAAGATGAGTAAACTGATTACGAGAAATTGAAGAAAAATGAACCGAAAATGTGACATATGGAGCGAAAAGTAAGTTAGGCTACTTTTAAAGCTGAATTTGTGTGTTTACGAATTGATGGTATGGTCGTTTGATCAATAGGCTACGAGTTGTTTTTAATATCGCGTTTTATTAAATGGTTCAAAACATGTTAGTGTTTAATATATGTGCAAACTGGGACACATTAAACACACTTAATAAAACAAGCATTAACAAGAATATGTGGTTATATATTGTTTTAAAGTGATTCAGTGTTCTTTAAAACGATTTGTTCAGAAGAACCGATGCGCGAGTCAATTCATACTACAGTTTAAAAATATCTGTAAAATTGACAGTTGAATTAATGTCCTAAAATAAGATCTAAAGGCAACAAGAGGGACATAAAAAGCTGCTGGAACTCTATAAAAAGTTCCTGAGCCAAGTGAGTGAATAAAGGATGGAGAGAGAGAGAGAGAGCAACAAACCAATAGGCATGGAGGGAGGTAGGGAGGCAGTCATTAACATAACCTATAGTGAATGAAAGTTAACAAGTCTAAAACTAGTAGTCCGGGACTCCCATGCGTTCCAAAAAGGATTCAGATATAGAATAGGTTCGATTATTTGGAGTATATATTTTTCTCTTTTATAGTTAGCGAGAAGATGCCACTTCCAAGTTTTCCAAAATTTTCAGGTCTCCCAGATTTGCCAAGTCCAAGACGGCTACTCTTGGATTGCAGTACTCTGCTGGACCATCAGGTTGGAGGTGGTAAGCACAATCTTTTCACTTTATATTTCTGTTTTTGTTGTTTTTCCATGCTGTTGTTTTCATTTATAGCACATGAGCACTTTATTTACATTTGATGTTTTGAAATAGCCTGATTCTGAATTTGAATCATGAATTTTTGATCTAAGAAAGAATGCTCGAATAACATTTAGCAACTGCAAAAAATAGTAAATAGTTTTTGGTAATATGCTGCTATAATTCAACCACCTTTATGTTTTCATGAATAATTCACAGTTTTGTGTCTAAAGCTGGAACACAGTCAGATTAACACTGAGCCATTTCACATGCCATGGATCAGACGCTAGAGCTTCTCCCATCAGCCCAGGGTAGAAAACACACAGTATACTACATTGTAGACATAGATGTTTTTTTTAAATAAGGATTTATTAATATAATTTAATTTTGTTAAAAATAGTATAACAAAAAAGTCCAAAATTAGATGCATTAGAATTTCATTAATAGACAAAGTGGAATTTTTTTCTTGTGATGTACACAACTTTCCTTTTTCCCTTTTAAATCAAATGTAATATTAAAGTCTCTAAACAAAATTAATCTTTTATTAGACTCATAGATATCATGCATGTTTTATTCATTATAAAAACAGTGAAAAAAAGCAACAAAAAATAACAGGCGACAATCAAATACCCCTAGAGAGAGTGGATAAGGGGAGGCGGGGTTCTTGTTGATTGACGCATGGCTGCACCAATTGATTCCTTCCCTCTCTCATCCTGTGTCTGCACCCTCTCCATCGCTCTAACCCCCCCTCATTGTTGAATGGTCAGGAGGTGTGTGAATGTGTTCATCTGTGCAGGAGTGTGTGTGAGTGTGTATTCGTGTGCGTGCACCTGTGTTTTAAAGCAGCATTGTTCCTGATAGAGGGAAAGCTGTACCGCGCTGTTTGGAAAATCCAAGGTCATTGGAGCCCAGTCACATGCACCGTAGGAGAGCCTGCATGTGTGATTGAGCGTCTGCGAGAGCGCGTGTGTGTGTGTGTCTCTCTCTCTGGCTATGTGACAGAGAAAGAGGCTTCAGGCAAAGAACAGAGAATTTCATCAGGTTTTCCATCAATGTACGGTAAGGGCGATTGTGTGAGTGCATGATTATGTTTAGATATGGTAATTCCCTGCTTGTGTTTAGGAAGGAAAGATTTAAGTGCATCTCAGGAGATTATGGGCAATAACAGCAGAATGATGCTGAAGCAACAGATTGCATGCAGTATTGCAGCTTTGCTGTATTTATTGTCCATATTTCATCATCTTTCATCTTTCATTTCAGGCATCACCGATTTAGCTTCATCCACACTACTTTGCACCAAACACACACACCACTAAAACCCACAGATCTACTGCAGCATTCAGTTATTTACTCTAACTGTACATTTGCATGTGCACATATTATATTTCCTGCTGTATTCATATTATTTTCTCTGGCCAGCATGCATGGTTGAGGATGTTTCAAGCAAGCTGCAGGCAGTCAGGCTGCGACTTTGATTTCTCACAGCGTGGATAATTTCAAGATGTGCGACTGGTTTTAGTGCTTCAAAACCAGATCGATTACATTTTAACAGCCTGAGTTTTTTTCAGACAGATTTCTCCATTCATGCCAAGAAAAACAGCTTTTTGAGAGAATATAGAATTAAGTCAGTTACGTATGCTGATTGATTATGCTACGCATTTTATACTTAAAGAGGTCAAAAGATTAGTTAAGCAGCAATGACATCATGTAAATATTTTTATGGTTGACTAGAATAACAAAACCTGTTAATTTGGCTTTTTATATAATTTTTATTATATATTTTTAGATTTTTTTTATTAAAATATATTATCTGATATTTGATAAATGAACTCTTTTTTTCTGTGATTCGTGCTGCAATGGAATCCTTAAAAAAATACCTATCATGGTTTCCACAACAACTGCTTTCAACATTGCTAATAATAGGAAATGTTTCCTAAGAACCAAATCAGCATATTAGAATGATTTTTAAGGGATCATGTGACACTGAAGACTGGAGTAATGATGCTGAAAATTCAACTTTGCCATCACAGAAACAAATTACATTTTAAAATATATTAAAATGGACAACAGTTATTTAAAATTGTAATAATATTTCAGAGTATTATCTTTTTACTGTATTTGTGAGCAAATAAATGCAGCCTTAAGGTCATTGCACACAGAGTCCAAAATTTTCGCACATTAAAAAATAAATATGACCTCATGTTGTGTCAATCACATTTACACACTGCCTCTGAAACTTTCGTCCGTCATAAAAACAATTTAGATCAGGTTTGATTTTCTGCGTTTTCGCATCCGTAGCAAGCATTTTGATAGGATGACGAATAAGGGAAAAACGCATGGGAAAATCTCAGACTCAGTGTGCAAGGACCAAAAGAGATTTTAGAAACATTTAAAAAAAATCTTACCAACCCCTTAACTTTAGATGACTAGTATATACAATGTTCTGTGTATCCAAGTTTAAATTATATTTTGAATCCCAGATTTTCAATATATTTTCAGACATTTGGACCTCACTGTGTGTTATTTAGATTAACATTTTGACCACAACTGCCAACTATTTTGAGGCATAATATGTAATGTTTTAATAGCAACACTAAAACACTTTAACTATGCCTTAAAGCTCCTTCTAAAAGGCACAACATTATTCTCATACGGAGTCCTATGCAAATAATAGTTTTAGATTAACTAGATGCTGATGGAAGTAGAGCTGTGGGTGACAAGGTTAAAGAAGTAAATGAATAGATTGCATTGTTCGGCCTAGCCTGAAGTTCCCTCTCTGTATTTCTGCTTTTTCCCCTGTGACACTTCCATATGAGAGTGAGTGTCTTTGATATTGTGTCCTGTTTTGGGCAATCTGAAGGGATATGGCATCTGTGATGGCTGATGTGCTAAATATAGCTGTCATTTCAAGAAGCTCCAACAATTCAGGGGAACCGTATTTAGAATGACTGCGTCATGACGAGAGAGACAGTGTCCGGAGTCTGCGTTTTGTGTTTCGGAAAGATTGATTTTCCATACTGTAGCCGCCACAACATGGAGTTTGATTCATTCACATGCATAGGGAGTTGTGTGTTATGTAATATCTTTAGTAGCCCTTAACATAGCCCTATTAAAGCTGGATGTCTTCAGATTGGAGAATATCGTGTCAGCCATAGTAGCACATCCGAGCAAGACTAGTTCTTCATTATGATATGATCTTGTTTGTCACTGTGCCAGCTTTATCCTTTGTTTTGCAGTGCATGCAGATTTCAGATGTGCGTGTAGAGTTGTTCCTGGCAACAAAGTATGTACTTCTCTAGTGATGATGCTACACTCCTGACTTAAATGATTTAGTTGTTTGTGCTTTTTTGAACGGAACATTTTACATTTATTTATTAACATTCTCATTAAGTGTACAACATTCAGATAGTTAAAATACTAAAAGGCTAAACGCAGATATTTTGGCCCCTGGGCTCAGTCAGTGTCAGTAGATTGTGCCAGGTGAATGATAGAGGCGAGTACACAACCATCAGAGAATTATGAGGGTTGTAAACCAGAGGGAACTGTGCAGGTTATATTTACCACCCTGTCCGAGAAACAGAATGCCAAAGCGCTTGCGTGTTATAAATGTAGCTAATACAGTACTAGTAAAGCAGTTCCTGTAGCTTTTGTATGGAACTCGGATTTATGAACTTAATATTTACCTCTTGCTTTACTTCTGATTATGTTGAAGGGACTGTCAGGGTTTTTTTCTTTGGCTTCTGCTTCGGTTGCTTTAGGCATAGAGGTGCCACGCTGAGGTGTCAAAACACTAGCAGGTGGGCCAATGTGTGACTCACACTCCAGCTCTTCCCCCGTCCATCCAATCACATGTAATTGCCAATGATGAGTCAATAAACCTACGTTGACCTTGTGTTGCATCTGAGCTTTGTAGACTAATCTCACTGATAGGTAGTTTAATATCTATCCTTCTGTACACACTATTTTGCTCATGTTGGTCATATTGAGTGTGATAGATCCTTAATATTTGTTGAATAGAATGAAAAGCCTGTGTCGCTTTTGTGTGGGTGGTTGAGCGCTGCTGTCTGATCGCTCCACCTGCTCTGGTTTGTTTACTTTCCTCCATGACGAAGCTCTTTGGTTGAAGCTCACTATGGTAATGGTGTAAACAGCCTGGTCCTTCCCAGGGGTCCTGCCAAGGTGCTGCTTCTGACTCATCCACCCAGAAGGGGGTTTGTGTGCATCTGAAAAACCATGTTTGTGGAATTTTAATTAGGTAGTTGACAAGCAACATGGATATGCACCGTTTTTATTCAGCATCAGTATTTCAGGTTAAGAAAAGTGCATATTTTAGATTCAGTGACTGTTCAGTTTCAACTATTTTAAATCACACTTTATCAGGGAGCAAGGAACGAGGAGTACTTTAAAACACAGTCTTTAATAGTCCACGCACGTAGGAGACACAGGAACACATGAAAAGACGTTCAGAACTGACAAACACTAACTGAATGGACAAGACCTAAATACACAGGACAATCAGGGAGGAACGAGACACACCTGGAGTCAAATTAACACAATCAACATGAGGGAAAAACTGGGTCACAGGGAACACATGGGGAGCAAACGCACACCAAACAGTCCACAATCCTGACACCTGCAGGTTGCTTAAATAAAAAAAAAAGTAAATTTTTAAAAGAACATATATTACATATTCTTATAATAACATATATACATATGTAGCCTTGTTCAGTAAATATGAACTCATTAAAAACACGTATAGTTAAAAAAAAAAGTTATTTAAAATGGATAGAGTATATTGGAGTATATTACACTGCTATAGTTAAGGTTATCTCAGTGTTGCTGTTATTAAAACAGATAAAACTATTGAAAATCATATTCAGTCATTGAAATTAAGCTGAAATAAAATTTAAATATTAGATGAAAAACTTAAAAATGTTGCCTTGGTAATTAAATAAAATAAATAAAAATAAATTAATACTAAACATAAATAATAATAAATCAAAATGAAAAAAAAAAACATAAAATGACTAAAACTTCAATTTAAATTGAATTGTAAACTGAAAATGTAAAAAATAGAAGCTCATTCAAAATATTGTATATAGGATATATTGTATAATATTATAATAGTATAAAATAATACTAAAATAACAATGATTAAACTATATTATACTACGGGGCCGTTGAATGCTTGAATCTGATTGGCTGACGAACGTTCTGAGGTGTGCAATTATTTTCAGGGAAACGCACGGCGAACGTAGTTCCAGGCAGCTTTCTTGACTGCATTACAGTTCCATATCACTTCGCATCGTTGTCAGCGCTGCCCTGACGATTTTATCAGTTAGCCTAGTGTAGCAACTTAAAGGCTACACATGACATTTCTCACTAGCGAGGTAATAACAGCGCTGCATCTTAAAGCAGACTTACAGTTTAGAGACGGTGCTTCAGAACACTGTTGAGGGACACACAGAGGTAGCCTAATTCATACAAGCTCTCTCTCTCTCTCTCTCTCTCTGTTTCGCTTTCTCTGTGTCTCTGTCTCTCTCGCTCTCTTTCTAATAACTTCATTATTAACTGCATTAGTCTGCTATCAACGGCTCAAGCCTCCATTGCCAGCTTTAAAATTACGTTTTGGAACTAGCAAAAGAGTCGTTGGATGAGATGCGGAAGAAATAATCCTACTCACAATAGCGATTTAAGTAGAAAAACCGGACGAAAAAATAAAAAATAGAAAAAATTATTTTTCTAATAATTCAACGGCCCGTCGTCAATTATTCCTTACTTAATCAGTGCTGAAAAAACTGTTGTTCATTGATGGTTCATATTACCTAATGCAGTAATGCATATTACCAATCTTATTTTAAAATTAAAATATTATTAGTCTGAAGAAATCATCAAATTATTGACAATTGAAAAATGATCCTTTTTACCTATTTTCCCCAATGAGATTTACAATGTGTCCCTTTATATGGCTGTATAAGCCTTTTATGGGCTTTCAAGTGCTGGTTTAAAACCAAAACAATTCTAAATGCTTTCAACAGATTCTTTTCAAATCCATTTAACTGGCACACCAAGCTGCAAACGTTTGCTAAATACAGATTAATGCCTTTCCCCTGAATCGACTGTCTTCACTTACTAGATTACAGCACACAGGTCTAATTCATTTAATGTGTCGATGCAATAAATAAACCTCACGTTGAGTATAATTACAAAGACTCTTAATCAATACTGCCCTACATCCCGGAGATGAGGTAAACAAAGGAGTCTGGAGAGATAACCTTCCAAAATTCCTTTTACCTCACGTGTATTATTTCTGTCCTTGTGAGCTCAGTTATTATGTTAGAGTCTTCTTTTATATTACTGCCGCTCTATTTCACTTTCTCCTATTGTTTCAGGTGTTTGTGGATGCTGTGGGGCCCTGAGACCCCGCTATAAGAGGCTGGTGGATAACATCTTTCCTGAGGACCCTGAGGTAAGGTCAGATGAAATAAAAATTGAGCCAGAGAAAGGGATGCTTCACTATGTTTCTAGTGGTTATCAGTCATCAGTGATCGATGCAGTGATGTAGACATAGGCTTTCAATGGTGACATTCATTAGTTTTAGAGCCTGATTTAACAGAAATGTTGTCTGTTTCAGGGATTTTCATACTGGGGTTTGGAAAATATGAGAAAATAAAAATAATTTACAATAGGTTTTTTAAAATTAAGAAATATGTTTTGTTTTTTGTTTTTTTGGTTAATTTTAACGTACATATTTTCCATCTTTAGAAATTACTTCTTTATTTACGTTTAATCTTTACTTTAACTACTTGAACATATGAATTTAACTTTGAAATATATAAATATATTTATATTCTTTCTGGGTAGAGAAAAGTTTAAAATGTTTTTATGGTTCATTTTTCTTCTTATGTTCTTCTCTAATAGGCCTCTTTTTAATGTTCTCTTGCTCTCTGTCTGTCTGCCCGTCTTGTCTTTTTGTGTAAAGGATGGTTTGGTGAAAGCTAACATGGAGAAGCTTACTTTTTATGCCTTGTCTGCTCCGGAGAAACTAGACCGTATCGGTGCCTACCTGTCAGAGAGACTATCCAGAGATGTCGCCCGGCATAGATATGGGTATAAACAAAAACTGGAAGAAAATGAAGTGATTGTTTCTGTCTGGCTCTGTGATTTATACCTGCTATAATAATCTGTGATCATCACTGGGCAGTATCATGTTTGTGTGTCTCACAGGTATGTTTGTATTGCTATGGAGGCATTGGACCAGCTGCTGATGGCCTGTCACTGTCAGAGTATAAACCTTTTTGTGGAAAGTTTCCTTACTATGGTGCGCAAGCTGCTGGAGGCAGACAAACCCAATTTACAGATCCTGGGCACTAACTCTGTGAGTGAAATTTACTGCCTTTACTCTCTAGTGAAATTCACTTACAGCCCCTATTGATGTAGTTACAGATTTAGAATGCCATGTGGAAATAAATCGAGCCTGAGTTGGGCGTCTCTGCAGTACAGAGGGAGATGTAGCTGCTGCATCAACACCATGGGTTCAGGTGTCAGTCTTGCAGTGATCTTGGAGGATTAGACCAGAATTAAGAAATTTCAAAAGCTCAATCCACTTGATTATACAGAGTGCAAAGCTGTAACATTTTGGCTTCACCTCAATCAAGCACATCCAAACTATATTAAATATAAAGCCCTCCTTGCCAATCAAATGCCAATCAGAAAAAAAATAAAATAAATAAATATATATATATATATATATATATATATATATATTAATTTAAGTGTATTTTATGTATTAAATGTGTATGTAAATATATTTTATTCCTGTGATGACAAAGCTGAATTTTCAGTTTTCTCTAGTCTTAAAATAAAATGTATCGTCAGCAAGGATGCATTAAATAGAACAAAAGTGATGTTTCAAAAGATTTCTATTTAAATTAAATACTGTTATTTTGAACTTTCTATATATATTTTGATTATACATTAAACCACCAAAGTAAGCTTATATCTAATCTGACCATCGGGTAATCATTAAATTAGAAAACTATTTAAAACTGTAATTTAAAAAATATATTTATATAACATTTATATTAAAATTTGTTTAAAAATCCCTTATAAAGATTAGCCTACAGCTACACAGGCAGCACTTTTTTATCTTATCAATAATACAATAGTACTTAATACTAGAATTACGATATTTTGCATGTTTTATTAACATTTATTGTATATTTAAAATCTATCATAAACATTTTTATGTGTTTTGCTTTTTTATTAGTTCTGTATTTAAATGTTGCATGTCAGATCTTCCCATTTACCTGAATTATACAGGCCCTCTTCATTCAGTATAGACCCATTCCAGCTAATGTTATTTCATTTTACATGACAACCTTTCAAAACAAAGATGAATTTATCCTCTATAGTAATGTGAAACCTCAGCATGGTCCCTGAAAGCTTTCCACTGACTAGCCCAACTCACATGCTTATGGGAATATAGAGAGTTTTCAACTTCAAAACCGCTCACATCTGATGCTTCTGAAATATAAGAGCTTAAAGATTAAAAAGAGATTACTTTCACAGATAGAGGCCAGATGGGGCAGGGCTTAAAGCGTGGTGCCCACAAATGCTTAAAGCTGTGCGAATGTTTAGTTTTCATCTGAGTTTAACAGCGTCGGTACTCTGTAGGTTTTGTGTTAGTGTGGTATTTAGTGTGGTCAGTAGTAACACACTGGATAACCGCTGCTAATCTCAAATCCTCAGATATCCTAATCAGGAAGATCCTAATCTGTTGTACTGTAATGTACATTAACCACATAAATACAGATTAGCATACTTTACAGCAGTGGTTCTCAACTGCTTTTGCTCCAGGACTACACTGGACCTCAAGTGCTGATTCAACACAAAACATTAAACGGCATAGGCCCATCAATGTGCAAATTTGCATAATCAAGCTTCTGCCATATTGGTTGTTTGTCCTCTAAATGCCACTTGAATTCAATAGTTTCATGTTCTTAGCAGCAAATAATTCATCAAACAAAACATGTTATGGCAAAAACCATTTAGGTATTTTTGCATTGAAGCATCGTTTTGTCCCCCTCCAGACACGTGTTTGGTCACAACCCACCAGTAGAGAACCACTGACTTGCAATTTCGGTTGTTGTATTATGAAGCAAATCACCGTATTTAGTCCATAGAGGATGTGATACAATGTAAAACAAACAAACAAAAAAATATTATGTACATACTTGTTGGTGCATTGTAATTACAATACTTGCATTTAATTAACATTTGAAATTACAATTTTAACTTTACACCCAACTGTAACCCAACCCTTAGCTAACCATACCTCAAACTCTGAAGCCCATTAGCAGTAAATGTAGGAATGTTTCAGAACAACTTGTAGTTTTACAAGAAATTCATAATCTTATGGTAGTACACTGTAAGTGGTTTCAAATTAAAATAATTTGTTACCCCACTGCCTTAAAATTTTAGACACTGCCCTAAGTTTTCACTTAGTACAACTTAACATTTCAAGTTGACGAAACTTATTTGAGTTGACTAAACTTAAAAGTTTAAATCCGCCGGGTAACAAATTATTTTAAATTGACTCAACATTTTTTTTTTTTAACAGTGTACATATTAGTGAAGGCCACCTAATATAAAGTGTGATCAAACTATCTCCATTTTTCTGCTCTTTCTCTTTAAGTTTGTGAAGTTTGCGAACATAGAAGAGGACACAGCATCATACCATCGTAGCTACGATTTCTTTGTGTCACGCTTCAGTGAAATGTGCCATTCCAGTTACGAGGATCCAGATATTCGCACAAAGTGAGCACCTCTTTCCAGTATTTGAAACAGGGGACAATTTTCACACCAGTGTTGAAAATCTAGTTTCGCCTTGTTTTTTTGGATTATACAGTTTTAAGCATAATCAGTCACACTGTATTTTAATAAGGTCCGGTTCTCACTATTAACTAACAATTAACTATGTTTTTTCCTCAATAAACTCCCAATTACCGCTTATTAATAGTTAGTAAGGTAGTTGTTAGGTTTAAGTATGGGGTAGGATATGGCCATGCAGAATAAGGCATTAATATGTGCTTTATAAGTACTAATAAACAGCTCATATGTTAATGACAGGCATGCTAAGAAGCAACTAGTTCGTGATCGTGAGAACTGGTCCCTATGCTAAAGTGTTACCGGATAATCTTATACAAATTTGTCAGGTGTACATAAGATAAATGAAACGGGTAAGATTTCTGTAATAGTACTAATAAACTGAATGTTTTAATTACACAATAACCAGGTTTATATATTTATCATCAAAACATCCTATTTGTTTTAATCTCATTTGAACTAATTGAATATTACTTTCTCAACTGCAAGCCATGTTTAATCATGTGCACACTTTTAAACAAAATAAATGTAACTGTTTTTACAATGAACAGGTATATGGCAATTATAAACAATTTGAATAAATGTATTTTGAGAATATGGATGAAGTAAAATAAGATGCTATAGATAATAATAAATCATGCCATGATTTTTTTAATGCCGAAATCTTAGCTGGTTCTTAACCATTTCATGTATGCTTTACTGACAAATATATGCATCACATTAAGTTTATTAGTTTATGTTAAAAATGTGCAATCCAAATGGATGGAAAGTATATATGCAATTCAAAGACAAAAATCTTATATTTACATTTTTATGTGTCTGACTTGTCTTGAAATGTCATTGTGCTTTTTAAGACAACATATGTGCAACATTTATGTGGAAAGTTATAAAGCATTAAGAACTTTGTGGTTGTTTAATTTCTTAAACATAAAATAAATATAAGTAATAATACAAGTAAAATTTATATTACAAATAATAATAATGTTGTATATAATAATGTTCTTGTGTAATGAATTAAACAGTTTTATCCATAATTATGACTTACTGCGAACACTAAGGCTTTGTAGAAATAGAGCAAGAGTGATATTCAAAAAGGAATTGCACAAGTATGTGCACGAGTGTGTGTGTGGGGGGGATTCTAACTCAGATACTGATACAATTTAATATTTTCTGCTCAGGGATTGAGTAGAAAAAGATTAGAAATGATATATTCTGCTTTTGATATAAAAGGAAACATTTTTTCCTTTATGATTTAATAATTCATACATCAGGGGATGAACTGCACCATGCAGTGCACATTAATAAAAATAGCTATATATATATATATATATAATCCACATGTCTCATAAATGTGACTGAAGTCTCTTTGGGTTGTGTGTGTAAGGATTCGTATGGCAGGGATCAGGGGTCTTCAGGGGGTGGTGAGGAAAACTGTCAATGATGAACTGCAGGCAAATATTTGGGACCCTCAACACATGGACAAAATTGTGCCGTCACTCTTGTTCAACCTCCAACAGGAAGAAGGCATAGAGAGGTCTGAAACACACTTACACGCTCGCATACACACAGTCACACATGAAGAGACATGGACACTTTTAGTCTAATGGAAGTGTGAATTTTCCTTCAGAGAAACAGTGTATTGCTAATAGCTTTTAGCCAGTCTGTGTGATTAAGCTAATGAACTCCTAATCGAATGCTAATGAAAACTGTGTGATATAACAGTAGACTGACTACAACTGAGGTGTCAGACTCTCAAGTGTAATAAGAAAGTCATTTATTCTAGAAGCTGCTGTACTTGGCTGTAAACCTAATAAACCCAAAGCCCTGAGGGGCAGAGGCAGACGACGAAATCTGAATTGAACCGTGCGATGAACTCAGAACCATAAAACTCTTCACATCTTCACCTCCGGGGAAATAACTAACCACAAGTAACAGTACTGCCAACAATCAGCCTATTGATCAGCCCTAGTTTATGTTTGTTTTCTGTTTTTGATTAATATTGATAGGTCTCCTTCCCCAGAGACAGAGAAGGAGAAGGAGAGTCCAGTGGAGCTGACAGAGAGATGCTTTCGAGAGCTGCTAGGACGAGCGGCCTACGGCAACATCAAGAATGCTGTGAAACCAGTGCTTATGTGAGTGTTTATCAAACACAAGAGGGCAGCACAGAGACACATTTCTTTTCGGTTCATTTTATCCAAATAGTTATATGGGACATGTATATTTTAACAATTAATTAACAATTGTTGTTTTTTTAATTTTCATTATTTATTTCATTTTAATGAATAAGGGGCATACACTACCATTTCAAACGTTGGAGTCAGTAAGATTTTTAAAGAAATGAAAAAGATTTTAAATTGTAATAATATTTCTCTATATTACTTTTTTTTTTTCTTAGCAACTTCAAACGTTTGTGGAGGGTGTAAACAGAATAATGACATGGATTTAAGTCATTGTGGAATGTCAAGAAGAGGGTTTTTTATTCTCACAAATGATGCCCCTAGTAAAAAGTAATATATTTAAAATCTTATTTATTTCATACTAAGTAGAGTTAAAACCTGTTAACATATTTACTGACATATCGCTCGAAACTTACTTAAACATATATATATAATTAAACATTATTTGGAGTACTACTTGTGCACAATGCGCATTTCTTAATATTAAGTCTAAAATGTGTTTTAATGTCACTGTTGATGAGGATTGTATGATCTTTGAATAATATCTTCAAATGCAAGATATTTACAGTGTGTCAAAGGTATACTTGCAATAGTTCCACTTTAGCACAGTCAAACATACGTCAGTATAGCTTTAATTGGACTTCAACACTACTTTCGCACAATTAAAGTAAATTAAGTACAAAGTTAGTTGTTCCAATTTAGCAGACTTTAAGTATACTAAAAGTACAATTGCTGGGTATTTTTAAGTACATAAATATGTAAATGTATTTGTAGTATACTTAGCATGAAATAAATGTTTTTCAAATACATTTTAGTATATTTATTTTTCACTAGGGGCAGTATAGAAATGTAGCATTGGAAAGGGAATGAAGAAAAGAAATTAAACAAATTGTCCTCATTGTTAGCCTAAAATATCTACACAGTAAAAGGAACTAAAGTATCTGTTGCACCAGTGTATTTTTTGACGTACTTTGTCTGCTGTTTCCTGCTCTAGTTCTGTTTGCTGAAGCAAATCATTAATTCACTTGTATATTTCCAGGCACCTTGATAACCATTCACTCTGGGAGGGCAAAACATTTGCAGTGCGCTGTTTCAGAATCATTATGTACTCCATTCAGGTAGATACAAACATTTGTGCTGAAATTTGATTAAAAAAGTATCTGTTTTAGATATTTCTATTTTTGCATTATTCAAATTTGATACCTATTTTATCTAAATGATCTTATAAGCTCAACAATTACAGTTAAAAATCTCATAATGTATTCATATTTCTTATTGACTTTACATCATTACATTTCTTTGTTTTTATTGTTAAAAAGATTGAATGAAATTATAATTCGACATGCGTTTGTGTTACTGTAATATTAACTCATCCGTGGTTCCTTTGACAGTCCCAACATTCACATCTGGTGATTCAGCAGTTGTTGGGCCACTTGGATGCCAACAGCAAGAATTCAGCCCGAGTGCGTGCTGGGATAGTGGAGGTGATCTCAGAGGCAGCTGTCATAGAGGCCAGTGGATCCATAGGTACCAAACTGTCTTTATACCACTAGAGGGAGCAATAAAACCATCTCGTTAGACAAGCACTTTATAGGATTTATTTCTGAAAACACTTATTAATTTCTTATTTCAGATGAAAAGTGATATACACACTGCTTATTTCAGATGTATCAAATGTTTATATGTTTGACAAATAATTTGATTTTGTACAGTAGAACTCATACGCATCGACAATGTTCCTTAAAGGCATAGTTCACCCAAAAAACGTAACTCTGTCATTAATTACACCCTCATGTCATCAAGACATTTGTTCATCTTTGGAACAAGATATTTTTGTTGAAATCTGGGAGCTTTCTGACCCTGCATAGACAATAATTCAACCACACATTCAAGGCCCAGAAAGGTCGTAAGGACAGTCCATGTGGCATCAGCGGTTCAACTGTAATTTTATGAAGCTGCGAGAATGCTTTTTGTTGACACGGAAATGAAGAAATTGTTGAATAAAGTCATTAATTTAGTTTTCTTTGTGCACAAAATGTATTCTCATAGCTTCATAACATTATGGTTGAACCACTGATGTCACATGGACTATTTTAACAATGTCCTTAATACCTTTCTGGGCCTTGAATGTTTCAGTTGCGTTGCTGTCAATGGAGCATCAGAAAGCTCTCGGATTTCATCAAAAATATCTTAATTTGTGTTCCGAAGATGAACGAAGGTCTTGTGGGTTTGACACGAGGGTGAGCAATTAATGACAGAATTTTCATTTTTGGGGGAACTAACCCTTTAATTTTGTTTTGGCTCTGTGTTGTACCTCTTCACAGGGCCCACAGTACTGGAAGTGTTTAATACTCTACTGAAGCAGCTCAGACTCAGTGTGGACTACGAGCTTACAGGACCCAACGACTCTTTTGCAAACATGGGCTCCAAGGTCATTAAAGTACACGAGGAGAGACAACTCCAAGAAGCTGTCATCAAAACTATTGGTGGGTGAACAATGAATGTTTGTGAGTGAATCCAGCAGTCATGGCAGTGAAATATTTTTGTAAAATGACCGTGGCTAAACTGTATAATTGGCTTGGCTCAGACAAGTAAATTTCTACATAGCTGTGCTGAGTTTCATATCAACCCACATTTTCACTATTTAAAATTATAACAGAATTTTATCTCAGTATTTAAATCTTTAGATAGATAGATAGATAGAGACTGTGCATGATACCTTACTTATCTCTCTTTGTTTGCAGGCTCATTTGCAAACACACTGCCCACCTACCAACGCTCAGAAGTCATGCTGTTCATCATTGGTAAAATTCCTGTGCCAGGCATGTATCCAGCTCTGGGGTCGGCCAACACCGGGTAAGACAGGGTTACGACCTAGACTTTATCAATTAGACATGTTTACGATGTATTTTCTGCTGGCCCAAGATGAAATGCAAATTAAACGCTAGTGTTTAATAAGATAAATGCTAGCGTAGCAAGAATATTGTATTTTGTCAATAAGTGTCTGTTTCTGGTTTCAGGGTTGAGGGCAGCAGGATGATCCAGATTATGCTGCTAAAGTCTCTGCTGCAGGTGAGCTGGTTTGTGTCAGTCAGGATCTCATGCTGTGCCATGCGGGGACCATTTACTCCCCCTGTAGTTTCATGATATCCACAGTTGCTGACGCAGTCTAAACTGTCTGATGGTCTTGTGTGCCTTTAAACGTCAGTCTCTTCGTTTCTCCTTTTAGGTAACAGCAGGATTCCAGTCTACAAACATTTTGACGACACTTCCCACCTCATTCCTGGACCCGCTCTTGTCCTTCACTCTGATGGAGGATGCGGAGATCCGTCTACTTGTTCTTGACATCCTCATCAGCATCATTGATCGCCATGACAACCGGCCCAAATTCTCCCCTGTCAGGTTGGGACGCAGTGACACACTCGGAAAAACTCTAGCAATCTACAATTTAGCTTTTAATAAATGATTCATGCTATGAAATATAGAATGAACATTTTGTTCTTGTAGTGTAGTGCATCTCAAAATTATTAAAAGTTTTATTTAGCATATTTTTAAAGAAAGCTTAAGGATATGTAACCATGCATGATCAATTAGATAACTAAATACTCAATTACTTATTTATAGCTCATTTTGACCCTTACAAAATATTAATATTTTGTATAAAAACGTTATAAAAAAGTATATACTTTTTTGTTATACTGTTTAGGTGGGTTAATTTAGTCATAATAAAAAATATTTTTGACTGAATAAATGATGTTACCATATTTAACTAATTTTAAGGTTACACTGAAAAATGGTAGAAACTGATAGTAAATTTCACAGTTATAAAGAAATGCACAATAATGTTGAACATTTTGAAACCTGAAATAGTATTAATAATCTTCAAAAAATATTTTTACAGTGTACCTCACATTTACATTTACCTCTGTATTGTAATGCATGAAGTACTGGTTAAAATGTGGCCAAATGGCCCTTACAAATAGTTAATACATACCATGGTAGCTTTTGATTAGTTTGATTAGTGGATTTTTTACTCTTATTACACACTATGAATTGCTCTTATTATATATGTTTTAAAAATTGATATTATTTAATTGCACAAAGTATTTTGCTACAGTAGGTCCTAGAGATTTACCTGAAAAACATTTTACAGTGCATTTTTCTATTGTTTTCAACAGAATTATCTCAGATATCTCAGTACTGATGTTGAAAGTAGACAAGTGCTCAAGGCAGGATAACCTGTTCATGAAGAAACACAGCCAGAGGCTGTACCGCCACATTTACCTGGCCTTCAAAGAGGAGAGCAGCGTCCAGCGGCACTTTGAGTCTCTTTATACGCTGCTGGGGTTGATCTGTGTGGAGCTGGCCAATGAGGAGGTGGTGGTGGACCTGATCCGACTGGCTTTGGCATTACAGGTGTTTCTCTCACCTCTGTGATTTGTACATGACTTTGGGGCTGAATAAATATGTCAGCGTAATGTTATATGTTAATTAATATAAATTTTAAAAGCCGACATAAGTCAACTTTTACTTCAGCATCTCTTTACATTATGCCGAAGTATGTGTCTGACAGACAAGTCATAAAAGTGTCTATCAATACAATAACAGTACAATAATAGTTCTCACCCTTCATTTCCCCTGATGCGTCCTTTTTCTCAGGACCTGGCCTTGACTGAAGAGGCTCTTTCTGTATACAACCGCTGTGCCATCCACGCTCTGTCAGCTGCGTACCTGAACGTCATCAGTCAGCTGACCACTGTGCCCACCTTCTGCCAACACATCCATGAGGTGAGAGCTATCTATCTATCTATCTATCTATCTATCTATCTATCTATCTATCTATCTATCTATCTATCTATCTATCTATCTATCTATCTATCTATCTATCTATCTATCTATCTATCTATCTGTTTCTGCCCACAGGTGATTGAGTCAAGAAAGAAACTTGTTCCTTTCCTGCTGCCAGAGGATGTTTTTTTTGAGAGCTCAAAGTAAGCAACACTTCTATAGACTGTTCAAAATACCATAATGTTCTTCTCACCGTTATGAGAGACACAGCTTTTATGCCAAACAAACCAACAGAAACATGTAGTTCTCAGTTCTTACAAATGTATGTACTGAGTTGAGAACATACTGTACAGTTTTTACTCACTTCAATGTCTTTCGGTTCTCTATAAGATCATTTTCAGCTGTGATGTGCTGAGCAAATTGTTATTAAAGGCATTAAACCCACAAAACATTCAGAGATCTCTTATGCATCTGGTTTCTACTACCACAGAAAATCGCACCCACATAAAGCTGAAGAATAGCTTTAGCCTCTTTCTCTTTCAGGATCCCAGAGAAGCTGGAGAAGGTGGAGGGAGAGGTGCTGTTTGTGCAGGCTAAGATAGCAGAGATGCTGGGCGGCAGCGGATATAACACAGAGAGACTGGCCACTCCATACATCCCACAGATCACAGGTCTGAACCTCAGCCTGAGCTTTAAATACACTGAAACAGGATGTTCTGTCATATTTTTGCCTTTCTTGATACAGTGTGTGTCATCATGAGACACATATAGTGAGGGCATTTTGCATTTAAATGTTATAGTACAGCTGAGCTTTTTTCTGCAATTCTCATAAAACAGTACAGTAAAGTATTATTGTAACTAACGCAGATGAAGACAGACTGTCTAAGAGGAAGAGTATTGGAGACACCGTCTCCCTGCAGTTAGAGATGGAGTCTAGAAACAGTCCAGAGAAAGAGCAGGTAAAACATCCTCATCTTCATTACACTGTTTGTGTGTGTGTGTGTGTGTGTGTGTGTGCATGTTTATGTGGTTTATGAGGACACAAATTTGTATAATAACATGGGTATGACAGAGGTATTACAATATGAAGGTGGTTTATGAGGACACTGCCTATGTCCCCGTAATTCAAAAGGCTTAAAAAATAAAAAAAATAAATGGTGTTTTTTTGAAAATCTAAAAATGCACAAAGTCTCCTGTGAGGGCTAAGTTTAGGTGTAGGGTTGGTGTAGGGCAATAGCACACACAGTTTGTTCAGTATAAAAACATTACGCCTATGGAGAGTCCCCATAAACCACAAAAACCAACATGTGTGTGTGTGTGTGTGTGTGTGTGTGTGTTTTAACCTATGTTCTGTAACTTTACAGAGATCCACAGCAGAGCAGATAACGTTTGAAACTCTTAAACAAGCCATTGGTAAGTCTTGCAAAAATATTCTTAAAAACTCTTAGGCAGCACAACTGTTTTCAACACTGATAATAAAAAGAAATGTTTCTTGAGCAGCAAATCAGCAAATGAGAATGAGTTCTGAAGGATCATGTGACATTGAAGACTGGCGTAATGGCTGCCGGAAAAATAGATTTGCCATCACAAGAATACATTTTTAAAGTAAAAACATTTAAATATACAGTGCCCTCCAAAAGTATTTACTGTTCCAATACTTATGGAGGGCACTGTATTAAAATTGAAAGCAGTTATTGCTGTTTTTACTGTATTTTGATCAAATAAATGGATGACTATGTAAGCATGAGACGTTTAAAATCATTTAAAAAAACATCATTTTAAAACATAAAAAAAACTGCCAACCCCAAATTTACGTTAGTGTCATTTTATACATTGTTTTATATTATTATTTATATTATAGTACTGCTGCAGAACTGTTGCTCTGATTAATGATCTCTATAAAATATGATTTTAAATCATCGTTATTCAGTAATTAAAAATGGCTGGTATGGTACAAAAAATGTATTAGTTGTAATATCTCTAAATTTAATTTAAATGAAAAATTGAAAAGAGTTTTTAGACATTTTCTATGCTGGATTTTGTCAGTCAGCACAGAATCACCTGTATTTGTGTGTTTGTTCAGTAGACAGCGTGAATGTGGAGGAGCTGGAGAAAGAGCGCAGAAGGCAGGTGGTGGAGAGGTTTCAGACCGCCCCGTTTGAGGAGATAGCAGCCCACTGCGGGGCCAGGGTGAGTCCAATGCCTAGCAAGCGTACACACTCTAATTTTATCATCAAAAAACACAAACACAGCTCTTTTTAATATGTATGAACTCTTCGCCTGTACTGTTTCTCTCTAGGCTTCCCTGTTGCAGAGTAAACTCAACAAAATCTTTGAAATCACAATCAGGTACATAATATAAAACTGTTTTCTATAACATTTTATTTGTTTGTAAGCATGAATATATTATGTAACAATCCTATAAAAATACAGAGTGGGAAATCACTACAGTTGGAAAAAGGCTGCATTGTCTGTCTCATGTGACTGACACTTCCATCTCTTTTTCTCTCTCTCTGGTGGATAGGCCTCCACCGAGTCCGTCTGGCTCTGTCGGGAATGGTCACGGCCGGAGCCGCTCCATACCAGTCTATGAAATGAAGTTTCCAGACCTCTGTGTATACTGAGAGACCCTGGAGCCCTAGTCACCACATATAGCTGTTTTCATCGCACTATTACCACTACTTCTCAATGTCCAGGTGTAACTCTGTTTCTTCTAAACTGTGTTCGCTAGTGTAATATCAGACTTTAGATAAGTATTACGGCTTTTCCCTGAAGTCTATTTATGCCAACAAAGACAAACCAAGAGAATATACCATATGTTGGTTAAATATGCACTTAGTCTAGACGAAAAAGGACAGAATTTATCGACAAATGATCGTATCTTGTCTGAGAGCGTAGCATAATGAGGTTTTCACGTTTAGGCTACTGTGTAAGTGTGTACAGTCTGTTGAGATTGGTTTTCTTGTACAACTAAAGAGTAAAGCTGCCTTAAATTTTGTATCTTAAGTTTAAGAACATTTGTCCAAGAATGTCCCAAATGTGTTTTTTTTTTTTTCAATGTGTGGGTATGGACAGTTTAGCTAAATACAAGCTTTGTTTGCATGTTTAAATCGTCTCTACATGCTGCAATAACAGTTATATTTAAAGCAATAACTATTGAATTTAAAAGTAAAAACTCTTGGGTAGAAGCTGAAGAAAAAATACAGCAAATACAAGTTTCTAGTTCAACTCAATGCAGTATTCCAGTCAGAACTGATGGCTTAATGATGTTGTGAATAAGAAAGTGAATGTGTTACATTCACATAAAGTCAGACCTGTATCATTATTCATTATAGTCTTATTGATGCAGTTTCATACGTGAAGGGTTTTCATTTGCGTAATGTTTGTTTGATTGCTTAAATTGTTTTGTTTTTTCTTTCTGAACCAGAGTGAATTAATGTCATCATTAGCAAAATTTCACAGGCAGAAAAAATCTGTGTCACGATGTATAAAGCACAGTTCACACAGAAATCACTTTCAAACCAAGCAGATTTATGTGAATTTGCGTAACTAATTTGAACCCATTGCGAAATCTGCTTGGGGGAAATCTTTTGCCCTAATGTGAAATTCCAGATTGTGTGTATTCCTATTGAAATTATTGTATTTCGCTATATTCTCTTTAAAACCAAGCGTTCTGTTGGTTTTGGATTCCTGTTGAGATAACGGCATTTTGCCCACAGAATTAAAAGGTAAAAGCTAGAAATGTAAAAACCCTACCCTAAAAAGGTAAAACCCCCCCTTTAGTGTCTAAAGGGATCGGTTATATACCTTTTTTACCACAATTTGTGTTTCATTTCATACTTGTACAGTAACAAGTCCTTTGTTTTACTTAAACTTGTAAATAATTTCAGGTTTACGTCAAGATTTTGTTGTCCTGGATTTGAACGCGGCACTTTAAAGCTCACTGTGTAAATGTGGTGTATGCTGAAAAATATGCTTCATGTTGTGTGAAATTTCATCTTGATGTGTTCTTGTCTAAAATTTTATGATGTGTTATCTGTTGTCATGTCATATTGTTCCGGTTCTGCATTAAAACATGGACGTTTACCATGTTTTTCTGTCTTAAACCACATGGGCTTTCCTTTTGTTGTTTGTTTTTTTAGTTTATGGAGTAATTTTTCAAGTTGTGGTATTTTATTTTATTCGTCTTTGGTGATACCTTGAGTTTATTTGCAATCATAAAAGAAATGGGTTTTATCTTCTCTGTCAATATGGCTATGATGGAACATTTTAGACTGCTTGCATGTATGAAATATCCAAGTTTAGTCTTTCCTTGTCAGCTGCTGCATGCACTGGGTGTTTTGTCTGTGCTTTTACCATTTTTTTCATTTAAGTGAGATCATTACAAATTACAACACTGTGGACAGTAATCAGTCAACTTAGTTCCTGTTATGTGTTTAGATACTGTCACTGTAAATGGATGAGACTTCAGAACTGTGTTCTGTGAATGTTTGCCTTTGAAATCATTAAGTGATGTACATATGTGTTGTGAATAATAATAATAATAATATCAATTAAAGACTAATTTTATGAATTCAAAGTCTGACCTGTGTTTATAGCTTTATTAGCAACTGCACACACGTCTGAATGATTCTGATGTGTGCTTGTTTCTCAGAAATGAACCATTTTGTTCTTTTCTGCTTGAAACAATCGTTTTATGTCACTTTTTCAGAATTTACAGTATAATACATTTCAATAAATAATCTAAAATGCTGTTTCTTCAACCTCTAAAACAATATTTAATCACCACAGCATTTCTATGTACAGAATTTATTGTTGAATACAATGTGAATAAACTCTAAGCGTCAAGAATTAAGTGCTACTGGTAACACCACCCACCCTCTTTTTGTTGACTATGCATGATAAGTTTGCTGGGAAGAAAGTAAAGTTATATTAAAAACAATCCCCTATCCACTCCTCACTGGTCCTTCTTCTGGTGCTCTTTGTTTATGACGTTTTTAAAGAGCGTGAGAAGGGGTTTCTGACTACGCTCGTCCCAGGACTTCATGAAGCCTCCGTAGCGCTTGCTAGCAGGCGGGCCGTTCCAGCGGAAATGCTTCATTTTGTAGGAGCCGTCCTTCTTCTGCTGGTATAAAGCGCCCTCCTCTAGTGGATAGTCGGCCTCGCTGGTGGCCAGCTCGCGCCTCATCTCGGCTGGGAGAGTCTCGGCGGATTCCTCCTCCACGCCGTTTGTGTACACCTTGATAGGCCGGCGCTTGCGACCCACGGGCTTTCCCCAACGGAAATGCTCCATGGAGTAGGAGCGCTTGTGCTCGTGGCGAGGGCTGGACTCGGGGTCCATCTGCTCAGCAGGAGCTAGGGCCGCTGGGGACAGGGGTGCGAGGACATCGGTTTGCTCTGGCTCGGAGGGAGGCTGCAAGTGTCTTTCTCCGGGGTAGACGGGGGTTTCATCTGTCAGATCAGACCTGCACAGCTGTATGCAGTCCTTAGGAAGAGCAAAAGAAGAAAGAGTGTTACATTTTCTAAAAGAAAGACAATTTTTGAATTCTGAGAGGTTTTTAAATAGCTAACTTCACGAGGGAAAAAGTTTTTAAAACCAAACTGTATTTAGCTTAGCTACTACAACTTTCACGGTCATGCGTTCATCGGCAAGCGTAAAATACAAAAAGACCAATATTTAAATTGCACATATAATGTTATGATTTTTATTAACCTTTTCATTTGTGTAATATAGCTGTTTGTGCATGTAAATGATCTATAAGGTAAGTTACACAGCACAAAGTAAAATAAAATAAAAATAATAATTTCTTCAATAGAAAAGACTTAAACAAAATATTTGGTAGTCCATCCATTATTTCTGTGACTACTGCACCATAAACATTTGCATAATGCCGCATACTGGCTGCTTTGGTCTGCCTACAAAGAACAGTAAGCAAATTTTGCTATTTCGCTAATGTTTTTCTTTCTTGCTTCAAGCCAAGGGCAAAATAAATAAATGAAAATAAAAAATGTGGCATGGGATTCCAGTACAGATGGAACTGGATAAAATACTGTTTCTAGCTGCTCATGAGGAGTTACAGCTAAATGAGCTCAATTATGGTAAAGGGAGTTATATTTTTGTCGCATATCTAAACAGCTGACCAATCAGAGCAGACTGGGCTTTTTGAAAAGGGGAGCTTTAAAGAGACATTAAATTATTATTTTTTTCAGGCATCTATCTATCTATCTATCTATCTATCTATCTATCTATCTATCTATCTATCTATCTATCTATCTATCTATCTATCTATCTATCTATCTATCTATCTATCTGTCTGTCTGTCTGTCTGTCTGTCTATCTAGAAGTTATTCATAAAATGGTCACTATCAAGACATAGAACATTAAAGCAAACAAACCAACTGAAAAGAAAAACGTCTGAAAATAAGAGAATAATTACTAAAACTATTACAAGAATGTTATACATGGCCAGTTGGCCACATGCATAGGCTACATCACACTCTGCTCTGCTTCTAAATTATTGACAAAGGTAACTTAACCAAAAGGTTCAATTAAAATTTACTTTTTTAATGTCTATTTGTCTTCATAATAGCTGACGTACCAGTAACCTTTCAGGTAAACAAGATTACTTTTTTATTTTATTAGTGGCTCCTGGGGCATTGCTATATGGTTACTCGGGTGTTTTGCGTGAAAGCAAGAATCTCTGTGTTATTCTATGATGTCCCCCCTTTTAGGTATCCCCCTCAAGTCTCTCTACTGTCTAATGTAAATTCTTTTTTGCCCTCTTCTATCATTTGTTTGGCAGCAATCATTAGTCTGATCGTTTAACTGCTCACCTCTTCTCAGCAAGCCACATGAATTGAGTCCTCATTCAGGGTTGGGGTTTGTTCAAATCCCTAATCCTACAATTAGCAGTCATAATTGGGATGTTTGTCTCACGATTAAGCAATAAGATGTTTATTTCCATTTCAATTAGTGAGATAACTTGCCGATTGAGCTGAAAGAACTAACATTAGCAGCTAAGCAGTCATGTGTGCAAGGTGTATTGTAACTCACCAAGATGCTCTCGTCAGTGGTGAGGTCTCTGCAGCGGGCGTTCTCCCAACACTGAGCTCTGACTTCAGATCCACCCGCACACAGAACAGCCAGAGCCAAGAGCCAAGCAGGACACAACATCCTCACTCCCCTCACCATATCTGATACAGCACAATGATTCATGCCGATATTAATAACATAGCAATATTCACATTTATGCATACTCAAACTAGTTATGCAAAGCATTATTTCATTGCACACAAGAATTAAAAGAACATTGAAAACAGTGTGAACAGAATGCATCTGTGAAATAATGCTTTGTATAAAATAAACACAACTACATGAATTATTAGACATTGCAAAAAAACAACATGTAAAGCTGAACCTCAGTGGATGCTTTTTTTACTCACCTGTTGTGCAGAAAGAAGTTCTTCTCTCTGAGGATCTCTGATCTGTCTGGTTATGTGTGCGTTTGCTTTTCTGATGTCTGAGAACCTCATCTAGTCGTCTTTTATAAGCTACCTGTGCGTCAATTGCTCAAGGCCACCAAACTCTGTCACTTTTTAATGGGTGGTGCAGGTAGGAAATCCAGCTGCATCATCTAAGGTACGGATGAGTAATCCATCAGAGATTGTCAGTCAACAGTGAAAAGTCCGTTGTAAATGAGTGCAGGATTAGGATCTTCATTCAGGTGTCTAGCTTATCATGGTCTTTCTCATCATCATGGTTTTTTTCATTATGTTTAAGGGCATACGTGTCGGTTTACATGAGTTAGGTGATTAAAGGTTTAAATTCTCTTTACATCAATTATGTTGTTGTGTGTGTCAGGGCACATAGGTGCTAATCTTGTGTTGATATTAATTGGAAGGTGAGGGATTTGAACATCCGGGGTGGTAGAAGCAGAACAAAAGCTCATAATACAAAATGACCATGGTTTGATAAGACTGAATGCCAATAACAGATTAGAACATTATAAAACATAAAATCATGGTATTATAAAGACTTGCTGTATTGCTGTATCTTTGCCAAAAATTGCAATAAATATAAACTAAATTCTTCATGGAGAAAAAACAACAAAAAGTTCTAATTAGCAGATAATATTAAATATAAAAATCTAATATTCATATAATTTCTTTTAAAAATTAAAAAAATATTAATAATATACAGTACAGTCATAATAATGTCTCACTTTGAAAATAAGGCAAGCTAGACATTTTTTTCTATGGTAGAGAGCTACTCTGTAAAAATGTGAGCAATTTGGGGGGAAAAAAACCTTTTTTTCAGCAAAATTGATTATATATATATATATATATATATATATATATATATATATATAAATTTATATTAATTAAATATTTTATTTGCTATATTTATTTATATTTTTTCCATAATATGGCCAATAAAAATAGGGAAAGCATGGTCACTGAAAAATACACTGAAAACTGGTGGAATTATTAAAATATATTAGAAATACAGTTAAATAAAATATATTATTTATAATTGTTCCATTTCACTATGCAACGTGTAGCTTTACAGTAAATTATGATTCTATTTGAAAGGTTTTTGAGCGTTTTAGTTTAGTTTTCAGTTGTTTTTTAAATTGCAATTATTTTAACAATTCTTATTAGCTCAGTTATTATATCAACATTTTATGATTTAATGACAAAATACAGTCATCAAAATGCCACCCTGTAGCTGTCAGTTTTAGTGCAAATTTTAATCTGATCTTGTATGCCTTAAATCACAACATGTACATATTTAGTTCTTCTTTAAGGCATAAAACATTTGTTATACAAAATCAATTTTATATTTGAGATCTTAAGAATGAAACACTGACAATTGTCACAGAGCACAAGTTTCAATCACACAGGCTGAGTGATTCTGTTCATTCTACATGGGTAACTATACTGCCTGGAGCAAAACGATTCCACGGGGCATTTTCCATTAAGGGCACATCATTATATTGGAGTCGTGACCTTGCTGGCTTTTATGTTTATGTTATTGGTCTCTTTAGCAGAGTTCTCAGAGACAGAAATTCGTAGATGAGTATTCTGGTGACAAATGGGGAAAAAAAGGTTCTGGATTTAAAAGTGTGTAAGCAACTTTGCCCCTCTATTTATACATAAAATAAAAAAAGTGGTCAATGAAATTACATGTCAATGTAAATTATTTCTAGTTAATAACAAATAAACATAAATGATGTAAAGAAAGTGGTCTTTTAATTTAAGGAAAAATTAACATAGAATCAGTTAAAATGCAAAGCATATAATGTATAAGATAATTTCCTGTCTCTTTACAGGCTATTGACCCACACTGCACAGTGAATGTAATCCTATTAGAGAAGATTTAGAGGATAAGATGCCTGTCAACCCATAGCAACACTGTTAATAGCACAGCATTTCCTACCAACAATGAGTGAGTGAATGGAAGATATACTTTCTTAACACATCCAGAATGACAAGAGGATTTGCTTGCCTGCAGGTAACTTTGCTTATCTCATTTGTTTTTGCCGTTTTTTGATCATTTTTCATTTGCTGGCTTTGCAGAGGCTTTTATTTTAGCCTTTTTCATGCTTGAAGTGTGCATCTGTTAAGTTACATCTGTTTTCCTTGTTCTTTAAATACACTCGAGTTATTCTCGACAAAGATGTTGGAATGCAGTTGTATTGCTACTTTATTTGTCAAAGAAACTCAAATTCAATATAGACTTGGGGGCAGTATGAGTATT
The DNA here is from genome assembly GCF_936440315.1 of Barbus barbus. NCBI lineage: Eukaryota > Metazoa > Chordata > Actinopteri > Cypriniformes > Cyprinidae > Barbus > Barbus barbus. The sequence goes on from NC_136758.1 coordinate 12,688,343, forward strand.
TAAATATGGAGTGAACCTTTAGATAATCGTCCATGAAAATCAAATAAGCATTCTGACATAACAAAACAGAAAGTTAATGTTAAGCAGTTAAACCAGTTCCTAAAGGCTGCTGGGCTATACAACTGCACATGGAAGTAGGCCATAACATGCAGGCCCGGTACTAAGGGTGGGCGGATCGATCCTAATATCGATAGTATCGATACCAACGTTGGTATTGGTATCGGATCGATACTAGCCTGATAAGATCGATACTTTACGTTCAGTTTCTCTCCTATACACTTAATATATTACTTAATGCAGACATGTCTGTGGCTGTACATATTGTATATAACTGTATACCTAATTTGTCCTTTTCATACAGTATCGCTGTAAGGTTTATACTGAGTTTGGCCTGACTTTCTTAATACATTAATCCACTTTAAATGTTTTCATTATAACAGTTTTCTATGAGAGTAAAATGCTTAACATGTAATTTAGCATGTTTGCGTATATATTCTGGGCTCGGCTGTTTGCCACATATGAAATGTTTTTATATTGGTTATCAATGAGAGGAAATGAAATTCAGTGTGTTGCATTCACGTTCTGAGTTCACCTGCTTACCTGTACATATACAGTATATATTTTTATAAACTATACCGAATTTGTACTTTTCATATCACTGTTTTTTTATTGCAATAAGAACAAACAAATATTACAGTATGTACAAAACTGAAAATACAGTACGTACAAAACAAACGAAAATCCTTTCAATAATAAGCGAGTAATGGTTTAATAGTTATTTTTCATATCACTGTCTTCATTCAGTAAGCCACTTACATAAAATTTGTCTTTATAAATGTTTTCTAATGGGGGAAATGCATAATGTGAAAACTTTGAGCATTGCTTTCATATTCTGGGCACATCGCCTAACTTGTATATCTTGTGTATACTGAGTTTGTCTTTTAATATTACGTACTTATTTATTAAGCCACATTATTATTTTTTTCTTTATAACTCTTTACTATGGTAGGAAAATATCTAACATGAAACTGCACATTGCTTTCATGTTCTGGGCTCCTCTTCTCGCAAAGGCCTTTTAGAAAGGCAAAGAATATCCACGTAGCTTTCAGGTGAATGTAATATTAGTCATATCAAAATTAGTTATTGTTATTTTTTTAAAGTGTAGTTGGTTATTTAAAAGTAAGTTTTTTTTAAATGGCAAGTCTCATTACATATTTTCTTTGCAGCAGGACATTTTACAATCTCAACTAACTTTGCCATAAAAAGCTAAATAATTTGATATTTTAAGAAATTACTGATATTTGCAGTTTGTTTGTTTTTTTGCATGGTCCTGTATGTTGGTTACGACACATGAGAATACACATATTACATATAAGACACATATTTATAAGCAGTTTTTAAATTAAAAAATAATTTAAAATAATTTAAAATTAATTAATTATACCAAACTACAAAATGCATTTCTTTTAAAGAGGCTTCTTTCTTCATCATACTGTAATATAAGATATTTTTTTGTAAGATACCCCCCCCCCCCCCCCCCCCACACACACACGCACAAAATGTCAAAAATTTAATTCAGAAATTGTACTGTGTATTCAAATTATTGCAAGTATGAACTACATTTTAATGTAGTGAATAAATTAATAAGCATTATGTCATTGATCCTTCTGTTCTATTATTTCTTTATGCAGAATGCTGGGTGATAACTTGTTGAGGATTTCTGGCAAATGTCCGGCCAATCAGCTTTCTCCATCTCATTTACTTGCCATCTGCCCTGGAGAGATCCAATGACAGCATTAAACCATGAGGAAATAAGCTTTACCAGTCTGAGGACCCAAACAAGCTTCAGGGTCTGATGAAGATTTCACTCTCTAGTCCTTACTTCTTCTGGAGAACTTCAGTCTATTGCAGAATGTTATCTTTGCTGTATGCTTTGTTACTCTGGGCAGCATGGGCCCAATTTCCTGTTGTCAAAACCAAAGATGCTGTTGAAGAGTCTAAAATCTCAGACTCTTTTAAAACAGACACTTCTCAGACTCATCGAGTTAGCAGCGGCCTAATGCAGTGTGGGGAATACAGCAATGAAGTGATGCCAAACGGACAGTGTCGTTTAATAGCCACGTTACCTCAGGTGGAGGAGCAGAGGTGTCCGGACATGTTCCGCTGTACAGATGAGGTTTCCTACTGGCTGCGTGAGAACGAAGAGCGCAAGCAGCAAATGCAGGACCTGAAAGAGACCATCTCAGAGCTTCAAGAGGAGCTGAGGAATCACAGGCATCGCATCAAAGTGCTGGAGCTGCAGGTAGGAGCTACAGGTTTAGCAATAAAGTGGTACAAAAGTGCTATTCTGCGAGAAGCATTCCATCATATATTTCTCATGATATCATATATTTTTAAACGAGTCATGAGACATGATTTTTTATGATTTTTCTATGTAAACATACTTTTGACGGTATACTTTTGCTCATGACATCGCATTCTAAAAATGCAGCGCTCAAGTTAAAAGAATTTTAACTGCTCTTCTGAGCAGAATCGATGCATTTTTGCAAGAAAAATATCCATATTTACAACTTTATAAACCACAATCTCTAGCTTCTGCCCAGGGCGGACTGGGGCTAAAAAGTGGCTCTGGACTTTCTGCTACAGAGCGGCCCACCACACTCGATCTGGAACACACCACACAATAAACCCACCAGCTAACATTTAACCAAAGACTATAGAATACCCAAGACATGTCATTCGTATAGCTTTGAATGGGGAAAAATACAACACTAAATATGGCTGCTCAATCGCAGGAAGCCCCGCCTTCTGAATGAAAGAGCCAATCACTAATCAGTAAAGTCAGTGCATCACTGCAGCTGCCGTTAGAAGCAGTCCCGGTTGCTATAGAAATAGCCTGAGTCCCAATGTTCATACTATCCATCCTAAATTCTATGTGATATTAGTCATTTTCAATACTATTTAGGGCACATGGGACGCAGGGTCCGTCAGCGTTCTGAGATGTGAGCTTAGGACTGGCTGATCTAGCCTGAAAAATAAGCTTTTTATAACACTATTTGAGCAAAAGAAAAAATATTTATGATACGGTTGTTGTCAGATTTCTTTGGTGATTTCAAATATGAATTTTAATCGTAAGCTTAGTGAACAGTATTGGAGAATTTGATGTTTCCCCATTCAAAGAGATAGGAGCTGCATTTGGATGCCTGAGAGGCTTTTCAAAGATGGCCGCCGAGTGACATGACTTGTCTTAAAGAGACTTTGCTATAACACAATTCAGAAATAAAAATGCTATCTATTTTTTTATTATTATTATTGAAATTTTTACCATTTATTTCGTATACAAGAGTGGCATTTCAGTGTATGACGTAGGATGTAGGTGTAGAGTAAGATCCGGTGAGAAGTGACAAACGCAAACGGCAGAGGAGAGAGCAAAACAAAACACTGGTCATGAATTTTTGAAGTAAAAAAATTAGGATTTGTAAAGAAAAATTAGGATTTTCATATAAGCCAAAAGGAGCCAAGACTTTTTCTTTGATCCATTTTATTAATTATTTTGCTTAAAAATCTCCCCATTCACTGCCATTATAAAGCTTGGAAATTTTTAATATAAGATTCTTATACACCAAGATGGTTGAGAGTGAGTAAGTCATGGGGTCATTTTAATTTTTGGGTGAAATATCCCTTTAACCTCTCTTAATCGGCAAGTGGATGGTTGAACAAATTTATGCAGTGTTTATTTAGTAAGTAAAGTCTTTATCTTTACATTACACATTAACAGGTGTGCTGCAGTTCTGCCTTACAGGAAGAGACAAATGATTCAGTAGAGCACTGTTTCTGTACTAATGCCTCCTTAACCCTGATCAATTACTGGATTAGAGCTGGAACTTGTCCCATAGACACATAGTAGCGAGCACTGTCAACAATGCTTTGCATTCATGTCCAACAAACATACATAGCCTATGAGCTGACTGTATGTATGAATGCCTTATCATTAGAAACACAAAACAATGTAGTTGTTGAAGTTGATTCAAGAAATTGATTCATTGAATCATGATTTGATTTACTTATCTTAGCTCAGTAATATCTGTGTTTGTGTGTGTGTGTACAATCACATGGTAAAGTCACAATAACCTAAGAAATTGACATTTGCTTAGATGAGTTAATTAAGAGTACTAGCATTCAGTTTAATCAGTACTTGAGTAAAGGACCCATATACTCATATGTATATTAATTTAAATCAAAAGACATGTTGATCTAAGAAATATGAGGTCTGAATGTACTTTGAAGGTCTAAATTAATTTGTAGGAAGTAAAATTAATACCTTGTGTTTGAAAGCATTCACTTTAAGCACTACTTGAGTAAAGGACCCAAAATATGCAGTAAAATAGAACAAGAATAACTACCACAGTAGCTACTTTATAAATGTTATTTCAACATTGTTGATGTAAGAATGATGAAACACAATACCCTGGAAAATAACAAACCAAAAAAGAAAACAAATACATTCCAGAAATCCAAAGAATGTCTTCTGTCTTTTCTTTATTTCTTAAGTTTAAAAAGTTGACTTTGTTTTTGGCTGCACACTTTTTGATTTTGATGCACTTTTATATTTACTTTGTATACCACTGTGAATAATATTGCTTTGTTGGGTCACTTTCAAATCCCTAAATGAACGGTGTTACTGGATTAAGCTAATCTGTGTTAGTTTTCCTGTTTGCAAACAATAGATGAGCTGTGTCCTCAAAGTGCACTGTGCTTTGAATTGCTAACTAATGCTTCCCGGTCTTGGCAGCGTGAGGAGAAGTATGGTGTGAACTCATCTTTGGAGCATCGCTTCCACATGCTGCAGGAGATCTACGAAGAGGCCAATGCATTGCTGGACATCCATGGATCACTCATATATGACATGCAAACACAGATTCGCAACCTCACTATGATAGTGGAGCGTGTGAGGCGCAATCCTGGCTGTATGATCAATATCATCCGCACAAGTCCGCTCCTCAGCGCTCAAGATACCCTTCATCCAGGTCAGCATGACTAGGTACTGAAGATCTGGTTATTTGATCATTAAAAGGATTTTTCACCCCAAATTTTAAATTGTGTCATCACTTACTCACCCTGATGTCATTCCAAACTGGTATGACTTCCTGAACAAAAAAGAAGATATTTTGAAATGTTTTTTTCAATCAAATGAAAGTCATAACAACATTGAACCCCACCGACTTTCATTATATGGTTAGGAAAAAAAGACAATTTTTTTACAATCTTTATTGGGTGAGTAAATGATATAACAGATGTGTAATTCTTGAGTGAACTTCAATATCAAAAAATAATACTACAAGTTAATTGGCATCTCAGAACTCATACTGACATATTTGGATATTTTTAACAATAGCTTGATTTGATTAAATATTTGTTTCCTCAGAGGTTCAGCATGTAAGGAACTGTCCAATTGACTGTGCATCCCTGTACTACAATGGAGTTCACAGATCTGGGATTTTTACTGTTGTCCCTTCAATGGGATCGACTCCTGTAGAAGTTTATTGTGATATGGAGACCCAAGGTTTGCATTTTTTTGTTTATATTCAGGAGGTTTGGATTAAATTAGGAGCATTAGTGGATGTTACTTGAGATTAAAGAACCATTCTTTGGACCAGGAGGAGGATGGACCATGTTTCAGCGTCGACAGGATGGAAAGGTCAACTTCAACCGCAAATGGATAGAATACAGGGATGGCTTCGGAGATCTGCATACGGAATTCTGGCTTGGAAACGATCACATTCATGATATCTCTAACCAGGGAGAGTATTGTCTTCGCATTGACCTCGAGGACTGGAATGGCAAGCACAAACACGCATTGTACCAGAACTTCTGGTAAACATTTAGAAAGATAGTCTGAATATTTCAAAGAACACTTTACACACATTTTAGCTTTCAGTATACTGTAATAAAATAATGATTTAATTACTATTACTACTAAATTTTTAGTTAAATGTAAAATATTTGAAATAATTTGAAAACAATGTTAATTTTAATATAAACCAATATTAAAATATCTGACATATTGATATAAACGATTACATATTTAATACAATACTAAATTAGCCTATATTAAATATACATATTTAAATATATATTCTTTAATTATGCAGGGTTTTTTTTTTCTGAACCTGCTCTGAAATGTTGCACCATATTGACTTCATTTCTTAAATGTTCTTACAGGAAAATCCTTAAATGGTCTAAAATTGAAGAAACAATTCTGCCAAAAATAAATTGTAAATTTACTCACCCTCAGGCCATCCAAGATAGATTACATTTTTCCCCATCTGAACAGATTTTGGAGAAAGTCTCAAACTGGTTGCTCACTAGTGGATCCTCTGCAGTGAATGGGTGCCGTCAGAATGAATGGTTTAAAGTTAAAACATCTTGTTTCTTACAAGCACTGAGCTTTTTTTACTTCAAAAGATGTTCATTGATGGATATAGTTATGCGGAATACTTACGATTATTGTAATGTTCTTATCAACTGTTTGGACGCTCATTCTGACGGCACCCATTCACTGCAGAGGATTCATTGGTGAGCAAGTGATGTATTTTCAACAAAAAAGGTGCTTTTTCTTAACCACTCAAGCAAAACTTTTTGCTTTGGCAGGATTGAGAATGAGGACAACCTCTACCGTCTCCATGTATCAGGATTCAGTGGTACAGTTGAAGACTCGTTTGGCTGGTACCATGACAAGCAAAGCTTCAGCACTCCAGACACAGGTGACATCTGTGCTGAGATATCTCACGGAGGCTGGTGGTACCATCAGTGCTTCTTTGCCAACCTCAATGGAGTGTATTATAAGGTCTTATACAAATTAAGCAAAAATGAAACCTTTCCGAGATTTAAAATATGAGCCCAGCCATCTTAACTGTGTCCTGTGTTTATCTCGACCACCAGGGGGGGCGGTACTCTGCCAAAGGGAAGAATCTTCTGGGGCCTGATGGGATTGTGTGGTACTCATGGAAGGACTCAGATTACTACTCTTTGAAGAAGGTGAGCATGATGATCCGCCCACGGACCTACAGGCCCCACATCTCTCCATAACACCGCCTTAGGGCCTGTGCAATACAATACTGCAGTGACATCATCAGGTCATTGTTGATTCCGTGGCTAAGCAATTACGTAAACTGTGGTTAAAGGGAAAGTCTCATCTGGACGTTCAAGATAAGATTTTGGTCACACGTGTCTCATAATCTCGGTCTTTGACACACTGAAGCATTCAATGTCAAGTAACTAACATATGCAAATTATAAAACATCACGCATTATTAGATTACCATGGTTAATTATTTTTTAGCACAAAAAAACTATTGTATTTGATTTGGATATTCATTATTAATTAATTAGAAATAATTCAGAACATAATATTATTTAGATACACACTTGTTTTACTTGTTTACACTTTTTTGGCTAGAAACAATCAGAGGTTTTTATTAAAATGGTGCTTTTAAAGAAGTCATGCGACCAGTTGCATTAAAGGGATAATTCACTCAAAAATGAAAATTCTGCCATCATTTACTCATCTTCCACTTTTTCCAAAACTGTATATGAGTCTCTTTCTTCTGTTAAATGCAAAAAATTAATTTTGAAGAATGTTGGTAAGCAAACAATTGACAGTAGCCATCGACTTCTTTAGTACTTCCATAATACTAGGGAAGAAAATGGCTATTGTGAACTATTTGGTTACCAACATTCTTCAAAATTTCTTCTTTTGAACAGAAGAAAGAAACTCATACAGATTTGGAGCAAGTGGAAGCTGAGTAAATGATGGCAAAATTTTCTTTTTTGTGTGAACGATCCAATTTTTTCATTCATTTTTTTTTTTCTAAAAAAAAAATAAATAAATCAATTCTTAATTGAAAAATTCTAAATAATGTTTAAAACCTATCTTGAAGGTCCACAAGCAAATGTTTGCTGTTTAAGCCTCAGTAATTCAGTGTAATTCAGACGTAACAGGTCCTCAAATAATCCCAAAATGTACAGCCTTGTAATGCCTAAATGTATGTTTCACAACATTGTTTACATTTTGTAAATAAGAATACATAAAATGTCTTTGAGTTTTTGAGAAATGTCCTGCTATATTATTTACAGCTGTATGTTTGACTTTTCTTGTTCTACCTCTCTGCTTTAAGCTTCAGACTACTTTATAACGAGATAAACATATCTGCACCATCCATAAAGACTCTTTCTGCCCATCACACACTCCAACAGGAAGGGTGGAACAGACCAGCAAATGAATGTGGCACTGAAATAAGAGGTTTTGAGGGGCATCACATGATTTGACGATTATTTGCATTACAAAGTCCCAGAAGAAAGATCAAATAAGAGACTCCTTATAGTAAAAAATTGAAAATGAGCTGCCCCATGTTTAAGGGAAGGAAATAGAATCGGGGGAGAAAGCGTTTCCTTGCTTGAGGTCACTCTTACATGAACTCACACACACTGAGGTCATCATGCTCATATCCTCATCTTCCTTTCTAAAGCCAAAGATTTGTTTCCTCTTTCAAAGAGAAAAAAACTGACCCTGAGCTAGCATAAATACCGGATATTTTTACCATCAAAAAAAAAAAAAAAAAGTGCTCTTGCTATATCTGCTAAATCAATTTTGACACTAGGCCAAAAAATGCAGAGCATTCATGACATCACAACTCTCCTCACAGACTTGGAAAGGTATACAGACTATAGGAAGATTTATTACACACTGGAGGGCTAGTTAAAAACACATTTTATACACAGAATGTGACGAAGAGACATTTTTAGTTTTGCTTTGCATAGAACATTTTACCATAGGTAAAACACAATGTCCTTATTGCTTTTATTCAATACATACCACTTCTAAATATCTGACATATTTAATTTCACATACTGTACTACAAGAAAATAAAATCATGTCAGACAATTTAAGATGTTAATAAACTCATTTGGTTTAGAAGGCTCAATCTAAGTGAACACATCCCTGAGAGACACAGAGAAAATTTAAATGTTCACAGTTCACTGATAAATGAAAATTTGCTGAAAATTGACTAACTTACTGAGAAATTTAGCCTTATATCACTTGTCCACCAATGGCTTTTCTGCAGTGAATGGGTGCCGTCAGAATAAGAGCCAAAAGAGGTGATAAAAACAACACAATCCACAAATGGACTCCAATCCATCAATTAATGTCTTGTGACATAAAAGCAAGTGATATACTGTAATGCTGAATTTCTCCAAATCAATTCTGAAGAAACAAACTCATCTACACCTTGAAAGCAAATTTTTAGAAAATTTTCATGTTTGCATGAACTATTCTTTTAACAATAGTTAAACTAGGGGTGCTGAGGGTGCTGCGCAGCACCCCCGCCGCAGGGCCAGGTCTGAGATTTTCCTTGTGACCCTCGATCATCCCCAAGATACTTAATTTTTGTGATTAATTAATTATATTTTTGTGATTAATAAAGTTTTTTGATTATTTATTAAACTGACCAGAAATACTCTTCACGCTGACAGAATTTCATGTGAAATATTCACACGATATTACTTTTACATTCCAACATGTAAAAACCATTCATGTCCTTGTGCTTTTTATGAGCCGTTTTCCGAAGCTTCCTCACATCTCAAGACGGCCACTGAAATTCACATAAGCACAGCTCTTTAATTGTGCTCTAGTCTCTGTTCAAACGCGCTCAAACCACTGTAGCTTAATGTAATTATTAGCTATGAACAACATAACATTTTTCGGCAAGTAGGCTATCCATATGACAAAATATTTTAATAAGACTGAATTTGTATTTAACCTGATCACGTTTAATAAAAATATATTTTAAGTTTAATTATAACGCTGCATGTCCACTATTATTCAAACAACAAACAAGTTATACAGTGAGCAAAGAACATTTACATTATCAAAGAATATAACTGAATTCAGTCTAGCGTGAGTGTAAGCACACTTAAAAAGCTATAAGCTAATCAGTGATGTCGGCAGTGTATGATGAATTGATCTCTTACGTCGCATGTGCTGCACTTTGTTGTTTCTGGTGAGAGAATTCGAGAGTGCACTGACCAAAACATGTATCAGAGATGTTAATATTTAGTAAAATCCCCTTAAATAATAGAAATATTAAAGAAAAAATTTTTTTGAACTAAAATCACAAAAGAACAAATATATATTGGTTTGCATATAACTATGTATTCATTTGTATGTTAATCTATAAGAGTTTAATATTAGGATTTTGTCAAAAATCCCCCACCATGGCCCCACCCTGCGACATCAAACCCTGCCCCCAGATAAAATATGTTCCCGCGGATATGTTATGGGGGAGTGTTACATTAGCTTAAGTAACAGTTAAGGTTTGTATTTCACTTGTTTCTGTGAACAAAATATTTGGTGAATGATGAATTGCACATCTAACATTGTTCCCTTATAACCTATATTTTACATAAGATACAATGCAACAATACAGAATTTTGTGTAAAAATAAGATGGTTAATTGTGAATTAGCATTAAAAATAGCAAAAGCAGCATCCTTTTTTGATGTTCCACAGTTTGATGAGTATTGCTGTTTAGAGAGTCTTCATATGGTGGTATACTGACCAAGCACTTTCTTCAGCTTTTCAGCAATCTATCCAATCAGAACACACAAGAACATTGCATACATAGTATGTTGCATATGTCATGTTTAAGTGTCCATGCAAACTAGAATCCCACCACTCACCGTTTCATAGAATTTCACCTGTTCCTCCAGGTAGAACTGCATGAGTCTGTTGTAGTCATAGATACGGTTGCTATGGAAGTGATTCATCTCCGCTAGAGAAACAGATGGCAAGTCTAAGATTACACATGTGTAACAAACACTACAATTAAGCACACAGGTGCAAGTATAAAAGACCATTGTGACAAAGGGTCTTTGATAGACAACACTTTACTAATGTACCTTGCAATGCATAAGACATGGTGCTGAGGTTCTTTTCCATAATGTGTTTATCTTGTTGGCAAATCTTATTCATCGTCACCAAATGATCAGCCTCTTTTACTTTATCAATGGCAGCCTGAGGGGAAAAAAATGTTTAAATACAGATAAAAGTATTTATTAAGCTTTCCTGTAACTCAAATAGTAGAGCATGGTGCTAGCAACGCGAAGGTCATGGGCTCGATTCCCAGGGAAAGCAAGAGCTGATAAAATGTAAAAACTGTAACTTGAATGCAATGTAAGTTGCTTTGGATAAAAGCGTCTGCTAAATGCATAAATGTAAATGTAATAAAAAATAAATAAAATAAAGTTAAGACTTTTTCTATGTACACAAAAAGCCTATTTCTCACAAATATTGTTCACAAATCTGTCTAAATCTGTGTTAGTGAGCACTTCTCCTTTGCTGAGATAATCCATCCACCTCACAGGTGTAGCATATCAAGATGCTGATTAGACAGCATGATGCACAGGTGTGCCTTAGGCTGGCCACAGTAAAAGGCCACTCTAAAATGTGCATTTTATTGATGGCATTTTGAATGCACAGAGATACCGTAACGAGATCCTGAGGCCCATTGTTGTGCCATTCATCCACAACCATCACCTCATGTTGCAGCATGATAATGCATGGCCCCATGAGGCAAGGATCTGTACACAATTCCTGGAAGCTGAAAACATACCAGTTCTTGCATGGTCAGCATAATCACTGGACATGTCAACCATTGAGCATGTTTGGGATGCTCTGGATCAGTGTATACGACAGCGTGTTCCAGTTCCTGCCAATATCCAGCAACTTCGCACAGCCATTGAAGAGTGGACCAACATTCCACAGGCCACAATCAACAACCTGATCAACTCTATGCGAATGAGATGTGTTGCACTGCCTGAGGCAAATGGTGGTCACACCAGATACTGACTGGTCTTCGGAACGCGCCCCCCTCCCCCCATACAGTAAAACTGCACATTTTAGAGTGGCCTTTTATTGTGGCCAGCCTAAGGCACACCTGTGTAATAATCATGCTGTCTAATCAGCATCTTGGTATGCTACACCTGTGAGGTGGATGGATTATGTCGGCAAAGGAGAAGTGCTCACTAACACAGATTTAGGCAGATTTGTGAACAATATTTGAGAGTGTGTGTGTGTGTGTGTGTGAGTGTATATTACTCTTTCTTTTCTTTTGAGCCAAAATGTAAATTTAAATTAAAGAAACAAGTAAAACACTAAATGTTGAAAGTCAAAAGGTGACTGGTTTATACCTTGTGAACTGCTATTGTGTCAGGGAAGCAGCCCAGTAGTCCCTTGTATTCGTTGTTTGTCTCCATCAGGAAGTGTAGATCTTTTTTTGGCTGATAAACAGATGTTATCTTATTGTAACAAATGTTTAAACTCATGGATAATGCTAAAAACAGCTATCATGGATGTTGCTATCACTGGGTAGCCTTGTGGATACAATTCTATCAACAGCACAGGATGTGAGGAAACTTGCTAATGAGGAGTAAACGACACTGGTAGAGGTTCAAGGACTGAACGGTTTGTTGAAGTATTCATGTGAGGAAATATTGTACTTCTGATACCTGTCCTGCAACGAGTTCTGCTATTTCCTCATACGTTTTTCCTGTTGCACTCAATGCATCTGTCAGAGTTGATTCCCCTTAAAATAAGGCACAAAAAACACGATTAGATAATCATTAGGTAATCAAAAATATTTGATATGTCTATGAGAGCATTTTAATAAACAAAGCTTCAGCTTCCTACTTGGGTATGCACTAGTGTTGAAAACCGATGATAGGTTCTGAAATGCTTTTCCAATCTGCCGATACTCCTTTTGTAATGCTGTCGGTTTAAAAGCAGAAGATTTTTACTATGGACAAATCACATTAAATAATCTACATATACCATTTGACTGTACTTGATTAAGAATAGAGTTACTGTGGTGATGAGGAAATATAGTATGCAAACTCACGGCCTGTACATCTCTTCCAGTGAAGATGCCCAACAGCCAGTAGTTCTTTAACACTGTTGTCCATAGATCTAGTAAATTGGCTGTACATTTCATACTTCTGCTCCCTACAATCATATCAAATAAGACCATTTTTTTAATAAAAAAAATATTACATCATAAGAAATTATAAAACAATATATAATATAATGCAACATGTAATTTTGGGTTGGTAAGACGTAATGCTTTTGAAAGAAACATGTCTGTTGTGCTCACCCAGGCTGCATTTATTTAATATATATATATATATATATATATATATATATATGAGAGAGAGAGAGAGAGAGAGAGAGAGAGAGAGAGTATTTATATATTATCTCACACTTGACCAGGATCTAACTCTGGGAGCTCTGGATCTATGGTGGAGAAAATTTTCACTCCCACTATTTCATCTTTCTCTGTTTTCCGCTTCCCTAGTTTCCACTCCTAAAATAAACAAATAAAACATGATTTACAACACTCCCACACACACACCACTGCCATGCTGAACTTACCTATTCTCTAGTCAAAGTTAATATATGATATACTTCTAAAGAATGTGATCTCAAAATCAGCAAACAGATGGTAATACTCAACAGAACAGCTCTTCAAGCTGTAATATCTGACTGTATTTAACTCAGTATATAAAACTACATGCCCATTACTATTTTACATATTTTAACAAACGCACCTTCTCATCTTTGTAGTTAAGGAAGAGCTGGAAAACCTCACTGTTTGAGATCACCGGATGCCGGCACATGCGGGACATCCAGCCCTGCAGGCGTTCCATGCGTATTTTGATAAATTCCTCTTCAAATCGGCCTAAAGAAATAACAGAAGACCGATGATAGGAAGTCTACCAGGCAAAAACACTTTTTATTGGTAACTATTAAAAAAAACAAGAAGCTTTTCTAAAGTGACCAGAGATATCACTATAACTTTTTTGCTTTGCTCACCTGTAACTTGTTTGTCAGGTAGACATGGGATTGGCAGAGCACAGGCAAACTTCTCTACGAGCCTCTCATATAACCAGTCAAAGTGTTTATATCTGTGATTGACCGGTCTGTTTGTAGTCTGAAAAAATAGTTAAACATAAAAATAAACCAAGATATGTTAGCAAAACAATTACAGTAAGTCAATATTTTTAAGCAGTTCTGAGAGGTGCTTCAAAGGAACTTACATTAGGTGTGATCTGGTATTCAATGTAGCTCTTCAGGCCGTACATTTTTGAGCCCTTCTTGGGATCAGCCACTACACAATCTAACTGAATTTGTGGATACAACCATACTGGACCCACCTCACCCATCTGCAAAATAAACATTCCGCTTTTTTCTTCAGGCACGGGATCAAATCACATGAAAAAGACAAATAACTTACATAAATTGGCAGTTTGTCATTTTCTTTAACTATGTTCTTGGTAAGCAGATACACCTCTGGATTTGGGGTCTTGGAGAACCCTGGAAACCTATGGGAAAGACGGGATGAGCATTTTTAAAGTTTATTTTATTAATGAAATATTAACATTGGCAGTTATCAAAACTAAAACATTACTTATTGAGGGATATTTTCATAGTAGAGTGACCCCCGCTCCGCTGCATGGTTCCACCCTCTTCGATCTGTGAACCTCCATAACCGACAGTCGACTTCCCATCATCCGAATCATCGTCCCATTCCTCATCAAAGGAATAGACAGAACCTACAGTCACATGACACAACAATCACCATCACGTACAGTAAATAGCAGACTGAAAAATTAAACATTGGTGTATATCAAAATACTGACAATTTGTACACAAAATGCATTTACATTTTTCAAAAGAATTACTAATAACTAACATCATTTTTCCTGCTTACAGTAATATTTCCTACTTATACTAGGAGGCCATACAAGAGAACCTTTGTGTTCCAAGATAATGATTCAGAAGATCCAGCAATGCATTTTAATCATATTCCAAAAAGAAAGTCGAAGCAATTATGAATTATGTCCATAATGCACATTTTTTTTATTAGTATGCTAAGTACTTCTTTTTCACAAGGGTATTCATAAAAGAAAAGGTTCTGCTTCCTTGTGCAAATGTGAATATACCGCTCTCGCTGTGGGAAGCACGTTTCAGAACAACTCATCTGTGTAACAGGCAATGACCACTGTAGTGATGACTATACCATAGTAATGAAAAGATCAACTTACTTCCACATACAGTACTTGGCTACCTAAAGTACATAAAGTACATTATGACTTTATCTATGGTATGCTGGAAGAGAAAGTTCCAAGTTCTCATAACAAAGCAGATAACAGAGACAACATGAATATACCACATGCTGTAGACAGTAAAGCAGCAACATTGCTGATGAGATGCTTCTGTTATGAAATGTACATGTGCCCTAATAACAAATACATCACTATACACTTTCACACAGGAGGCAGGAGCAAGTTACACTTGAGCTTGATTATATGGCAACCATTCAAAAGTTTGAGGTCGGTAAGATTTTAAGTCGTCTCTTATGCTCACCAAGGCTGCATTTATTTGGTCACAAATACAGTAAAAACTGTACTACTGTGAAAATACCAGTTTCCTATTAGAAAATATTTTATAATGTCACTTTTTCCTGTGATGGCAAAGCTGAATTTTCAGCAGGAAGCAATGGTATCCATCTATTTCACCATGTTCTCCTGACCAAAATCTTATATCACATTTTAGTCATTTTATTTCAGAATCAGAATCAGAATTAGCTTTATTTCCAGGTATGTTTACACATACGAGGAATTTGTTTTAGTGACAGTAGCTCCACAGTGCGACAGAATGACAGCAACAGGACAGGACACAGATAGTAAAAAAATAAAAAATAAAAATAAAATAATGTACAAATATACAAAAATGGACAATGTGCCAAATAGCACAAACACAATATACAAAATAGACAATTCAGTATGTACAGGTATGTTAGGTGCAAATTTGAAATGCAATAAGTAGGTGTTAGTGAGGCCAGCAGGGGGTGCTCACCCTGTGGTCTGTGTGGGTCCAAACGCCCCGGTATAGTGATGGGGACACTATACTGTCAAAAAGCACCGTCTTTCGGATGAGACGTTAAACCGAGGTCCTGACTCTCTGTGGTCATTAAAAATCCCATGGCACTTCTCGTAAAGAGTAGGGGTGTAACCCCGGTGTCCTGGATAAATTCCCTCTACTGGCCCTTGTCTATCATGGCCTCCTAATAATCCCCATACACTTGATTGGCTCAATGACTCTCTCTCCTCTCCACCTGTAGCTGGTGTGTGGTGAGCACGCTGGCGCCGTTGTAGTGTGGCTGCCGTCGCATCATCCAAGTGGATGCTGCACACTGGTGGTGGTTGAGGAGAGACACCCCCCACATGATTGTAAAGCGCTTTGGGTGTACAGCAATACACAATAAAGCGCTATATAAATGCATCATTCATTCATTCATTCATTCAAGTATGTGTGTAAAATAAAAATAAAAAGTATGATAGTGTTGTGTGTTTCATGCTTATTGTTAAGAGTTCATGAGATCGATTGCCTGAGGGAAGAAACTGTTCCTGTGTCTGGTCGTTCTGGTGCTCAGAGCTCTGTAGCGTCGACCAGACGGTAACAGTTCAAAGAGGGAGTGTGCTGGATATGAGGGGTCCAGAGTGATTTTACCAGCCCTTTTGCTCACTCTGGATAAGTAGTTCTTGGAGAGTGGGGAGGGGTGTACCAATGATTCGCTCAGCAGTCCGGACTACCCTCTGTAGTCTTCTGAGGTCAGATTTGGTAGCTGAGCTGAACCAGACATTTATTGAAGTGCAGAGGATGGATTCAATGATGGCAGATTACAACTGTTTCAGCAAGTCCTGTGGCAGGTTGAACTTCCTCAGCTGGCGAAGGAAGTACAATCTCTGCTGGGCCTTTTTCACAATAGAGTCAATGTGAATGGTCCCACCTCAGGTCCTGAGAAATTGTGGTGCCCAGGAATCTGAATGACTCCACTGCAGTCACAGTGCTGTTCATGATGGTGAGTGAGGGGAGAGCAGGGGGAGTTTCTCCTGAAGTCCACGATCATCTCCACAGTTTTGAGCGTGTTAAGCTCCAGATTGTTAAGACTGCACCAGACAGCCAGCTCCTTAACCTCCTGTCTGTAAGCAGACTCGTCACCATCCTGAATGAGGCCGATCAGTGTGGTGTCGTCTGCAAACTTCAGGAGCTTGACAGAGGGGTCATTAGATGTGCACTCGTTGGTGTAGAGCAGTAATTCTTAAAGTGTGGTCCGCCATCGCCCCCTAGTGGTCCGCGAAAAGATGACCTAAACTAGGCAAGTGTTTATAAAATCGTCACTTATTTAAGTAGAGTTTTAATGCACTTGCGAAACTGTGATAACAGTTCTTGCCATTCTGTTTTAATAATGTAAAAATGGATCGGTGGCTAAACCAAAGAGGAGTCAAAAGAAAAGATCAAGCGTCCACTGAAAGCAACAAAACTACAGCATCACAAAGGCCCACTGAAGCCGGTACCGAAGATACCGAGTCACGACCACTGGCCACCACACTCCCGCAGACCATGGAGCTAGCGCACCGTGGAAAACCATGTGAGAAAGTTAAGCGAAAATATCACAATGAGTACATAAAGTTTGGATTTTCCTGGATTGGGGATCTTGAGGATCCTAGACCTCACTGTGTTCTGTGTTATGAAATATTGGCTAATGAAGCAATGAAACCATCTAAACACAAGCGTCACTTTGAGTCTAAGCACAAAGATTGTACACATAAACCAGTGTCATTTTTTGAGAGAAAACGTGATGAGCTTGAGCGACACATGAGTAAAAACACCTCACAGTTTTTTATGCCCGGTGAAAATGCAAAGGCTACTGAGGCATCATACAAAGTGTCTCTACTCATTGCAAAAATGGGAAAACCCCATTCAATTGGACAGACTCTAGTTAAGCCTGCTGCAGAAGTTATGGCAAACGTAATGCTAAGGAAGAAAGCTAGTGATGACATGCACAAAGTACCTCTGTCCAATGACACTGTCCAGCGACGCATAACTTCAATGTCCGAAAATGTCCAAGAGCAGCTGATAACACGATTACACCACACTGAAGTGCGCTGGTTATCCTGTGGCAAGGTCCTGTCTCGTCTCTTTGAACTGCGCGATGAAGTCAAATTATTTCTGCACCAAACTGATGAACTGTATGATCGACTTCATGACTTTATGTGGCTTTCAAAACTAGCCTATCTTGCAGATATTTTCAGCACGCTCAATACGCTCAACCTTGCACAGCAAGGAAAAGCGGTCACAGTCTTCACTCACTGTACAGGACAAAATTAAAGGGGCCCGCACCTAATTAAAGCTCTGGTGCGCATGTATCGATCGCCGTGAATTTGACTGTTTCCCCACTCTAGTGGACTTTCTTCTCGAAACTGAAGAGACCCTGGGTGATGACACCGCCACAGCCATAAAGGAACATCTACAAGGCCTTCACATGCAGCTGGGAAAATACTTTCCAGAGCTAGACGTGGACTTTGAGTGGGTCAGAAATCCGTTTGGCGACATCATTGAGCAATGTACCAAGCTATCAATACAAGAAGGCAATAGTCTTGTGGACATTGCATCAGATGGAGGTCTCAAAATATCATTCAAACAACAGCCCTTAACAGACTTCTGGGCTCAGCTCCTTCCTGAACATCCAAAGCTTGCAGAATCTGCCCTCAAAGTGCTCATGCCCTTCCCAACTACATACAACTGTGAAGTTGAGTTTTCCACACTGGTTGGTTTGAAAACAAAACAGCGCAACAGACTAAATGTGGAGCCTAGTATGAGACTGAAACTCCTCTTTGGAGCCAGACATTCAGAAACTGATGTGTGATAAGCAGCACCACTCATCTCATTAACATTCACGTTAAGTTTTAGATGGAAATCTCAAAATATAAAATCCACAGATCTATTAGTTTTGTAATGTACTAGTTTTTGTTTCATGTGTAAAATCCCAGAAATTTCAGCGATATTGGACATTAAGGGCAACATTTTTTTCAGCATTTTATTGTTACCATAGTTACAACCATAGACTTCCTATACCCACCACCTCAGTTTTAAACTAATGGCTCTTTGGAATGACATTAAGTGGGACCTAGGCTGTTACAGTATGTTTAATTGCAGTTTTTTTCACATGTGCAGTTTGTTGTTCATATTAAGCTGCATCTCATTTCACATTTACTTTTTCAAATAAAATAAAATTCATATAATCATTTCTGATCATATCATTGCATTTGTGTTTGAATAATTAGTTTTTGACTTGAAACAGTTGCATATTAAACAAATTTAGCTTATCCTTCCTATTTTGTTGTTTTTTGGGGGCGTGTTAGAGTGGGATTCTGTTAGGTGGACCTCAGAAAAAAATTGGAAGATAAATTGGTCCTTGGGCTGAAAAGGTTTGAGAAACACTGGTGTAGAGGGAGAAGAGCAGTGGGGAGAGAACGCAGCCCTGAGGAGCTCCCAGTGCTGATGGTGCGGGTGCTGGATGAGAATTTTCCCAGCCTCACTAGCTGCTGCCTGTCTGTCAGGAACCTGTTGATCCACTGACAGACGGAGGTGGGGACGGAGAGAGTTAGTTTGGGCAGGAGGAGGTCTGGAAAGTGTTAAAGGCCGAGCTGAAGTACACAAACATGATCCTCACATAAGTCCCTGGTCTGTCTAGGTGTTGCAGTCCCATGTTAACGGCATCATCCACAGACCTGTTTGCTCTGTAGGCAAACTGCAGGGGGTCCAGTAAGGGTCCAGTGATGTCCTTCAGATAAGCAAAAACTAGTTTTTCAAATGACTTCATGACCAAAGACGTTAGAGCCACAGGTCTGTAGTTGTTAAGTCCTGTAATCTTGGGTTTTTTTGGGATGGGGATTATGGTGGAGCGTTTGAAGCATGAGGGGACTTCACACAGCTCCAGTGATCTGTTGAAGATCTGTGTGAAGATGGGGGCCAGCTGGTCAGCACAGGATTTCAGACAGGCTGGTGTCACACCGTCTAGGCCTGGTGCCGTCCTTCTCTTGTTCTTTTTGAAGACCTGGCGCACGTCATCTTCTCTTATCTGCAGTTCAGGTGTGGCGGAGAGGGGGGTTGCAGGAGTTGTGAATGGTGTTTTTTCAAACCTGCAATATAATTCATTAAGATCGTCTACCAGTTGTTGATTCTCCACGATGCTGGGGGATAGTGTCTTCTAATTGGTGATGTCTTTCAGACCTTTCCACACTGAAGCCGTGTCACTGGAAGAGAATTGGATCCTTAACTTATCGGAATAATTCCTCTTTGTCACTCTGATCTCCTTTTCCAGTGTGTACTTGGCCTGTTTATACAAGACTCTGTCCCCATTCCTGTAAGCATATTCTTTGGCCTGACGGAGCTGTCTGAGTTTTGCAGTGAACCACGGTTTGTCGTTGTTATAAGTTAGATGAGTCCTGGTAGGAATGCACATATCCTCACAGAAACTGATATATGATGTTACAGTCTCTGTCAGCTCGTCCAGATCATCAGTAGCTTCAAAAACACTCCAATCAGTAAGGTTGAGACAGGCTTGTAAAACCTGCTCTGTGTCATTAGTCCATCTCTTTACAGTCCTTAATACAGGTTTAACAGATTTAAGTTTCTGCCTGTAGGTTGGAATAAGATGAACCAAACAGTGATCAGAGAGTCCTAAAGCTGCTCGTGGAACAGAGTGATATGCGTCCTTTATCGCTGTGTAACAGTGATCCAATATATTACTCTCTCTGGTGGGACATGTAACATGCTGTCTGTATTTTGGCAGTTCGCGGGAGAGATTTGCTTTATTAAAGTCCCCGAGAATGATTAAAACAGAGTCTGGGTGTTGTTGTTCTGTGTCTGTGATCAGATCAGCAAGTTTCTGTAAAGCTGTGCTCACGTGCACTTGCAGTGGAATGTAGACACTCACGAGAATGAACGAGCAGAACTCCCGCGGCAAATAGAAAGGTTTACAGTTGAAAAGCGTTTCTAGATCTGAACAGCACATCTTCTTTAACACAGTTACATCTGTACACCACCTCTCATTGATGTAAAAGCATGTCCCGCAGCCGCGCGATTTCCCCGTTGATTCCGTGTCGCGATCTGCTCTGATCAGCGTGAAATTAGGCAGATGTAACGCGCCGTCTGGAATGGTGTCGTTCAGCTAGGTTTCCGTGAAACACAGAGCAGCAGAGTTTGAAAAGTCCTTGTTAAACCAGGAAAGCAGAAGGAGTTTGTCCGTTTTGTTGGGTAGAGAGCAGAGATTAGCCAGATGGATGCTAGGCAACGGCATTCGAAATCCACGCTGTCTGAGCTTCACGAGCTCAGACAGGCTTGCTTCCCCCGTCTGCACGTTCTGAAGCGTCTAAACAGCGCTGCAGCTCCGCCGACTACTTTGTTCAGCAAAACATCCGAATAATCGAAAAGTGGTTGGAGATTTTGTGGATTGTTCTGTCAAATGTTCATCAGTTCTTCCTTGGTGAAACTGATCGTGTTAGACAAACAAAAAACAGGAAAAACTAACAAAAACACTAAAACAACTGGAGAGCCAAGCACAATGGCTGCCATGCGTGGTGCCATCTTCTGTGTATTGTCATTTCACAATAACAATACAGATCACAATATAGGCCTAGATGTTTTTGCTTTAAATAAGGTCTTTATGATACTTAGTGTCAATATCACAGAAAACTAATGCTAGCCTAAATAATAATAATAAAAAACCTCAAGCTTACTGAAGACAGGTAAACAGTCAGCAATTAAAAAATAATAAGAAACTAATTACAGGCAACAGAACAAAAAAACTAGAAGAACAAATAAATAAGAAATGGTACATACATTGTATAAAGTAATCAAATGTATATTATTTACTGTGTAAACTAAATATATATTTCTTCTTATTAAATTTACAAAAGTGATTTAGTAAAGAGCAGTGAGAGATTTTCTCTCTTTTGTTGTTTGATTAACATGAATGACTGTTGTGCTTTCTTTCTCAGCTGTTTGCTTTCACTTAAATAACAGTGTTTATGAGGTTACTTGCAAAGCCTGACATTTTGACACATACAAGTGTGCGTATTTAACCGTCCAAAGCCTATAAAATGTCAAAAATAACAAATCAATACTCCAAATCAATACTCAGAGCGCGCTATGAGTCTTAATGTGCGTGCATCTCTCTAACAGCGCTCAGAAACAGCCTCTCAAACAGCACACTCCTATAGTGAAATGAGTTCTTTTGCTGCTGACTGCGTTTCAGTGGCATACAATCACTTGTTTTTAAACAGCAATGATTAAAATTACATGCAAATGATAAATTTTCATGACAACATAGCACAGCAACGTCACGTGAGCCTGTAAACACATTAGACTACCTACATTTCACTGCTGGTTATACTCTGTATAATTGTGTATGTGACAAATAAAAATCTTGAATCTACAGTCGATAGACCAAAATCTACCGGTTGACAAATTTCTGCTGGTTAGTCATGTTTACCGGTACAGTATATCGCCCACCCCTACCTGCAAGTATTAATTTCTTTGGATAAATATCTTACTGACCCCAAACTTTGGAACAGAAGTGTAGATATATAGACAGATAATCATAAATGTTTAATGGAGGTTGTACTGTAAATGTTTTCCACTTACCATTATTGCCTGCTGGTTCCTGTTCAGCGTAGTTCCAGGTGTCTGCAGGGCTGTTGTTGGACCATGTCGTGGCAGTCCAAGCCTCATTCCCGTTAACCCCCTACAGGGACATAAAATACAACATAAAATCATTATTTCTAACAAATCTATATCCATGCTGACCCCTCAAGACATTTGCTTTGCCATTTTGTAGTTATTGGGGCTGCCTAAATTATACAGGATATTTTAAAACCCCTTAACTGTCACTCACAGTTTTGAACATAGAGATTATAGAGCACTATTCAAACTTAAATGTTTATAATTCATGAACGAAAACATTTTGTAACATGATTTTTATGTACCATTTCCATGGTAATGCAATGTCTGATTTTAAAATGGGTTTCAAAAGGATGAATTTTGAGATTTTAAGTTTTCAACTATATCATTTCTTATGATTTCTAAAGCGTGATAGGGAAAAAGGCAACTAGGAAAAATGTCAGAACTCCTGTTATGATGTAGATTTTTCAGGTGCACTTTTGTCATAAATTAATCTATTAGTTTCCTACATAATTTTTTAACAAAAAAGGTGGAAAAATATCTATTTAGGAGTCTTAGACCTTTCCAATGATATATCGTTTGTATAGTTTGATTAGATTAGGATTTAATTGTAAAATAGTGAAGTAAATTTAGGTGTCCCGCAGAGGGGACGGGTGACAGTTAACAGGTTAAGTTTAAAGTGGATTCTGTCAGCTTTTTCCCACAATGCCCTACCGACAGCTGTGCTGGAACTAGTCCTTGATTGACCCATTTTAATATCAAGTGTCTGCTCAAATGATGAATAACCAAATTCACTACAGTTTAAGGAACATCAGGTTCTTCCTTCCACCCACTTCCTTTTATAGGTTCCATAAATATCAATCATATGTTGCGATTCACTTTTGCTGTGTTGGCCATATAAACAAAATGCTGCAGCTCAAATTCAAATTCTAACATAATATTTGCTTGTGTGTCTCCATTCACCCCATGACACCATGTCTGACCTATAACACACAAAACAGACAGGCCAATGTCCCATAAAACCAATGCAGTGTTGATATTTCAGTACTAAAGATATTCCTGTGAAGATATTTTCAAGATTACTAATAACACATAACATTTGCCTTAAAGCATGAAATTATTAGTTCTTGCTGGCATTTTAGTTGTTTTTCTACTGTACATGATTTTAATATGTACTCAGTATAAGCACATGTTATGGAACGAATTAGAAACATTATTTGAATTAACAGTGTAAAGCGGCAATAATGAGAATCACCCTGCTATTTTTAAGGTTACTTTACAAACCATGAATCAAACAACTACACACAGCACCAAATAACCTCTCTTTATTAAGATTCACAAAACATAGAAAATGTTTGCAGAAACCATTATTATGTTCACTCATAATGAAAAAGTCACTGACAACAATATATAAGTTTCTATTCTTGTATAAATGGCCAATGGTCACAAATTAATTGAATATACGGTATAAAAATATAGTTCTCTCAAACCTACCACAAAAAGCCTGGATGTGCTTTAAGAACTAAAAGGCCAAAGGCTCTTGAGTCCATCTCTGTCCATTAGTCTAAGACTTAATGGCCAATTCCATCAATAGACCTGACCTTGATGCTGCTAAAAACTAATTTCTAGCCACGCAAAACCATTTGTCTCGCTTCCTGGCCTCACCAATTAAGACCGTCTGTACCAATTTTCCCTGAGCACAACATTACTCATGTGTTTATCGTTATTAGTACTTTGGTGTTGTGGATCACTCTAAATATCACCGAGTCATTGAAGGCTGATGGAAACATTAAGTCGTTAGATACGTAATTTCACCATTTATACCGTTTGCTCGATTTCTTGCAAGGGCTTCATCTTATGGGAATAAACTCAGTATATGGCCATCCAAAGTGTACAGTTAAATCTACTGCCAAATGTAATTGAATGTAATCATAAAACCTAGGGGTGATGCTTCGCGTAGCTACGGGTGGGCCTGGGTGGGCCCGGGTGGGCCCGGGCCCACCCACTTTCACAGTAAAAGTCTTAGCAATAAATCCGGACAGTCTACAAATGAAACCTGACAGACCACCTGCTGTTGCTGGATTTATCGATTGGAAACTTCTGAACCAAGCGTGTTTGAAGCATCATATTAGCATAGGTACGGTGTTTGATCCACTAAAAAGGTCCTTTGTGGAAAGAAACATATAAACTTTGAGCTGGATCCTGGTCACCAAAACAAACTGCATAATTTGCAGCTGCGCAAATTTCTGTGGTCCTCCATGTGCGTGAACTGACAGAGATGTTTGATTATGAAATCATCAGCGAAGCCACACTGACTGAGGTAATGCTTTTTAATAAACTTCCTTTAGTTAACGTTAGTTAAAGCATTAACTAACATCAGCAATACATTTGTTACCGTGTTTATTCATCTTTGTTAACCAGCTCAGGCAAATGTTAACAGATACAACTTGGAATTTTAGTAATGTCCTAAATTTTTAAATGACCACGGTAACACTTTACAATAATGTGTCATTTGTTAACATTAGTTAATGCATTAACTAACATGAACAAACAATGAACAATGCATTTATTACACTATTTATTAATCTTTGTTAATGTTAGTTAATGAAAATACAGTTGTTCATTGTTTATTCATGTTAGTTCACACTGCATTAACTAATGTTAATAAACACAACTTGTGATTTTAATAATGCATTAGTAAATGCTGAAATTAACATTAAGATTAATAAATGCTGTAGAAGTATGTTCATTCTTAGTTCATGTTTACTAACGTTGTTGACTAATGTTAACTAATGAACCTTATTGTAAAGTGTTACCCAAATTACTAATGTTAATGCATGCTTTAGAACTACTGTGTAATGAATCTTGGTGCTGTATTTTTTTATTGGCAATTTGACATGGCCCACCCAGTTTTATGTAGGCCCACCCACTTTAACATTTCTGGCTACGCTAGTGCAGTCGAATATTCACGGGGTGTTAGGATCATGCCATTTTGGCAATATGGGGTGCTCAAATGTCTGACATAGAGCTACTGGTTTTCTCCCAATAAGTTAATATACAGCCTATTATTATATGATGTAAATAAGAATTTGAACAGAAAGAAGCTTTAAATAAATATTTTAACGTGCGTGAATAAATCCAACCACCCCTATAGACCCTTTTAGGGCTGACGTCACAGTTACATCACAGCGCTAGTTGGAGGCAAAAACTGGAGGCGGCCCATTCAAAACAGCGCAGTTTCGGCTACATAAGGAGCTTAAAATATCATCTTGTTGTGATGTTGGGTGCCCGAATCGATGTTGTAGATGTAGGCTCCAATTTAAAATTTTAAGGCATACCTGATGCCACTGCCAGACAAAAAAACGACGACAGCTGTGGTGAACTGCAGTTCATTGAGATTAATTGGAATGCACAATGAAGAAACATGATTTCTGAGAATTGTTAAAAACATAGTTATCTGTTTTTGCAAATGAACTCTTCATATGCAGATGTTGCACTGTAAATAGCTAATAATAAAGATATACATCACTCTGACAGAGTTAACTAAATGTCTTTTTGATTGTATCCGTCATGTTTATTTAAATTTCATAGGGGATATTAAATTAAAGCCGATCCATTTTGTTTATATAGCTATTACAAACATAGCTTATCATAAAGCTGTGGACTGATTATTTATATATATATATATATATATATATATATATATATATATATATATATATATATATATATATATATATATTTTTTTTTTTAGCCAACTGCAAACAGGACAACGCAAGCCTTAAGGAAATCTGATAAGGGAATCTGGTGTGTGTAATTTGCATTGTAGAGAAAAAGGTCAAGGGCAATCAAGTTGTTTACATTATTTTACTCATTAATTGAATACCCCCATTATAAAATATAGGAAAATCTTGAGGGAAGCAGTGGAGAATTAGTCTTTATTAGTCAGGTTTTGACGTCACAACATACATATATATATATATATATATATATATAAAATACTCTAGGAGCACAATTTGGAATTCATGACCAAAACTTTTGGCTTGTCATTAGTTGTCTTCGTTTAATAATTATTACACAAATACCATTATAAAACGGTACTTTTCACGATTATTTAATTTACTTTATAATTTACTATTAATTTATTCTTCATTATTGTCTATTCTGTATTATTCCACCCTTGATATTACACATTTTACTTGCTATTGTTATTCATTTATTTATTTATTATGGTATTACACATATAATTTGTGCTATTATAAATCTATTATATCGCTTATGTTATTGTGCTGTTGTACTCGCTTTTTATATTATTCACTTTACTACAACTTGTACTACATATACTTTTTAATATTACATATCACTTTTACTATATTTTTACTGTGCACTGTATCAGTGCATAATATTTTACCACTGTAACTGTACGTTTTACTGGATCCATAAAGGAATATCAGTTACATTTGTTATTGTTTGTTGTGGAGTTTATATCTGTATAGAGTGCTATGAAAATAAAAAGCAGACTACCAGTGTGTCACTTTTTGATTTGTATTCGCTGGTTTTATTAAATTTTCTCAATGATGGTAAATTATTAGTGCTTAAAGATGTATTATTTCGATTTGTTTCCAGTATTTCAAAAGGAACGAACTGTGTTCTGACCTGAGGCACAAGAAAAGCTAAAATGTTGGGGTTGAAGACAGAGAAAGCAATGAAACAACTTAATTTCATTAAATGTACATTAAAATTACATTACATGCATATGTCACAGTTATACTACATTAATATTAGAATTGTTAACTGAAAAAATCTACCAAATCAACACGAGTGTGAGCTTTCACAATTTCTTAAGAAAATTAATAATTTTCCAAGCCTAACCAAATAACTGGCGGCAGAGTTATTTTTAACTCCATGTAGATCACAAACCACTGAAATCGGTTGATAAAATGTAAACGTTATCGTGAGTTTAACGAGAAAAAAAACGCAGCTCCCCCGTTTACCTCCATTTGTTTTTAAGGCAGTCTTGCCCGGATAAACATGGCGGACAGTTGATGTATCGCAGCAACGGCTCAAAGCGACCAATGAGGCGTCTAGGTTTCTCCTTCAATTCGGTCACTTCTACATTGCTTTGGGAAATACATTTTCCTCGAATACTACTGAAGCCTTACTGAATCATGCCAGTGAAACTGGCCAATGGCGTTCAAGCGCGCGAAATATGAGCGGGAATCCCATTCTATATAAGGCAGTGCTTTTATGTCATCCATTCAGAATCTTTTTCTTCAGCCAACCTTCTACACGCTGCAGCGGACACGCGTTCTCTTCCCCTGCTGTGTTCCGGTGAGCTTCGGAATCAAAGATGACTTGCGATTGCCTCTCCTGCACAGAGACAATCGAACTCTCTGATGGCCACGAATCGTGCATCTTCTGCCTGGGTCGCGCCCACGTAGAGGCGGCACTTGGGGGGTCAGATTGCCCCCACTGCGGGGATATGAGTCTCCGGACTCTCAGGCTCCATGTGGCCATCGTCCAAGGTGATGAACTCGCCCAACTAACTCTGCCGTGCTCTTCTTCTGCAGCCTCTTTCGAGCCAAGGAGGAAAGTGCAGCAAGTTTCTGATGTGGATCTGTCAGGATCAGCCCTGCCAGGATCAGCCCTGGCTAGTCTTAGCCCAAT
Organism: Barbus barbus; assembly: GCF_936440315.1. Lineage (NCBI taxonomy): Eukaryota > Metazoa > Chordata > Actinopteri > Cypriniformes > Cyprinidae > Barbus > Barbus barbus. The sequence continues at coordinate 12,716,653 of NC_136758.1, forward strand.
CAGAGAGCCCGTGCCGGCTCAGTGCCCACGTGCTCCTCTCCCCCCTGCTGCAGGTCCCCTTCCAGTGTGCTTCATGACTGCTGATCTCCGCCCCTCCCCCGATGCTCAAGATGTGGTGTCTTTCGGTGCCATGGTGGATGCTGATGAGGAGGATGATGCCATTTCGGTGGCGCGTCTCTGCGAGAGAGGAGTGGTCCAACAGCCCGCTGGATTACACTGCACCCCACAGCAGCGACGCAGGGGACCTCCATCACAATGATGTCGAGCTCCTAAGCGTCCTGTCCAAAGCAGTGGATGAGCTCGATTTGGAGAGTGAGAAACAACGCGTCTCTCCCCTCTTCAGCACTGCACGTGATGGCGATGCTCCAGGTATATCAGGCCAAGTTGCTCAAGTCTCTGGATGAGGACGGGCCGGACCCTGAAGTGTTTAAAGAGCTCTGACGCGCCACGGACCTGGCCCTCAGAGCGAAGATGACAGCTTGAGCGATCTGCCACAATATGGGGAATCTTGTGGTGCTAGATTGTCACCTGTGGCTTACTCTGACCGAGTTAAAGAACTCAGAGAAAACAGCCTTTCTAGACGCTCCCGTGAGTCCCTCAGGTCTCTTCGGAGCGGCGGTGGAGACGTTCACGGAGTGCTTCATTGAAGCGTAGGAGCAATCGAAAGCCATTAGCCACTTCCTGTCAAAGTGCGCCAGCACGAAACCTCCTGTGCGTTCCCGACTCCTCCTCAGCGCAGCGCACGGGAAGACCGCACGCCTCTTTTGCTGCTTTTCGGCATGAACAGGAGCTGGCGGTAAGCTCAAGACAACCGTGGCTGAAGCGCCATCAGGGCTCGAAGGGCCAGCGACCCCGCCCTGACAGAAACGTCGGACCACCGGCACCGGAATCGAAGCCGTGTTCCTGATGCTGTCTCTCGGAGGAGGAAAGCTGCACCCAGCGTCGAAGACGAGCCACAGAAGAAGTCCACTCGCTCCCGCTGTGTGTGCTCATGCCCCCCTGCCTGTTGCGGGTGGCGAGAGCAATTGTCATGTTTGTGTTATGACTGTTCCACTATGCAGTGCAATAAAGTAAAAAAACATACAAAACTCACCTCAATATCAGGGCAATTTTCCTCCTCTCACAAACCTCTCCCCCATCACTCACTCTCACACTCGTGTGGTATTAAACTCCCCGTCCCCCAACGGCGAGTTATCCCTCACGGTACGCAGTCCGCCTCGCCCGCTGTCACAGTTCACAGAAGAGTGGCAGGCACTGAGTGGGTATCAGAGTGGGTTATGAAATCAATAAAGAACGGCTACACGCTTCAGTTCTTCCGCAGACTGCCCCGTTTCAACGGTGTGTTAATGTCCACTGTACGGAAGCGAAATGCCTCAGTTCTGTGAGAGGAAATACACAATCTTCTCGCAAAGCGCACTGTAGAGGCAGTGCCCCTCACAGACCGCGAGAGCGCCTTCTACAGTCGTTATTTTCTGGTGCCAAAGAAAGACGGTGGACTCCGCCCAATCTTGGACCTGAGACTGCTGAATCGCGCACTTTTGAAAGCGCTCGTTCAAAATGATTACGCGGAGACAAATCCTCTCACATATCAGAACGGGAGATTGGTTTGTCTCCGTGGATTTAAAGGATGCTTATTTTCACATTCAGGTAGCCCCCCAGCCAAAGGCTCTTCCTGAGATTCGAGGGGATAGCGTACCAATTCATGGTCCTGCCCTTCGACTTATGTCTGGCCCCTTGTACGTTTACGAAATGCATGGACGCTGCTCTCTCTCCTCTGAAGCGGAGCGGAATGCGCATCCTCGACGACTGGCTAGTCTTAGCCCAATCAGAGAGCGCGCTGCTCAGCGACAAACTCAGACTCCTCGCTCATATTCAGAGCTTAGGGCTGACTGTAAATATGCAAAAGAGCATGCTGGTACCGAACCAGAACATCTCTTTTTAGGAGTGGAACTGAACTCAATCAATATGCGAGCGCGTCTGTTGGAGGAGCGCTCACAAAAACTGATCAGCTCTCTCGCAGTCTTCATATTAGGTCGTTCTTACCCCCTAAAATGCTTTCAGAGGACACTCGGCCAGATGGCTGCTGCCTCTGGCTAAAGAGCCGGGTGCCAAAGAACGTATGGCACACGGGCACCTTGCGCATCAAAGTGACGCGCGACTGTTTGCATACGCTGATGCACAATATGACTCTGTATCGCCGGGGTGTTCGTATTGGCCAAGTGATCAGGAGAAAGAATGGCACATAAACTGTCTGGAGCTCCGTGCTGTACATCTAGCGCTCGAGTGCTTTCTCCCAGACATTCTTCAACGTCACGTTCTCATCAGGACGGACAGCATGACAGTGGTAGCATTTATAAATCACCAAGGCAGTGTGAACTCGCGGCCACTGCTGCGGCTGGCGAGAGACCTCCTTCTGTGGGCAGATTGACACCTCCTCTCCATCCGGGCAGTACATGTCCCCGGACGCCTGAACTACGGCGCAGATTTACTGTCGATGGGCGGGGTAATCCACGGGGAGTGGAGATTACACCCTCTGACAGTCAAAATGATTTGGAGTATATTAGGCAGGGCGGAGGTGGACCTCTTCGCATCAGCGGAGAACACTCACTGCCCGCTGTTTTATTCTCTGACACACTCTCCCCTGGGAGTGGATGCACTAGCTCACAGCTGGCCGAAAGTACGCAAGTATGTCTTTCCTCCAGTGAAACTTCTGCCTCGCGTGCTTTGCAAGATCAGAGAGGAACAGTAATCTGTTCTGTTAGTGGCACCGAAATGGCCCAATCAGCCGTGGTTACCAGAACTGGTGGAGATGCTGGTAGCCCCCCCGTGGACTATCCCACTGAAGAGAGACCTCCTCTCTCAAGCACAAGGAACGATATGGCACCCAAATCCGGAGTCATGGAGCCTTCATGTCTGGCCGCTCGACAGAGCTTGCCAGTAACAGATGCACTTCCTCAGCACAAGGTGAACACTATCTCTGAGGCTAGGGCTCCTTCCACGAGGTGTCTTTACACACATAAATGGAAAACTTTTTCAAGTTGGTGCATATTGCGGGGCGAAGACCCAATCAACTGCCTAATACCAATAATTCTTGCCTTCCTCCAAGAGCGGTTTGATAGTGGTCGTATGCCACCCACTTACATGCGCACGTCGAAAATCGCCCGATCGGCAGAAATGACCTTATCATAAGTTTTTTAAAAGGAGCAAAAAGGCTGAACCCTCCTCGTCCTTCTACTCTACCCACTTGGGACTTGGTGCTTGGCTCTCTCACGGGACCCCCGTTCAAGCCCATACAATCAGCGAGCTTGCGTGCACTGTCTCTCAAGACAGCGCTCCTGCTCACGCTGGCCTCTGTTAAGTGAGTTGGAGACTCGTGTATTGAATTCGGGCCAGGTGATTGCAGACTCACCTTGAAGCCTAGAAAAGGTTATGTGCCTAAAGTGCTTTTGACTCCATTTAAAGCGCAGGTCATAACACTATTTGCTTTCCGCCCCGAAACACCGACCGGGACGGAGCCACTTAATACACTCCTGCTGTGCCCTGTACGTGCGGTGCGCACTTATATAGAGCGCCCTAAACAGTCCAGACTCTCGAAGCAGCTATTTGTATGTTTTGGCTTCATGTTTAGGACTTCATGTTTAGGACTCACGTCATCCTGGGCCTGGGAAAATGGCATGTCTATTCAGGACATTTGTATGGTGGCAGGCTGGTCGTCACCCAGCACTTTCGCGAGGTTTTATAACCTAGATGTGTCGTCGCTTGCCTTGCATGTGCTGTCAGTGCAAGCAGCGCACGTGCCTACTCAGCCTCAGCTATGATCTGAGATGTGTATCAGTGGTTTCGACTAGGTTGTATCTACCCTGTATTGACGCACCACCAATGTTGTCCCTAACAGTTTATCACAATAGTTCACCACGTCTTTTAGGACTTGATCACCATCATACTCTGCTTATTGAGCACCGCTACGGCCGTGCATCATAACACGATTTCATTGAAATTAAACAATTTCAACTAATCTATATGTGAAAGCGCCGAAGCTGCCGCCATTTCACATTCTCTGTTTCACCGGAGTTAACTCCGCCCCTGGTGTGACATGACATCATCTAGTTGCTGCGCCCCCCCCTGACTTTTACATGGTTTCGACTAGGTCCTGTAGACCTGAGCTGTGTTTACTAAGAACACCAATGTCATTACCGCTCTCATTACTGCTCCGGATGTGGAACTTGACATACTTAGTCGAGCCAGGCTCCATCGCTGTGACACGGCAGGATTTTATACGTTCCCACAGCAATGTAGAAGTGACCGAATTGAAGGGGAATGCTCTCGGTTACTTACGTGACCTCGGTTCCCCGAAATGAGGTAACGAAACATTTTGCCCCTCCCCCAAACATATGATTTGACTATCAGTCGAATATCGGCAAGATTCGAAAATTCCGATTCGACTATGAAAATCCTTAGTCGGGGACACCCCTAAAAATAATTTAATAACCCTTACTAGTTATTAAATAATAGTAATATAATTACTTTTAATAATAATTATTATTATTTGTATATAATTAATTGTATAATTTAAGCATCTTTTTTTTTTAAATGATCACACAAAAACCACAGATTATAGCAAAAACTATATATACAGTATATATATATATATATATATATATATATATATATTTTTTTTTTTTTTTTTGAATCCATATACAGTACCAGTCCATCCTGGACACACCTAATTATTCTTTAATATTATTAGATGTAAACTTTTTATAATGATACAAAACAATAAAATAACACAAATGGAAGAATGGTAATATCGTGACAAGCAAAAAATGTTGAACAATTTTCTACTATTTTAACTACGTTTCCTTTACACTCCAACTAATCCCCAAGTAAAAAGAAATAAGTAACAAAACTAAAAAATAATAATAAAATAAAATAAATATATAAATATTTAAAAAAATTTAATTTTGATTTTGATTTTGTAAATAAATGTAACATGTTTATATTTGTCTACATGAGTAATATCAAGTATTTAACAAACTTTTTTTTAAAACAAAAGGCTATTAAGATCATGAGGAACTTACAAATGTGTCCACATTTTTACTGGTAGTGACTATTTCATTGGTTAAAAAACTAATTATTAGGCATTGTTCTGAATTTCGTTTTGCTAAAATTCTGCCAAAAATGTCTACAGATGGCGAGCCTGTTTAATGGTTTAGTTTCATGTTTAATGGTGAGATGGATCTCACTTCTTATCTATATGCAAACTGCTAAACATGGCTAAGCATTTAAACACTATTGCATGCACAATGATGATGTGCACAACACAAAGTGTGAACATCTGACAGCCTACTAGAGAAACAGCCGCAGAGAGAACAAGAGAGAGAAAGAAAGACAGTTTCTCATGCCTAATGTTCCGAGCTATAATGAGGCCCATTTACTCTCATTCTCCTGCTTTCACAGGAAATGGATTTCAACTGCAGATGACACATAGGGCCTTTGTGCATGTTATGCTCACCAGAACTCTCCTTAAATGAGTGTGGATTTCTAGTAAATGTTGGCTGTGAAAATGAGGAAGCAAAACTGCTATTTGAATAGTGGGATTTTTGCTGGTTGTGGCTACTTATTTTTACTGGGACCTGCTTTACATTTCATTTGAGGAACTGAGGCGCATGCAAATACTCATATTTTAAGATTTCAGACATTTGAGCTACTTTATACAGGACATGCTCACCGCAACTTCTCCAAATGTGAGATTACGAACAAAGATTATGTGGTAGTTGATGTGGTACCTGAGTGTTTGCTGAACTGCTGTTGTAACCTTGATTCTGAGCATCAATGTACTGTGTCGCTGATGCTTGTGTGGAACCAGGGTTGATCTGCAAAACATAATAATAGGCACATAAATATATCCATGAAAAAACAGCCTGATAGGGAAAAAAAAAAAAAAAATGAAATAATGTATATTTCTGTCATATCCAGTCCATGGCTTTTGCTGTCCATGCATAACTCAAACTTTCCCTCCATATGAATCAATGCCAAAAAAAAATAAAATAAATCATTCAAATGTCATTACGCCTTAGGAAGGCTGACTGTGTATCTACAGGAAGGCCACAGTGGGAATATGTTAAACATCTTGGTAATTATGGTATAAAGATAGACGTACTGCACAGAACATGTGGGAATATTCTCCGTCTGGAGTAAAAGTATGCCAAATACCTATTTAAACCTTTAATCAGTTACATTTTTATCTTCTAATTAGGATACAACTCAGGAAACCCACACACATTCAATTATTCCCTTGATTTCAATGATGTGAAACTACAGGAAAAATACAAATAAATAAAAAACACTGGACAAGTTTTAGTATATCAGCTCAGCAAGCAGAATAACACTATGCTCACTGATGTGGTCTTGATAATCACACATTTGCTTTCATTTTGTCCTTCCTCTCTCTAGAGTTCTAAAAATAATCACATAGAATGTTCTAATTTCATCTAATGCTCTGTATAAAGATGTGAAATTGAAAACGAAGCTGATGATTAGGGTATTTTGTTTTACCTGAATATAGTCCTCAGGCACCAGGCCTACATTTCCTCTGGAATTCCGAGCCTCTACCCAGCCACCGCCTACATTCTACATAAAATACAGCAAAACAGAGGGGGGAAATTATATATATATATATATATATAATTTAAAAGTTTGGGATCTGTAAGATTTTTTAATTACATTACAAATAACAACAGTAACAGTAAAAACAGTAATATTGTCGAATACTTCTACCTTTTAAAATAATTATTTTCTTTTTAAATATATTTTACAATTGAATTTGTTTCTGTGATGGCAAAGCTGAATTTTCAGCATCATTACTGCAATCTTCAGTGTCACATGTTTCTTCAGAAATCATTCTAATATGCTGATTTGCTGCTCAGGAAACCTTTATTAATCAATGTTAAAAACAGTCATGCAGCTTCCACAATGTTTTGTGGAAACCGTGATACAGCAGTCTTTACTGTCACTTTTGATCAATTTAATACACTGTAGCTTAATAAATGTATCAATTTATTTTAAAAATCTAAATTTTTTAAATCGTATCACATTTTTTTGTTTAATGGTACTTCATATATAACATTGTCTTTATATTGTCTATAGCCAAGTGCCTGTCTTGAAACATTAGTTCTGATGCTAAAGCTCACCTGGTTAGTGACCGTGAGTATTTCTCCTTCTTGAACAGACAGCTCATTGTTGCCAGGCTCAGCGGTGAAGTCATATAATACCTGGGCCTGAACACAGCAAACATATGGGTAACATAGAACAGTAAGTGCATGAATATTTCAGTGTGGTATGGCTAAAACTTTCACCTCTGTGTTCTGAAACTGAAAAAGACTAACAATTCTCTATGTACATGTTACACGTGTAACATTATACTGCATGACATTTAGTCCTGGTGTGCAAAATTTGAGGTGAAATGTTCACTATTTCATAAAAGCATGAAATTTGGTACACTTGTATAGTTTGCGACCCTAAACATTTTCAGAAATGGAGCCATCGCAAAATCTCCTCGTGGTTGCCATGGCGACCATTTTACTTTCCGCCATAACCAAATGATGTATTTTGTGTCATACCTCCTGAACCAAACATGATAACACAGAAAAGGTGATGTCTACCCCTGTGTTTTGATGGTCAAGTATTACAATGATACCATATACAACAACATAAACTGTTCAAGTGAAGCGTTAATGGTGAAATCAGCAATGTAAGAAGGCAATAACAGTATCTGTGCATTACAGTATCACAGCATTTACAATAGTCCATATTATGGCTATACATTTTTTTTTTCTTTCATTGATAATTAACTAATATTTTATTCAATAGTACAATAAAAGGATGTTTTAATTAGTTAATTATTAATTCGTTACATTTAGCGCTTTTCTGGGTACTCAAAGCGCTTTACATGGAAGGGGGAATCTCAATCTCAACTGTGCAGCATCCACCTGGATGATGCGACAGCAGCCATATTGCACCAGAACGCCCACCACACACCAGCTAAATAAGGTTTTATTCAATAGTACAATAAAAGATTGTTTTCAAGAATACAATAATTTATTTCAGAGATATAAAAAAATATATATATAATCTCAAGTAAGTGTATTTTAATTACCTCTCAGGTAGAGTAAGGTAGTATGTTTCCAATACATTCTTGTTCTCGCTCAACATCACAAGCAAATGGCAATGCAAGCTTGCTAAACTGTGACCTATCTGTTTGCAATGAGTACGAGCAGATATATATTCTCTTCGGGTGAGAGCAGTTCTCAGTGCCGCTGACTTATTTCTTTGGCCAAATATAGGTTTGTTTCATTAAATCTATAAAAATGTAAACCATTTTATTTTATGCAAAGCCAAGTCACCTAAACGAGCCGCATCTGTCTTTTTGCAACTATGAAATGTTTTATTTTTACGTCTAAAATGCTTGTTAGACGAGTTTAAATGTAAGTTGTATAGCCTAAACGGTAAAATATGTTGTATTAAGAACTGTAGGCATATTTGACGAAAATAAAGGCATTTAGGCAAGAAAGAAAGAATTAAAAAAAAAATCTAAATAAATGAAAAACAAACAAAATGAAACCAACAGCAACTATAGATTGATCAAAAATAATCATTTTCTGATCAATCTCAGCATGCTTTAATTTTGTGTCGCTAGTCAATAAACTTAAATTAAAATGTTTTTGGTCTGCGCTCTGGAACTGTTTTGTTAATTCTGCTAAACTTTAATTACTAAAACTAAAATTAAAACGGAAACTAAATTGTATAAAAACTATAGACTAGAAAACTGTTTACAAAATAAAAACTAAACTAAAATGAACCAAATTTTTTAAATAAATAAAAAACGAAACTGAAATTTATAGCGAAAACCTAAAGCAACAATATTTTAAAAAATGAATTTAAAAATGCAAAACTATAATAACCCTGACACAAACATCTTTCATTGGAGGAAGGGGATCCGCCAAATGAGATGATCGGAATTCGGAGGTGTTCCGAATTCTGCACCCCTGCCAGATTATGCACCCCTTCGTTGAAACGTCAACGTCATTGCGTATTACGTGACGTCACGAACGCGCATCACAGAACAGAGCAAGGCGAGCATTTGTGCTAATAAAACTTAAACTTTTTTATTTATTTTTGAAATGACCGATCGTTTCGCTAGATAAGACCCTTATTCATCGTCTGGTATCGTTTAAAGCCCTTTGAAGCTGCACTGAAACTGTCATTTGGACCTTGAACCGTTTGGGTCCCAATGAAGTCCATTATATGGAGAAATGTTTTCATCAAAAGCCTTAATTTCTTTTCGACTGAAGAAAGAAAGACATGGACATCTTGGATGACATGGGGGTGAGTAAATTATCAGCAAAAGTTTTTTTTAAAGTGAACTAATCCTTTAAGCCCCGAGTACTAATAGCTGTGCACACACCAGCTGTTTTGCGCTGCTCACCGGGTATTCTCCCAAATCTTCCCATGGCCACTTCAGGCTTGTACACTTAATTTGCGTTTGCAGCTATACTAGTGATTATTTATTTATTATATTTGTTTAACGTTGTAGTAGGGGAAAAAAAATGAATAATCAGAAAACATGCCTGTGTCTGCTTTTATTTTAATAATAAACAAATTATCCAGTCTTTCACATGCATCTTTAAAATGGTATTTAATTATGAGAGTGAAGTGGGGGCGTGCCGGTGTTGTGCCGAAAAAAGCACTCTGCCAAATTATGCACCCCCTAGTATTGGTAGGTTTCGGAGTAGGTGTGGGGGAGGGGTTAGGATTAGGGGTGGGGTTGCGATTAGGCAATCAGGCAGCGATTTCAATGAAGGGGTGCATAATCTGGCAGGGGTGCAGAATTCGGCACAACACCGGCAGTGTTTTGCCTAGAGCGGCAGTTGAGCTTGCCCTGCTCAGAACCTGCATATAATGTCCATGAATACTACTAATGCAGCTCACTAGGTTTTGAGATTCAGCAAGTTTTAAGTGATGATTTTTCAAAACTCTTCTCAGTAATAATACATTTTTAGTACTAATCCCCAACAGATAATAGTAACATACACACAAACTTTAAGAAGCAGCCTTTCATAATACAATTAGCAATACTTTTCATTTGCATCTGCTTTCTCTCTGTCTCTTTTTAAATAAATGTAACAAATTTAACCATTTTAATCATTTAATCTAACTGATCTTTATGGTTATTGTCAAATCATCCCCCCCCCCCCATAATGCAATTTTATCTCATACTCTAACCACCGAGTGTCTACAATATAGGCTACTTTCAAAATGTGTGTGTTTCAATTTGCAAAGTCTACACAGAGCAGGAAAGACTGCAAGTGAGAAGTACCAATCAATGACTTTGTGCACAAGAACCAATCAGAAATGCCTAGGAATGTGGGCATGGGCCCCATAAAAAATGTGGACATCAGGAGGAAAATTGATGCGTCAAATTAAGTCTTATATGAATAAATGACAAATAAAATCTTTTTACATTATACTCTGTGATAAACAAAATTAAATTACTCTAACCTCAATCTGAAAAGGTCAACTACAATATCAACTCATTCATGAAGAAAAACAGCTATGCACCACAGTACAGTAGTAAACAATAGAACCGCTCAATGAACTAGTGCTCTTTTCAAAACGTTTACAGTATCATTTACAGTTTCTGATTGGACATGTTCTTATGAAGTCACTATATATATATATATATATATTTATAGGGTGGAAACATACACCACATAAACAAGAATAGCAGGTTTTGAAAGAATGACTAACTGTGTGTTCAGTTTGAAATTTTGAAAATGCTCTATACTTAATTTAAATAATCTCTCTATATAATAAAACATCTGCAATTCCTGTACATTGTGACGTAATTAACTAAACACGTGTTCCCTGGCACCCTGGTGTTGTATACATGCTGTAAAATAAATAAATAAAATACATAAAAGTTCCAAAAAAATGAAAACTTTATCATAATTCTAGTTTCGTTTGTCCCAGTTTAGTTCAGAGCTTAATTCATTTAGAACCTAAGTAGAATTTGGATTAACATTAAACAGTTATTCTAATCTATTTACTGTTGCCTAAAACATTTTTGCACATTTATTAAAACGCTATTTTGTGTTTATAAACTTGCCACACACTTATGTTGTAGGCTACTTTACATATTTACCAGTACATATTTCTGAATCTGAAGTAGCTTTTTCTCTCCATTAATCAAATCCTCGGAGCGTGTCAATGTTTTGTTGACTCGAGAACCAGTCAGTCATTGAATGAATTGACCAAACCAGTTCAAATGATTCATTGATAAGGCCTGACTCAATAGAATTCGTTTAGGAATAGTTTTGCAAACAGTGTACGATACTAGTTCAATTCAATTCACAAGATCAGTGAAATTACATGTGACTCTTGCTAAACTAATAGAATTCGTTTAATAGAAATACAACTCTTGTTGTAATACAACCTATTTCATCGGTGGTAATTTTACTTAAATATACAGTCCATTAATAAAGTACACTTAGTCTACAACGTGCAAGATGAATTATCGTTTGGCTGTAGTTTGTATGAGGCAAATACGCCTCAGTCATTTGATTAGCAGTGTTTATCCCAGTGTTGTGCCAAAACTTACCTTCACTGCCATCGTGGTATCAATAATTTAATCACCATTAACATGCGATATGAGCTCTTAAAATAAACAAGACTTAGTAAAAACAAACCTTTCTGTCCCTAAATGAGGCGGAAATTACGCGTTTGTTTTTGTTATGCAGCAGTGACCGCTCTCGATTAGCAAAACATAACTCGACAAAATCCAGTTATCTGACCAATATAACCAGATATGGGCGTTGAAAATGTAAACGTTTCGCCCTCTTTCCCTAACTCAGACCCGGAAAACTTCAGCACATTGGCTTCGAAATGACTTATTGAGCTGTCAGAGCAGCTCTTCCACCAACTCACTCACCGCCCAGTAAAGCTCAAGTAAACAACAGGGACATTATGCAATGAAACATTGGATTTCAGGAGTTATTTAAATGTTGTAAAACCTATTAGACATTGAAATTATCATTATTAGTTTTTTATTAGTTATTAAACTATTTTAATTTAACACAAGCATTTTATTTGAAACGCTTATATTTTTGTAGCAATGAAAGATTGTGACTGAGCTGAGGTGTCAGAGAATGTTTACTGAAGGAACGGCTTCTTCAGGGAAGGACTTCACTGCCACTCTTTACAGGTAGAGTAAGAATGGTGGTGAGAATATATATAACTAAGGAGCTGCACCAAATATGTGTACACCCATAATGAGGTAAGATTGCCATCTACTGGTCTTTAAAGGTAAAGTCATCTCTAAGCTTGTGTTTTCATCCAGTATCCATGCCATTGAATTCCTTTTCGACTTCAATATTGTTTTTTACTGATATTTTATTTATGTTGTGTGCATAGAGTACAAACATATGCTTATTTATATATATTTGAGTACAATATTTAAAGTCACTCATAATTTGTTTGTTCACAAATGTTGCTCTTATCTCCTATAAAGAAATATATAATGTGAGAAATTTATATTTTTAGTCAAAATAGATTGTTTTTTTTCACTATTGCATATGATACTGTGTTTGGTATATTATTTTCGAGGAAGCTGTCTCCTGACTTCTGCTTGACTCTGCGACAATAGCGAAAGAAAGAAAGAAAGAAAGAAAGAAAGAAAGAAAGAAAGAAAGAAAGAAAGAAAGAAAGATGATAGTAGTGTGAAAAAAATAAATAAAAATCACACACACAAACAACCAAAACTGGTTGACAACCAAAAATTGAACTTTAGGTGTACTTTTTTTTATTTTGAAACTCGAATTGCACCCAAATTTTGTCCATGTAAATATAAATAAAATAAATGTAAATAATAAATAATAAAATATAAACATATAAACCAATCACACACACACACACACACACACACCCATAGCACACATACATCTCAGAGACGTTTATTTGATGTACTTGTCTACATCTGGAAGACATATTTTTAGAGTGACACCCTCTTTAACATCTATCTATCTATCTATCTATCTATCTATCTATCTATCTATCTATCTATCTATCTATCTATCTATCTATCTATCTATCTATCTATCTATCTATCTATCTATCTATCTATCTATCTATCTATCTATCTATCTATCTATCTGGGTAAAGTTGAGCACAGAGACTGCAAGCACATTTGAAAGACTTGAAGTAGGTGAATGTGTGTGCATGTAAGCTCATGACACCGATGATTTACTGGAATACAGTCCCACCGGAGCAGAACTCCCTGAGTTGCCTAGGGAGATTCCCAGTTTGGTGAAGGTTATGTGGTCATTTTCAAGGCTTTGTGTGTGTGTCTGAGTGAGGAAGTGGGAGACAGAGGGGTTGGGTGGGTTGGGGGTCAGGATGCCAGCAGCTGCTCAGTACTGATTGTGTTCCACTTTTGTTCACTGTCCTCCACATCAGCCCGAGGAGAGACAGAAGGGAGAACACCCAAACAGAGAAGCTCTCTTGTGTGGGAATACTGATGAGTGAGGGGAGATGAGAGTCAATGAGAGATAGATGCAGGTGCTGGAAGATCTTCCAGGACGTCTGGGCTGCTGCTAATTTAATACACCCTTTGCATTCTGTGATCTTTGTTTGTTGCTCTCGGGGTTAATGTGAGTTCTCAGTCTGTAACTTTGCCCAACAGAAAAAGATGATGAAATATCACTCACATCGGCACCTATATTTAACGGAATCACTTGACGATGTTCGACTTCTACACAAATAATGTACTTGTTTCTGACCAATTTAAGGCTTAAATCAAGTTAAACAGCATTTTTTGTTTTTATTTGTATTTTCTATCAATTATAGCTTCACCATTGCATTCTAATGATAATATGAATTTTACAGTTCATTTTCACAGTTATCTCTTCAATTTAAACTATGAAAATGAACTATAAAATTCATATTATCATTAAAATGCATTAGAAAGCAATTATCTCTTTAATAGATTTTGAAATATATATAAAAATCATATATATATATATATATATATATATATATATATATATATATATATATACAGTATATATATACATTTTATATATATATATATATATTTTATATTTCAAAATCTATTAAAAAGATAAAGAATAATAACAAATGATAACAAAGCATACAATACATATAAAGCATTTTAATATTTATTATGTGACAATGATTTAGTATTTATAATATATATATATATATATATATATATATATATATATATATATACACTCCCCTCCAAAAGTATTGGGACAGTGAGGCCAAGTCCTTTATTTTCAATTCCTCAGCTTCACAATTGCTTGTTTTTCACCCATAGACAGCTGTCTGGTTTTCATGTTGGTTACACCTCTTAACTAAATGCAGTTTGAACAGGCAAAACCCAAATCTGAAACCGAGTGTAGACATTCAGTGCTAATTATTGTTTGAATAATCATTGTGATAGGACACACCTAATACACCTGTCAGTCACATGCTCCAAAACTTTTGATCACATGAAAATGGGTGGGTTCAAACATAGGTGATATCGTCTAAGTTGTGTGTCAGATCCAGATGTAAATACCTGGAAATAAATCTCTTGTCTGATATTCATCTTTTGATGTCAAACCCAAATGTTTTCAGACTACAGCAAAAATAAAGGAATTGGCCTCACTGTCCCAATACTTTTGGAGGGGAGTGTATATATATATCTGCTAAATAACTAAATGTGTATATATATACAAGAAAAGAAAAGAAAAAACGCAAATAAATAAATATATAGTAAATAAATAAAGAGAGAGAGAGGGAAAAAGAGAGAGAAATCACAAATTCTCCTGTGATGCATATAAATAAACAGTGAAAAGTGTGTTAGAAGATACCTAACATTTTCTGAAAAATCCACAAAATTTCGACAAGAATCATTGCTGCTTGTAGTTTTTATTTTTACAAGTAAAATTGTATCTACAAGTAAAAATGAACCTCATGAACCTGAAGTGAAATGAAATTGCTTTTCCATGCATAGAACAGTAGAGGTCTCTCTAACACAGTCTTTTTCAGTCTCTGGTTTCTGTGGTTGTGAGCATGAGTTGCATGTACTATGTATTATTTATGAGGTGTTAATAGCTTACAAAAACAGATGAAGTATGCACTTTAATTTGATTTAATGAACTGCTTCTAGTTTTTAATGTGTCGGTAACTATCTGCATATTGTTGATTAATAAAACATTGAGTGTGTCGCTTAACCTCTGTTATCACAATAAATGATCCCAAATAAAGGGTGGACAGTCAGTTTATTAAAGTGTTCTTCAGCTAAAATGGCTTTATATATATTTATATACAACCTGAATTCACTGACTCAGAAATGTTGCTCTTTGATTATTTGCCCCTGCTCCTTCAGAGGTATTGTATCCTGAAAGGGCTAAGAATAAATCAAGATCCGCACCTGCAAATTACCCCAGGCATATTAATTATCAATGCTCTCGTGTTGCCAAGGAAAATTCAGTGTTCAGAGGTCATGAATTACTTTTGGTGAATTGAGTGTGCCAGAAAGTTCATTGTGTTCAGTTTCAGAGCACTTGTATCAATGGGATATCTTTGAGAGCATCGCAGGTGTATTCTCTTCCTTTAGCGTTAAAAAGGCTAATGCAACATCAAATA
Organism: Barbus barbus; assembly: GCF_936440315.1. Classification (NCBI taxonomy): domain Eukaryota; kingdom Metazoa; phylum Chordata; class Actinopteri; order Cypriniformes; family Cyprinidae; genus Barbus; species Barbus barbus. The sequence goes on from NC_136758.1 coordinate 12,732,361, forward strand.
AATCAACACTCATTTAGATTAGAAAAGATTTTCATTAAATGGTTAATGGATGCAGTTTGCTGGTGTAACATCAGTAATTAGTAACAAGGCCATGATTTTGCTCGTTTTCATCGCATGTCCAGATAAACCCTATTTTATACTATTTATTCTATCTTGAATATGTTGTTTACAAACCAAACTCTAATATTCTAAATTACAACTGACCGGATTTTACACAATATACATTACAGAGTTGCAATTTGCTCTGTTTAGCTTGTTTGCAAGGTGAAGCAGACAGAAGAAAAGAAAAACTATGCAATATTGTGTCTCATTAACTATTACCCTTTAACTTACATTCAGAATTTCAGCAAATACATCATACCTCATCCAGCTGTATGTTTAAGTGGTTCCCATAATGCGGAAATGACATTAAAGTCACACAATTAAAAAAAAAAAAAACCCTCTTGCAGAAAACAAAAAAACTTTTCAACCCACGTCATGTTTAAAAGCAAAGTTTTCATATTGATCATAAATCTCAATAAACAAACCCCTCCCTTCTTTCATTGGATTTCCTCGCCGCTTTTGAATACTGCAGTAATGATGTAGACTAATTATGGTTTCATTTACTTTAGTTTTTGTTTAGCAAGAGACGTTTATTGTGCAGGAGCCTACAGTAGTTCAGAACATTGATCAGCAATCCTGGTGACCGATCAATACATTCAGAATAATGCTGGTATGAATGTAAACTTATAACAGTAATATATTCACAGCCAGTCATGCCATGCACCCTTGCAAATGATAAGTAAGACAATAAAGCAAAGATTTTGTATCATTTTTTTATACATTTAGAAAGTTTTGTTTTGAGGTCACCTAAAATTTCTTAGACTATTAAGAGGCAGTGAATTTATCTGTACTTGTGTGTGCTTTTGTGCATCTGTGAATGTATTTGTATGCATATGTGATTGTTGCTTGTTTTCTGGAGCAGCAGTGAGCTTGAAAAGGTTCTTGTATTCAAATCTCCCTTTGCATTGAACTCTGATGACATGGAGAATGATCCAGTGGCACTGCCCTTATGAAACAAAAATTGGAAGTATACTTGAAAATATAATGCAATATTGAATACATTTCCATATATGGGGAACAGGTGCTTATATTTTTCAGTATACTACAATACATGCATGGACAATGTATGGCTATAGAGACATGTCAAAATACAATCTATGGGCTTTACTAAAATAAAGTAATGAAAAACATTATTATGTGTAGCAGCTTTATTGAAACACTCATGACTCATGGGTTTACATAAAGCTGAACATATATTCATAAATTCGACTTTATTGTTTGCATAATTGTTTGCAATTAATTGTTTACAGAAAACATATATTAAAACTTTAGGATTGTGGTACAGTTGGATTGTCTTGTTTAAGTCATGGCAACCTGGTATATATGTGTGTGTAATTGTGTGTAATATATATATGTGTAATTGTATGTATTGCACATGAATGTTCCCAAATGAATATGAACATACAATATGTATTATTTATATGCTCAAATATATTTATACAGACACACAGTACCACATTTTATCTGCATCTATATATTATGAAGGGTATTATTGAATATAAAATCAGTTATGTATTATTCAATTTATTGTAAAATATTAACACAATATATTATTCAGTATATTTTCAATATACATCAAATAAATATATTTATCATTAGTATATAAGGAAATTATAGTACTTTTGTGTAAGGGTGTTACAATATCATATACTGTAAAATAGTAGACTGTTTATAAAATTAATTTATGATTTTATTTTATTTGCTGTGTAAGTATTACATTTTATGTTGTAAGCATTCCTGGACATGAATTAAATATATTTAAATGATTTCTCTTTTTCAGTGCAAGAATAATCATTGTGTTTTGTACTGTTTTGATATTTAAAATCACACATGTGAATCTGTTAACATGCTAAACTATAGTTTGAATGATAAAACCTCACCTCTCAATTCACTGTGATTCATAATGAAAACAAGGTGCTTTTAAATATACATAATTCATTGATGTCTTCAGTAAATATGACACAATCAAATTTAGTTGTGAAGGTGTTGTGAATAATTCATTTTCTAATCAAAAAAATGCAAGCTAATTAAAAATGCCATGTGTTGCTTTTGCATTGTATATTTTAAGTATGTGGTGTATTTTAATAAAAAATTCACTCTTCCATGCATTATACCTCCATGTTACTCCAGTTCAACACTGCACGTCTAGCTTTATTGACTCCGTTATACAACAGACCAGAGGAGTCCATTAATATATAAAGGCCCTCCCTCGAGGTTGACCTCCTCTTTAATTGGCTAACACGTGTAGGTTGTGTTTCATTAATTTGCCTGTGACCTCAGTATTTGGGTATTTGATGCAGAACGGATCATTAGTTGACAGGCATCAGAGTGAACAGTGTATTATATCAGTAAACACAGCTCGACGTTACTTCATATTTAGCACAATTTGTGATTCCTGATGTGTAGACATCAGTCCAGTTGAGAATATTATGTCAATTTAAAGCCATTTTAAAGCAATATCATTTTGATGATATTGAAATAAAAAGGGTTCAACAGTAATCTTCATCTCATATCTTATTTATAGATTTAATTTTAGAATTGTTTTTACATGCAGGTTTGCACTGTTGTGTGACTCGCTTGCATCTCTGTAATCTAATTGGTTTAATAAATACTTTGCAGATTATGTGGCCACTTATAGAAATAATAGAGATCTATGCTGGGAATCATACCACAGTAATACTAGCATTGTAACATCACTAAAGCTCATCTGAAGAGTGAATCTGTAAAGAGATGTTGTCATTGTCCAGTCCTTTTACACTTGTTTATTAGATTCAAAATGTTGACTATTGGCCACTATCCACTGTTTATATATATATATCTATATATATATATATATATATATATATATATATATATATATATATATATATATATATATATATTTAATTTATCGCTTAATTAAAGAGGTTGAGTCAGCATATTAATTACAATGAACTGAATATCATATCATTATAGTATCATTATAGTATCATATCATTATCATTATATCATTATAGGAGGCACTAATAAGATAATTTATGAAATCCATATTTTTGGAACAACTATTTTTGTTATATTTTGCCAACATTTCTTTTCATTTTTGTAAACATAAATGCATTTATTTATTGTACTATAGAAACTATTTTTAAAAATATGTGCATGCACGATTAAACAAAATGGTAAATTATATATTAATCTATTATTAATTAATTCCTACTTTTAATTTACTTATTAATTTAATTAATTAATTTAAAAAAATATAACCTAAATGCATTCATTTATACTATGAAAAAAAAAAATGTTGTTCCAAAACTGTATGGATTTCTTTTACAAAAATGCCCAAATACACAAAATGTATACAAAGCTGAATACATTTCCATACTGCTCACACAGGTTTGGAACAACATAAGGGTGATTAAACGATGACATAATTTTCATTTTTGGGTGAACTATCCCTTTAACGTAACAACGGTCAAATTAAGATACTTTCTGAATCCTCTAATGAAGAGTAATAAATAAGAATATAGTCTGAAAATGATGAATATGCTATAAGATGATTCTTAAAACACACAAATAAGGCAATGTCCGTCCAACAAGCTCATTACACGAACCTCAAGCTGTCTAACACTGATCCAAGCTCCCAGTTGTAGGTGAGAAATGACAGAATTGATTATGTATTTGCAGCCACCTGTAGTTGGAGATGAGGCACCTGGCATCAGACTGCTCCCTGCTGTCCTATTGGCTGATGGTGAGTCTTCTGTCCAATAGAAGTGGCCTCCCCCTGTCTCGCCCCCAGCTCTGGAGACGTGCTGTGCGGCAGGGGCAGCAGGAGCTGCTTTTTACCCCAGGAGGGGCTCACTCCTGCTGGTCCGCTGGCTCGCTCGGCTCCTGTCCTGCTGACCGGGTGAAAAGGAGCCACTCGCCGGGGACCTGCCCGCCTCAGATTCCTGCACACATTGAATGCCTCTCACACCTGGAGATGTGAATGTGTACTCTGTCTGAACTCTATTATTTGTGCGATATGAGAAGCAATTGGCATTTTTGATGTAGAGAAAATCTGAGGTTTTTATAAACAATGTTGTGTGGTGTTTAATAATGCAGGGAGCACACGACTCAAACTTGAATCAAGCTGATGATGCTTTGTTATTACAGTAAGTACAGTTTGTGGAGTTTTACGTATTAGTTTATACACTAAAGATATTTATATTTATTTTAAAAACGTAAAAAGACAGCATTTATAATTTGACAAAATATCTATTTGGAATAAATGCTGTTCTTTTAACCTTTATATTTATCAAAGAATCCTGAAAAACGTATCATGGTTTCCAAAAAATATTAAGCTGCACAACATTGATAATAATAATAATAAAAAAGCAGCATATTAGGATCATGTGACGTTGTAGACTGGAGTAATGGGTGCTGAAAATATAACTTTGCCATCACAGAAATAAAAGACATTTTACAATTACAATAAAAAACTGTTATTGTAAATTGTAATAATATTTCACAATATTAGTGTTTGTACTTTTGATCCAAATAAATGAAGATTTAGTGATAATAAGGGACTTCTTGAATATGTCATGGTTATTATAGTTAAGTAAAGTATATAGTTTTTATAGCTATTAGTTAACTATTTCAGCTGGTGTCTAAAGCTAACTAAAATGAGTAAAAATAAATAAAGAACTAAATAGAAATATATAATAAAAAACACTACTAATTAAAACTAAAATTAAAATGAAAAATATTAAAACAAAGACAGATTCCAGTTTTTAATGTACTGTAGTAGTATTGAGATACTATGATACTTTTGTATTAATATTTTGAATCTGTTTTATTTTTATATTTTCCATTTTCATTGTAATTTTTGTTAAAGTATTAGCAATGTTGTTGTGCTTTTGTTGTCATGTTTAGTAGTTTATACAATATATATTCATCTATGTAGTTTTATACATTTTTATTGCAGTTTTAGTTTTAGTTTTACTAAATTTTATTTTATTTCACTTTTTTTCAAGAAGAGGCGATATACAAATACATATATAAACATATCTAAAACAAAACAAATCAACCACAATGACAACACGTATTTCAGTTAACGTTTATTTTATTTCAGGTAATTCAAGTAATTTTTTTATTGATTTCAATTTTAGTGAACTATAATAATGCCGACTGATTAATTAAACAGTATCTCAAAGATGAATAAAATAGTACCTTGTGGTTACACATTAAGATTTTTTCCCCAGACGAATTCAGAAATCTTTAAAAAACATGTCTTTGTACCTTCAAATACTATAATTAATATATATATATATATATATATATATATATATTATTCAAATTGTTACAATGAAAATTCACTTGTGAGAAAAATGGCTAAAAAGCGCCTGCATTGGTCGGTTGCTTTTATCTTCCTCAAACAAAAAGAACTGTAGCACAAACTCTCTGATGGGTGGCCAGACTGACCACTGAGCACAGGTTTAGAGATGGACACTCTGTATTTTCTGCTCGGCGAACCATCAAGGTGGAGGTGGCTAACACATTTGAGCGCACACACTCCATGAATAAGTGCTTCCATGTGACGCCAGGCATTATCAAACAAGTAATCATTTCAGAGGGGTGGAAGGTGTATGTGGGAAGAGAGAAACTGAGAGAGAGAGAGAGAGAGAGAGAAATGTGTTATAATTACAACCAGTGAAGCATAGTCTTCATATAAAATGCATTAGTTTGACTTGACACATTAATTATCTGTTTTTGCAGATGTTTTGCAGCATTGTTGTGCAAACAATTTTAGGGGGAGGAATTGGGAAAGTGGGAAATGGGAAAGTGAGCTGAAAATAAAATAAGTGGGAGGTTTCTTGCAGATTTACCTTCATTCATGCAGAGAGAGCGAAGCGATGCAGCTGGAGAAAATGGAACCGAAGCGAAAGGATCATCCCAACAAGGTTATCATTACACCCTGCTCCTCGCCCTAACCCCTTCAATTTCTCTACCCACGTGGATTTCAATGCACTCTCCGTTTTTGGCGGTTTGTTGTAGTGGTGAGAAAGGGGGAGGTTGTAAGGCTTCCCATTCAAGCATCACAAAGTACCATAATCAGGAAGATAAAGAAATTACACATTATAGATTTCAAAAGGAGATAATGGACTATTTGTTTGTTTTTATGCTTATTTGTGCAAATCGTAGGTGCTTGGTGATGCCTCACAGTTGAAGGATTGTTGTTTTACATTGCTGATTTTCTTTTAAAAGATCTTAATTGCAATGCAGGCAAACAGCGTTTTGTTTTTCCCATGGCGAAGTGGATGGCCGACACAGCTTTGTTTTAACACCGATCTTAACAAAGGGAAACAGATTGTGCCTTTTAGCCTTCCAGACGTCCTCACGGAGGATGGGAGCATGCATTTTGGCTCAATGTGAAAGTTGTTGTTAAAACAACAACAGCATGAAAAAAGATAGATTTTTTTTTTCAGATTCATCATTATAAGAAAGAGCACAGGTGTCTTTCTTGAATAAACAGCTGCATTATAAAACATCATGCAGTGTTTTAAATAAAGCTAGCACTTATAAAGTCAAATATTTCATATTAATAATTGTGGTAGGTTTTAAAAGATGTTTTTGGAAGTTAAAAAGAGCAAGTCAAATGATTATTTACAGTTAAAAAAAACATACATTGACATAATTTTTATATATTAGTATATCCCTCAGCTTGTGGAAACATTACTTGTGCCTAATTTTGATTTTGATTTTGATGTGGCTTTCTCTTTATCACCAGGTGTAAAACAGATTTTAGCCTTGCAAAAAAGGACTGTTGGATTGCACCATAATACTGTATTCCTATAAGAATTCATGTAATCAGAGAAATTCATGTGAGGGCGAAATATTTCCCCACACAGATTTTGATCAAGTCATCTGAAATCCCAACAGAAAGCTGCTTAATATGAAAGTGACTTATGTGTGAGCTGTGCTTCACTACGCTACTGACAATGGACAATGGATATTTTTTTTGCACACAAAATTTTGCTGAAATGTATCCACTTCCATGCGGAAGAATGGCTCTGGGCAAGACTTCCTGTTCATTAGCTGCTATAGGGAAATAAAGAGTAGAATAATGTGCAGTAAACGGTAAAACTGTTTGTACTACAAAAGATAATACCTTAAAATAATACGGTAAGACACACCAATTTTCAATATCAAGCAGCAAAACAAACTGTTTTGTACAGCTAAAAATAGCTGGACGTGGATGAGACAGGAAGCTAGACCCACAGAATTTACAAAACACCCATTTTTACAGGAAGAAAAAGGTGGAAAGCTAATGTCACTGTACTTTAAGCCGTTGATATTGGGACACACACACACACACACACACACTCATTTAATGGTTGTCTTTTTGTAGTAGAAAGCTAATATTGCTACTCTCTCATGCCTATTGTGAATGGCAGCCATGTTGGCAGAGGTAGCAGGCAGCCAGAGGAGCGAGGAGAGAAAGATACTGTTGGCACTGCTTGGATTTTACATCTCTGGATTATGGACATGTAGTCCTTTCAACAAATTTATGATCTGGGTTTAGTGGGTAGCGAACATTATCTTAAAGACACTTGCTGTCACATTATATTTGCACAGACACAATGAACACCAAAGTATAGACAATGAAATTTGGGCAACTGAACTCAGAATGCCAGTAAGGGTGTTATGTATTCAGGTTAAAAATTAAACTGTCGTAGTAAAGTTCTTCGGCAATGAGCCACCAACCTATATTTCAGCCAAAACTAATTTTACATATTGCTACTCTAGAATAATTTTTGGTCACGATGAAGTATGTCCACAGTCCACACAGCTGCAATGTTTATCTGTTGTAACTTGTCCACATAGTGCGCAAAATGCGCCATTGGAGAAGTGCTAAATAAATTTCAATGTTTCCACCCTCCAAAACCATTTCATCCATTTTTTTTAACTATTTTTAGCTGCGGAAATTTCAGTTCCCAGTGAAGACTTTCCATTGACTTCTATTTTTTTTTTTTTTTTATGTAGACCCCAAAATAGAACTTTTCCTGCAATTTCAGACATTATTTAGTATTTTTATGAGGCCATTTTCCTTGTAGGCCAAACCTGCCCCATGACACACACTGACGACAATTGAAATGTCACAATTAATGAGGAAGATTCAATTTCAGTGTGTAGAACTATGCTCTGCTCTCATTGGCTGGAAGTTTGGGCATGGTATCAGAAGCGCAGCTTTATCTCGGCATCACAAGAGAGATACTGAAAAAGAGGCCTGATCGTAATATCTGTTTTCCCTCTCTCCGCCTGCTGTGTTTCGCTAAGCTTTATCAAACAGCCGTGTGTTTGTTTGCAAATGCAGGATTTCACGGGTCATCCTTTATCAGCTCGCTCTCCCGTCACCTCCAGACTTCCCAGCATATTGTGCCATGTTTTGTCCGTTGGCTCCAAAAAAGGGCGCTCATCCTGGCCAGTGCAGGCTGGCTAGTGTGTCTGTGTGTGTGGCGGTGTGAAGGGAGCCATCTCCTCTCGCAAACACATGGCCCGCTCACTTGCCCGGCCTCCACCCCTCCTTCGCTCAATCATGAGCTGCTTTTGAGGAGCAGTGTTGAGAGCATTCAGCCGATCTGCAAATTTGGAGCAATGGTTTTACTGACACATTCAGACCGGCTAACAATGTTATCACGACAGCAGCAGACTATGTAAAAGATTCGTTGTGAGGCGCTCTCAGAGAAACCCTCCGACACCCCTGAAGGTGTTAGCAATCGGCTAATCAGTGTATTTCTGTGGTGATCCTCCTGCACCCTCCAAAGGATTGTGGGGAGGTGCAGCGACCGGCCAAGCAGATCGTCCGGCCCTTCCGGTTTAAATAGGACACAAGGCTGCGGAAACAAAAGAAGCCATATTAATGAGAAAACGCTGTCAGATAAAACATTCTCCGCTACAAGCTTCCAAGTCAGGTAAAAAGGTACATTGCTAATCCATAATGCCAGATCTGCGCTTTGTTCATTCGCCTAAATGCAAAAAAAGGAAGTAAGCAGGGTGACCCAGAAGGCAGGAGCAGAATAGCGCAGAGGATCATAATCAGATGCCCCTGATCCTTTAGTAGCTTTCCAAATGCTTGGACAGACTCCTTTAGCTGCTGCTTGGGGACAACTTTCAGATAAACTAGGCCGTCACAAAAGACTGAGAGGATTGCCTTTTCAGGACAGAACAGTTGCCTGTTTTCTCCAGAAGATGCAATCCATGTTTAGAATCACTTATTGACTGGTTTTCTTTGTTTTATTTTCTTTTATTTTTATGTGACAGATGTTGTTGCTTGGTTCTTGTGTAAGCATTTAAGTATTCAAATGTTAAATGTCTGCTAAGATCCTTCTATTATTTATTGAATCCCACAATAATATTTAAAATGTTAAGTAAGCTTAATATATATTAAATCATAATTTATTAGGTGCTTTCAGTTGGGAGGTGGCTGTCCTGAACCCCCTAAATTTCTACTTATGAAAATGACATTGAAATAACTGCAGTATTTTTTCATTGTTGTTTTTAAAAGTATCTTTTTTGATTCTTTTAAAAAGTGAAGTAAAAAAAAAAAAATATGTTTTCTTTTTAAATTATGAAACTTTATGTAACAAAAATGTCTCACATTTTTTGCCACTAAAAGTGTATGTTTTAGTTCATTGGCTGAGACTGATTTTAACTACACCCCTAAATTTATGATCAGGAAATATTCCTGTGTCCCCCTGTCTCATAGCCACATATATGATATATATCACAAGATATGTGATATATCATATCACATATCTTCTCATAGGTGTGAGAAGATAGGTCCTATCATTTTGAGGTAAATGTGTTTAAAAGTCTGAAAAATCTGTGTTTTACTTAAAGTAATGTCACTACTGAACACGCAATTAAGCATACTTTCTTAAAGCACAACATTTGGTGGAGTTTCGGTGGTGACATCTTTGTTTCTTTGGGTGTTATCCCATAAAATTGTCCCTACCGAAACAGCCACGACCGAAAAATGTCATCATTTTGGTAGCGACAAAAGGGAACACATAATCCTCATATTTGGGGGACATAAATACAATTTTAGTACAGTTATGCATTTTTTTTTGTATTTTAGTATGTTTTAGTATGCAAGTTAAAATTCTGTTATGAGATGTGGTCGCTATCAAAGCATTACACTGTCACTACTATTTATAGCAATATTCTCAGTATTTCTCAGAGGGCAGGCTTTCAGCATAACTCGTTTGAAGTTATGGTGCTGCATATAACCTTATCTAGAGAAACACGTGTTATTGACCCTATTACACCACCTATGATGTTTGTACTGACTACTGTATACAGGTGAGCAGGGTACCATACAGACTTTATCAAATAATTTGCTGATTTTCTATCTGAGTTAGTACTGGCTGCAGATAAAGTCTTAATTGTTGGTGATTTTAATATCCTGCTAGATATGATTACTTTTCGTCTCTTCCAGAAGAAAACAAACATAACCCCTGGTATTTATTCAGTACAGTCACTAAATTAACGAAAAATAAAGTATCAACAGGTGTTGGCATTTCCCAAGAGCACAGCAGTAATAATTTTATGACCTACTTTACTTCCAAGATCGATACTATCAGAGATAAAATTGTAACCATGCAGCCGTCAGCTACAGTATCGCATCAGATAGTGCACTATAGATCCCCTGAGGAACAATTCCACACATTCTCTACTATAGGAGAGGAAGAATTGTATAAATTTGTTAAATCATCTAAACCAACAACATGTATGTTAGACCCTATTCCATCTAAACTACTAAAAGAGCTGCTTCCAGAAGTCATAGATCCTCTTTTGGCTATTATTAATTCATCAATGTCATTAGGATATGTCCCCAAAACCTTCAAATTGGCTGTTATTAAGCCTCTCATTAAAAAACCACAACTTTACCCCAAGGATCTAGTTAATTACAGACCTATCTCAAATCTCCCTTTCTGTCAAATATACTAGAAAAGGTAATATCCTCACAATTATATTCCTTCTTAGAGAAAAATGGTATCTGTGAGGAATTCCAGTCAGGATTTAGACTGTATCATAGTACTGAGACTGCTCTCATTAGAGTTACAAATGACCTGCTTCTATCATCTGATCGTGGTTGTATCTCTTTATTAGTTCTACTGGATCTTAGCGCTGCGTTCGACACTATCGACCACAACATTCTTTTAAATTGACTAGAACACTTTGTTGGCATTAGTGGAAGTGCCTTAGCATGGTGGAAATCATACTTATCTGTCCGCCATCAGTTCGTAGCAGTGAATGAAGAGGTATCATATCGATCACAAGTGCAGTATGGAGTACCTCAAGGCTCAGTACTAGGGCCGTTACTTTTCACACTTTACATGTTACCTTTGGGAGATATTATCAGTAGACATGGTGTTAGCTGTCACTGTTATGCTGATGGTAATCAGCTCTATATTTCTTCACGGCCTGGTGAAACACACCAAATTGAGAAACTAATGGAATACATAGTCGATATAAAAAACTGGATGACGAGTAACTTCTTACTGCTACATTCTGAAAAAACAGAGGTGTTAATTATCTTTCATTTGAAAGTTTTTCCATCTCAAAAACATATCTAAATCAATATCAATCTAAACATATCATATGCTCTCAATGTCAAATGCAGAAATGCTAATTCATGCATTTATGACCTCAAGGTTAGACTATTGTAATGCTTTACTGGGGGGTTGTTCTGCACGCTTGATCAACAAACTACAGTTGAGCTAGAGTCCTTACTAGAACCAGGACGTATGACCATATTAGCCTGGTTCTGTCAACACTGCACTGGCTTCCTATCAAACATCATATAGATTTTAAAATCTTGTTAACTACTTATAAAGCCCTGAATGGCTTAGCTCCTCAGTACTTGAGCGAGCTCTTATCACATTATAGTCCTCCACGTCCGCTGCGTTTTCAAAACTCTGGTCATTTGATAATACCTAGAATTTCAAAATCGACTGCGGGCGGCAGACACACTCTGTCAGTTTAAATCTAGATTAAAGACACATTTCTTTAACTTGGCTTACACATAACACACTACTACACTTCTATTATTCAAATCCGTTAAAGGATTGTTAGGCTGCATTAATTAGATCAACCGGAACCAGGAACACTCCTCATAACACACAATGTACTCGTTACATCGTAAGAAGAATGGCATCTACGCTAATATTTGTTTTTCTGTTTCTCAGTCCGTGTCCGGATCAGATGGTGGATTGGCGCCGGGAGATGATGTCTGTGGCTTTGATCGTCGGCGGAGGCCGGACAGCCCCGTGGACAAATCCCCAGTGAAGACCTCAACTAAAAATACAATAAAAAATTAATAATTTAAATTATAATAATTTTTAAAATAAAACAAAATAACTAAAAATATAATAAAATACCTAACTACATAATAGTATTATTGTTAGAAATCGCAACAATATAAAAAGAGAAATATAATACATTTATACATTTAAAATTTTAATTAAATCAATAATTAAACCATAATATCCTGGCTGGAATTAATAATTAAACCACAATAACTGGCCCCCCGACTGAGTCTGGTTTCTCCCAAGGTTTTTTTCTCCATTCTGTCACAGAGGGAGTTTTGGTTCCTTGCCACTGTCGCCTCTGGCTTGCTCAGTTGGAGACACTTGATTTATAGCGATTATCATCAATTTGATTTCTCAGATACTATTTAAACTAAACTGAGCTAGACAATGAGATCACTGAATTCAATAATGAAATGCCTTTAACTGAAAATTTTGTGTTTAATCTTATTATTATACATTACTGACACTCTGTCCTCCAATTTGATACTGTTAAGTGAAGTGTGAAGTGAAGTGAAGTGACATACTGCCAAGTATGGTGACCCATACTTGGAATTCCCATACTCGGAGTGCTCTGCATTTAACCCATCCATCGTGCACACACACAGCAGTGAACACACACACACCGTGAACATACACCCGGAGCAGTGGGCAGCCATTTATGCTGCGGCGCCCGGGGAGCAGTTGGGGGTTCGGTGCCTTGCTCAAGGCCACCTCAGTCGTGGTATTGAGGGTGGAGAGAGCGCTGGACATTTACTCCCCCACCTACAATCCCTGCCGGCCCGAGACTCGAACCCACAACCTTTGGATTACGAGTCCGACTCTCTAACCATTAGGCCACGACTTCCCCAAAGTGCTTTGACACAAATTGTACCGTATTGTTAAAAGCGCTATATAAATAAAGGTGACTTGACTTTATCAAGTAAGATGTTATGATAGTTTGTGGTTCAATGTATATAAAAAATAATGTATCCTTAGCTAAAATCAATATGATTTTAGCTAAGGATTCATTAATATGATCAATATGATCAATATGATCAACTTTTTGCATTTTACAAAGAAAAATTGGATTCAAAATACAACAAATCTCATCATCCGTTGAGTACTCTGCTGTCAATAAACACCACTGTTTTGAAATAATCCTTTGTGTGAAGTCTGCTTCCAGTAACAAATATCCAATATTAGACAATTTATACAATTTGCATAGATACACATTTTTTGAAAATGTTTTTTTCAAGCCATTTCCAACTCTGACTTAGGACCAATTCTGAATGGCCTTCATATATATATACGCACATTGATAAAAAATAATCATGGCTCTGTAAACTACATTGGAATTTTCATGGTATAAGATATGACTCAACAGCCAACATGTGCATATGTATAAATATCAGTGAAAAAATAATGCAGATGGAACTCATGTTGTGCAAAATGGACAGTCAGCCAGTGACATTTGTGTATTCCTGCATTTTCATCTGTCGCATACATCTTAAATTATTGTATATGTGGTAATTCTGATTGCATCATGTAATTAATTTGATTTTGATTTGTTTGGGCTGGTAAGACTATTTTTCTTTTTAAAAAGTCTTATTTTTTTATTAGTTTTTTAAAGTTATTTAATTGTTCATATATATTATATTAAGCTGCTTTTGAGCAGTCACTACTTCAGTCTTCAGTGTCACATGATCCTTCAGAAATCACTCTATATGCTCATTTGATGTAGATTTTTTTTCTGGATATTCTGGTGCAGGATAAAGTTATATATAAAAGTTCTTTTGTAAAATTATAAATGTTTTACTGTGACATTTGTTGAATTTAATGTATCCTTGCTGAGTAAAATTGCTCAATGTCATAAAATAACAGGAAAGTGCGTCCAGCTGAATTGAAACGATCATTTGTTAGATTGGTATAATAAAGGTTATTATACCGCGGCAGCGGTCGCGGCAGTCGTCGTGTGAAGCCCTCCTAGTGTGAAGACCAAGAGTGTAAAGACCATCGACTCTACCGTGCGACTCCACCGGGCAGGGACACCGGCAAGGGATAGTAGTAGCTTTTTATTTAATTTTTTCATTGATATGTTTATTATTGAAATGTTGTTGTTATATGCATGTGTTAATTTTATTTAATTTCTTTATTTTCTTAAATATGTGGGTAGATAGTATTTATAGAGTTGTAACTTTTTAGTTTTAGTTACTTTTTCTTATTTGTAAGTCGCTTTGGACAAAAGCGTCTGCTAAATGACAAAAGTAAAAGTAAGTAAGTAAAAATAAAATTGGTAAAAATGCTGAGAAAAAACATTTCCTTGGTATGTTAAATAATTAATCATTAACATCTGACATAACGCAAGCAGTATGTTGACCTGAACGCCTGTTTTAGTAAGTGACGTTTCTGTGTTATGATTCTGACTTGGGTGTTTCAAAAGAAGAACACCTCCTCTCTTTTCGATTCCCGGTGAGATTTCTGGCGTCATATTTTCTAATGTGGCCTTTTCTCCAGCTCTGTTGCGCATCCTTCAAGTGGCTCCCATTGATGTTTCATCTTTGATCCTTTACAGGGCCCCTGGGTGCCACGGGGCTTAGGGGGCCCCCTGAAGCAGACGGAGGGGCCCCCGGCGTGGAGCTGAAGGTCTTCAGGGTCCTGATAGTGTTGATGGAGGTGATTCTTGAGTGGCCTCTCGCGGCGTTCAGTGGTGGCCACAGTGAGCCACGGCTTTTGAAGTGATAGATCTTAAGGATATGAAACAAAAGTAGGGATGGATTGAACTTCATCTGCCTACAGGGGAGGGAAGGCAGTGAAGTCAGACGGGAGATAGGTAGGGTGGTGAGGGGCGGAGGTGCTGGGTCACCAGTGAGCCAGAAGAAAGAGCCTTTAATCTGAGCATGTCTTGTAAGGTCAGGAAAAGTTCGCAGGATGAAAAAAGGTCAAGCCAAAGGTTGTGCTGATTTATTTAGTGCCACATAGGGCAAGCGTTTCACCTGTACCCCTCTGGCACTGTACAAATAAAAAATGAAAAGTCACTGTTTGATTTTGCAAAGATGGTGCTACAGAATAGAAAGGTACTGAATGTGATGAACATGATTTGATGTTGAGAAAATACATTAGACAAAAGTTATATAAAAAAACTACATATTCAAAGGATGTATTTGACCTGATTATGCTTTGTGGGCATATTTAGACTATAATAATGCACAATATTTTTGTAAAATATTCATTGTATCCCTGGGATTTATAAAAACAGTTAAACACAGGCAGGTGTTAGCTGATCTGCTCTTTTAGCTGCATCTGAAGCTGCATCTGTATATACCAAAAAAACAAAACAAAGCTGCAGAAAAAGAAAAGCTGAATCCTTAGAGGGATAGTTTACCCAAAAATGAACATCATTTTTTGTCATCATTTACTCACCCTCATGTTGTGAAATGAATGTATGAATTTCTTCATTCTGTTCAACACAGAAGAAGATATTTTGAATGATGTTAGTAACCAAACAGCTGCTAGTAGCCATAAACTTCCACAGTATCTTTTCCAACTGTTTGGTTACCAACATTCTTCAAAATATCTTTTATGTTGAAAAGAAGAGGGTGAGTAAAAATGACAAAATATTAATTTTTGTGTGGAGTATTTCCACAGACTACATAACTGTAGAACTAATGTTGTAAATATTAAATAATAAATAAAAAAGATAAATCAATAAAGAACAGAGAGGCCTTATTAATAATTAATAAAACATAAAGACATCTTAAACACAAATGATCTTAAAAGACACAACATGACGTATTTTTCCTTTATGATACAAAAGCGGTTTTGCTTCTATCATATTAATTGTTGTCAAAGTCTCATACAAGCATTAATTGGCAAAATAGTTGTATTTGTTTCCAGCAAAATTATTTAAAAAAGCTCACAATGGTATAAAGACAGTCTATCTTTACATAAAGAAAGCTTTCGAAAGCTGTGGATGCATTCTTTTACATAATTAACACAATTCACATGAATAAATTAATAGCTGTACTAAAGCTACACAATGCTGTGTTTCATTTTGATCCTCAATGATGAGAATTTTTATATTTATTTGTCTTTTTATTCATTTATTTAATATTATCGGCTGTCACACTGATTTAGTGTATAACTTAATCTTGACTGCTGAACCTGTAATACTAGCTCAATCTTGACACATAAGCATGGGCGAGTGAGCACTGAAAACACTAATTAAAAAGCAGGTGGATCAGCCCTGTGGACTGGCTATTAACCCTTAAGTCAGGAAGGACTGCCCACAGCCCTGCCACCCACAAACCCCCATCTGTCTCCGGAGGAGACGCTCCAATACCATTTTACCCTCTCCAAAGAGAGAGAAAATCTGTCAGGATATATATGACACGTTGAAACTGGGCTGTTTTATACAGTAGTATACTGTCATTTTTCCACAAACACACTTAAATGCGTATGTTGTTTTTAACTACTTTTAGATACTGCAATTATTATATCTTAATTCACTGTTTTATGGAATTTAACTCAAGAACCAGGACTGTGTTTACCAAAAGCACTGTGTAAGGCTCGATGATCCAGTTAACAGTGACTCACTGGACAGCAATTGGTGAATAAAATATACTGTAACCCTATAAAGCCATATGTATCATATTTAAAATTACATGAATATACTTTTTATAAATGCAACTTTTTAATTATTACTCAAATCTCTTTATTTTCACTACAGTCATTTATAATACAAACATTCACCACAGAACCAGTCATAAGTAGCACGGGTATATTTGTAGCAATAGCCAACAATACACTGTATGGGTCAAAATTATCAAATTTTCTTTTATGCCAAAAATCATTAGGGTAAAGATCATGTTCCACGAAGAGCTTCCTACCGTAAGTATATCAAAACTTAATGTTTGATTAGTAAAAAGCATTGCTAAGAACTTCAGTTGGACAGCTCTAAAGGCAATTTTCTCAATATTTAGATATTTTTTTTTTGCACCCTCAGATTCCAGATTTTCAAATAGGTTTATCTTGGCGAAATAAACCATACATCAATGGAAAGCTTATTTATTCATCTTTCAGATGTTTTATAATCTCATATACATATATATCTCAATATATATAAAATATATATAAAATATAATATATATTTTGTAAGACTTGAAGCCCTTATGCATAATGCACTTTAAATGTATTCACAATGAACATCACAATACATTATATTTTCATAAAGAATTGTAACCAAAGTTAAAATGCATAAATTATAATGTTTGCCAATTCCTTGTTACATCTGAAATTGGTTGGCATGTGTTTTAATGCATTTTACTATCTAAAGGTGTTCAATGAATAGATATGTATTATGATGTATTATAACATTGGTTACAATTATTCATGAGACCATACAATGCATTATATAGGGCACATTACAAAGTATAATTAATGCATTATTAACATATAAAATATGTTTAAAATGCATTATATATATGTAACCGAGTGGTAAAAAGTATAAATGTTTGTTTCTCCCTTTGCAATGTTAAACTTAGTTTATTTTTATTTGCTGTTTTCTGTAAATAATCTAGTCAAAAAGAAGCAGTGAATACCTGCATTTTCCTCGAGTCGTCAGTAGGTGGTGTTGTGAGCATGTCGCATGGGAAATGCGCATGTGCTGTTGTCCTCAGACATTTTGGGTGATGCGCAGCGAGCAGTGCGAGGGAGACGCGCACTCTCCATAATCGGTGACAGGTTTAAGACCATCCAATGGTAAATATAGTATTTCCTACTAATCTTTCTGTTAAATATCATTCCTGGATATATATTTTGTGCAGTTTCTAAGAGATGTCATATTTATAAAGTTATATCGTGTACGAGGTACGATGGTATGATGTCACACCATGCGGTGTAGGCCTGTTCAACTGTGGTTTTACATTCTTTTTTTTTTACATTTTGCAAATGTTTCATGTGTTTTCATGTGATTTGATACTTACCTGATTATTTACAATGTGTACAGCATTATGTTGGGGATTTCAGCCCTCATAACGTGAACGTGAGGTGTGTAATAGGAGCTCATCGTTGAGTGAGTGTTATTTCCTTCTATTTCTCACAAGTGAAGTGCAAGTGGGTAATATTACCATGTACTGATGTTTTATTTCTTTTTTTATAGTATTCCCACTGCCGTATTGTGCCGTATAGTACCGTCTAATACCGCATGCATTTTTGTGTGGTAGTTTTTCTGTAGTGTATCACAAACCTTTCGATGTTGAAGTATTTTCTTTTTGTTTTTGTTTGACGGCTGTGTTTTTGTAGTGCCGTGTTTTGATGATTAAGAGTTTTGTTTTTTGCGTCCACGCAACCGGACTGCGGAACTAAATTGTGTAGTACATCAGGGATAATCATACACTAAAAATATATAGAGCTGTGAGATTTATATTGCATCCCCAGCTCTGTGCATCCTTCTCTGTTCTGTTTATTTTTTTCAAAAGAAATCTGTTACTTTTTCCTCCCTTTCCGGTCTATTTTGTGAAAGCTGTGAGCCGGAACTGTTTTTGTACATCTTTGGAAACCTTTTCAGAACAAATAACAATAAACTACAAGTAAGTGAACCCGCTAAATGTGTTCCTGGTGGTAAATCAAAATCCCCGGTCACACATTTTTGGTACCAGGAGTGGGGTAGTTTATTCAGTCTGATTTGTTTGCGACGAGCGACGTGTTTGATTTGGGCAATACGGCAGTGGTGAATATTTTGCAGAGGCGGTGGATGTCCAGGGCGTGGAGGATCACTGTTGCGGACGTGGTGGTTGACGTGGGACTGATCCGGTTTACAGTGTGCCAGGCATGACGGCTGCTCAGAAGACTGGTCCAGGTTGATGTGATCCCTTCTGTCAACGTGCAGCATAGCTCCCAGGATTCCACAGATGCATCCAAGAACTGTGTATTAGCACGAGGGTGTCTGAGGTACTGGAAAGGACTGAGACGTTTGGACGAGTTTGCACCAAGGACATTTATATTGGACTGAGTTATTCATTCTGAGTTATTTCAATTTTGACCTAATTGTTTAAAGTATGTTGGACTCTGATGAACTGCCTGCAGGGGGAGTAGACGTTCCTGTTGACGGGGCTGT
This sequence comes from Barbus barbus, assembly GCF_936440315.1. Taxonomy (NCBI): domain Eukaryota; kingdom Metazoa; phylum Chordata; class Actinopteri; order Cypriniformes; family Cyprinidae; genus Barbus; species Barbus barbus. The sequence continues at coordinate 12,751,888 of NC_136758.1, forward strand.
GGGTGATGATGTTATAGAGCAACTGAGGGGTCAAATTCAGGAGTTAAGAGATCGGAGGGATGATACTCTGGCCAATAGGGCGGTTGGTGGGGGTAATTCAACTCGCTCTTACATTTATGTTCCTCGTGAACGTCAGATTCAACCCTTTTGTGGGGAGTACAACAAAGATGGGAGGTCTGTAGAAGAGTTTATCGAGGAGGTGGAAAGGGTTCTACGGGCCAGAGACCAGACCCGGGAAGAACAGTTGGACTTTATTATTTCACTTCTGAGGGGGCCTGCACTGGAAGAGGTGCGTTTATGTGTGGGAAACCAGTCCAGACAGGCCAGTGATTTGTTTACTTTCCTGCAAGAAGCGTTTGGGGAACGGCGTAGCGGGACTCAGTTGTTGCAGATGTTTTACAACCGCAAACAATTAGAGGGGGAAGACCTTCGAAATTACTCTCATGCTCTCTCTCGTCTACTAAGCTCTGTCATAAAACAGACCCCAGGTGGTCTGGCTAATGTGCAGGGAATTTTACGTGATCAGTTTGTGGAGGGTGTGCGAGACGCTGCATTAAGGCGAGAGCTGCGTAAAACAATCAGAGAAAAGCCTCACTTGACCCTGCTTGAGATTCGTAATGAAGCCATCCTTTGGTCAATGGAAGAGAGCAGGCCGACTAGAGTTGCAAATAGTCGACCTGTCCATTCAGAAGTGCTAAGGGAAACTAAGGATAATGCTGCTGGGTCTGAAACTCAAACCTCCACTGTGTTAAATGATATTTTACAAGTGATTACCCGGCAGGATAAGCGAATAAGTGAACAAGAACAAACTATTTCAGAGCTCACTAAGGCGGTCAAGGAGTTGACTGCACAGCGGTCAGTGTCAGTTCCGCAGAATTGTGTGCCCTTGTCAAAGTCTCCTCCCAGGTTTACAGAGGAGGGAGAACCTATCTGTTTCCGATGCAATGAGGTTGGGCATATTGCTAGGCGCTGCACTCTGAGACGGGGTGGGAGACAGAAGAGTGCTGCCAGGACTGATGAAAGGCAAGAGAACCAAGGTCCTTCCATGGCGCTGAGTCAGGCAACACAAGGGGTAGTGTCTGGTTCACCACCTGAGGGAACTAATCGGGACAGGTTTCTTGAACGGGCAGTTGGAACGTGCCCAATGGTGGACTTGAAAATCAGGGGTGTGCTAGTGTCCTGTCTGCTCGACACTGGTAGTCAGGTCAGTACGATCACAGAGGGGTTCTTCCGAGAGCATCTATTTGGGAATGAGAGTGATGTGTTGTCTACTTCAGGTTGGCTGAAGATCACAGCAGCCAACGGTTTAGACATTCCCTATTTGGGTTACATGGAGCTAGACGTGGAGGTTATGGGGATGACTTTGCCTGAATGTGGTTTCTTGATTGTTAAAGAAACTCCTAGTCCATTGTCTATGGCTGTGCTCATCGGAATGAACATTATCAGTAAGTGCCGGCAGATCGTTCACGCTGAATTTGACACCACACTAGGTGGGAGGCTTGACTCCAACTGGAGGGTAGCCTTCCAGCAGGCCCAGTCAGTTGAGTTAATGGAGCGAGTCTCATTTGCTCGTGTCGCAGGTAAGACTCCTGCCCATGTGCCCGCTTGGTCGGCAGCCACTGTCCTGATCAATGGAATGAAACCTGAAAAAAAAAGAGAGGAGGGTTCTGCATGGTTGGTAGAACCAATAAACGCACCCTTACCAGGAGGTTTGGTTGTAGTACCTACCTTGGTCACGTCAGATTTACCTGTGTGTCCAGTGAGAGTACTGAACCTGTCTCAGGAAGACCTTTGGCTTCAGCCCAGAGCCCGTTTGGGTATGTTGTCCCCTATAGACGGTAGCAATGCGGGTTCGTCCTGCGAAGTGAAGTTTCAGCGAATCTCCGCAGACACAGAACGGGTCACTGTTGGTGTCAGTCAGAGTTCTGAACCCCCTGTCCAAACAGTCTTGGATCTCGTTGACATGGGAGGCACGCCTGAACAGCAGGTTAAGTTAAAAGCAGTGCTTGAGAAATATTTAAGTGTATTTGCTTTAGACGATGATGATCTGGGCTATACAGATAAGGTTCAACACGAGATACACTTGACTGACGATGTACCAGTGAATCAGCCTTACCGACGCATTCCACCCAATCAGTACCAAGAGGTCCGAGAGCATATCACAAAGTTGCTGAAGAAGGGTGTCATTCAAGAGAGCGTGAGTGCGTATGCCTCGCCGGTGGTATTGGTGCGCAAAACAGATGGGTCACTACGTTTGTGCGTAGATTATAGAAAGCTCAATGCTAAGACGAGGCGTGATGCATTTCCGCTACCTAGAATTGACGAGAGCTTTGATGCCCTTGGGGGAGCAAAGTTTTTCTCAACTGTGGACTTGGCCTCTGGTTATCATCAGATTGCAGTGAGTGACAGGGATAGAGCCAAGACGGCGTTCACGACACCCTTTGGTTTATTTGAGTACCGGAGGATGCCGTTTGGGGTCTGCAATGGACCGTCAACCTTTCAGCGGCTAATGCATGCTGTTATGAGCGATCTGATCTTTCAGGTGTTGATAGTGTACTTGGATGACATTTTGTTGTTTTCGCAAACATTTGAAGGACATCTGGAAAGATTAGAGATGGTGCTGAAGCGGTTGGCAGAGACCGGTTTAAAGGTAAAGCTGGGGAAATGTTGTTTCCTCCAAGACTCTGTGCGTTTCCTTGGTCATCAGGTGTCAGCACAGGGGATTTCTCCTGACCCTGGCAAGGTTGCTGCAGTTAGCAATTGGAAGATCCCGGAAACTGTCAAGGAATTGAGGTCATTTCTAGGGTTTTGCAGCTATTATAGGAAGTTTATCGAGGGATTTTCAAAGATAGCTGGACCCTTACATGACCTGGTGAATGTGTGTCTAAGAGAAGGCAGGTGTGCAAAGAGTGGTCGTCGCTTTAGTACTCTGTGGTCTGATGAATGTGTTCGTGCATTCAATCAGTTAAAGGAGACACTGACAACAGCCCCTGTACTTGGTTTTGCAGATTTCAGTTGTCCTTTCATCCTCGAAACTGACGCAAGCCAGAATGGTTTAGGTGCAATCCTGTATCAGAAACAAGGTAATGAAAAGCGGGTTATTGCGTACGCCAGCAGAAGGTTGCGTAACGCAGAGAAAAATGATCGCAATTACAGTAGCATGAAGCTCGAGCTACTGGCCCTTAAGTGGGCAGTAGTCGAGAAGTTTCGTGGCTACTTACTTGGGTCCTGGTTTGAGGTGATCACGGATAATAATCCGCTCTGCCACTTGCAAACCGCCAAGCTAGGAGCGATCGAGCAGAGGTGGGTAGCCCAGCTTTCTATCTTTAACTTCGATGTGAAGTACAGACCGGGCAAGAGTAACGCTGCAGCCGATGCTCTGTCTAGGCAGGAGTTTGCAGGGGAGCCTGAATCTGATCCTGACGCTGACTGGAATGAGTGTGTAGCGATTTGCAGTGCGATTAGTCGGGGTACAGCCTTGGGACCAGCACTTGCATTGAAGGGCGTTGAGTGCGCCAGATTGAGGCAGATCCGTGCATTTGAGGCTGGAGAAAAAGCTGTTACTAGTCTCCAAGGCAACACTCACACACTTCCCGGCTACACTAGGGAACAGCTGTTTGAGTTTCAGAAAAGCGACCCTGTTCTGAGAGAATTTAGAAGGTTCTGGGACAAGAAAAAGAGACCAGTGCACCCAGAAAGGAAATCTCTGTCCAAGTCAGTGAAGTGTCTTCTAAAGCAGTGGAGTTTTATTAGAGAACGTAAAGGGTTGCTGTATCGTGTAGTAGATCATTCTTCAGAGGAGAGCTGTTGGCAACTGTTGTTGCCGGTGTGTTTGAAAGAACGAGTGTTGCAGAGCGTGCACGACGATATGGGGCACCAGGGCATTGAGCGGACTGTGGGGTTGTTGAAGCAGAGATGTTTTTGGTCTGGTATGCACGAAGATGTGGAAGAATGGGTAAAGAAGTGTCAACGGTGCATCCTCACAAAGATGCCGCAGCCCAAAGTGCGTGCCCCTGTGAGAGCATTTTTGGCTTCCAGGCCCCTTGAAGTGATCGCAGTGGACTTTACTGTCCTAGAGCCTGCTTCTGATGGGCGTGAAAATGTTCTCGTTGTTACAGACGTTTTCACAAAGTTTACGCAGGCGTTTCCCACCAAAGATCAAAAGGCCGATACCACAGCAAAGATCTTGTTGAAGGAGTGGTTTATGAAGTACGGCGTCCCAGAGAGGTTGCACTCCGATCAAGGTCGCAATTTCGAGAGTGAAGTCATCGCCGAGCTGTGCAGACTCTATGGGGTGAAAAAGACCCGTACAACCCCTTACAGGCCTCAAGGAAATGCCCAATGTGAACGATACAATCGAACGCTTCACAACCTGTTACGTACACTACCCCCAGAACGAAAACGGCGTTGGCCTGAGTACTTGCCAGAGTTAGTCCATGCGTATAATGTGACTCCGCATTCTACTACTGGTTTTTCCCCTTATTATCTTCTTTTTGGGGTACAGCCGCATCTGCCCATTGATGCATTGCTGGGTGGTGAGGAAGTCTCAGAGGGGAAACAAGACTGGTTATCTGTTCATCAAGAGAGGCTGCGTTACGCCCATGAGAAAGCTAGGGAGTACTCAGAGGAAAAAGCTCTAGAGAGAGTGACTCGGTTGAATGAGAAGGCATTTTGTCCCCAGGTCTGTGTGGGTGAGTTGGTGTATTTGCGTCAGCGGTTTCCAGGCAGGAACAAGATTCAAGATGCCTGGAGTCCGATCGTGTACAAAGTAGTGGAAATAATAGGCACGACTTACACTGTGGAACCTTTAGAGGGCGGGCCCTTAAAAAGGGTTCACCGATCGGAGTTGCGTCCAGGTGCTGTGCCCACTCCTAGGCCTAGGATTATGGACAAACCTCAGCCAGATGCACAGCATGTCACCATGGATGGGAATGACAGTTCTGAGCCAGATTTTGTGGTAGTAGCGGAGGTGGTGCAACCCTCTTTAAGAGGGGTCACCGATACTTCACCTGACTCAGAGGCACTTGGTACTTTGGAGTTGGGAGGTAACAGCTCTCAAGGTAACCAGGTACCAATATCAGCTGACACTGTTGGAGACTCTGCAGAATATGATGGTGAGGTCTGGAGTGCAGAGACTGCAGATGAGACTGTCCAGTCTCAGGAGTTTGAAACTGGTAAAATGTGTGACAGAGTTCAGAGAGAAGTACCAGTTCCATCTGTGCGTAGAAGTAAGCGTGCAACTGCGGGTGTTCACACAAATCCTTTCCATGCACCCAGGTCTGCTTGTAATGCAGTAAGCGTAAGCACAGAAATGGTGTCTCAAGTGCTGACCAGTATTGGCACTGCATTGTTTGAGAAGGCATTACGAGGTGCCATGAATACTGAATTTGTTACTGAGTGAGTCATCGAGGACGCTGACTTATTGCAGGGGAGAATGTAACCGAGTGGTAAAAAGTATAAATGTTTGTTTCTCCCTTTGCAATGTTAAACTTAGTTTATTTTTATTTGCTGTTTTCTGTAAATAATCTAGTCAAAAAGAAGCAGTGAATACCTGCATTTTCCTCGAGTCGTCAGTAGGTGGTGTTGTGAGCATGTCGCATGGGAAATGCGCATGTGCTGTTGTCCTCAGACATTTTGGGTGATGCGCAGCGAGCAGTGCGAGGGAGACGCGCACTCTCCATAATCGGTGACAGGTTTAAGACCATCCAATGGTAAATATAGTATTTCCTACTAATCTTTCTGTTAAATATCATTCCTGGATATATATTTTGTGCAGTTTCTAAGAGATGTCATATTTATAAAGTTATATCGTGTACGAGGTACGATGGTATGATGTCACACCATGCGGTGTAGGCCTGTTCAACTGTGGTTTTACATTCTTTTTTTTTTACATTTTGCAAATGTTTCATGTGTTTTCATGTGATTTGATACTTACCTGATTATTTACAATGTGTACAGCATTATGTTGGGGATTTCAGCCCTCATAACGTGAACGTGAGGTGTGTAATAGGAGCTCATCGTTGAGTGAGTGTTATTTCCTTCTATTTCTCACAAGTGAAGTGCAAGTGGGTAATATTACCATGTACTGATGTTTTATTTCTTTTTTTATAGTATTCCCACTGCCGTATTGTGCCGTATAGTACCGTCTAATACCGCATGCATTTTTGTGTGGTAGTTTTTCTGTAGTGTATCACAAACCTTTCGATGTTGAAGTATTTTCTTTTTGTTTTTGTTTGACGGCTGTGTTTTTGTAGTGCCGTGTTTTGATGATTAAGAGTTTTGTTTTTTGCGTCCACGCAACCGGACTGCGGAACTAAATTGTGTAGTACATCAGGGATAATCATACACTAAAAATATATAGAGCTGTGAGATTTATATTGCATCCCCAGCTCTGTGCATCCTTCTCTGTTCTGTTTATTTTTTTCAAAAGAAATCTGTTACTTTTTCCTCCCTTTCCGGTCTATTTTGTGAAAGCTGTGAGCCGGAACTGTTTTTGTACATCTTTGGAAACCTTTTCAGAACAAATAACAATAAACTACAAGTAAGTGAACCCGCTAAATGTGTTCCTGGTGGTAAATCAAAATCCCCGGTCACATATAATATTGCATTACATAGTATATTTTAATTTTAACTTTATCCAAAAGTTTAATAGACAGTTTTATTTGTAATTTTTTATTTTATTTTAGACTTTAAAAGGATTTATTTCAGTCTTACTTCAGAAAACTTGGAATATAGTTTAAAGTCGTATGGAGCACTTTTGGGGTGTTTTTTGGTCGTTTTTGGGGGTGATAGATGTGGTCATGATCTATCGCTGTATGGAAAATATCTGTCTGAATATTTGACAGAATTTCTCTTTTGTGTACCACGAGAAATAAAATAAAAAAACAACATATAGGATTGGAACAGCATGAGGATGAGTAAATAATGACCAAATTAAAATTTTTGGGCGAACTATCCCTTTAACAACAAATAACAGAATCCCTTTGTAATTTAAACAAATCGGCCCACTGCTGTCATGGCATGCCCAGTACCTCCTCCTACATTCTGTTAGCAGGAGAAAGAGAAAGAGAGATAAAAGAGTAGCAGTGTTTTTCCCCTCTGTGAGCTTTTTGTTAAGGAGAACGCCTGAGGCCCTGACAGACACAGAGAGGGACAGAGCGAGAGAGCAATCGCTGCCAAGCTCTCTTCCTCCTTTGCTGGTGGGCCCTCACCGGCATGCTGTCCTCCTGACCTTGGTGGGCCTTACTAGAGAAAAGAGATGGCAAAGATGGCCGTCAGCTCCTCTTCTGCCGAGCCGCCTGGTTTCGTTCCTCAGCCCTGGGGCGGGACTTCTGCTGGCTTTCTGCGGGACTCCTTCAGTCCACTCACCCAGGGCTTTGATGCATATGTTCTGAAGGTGGCCGCCGCCGCGACTCAGGCATGGTGGCAGATGGCAGACCTTCAGGCCTCCGCTGGTCAGACTGGTGTTCATTTCCCAACTTTTTTCTGCCTGAGTGTTTCAGAGGAAGACTCAGCAGTGCAGAAGAGCTTCTTCTGGTGTGAGAAATAAACAGAGGGTGAGACAAAATCGAAATAGATATTAAAATGCCTTCAGAAGACCAAAGTGCTGTTTTGCTGGTTAGTAGATAAATCTTCTTTTATGCAACACTTAATGCAACAACACAAAATATCTCCTGTTTTTTTTTTTGAAGAAAAGAAAACAAAAATGTTTAAACCAGCTTAGACAATGTTGTTTACCAGTACAGTCTTTTCCTGGTTTTATGCAGATCTGTTGCACACAGTGTAGCCATGTTAGAACCAATATGAAAATGCAAAAAAATATACCTAAATTCTGATTGGATGAGTCACATTACATGCTATTGTAAAATCATTATCTATTATTGCAAATTATGTATTAATGCACCAAGTGGCCATGTTGCTTGGCAAACCATAAATAGTACACTTAGTTTACATATTACTTGAAATATAACATTCAGTATATAATTTGTCAGAAAAACTGTTTATTCTGATTATTATTATTATTAACTGTTTATTTGACAGTTCTGGCTTGAATCATATTGCTGCTGCTGTCATTTTATAAAAATATAAACACAGCAAAAATGTGTGTTTTTGATTTTCTTGCCATTTGGTTTTTAAAGTAAAAATGGTGTCATATGCATGTTTAGATTTTGAAATAATTTACTATAAAATAAGACAAAAATACTGATTAATTAATTCGTTTTTTTTTCACCAAATTAGCCAGTTCAGGTTTCACAATACATTATTTTTTATTTTATTTTACCACTGGTTATGGGTGTTTTTAAGGACAACTTAAAGTAGCTAAAATTTGGTCTAATTGGTCTAGCTAATGTCCCAACCTGGCAAAGCTAGCGAGTGTCCAAAACCTCACTTAAACGGGCAAACTAGACCAGCATGGGAGACCAGATAAGGCAAAAGGGCTTGTGTAAACTGGTCTCCCACTGAACCAGCCTACTTGATCTAGGCTTTTATTTTCAATTTCATTTTGAACATTATTTTATCACTGGCCTGTTTTTATTGCCCTTATCCAAACAATTAAGTGAGTAAATCTTTGTAATTGGCTTGATGGGTTTGAATTATATTCCCTCATGTTGTGAAAGTGACTTACGAAGCCAAGCACTTTTGGGAAACAGGGCCCAAAATAAGTTTTTGACAGAGTGTAATTTAATGCAGGCAAGGTGAGGTTGAGATGAGGGAGGAAAGCGAGGGATAAACGGAAGGTGAGCTAGAGAGATGAGCGCTGTGTGTCCTTGAGACAGATCTCCTCCTCATCCCTTAGGAACCTGCCATCTCCTTGCCCATCCTCTGGAAACGCTCCGCTCACACACACATTCACGTACACGTGCTCACTCTCACGAACACACTCTTCCAGACAATTACCATCCTTTCTCAAGATGCTTGCAGGTATAGGCCAGCTGCCACGTCTCACAAATCGAGCGTGCTGTTCAATGCCTTGGCAGAGGGCGACAGGGGACGGGCGCTCATCTTTTTTCTCCATCCCTTCATCCGTTTTTCCTTAAAGTTGCATGGCGGAGGACAAAATGGACAGATGGGGAGGCCTCACTGTCCTGATGTTTGGGTTCTAATTATATTAGCCCAGGCCCTGCATGGATCCACGATGAATGTTTACTCTGCCACCAATTTATAATCATTTAGCGAACACCTGTTTAGAAGAGTCAAAAAAAGAGAGACAGAATGGGTCAGGGGCCAGATGCGGAGAGCGGAGAAAGTCGCATATGCTGTAAGCAGCCCGACGGCTGGGTGAAAGACTGGGACGGGCCAAGGATGGAGACAGTTGGGTGGTGTTACAGTCATGCCTTCAGCAAGAATGAAAGAAAGCCTTGATTATGCTGCAGCAGCCCACTCTGTCAATGAAGATACCTCCTGAGAAAAACCAAGAAAATACTGAGCAATTTGAATGCTAGTTTCTCTGTAAAAAATTGAGTCATATGTTGATTCAAGTTGGTCTGAAACATTTTTGTATACAACATCCATAAATAAATTGACTCCTTTAAAACTTTAATTATTTCAAATCAAATGGTGTCTGCTAAATGCATAAAAGTAAATGCAAATGTTAAACATCTGCCAAAACAATTGATTGTGAGAGTTCCAATCCCGTTCTTTGTATGTCACTTACAGTAATACATGTGAGATAAACTGACATATGCTAGATCTTCTTAATGTGATAATTCTTCTCAGTTCAGTTGTACATGCAGACATGATTAGAGCATCAATTTAAATTGTATGAATCCATGATCAGCAATGAAGCGATTGGTTGTCAACAAAACAGCAGTGTTATAGCTTATATAAGAAATTTATGCATATAAATAAAAAAATACAGATTTAAAACTTTTAAAATAAATACATAAATATGCATATACATTATATATATAAGATATTTATGTTATTTGTCAAGCTAAATAAATGTAAATATTTAATCATACTTAAAACTCTTGATATTACTGAGAGCAATCAAAAGTTTTTAGGAAGCTACAACAAAATTTCTACAAAAAAGAAAATAAAGACAAAATAAGGAGAAAGAGCTTTAAATGTTATTGTTACATTGTTCTTAATTACATAATTTCATTATCTCAAAATCTTGAACGTATAATTTAATGCTCCTTGGGATGCTTTTCTAATGGCATCTAATCCTGTTCACACAAAAAAATTGAGTTACAAAAAGAAAAAAAAAAACTAACAGACTAACAGACCTGTCGCTATGAAAACATCTGTTTTGAACAGAACAATCCAGGAATTCATAAAAGCTTCAACAGTTAAATGCACAATAAAACTTGCATATGGCATGATGTAATGCAAACAATTAATTGGACATGCCTTACTAGATCCGTATACTGCTTGCAGCGGTAGCATTTTTCACCTTTCAGACAAAATATGTCTTGTAGTGTTGACTCTGTAGATCAGGCACTTCTAAATTTATTTTCTTTCGAAATTGCCATTATCAGCGCCTCAGGGAAGAATGTAAAGTTCTCATGTTGAGTTATTGACAAATTTTGTCACTGCTGTGAAATCTCATATGGTGTTAACCTCCTTTCTCACTTTCGTCCATCCTCGCTCCCTCTCTCTACATATCAGCCCATCTTTCACAACTTCCTGTGCTCCCTTTTTGCTTTCGCTCATTCCCTCTCAAAGGTCAGGGCTCTGAGTGGGTCTGTTTGAAGCATGGCCTTCTGCAGAGCACAGGAGGGGTGATCTCCACAGGGAAAGGGAACGCTCCTGCACCCCCGGCTGTTGGCCCTGATGACTTTGAAAGACCCGAACAGGGCCATTTATTTACCTCCTTGACCTCATCCCACTACCCTCTATTTGGGTGTCCAGTTTGAGCCACACAAGATCACAGCATGCATGTACCAAATGTTTCAAATTGTACCTGTTTGCTAGAATTAAAGTGTATGATTTTGGTAAGAAATTCCAATGGAATCATGTCATCAATCTTTAGGCCAGCTCTGAAGACTAATTCAAAATCAGTTCCTTCAGGAATGTCCAATGGGTTTTAGAATATATATATATATTAAAATTTATTTATTAGCTAAATTAGTGCTTTATTTTTTAAGAGTCATTCTTATTTTGAGATTTTAACACAGTCATAATTCAAATGGGATTTTTGAAGCCTCTAAGTTTGAAAAGCACAAAGACGCTAACAAGTTAGCATAAGAACTACAGCAGTTCTCCAAAAAACACACTTTTAAAAACACTTTTTAAAACATAAAACATCTCCAATATTCACTTGACTTAAATTATCTTGTAGAACAAAATGTGAAAGCCTCTTCAGGTAATGCTAGACCTTATTTTACTCATGAGCTGAAAAAAGCTAATTTTAGCGAAAATGCTAATTCTCTCCCAGACTACAAAATGAGCAACTCTACAATGGGCTGAAAGGAAATGAATAACAGAACAATTATATCACATCGGTGTGGAAGAACATGTCTAGTTGATCTTTTTGTGAATCGCACTGTATACACACATAAGAGAAAAATAATTGCGGTTTGAATCCAGGCGCTGGTAGCGGCGTTACCTGTCCCTGCTCAACAGAAGTACTTCAGGGACAGAATCATAAGAGAGACAGACCACAATAGTCCATGAGTGTTCTTTTGGTCAAAGCGCCTCTTTGGATTCACACCTACCAGGCATGTATGTGTGTGCTTCTGTGAATGTGTCTAGAACAATAGGAAGGTGATCGCAAACCCTCTTGAAACTCCACAACGAGTAATTGGCTTTCAACATCCGTATGTGAAAAAGAAGAAAAAACTGTTGTTGCTATAATAACAGTAAAATGTTTAATTCAAGGCCCCGCTGCTGCTCTGATATCACGGTGTGTGCGGTTTGTTTAATGGTGTTTGATGTACCATATTTTACCTGAAGGTGGAGGTTAAAAACAACAACAGTTGTTTACAAGTTCGGAATATCATCCACCAATGCGCAAGGGCAGCAACAGGGATAATCATATTCTGTCATCCTCAAGGAGGGATGATATCTTTAAGACACAAGCTCTAGTCCAGACTTGCTAATGACATCGGCACGCACTGCTTTATAGTCATAGCATCACATAGGCAACAACAAAAGAAAAAAATGCCACAACCTTCGATGGCCTCAGATCCTCCTCCTGCCTCCACTTTAGCGAGTCTTTAGCGGTGGGTACAGAAAGGTCGTGGGGTGAGGAGGGGGCTTTGGCGATGGGGGAAACAGCAGTCGCGTTGCCATCCTGATGACTTAGTTTGAGTAGAAATCCTCTAATAAAAACATTGACCCATGTAATTGATTTTAATGGCAGCTCCGTGCCATCTTTCCCCGCGCTGGCTGGACGCCGGCCAGATGCCATCAGCGCCGCCCCTGGGGGACCGGTGGAGGCTGGGGCGGAGGGAGGGCGCAGATGAGTGCCTGCCTCTGAAGTGGAGAGTAACAAGAATAGATTAGCGTGCTTGATAAACACGGCGCGCAGCGTGCTCCAAAGGCAGCCGAGGGTACAACTGACCTTTTTGTTCTCTGTCAGGGGCAGAGGAAGCAGCGGAGAGGGGGTGGCGGGGACAAAAAAGACCAACCTCCCCAACCGCGAGACCCGACAACGTTTAGCCGGCGCACGGCAACATCGTCTCCGAGGACCTTGCGATTAGCCGCGCCGGTTTCACCGTATTAAACAGCCGCTGTTTTTCGCTTCTGCACGTCTTGTTTGTTCACAAAGCACTTTATGTGGCATCATGGTCTCGGCTGCTGTTGGGTTTCCACCTCTATTATACTTGGAGAGAGCTGACACAGTATGATCCAAGCTGCAGGCTTCAGGGGGTGGCTTTTATTTACACCACTTTCTCCTGGTACTTCCAGTGTCCTGGCAGCTTTTAGCCAAAGGGGAAGTAGCGCACGCCTGGAAAGGAGCGCTTGTTTTAAGTGCTTCACACTGTTTGTGTCTTTTGTTGACTGCTATCGCTTTCCATAGCTCTTGGCGGGGTGAAAAAGACACACTTAAATACACACTGAGCAAATGAAGGTTAAGGCTAGCATGAGCCTGACTGTGGGATAGTTTACATCTGCTAAGTACCCAGGGAGTGGCGGCCAACGATATCGACTCGATCGGGGAAAAAAAGGCTCAGATGCTGTCATTCCTCATTGATTGGGTTGCGCGTCTTGCAAAGCACTGTAGACAAAGTTCCCGTGGCCAGATTTGCACGCCGATACCGCAACGTTGCCCTCAACTGTCAAATAGCTTAGTGAGCGACTTCAAATGTGGCGCGAGAAGGTCAAGGTGAAAATTCTTTCTGTAATGACGGCTTGTTCGCCTCACCGGTGGACAATTTCGCATGAGGCGAAGCGTGAGGGTTTTGCTAAGTTTGCGAGTGCAACTTTGCTGTTTAATTTACCTTGCTTGATGTCTGCCAGATGTACCCGAACGTAGATAAATTAGTGAGGACTTAATGCTCATCTTACAAATGAACGCATCTGTGTCACATTGAAAACGAACGGCTGGCCTCCTCAGCTAACCTTATCCCCCATTCTCTCTCGCTTGCTCTCTCCTCGTAAAACACATGAGCTTGGGGGATTGAGGTTTCAGTGAGCACACACTCAGAACAATACCCACGTGGGCCTGGAGAAAAACTGTGCTTAATTGTATTAATTTACTGCATGGACTAACGAGGAGGCAACAAGGGGAATGGCACATCAATGGCAGCGCTATCTGACAGAAGGGGTTCTTGCCCGGGCCTGCGCACGGCTAAGAGGGAACCCTCTTTCTCCTTATTCCGCTCTGGTGCTCTCTTCTCCAGGCGCCTTGGGCTCAGCCAGATGTTGTCAAGAGAAGGCGTTGTAACACAGGGCTATTGCTCCCTACAGCAGGTGGCACCGCAGGTCGTTATTAGCACACACGCACATACACACAAATCTCGCTTACATGCATGTGGGCCTTGTTGAGCGTTTCTGCTTGGTGAGTGAGCGCAGATGAGCTGTCTAATTGGATGGAGAGTAACAGCCTGACAAGATTTCTTGCAAGAATACATACATCAGTGGACGAGATAATGAGTGAGCTGAAGATGCTTGCCAGGCAGCGCAAGTAAAGCGTGGCGGACTGGTGGGACTCACTGGGACTGTAGCTGCCTTTAGGGCATCCGCCACATGCCTAAACCTGCAGGCCCTAACTGCAGGCCCTGAGTGAAAATAGAACCCTCTGCATTTCACTCGCACTGGCATGGTGAATATGAAAGAGATGTGAAGGAATGTATGGTTGGCTAGGAGCAATTTGTGGAAGTGTAGCTCTTTAAACATTGTCCCAGTAAGCCTATGCATCGGGCCCTACAGAAGGGGACCCATCAATAAAAAAATGCATTTTGGACCACATGAATTCAAACAACTACCCTGTTTTAAGAGTATGAGCACCACTAGTGGTACCAAACACAAACCGCCAAAAGAATATCTTTTGAAATCATGTTCAAAATTTTAAAAAGCTGTCAGCAACTGCCGAAAAAACAGGTAGCACCATAATGTAATGCACTGTTCTTTTAAAATTTCTATTAATCAAAGAATCCTTATTAAATGTATCATGGTTTCCACAGAAATGTTGAGTTAATATTAAGTAACTGTTTTCATCATTATAAAGGACAGTTACACTGAAGACTGAAGTAATGACTGCTGAAAATTCAGCTTTTTATCACAAGATAAATTATTTTTTAAATACACTGAAATAGAAAATAGTTCTATTAAATTGTAATAATATTTCACAATATTACTCCTTTTACTATTATTTTTGATCAAATAATGCAGCCTTGGTGAGAGACTTCTTTCTGTTGCAAAATTATTTATTTAGAATAAAATTACTAATACTACAATTTACTGAGAGTTTAAACAAACTCAAGGGGAAAAAAGAAAAGCAAAATAAGTGTTTTGCTACATTTAATGGCAATGCAAATGCAACAGGGACTGGAATTTGTAGCAAAGGGAGCTGGAATCAAACTCTATGCAAGTAAATGAACTAAGTAAGTGCTGGACCGACCCAGGGTGACATTTGGAATGCAGCATTCCCTAACTTATTAGACTACCGTGCAGTCATTATCATAGCAGTGCTGGGCCAATTCATTTTCAAAGTGCACCAGATGTGCTCCTGCAATTATTCCAGCAAGGACCGAGGTTCAGATGTGTGCTCACACTCCCGGTCTTGTTGGAACTGCAAATGTCTTCCATTTGAATTCCTGGCTGACCTTCTCTCATTTTGTTTTTTTACATTCCATTTCACATGCCATGTTTTGCATCGGTCTGGGGCGAGTTTGGAACAGTGCTAACTATTTTTATTTATTGCGGATTTCTTGCTCACAAATTTGCCTTTTGAAGCACTGAATGCAAGAAATCGATATGATTATGAGTTATTCCGATTGCCCTCAATCACAAAGAGCTGAACAATTAAACAGAAATGGATATTTTATGAAAACTGACTACCCAAATGTATTCAAATGCTTAATTTTAAGCAGGTTATCTATTGTTTATTACAGTAACTTGGGTAATATGGGGCATTACATTAACAGTAATCTTTGAGGCTGTCGACTGTAAGGACATTCTTGAGTATT
This sequence comes from Barbus barbus, assembly GCF_936440315.1. Lineage (NCBI taxonomy): Eukaryota > Metazoa > Chordata > Actinopteri > Cypriniformes > Cyprinidae > Barbus > Barbus barbus. The sequence continues at coordinate 12,767,466 of NC_136758.1, forward strand.
TGACAGAAGCAAAAAATAAATTTTAAGTAGAACACTGATGGCCGCTGGCATGTGTCACCGCTCTCTTGAGTGACACAGAAGAAGAAAGGAGGCAGAGCAGGTGAGGTTAGGAGCTCTCTGTCTTGGGCAGTGACAATTGCTTGAAGCGTCTGACACCTTAAAGAGGCTGGGACACAGATGGGGATTGAAGACCTGTCATTGGTTTTTGGAGATATTGTCACAGGAACAGGTCCTTCTGGATGACAAAAATATGCACAGATGAAATACAGACAGAATTAGAGCTCTTTACAGTGCAGAGCTTGTCTAGTATTTTAAATTGCAAGAAATTTTTGGTTTTACCTAAAAAAAAAACCTAATTTAATAAAATATAATTGCTAATAAAAAATACATTATTTAAAAAAATATGCTTCATTTAATTTTTCAATTAATAAATTTGAATTAAAATGCAAATCCTTATAAAGTCTTTGAAAGCTATACATGTATGCTATTTACAAAAAAAACTAAAAAAACTTCTTGAGGTATGTCTAATGAATTGTAAATAAGCTAGGCTAGTTGCTAATATGCGACCCTGGACCACAAAACTGGTCTTAAATTGCTGGGGTATATTTATAGCAATAGCCAAAAATACATTGTATGGGTCAAAATTATTGATTTTTATTTTATGCCAAAAATCATTAGGATATTAAGTAAAGATTATGTTCCATGATGATGTTTTGTAAATTTCCTACTGTAAATATATCAAAGCTTAATTTTCGATTAGTAATATGCATTGCTAAGAACTTAATTTGGACAACTTTAAAGGCAATTTTCTCAATATTTTTTTTTTTTTTTGCACCCTCAGATTCCAGATTTTCAAATAGTCTCAGCCAAATATTGTCCTATCCTGACCATACATCAATGCAAAGCTTATTTATTCAGCTTTCAGATGATGTATAAATCTCAGTTTTGAAATATTTACTCTTATGAGTGGTTTTGTGCTCCAGGGTCACATATAATGCCCAAATAGCTATTTGGCAATTGTATATTACATTAACTTAATCCAATAACATATGGCAGCCTAACGTTACCTGTCAATTTAGATTTTATGCCTCGATCACATTTAATGCGATTTTTTACTATGTGTAAGTGATAAGACAATCTTATTGTTCAGTGCCATTTTAAAAGCATAACATGAGGTCGTCACCCTGTGATGCTGCGATGCAGAGCTGAATCATGGGCTGTGATCTGTACTGTACCATTACTCCATGCTAGAAAAGGTCAAGAACTTATCTTGCACAGTTTTTTTCTCTTTCTGTGCAAATGCTTTTCTTTTCACTTCGCTCTTTGCTTCCAATTAACTGAGTAGGCGTTTTATCCCATAATTAGTATCTTCATTTCCTGTCTGAAGCCTCATTATCAATGCAGCAAATTCACCCACAGTAATAGCTTCTAGTACTTAATGATGCCATTATTCTTAATGATACTGTTTTTAGCTACAAAGGAATAATTACAGTTCACTTCTACTGGGTATGCATGGAGAAAACGGTGTATATTTTTCCTGTGTGTGTGTGTGTGTGTGTGTGTTTGCATGTGTGTTTTGATTTGTTTTAAGATGGACACTTGCCTGTGATCATATTTTTGTACTATAACAGGAAGTGTGTATTGGAGAAAAACACGGTGAAATGGAACGGTGGAAAGTGAGAAATCAAAAGCTACTCGCACCTTTTTTTCCCCATCACAGTGGAGCACATTACGCATTCACAAACATTTGTTAGATGATGTCACCTAGGTTTTCATTCAATGACTGCGGTCTAAATATTTAAATGTGCATTATGTGAGAGAGCTTGTTTACCACTTGCTTTTACTCATACAAAATATCCCTATTTAAACACCGGGTATGAACAAATTCAGTGACTCACAAATACAGGTGGATACCCACAATTTACTTAAATTTAAATTGTTTTATTATGTTTTATAATATATCCAAGAGCTCTAAAATGAAACAGGACATTTAGCATTTATATTTCAGCAGTAAATATATAACTTTAGCTAAATTCAATTTTAAATATATATTTTTTCTATAAACTAAAAAAGAGGGGCAATACTTTTTATGTGTATTTTGACAATGCTAAATGTAGTGCTGTGATGAATTATGGTATATCTTACTCTGTCATACTATTCTTAAATGTGACTCATTTCCTTCAAACTAATGCTTGTTGTCCAGGGATGACACATCTGAAACAATGCACAATAATACTGATAATATCATGTATCTTCTAAATAATAATTACATAGCCGATAACTAATATGGCACAAGAAAAATAAAAAATAAATAAATAAATAAATATATATATATATATATATATATATATATATTATCTATAATATTTAATTTATATACAGTATATATATATATATATATATATATATATATATATATAATTCAAATAAAGAAAACATTTAAATACACGCAGTGTGCAGGAGATATAGTGTTTATAGGTCACACAAAAAAGGATCAAGTTGCTGCATTCAAAGTCTTGTTCTCATGCCAGTTCAATTTCCTCTAATTTCACCAACTTCTGACTGTTGGTACTTGACAAAGCAGGCCATATTAGAGTGAAGTCAGCCATTTTAACCCTCCTATTAAGCCTCTCTGAGTACTCATTTGACTTTGGATAGAAGTCTAGGTGTCCTGCTTCTGCGGTCCAGCCTCGCTCTCAAATGTCCCACTGACCAGATGTCCAAGTGTACACCGCAGAACGGCGCAACATCCAGTCCATCTTTCTGCTGTTTGAGGTTTCAATGGCTCATTCTACTGCAACAGAAAGAGTTTCAGAAGCTATTAAAACGGAGGACGTACCCTACGCCACAGGCGATTTTAATGGGGCTTTGAGAGCCAGCATGTTACAATTGCTAATTGGTAGTGTGAAATAGCTTGTTGTGTTTTGCCACGTACACTGGGCCTGCCTTTACATTGCACAACCCTGGAGGCAAAAAGATTGTTTTAGAGTAAAAAGCGTGACATCGTTCTTCTGATACGACTGCGTATTTGTACGCGCTTACAAGCGGCGCATTCAAATCTTCACATTAGCCAGAACGGCTGATGTGCATGCTTGTGCGTAAGAGCTGTTCAGACATCAGGCATGAGAGTCCTTTGTTGAGAAGAAGGACTTTTGTTGCGTGTTTAATTGAAAAGATGCTCGAGACTGCCTAAGGTAGTCCTCCTCTTTACTCGCAACATGAAACAGCATTTTAAAAATGTAATGCTAATCCGAACAGGACCAGAAGTTTGCATGCAAATGAGCGAATGAATATGCATGGCCGTCATCTTATGGTTTGCGAAAAACATGGGATTCTAAAGCAACTAAACAAAGGTCTTTGTTGCAGCTTCTGTCTGATACCTTGCCAGGGTAATTTCCATCTGTCTGCTCATGCTGAACTCCCCTCTCTCTCTCCATCTATCTCTTTTACTCCCTCTCTCTCTCACACTCCTGCACCCCACTCAGTTCTGGCATTAGAACCACAGGAAACAGTGTCCGTTCCTTTACACGATGCGACAGTCTGTTCACCTACCCAGTGCTAACACGGCGTGATGTGCTTGTTGGCTGATCAGAGAGCCGCTGAGCTGAAACTCCTGACTCGCACCTGAGACACTCACCCCTCCACCCGCATCTCTCCTCCTGTCCTGTGAACACACGCTCGCTCCTCCAGCCCGCAAACTCCTTCTGTCCTACTAAATAATGCACCTCCCCGACCTCACAGCCGCCCGGCTCCTGCTGAACTCAGGTTCTGTCCTCTGTGCTCTGCTTTCCAGAGGAAAATGTTGTTGCTCAGAGGTTACTTTCATAGTCCTCAGTCATGTTTTATAGAAGTATCAACTTTGCTGCAGATGTTTCTGCTGAAATCCCTGGGGAGAAATGAAAAAATCGACACAAATGAGACAACTTATGACATGCGATAAGAATGCAGAACTATAAAATTAAATATAGCTGCGAGCAGCGATGACGGGCCCAAGCCGTCAGCATACGCCATCCCGGTGGCATCGATAAAACGGTGCCCAGCGAGCACACACATTACAGTAACCCTCTGGCAGTTTGGTTTTAAGGGATACGGCAATTAAAGGGTTATTCCAAACCATCAACTCTGTGAAACACACACACACAGAACAACATATAAAACTTTAAATTCTGTGAAAATATATTTTTCATTGGTAGTTGATGTTAGTTAATGCATTTACTAATGCTAACAAATGAGAAATTATTATAGTTACCAAAGGTTTTAATGATTTATAAGCATTTTTTAATGATTTATTTTTCCATTAACTAACATGAATAATTTATTCTAACACAAATGAATAAAGTAAAACATATATTGTTAATATTTAATGTTATTTGTGAATTAACCAATGTTAAAAACAACATTATTTAACTGTTGTTAATTTACATCATTAATAAATATATACCATTTAATGTTTATCAAAATCAATTCCAAAATGTGTTAATATATTATTACATTTTAAAGTTTTATCTTTTGAACATGACTATTTTTCTAATATTAAAAATATTTTGTTCATTGTAAGTTCATACTATCAATGAAGAATTAACATGCTGTAAAATATATATTTTTCATTGTTAGTTCATGTTAATTAATGCATTCCCTACTGTTAACAAAAGAGACTTAATTATAAAGTGTTATCAAAACCTTTAATGCTTTATAAGCATTTTTTAAGGATTTTATTGAGAAGTTTAAACAGACCCTCTCTCTCTCTCTCTCCCCCTCCACACTCACTGAACTCACACAGTCAGTCACCCACCCAGTCACCCACCCAGTCACCTACCGCAAACATTAGAAGCACAGAGACAGGAGAACTCTGATAGTTTTAATTTTCTGCTCTCCATAGTGTATTGTAAATTCATGAAATTAATCACATATCTCAGACTGTCTTGTTCTGTGTATGTAATTTTTTATGAAGTGTTTGGAAGCTGCTCTTTAAAGATAAAAAAAAAAAGTGTTCTTTTTTACTGTAACTTTAATAAATTGCCATTAAATCACCGTTCAAGATATCCTAAATCAGTCCGCAATGTAGCATCTTCAGTATCTTGGAAGCATGTGAAAAAATGTTTGGTGTGAATTTTTGGTTTCTGCTTGAAGGAGTATGAATTTGTTTACAGCCCGTTTAAAAAAAAAAAAAACACATAAAAAAAAAAAATAGCCGATTTCCTGTTGGTCGTAGCTAATGACTGTAAATTAGAAAGTTGTCCGGATTAATAAGAACAATTTATGTACCGAGTTTGGTGTCTGTAGCTATCATTATATATATATATATATATATATATATATATATATATAATCATTAATAATTATATACCATTTAATGTTGATCAATATTAATTCCAAAATGTGTTTATATATTATTACATTTTAAAGTTTATCTTTTGAACATGACTAATTTTCTAACATTAAAAAGATTAATAAATGCTTTAAAAAAATTGTTCTTTGTTAGTTCATACTATCATGGAAAAATTAACATGCTGTAAAAATATATTTTTCATTGTTAGTTCACGTTAATTAATGCATTTCCTAATGTTAAGAATTGAGACCTTATTATAAAGTGTTATCAAAATCTTTAATGATTTATAAGCATTTTTTAAAGATTTAAAAAAACAGACCCTCTCTCTCTCTTTCTCTCTCTCACCCACTGGCTCAATCCACACAGTCACTCACACAGTCACTCACACCCCACCCCCACCCCCACCCCTCACTCAGCTGCAGGCTGACAGGGATCTCTCACTCAGAAGCAGTCTAAGTCTAACTCTCTGATAGTTTTCAAATTTTCTCCTCTGCATAGTGTATTGTAAATTCATAAAATTAATCACATATCCTCAGACTGTATTGTTCTGTGTATGTAATTTTTTATGAAGTGTTTGGAAGCTGCTCTTAAAAGATAAAAAAAAAAAAGAAATGATCTTTTTTACTGTAACTTTAATAAATTGCCATTAAATCATCGTTCAAGATATCCTAAATCCGTCCGCAATTTAGCATCTTCAGTATTTTGGCATCATGATAAAAAATGTTTGGTGTGATTTCTGTGTTTCTGCTTGGAGGAGTATTAATTTGTTTACAGCCCGTTTTTAAAAAAAACCCACATTAAAATAAATATAGCCGACTTCCTGTTGGTCGTAGCTAATGACTGTAAATTAGAAAGTTGTCCGGATTAATTAGAACAATTTATGTACCGAGTTTGGGGTCTGTAGCTAAAACTAACCCCCTCATTTTTGACAAAAGGTGGCGCTATAGAGTGCCTCTTCCACGCCCGTATATGAGCTTTTTCCAGTGTCTAACTATCATTAATACTCATATGTGTGTTGAGTTTCATGACATTCTAAACATGTTATCTGCCTCAAAATCACCAGAAACGAATTTTCAACTTTGACACGTTGCCATGGCAACATAATTTTAGATATCAATCTTCCCTTCACAGTTTTACATCGGCCGTGTTTTGACATTATTCTGGTGAAGTTTGAAGCAAATCGAGTAAAAATAAGATGCTGAATTCAAAGCATTTTGAAAACGACACACTTCCTGCAGCCAGTTGGTGGCGCTATAACTTTCAGTCATAATAGTCACATCTATCCGATCGGCATCATACAACGAACAAATCTCTGAAGTTTGATCTACATCATACAATGTATGTGGACGTTATTAGGCATTTCCTGGGTCTCATTTTTCGCCATAACTTCATCGCCTCGCCACGGGCAAACCGTTCGACATATCAAAAATATCTTCGCAATTTAGCGTCCCCAATGTCCTGAGATCATGTTCACCGAGTTTGGTGGCAATCGTATGGAAATCCTCAGAGGAGTATATCAAATTCCAGAGCATGCGCTTTTTAAACAGCCCTGAATAGCCGACTTCCTGTTGGGCGGAGCCTAAGACATGCTGCGTGAAAGTTGTTCAGCTCAATGAGTTCTATATGTGTACCGAGTTTCATATGAATACGTGCAAGTATGTGTGAGCTATACATCAAGTTTTCTGACAATTTTCCAGGGGGCGCCGTAGAGCCCCTGTGCCACGCCCGGGTCCCAGCCTCAGCGGCGTCCTAATGGCCGCAGGTTCCAATGTGCGTGCCAATTTTCGAGAGTTTTCGGGCACGTTAAGGCCCCCAAAAGTGCCCGGATGATTGAAATAAAAAAAAAAAAAAAAAAAAAAAAAAAAAAAAAAAAAAAAAAAAAAAATAAATATAGCTGCGAGCAGCGATGACGGGCCCAAGCCGTCAGCATACGCCACCCCGGTGGCATCCATAAAACGGTGCCCAGCAAGCACAAGCATCACAGTAACCCTCTGGCAGTTTGGTTTTAAGGGATACGGCAATTAAAGGGTTAATCCAAACCATCAACTCAGTGAAACACACACACACAGAACAACATATAAAACTTTAAATTCTGTGAAAATATATTTTTCATTGGTAGTTGATGTTAGTTAATGCATTTACTAATGCTAACAAATGAGAAATTATTATAGTTACCAAAGGTTTTAATGATTTATAAGCATTTTTTAATGATTTATTTTTCCATTAACTAAAATGAATAATTTTTTCTAACACAAATGAATAAAGTAAAAAATATATTGTTAATATTTAATGTTATTTGTGAATTAACCAATGTTAAAAAACAACATTATTTAACTGTTGTTAATTTACATCATTAATAAATATATACCATTTAATGTTGAAATCAATGTTTTAATGTTTAAAATCAATTCCAAAATGTGTTAATATATTAAATTTTAAAGTTTTATCTTTTGAACATGACTATTTTTCTAATATTAAAAATATTTTGTTCATTGTTAGTTCATTGTAAGTTCATACTATCAATGACGAATTAACATGCTTTAAAAAATATATTTTTCATTGTTAGTTCATGTTAATTAATGCATTCCCTACTGTTAACAAATGAGACTCAATTATAAAGTGTTATCAAAACCTTTAATGCTTTATAAGCATTTTTTAAGGATTTTATTGAGAAGTTTAAACAGACTCTCTCTCTCTCTCTGTCTCCCTCTCTCTCTCTCTCTCTCTCCCCCCCCCTCCCTCCCCCTCCACACTCACTGAACTCACAGTCAGTCACCCACCCAGTCACCCACCGCACACATTAAAAGCACAGTGACAGGATATCTCTGATAAGTTTAAAAATTTTCTTCTCGCCATAGTGTACTGTAAATTCATGGAATTAATCACATATCCTCAGACTGTCTTGTTCTGTGTTTGGTGTGAATTTGTGGTTTCTGCTTGGAGGTGTATGAATTTGTTTACAGCCCGTTTTGAAAAAAAAAACCACATAAAAAAAAAAAAGCCGACTTCCTGTTGGTCGTAGCTAATGTCTGTAAATTAGAAAGTTGTCCGGCTTAATGTGAACAATTTATGTACCAAGTTTGGTGTCTGTAGCTATCATTATATATATATAATCATTAATAATTATATTCCATTTAATGTTGATCAATATTAATTCCAAAATGTGTTAATATATTATTAAATTTTAAAGTTTCTCTTTTGAACATGACTATTTTTCTAACATTAAAAATATTTTGTTCATTGTTAGTTCATTGTTAGTTCATACTATCAATGAAGAATTAACATGCTGTAAAAAATTATATTTTTCATTGTTAGTTCATGTTAATTAATGCATTCCCTACTGTTAACAAATGAGACTTAATTATAAAGTGTTATGAAAACCTTTAATGCTTTATAAGCATTTTTTAAAGATTTTAAAAAAACAGACCCTCTCTCTCTTTCTCTCTCTCACCCAGCTCCTCAATCCACACAGTCACTCACACAGTCACTCACACCCCACCCCACCCCCACCCCCTCACTCAGCTGCAGGCTGACAGGGAACTCTCACTCATAGAAGCATTGTAACAACTGTCTGATAGTTTTTAAATTTTCTCCTCTGCATAGTGTATTGTAAATTCATGAAATTAATCACATATCCTCAGACTGTATTGTTCTGTGTATGTAATTTTTTATGAAGTGTTTGGAAGCTGCTCTTAAAAGATAAAAAAAAAAAAAAAATCTCTTTTTTACTGTAACTTTAATCAATTGCCATTAAATCATCGTTCAAGATATCCTAAATCCGTCCGCAATTTAGCATCTTCAGTATTTTGGCATCATGAGAAAAAATGTTTGGTGTGATTTCCGTGTTTCTGTTTGGAGGAGTATGAATTTGTTTACAGCCCGTTTTAAAAAAAAACCCACATTAAAATAAATATAGCCGACGTCCTGTTGGTCGTAGCTAATGACTGTAAATTAGAAAGTTGTCCGGATTAATAAGAACAATTTATGTACTGAGTTTGGTGTCTGTAGCTAAAACTAACCCCCCCATTTTTGACAAAAGGTGGCGCTATAGAGTGCCTCTTCCACGCCCGTTTATGAGCTTTTTCCAGTGTCTAACTATCATTAAAATGGATATGTTTGTTGAGTTTCATGACATTCTAAACATGTTATCTGCCTCAAAATCACCAGAAACGAATTTTCAACTTTGACACGTTGCCATGGCAACATAATTTTAGATATCAATATTCCCTTCACAGTTTTACATCGGCCGTGTTTTGACATTATTCTGGTGAAGTTTGAAGCAAATCGAGTAAAAATAAGATGCTGAATTCAAAGCATTTTGAAAACGACACACTTCCTGCAGCCAGTTGGTGGCGCTATAACTTTCAGTCATAATAGTCACATCTATCCGATCGGCATCATACAACGAACAAATCACTGAAGTTTGATCTACATCATACAATGTATGTGGACGTTATTAGGCATTTCCTGGGTCTCATTTTTCACCATAACTTCATCGCCTCGCCACGGGCAAACCGTTCGACATATCAAAAATATCTTCGCAATTTAGCGTCCCCAATGTCTTGAGATCATGTTCACCGAGTTTGGTGGCAATCGTATGGAAATCCTCAGAGGAGTATATCAAATTCCAGAGCATGCGCTTTTTAAACAGCCCTGAATAGCCGACTTCCTGTTGGGCGGAGCCTAAGACATGCTGTGCGGAAGTTGTTCGGCTCAATGAGTTCTATATGTGTACCGAGTTTCATATGAATACGTGCAAGTATGTGTGAGCTATACATCGTGTTTTCTGACAATTTTCCAGGGGGCGCCGTAGAGCCCCTGTGCCACGCCCGGGTCCCAGCCTCAGTGGCGTCCTAATGGCCGCAGGTTCCAATGTGTGTGCCAATTTTCGAGAGTTTTCGGGCACGTTAAGGCCCCCAAAAGTGCCCGGATGATTGAAATAAAAAAAAAAAAAAAAAAAAAAAAAAAAAAAAAAAATAATAATCCTTAGAAGAACAATAGGGCCCTGCGCCTTACTGGCTTGGGCCCTAATAATCCTTAGAAGAACAATAGGGCCCTGCGCCTTACTGGCTTGGGCCCTAATAAAATGTGGATAGAACAGCACAGATCATTTGTTTTTGGAGGAATTTAATGAGAAATGTTTGAGATCACAATGAATACAAAGTTACACAAGGTAGAAAAGTAACAATTAGGCCTACAATTACAAAATATCCATACTGCGATTTATAGTCGAAATTGCGACATACATTGTGAATTAAAAAAGTGTCAAATGTTAGTTATAAAGTTGCTAATAAGAGAAACGAAGTTGCAAATGTGAGACATTGCAAGATATAAAATAATATTGTTAGATATCGTGAGTTATAAAGTTGCAAATGTGAGTTAAAAAGTTGCAATCATTAGTTGCAATTGAAAAAGTTTCAGTTGTGAGTTATAAAGTTACAGTTATGAGAAACAAAGTTGCAATTGTGAGATTCAAAGTAAAAATTAAAATGACATATTGTGGGTTATAAAGTCACAATTATTAGAAACATAATAGCAGCTGTGAGTTTTAAAGTGACAGTTATTGGAAATAAAGTTGAACATATGAGATATAAATAAATATTGTAAGATTTAGTGAGTTATATAGTTGCCACTATGAGAAACAGAGTTGCAATTATGTGATTTAGTCACATGGCGAGATATAAAGTATTATTGTAAGATATTGTGAGCTACAAAGTCGCAGTTATGAGGAACAAAGGCATAACTCCGAGATTCAAATTTACTTGCGAGATATAAAGTAATATTCTAAGTTATAAAGTCATAATTGAAAATCATTAGGTCAAAAGTAAAGCCATAATCATGAAATACAATATTGTTGTCTTTTTATTTTTAATTTTTTACTCTGAGATCCAACAGGCTTTCAAACATATGATATTACCAGTATCTTTTTCTCAGAAGAAGAATCTGAGAAGCAGAAAACTTCAGCAAAAGACTCTATATTCTCTACTATTAAGAACATTTTATTTGTGATTTTTCATTCTTTGGAAACTTCCTCTCACACCTCTGCTTTAAACTTCCTTAAACCTGCATAACACACTTTCCCCAGTGATTTTCCTGCCAGTCTCTTTTGGTTAAGATGCTCATCCTGATTCCAGCAGAGATTACACTTTGTCTACTTTATCTAAATCGAGCTAGGTATTCGCCGATCATCTCGGCAAATTAATATTGTCACTCAGATTTTTCAAATCCTCCGCCTGTGCTTTTTCTTTGATCAAATTTCTCAGTAAAATGAAGAAGAATCTAAGCGTGAGGGCAAGTCTACATTGTCCTAATTTCACTAAAACTAGTTTAATCATGAGACATGGAGACAATAGATTTTCCAATCATCTAAAAGAAGCACTTTTGTGATTGCTTGCAGTGATGAAATGACTTTGTTTCAGTGGTCAGAGACGCTTACAAAAATCTTCAAGTCGAGCTAAGGAGATTGCAGTGACGCTGAACGTATGTCATTTTATTAAGTTGAAAGCACGATTTAAAAAATATGCCTGGCCTTAAGCTGTAAAGCATGTTGAAATTGTGTGAGCATTTAATAAAGACACTCAGACATATGGCAGAGTCTTACTAAGACATCTGAGGTCAAGGGGGAAAAGTACTACAAGGCTGAAACAGCAGTTAGAGCACTAATCTCCCACATAACCCAGGAAATGACAAGCTATTGCATCTCGAATGAAGAGAATTCAATCATTCACTGCATTATGGAGAACTTTCTAACAAATATATGCAGTATTAACACCATTGCATGATGCCAGCATGAAAGCATATCAGACATACATTGATTTCTTCTTTTTTAATTCCTCTAATAATGAACATATATTTTAAATGCTTCATTTCAGTGCCTTTATTCTGGGTCACACCAAACATGTTAGACAAGATATAAGATGGATCTCATCGAACCGGTCCTTTAAACCAGATTTATAAGACTTTAAAATGCCTCTGGGATGGGATTTGAAAATGGCATGGAAAAAAATCTAGAAATTGAATCCTCAGAATCTATCAGGGATTCTGATGCAGAGAATGCAACCTAACAAACTGCTTTGCGTTATATCTAGTCTGTCAAAAGAAGACTTGATATTAGGGCAAAAAACATCTTTCAAATCAGTTCGTCTAGAATTATTATATTGATTTTAATGTTTTGGACTATATAGTCTATAGACTTTAGGGTAACGCTATATAACATTTTTTACAGGTACAAAGCGAGGCTGTAAGGTATACAGTAAACTACTGTGAGTTCAATGTTGTACTGTTGTTTAACAACATTGTTCATCTGATGAAACATCTTTCCTAAAGACTCTGTCCCACTTTATATTAAGTAGCCTTAACTACTATGTACTTACATTTAAATTAATCATTTGATGCAATGTACTTATTGTGTACATACATGTTTTTACATTGCACATATTTTAAAAATACCTGCATGTAATTACATCCGTTTTTAATTTCTGTAGTTACATTTATAATTACACTTTTGACTCATCCCTTCCACATTAACCCACTCTTAAACCTACTTATACCACCAAACCTGCCCCTAACCTTACCCGTGTCCCACCTCAATAGCAGTAAAAGTGTTTTGCAATACAATATGAACACAAGTGCATTGTACTTATTTTTTGATGTAAGTACCTAGTACTTAAGGCCACCTAATATAAAGTGGGACCAAAAACTTCATAAAATAGTTTTTAAGTTGTGAAAATGTAGTACTTTTATACAGTGCATGCCATTGAAATGCATGCCACCTTATTTTGCAACATGGAAATAAGCTATTTTCTGTGAATGTGCAAGACTTCTGATTATTTTGCCGCTTCATTACAAGAACAACAATGTGCAGTAAGCAGTAAAACTACTTGTGCTACAAACCAATGTGTTAATTAAAATAATAAAGGACTGGAAGCGGAAAGTGGATGACACCAGAAGTGCATTCAAGTTACAAATGGCTGCATCCGTCTTGCATTATGAATATGGTGGATATTAATAAACTTTGCATGTAATTGTAAATATTGTGATTGCTTTCAATATTTTACTTGCCATTCTCCTCAATGGCATGCCTTGACCAGCAGGGGGAGACATGTGCTGTGTGTGTTGAACCGAACACCCACACACAAAAATCTATTCTCACCTCTCCCCCTTCTGCTCTCCTCTCTCATCCCCTCTTTTCTTTTAGAAATGAAGGCCTGTGGAGAGAGAAGGATACCACCCTCATAAAGCGTTTGTGCTGTGCGTAAGGGAAAGGGTGGGGTGGAATGTCACATCAGATAGGTCAAGTGCTAATTTTGCTCCTATCTGTCAAAACAAGACACAGTTTAGAAGCGCCACTAAATGCCAAAGTCAGACAGAGAGCACGGGTTCTTACCTGCTTTCACCTTCAACTTTTTCACCTGCCCTACCACTAATACAGACCAGCAGAAGAATGTCAGTGTTATTCGTAAGAAACAGATCATTGGGGATTCCCCCCCCCCCCCCCCCCCCCTTTAGTGGCACAGATCTGCTCGAGGGTAAGGGTCACACAACTTTGACAGTTTGAGACAGACTTTGGAGTTTGGCAGTGTGGAGTGATGGTTCTGACTGTGTGTGTACATGTCTGATTATCTCTCTGTGTTTGAAGTGCTGATTCACACACACTGATCCACTCTATCGAATAAGCAAACAGTGGCGTAGGGGGCATTATCACTCTCTGCAGCAGGACACATTTTGGCAAGAAGACAACAAGATGGGTTATGATGTTTCAACATGTAAAACAAAGTCTTTAAAAATACATCTGATAACGCTGATTAAAAATTGAATTTGAGTTGTTAACCTGCAGTGTGGCGTGATGCACTTCATTTAAAACTATTTTTAAAATACTTGTATAATTATACATGCTGTTTTTATGACCTCATATTAACTGAGTGGTTACATTAAATATTAGGACTATTAATATTCATTTGTCACACTGCAGGACAATTTAAGTCAAAAACCTGAAAGGTTTTAAAAAAGAAAATGAACAAAAAGCAACTAAAAAATTAACTTGATGTATACAAAAAATGGATAGTAAGGAACTGCTGTTTGTGTGGACTTTAGCGACACTTCTCATACAGTTCACTGCTTAAATATCAATAATAATATATCATACACACACCATTATTTCATATATAATTACGCACTTCTTAAAACTTGTATAGTATGTCACTTTGATACATTATCTGACAATAAAATAAACACACTAACTTTCAGAGCTTTTGGGTAAGATGTTTTAGTAATATTTTTAATGTTTTTAACTTTAATGCATTTATGCGATCAAAATACAGTAAAATCAGTTATATTATGAAATATTATTACAATTTAAATGAATTGTTTTCCATTTGACTTTTTTCAGCAGTCATTATCTAGTTTTCATTATCCTTCAGAAATAATTCTAATATGCTGATGTAATGCTAAAAGTAATATTCTTTATTATAATCGTGTTGAAAAAAGATGTGCTGCTCAACGTTTTTGAAGAAACATGACTTTTTTTTATGTACTTTTGACCAATTAAATGTACCCTTGCCTGTACCTTACCCTACACTTCTGGACGATAGTGAATATATCTATTATAATATATTATTTTAAAAATTACATTAAATATAAATCTATTTATTAATTTATTTATTTTCTTGTTTAACGCTAAAGTGACATACTAGAAGCATTTTGATAAAAGCACACACAAGGGAAAGTATGTCTGCTGATGACATGAGCAGTGTGTGTGTGGGCACGCACATATGTGTGTGTGGGAGGTGGATAATGTAAATACAATATGTGTGTATCCCTCCCTAGAGGACGCAAGCATTTATAAGAGGGAGCTGCTTTCAGTGTCTCATTGAGAAGCAGATTTTGCATTAATTAAATCTTCATTTAATTTCCAGGTTTTTGATTTCCATTATAGGCTGTAGGTTGTATTCAGATCTCCTGCCCTTTAGTCGAGGGTTATGGGGTCATCAGCCTCTATTTCATCAGGCTGACCCTTCCCCGGCCCAACCCAACCCTCAGGGGTGCAGTTAGCAGATTTACCCCCACCTGCCTACCCCCCAACTGGGGCTCTTATCACCCCATCAACTATTCCTCATTTTGGACATTCGCGTGTTTTTCAGAGCATGAGTTCATGCCAAAAACAAGCCCCCCTTTTGTCCTGAGTCCTTAAATAACATCCAGTGACAACAACATGGTTCAATCAAAAAAACAAACAACTTTTGAGAGACCCCCAGGACAGCCGGGTCGCTGTCTTTCTCTCGGCTGTCCGTGCGCTCTTTTGTGCTTCCATGATGGACGGCCGTGTGTGTCTCACATCCGTGACTTGTCTTTTGTGTGAATATGTATTCAGAATTCATGTCGCTTTTTGTTTGACTGACTGTCCATTTATCTGCACGTGGCGACCTGGGAGAGGGGTTGCAAACCAGAGCAATCGTGAAAAAGGTGCTATTGTGAGCGAATGCATCATGGGGACTTAATTTATGGTGGTTTGTGCCTTAAGTGTGTGGGTGATGCTCACATGACTTAGACACGCTCACATATCTGAGTATAATGATGGAAAGCAGAAAAACGTGCAAGCAGAGATGAATTGGCTTCAAGTTTCAAAGAGAGTGTGTAATGAAGGTTGCGTGCATGAGGAAGCAGCAGCGCTGGGCATATTTGACCACACCTGAGCCCCTGTTGAAGGATGCAGTGACATCCCCCAGTCACGCTCTCTCTCTCTCTAACAAGACATAGAGGTTACTCACATCCAGTCCCTGATCCTTCACATCACAAGTGTCATGCTAATTCAAACATGTCTCTGCAGATTAAATGCAACTTTCAAAAAATATAATTTGCATCTAGTTTATTACAAAAAAATAAAAAAACACCTTTATGTTAGGTTTGCCACCTTTCATGCTAAGCAGTTCACTCTCCCTCTTGTTGTTCCAAACCTGTAAGGCTTTCGTCTGTAGAACACAAAATAAAATAATGTGAAGAGTTTTGGTAAAAACATTTTCAGTTCCCATTGTCTGTATGGACAAAAAATACAATGGAAGTCAATGGGAACTGAAACATCAAAATAATTTATTTTGTGTTCAGCAGAAGAAACTAATTCGTACAGGTTTGAAATAATACAAGGATGTGTAAATGATGTCAGAATGTTCATTTCTGTGAGTAGAATGACCATTTAATAGTATATTTTTAATTTAATAATAATATTTATTTTATTTCAGCTATAAGGTCCGAAATATGAAAATCTAAAATCACAATTTACATATAAATATAAAGACACAATTATGAGAAAAAAGTTGTAATTACAAGAAATTACATCATTAGAGCAATATATAGTCAACTTGTGAGATAAAGTTGTAATTATGAGAAATAAAGCCCCAATTATGAGAAATTTACAATTACACAATATAATTCTCATTATATGATTTAGTTACAATTATAATACAATTTCAATGACAAGAAACAAGATATAAAGTCACACTGTGACATATTAAGTCACAGTTGCTTTTTACATCACAATTGCAAAATTTCGATTGCACAATTATTAGAAATAAAGTAGCAAGCAATTATTATAAATAAAGTCATAATTACAAAAAATCATGTTGTAATTGGAAGATATACAGTAAAATTATGATATACAAAGATTTAAAGTCTTACTGTAAGATTAATTGCAATTACGAATCACAATACAGTATATAGATTCATTTATGAGGAATAAAATCGCAATTTCATGAAACAATGTCATAACTGCAAGGTATAAAGTCACATGATAAGCTATAAAGTTACAATTTTGAGAATTGGTTGGAAATGGGAATCCATACATCAAGGGGAAGAAGTGAGCAATGACACCCATTGCTGTCCCCTCAAAAAAAAAAAAAGAAAAAGAAAAGAAAAAAAGCTTTACATGGTATGTTGTCAGTGTTTCATATGGGTTTAAGACACTCAAAATGGAGCAACATATTTTACTTTTGAACAATGCAAATGTGCGGTTCCAGATGTGGCACACAGGCAGACGTGAATTTGTATAGGTGTGTACATATGTGATCAATCTCATGAGAGACATGATCTGTCTCTTTGAGTGTAAAGTGACCATGTCTTTTATGACGGTTGTCCCTTGCGGTTGTCATGCACTGCTGTGCGTCTAATTGTCGAGCGACGTTAATCCCTGGAGAAACGTTCAAAATGTCATGAATGGAAAATTTACAGTATCATTTGCCTAATTAACATTAATATGTTCAATAGCAACACCAGTTTCACGTTTAATTACTTTATGACCCATGAAAATATGTTTTTTTTTCTTCTGCATTTTCCTCATCACACTTAAAGGGATAGTTTATAACAATTTAAATTCTGTGATCACTTACTCACCCTCATGTTATTACAAACCCATATGACTTTCATTCTTCTGTGGAACACACAAAAACTACATACTTTTTCAAGAACGTTTCAACTGATTTGGCAAATGGGATCTAAAACAACACTGGACCATATTTGTTTTATTTGCATATTTGTATGTCTGTACTGTTTTACAGATATATTTTTAAATAACAGAGGCATGCAAGATGTTTCATCCTCTGCACTCTTTGTTCTCATCAGAAAAAAGTACATTCTACCTGCTTCACTAATGCGAGCAGTTCGAGGTTACGTTAAGTAATAGCTTGAGGGTAACTTTTGGAGAAGTGTATATCAAACTGATAATACTTCTCAGAGAAGTGCACCCGTTCTTATTCCTCTCCACAATCTTAAAAGAGCAAAGGGGAACTCCTTCATGCATGAAAGGAGAAGAACTGAACAATCATGACAAAAGCACTTCACGGACACTTCTTGAATTTTCCTTTTTCAATTACCTAGAACTTCCTTTAAAATGCAACGCCACAGTGTGTTGCTCCTGACAAAGGGAAACGACTTTCTCCATGTCCTGAGTGTAATTGCCTGGGGGTCTGAGGTATGTTCAAAGTTCCAGTGATGTCTTACTTAAGTTTTTATGGCCTCTTATCATCTTTAAAATAAAAACACACACTTCAAACCTGACAGACACACTTTTGTGTCAGCATATAAACAACAGGTTTAAACGTGCTCCAGGCAGTATTATTTGTAGACGCTGTTATATTCGATGTTTGTTATTTTATGGTTTAACAGCGTCAGCAGATGTCACTTTGGGAGAAAGACGCACCCAGCAGTTTCCTGGGAAGTGAATGCACCTGTCTTCTGCTATCAGATGGTGTAAAAACTACTCACGACTATTATAAATAATTATTATGTGCAATGCATGGAAAGTATAAAATAAGTAAATACAAATAAATCACATACACTCTGTTGAATAAAAAAGCAATACATTTCACTCTGATTTTGAGCTGAAAGCTCAAAGAGCAGATACTGAAGGAATAGCTGACTGAAAAAAAATAAATGAATGAAAATTTCATTTATCATCATCATTTACTCACTCCAATGTAATTTCAATCCTTTATGACTTTCTTTCTTCTTTGGAACACAAAAGAAGATATTTTAAAAATATGTCAAGTTTTTTTTTTTCATACAGTGAAAGACAATGGGGTCCAATGTTGTTTGGATCACACTGACTTTCACTGCATCGACCAAACCAATCAAAAAATTGTTCAAAATATATTTTTTCACAGAAAAAAAGGTCACACAGGTATGGAAATATATGAAGGTGAGTGAATGATGACAGAATTTTTTTATTATTTTTTTTGGAGGACTATCCCTTTAAATATATAATTAAAATAGCAAGTTAAGGACAAGTTACCCTTGAATGTTGCAGGGTACGCCAGGTCGTTACTTTCTCTTTGGGTTAAACAGCGCAATGGCTGGATGGGTCTTTAGTAACCTTGGCTGGAAGAGAGCTGTTAGTCCCTCCCTGAGGTAAAGGGGATTTAGACCCAACATCCAGAGCTCTGCGTTGGCCTTCTCCCTGCCAGGAGCTCTAACTCACTCACTCCAGGCCATTGTGTTCTCAGCACATTCCCCTAGAAAAAAAAAAAAAAAAAAAAAAACGAAGCAAAGGAAAAACAATGATGGACAAAAAAGCCTACACCAAGGGCCATCTGCTCTCCCCAGAAGCCGTGGAACTGACCTCCTTGTCACTCTCACTGTCCGTCCCATCTCCCTAAACGGTTCTGCGAGATGGGAGAACCCACCGGCACCGGGCCAGGGGAGGCATGTCCTCTCACCTTGAGAGAGTCGGACGAGACCTGACAGACTCCAGGACTCAATTTCACCTCTGCGAAATAAAATGCAGGGAGAAGAGGTGAGGAAAAGAGAGACTGAGAAAAACAGAGTGAGACACAAAAGAGGGTGGCGGTGCGGAGGAGTGGAGTGAGGGGGCAGGGTAGCGGGAAAAAAGCCTTGTGTCGTTTTGCTTTGTAGGAAGGCTACTTCTGTTTTGCCACATTAGAGCAGTTATTTTATAACAAAGAAGAAGAGGAACTTATTAGGAATTCTTTAGAGGAGCAGTTTCTTTTCTTTTCACCAGTCAGTCATGTGGGAATTAATTTGCAGTACAATAGGTCACGCAGATGGTGGCAACAAATCTATCACCCTTATGATTGACACTTAAAAAAAAGAAGCTAAGTTTGAACAACTTGAATATACTGTAGATAATTAACCCTCATGTTCTGTTGCACTTTTTTGAGTTACATGTTTAAAAATTATGAAAAAATAAATAAATAAACGAATCTTCATTTTCCTTTTAATTTCTTTTCAAATCTGTCTCTGTCTAATTCAAAGCCCATTAATTCGTGGTAGTTTCATACCTGGGGTCTTTGGAGCCATAAATGTATGTAACATTACATTTTGAGTTATTTAATTATTTTGAGTGCTTTTAAAACAGAACATGAGAAAAACTGACAAAAAAAGCAATGCTTAATAAAACAAAACTAAAAACAAAAAAAAAAAGCACAATAATACAAAACACAAACAAACAACAAAAAAAGCAATGCTAAACAAAACAAAAAACACACACAACAACAAAACAAGCAAAACAAAATAAAACAAAAACAACTTTGTTTTTGTTCCCTCTTGTTTACAAACAAGTAAAATATCTTGGCGCAAGATATTAAGCCCAGGTATAGGGGCAGAGAAAGATAAAGAGATAAAGAGAATGTGTGAGCTGAATTCCCATCAATCTGCTTTGTCTGTGTTTATTTGAAAGGAAAAAACCAGGCTACAACAACACACTGTGTCATTACAGCGTTTCCTGTTGCCTCATGGAACGATATGAAGCGCTCTAGCAAACACATCTGTTCTCTCACTGAGCAGATAACAGTGCTACAGATCTTGTTTTCAGGTGCTGGAAGAATATCGGAGGGTGGGAAAACTGTATTTCATGAGAACCAGTTGTAATACTGTTCATATTGTTCTTCAGCATATCTGAGGGCAATTCATTTCAGTTGTATTTGTTCCTCATGTTTCCCATAGTGTAGTTCCAATCAATATTATTGTAACATTTTTTCTAACGTTTCTTTCCTATGTTTTCCTTTTTTTATTGTTGTGATGGTTTACATCTGAGAATTTGAACTGGAAAAAGTAAACAGATTTAAAATGGCGAATTAAAAACTAAACCTGTATCACGAGGGAAAATGAAATTTAATCATGTTGCAATCAATGATTCAATCAAGTAATCATGAGTGCAAAATTCATTAATTAATGAATATTTTTTACATTTATTACAATTCTTAATGCTTTCTAATTTTGACACTATCATGCATTGGATATTAAATGAATCTTTGTTTAGAAAAATCGTATTTCTCAAAATTATCATTATTATTGCTGTGCACTAATGAGCTCCCTTGACAAGATGTGGAATTATATAGCATATTGCAAACTGATATACTTTATTACATGAATATCATCCAAAAATTAACCACCTCATTATTGCAACTATGCAATACATACTTGTGCATGTGTTAAAAAGCTTCACCAATATTTGTTTTGTCAATATCCACAATCAACCATCTTACTCTTAACTTTGATGGCCATTTATCCAATTATTGTGTCCATAATGGCTTTTCATCGGCTCATCTCTCCTTCCCAGCGATGTGCCTTAGCCATTTACCTTTCCTGGAAATGTCAGGTTGTGTCAGAGTTGTTGCCAAATGTTGCTGCAATTATCTTGACTACTCAGATTCCTTAGCTGATTGCTGCTAATTTGCCCGTGTGAGTGCGGTAGGCCTTACCGTAGACCAGTAAGGAGAAGATGGGACGGCAAAGAGCGAAGAATAATCCTTTTAATCTCGACTCTAAAAGAACGCCACTGTTTTATTTAGTAACAATTATTTCACTTAAGCCCTACAGATTTTGTTTACCCCACAACAAAGCTTCCAAAAAGTCCATTTCTGTCCAACTGAAAAGAATATAAACAAATAAAAACTCTTGAGTTTCTTCAGAAACCTTCAGAGAAACTTCATTGAAAGCTCGCCATCAACTGGCCCCCCTTAGCGCTGTATTTACTTGGCCTTCTGCATTTAACGCTTGGACACAATCTAGCGATTTAGATTGAAGTTTGGGCACCGTTTCTCCGTCTGAACGCATCTCAGAGAAGGTGGACTTACTGTAGCTGAGGTTAAGGTGTTTAAAACAATACCTCTTTCCAAGTTGCTCCTGTCCACTTAGCTGCTGCTTGAAGGCAGCACCAGGTTTCTCTGCTTTTCACTGGCACTCCTCCTCTTGAACTGAACCAAAAGAGAAAAAAAAAAAAATTAAGGAAAACCCGACAGCCACTCAACCTTCACAACCCCCTCCTCCAGAACCACCCCCCAACCCCAGGCAAAATGTATCCATCTGATTCTCGCCGCTTCTTCCTTCACATGAGGAAGAAGTGCCAAGTGCAGCTAATGTGCTGCTGGAAGCGTGGAGCGTTTGTGACACTCCTCAGCGCAAACGTACAGCTGGCATGCTCACAGACAGGTGGCCTGGCAAGAAGCTCCTTCCAAAGGAGCCGGCACGGTCTGAAAAAAAACAAAAAACTCTCTTCTGTCTGTCGTTTCCTCGCTTTCTTTCTTTCTTTCTTGTGGGGCTAGTTTTGTTATAAAGTAGAGCTTCGTTTCAGAGGGAGTTGCTTTGTGATTGCTGAGCATATGTGTTACATATGTTCAAAAACAGTTGAAGGATTGAAAAACAATAATGAGTCAACTGAGACATGCTAATTAGTTAATTGGGCACTGTGAGTGCTTTTCGCATGACATACAGTACACACATTAAACTAAACATCTTACTGATTATTTGACGTCCACAATGTAAAAATGTGAAGAAAGATTTCATAAACATCTAAAGAAACATTCTGGATTCAGTACAAGTTGAGCTCAATCAACAGCATTTGTGGCATAATTTCCACATGAAAATGATTTAGACTTGCTCTTTTGTGGTTATGGTGAGGTACTTACAATGGAAGTGAATAGGGGTCAAATATTTACATATTTAAAAGCAGAAACGTGAAGCTTATAATTTTATAAAAGCACTAACAGTAATTCTTCTTTTACAACTTAAAGCTGTAAAGCTGTAAATCATAATTTTAGTCATTTTATAGTTTTAGGCATTATGGCAGTGACATTGCAAAATTACTGTTGAAGGAGTTGACCCCATTCACTTTCACTGTAAGCGCCTCACTTATACGAAAAAATGAAGGATGAGTCAAAATTCATTTTTGTGCAATCAACATTATGCCACAAGTGCTTGATTTAGCATAACTTGTACTGAACCCAGAATATTCCTTATATCTGTTATATCTGCATTACCTAATTATTTTAGCTTTCTGCTATTATCATTCATGGTTTTGGTTTTAATAAACAAATTATTAAAGAAGAAAAACGACAGATCTTCTGTTAGGGATTTCATTTCATTTAATTTTTATCTTTAACTAAAACTGACTAACTTGAGAGAAAATACAGTTGCCCGTTGGGTGTGGGGAGACTGTGTTTATGAAGACAGACAAAGGATACACATCTTGGCTTTCTGCTTTGCTTTGGCACTTTCCAGTGGTGCCAAAATGGGCAGTGCCAGCACTTTGTGCCCACTCTGCCTTCTCCTCCATCTGCTGGGGCAAGAGGCCTGAGAGGGTCAGTGCCCGCTACTCTGTTCTCCTCTTGTCTCAGCCTGGAGCTACTGTGGACACACTTAATGCAGCCTGCAAAAGGCTAACGCTCATGTTCCATATGTTCTTCATTTATCTTCTAACCAATCCCCAAGTAGTTACACATTTAAAATGGAGTTCATAGCAATAAACTGTTCTATGTGTTTGATTTGCTGTAATAGCTTCAAGGAGCTTCCATCTCCCCGCAGACACTGCCAGTCGAACAAACATTTACAGAGTCGTGTTTCCATCTCCTTAAGATGAGTCTAAACTAGCCTAAAGCGTTCTTAACTACCTCTGGGAATCACTCAATACCCGCCGCACAGCGTGTGTAACAGCCTAGAAAATCACTTAGGAGATTTCCCCACTCCTCAGCACTGTTTTTGTCGCTTCTTTTTTACCTTCATTCAGCTGTGAGGGTCTTTGTTTTCAGTTCTAGTCCTTGATTCTACTCGTATGTTGGTAATAGCCACTACTGCCATAATAATAACAATGAAAAAAGACTGAATATTTTAAAATGAAATAAAATGATGGATTCAGAAAGCTTTGTATCATTTGAGAGAGATCTGATTTTAAAGGAATAGTTTAACCAAAAGTTAAAAATCTGTCATTATTTAGCCATCCTGATGCTGTTTCCATATGAATTCTGTGGATTACAAAAGGATTATATTTTGAATAATGTAATGGATGCACTTTTCTGTACAATTAAAATTGTAATTGGGGACTAAAGCTTTTAAAGGAAGCTTCTAAACGAATTTGTTGAGAATTTACTCACCCTCAGGCCATTCACGATGTTGATGAGTTTGTTTCTTCACTGGAACAAATTTAGAGCAATTTAGCATTACATCACTGGCTCACCAATAGATCCTCTAAAGTGAATGGGTGCCGTCAGAATGAGAGTCCAAAGAGCTGGTTAAAACCACTTAACTTTAAACCATTGCTTTTGACCAAAATATGACTCCGTAATCCATAATAATACTTCCTCTTAGTGACAAGCGTGTCCTCCTCTAACATCAAAATGCACCAACATATTTGTTTGTAGTGCTTAATCTGTACATATTTCTCTCCTGAATCAATCAAGGTGACATTTTCCATGGGAGAAAAAAAAAATATTATGGTTTGACATTAAATCTGGCTTAATGGATTTGTATATTACAACATGCAGCTCATACATTACTTTCAGTGCTTGTATTATTGTAATATGTTTCATCATCTGTTTGAACTCTCCTTCTGATGGCACCCATTCACTGCAGAGGATCCATTGGTTGATTGAAATTAAGACAATATTGAATTTTTGAAGCCATATGTGAGAGCTGTGTTACAAACAAATTTTCCTCATTATTCACTATAATGCGTAAGTTAAACTGACCAGTCTGATTTGTAAAGTTATCACTCAGACTGGTTTTGTGGATCAACCGATTAATTGAAAAGATCTGATTCAAAAGATCTGGGATTACACCACTTTTATGATATATGTTTTTTTTGTGTGTTTTTTTTTTGTTGTTGTTGATATTTTAAAGCTAGACAGTTCCAGACTTCAATTCACTTTGATTATAATTAAAAGAGTAGCCAGGATATTTTCTAAGTTATGTATTTGTGTGTGTGGGGTGGGGGGGTGGGGTGGGGGGGGGGGTGGGGGGGTGGTGGGGGGGGGGGGTAGAAATGCCTAAAATATTAATTTCTGGGTGAACTCCACCTTCTTATGGTTTTACAGTAGTAACAATACCAAATAACAAAAGAATATGGTAAATGTTTTGAAGTAACTGTCCTTTCCTGGGGCATAAGTCATACTGTTATTTAACATTTTCTCTTACTGAGTTTGGTTGTGGTGTAGCGTGTAGCTGCTGTGGATTTCTTACACAGAACAAGAGGTCTCAGAGGTGCCACGGGCTACAAGAGTAACGAGCAGGGCAGATTAGAGTCTTTCTCCAGCTCCGCTCCAGGCTGCCCAGTCAACTG
Organism: Barbus barbus; assembly: GCF_936440315.1. Taxonomy (NCBI): domain Eukaryota; kingdom Metazoa; phylum Chordata; class Actinopteri; order Cypriniformes; family Cyprinidae; genus Barbus; species Barbus barbus. Next base: position 12,792,851 of record NC_136758.1, read on the forward strand.
TCACCACGCTAACACGACCTGTCGCTGCTCTCAGCGCCTCTGTGCACTTCCTTTCCTGTCAGACACTGTTTAATACAAACAATTAGCATCGGGAGCTAACGGCTAAGAGTAATTTTCCAGCCGGTGCCTGGAGTCACTGCACTACTTGTCAGAGGATCTCACCACAAGCTAGTGCTACTCCTGGCTGAGCATGATATGTCTGTTGTGTTGCTAGCAAAGTAATTGTTACCACACAACAGCATTTATGTGGTATCAATACTGTATGATTCAGTGTATGCAGGCTAATATATTTACTACAAGTTTGAATATATTCTGTAGTAACATATTCAGCTCAAATTGTGAAAACACTTTTTCAAAGACAACATGTGGTCTAATTTTAAATGTGCGCTCTTCATTTATATATATTTAACCACTAAGCACAGCCTTGAAAAGCTTCTCTCTGAAATTAATTTTTGAGAAGTTGAATTCCTCGAAAACTGCAAGAATGAAAACAAAGCAAATGAAGCTTGCCAGAGAATATTCCAAGCATGCTTCTCAAAGCGGTCAGAATTATGAACGGCCTCTTGGTAATTAAAATCTTGCGTCCTCCAAGGAGCAGGCATTTAACTAATGAAAGCTGTGTTCAAATGAAAGTGGGACTCTCTCATTAACAAGCATTAGAATGCTCTCAAAAGAGCCATGTGTAGGGTGAAAGCACGTCATCAAAACAGTCTTTGCTTGAAAGAGTCTGGAAAAATATTGTAATAAAGCCAAGATCCTTGCCTAAACAAGTTTCAAGGCCGGTACAACACAATTATAATGATTGCTTGGAGGGGGAGTCATCTTAATACATAAAATCTTAATTAAAAGGCTTAATAGGAGGGGTAAAACAAAAGTTTTTTTTTTCCTTCTCCCCCCTCCCAAATATTTTAAACTTCACTGCAGGGTGTCATGCTGATATCCATTTGAAAGACTGACATTTTGTGGACGTGTGGAAAACGCCTTTGAATGTACCCAGAATGACACTTATTTTAATATGCACTTAAGCAGGCAAATCCATGGGGCAACCATGTCTTCCCAGTTGCCCAACTGATTTGTGAATGTGACTACAAGGTGAATGAGATGAAAACAAGCCAACCAGTTTTTGGGGATAAGATATTTGATGTCATCATTTACATACCGTACATTCAATTCTTTATGAACTTATTAAATCCTTTTTATATCACAGTCTATTTCATACATGCAAACTATGTCAAACCTCTTAATTACATCATTATATGCAGACCATAATCATTTAAAACTCCATTCTAATTATTGCATTGTAGTATTGTGTTGTATTGCTTTTAATTGCAAAATTATACTGTAAATTGTTTTATATAGCCTAAGCTCATTATTTAAACACTGTATAAAAGGCTATACTGCAAATACACAGCGTATCCACAATTCTGATCACATTGATGTTTTGAATTTAAAATATTATAATTATAGGCTATTAATATCTTAATAAATGTCTATTTTTAATTATTAATAACACTTTATTTTAATACATGTTTTATTACATTTATTAAAACTAGCTAAATCATTGTACAGCAAACCAGGCTGCCATCTACAAAAAAAATATTTTTTTTCATGTTGAAGTATATCCAATAAAAAAATTGTAATAAATAATTGATGGTTGAGTCAAATCTTGAGTTAATACAAATTATTATAATCGCATTTTCGATCATCAGATTCATCTGCATCAGATTCATCTGATTTGCAGTGAAAAAAGAATAAGAATAAGAATATAAAATATTAAGGCAAGATGGCTGCTTGCAGCTCTACAACTCCACTGAACTTGCCTTGTATAGTGCTCTCTCATTGGCTGTAGGTTGTCGTTGTCATTTCCAATCAAAACCCATTTCACACTGCAGGACTGTAAGTCGCTGGCAGGGCCAGATATTTAGCATGCCAAATATCTCACGGGCATCGCAATGCATTGACACTTCTTCTAAGATTGCATCTTTGATAGCACACTACGAGATTGTCACTCACGTGAACGAGCACCGATTTCCCTCTGATTTTAGGCTTTTGTCTGCAATTTCTGAAAAACTGTTGGCGAGTGAAAATCAGGGCTAAAAATTAATCTGAAAGGTTTTTTTTATAATGTATCAATTGAATGAATGATTCAATGACTCATTCGTCATGACAATACATTCTTTCATTCTTAAACGAATCATTATTTTGAAGGAATCGTTTTTCTTAAACTCGTTTAGAAACACTTGTCTTGTTTCTGGCGTAACGGCATAACCTGCAGAAAATATTATTTTAATGTGTTTGTATGTAGGATTGACAGTCTAAATTCAAAATATTGGAGAGGGTTTTTTCACCCGGCCCCTCCTCCTCAGACTTGTCGCACAGATTGCCAGATTGATGACACCAACAGGAAATGACCCCTTTCATTTGGCAGCTTCCATGACTGAAATGAAATACACTGTGTTTTCAGCCAACTGGCAACCCGGCAGTTTGCGGGTTACACAGACCAAAACAGAGACAGATATTCTGACACAGAACGCACATTTTCAAAGGAGAATAACTGACTGTAGCATTGTTTTTCAGGTAAACAAGTATGTTAACTTAGCATGTTTCTTAAATATCTGCAAAAATATTATGGTATTTTTATGCTTTAGTAGAGTCAAAAAACGTACATGCAGCACCTTTAACACAAACTCAGTTTTTATCACACATGAATTATGCAGATGTAGGGGTCACTTTATGAGTTTCCTCTTAGGTTCAAGCTGTCTTCTCTCAGATCAAGGAAATTGTTAATCAGATCTATATTTCTTAAACCTATATGGGTGCTGTTGTATTTTGACAGGTTTGTTGAACCAGCTGTAGGGATGATGTTTCAGTGTGTCAGCTTTAATTAAGTTGATGCCTGTGACCTTAGGGAGACGCTGAGGGATAACAATGGCCTTAGAGCCTTGAGTAAATACTCAATGACTGTCTTACTGTCATGTCACCCAACACATGAGAAAACAAACTCTCCTGTTCTTTATGAGTAGTGTTGACATCTGCTTGGTATCATAATGAATGTGATGAGTGTTAACAGGTCAGGTTACAAGGTACATTAAGATTTTGTTTCAAGTTTTAAGTCGGTCTTGCAGGGTAAAGGTTTATGGCAGTAATGGGACAATATTAGTGCATTGGGTTAGTTTAGCAGATGCATATGGTCTTTGATAAATTCATGTGTCAGAATTAACACTATGCTTTGATTTGTTTAAACGAGTCTAATTTTTGGCTTGGATTGTGACCACTCGGATGCTCTGTTCTTTCAACAAGTGCACTTTAATAGTATCATCTCCTCTTGTTTCACTGTGGTTGAGCAGAGCACTTGGCTTGGGCAGTTGCTGTTGCCACAAGCAAGCAATCTTCACACATATTCTCTCCAGTCCCCTTAATGGATGCCTACACCTGTGACATGAGCCTCAGTAATGGTTTATTTATGGTGACCTGAGTGTGTTCTGGATGTCTGCTTCATTATATTAATTGAGCCCCTCTTTGATTTACACAGGTTATTTATTTGTGTGCACCTTGATGTGATTTAGACTTTCATATTGGTTCCTTTGGGACTACCATAGCCAAGAAAACAGACAACCAAATCTGTGAAGAAACAACTAAATATGCAGTTTATTATGATTTACTTATACATTTACTTGTACGGATGTAAAGACTTATTTTCTAGTGTACCAATATCTCCAATAAGAGAGTGAGAGAAAAAAAAAACATAAAAAAAATATAGCCTGATAGAAGATTCTGCTTTCCAAGCTGTCAAGTGCCACTCCTTGAGACGTTTTTTTGTCTTATTGGAAACCTATTAGACATTAGACATTTTATGGCCCAAATGGAAACCACACATCTTCACTTTTTTGAACGCATAGCTTTGGTAATCAATAAATGCAGTGCCCATTTGGATAGATCGATTTTTATACCTTCACTGTTCACATCAACTCATGATTTAAGACTTCACCCAACCAAAGTGAAATTCCTCTTTCCACTTTAGGCACTCTTTAGAAAACTGTATTCATCCCAGAGGTCACATATCTCCAGCCATCCTATTTTAGATATCTTAATGGTCTCTTGAATAGCTTTGAGTTCTGGAGGCAAAATGAGATTTGTACAGTAATGTCAGATTTTAAGATACCTTCAGAAAAGCAAAAAGAGCGGGAAAAGGGTCATTTATCTCTTGAGGGGTTGGAGGTCGACACAACATAAGTGTATCGGCAACATAAACACAATAAAAATCCATATTAACGGACGTTTTTGAGTCATAAAATCATTGATCACCAACCCATTTCTTTACTTCAGATGCCTTTAAGGCATGTCCGCTTTGATGCTTGAGGTTTTAAGTAACTTGGTACATTCTTGTGTCTCGTCTAAACACGAGCAGTTCGCACTGGGTGGAGGTCACACTCGCGCACCCACGCACACATATGGAAGCCGGCCCGTTCTCACAAAACACCTGCATTGAAGGAGCACCTGTCAAGGAGACGGGAGGGAGGGGGGCCGGGCCGTACCTCGTCTTGTCTCCACGTATTGTCCTGCAGCGGAGCACGAGAGGGGAAAAAAGAACGAAGAGGGGCCACCTGTCTCCCTTCATCGCTCCCACTCCTTCATCTTTCCTCGGAGCGATTACACCAGGTCTCCGACACTAATCTAATTATACTGCTAAAAAGAAAGAGAGACACCGAAGAGGAGCCTTAGTGTGTTCTAATTAAGGCACTGCCAGAGGTTGGAGACAATGCGAGCCGTGTTTTTTTCACATGCGATTGCGAGAGAGTCATAAAGAGTTTTTGCTCTCACTTAAGGCAAGGCTATTGTGATATGTAGGACATCCGAGGGGTGGGGGGAAAGTATAACTATCAGCAATCTGATGTAAAGGTCATGCAATGAGAGAAAGAGAGTGAGAAATGGATGGAGGGAAAGAGTGCACTAGGGCTATATGAATCATAAGTTTTGTCAAAGAGGTAGTGGCAGGGACCGGTCTATACGAGCAAGGTCGCAGTTCAGCGTCGCGCCTCAGGACCCGCTGCTCTTAAGCAGCCGCAGCTGCATTGTTCTCGCTCCGCCGGTGGAGACTCACTGTGTCCATCCGATTAGCCACTCCGTGACCGTCCTTCACTACAGTATCACATACTGTTTACTGCGAGGGAGACCTTTAGTGAGGAGACAGATTGTTCACTTTGAAAGAGTCCTCTAGCCGGCCTGAAGCGCCGTTTGTGCATGAGAGTCCTCCAGTCCTTCAGGAAACTCCCACACACGCTACTTTCCACCATTATGCAGCAACAAGAGGCTTTAGCCAAACAATATAACATGCCGTTATTTTGCTGGCCATTGTTCTGTGGCTGTAATTGATGAAGTGATGGAACAAATGCATCATTTTGTCTTTGTCTTAAAATGTTAAGCTTTTGCGGAGTGCCGTGAAAATAGTAAGGTACTTTTCTAAGGGGCCGTTCACATAAATGTTTTTGAAAAACTGTTAATCTATGTTCATATAGGTCAGTTGTGTCACATCTCACTGTTTTTTTCTGCATCTCGCATCATGAGTATCGCTTTTTAAGACGTCATTCCAAGCAGCTCAATTTTCTGTCTCACTGTTTTAAAGGTGTAAAGCAGATTTAAATGTACACTCAGAATGCATGTACAATACAAACTGTGTTTATAAAAAGTAGAAACAGACTTTGTTTTAAGATCGAAGGTGTTGGATTTTGATAGTTTCAGCATTAACCAGGATGAGAACTCCTGATTGTTACACTCAGATGGGATGATGAATCAAAAAGCCTTTATTCCTTTCAGAGTTCATTTTTGATCTTCACCAACTGATTGAACTGAAGTACCACTACTTTACAAAAGACTGAAGATAAGAATCAGTCTCAGATATTCAGCTACGTTTTCAAGACTTTTTTCAAGACTTTCTACAGTGGTTTCTTTTTTTAGCTTCTACTATATTTCTTAGACTTCATCCTACAAGACTACATCCTGGTGACGGAAGACTGTATTAAATGCTGTGCAAGCACTTCCCTGGATTTCTTCCTGTCCCTAAAGGATGTGACCCTTTTAACGCTGTTCATCAGATTCAAACTCTTTGATGGGCTATTCAAAACACCATTCGAACGCCTTACACTGGGATTTCTGTCTGCAAATTTCAATACTTTTCACATCTTTTTATAACGAAAACAATTAGGCTAGAGTCTGTAACTATACTACTTTTCATAAGTTCGACGTGTATACATTATTATTTTAACATTCTTACACTTTAATGCAAGACAAGCTGGTATACTAGCCCACCCAGTACTTTCACATTTAGCAACATGGCCATTAAGCCCCAGGCATTATTGCATGTTTAACAGTATTATGATTGATGTATTTATTTCATTTTTATTTAATTAATTATTGTTATTTACTTATTTTTGACTTTTTATTTACCTTTTATTTATTGTTTTTTTTTTCCTTTTGAGAAGAGTCTTTCTTGAGGAGCGAGTAAACTTTTACTAGTTTGTCTCAATATTAATTGATGACGTTGAGCTGTTCCTTACATTATTACTGTTTCAGATTTACATGCATGCATATATACTTCACACACTCCCACCCACCCACACACGTTTAAGTAAATGTATATGTCGTGCACATTGATATTTGACCTTTCTGTTGGGAAACAGTAATGAAGGTTAATTATTTTATCCATGGCAGTCATCAAGGTGAATCTTGATTTGGTGTTCCAAGTCGGCATCGAAATGTTATGCTTTTAATATCAAAGTTGCTATTAATGCTTGTGAGTCATGAAACAGCATGATCTATCTTCTTCCATGTGCTGCAATAAATGCTTCCCTTATAAAAGCTCATGCTTGTTCCACGATTGTCCAGACCGGCTCACAGACGCAGCCAAGATATCAGCAGTCAGGAATAATTTTTTCTCCAACCCCTCCAAACCTCCCTCAGTGTCACATGCTGGGTTTGACTTTGAGGCACAGTCCTTCGTTCCAGCGCCATTATATCACATCTTCTTCTGTTGCCCAAGCCTGAGGTGCCTCGGGCGTCTAATGCCTTTTAAGAGCCATCACTGAAAAATGCAGGATCCAACAGTGTCCTTTGAGGCTGGCTGTTTTGGCATGGAGGCAGCATGGTAACAGCTTGCTGGAGTAAGGTGACATTTCTGTGTATGCAAAGTAATAGGAAGGGAGGGAGGGGAGGTGGGGGCGCCAGAGAGGGAATCCTTGCGGGAGAGGGGGTTGCTCCTCAAAGCCCTGCACCTTTTGACTTTGCTTGGAGTAAAACAGATGCTAACAGCCTTAGTTATGGTGTAGATACCACAGCGCACTCCAAAACAGGCCTAATGAAAGGAGGGGTGGGGGTGCGGGCCGAGAGAGAGACTAAAAGGTGTTCTGGAGGTACGCCGTCCTTTCTGAGGCTGTCAGGGCGGGTTATTTTTAATGGAGGCTGATGTGGGGGGCACGTTAATGAGTGATGTGTGGACAGCTCTTGTTTGTGCCACCGTGGCGGAGAGGGGGTCCGCAGAGGCTCGCGTTCGTTTGTCAGGGAGGGAAAGATATGGGGAGATGGTCTGTGTGGATGCAGCTCAAGGTGAGACCAGAATAGTTGGAAAGGGGTGGGTTTTTAGCATCTTGCTGCTTGTTTTTCCTTTTCAAAATCCCTTTTTTTTTCTTGGCCTGAGCATAAAGAAACAAAAACACGAAGATATTAACCTTCCTACAAAGATTCGGCGGTGCGTTTAAACCTCTGAAAGCCGCACGGGTTACACAAAACACACCATTTATTCTGCTTGGAAAACAGCTCACTCTTTACAAATATTTATAAGGATTCCATGGAGTCTGTACGTGGTTGCTGTTGTGTGCTTGTTCTTTCAGTATAATTTATTTACTCGCTCCTTGCATTTTTCTGATGCTTCACAGCGTCTCATACATAGGCCACATATTATAGTAAATTAGAGCTAATTCACTCATGCTTTCAAGATTTTTGATCCTTTATCCCCACACACAGCCAACCAAGTGGACAAGGCTCTGTAATATATAGAGACATTATTTAGTGATAGTTTTGTTTGAAAATAAATGTCATGAACAATTTTGGGCCATTTTCCATTCATTTCCTCCTGTTTTCTTTTTCATACAGTTTCTTCACATTTGGGGACATTTCCAAGCTAGATTTTTATTTAGTATAAATTATAAACAAATATATATATTTTTTTGTTATGTGAAATACATACATACTGTACATAAAATAAAATAAAATAATACATTTTTGGTACTTTTCACATTTCTTTTGGGTATTTTTTTAATACTTTTAAAATTAAATTTGATTATAACATTACTTTTTGAAGTAATAATATGGATTGTTCATAGTACAGAATAACAGAATGAACAATATTTGGTTATACATTTAAGTACTGAGTAATATTAATTAACTACATGTACTTGCTACGTATATAGTTAGGGTTTGGTTTAGGGTTAGGGTTACTTGCATGTGATTATGCATAATTTATTGTTATTATAATAGTAAGTTCATGTACCATGTATAACAAAACACCTTAAAGTGTTACCGAACATAGTGTGTTTCCCAATCAAGCTGTAATTTTGCAAAAACAGTGTGAATATATTAATGGTGTGTATTTACTGTAGAATACATAATCAAGACAAAGGAGTCTGGAATTCTTATTTCATGAAGTGTTTCATGAGTTCGCCTGTCCATATAATCCTTGTGATGTGAGTAAACAGATTTGGCTTACTGTTCGTAACGGAGAGGCTTGAGCGCAAGATTCAGGCTCTAAGCTTCTCCTGGACCATTTAATTAATGGATAAGTACTTAATGGATATTAGAATGATGGTGATGATGGAGAGGAGGAGGGAAGCCGGAAGAGTTATTAGGGGAATGAGGCAAGCGGCTGCTCATATACCCTTGTGATATGATTGACAGGATTACATGAACAAGCTCCTCATGAACATTTGTTTAGGACTTCATTTAAAAATGTCATCTCTACCACAGAATAAATGGTGATTTGAGTTGTGATGGAAAATACATCTTAGTGGCAGTTCAGGGGGAAAACTATTGTGAATGTGTTTTAAAGGGGTCATCGGATGCAAAAATCACTTTACATGTTGTTTGAACATAAATGTGTGTTGGAAGTGTGTACACATCCATCCTCTAATGATAAAAATCCCTATGATTTAAATCCCTATTTTAAAATCCCCTTCCTCAAATTAGGCTGTTCTGAGATTCCAGTCAGAATGACGTAGTTCTGCACAAGCCACTCCCACGATAGTTGATTGACAAGTCCGTCTTACCTTAGACCCGCCCTGAGTGAGCTGTCATCCGTCCGCCATTCTGTCGCCTCCGGTGCAAGGGAAGACAAGATGTCTCTGATTAAGCAATTGAGGTGTTTTGTTGTTGGATGTAATAATGAACATAGCAGTAGTCATTTACTCCCGACATCTGAGCCGCTGAAGATGCAGAGGATTAATGTTACTTTCATTTTTGAAGAGAATGCCTAAATGAGCCTATGTTCGCGCAAATCATTCGTGACCCAGCTTCGTTACAGAAGAAGTGAGAATAACGATTTTTTTTAAGAATCATTGCAAATCGCCTTTCCTAATAAGGTGCTAGTTAGCCAGTTTTGCGGCTGAAGTTTAAAGTCTGCTCGTCACCCCACGGAAGGGAGGGGCGGGGTCAGCAGAGTTCATTAGCATTTAAAGCAGCATGTACAAAAAACTGTTTGCTGAAAACAGAGCTGATTTTGACAGGGTAAAAAGGATGATTTTTACACTATCACTGAGAAATTTTAACCAAAATATGTTATAGACTTTTCATTAAGACCCTAAAGAATCATATCAACTTGTGGAAAATGGGCATCCAATGACCCCTTTAAGAGAATTTATACCAGGGGTAGGCAACGTCAGTCCTGGAGTGCCGATGTCCTGCAGAGTTTAGCTCCAACCCTGAAAAGCTAAACCCTGGAGCTAAACTCTACAGGACAGCGGCACTCCAGGATCGACGCTGCCTACCCCTGGTTTATACACTGTAAGAAAAAAAAAACATGTAGGAAAATGCAAAAGCTTCTGGTCATTTTCTGCCTGTAAATTATCCATTAAGTTTACAGACATTTCCTTCAACCCTAATACACTACATAATGTGATGGGATTGATATGAGTGTTTAATATTTATATTAGATTGCTGGTGAATCACAAGCATTTTATGAATCTTACTTGAAGGGTCCAGCCAAATATTTTATTATTTTCTAAGCTTGGACTGAAAGATGCTTGGATACTGTCAGATTTTTTTACCTGCTGCGCTCCCTGTCAATTTTATTTGAGATAGAGATGCAGCAAATTGTGGCACCCTGTTGTCTTACCTACCTTGGCCCACTGAACTGAGAAGGTCCTGGTGCATGTTCTGCTGAGCTCAGGAATGAAGGATCCCTGCTGAGAGCAGGCCTTGGGGGTAGTGTAGGGCAGATGTGCCAAAAGGAGGTGAGGTTTGAGAGACATGAGATACAGGGGGTCAGTGAGCACTCAAACCCCTTTGTAATAATGCAGTCTCAACCTGAAAATGAGTGCATTCATGCACAAGCACATGACTAATGCAGGGTTGCAATATGATGTCTGTATCAGTCTCCCCCACTCTCTCTATTTCTTTTCAATGTGCCCATGGCAGCCCTGTGCATTGAGATCACAGACCTCGAGCTGGTGGGCCTGTGTCCCACTCCTGCTGTAAGAAAACCTGCTTCAGTGGCTCCTCGCTCCCCTCACTTGTGCTGGAGAAAAAAGGATCGGATGAGGATAAACCAGAGCTGCTTAATTGGATTCCTGTCTAGGGATGGTCCAGTGTGGACACAGAGGCTAACTGTTTTAGCCATAAGCTGGTTGTGTGTGAAGGAGTGTGTCTGTGTGTGTCTAGGTAATGGAGAGTAATGGATGGATGTATCTCTCCATAGCCTAAACCAGCTTTATGGTGGCCTCATTTCAGAAATAAAACTATATTACAGAGCTTTAAAACTATTGAAAAAATACAGTTTCTAGATTGAGAAATCTAAAATTTCTAAAATGCAGTATGTTTGCTTCGTGTGAGAAATAGTCCAGAATTTAGGCATTTCTTAATCATTTTCCAATCCATCAGAGCTCACAAATCTCATTTGAGTTTGTTAAATTCACCAAATATACTTTCAGTCTGTTAGCATCACATTTAATGCTATTTAATGCAAACATTTGGGTCTTGCATGCAGTGTTGTAAACTAAAACTATTAAAAAATAATTTCCATTATTTGAAATAAAGCTGAAATAGAAATAAAATAAGTTAGAAGTGCTAAAAATGGCAACTAAAACTGAAATAAAAAAAATAAAGAAAATAGAAATGTTGTGACCCCCAAAACTATAAAAAATTTCAAAAGTTCATAATAAAATTACCAAAACAAACTAAAACTGAAAATATAAAAATCAAATATAAAATATGGCTAAATATGTCTATAAACAATATCAAAACACTTACATGTCACATGACAAATCCATTTTAAATATACTATAGCTATGGCAGATGGGGAAAATATTGGTTTATAGCTAAGTTTAAAATATACTCAGCTCAGACATTCTGCCGAACATCTATGTTTGTGTTTTACAAAATGATTTGTGGTTGAAGCTTTTCCTTTTAAGCAATTATTAAAAAGCAAACCTTTTAAATTAAAATGTGTTTGTTCAATATAATTTGATTTCCTGTTTTTCAAAATGTGTGCAACTTGGATGATGTCACAATTTAACCACTTTCAGCCTGATGGGTTCAATGGCTGTGCTTTGTCTTGTTCCAGATCTGAACTTATGTTATGTAGAATGTCATCAACAATAAGGGATAATTACGCGATACAATCGGCAGGACAGAGTGGGTTGTTTTTGACAAAGAGATGGAGAGATTCAGTGAAAATATAGCAGATAAAATGATGCAACCAAGACATTTCACCCCTCCATGTGCTTCCATTAGTGCTCCAGAAATTAACTGGGGCCAGTAATTATACACAGTGTTTTTTTTCCCATCTAATTCTTTATTTAACCTTCACCTGGTACATGTCTTTTCATGTCATTATATGTGTGTGAAAAAGACACACAAAGGACAGGTTTTTAAAATACACGTTTAGCTATTGTAAGCCATCTTGTGTGAAACAATTCTGGGTATGTCATATCTAAAGCTTGATCTGTTCACGCTAATAATGAAAGGGATTTCAAAGGACTCAAACAATACTGTCTGCACCACCGAGAACAAATTCAAAGTTGCAAAAGTGTTTTAAATAACAAAATTGTACCTTCAGCTGAATGACTGACAATCCATTTATTTAGAATTATTTAAATGCAACTTGTCTTAGACTATAGCCTCCCTAATTATTGTTAACACAGGTATAACACAGGTATTGCTGTTTTCTGTAGCAGAAATAACTATCGTGATTGTGAGGAAATTCAATTTTCATTTGGAGCTCAATACTGAGCGCTCACAAATCACATACAAATGTTCATTCATTTCAAAGTGAGGAGGCAGTCAGACACATACTGTACATTTGGGACAGGTTATACCTGTCACACATCAAATTCAGATTTGCTTGTGCTGCACACGCCGATCTCTAGCTGAGTGAATAATGCACATGCTTAGAAAAGTGTCATGCAGAGCTTGGAGAAACTGATGTTTTATTTACTCAGCTGGATTGTTTATTGGACCAACATTCACTTGCTATTTAGCAGTTGTAACCTGAGATTCAATGCCCTCCAAGTTACTTGTCATATTCATCTCTCTATTTTTTTTTTTTTTTATTAGGAGGATTTGGAGGACATTGATCATAATATGGAGCCCTGTTCTTCATGTAGAGATCTTTGATACAAGCAGATTATTTGTTAGAGGAAAGGTTGAGTAGTGTTTAAAGTACCACATTTTGAAAAAAAAAAAAAAAAGAGGAAAATTTAGGAAAAAAAAGCGATTTTACATAAGGGTACAAACAATATAAGCTTTTATTAAAACTTGTATTAAACTTTTTGATTGAACTTTAACTGCATTTGATGTCACATGTATTGTTACAGCTGTTTTACTTTGGAGAAGAATGCAAACTTACACTTTTTATCTTCATTAGGTCCACATTATCCTGTAACCTTCTATGATGCAAAAATAAATAAAGCATCCTTTTAAAACACCCAAAACATCATAAATAAATAAATACAATTTTAAATGAATAAATAAATAAAAATATGTAATTTTTATTTTAATTTTCAGGAGATAAATCAGGGGTGAATTTAAAGTTATTATAAAATATGTCTTATGTGCTTGTTAGTCTTTTCATATGTTATCACTGTAAAAAGTGATAAGTTGACAACTTAAAAAAATGTAGGAAACCCCTTATGCCTTAAAATGTTTAAGTAAATGATAATTTAAAAAAATAAAGTGAATTTTCAAGTTCACTTAACTTTTTAAAAAATGATTATTTACTTAATAATTTTAAGGCAAGGGGTTTCCTTAATTTTTTTAAGTTAAGTCAACGTATCACTTTTTACAGTGTTGCAGAAATGTTTAGTCAGAATATATGGCTAATTAAAAACATGCTATTTAACAAAAGAGCAAAACAATATTAGCAATTAAGTTTTTTATTTCTAACATTTATTGAAAACTTTTAATGAACTTTATCTGTATTTGATGACACATTTTCTGTTCAATAACTAACATCACGTTATTAATGATATGTGTTCATTGTTTTGGATGAAAATTCCACTCTTTATCTTCATTCTTCCACATTGTTCTGTAACATTCTATGATGCCAAAATAATTGTGTTCAAATATTATTTTAAAATAAACAAAATAGGTTATTGAAAAAATGAATAAACAAAAACAATCTACAATTTATATAGAATTTTTCATCAATGCAACACAAATGAAGATGGATAATGAGTGATTGTAACAGTTTCATAAAACTGGCGTGTGTGCTATATTCTATTTGTTGCTTAATCGGAATATATTTTGAAGGGTCATCAATGAAGAAAAGCATTTTTGTATAGTTACATTTTGCAATCTACCAGCAGGGGTAACTGGGCCATGCTAACCCTAAATACTGGAATATGTAGATTCTTAATGAACTCATAACTTGTTCCAAAACACTAAAAGAATCCTTTCATTCCAAATACAGCTGGTTCAACGTGACTATTGCGGCGCATGATAAACAGACCAAGAAAAAGAGGTCAGATTTGAAACAATGCACAACTGATTTTACTGTCGTCATGTCAAAATAGTTATTCATGCGTGCAGCATCATAACAATTAAAGGAAGAAATCGTGAGTAAATCTTTTCCTTTCTCACAAAACACACTGTTCTGAAACTAGACAGCTCGTCCGCACCAACAGACAAAAGATCAGTCTGAAGTTCTTCTAGATCGCCTTGTTTTTGCTTGGCAGAGGTTGACAGTGCTGTAGTGTCTCATTACCATGGTAATATAGGGTTTGAAGTAATTACCCACCACAGATGAATAGGAGACATATCGGAGCACACTTTGCAGTGGCCTCTTCCTGACAGGGTAGAATACTCGCCTCATGTCCCTTTTGTCATCAGCAGCTAACTGGCTACGAACACCTTAATGTGCAGGTTACTGCAAATCCTGTTATTTAAGAGTAGAGATCCATTCTTTCACTCTCGTCAATTATCTCCCTTTACGAGTCGTTTCTGAGGAGCAGTAGGAGAGGTCCCTGGCTAACTCTCTCTCCTCTGTCATTTACCTCATCCTTGTTTTTTAAGCAACGAGAAAAAACACGCAAATGCGACTGAAAATCATTGTTTATGGTCCTCTCTCTCTCTCATGATGATGCTTTAATT